>NC_092421.1:18016332-19256332 GCF_040894005.1 Engystomops pustulosus | reverse complement strand
ATCTCCATTGATAATAAGAAACGCAATGTAGGTCAGTGGTTCCATTATTCCTCTTACACACAGGGACAATGGAGGGTGGGGATCATCATTGCTTAATTGAGGACAGCGGCTCTGAAGGCGCATGCACCAGAGATGTATATAAACCTTGGCTGATGTACCTTGTCACCATCTACATTCTCTGTTCCTGTACACTCTCATGCATATATGTCTATCAACTATATTCTCAGGAATCTAATGGCTCGCCCATGCGTTAATGTGATGTAACTGTTAGCCATTGAGGCTATAGCGTAGCAGATGCTTGATTCGCTACTTTTCTCAGGTTGCATCCTTACAGTTGTATATCCTCTACAATTATATGCATACCCACAGTATCTTGCAAGCAGTTGCGTAACTAGGAAAGGCAGGGCCCCATAGCGGATTTCTGAATGGGGCCCCACTCACCCCTTAAAAACTATACATACAGTATATACACTCCATATATACACATACATACACTACCATATATACCCATGCATCAAATACATAGACATACAGCATATACACATTACATATGCAAACACATTTAGAGCATATACACATCACAAATACATACATATAGCATATTCACACCAAATACCCCAGATGTCGGGGCCCCCTAACACTGTGGGCCCAAAGCAGCTACTATGGCTGCTACCCCTGTAGTTACGCCTCTGCTTGCAAGGATATGCATAATTTCCCAATAATTGTACAAATTCCTAAAAACACTTTGTTGTCTTTTTTAAACTTTAAATGCAAAAATGTAGCAAGGTTAAGGGTTGTCAGAAGAAGATTTACGAATTAAATTGCATGTTAAAGCCTTAAAGAGGTGTTTTCTACCTATTATGATGGGATAGGATAGTGTTGGTCATTAATGGAAACCTACCATGTGGTATCAGAAGAAGATTTAATGGTAGATTCCTCCTGCCTGCCTCTGCCCTAATCTGTAATGTAATAATCCTGAAACCTAACCTAACTTGTTGTAAGTAAATTAACTGCAGAGGCTACTGGGGCGTGTACTAGCCATAGCTCCCGGTACCAACCAGGCTAGTACACGCCCCAGTAGCCTTTGAAGCTAATTTACATATTACTCAAAGTTTTAAAACAGGTTCCAGGATTGTTAAAGTATAGATTAGGGCAGAGGCAGGCAGGAGGAATCTACCATCACATCTACTTCTGATAAGAAATTACTCATGGTAAGTTTCCTTTAATATCAGAATGCATCATATAATAGCACCTCTGCAGTTCTGTACCCGGCACACAGAGAACAGAACAAGATAAGAAAGGTCATTGATACAAGAAAGATCAGGGGGTCAAACACTTGGACCACTGACGATCAGCTCCATTCTCCTTGAAGAGACCAGCACCAGGAACCAGGATAATGAATATAGCCCAAATAATACAGGCAGTCCCCAGGTTACATACAAGATAGGGTCTGTAGGTTTGTTCTTAAGTTGAATTTGTATGTAAGTCGGAACTGTATATTTTATCATTGTAATCCCCAGCCAGAACTTTTTTGGTCTCTGTGACAATTGGATTTTAAAAATGTTGGGTTGTCATAAGAACCAGGAATAACAATAAATCTTCATTACAGACACCAGTGATAACTGTTACAGCTGATTATTGTAGCCGAGGGCTAAAGTACAGTAATTACCAATATCCAGAGGTCCGTTTGTAACTAGGGGTCGTATGTAAGTCGAGTGTTCTTAAGTAGGGGACCGCCTGTACTACTATATAGTGTCAAGGTAATAATATTTCATAAATAATACAACCATGCAACACCAGATATTTACAGATTAGACACCTTGGTTTGGGCCCGGTTTCTACATATTGGCCTTTCTACATGATGGCTGGTGCAGTATATAGATCTTCTTTCTTTTCCTATATGTCTGCTTAATACTATATCTCATACTTACTGTATCTACGTATCAGAAAACACTCCCTATGAGCCCTGGGAAGATCTCCTAGATGTTTACAGCCGCCATCGAGCTCCGGTGTCCATATATAATGCTGACATCATTCTTTCTAAATTAATGTATAAATATCAAACTACCTCACCGTGTCTAGAGGTTGTATCTATGGAAAACCTTTTGCTTTAGTGACAAATTAATTGCCTTGGGTGTTCATAGTCTCGTGTGAAGTTATCATTGCTGTGGAGAAAAAAAAAAAGCCGCCGGCAGAAGGAAGTCACCTGTCAGCACTTAAAGCGAAATTAACACTGCAAGGAAATAGGTTAGCAGAGAATCGTCTCCGAATAGGAATTCTAGGGAATAAGGGATAAGGGTGTTACAAGGAACAGAACATAACCTTGATTAACTCTTCATTTGTCATGAAGTTAATGTTTTTTCTGGCTCCCATGTCCCCATAGAGAGGGTTTTTCTGATAAAAAGAAAAGATAGATGAAAGTTTACCTTTTTCTCTGCAGAGCAGTGTCCCATGGGAGTAGCCAGTGAGAAGCCCCCCCCCCCCCCTTCACCGTCGGAAAACCACTCCATCATGAGTCTATTTGAAATGGGAGGGATATGGGAGTTTTTTAAATTTGAAAGAGGCGCATGACAGAGCGGTTTCCCAAGGGTGGGGAACTGCTTCTCACTGACCACTCCCATGGAACAGAGAAAAGTAAACTTTCACCTAACTTTTCTTTTTATTGGAAAAAGACAGTTTTATTATTAAAATACTTTGGCAATGTGCAAACTATTCTCTATGGGGACATGGGGGAGCCAGAAAAAGGGCTCCTCATGACAGGTTCCCTTTTAAGATCTCATTGGGGCACATTTACTTATCTGGTCCTGTCGCGATCCTTGATCTGGACGGTCCGACGAAGATGAAGTCCGGCGCGATTCACCTGCCCTCGAGATCCTGAATGTGTCGCTTCCCTGCTGAGGTCCGTTGGAGTTCACCCTCTTCTTCCTGGTGTATGTGAGTGCATGTCTTCCGACACAATTTGAGATGTCAAATCCCGTGCGTTGTCCGAATCCGTCATCCGATGGCCCGGCCTCCAATTTGTGTCGGCGCCGATGTGCCAAAATCTGATCTCGTGCGCCAAAAACACCTGTTAAATGCAGTGCAAATGGAAAAATTCGGGAAACCCGACGGAAATGCGTTCAGCAGACCCTTAGTAAATGTGCCCCATTATGTTTTCTCTTATTGTAAAGTAGGGAAACCATTTTGTAATCCAGATGGGGGCTTTATATTGGGGAATCAGAAACTGGAAGCGTATTGTTGATGTAGATGTATAAGGATAAAAGATGCCCCCTTTAAATTGATCCTCCCTTTAAATATATTTTTTTTAACTTAAAGTGAATATAGAATACAGATTAATATTTTATTACAGGAGTTGGAAAGTTACTGACCTGGTTCCTGTAATGGGGATGGGGCTGTGATGCAATTTTTTTCACATGGTTATTTAAACAAAACCCAACGAAAATAAGATGAACAAACTTGAATTTCATAGAACAACACAAAATCTTTTACTTTCTCGTCTGCAGCCTCAACCAAAAGGAACTGCTAGAACTCGGCAATGTTTTGCTAAAAGCTATTTTATGCCTCAGCCATGGATGTTAAGAGAACTTTTTTATGTAAATCTTCCATGAAAAACAACAAGTTCAGCGTCTGAATGGAAATTGGAACAAAGTGGTTGATGAACTAACAGAAAGGAGAGCCCCTTTCACAGCTGTGTTATTCTGTTGCAGTTATGGCTACAATTATTTTATTTCCTCCTTAAATTTCATCTTTTTAAGGGATTATCCAATAACCTCCAATGTAGCCAACTTCTTCACGCCCTGCCAAAATCATTCCGATGACTCCACTCAGTTTCACCATTTACCATTTTTTTTTTATTTTTTTACACGCTTGTAGACTTCCATTCATAGCCACATTTATGAAACACAAAAAGTAGTGGTGATTTGTTTTTTTCTGTGTTTTTTTTTTAGCTAACGCTTTAGGCAGGTGTGAATAAAATACTGAAAGTAAGAATGCTATCAAATCTTAACAGTTTTACTAGAAGTGTTAATAGCTGGTTTATATTGATTAACAAAATGCAAAGTGAATGAACAACAAGTAACCTGTTAAGCTACACAGGGGGGCCATCAAATCAGTTTCTGGTTACAATGACTTTCTTTTAAAAGTTTAATATACCCATTCAAGTGCTGTTTAGTTTCAGAAAATAATTATTATTTGTAGAACAAAAAGTTTTCCAAACTACTTGCGGTATCAATTCCTCCTGGTCTTCTGGAGATCTGCTCATTGTCATTGATTACTTCCTGCTCAAAGGGCTTTGTCCATGATTGTGGAGAATATTGTAGAGCCGTCACATGTCAGGTCAGTGGTTTCATGTTAGGAAATGATGACCTTAAAGGCGGTTAATGACCTAAGGACACCTGACGTACAGATGACCCCTAGATGAAAATGGACATCTCTGCCCACTGACCTCTGGTGAAGCTCTCTGGATGCTTTACTTAGTCCCATATATAGTCCCTATAATGAAGCCTAATTGATAATCATTGTTCAATGACCGCACAAAATTTTGAAAATCCAATTGTTACAGGGACAAAAAATTTTTTTTTCTGGAGTTACAATTATAAAATATACCAGTTTCGACTTGCATACAAATTCAGCTACAAACCTAAAGAACTTGTGTTGTACGTAACCCACAGACTATCTGTATTTACGAGCTGGCTAAGGACCACTAATGCTACCCGGGGGTTGGCTTCAAAGGTTGAGAAGTGGTGAATTTCACACTTTCTAAGACACGCAGCCTAAACTTTCAAGGAACTCTCTTAGATATAACTTCATGAAGGAGTTATGAAGTTAAGATGCTCCATAGCCGGGTATCGGCTGTACTTCCGGAATGTTGTTCCAGAATTCAAGTTATTTGGATGGTCTGACTATCTGCCTGGAAAGCAGATCATTTTGAACTCTGAATATAGAGAGTTTTTCAAAATTTTTGCAAAATTTTTGTCATATTCATAACTAAACGCAAAACCAATCGTTAAAATTTTTCCACTAACATGAAGTACAATTTTTTACTTTGAAACACTTTTTCACCTGCATATTGCTAATTGTTAGAACCACTTATAGTAACAAATGAGATTCTAAAAGTAGGGCCTCGTCAAGGTGACAAAGGGGTTAAGTATATTATTTTCTCCATTTAAAAAAGTGTGAAACATTTAATGTCATACTATATTTTTCCTATTTTATCCTAAGTTTATCTAATTTTTCTTTTTACTAGAACTGTACAGACAGTCCCCGGGTTACGTACAAGATAGGGTCTGTAGGTTTGTTCTTAAGTTGAGTTTGTATGTAAGTCGGAACTGTATATTTTATCATTGTAATCCCAGACAGAACTTTTTTGGTCTCTGTGACAATTGGATTTTAAAAATGTTGGGTTGTCATAAGAATCAATATTAACACTAAAGCTTCATTACAGACACCAAACAGTTTCAGCTGATTATTGTAGCCTAGGACTAAAGTACAAGAAATTACCAATATCCAAAGGTCCGTTTGTAACTATGGGTCGTATGTAAGTCGAGTGTTCTTAAGTAGGGGACCACCTGTATACATATATGAACATTTGGGTGTTACTTATTGGGGTGTGACTATGACTGAATACATCTTTATGGCAAATCGAATGGTAACACCCAATTACAAATGTATTCATAAACATTTAGTTAGAATAATAAAGAACTTGTGCAACACAGAGATCAGGGGTAAAAAATAACAGATCTTTGGCATCTTATTCCGGGGTTCCGTAACTTTTTACTAAAACAGACATGTCAGCAATGGTCGTGGTCCTATTTAACATGAAGCCATTTTGACATTTTTGTAACTCTATGCTTTTACTGCCCATAGATGGCATTGATTTTAGTTTTCGATGCTCAATTAGCCCAATGATGCACCAAAGTTATTAAAAGGCATGCTACAGCCAGGTTTGCATTAAAGGACATCTACCAGCAGTTTACCTGTTGGTTAATGTGTTTAACTCGCCTCTCCGTCATTTCCAGCCAGCTTCTTTTACTTTTTCTTAGAACAGAAGTTTTTTTAATCAAAAAAGTACTGTGTAAAATATGCTCCGCCACAAACTAATTTATGCATGCCCTGGTGTCTGTGGCACCCCCTATGGGGCGCTCTGAGAGCCGGTGATGTCACCGCCCATCGCTGGAAATCTTGCACATGCACTATAACTCAGTGCTCCCCATAGGGGGTGCCTCAGACACCGGGGCGTGCATAAATTAGTTTGCAGCGGAAGGCCTCATGCATATGAAAATGTGAATGGGTGAGCTCTCCTAACCGCTCCCCTAACTACAGAATGCCAGTTGGACACGACAAGTCATTTTTTTTGTGGCGTGGGTGCTCGACCAGGTTGCGGTGCGGTGAGAAAAGGTGTGCACACCGATCTGTTTCCAGGTGCTAAAGACATTTCTGTAAAGGGGGCTGGGCACTGCCCATTTAATTAAACGGGGGCTTTACTGTGGACATTTATTAAAAATGGTTGCAGAGGATAGACTCCCATTTTGAGGCAATGGATGATAACTCTCTGAGCGATGGCTTCTCAGAAATATTGCAGCGCAGAGGAATAAGCTCCTCGCTATAAATGACTAAACTTACACATCACAACATAAATGTTTGTTAATGCCTTGGCTCCAGCCGCAGTTTGGTCTGTGGTTTAGTTTGCAATGTAATAGAATAACCAAGAAATCCCGGTAACAGGACACCTGTAATTGATGGCCAAACATAAAAATGAATAAGACATTAAAAATCTGAAATTACAGAATGAAATTATCTGTCCATGCATGAATGGCTTCAATTACTTTTTTCACGTAACCAATCTATTTTATCTCCAAGGCTTAACCTAAAGCTGTTTTGGGTCCAAGTTCTCTAGCCAAAAGCCGCTCCGCACATACATGTATTGGTCCCAACAATAATACTGTACAAGTTTGCTCTGATCTCCCCTGGTCTTGTAATATGAACTGCACGGCTTCTTTATCCACGGCTTCTTTTGTAAAGGGAGCAAAGATTTATGTCCTGACTGGAGACACTGTATTATCATGGACTTGGTAAAATAGGTGTATGTATATCTAAAGCTTTATTGTGTATCGAGTATAGATGGGGTGTACTTGTTTATAGATAAACCTCAACCATAGGGTGCAGACAAAGGGGCACATTTACTTACCCGGTACTGTTACGATCCCCGAGGTGCGTTCTCCGACGAGGATGAAGTCCGGCGCGATTCTTCAAGATAGTGCGTCCATTTTCCTGCATCTGTCACTTCCCCGCTCAGGTCCGCCGGAGTTCACCTTCTTCTTCCCGCTGTATGTGAGTGCATTGTCTTGTGACACAAATTGAATTGTAAATCCCGCGCTTAGTCTGAATCAGTTGCGTTATCCGTCGGCCACGCCCCCGATTTGTGTTGCATGCAAGTTTGTCAAAATCCAATCGCATGCGCCAAAAACTCCACTTAAATGCGTTGCAAATCGGAAATAGTCCAGAAACCCGACGAAAATGCGCCGTGCGGACCCTTAGTAAATGTGCCCCAAAGCGTCCAATGTATTAGGACCCCAGCTACAATGAATTGTTTTATAGTACAGGTCTCTTTATATAGTGACACATTATGGGCTTAGGTGTAACAGCATATCCCCAGGTTGCATACAGTGGGTACAGAAAGTGTTTAGACCATTTTAAATTTTTTACTCTTTGTTTCATTACATTCTGCAACTCATCTTCACAGAACAGAACTGACATTTAGATATTTTTGCTAATTTATTAAACAAGATAAACTGAAATATCACATGGCCATAAGTATTTAGACCCTTTGCTCAGTATTGAGTAGAAGCACCTATGGAGCTGGTACAGCCAGGAGTATTCTTGGGAATGATGCAACAAGTTTGTCACTCCATGATTTGGGGATCCTCTGCCCCTTCCTTGCAGATCTTCTCCAGTTCCCTCAGGTTGGATGGTGAACGTTGGTGGACGCCATTTTCACGTCTCTCCAGAGAGTTGGGTTTAGGTCCGGGCTCTGGCTGGGCCAGTCAGGAATAGTCACAGAGTTGTTCTGAAGCCTCTGCTTTGATAGTTTAGCTGTGGGCTTAGGGTCATTTTCTTGTTGGAAGGTGAACCTACAGCCCGGTCTCTGGAAGAGGTTTTTATCTGGATATCTCTGTACTTATTCATCTTTCCTTCTATTCTAACCAGCCATCTATTCCTGCTCCCATAGCATGATGCTGCCACCACCATGTGTCACTGCTGGGATTGTATTTGGCAGGTGATGAGCAGCGCCTGGTTTTCTCCACACGTACTGCTTAGAATTATCACCAAAAAGCTCAATCTTTGTCTCATCAGACCAGAGAATCTTATTTCTCATAGTCTGGGAGTCATTCACGTGTTTTTTGCACACTGTATACAAGCTTTCATTTGTCTTGCCCCAACTGGTGGAGGCTGCAGTGATAGTGATGACTTTGTGAAACTTTCTCCCATCTCCCTACTACATCTCTGTAGCTCAGCCACAGTGATCTTGGGGTTCTTCTTTAACTCTCTCACCAAGGCTCTTCTCCCACAATTGCTTTGTTTGGCAGGATGGCCAGGTTAAAGAAGAGTTATGGTCGTAGCAAACTTTTTACATTTTAGGATGATGGAGGCTACTATACTCTTTGGAACCTTGACTGTTACAGGTTTCAGTAGGCCCCTGGGCAACTGAGCCTCTGTGGGCACCTTTGCAGTTAACTCACCTGACAGCATTAAAAAATGTGCCTTAGAGAAAGCTTTTTTTTTTTATGCCCTGCGCTGTTATTGTGATTTCCCGTTGTGCCCCCGGTTCCGTTCCTGACTATGCTCCTCTGCTGCCTGCCTGCCTTGACCTATTGCTACGTCCCTGACTCCGATCCCGTGCTGCCCTTCCTGACCTCCTGCCTGTCCCCAACTACGATTCTGCCTTACGTCTTTGTACCTCACCTTGGTTGCCACCCCGGACAAAGTTGCGCCTGTTGAACGACCTGGTGGTACCACGCCGCAGCAAGTCCAACCTGCTTTCCGGCGGGCTTTGGTGAAAACCGGGTACCACTTAGATTCCAGTCCCAGGTGTCGGCTTACATCATCGTCCACGGTGGTTCAGTGGATCCACTACCCCAGAAGCCTGACACTCCTCTTTTCTCCACTCCATTCCAGCAGTGCTTTGTTGTCAGGTCAACCCCTGTGACTGCTGCGGCCTATCAAACATTACAATGTATGGCTGCAACGGCTGCATAGCATCGATGTGATGTCAGTAGTGCAACATCTGTGTACAGACCTCAGAGTCCAGGAGAACAGGAGCAGCAGCACTGGAATGGATGGGAGAAGATTAGAATTGACCAAAATGTATCCAATCAATAACATTGGAACTGTTATACATATAGTATATGGCTACATGCCGCACCAAGGTGGCATATGAGAAACGCCGTTTTAAAACAAAGTGTAATTTGACTTGTGCAAATGAATAAATAACTAAGGAACCAAAATAGATGGAAGTAGCAACCACATTAAACGGTTAGATGACCAATAGTTCAACATTATAATCTTAGTATAATCTTACATGTATCAAATGGGAAGTTAAAGGGGTATTCCCACTTCGTCAAATCAATGTTATAGTTTGTATGATGAAAAATAATACCCTTTTCCAATACACTTTCTTTATTAATTCCTTACAGTTTTCTAGATCTCTGCTTGCTGTCATTGTAGATAAATCTTCATTGTTGACATCCAGTGGATAGAAATCTGACCATGATCACACTGCACCAGTGTGACCATGGTCAGATTTCTATCCACTGGATGTCAACAATGAAGATTTCTATTAGAGGACAGCAAGCAGAGATCTAGAAAACCGTGAGTAATTGATGCAGAAAGTATACTGGAAAATTGTATTTTTCATTATTCATTTTTCATTATTTAAACAATAATGTTAATTTGCAGAAGTGGGAACACCCCTTTAAGTATCACTTAGTTCCCAGTGAAGTTAATATAATATATAAACTTGTCTAGTTATCCAGAGCGAGAGACAATGCTACAGCGGATCTACTAATTGGCTGTTGAATGGGGGGTATTTTTATGTCTATATCATGTAAAGGGGTATTATAAAACCAAACACAATGGGGCAGATTTACTTACCCAGCCCATTCGCGATCCAGCGGCGCGTTCTCTGCGGTGGATTCGGGTCCGTCCGGGATTCACTAAGGCAGTTCCTCCGCCGTCCACCAGATGTCGCTGCTGCGCTGAAGTCCGCCGAGGTCCGCTGGAATGCCCTGAAATTCACCGGCCTATACCTGGTGAAGGTAAGTGCAATTTTCGTGACACATTTTTTTAAAAAAATGCGTCAGTTTTTCCGAATGCGTAGGGTTTTTGTTCGGCCACGCCCCCTGATTTCCGTCGCGTGCATGCCGGCGCCGATGCGCCACAATCCGATCGCGTGCGCCAAAATCCCGGGGCTATACAGGGAAAATCGGAAATATTTGGGTAACACGTCGGGAAAACGCGAATCGGGCCCTTAGTAAATGACCCCCATTGACTTCCGAGTTATCTTTTAATGTACCATGGATCTTCCAGAGTTTGATGTCTCAGGTGAAAATGAAAATTTGATAAGAAGGAGTTGGTAACCTTTTATACTACACTGACACAAAGTTACCGCTTGTAACAGAGGTCTGTTTCTTTAAGACATTCATTTTATTTTAAACACAAAAGACCTATAGACTGTAAAATTTTCTGAGGTCACTGCTGGCTCATATTAAATGGGTCCAAAAGTGAAATTCTACCTCCACAATTTATTAGTCTTATGTAACAAATATACGGTCCCTGTACAGATCTGCAAGCAGCAGCCAACATTCACTGACATGCTCTTTCTTGTTGGACACTTTTCACGCTCTTAATATCACTCTTCATTCCGTCCAAATCGAGATATATGGGAGAACTGCTAAGTCCACTAAAAATTTAACTCTGTGTTTACCATGTAGTGTGCAATCTATAACTCCTAGCATATTTCTTTCATATTTCTTTCCAAAGTGGGGGGGGTGCAGAGGCCTCAGAGTTTGGGGAGTGTGTGTGTGTATATATATATATATATATATCATTTTTTTTATTTATTTTTTTTTACATTGCATTTCAAGAAGAGATTTGAGCAGAGATCTGATATATTTTCAAATATTTTTCCCTATTCCCTTCCCTTTTTTCTGTTTGTTTTCTTTCTTTCTTTTCATTTTATTTCCCTCCCTTTTTCTTTTCTTTTCCATTCCTTCCTTGCTTCTTTCTTTTTTTTTTTGTTATTCATTTTTTCTTTCTATCTTTCTTTCTTTTTCTGTCTTTTTTTTTCTTTTCTCTTTTTTTTTTTATCTTGATCACAATGTTATTTTTTGTCTAGTGATAATTTTGTAAGTGGCAAATTACAGGCGGCCCCCTACTTAAGAACACTCGACTTACAGACAACCCCTAGTTACAAACAGACTCCTGGATGTTGGTAATTTACTGTACTAGTTATGAGTTATAATAGTTATCTCAGGTGTCTGCAATGTAGATTTATTGTTAATTGTGGTTCTTATGACAATCCAATATTTTTTATAATTCAATTGTCACAGAGAGCAAAAAAATTTGGCTGGGGTTACAATAATAAAATATACAGTTCTGACTTGCATACAAATTCAACTTAGGTACTAACCTACAGAACCTATCTTGTATGTAACCCGGGGACTGCCTGTATTACCTAATTTACATTGCTATTACTGTATTTTAATAGTTTTTTTTTTCTGCGACTCCATGTAAAAGAAATACAGTGACTTCAAAATGATCAACCCGTGCGGGTCTAAGATGTTGGGGCATCTTAAATAGTAGATCCACCCAATAATCCACCGCTGGTCTCGGAGCATTCACTCATTCTCTCAAATGGAAGAATTCTACTGTACATTCAACTATATAGTAAACTTCTAAGGAAAAATTTCACTTGGCAACTGAAGGCTTCTCACAGATTCACTTTAATATATGAACAATATATATTCCAGATGTAGCAGAGAGGAGCTTATAAGAAGCTCCAGAGACTCAAGAAGTCTTACAACATCTCAAAGTATCAGGACTAGAAAGTCTGTATAAATTGTACACTATGCACTGTCCTGTTGAATTCCTTCATACTGCTTGTGATTGTGTACTGAATATTCAGCTCCTTGTATCCCACCATGATACTTAAATAAAATCTGCCCTTTGATTTCATGCATTATAAACCACACCTACAGTACCTTGATACTTCTGGAGCTACACTGACACCGAAACATATCTTGTGTAATCATTGAGCTGAGTGGTTTTGCTGAAAAAACTATTTTAAAATCATGATAATGAGGCTCCTGTGCTGGGCTCCATCGCTTTTCCTCTCACATTAAGTGTGCACTGCTCGAGAGAATGATGTAATCACTGTGTTCTGCCTGACAGGCAGAAGTAATCAATAGCTGCACCATCCCCCAGCTGCTGTGTATGACTGATCCAGCTCAGGTTCAATGGCAGACAGCAGCACCCAGCTTTCCCAAGGTCCTGAATGTTTGCTTTTTCAGGAAAACCACTCAGCACAGTGATTAAACAAGATATGTGCAGTGTAGCTACAGCAATCTCAAGGTATGTTTGGTTTATAATGCATGGAATCAAATGGTAGCTTTCCTTTTAGGTGTTTTAATTATTTCAGTCTTATAAGATAAAGCAGTTTTCCATCCTCAGGGTGGTGATAACCTATAGGTTTTGAGCACCAGATCAACTGATTTCTGGCTCCATCCTTAAATGTGAGTTTAGCTGTAGTTTACCAGGCTGGCCACCACAAAGAATCAATAATATCATGAGGGGAGTGGAGAGTGAGACCCCCAATAATCCGATATTGATGACCGATCCTACGGATGTTTAAAAACAAGACCCAAGACCCCGTTCCCATCCTGTGTTCAGCGCTACCATTTTAAAGGTAGTCCAACGTTCAACATAAAACCGCCATCTGATTAGGTAGTCTATCAGGTATTATAAATCCCTTGCTAGCCAAAAATTTTTTGAAAAAAAAATTATTTTTCAGAGTCCTCAGAGATTGGGCCATCCCTCGTTGTCCACACCAGTGTACCATTTGGAATAGAGAACCTAGAACAAGAGAAAGAAGCAGTACAGCCCCTCATACTGAAGCAACTGAATTCACTACTGCCAAACCTTCCTCAAGCAAAGGATATCAAATGTCAGAAGTGGCGGTATTCTCAGGTAGGTGGTTCCATAGATTAAAGGGGGGGGGGGGGGTTCTCGAATAGTTAAGTGGGGAAATAATTCTAAATATTTATAATTCTGAATTTGAGAACTTCTTTTAAAGCCAACTGCTTGAAGAAGACCTCTACCTTTTTTTTGATTTGTTTCTTCATGGGAGTTGCTCTAGATAGAAACATACCTTATATACTCGAGTATAAGCCTAGTTTTTCAGCACAATATTTGTGCTCAAAAACCCTAACTCGGCTTATACTCGAGTCAACTAAAAACATAAAGACAAAACTCACCTTTCCGACGTCCCCCATAGGTCCTCTTCTGTCTGAGACAGTCTGAGACAGAAGAGGACCTATGGGGGACGTCGGAAAGATGAGTACAGTGTTATTTTTTTTCCTTCTACAGGGGCTGGGTAGGCTGTATGCTACAGGGGCTGGGCAGGCTGTATGCTACAGGGGCTGGGCAGGCTGTATGCTACAGGGGCTGGGCAGGCTGTATGCTACAGGGGCTGGGCAGGCTGTATGCTAAAGGGGCTGGGCAGGCTGTATGCTACAGGGGCTGGGCAGGCTGTATGCTACAGGGGCTGGGCAGGCTGTATGCTACAGGGGCTGGGCAGGCTGTATGCTACAGGGGTTGGGCAGGCTGTATGCTACAGGGGCTGGCAGACTATATACTGGGAGGCTGTAACCAATGCATTTCCCACCCTTGGCTTATACTCGAGTCAATAGGTTTTCCCAGTTTTTTGTGTTGAAATTAGGGGTCTCGGCTTATACTCGGGTCGGCTTTTACTCGAGTATATACGGTAATCTAATCCTTGGCGGTCACCTTGATAGACCACGTAATGAGGACCTAGCACTTCTCCTGCCATGTCAGTAAAAAAATGGTATTTCCTTTAAAATAATATGTATGAAGAATCTTTTCTTCTGTTGGTGCGATTAAATTGTTAAGTAGATGTGACCACTTTGAGGTGACATGATAAGTGAGAATGAGGGGAGGAGAAATTGAGAATACAACATGTGCCATATGAACCTCCCCCCCCCCTCCTTTTACCGGGATTTGCCACCCACCGCTGGCAGGGAGCCAGGTAATGTTACGGAAAGAATTAAAAAGCAGTGGAATAATTCAGATGCAACACAAAGGCATAAAATCAACATGCCAGAGGGTATTGGAATCGATCATCATGCAAAAATGACCTTCCCGATGACAGGTTCCCTTTAAGGCCACCTTCACGCAGTAGACTTATACACAGAAAAAAATACACAGTGTTAAATCTTACTCAAAAGGGTTGCTGACTGCTGCTTTTTATTCTGCTCACCTGCTCTTGATGTGGTTTACAATGGTGTAATCATGGCTGAAACTGCAATAAGTGACCACAACGAGTCTTATCGATGTGCAGAACCACGGAAAATAGGTCGTTCTTGGAACAAAATTTGAATCGTACAATTTGCTCAACACCATTTTCCTTTGTCTAAATATTGATCCCTCAGAATCAAACCCCACCGAATATATTGATTTCCTAAACCAAACTCCCCCTGGGAAACTTCTTTAATGAGTACATGTCACCTCTCCTGTCACGTCTGTATAAGGTCTTGTGCACACAACCGTAATGTGTGCTGTGAACTTACGGCACCATTAATTTGTATTGTGCACGCTCACGGTGCAGTATACCAACCAGCCACGCCGTAATTTATAGAGCCGGTTGTGTTCCGGTCCAGATTTGCAGCAGGGCTACTCAATTGCCTGTGGTAGGGGTGAGCATGTCTTGCTTGCCGATATTAGACAGGCCCTTAAATTGTGCACGGTTGTGTCCATGAAATAAGTAAGTTCCGTGTGAAATATTTTTTTATCATTGAGAAAACAGGTATTTACTAATACAAAGTGGCGTATTTTTGGGACTATAAGGCGCACCATCAATAAATGCCTGCTAAACTGTCTAGGTTCATATATAAGGCGCACCTGATTATAAGAATGAATGACCAGCAGGTGGCAGACCTGTGCACATTTCCAGGCAGCTGTTGTCTGTCAGTATGGTTCATATATAAGGCGCACCGGACTATAAGGCGCACCTGATTATAAGGATGAATGACCAGCAGGTGGCAGACCTGTGCACAGTTCAGGGCAGCTGTTGTCTGTAAGTACGGTTCATATATAAGGCGCACTGGACTATAAGGCGCACCTTTGATTTCTGAGAAAATCTAAGGATTTTTTGTGCGCCTTGTAGTCCGATAAATACGGTAATAGATCCTTGCAATGTCATTTCCCTTTGGCACACCCTGTAAAGATTGCCTCTTCTCAGATTTTTGTGCTTAAGTTTCAGAACTATGTAGAGAAGAAATACTTTTTCTAATGGTGCTGCCTGTTGTTAGTTAGGACCATTAGGTAAAATAGAAAGTCGGCAGCTCACTCATCAGTAGTAGTAGTAGTAGTAGTACACTCAATAGGGCTTCTAATAACTTGTAATAAATATTTAAAGAAGTCACGCATTTCCTATAGCAGCCCACTCATATGTCTTTAAAAGCCAAATTTCCTTTTCTTTTTTTCTCCATGTGAAGGAAATAAGAAGCTCACTGTGGGAAATCCATTATTTTGATGCTGAGTTAGCAACTTTAATGACTCACCAGAGATTACATGTATAGCAGTAAATATTAGCATTAGCCGTCCTATGGATGCAGCATGTTGTGTGGGGGTGGCTGACGTATGTCGTACACGGCGAGCAATGGTCGCTGAGTTGGTGACTTAAAGAAAAGAAAATTTAGCAATCTGTCGGATGCAGGGGCAGAACTTTGAGCCTATGCTATGGTCTGGTTATCTGATACCTGGAAGAGAAGTATTGCTCCTAGTACAAAGGAAGCCATGTTCTCCCTCATAAGTTTTATTGTAAGTCTCGTACCGTAAGATGACTTTGATTCAGCTGTGTAAAAAACATTGTTCAGCCAAATAATCCTTTAGGCAGCATGGTCCTCCCACACACTATTGGCCTGTCCCTTTAGGACCCAATGTAAATATGGCCCCACCATAGAACATTTGCTGATGAATGGAGCAGCATAGTCTACGTTATGGATACATTTAGCAGCATAGTTGAGCCCTCTTCCATTATACATGTCTGACGTACATAAGAGACGTAACGTGCACCCAGCCTAATCCATCTCATGTACAGCAGAATGTACGGATTCAAGGGATTGTCTCCATCACTCGGTGCCCCATGGGAGCGCTGCCTGATTGCTGACTCTTTGGGCCACCACAGCGGAGGATTATTTATGTTCCTATATGTTCGGGTTTTTTCTGTAGTTATGATGCTTTTCCCTAATATACTGCCCCGATCTATGTAATGTGATGCTCCGAGAGAGCTAAATCCATGTGATAGTGTTGTTTTAAGCACATGAATAATAATTATGATCATGTTTCTTCCAGACATGTGTTACTAACTCTCTACTGCTTTATTCACACTACGATACATCTCAAAACTACGTAATCCCTGTCTGTTTTAGCTATACTGGTGCGTTCTTCTCTCCTCTCCCTTGCTAAAGAAGGTTACACAAAACCTATTCCCCCTCCAAACAAATATATTACGGTACTTTTTATACAAAATCATGAAAATCCATTGTTTTAGTAATTCCACCCATCAAGAATGAATTTTGCTTTTTACAGTTTTTATGCGATTTTTCAGAAAATACGAAAGTTTTATCAAGAAAAACAATGGACTCTGTATACAAAGATGTTGAGAACTATAGAATTAGGAATACTGTCATTGTTTCCCATTGTAACCTATGACAGCGCAACCTTATCAAGAGCAGAAACCGTCCTATGATTGGTTGATTGATTGTTTTCTTTATAAGACAGTTTTCTTTAGTGGTGTAGCTCCATTTTATTTTTTTATTTGGGACTTAATAATGGAGATAAACCTCCAGTAAATAGAGCACAGTGGAGAAGCATAATGAAAATCGAGGATCCAGTCATCTGTTCAAAGGTGGTTCCAAATCAGAAAGACGCATAGAAGCAGCACTTCCAAGTAATTTTAGTTTATTTGACTAAGGTGCAAAATACAAAGGTCAAAGTTTCAGCCCCTTAATGGAGGTACTTTCTATTTAGGCCTGAAGGTCTTCAGTATTTGTATGGTCTAGCAGTCTAAAGTATTATTATTCTCTACTCTGGGGTTTCTCCCTTATCATTGTAGTCTGCTCTGGGGTGTCCACTATTATTACTATCTGCTCTGGGGTCTCCATCATTATTATTATTATTATTATTATTATTATCTGCTCTGGGGTCTCCATTATTATTATTATTATTATTATTATTATTATTATTATTATTATTATTATCTGCTCTGGGTTCTCTGGGTGGTATTTATTGCTGTGCTGTGGTATTTATCATTTCTGTGGTGGAATGTTGTGCTGTACTATGGTTGTTGATTGCTGGTTACTGGTGTGGCCCCTAAAGTTGAGCAGTTTGACAATGTGGTCCACGGACCAATAAAGGTAATTTACCCCAGGCCTAAATCCTCAGATTAGGAATATAACCGGCATTTAAAGGACATTTCATAATTGACCCAAATTCTTATAAAGCAATATTCAGTACATGATGTAGGTGTAACAATGTATTATATATTTTTGGAGTTGGATCACAACTCTGACTCCACCAAAATGGTCACTAACTTCATGATTTCAACTCCACAACCATTGGCGTAACTAGGAGAGTCTGGGCCCCATAGCAGATTTCTGAATTGGGCCCCCCTTCCCCACTTAAAAAATATACATACTATACACTCATATAAATACATATTAATATATTATATATATGTATACAGTATATAGACATACATCATAAACCTACAGTATACACACACCACATATACATACATCATATACACCCATTGAGCATTTACACATCATATATACACACATACAGCATACACATACATACAGTATACACACACCACATATACATACATACAGCATATACACACATACATACAATACCATATATAGATATACAGCATACACACATACATTATATACACACCACACAGAGCCAATACCTCAGAAGCTGGGGTCCCCTCACACTGTGGGCCCCATAGCGGCTTCTATGGCTGTAGTTACGCCCCTGTCCACAACCCTGTCACACTGAATGCTCGATCAGAATAATTGCTCAGTATCCAGATAATACTACCATGTATAAAATATGCATACAGAGACTTATTCGAATATATAGTTTCTCTGTCTAGCCTTTATACAGATATTTAGAGCTACAATGAAGAATGTATTACCTTGCCCATCTTGAGATGACACTGCTTATTCATACCATGCTGTACAGTAAAGCAGTCAAATGTCTTGTAGAAAGAAAGTAGTTTCAACCTGTTATTATGTCTGACCTGGTGATCAATCAGAAGCCTAAACAGTACAAAATTTATTTCTAAATCGATAAACTAATAATTGATAAAACTAAAAAAATAAAACAAAACACCCCAGTGTGCATAATATGATTTTCTGGGGATTTGGTCACTTGATAAATCTTGTCTTACAAAGAGCCAAGTCTTAATTTTCATTTATTTGCTGCTCCTCTGGCACTGTATGGAGGTGGACAGGTCACGTAAAGGCGAAAAAGAGAATAAAATAACCCCCCCCCCCCCCAATACCCTATACCCATGGCTATAATAAGTTGTGCTTTGAATACAGCACGTGTAGAAAATCTCTAGCATCTTCACTAATGTGCACCGATCGGCTGTGTTTATCGAAACATACAAACAGTCCACAGCCATTGACATCACTCAGCCAACCGGTTATTTATCTTACCGGATTCTTCTGTAAACCAATCTAAAATATGCTCATCAACACTGGGAGTCTTCCCAGCATAGTTTACATAATTATTCATTCCCCCAAAGGACCAGAACGCTTGTATCCAGTGCAAGAATGTGATGTATATAAAGTCACAATGCATCCAATTTCATTACGTTTCAATATTCACGATTCGGAGCATGGTCATATTTACCAATAACTGAGAAATAGATCTGTAGAGTAGATGGTATCCATGTATTTTTTATTACTGGCGAATATGTTGTGTCCTCCAACAAAACTCTTGAGTATTCTATGAATTATAAAATGACTTAGACCAGTGATGGCGAATCTTTTAGAGACCAAGTGCCCAAATTACAACCAAACCCACTTATTTAAATGCAAAGTGCCAACATGGCAGCTTTTAATTGTATCTGTGTCCTAAGGACACCAATACAGTTGAATGAAATAGGAGAAATTCCGATTATCATTGGAGCCTCCATTCAGTAAGAATTGCGGTGCCCAGAGAAGGAGCTCCAATAATAATGCAGCCTTGTCTGCACCTCCTTGCTCCTCCTATAGTCCCAGCCACCTAAGGATGTATAGCTTTAAAATAGCACTGTTCACAGCACATCCTGGGTGGCCAGGGACTGCAGGAGGAGGTTTTGAGACCTTGCAAACTGTGTGCTGGGGTGATGGTCTGGGTGCCCACAGTGAGTGCTCCGAGTGCCACCTCTGGCACCCGTGCCATAGGTTCGCCACCACTGACATAGACCATGATAGAAACATTATTATACAGTTGTGTTTACATGTATAAGAGGCTGCATATTTTATATCATCTAAAGGAGATGTCTAATGCCATTTTTAGAAAATGGGTTGGATAAAAAAAAATGACTCTCTGATTTCTACCCATGTAATTCTGCTATTCCGACACTTTAAAAGGGGTTCTCCAGCAACATACACGCTAGCCCCTATTCACAGGGGCTCACATGCTGATCAGTGGGGATCTCCGTGATGGGACCCCCACTGACCACGTGAACGGGTGTCTGTTGTACCCCCGTAGTAGATAGAGATGAACAGTAGCCCGTTGCACAAGTGGAGGCTCGTTGCACAAGTGGAGCACCCCACAACTCTCTACTTCCTTACTACATGTAGCAAATGGCCCTTCACAGACTATAGTGGTGACCCACTTCAACCAATGCTGACAAGTGACCGTTTCCTACCATTTTCTGTGTGTCCCAATTTTACCAGGAAATAGAAACCGGCGCTGACCAAGTGTTGTAATGACTGCAATGGGGAATCGGTCAGATGACGAATTATTCTTTAAAGTGTCTAAAATCATTCTACTTCTTTTCCTAAATAAACATATTCCTCTAGACAAACTCTCTATTAGTAGTTGGGAAAACTGTGGATAAAAATATTCTGGAAAACTCTGTGACCGCTACCATGCATCTACACAGCCAATTTCCCTTTTTTTTTTGTAGTTGCATTTTAAAAGCTATAAATTTCTTATTTTAGTTTCTGTCTGAGGGCTTGTATTTTTTGAGACAGGTTGTATTTTCTGATCTCATACCTGTGCCTTTAATTCATAGACAAGATTTTATGCTCCTTAGGCTACATTCACACGGACGTATGATTTCTCCAGTCCCGTATTTACGGGCCGTATGAGCCCATATATATGTGACGTTTTTCACCCGTATGCAGCACATATGTAACCTGTATTTTATATGTCCCCATAGACTTCTAGGGCATACGGAACTGAAATACGGGAGAAAATAGGACATGCTCTATATTTTTTATACGGCTAGTATACGGTACGGAACAAAGTTAACAATGGCAATATAAATGGTGAGACGTATTGTCCATTGAAATGAACGTGGCCATGTGTAACCCGTAAAAATACGGTACGGATACAGCCGTTTTCATACGTCTGTGAGAATGTAGCCTAAGTCGGAGCAAAATCAGCAGCATAAATATAAGACACTCAAGTGGACCAACATTTTTGCTGTGCTATCCATGTTTGGCTTGGAAAAACATGGTATGAATAGTTCTCAAGACCCCCAAGTACATTGTCAGAAGCAAAATTATTGGTTCCATGTTATGTATTCCACATAAAACAGCGGATTTAATAAAATGACAATGGGACATCCAAGACACCAATGTTGGTACCACCTTTAAATTTCTGTAATGAAAACACGTGTGGTTATTATTGACATAACTTTACAGCTGCAGCACATCCAGCCACAGCTAGTGCTAAGCCTGACATGCAATTAGCTTGAAAAGTAGGAGAATTTAACTCTCTCTTACTAAAATAATATAATAAAGATAATTTAATAATAGGTGTCTGCAGTAAACGATCCATTCATTTGACTACAGTGTAATAGTAAACCATTTTTGTGGGATTTTCCAAGGGTCGAAAGACTATGGGGACCTTGTAACAGAATATTATATCTGTTGTTTCACTTAGTTGGCTGTCTAATCTTTGAGTCAATACCGATGGCGGTCTAATCACTGAGAATTAATGATGGCTGTCTAATCACTGAGGCATGCCCTTCAGTGCAGGGTCGGCTCCAAGTTTCTGTAGACCCCTGGGTGACAGAGCCTCATTAGGCCCCTTTGTAGTAAACTCACATGGTGGCATTAAAAAATCAGAAACTAAAACAATTTCCTGTTCCCTAAAAAGCTTATCATACCAAACAGCCCCCTCATGGGTATTTTACATAAAGCCCCCCATCACACCCTATAGATACATTAGATTAACCCCATGGATTCCTTATATAAAGCCTTATGTGGGCCCCCCTGCAGCTCTGGGCCCCCTGCACTTGCCCATGTATGCCCAGTACTGGCGCCAGCCCTGATTTAGAGTGTTTTGTACTTATGTCCTCAGTCGATTATATAAAAGCTACAGATCCGTTCCAGAAGAGGAACTATACAAGGGATTGGTGTCCACTTATATCTGCAGCTGTCTTCTGTTCCTGACAATCTGCGGTGATTTATGTTGCAGGTGACAGAGGCTTTTCCTGAATGTCCAGGTCAGATAACTCTGCACAGCAAGCCTTTCCTTCTATGTGGTGGGGATGGATTTACGCATTCAAACTTTGATGGATGTACCGAATCGGCGTTACGGATTGTGGAAACTATAGTCTCTCAGTCACAACATTGACACTAGGCGATTATGTATAAAGTAGCAATGTGATCATATCAATTTTTATGGCTGAGCATTACAACATTGTGCTCTTAGCTTAATTACATTTATTGTTTAGAATGGCTTTTTGGCATCATTTAGACTCGATGCTTTTATTGAAATCACTGTAACTTTAAATGTCTTCTTCTTTGTCAAGAAATAATGAAACTGATTTATTAAAACTTTAATGCCTGGATTATGTTATTCAAAGCAAAACACAATTTTTTTTGTGGTTCTTTTTTTTCCCGTTGCATCAGAAGATGCTTTTAGAAAGAACAAGAAGAATGAACTTAACAAATGTATACTGAATCTTTGTTTAAAACGTATCTAAGCCTTTTAATTTCAGGAATGAATGATGCCATAAGATGATATGATGAATGATGATAAGAAACTTGCAATATACTTAAATGATTGACAAAACTTTTCTGCCCATCTTTTTGCTTTTTTTTTCTCCTGCAGTGAGCAGCATTTCCGTTTCCCCGTCTGTACACAGCAAACAGGAAATGAGAGGAGGCTATCCTAGCATACCTAGAAAATATTTCACTAAATAATTCCAAAATAAGTTGGGTAACAAAGTGAAAGCTGTTAAAACAGAGCAAAGAAAATGCTGCAAAATGATTTTTTTTTTTGTTAATATCCCCACATTAGTATTACATACTGACACTAGCCCAGAGGGTAGCACACATGGTACCTTCGGTGCCAGTATTTAAATGGTTAACAGGGGTGTTTGCTGCATAATGTAGCAAACACCCACCATGTATGACGAGAGCTCTGCCCATACACCTTTATGACGTACTATTACATCTCGTGTCAATAAGGGGTTAAACAGAAAAAGATGCTTTATGTGCGACCAATATGATGGTATTCAAAATTGCAACTTGTCCTGCAAAAAACAACCCCACATAAAGTGACATCAACAGAAAATTAAAAAGCTAATTAAAAAGAAATGCTTGCTTATTAGGGTAAAAAGTAGCCTCAGCATCAATGCAATCTGTAATCCGCTTTTACTTTCCAAAGCTACAGACAGTAATAAGTATTGGTCGTGGACAGCTGTGTAACTATTCCTTTGTGTGTGATGTTGCAGGGTTTTGAGTAGCTGCAGGACTGTGAAAATTGCATATATATTCCAGGATTGTAGCTGAACTTGAAGCACTGGAGGAGTCTTCTTACACTGCTGTATTCTTAGATGTTTGTATTAAAACCGCTCCCCGACAACCGAGGAGAGGGCTATGCTGTAAAAATCGTGCACACCAGTGCTGTTACAATCCTGGAATATAAATGCATTTTCACAGAGCTGCTACTAACAAAACACAAGACCTGCATAGTTTTGGATGTCTGAGTATGGTCAAATGTGCTTGTAGACTTTCTTAATGCCAAAAAAACTAAGAAAAAAAACCAAATTAATTTACACTTTGTAGGATCCAATGCTTGTTGCACAATAATATCATCATAGAATCTAGGGGGGGGGTGAATTCTTTTTTTACAATTAATCTAAAACAAGCTGTTTAATAAGACTTGATATGAGCCATCCCAGGCCTAATGTATCGGCACGGACTGGATGGAACCTCTGTTACGATTG
Source organism: Engystomops pustulosus (assembly GCF_040894005.1). NCBI lineage: Eukaryota > Metazoa > Chordata > Amphibia > Anura > Leptodactylidae > Engystomops > Engystomops pustulosus. The sequence continues at coordinate 19,232,565 of NC_092421.1, read as the reverse complement.
TACATTAAAACGGCTCAATCCTCCGCAGACATATAATTCCTAATAAAAAAAGGCCCTTCAGCTGTCAGAAATAAGACTTGGGAATTAGGAGAACAGAGAGATGAAGCTTGGGAACCAGAATTCGAAAGTGTGGATTTTAACATTTTAGGCAAATTGCCTGAACATTTCTAATTCACTTGTGCAATGAATATTTCCCAAGGCCAAACTATAGTTAATCTTCACTTTCACAGCAGAAGATGGAAGAAGTAGAACCGTGTAATTGTCTTTCTAGGAGAATAAGAAGGACGTTTTATAAGAGACCCAACTCCATCTTGGTCCACTTTCTAAAATATCTTTGTGGATGGTGAATAATTGGTTAAACCATTAATTCTGAATGTACTTAACATCATTTGGGTTTATTAAAACATTACTGGCACCCTATTACGGAGTTTATTATTGGCACACTATAAGTAGCTGGCATGGCATTACAGGGTTACATTGTGTTTCTTGGCTATGCTGTACGCTATGCAGCGCTTAATGCTGTTACATTTCATTGCCTGTTTGTGGAGAAGTTGGACCGGTCTCTCGTGGAGAAGATGACCAGTCTCTCGTGGAGAAGATGACCGATCTCTCGTGGAGAAGATGACCGGTCTCTCATACAGTGTGGGTGTTTGCTGCATTATGCAGCTTAAACCAGTGATCAGTATGGCCACCAGCAAAGCCGCCAGCAGCAGGTAAGTGTTGGTGGCACATGGGCGCCTCCATCTTGGATGGGATCTTCTTTCCCTGTGATGTCATCAGGGAGCAACTATCTAGACCAGTGGTGGCGAACCTATGGCACTGGTGCCAGAGGCGGCACTCGGAGCCCTCTCTGAGGGCACCCAGGCCATCACCCCAGCATGAAGTTCACCAGGCAGGACTCAAAGAATCTTCCTGCAGAATCTTCCTACAATGATAGGCAGATTTTCCCTCCTCCTTTCAACTGCGTTGGTGTCCCTAGGAGGCTGAACAAGGAGAAATAAATTACTGGTTTAATTGCTGTGCTGGCACTTTGCAATAAATAAGTAACTTTTGGTTGAAGTTTGGGCCCTCAGGCTCTAAAAGCTTCGCCATCACTGATCTAGACCCTTTGTAGCCTGTCTGTTTGAGGCTCCAGGACTCCAAAATGACAGCAATGATAACGTCATCATGTCCAGTACAAATGGCTCCTTACACCGGTCCATACAGAAGATGACCGGTCTCTCGTGGAGAAGATCTTGAGTTTTCTAGCGAAGTTGAGCTTTGTGGGTAAGTAGAACGATGAAAAAGCACAATGAGGCTTCATAAAAATAATGTACTGTCTATCTACTGCACTTGAGCATACATGATCAGACATACTAAAACCCAACAGCCCAATTATTGTAAGCTGGCCCCCATAAAAATTGGCATATTTGACCATCATGAATGTGTATGGTCAATTTTCATACATACACTACTGTAAAACCAAAAGATCTACCATTGGTACCGCATTGACTTTGTTATCTCAGTTTGTTTAATTTTAACATTTTGATCGCAAGTGTTCTCCCTAAATTTTTTGTAATTTTTTTTTTGTTCGACAGCTCAAATTTTCAAATAACCGTACTGAAAATATTTGAGGACAACTTGGTATGGATCCAAACTCTATTGCCCCTTTTAATCATGAGATTGGGACCATGTGCATCCTCAAATTAAATGCTCTCTTAGAGCCCAATTAACAAAATACCACCCTTATTTTAGCTAAAAATTGTTTCCCTCACATCCCCATGAATTAAACTTTGTTATTTTACCTGGCATACAGAAGGGGTGTGGTCTCCTCAGCCGTGTCAAGCGGCCCCTCCCCATGTCTATTTTCATCATTCAGCATTTCATATCATGTGACCACATTGATGTCATCTAAGGTCCTTTACCTTCTAACATTTGCAAAATCTACCCCATGTATGTATCTGATCATATGAAATCACAGATATGTCTACATGGACTATCAGTGCTTAACTTCTGCTCTGCCCCATCCTCAGTAGCATCATAAAGTGTGCGTGTTTGCTGCATTATGCAGCTTAAACCAGCGATCAGTACAGCCACCGGCAAAGCCGCCAGCAGCAGGTAAGTGTTGGTGGCACATGGGCGCCTCCATCTTGGATGGGATCATCTTTCCCTGTGATGTCATCAGGGAGCAACTATCTATACCCATTGCAGCCTGTCCGTTTGAGACTCCAGGACTATACGGTCATATTGCAGTATATGGTAGGAACAAACAGACCCCCAAGGGTTAAAGTACCCTTGGGGGTCTTATAATAGCACCCAAGTGTCTTAAATGCCACTTTTTTGCCATTTTTCAATACATAATAAAATAAAATTAAAAGTGATCAAAAGGTTACACAGTTTCCAAAATTGCAGCAATGGTAACGTTATCATGTCCAGTACAAATGGCTCCTTACACCAGTCCATACACCGAAGTATAAAAAAGTTATTGGTATCAGAATAGGGCAAAATAAAGAAAAAAAATTTTGTCTAAAAGGTTTTCATTTTTTAAAATCTATTAAACATAATAAAACCTATATAAATTTGGTATTCCTGAATTTGACACAAATGTAATGTCATCACTAGGAAGTACAATTTGTTAGGCCGGCCCTCCCAAATGGATAAATAAAGTTTTATTTTTAAAGACAGGGAGTGAAAAATGAAAATGCAGAAAACAAAATGAAATGGCCCGTAAAAGAGTTTTTCCCATGAAGACAAGATTCTTATTCTTAAATATACTCAGGATCACAAAATAACACATTCACTTTTTTACTGTTGTTAACAGAAATACAGCATTTCACATATAATTACAATCTGTCTCTATCATTCCTGTTGTACACAATTTGGTTGTCAGTGGATCCGACCGTAAGTGTAGATAAACCCTATATCCTGATGATCTAAGCACATAGTCAGCATATAGCATCTCATAGCACAGAGGGATCATGAAGTGTCTTCTTAGAAAGTCCCTGCCCACATTCTGGAACTCACCATGACTGAGTGATGGGACTAAAAACAGCAATAAAACTGAGTAAAATTGTAAAGCAAAGGGGTTAAAATGATCTTTATTGACAACTTTATTTTATGGGGTTAACCTTTAAGGGGTTAACCTACAGATAAGTTAATATCTATAAATAATCAGTATGCCCCTCTATATTAAAGCAGAGAACATTCTCATGGCTCAAATGTATTGGCCAGAATGTAGAGCAGCTACAAAGAGTCACTCGCTCTGGAGGTCTTTTCCATCATTTAAAGGGAACCTATCATCAGAAATTAACCTAATAACCCACTACCAGTATTTAGTCAAGCAGCTTAACTGCTCTCGGATGATGTTTGCTTCATGGGTCATCGTGGTGGCATCATCCAGAACACCGTCTTTGGACTAAAATCTAAATTGGTTAGATAAAATCAAGGAACCGGACAGCCTAGTAGTATGAAGTCAAGCTCTAACCACCTCTGAACGCCTCCTCCCCTGTGATTGACATCACCCACCAGACTTCAGCAGAACTGCTAAGTGATATATCTGGATCCAGGACCATGAACTACAGTGAAGGGGGTGTTTTAAGTTGGAGACAGCTTGACTTCATTCAGTCTCCATCTCTTTGATTTTATCTCACAAAGTTGATTTTCTGGATGACCAGGCGGGGCCTTGAAAGAAATGTGATCTAGAATGTGCTCAGCTTCTTCACAGCATACTAGTAGGGGTTTATAAGGTCAATTTCCTTTAAGAAGGCTGGTCTCCCTCGAAAGACAAATGCAAGAGAGGACAGGATAATGCAGAGAATCTCCATGGGTAATTGTTTAAACACTATAGCTTATAAGGTCAATTTCTGATGACCAGTTCCCTTTAAACTATTGATTTCAATGGGGATCCGTGTAATGCTGTGATACACATGGTGGTCCGAGAGCCGTATTTCACATAACTTATGTAAAACTACATGCACAAAACTCAAACAATGTGATAAGTGGTAAGAACAAGTCTCTAAAGCTATGCCAGAAGAACAATGTACATGATACATACGGAGAGGTAAGAGGGAGAAGGATCTTGTATGTTTCTATTGGGTTTTGTGGTACGTTTTATAACATTCTTTTAAGAGAACTTGAAATGGATCAAATTCTTTATTAATATTTCACTGATTTAGATAGGGACCAAAAAGTAAACCCGTAAACCTTTACAGTTACGAGAACACCTACACGACCTGGTTCTGAAGATTAATACATGGCTGGTTATACTCTAGACACCATGATTAATTCACAATTTAATGCATCCTAGGAATCGGTCCAAATATGACCACATCCAGAAGACCTTGAAAGACCTCCCTGCTTCTCAGTCAACCAATTAATAGAATTTAGAATCTTTTACATGTACTTCACATTGTTTAATGTTCTATGTATATCACCAATGCCATTACCTCAGCAAGACTCTTGATCTTCTCAATGTTGTTGAAATTATGGATCATCACATTGAGGTACGGAGACCGTGTCTCTTGATATAGACGCCTTCAGATGACATTTGTTAGGTTGCTTTAGAATTTGCATATAATTTAACGTACTAGGGAAATATATCACAACTAAAACTCCTCACAGGTCACATTTCTGAATATCATCTCCATTTTATTGGCTCGACACTGGCAACATGTGCAGGGGCAACAAGGATATGGGAACTCTATTACCCCTGGGTGCAGATAATTACATTATGATTGTATATACACTGGAGATCAAGATCAGAGAACAACACACAATTTCCTAAATGTCAAGGTCATTGTGTAATCCTATGTGAATATACCCTAACATGTGTAAAATAGCAGCAACCAGCAACAGTGTCCAGGTGAAGATCACATGTTAGGTGAACCGTCGTCAAGTCTATGATTCCTAAAATATTGCATCTTTACAAACTCATTCAAGTCCCTTAAGAAGGCTGGTCGCCCTCAAAAGACAAATGCAAGAGAGGACAGGATAATGCAGAGAATCTCCATGGGTAATTGTTTAAACACTACAGCTGGAATTTTTCACCAGTACAGCACTGAAAAGGAAAAGGGTCCTTTTAATACAATGGGGCACATTTACTAAGGGTCCGCGGACAGCGATTCTGTCGGGTTTCCCGAATATTTCCTTTTTGCCCCGAATTGCCCCAGGTTTTTGGCACACACAATCGGATTGTGGCGCATCGGCGCCGGCTTGTATGCGACAGAAATCGGGGGGCGTGCCATCGGACAATGACTGATTCGGACAAAACGAAATTGTGTCGCAAGATCAAGCACTTACATGCACTGGGAAGAAGAAGGTGAACTCCGGTGGACCTCAGTGGGGAAGCACCACATGAAGGAAATTGGACGCACGACCTTAGTGAATCGCGTCATACCTGAATCCTCGTCGGACAACGCACAGCGGAGATCACGATAGGACCAGGTAAGTAAATCTGCCCTAATGTCTCCATGTTTAAGAGCATGTGGACTGAAAGCCCACTCTGCAGTGACCAAAACCTCTCATTAGAAGAGAGAATCAAAAGGCTAGACTCACCTTTGCTGAAGAGCATGTTGTGTGGACATAGAAGTGGTCTACAGTCAGGTAATATTAGTGATGAAAGCAAGTTTAATTTATTTGGGTCTGATGGGAAACATTATGTCTGTCAAAATAGTGGGGAAATACTGAACCCAAGTTGGGTAAAGAAGTCAGTGAAATGTGGTGGAGAAAGTGTCTTGGTTTAGGGAATGTTTTCTGCAGCAGGAGTTGGACCTCTCAGCTACACGGCAGAGTGAATGCAACAATAGGTGGTTCCTTTGTTGTATTCTTCACTCAATCAGTCAGCAATTTTCATTCAAGACAATGCAACCTGTCACACAGCAAAACGGGTAAAGCAGGTCCTTGAAAAAGAAAACATTGAAACAATGAAATGGCCAGTCCATAGTCCTGATCCAAACCCATTGGATACATGCGCTTACATGTGACAGAAATCGGGGATGTGGGATTTAACTTTTCAAATTGTGTCGCAATGCAATGCATCCAATGCACTTATATGCAACTTAAAAGAAGGTGAACTCCGTCGGACCTGACGGACACTTGCAGGATATCGGGCGCACAGGGCATTATCATCGTACAATGCACTTTCAGTGCACTCCATTGGACGGGTAAGTAAATGAGCCCCATTGTTTTCTAACTGTGATCTCCAGTGTGCAAGATTTGTCCAAAGCAAATCCAAAAATACTTGTATTCAGTGCCTGCAAATGGTCTTATTCATACCAAACCTAAGAATTTGGAAAAAAGTTTGTTACAGGTTTGCTAGTGTATTCAGTATTTAAAATCCAATTCCTGGCTTCACCTTGTCCTTTACTTCCCTCGTGATCTTTCCCTTCGGTTCATACTTTGGTGCATGCACAGTGAAGGCGAGGCATTATCCTGGTTTCACTTTTTGGATCGCAAGAGGAGGCGCCGATGTGGAATCTTTTGGTGTTCCCCATCGGACTCACCTCAAAGGTAAGTATAAAAGTTAGTTTTGAATTATTCTTCGTGTGCAGCCATCAAACAGGTCAATTTGGAACACTAAAATACAAGTCCATAAGGACATGTAGTAGATTTAGGGTACAAAATCAACATGTTTGATGGCTTTACAAAAAGAATAATTAAAAAATAATTTTATACTTGCCTAAATGAGTTAACTGACTCATTTTAAGTCTTTTTTAAGACTCCTCACCACAATGTAGATGCACTTTAAAGAAAATCTCCCAACAAAATGAAGTATTATAAACCAAGGACACTTGCTCATAGATCCAGATACTTTGGTAATCTTCTTATATTTATAATACATGGCCTCCTTCCTTCTAAAATCTGCTAATGAGCTGGAAGGACTCCGGGGGTATTACCCACTGTGCTGCAGCTTATACAGTCTCCTACACTGTCTCAATCTCCCCCTCTGCTCCCTCAGCACCCCCCCACCCCCACCACCACTGCCATATGTAATTTCATGGCAGCTGAGGACATTTCCGCACACCATGGGAGGGGAAGTGGTCCTGCGCAGTGTGCTGTAGCTTCACAGACTGTTACAGAGGGGCCATGGTAACACCTTCACCCAGAGACCTTCTGTCACTTTAGCATAATTTTAAAAGTAGAATTTTGAAGGAAGGAGGCTATGGATAACAAACATAAGAAGATTCCCACAGTCGCGGTGCCTGGATCTAAGAGTAAGTGTCCCTGGTTTATCATGATGGATTTTGATGGTAGATTTCTTTTTGGTCAGTTATGCCCTTCTTCAGGATTTTTGCAGAACTCAGTTACTACATATATTGGGGCACATTTACTTCCCCGAAAGTCCATTGTTCGTCCAGAATGCACATCTGCCGCGATTCACTAAGATCGTGTGCCCGATATCCTGCATGTGTCGCTTCCCCGCTCAGGTCCACCGGAGTTCACCTTCTTCCCGGTGCATGTAAGTGCATTGTATGCGACACAAATTGAATGTTAAATCCCGCACTTGGTCTGAATCGGTCAGATCGTCCGGTGGCACACCCTGGATATCTGTCGCATGAAAGCCGGCGCTGCTGTGCCAAAATCTGCAAATCCCGAAAATGCCGGGATGTCCAACGTAAATGCGATCCGCGGACCCTTAGTAAATAAGCCCCATTGTATTAGTGAATCTACACCACGTAGGAGCCTGATGAAAGGCATCCTGTGACCTATAACGTAGCCTTTACAATACACCAAGTCATCACGTCTCCTTAAAACATAACATATGTAGACAGACATCTTATCTGTGGGCGATCTTTGGGTACATACTAACAGTATTAAGTGAACCACATTATATTGCAGTCTTGCTGTTTTATGAGTAGCTGTAGGGTCAGTATTATTCGGAGACGACTGAATTAAACATATTTACGGTGCGATGGCTCTAGACAGACTATAAATAGTGTCTATAAAAGTATCTCCCTTTAAACACCAGATCAGTCCAGAATGATTACAGGAGCCTGCAGCTACAAGTACGTCCAGTCTCCGGGAGATACGCATGAACCGCACGACGTCTGATCCTTTCAGTCACTAAATTACATATTGGATTAATTTTATGCAAATTGCTGCTAATTCCGTTTCTTGAAAATGTCAACTTTTTCCGTTGCACATGGACATAGCATTTCTATTTTTACTGTTGTTTCAGCTATTTTCAGCGCTCGTATTTACCTTGGTGATTTGGTGAGCTTCAAACCTCAGCATTTTTCTGAGCTCAGCAAAACACGAGCCAAAGGCTGAAGGAAAGTCTGGAATGAAAGCAAATACATATAGGAACAGTAAAGGACTGAAAAGTTTGTACTGCTCCTTAAAAATGTTTTACCAGATCTATGTTTTAGTGTAAATTGCATTGAAAAAACACTAATTTTATGCTTGGTATATACAATGAATACGATACAATCTGTGCAGCTCCTCCTGCTCTATAACATGCTGCTTAAATGTAGGACTCTATGTGCAATCTGCTGAGCTCCTCTTGCTCTATAACACGCTTCCTGCAGATAGAACACCATACAATCTGCTCAGCTCCTCCTGCTCTATAACAAGCTGCCTGAAGATAGGACACTATGTGCAATCTACTGAGCTCCTCCTGTTCTATAACACGCTGTCTGCAGATAGGACACTATACAATCTGCTCAGCTCCTCCTGCTCTATAACAAGCTGCCTGCAGATAGAACACTATGTGCAATCTACTGAGCTCCTCATGCTCTAAAACATGCTGCACCCGGATAGGACACTGTATATAATCTGCTCAGCTCATCCTGTTCTATAACATGCTGCCTTTGACTTGTTAAAGGACATCTACCACCAGGATGAAGGATTGTTAATGAAGCACACTGACCTACTGTAAAAATTCCACAAATGAGCCTCAGGGTCTCCGGGTTCCATAGCCTGGAGCCCCTTGTCTCATTTGCATAATTGTGACAACCTTTTTTTCATAAAAACAAGGGCTTAAGAAGCTAAAAGAAGAGCAGATCCTGCCAGAGGGTGCACACGCCAGTATGTCAGTGTGCTCGGTTTACAATCCGTCATCCTGGTGGTAGATGTCCTTTAAGGTGAATTTGTATCTATACATCTACCTGTATATGTACTGGTAAGTGAGAGATTGGAGATATAATAAAAGGGTTTTAATTCCAGGTTTTTCCCTGATTCCATAAGTAGTTCTGAATATTTATTTTTTTGTAAATCATTATACCAGTGATGCCCTGGTAATTTATTCAACGCATACTTGTTATATACTCATTCTGGCCGTGCCTCCTATATATTATTGTATTAGTATAGTTCATAACTTCACTTTTCAGCAGCAGAAAACTCAGGGAGAGGCTCCATTACTTGAGGCGGGGGCAGTCTATCATGGAGAAATCAACTGATAGGTTCCCTTTACTTCAACTGTAATAGTACAGTATTTTTCGGACTTTTAGACGCACCGGAGTATAAGGCGCACCATCAATAAATGCCTGCTAAAACATCTAGGTTCATATATAAGGCGCACTGGACTATAAGGCGCACCTGATTATAAGGATGAATGACCAGCAGGTGGCAGACCTGGACACAGTTCAAGGCAGCTGTTGTCTGTAAGTACGGTTCATATATAAGGCGCACCGGATTATAAGGCGCACCTGATTATGAGAATGTATGACCAGCAGGTAGCAGACCTGTGCACAGTACAAGGCAGCTGTTGTCTATAAGTACGGTTCATATATAAGGCGCACTGGACTATAAGGCACACCTTTGATTTCTGAGAAAATCTAAGGATTTTTTGTGCGCCTTATAGTCCAAAAAATATGGTATTATAAAACGTTACATGTAAGTTTATATGACTGCTGTTGAAGATTTAACACAAGACATCGAAACTAGCATGTAATAAAAGGTTTTTGTCTGCCTTTAATAGAAAAGGAGCAACCGAAGGAGACCCAAATCCACATAGATTGTGTTTATCTATTTACTAAGTAGAGGATTAAGGTCCATAACAATAGTGGCAAGCATAGAAGCAACTCAAGCTTCAGGGGTTTTCCAATTTATGTACACAATGAAATGGAATAAACTGCTTTCCATTAGCTGCAAGGCAGTGCAGGTGCATCCGAGGTCAGCAGCGATCATGGGGGGACACGTACGCTATATACAGGCAGTCCCCGGGTTACATACAAGATAGGATCTGTAGGTTTGTTCTTAAGTTGAATTTGTATGTAAGTCGGAACTGTATATTTTATCATTGTAGCTCCAGCCAGAACTTTTTTGGTCTCTGTGACAATTGGATTTTAAAAATGATGGGTTGTCATAAGAACCAGGATTAACACTAAATCTTCATTACAGACCTGTGATAACTGTTACAGCTGATTATTGGAGCCTAAGGCTAAAGTACAGTAAATTACCAACATCCAGAGGTCCGTTTGTAACTGGGGGTCGTATGTAAGTCGAGTGTTCTTAAGTAGGGGACCGCCTGTATAGAGAGAGTATGTGTCTGTATTGTATATATATAGATATATCTATGTGTGATCAGCCCTTGCCGTGCCGGCTGCTGGAGACGTCCGTGCATTTCATACATAACGTATACATTGACCTACATAGAGCTTCCCCCCTGCCATTAGGAACATTAGCTCATCTCTCCAGCTCCTAATTGACATTCTGCAAACTGAAAGTATTTCATATTGGAAACCTGTTACTGAGCACTAATGTGATAGAACAATGTGACAACTACTAGAGATTTATGAGCGAGCGCATAACATCCGAGCAGAGCTGGTAGCCTGGAGGAAAGAAGTCGCCACATACAGATGAGATGGTCTAACTACACATGAAATGGGAAAATTGGAGGTTTGGTTATGATTTATGCTTTTATAGTGTGAAATACATAGTTATCCTGAAAATGAGCTTTGTTTGGTTTATCTGTATATACTTTCGTCTCTCCTTATAAAGGGCAGTCTATATACTGGACGAGTTTATTGTACCATGACTCTTACGCCTATAGCCAGGTATAACATGCAGTAGCTCGGGTTGTTAGAGCTCTATATATTACAGGCAGTCCCCGGGTTACATACAAGATAGGGTCCGTAGGTTTGTACTTAAGTTGAATTTGTATGTAAGTCGAAACTGTATATTTTATAATGGTAGATCCAGACAAAAACTTTTTTTCCACCAGTGACAATTGGAGTTTCAAAATATTTAGCTGTAATTGGACCAAGGATTATTAATAAAGCTTCATTACAGACACCTTACAGCTGATCATTGCAGTCTGGGACTATAGTAAAGCACCCAGAGAGCTTCACCAGAGGTCACAGTGGGCAGAGGGGTCCGTCTTTAACTATGGGTCATCTGTAAGTCGGGTGTCCTTAAGTAGGGGGACCGTCTGTATTTGGAACCAGTCGGTGACCTGCTTGGGGAAAAATGGTGGACCCATAGTGTATATCAAGTAGAGTCTACTAAAGTAGCGGATTATAATATGGGCGGTTTGGGGGGAAGAATGGGGCCCGAGGCTTCTAAGGGGCCCATGGGCATCTATGCTGCGCCTGTAGAGATAATAAAGAGAAGACCTTCTTTACATACATGTGTGCCTGCTCTCAACACACATAAATACAAAAGACCTTTCAGGACCTTTGAAGGTCCTTTTAACTGCAGAACTGAATACAGGCAGTATTTTTTTTATTTCCAAAGAAGTTTGTTATGGTACTATATGTGGAAAGTACATTTCATTAAGTATTCAAAAAATTGTAGTGGGCCCATGATTTTCATACAGCCCAGAGTCTATTCTAGTTCTATCCTCTTTCCTGGCTGGTTGCCCACAAGTGAGTTTTTCTACAGCTTTCTCCATGCTCTTGCCAGATTTAATGGATGGAATCTAGAACTGCTGAACCGGGGTCATGTGCTGAGTTCAGTTCAGCAGTTGTTGGTTGGTTCAGGTAAATCCCACTGGAGAAGGTTTGTCGGAAAAACTTGCTCTGTGCTCTTCCGCAACTTCCCAGACCAAATCTGGAATCAATGAACTGAACTAGGTGAACATGTCAGGTCAGTGATTCGTGGTTCGGTCGGGGGAAATCCTGCAAGCACATGGAACGAGTTACCTGTACCAAACTCGCTAATGGTCAACTGGCCCAAGACTAAGGCCCCTTTCACACTTGCGTTTTTCACGCGCGTTTTCTGTGCGTGCTTTTGACGCGCAGAACTTGCATTGCACTCTGACCCATTGTAATCAATGGGTCTTTTCAGACTTGCATTTTTTTTCAGGCACACACACGCGTTTTTTTTTTCATGCACGTTTAAATCTCAGCATGCTCTACTTTTGCAAGTCACGCATCAATTGCCATAGAAAAGATAGAGCTCAGTCCTGAGTCCATTTCACGTGCATTTTCTGCGCGTGAAAAACGCATTGAAATTGCAATGAAAACGCGCGTGAAAAACTGAGACACTGAACAAACTCTGACTGAAAACTGATTGCACTCTGATGCAAAATGTGCGTTTTTCACTGACCAAACCCTGATCGCACCCTGATCAAACTCTGACGTGATCTGCAACGCAAGTGTGGAAGAGGCCTAACGAGTGGGCCAATTCCAAGCACCACTGCATGCTAACACTACAGTTCCTTTGGAAAAGCGATCAGTGCAGAATTGCTCTCCATCCACTAGCCAGGGATCAGCCTTCTCTCTGCAAGGTGCCATTGAAGATTTGGCTTACCTCTGTTATGTAGTGTATGTCTTAAATTGTGTCTTAAACTTTGTACTAGGTGAACAACCATAATACTGCCAGTTGATTATTGGATTATTCAATTATTTACAAGCCGCTACAGTACATAGACCTTTTTTTCCCCATTTAAACATTCCCCATTCGACCATCCACAGAAGTCCATTTGGAGACAACCTGAAACTTGGCTTACACTTGTGAATTCAAAAATAGTGAATAGCTAGACCAGACCTTTTTCTCTCTACTATGTGCCGGCCTACTTCCTCACCAGCTCTATGGATCAGAAAACCCCTTCACCAACTTCCTTGGATGTTCATTGTCAACCTTGACTGTACAGAGCTCATCACCGTACACAAAATACTGTAAGTCAAATACCAAACCTATTATAGCGCTGTACATTTCTAAACCCTATTTGTGCCATACCACCAAGTATGGAATTCATGTGGTTCACTTCCTACTACTGCAGTTAAAGGCGCTCTGGGTGTTCAGACCCAGTTATTCTCTTTGTGGTAAAAGTAACAATGGGAAAATCACAAGCCCTTCCTCTCACTGCAGTTTAACCCCCATCACCACCAGCACTGTGACCACGTCCCTGTCCCTCAATTGCTGCTTTCCTCATTTGAAATTAGTAATAACAATGGCACTGTACTGTATATAGTACTGTCTGTACTGTATATAGTACTGTATGAGGATATAAATGGAATTAGTACTATGACTAACACTGCAGTACTGTATGATGCAAATAGTACTAAGACTGGCCCTGCACTGTAGCCGCCTATGAGTACCAACATGCAGTTCTTCAGTTTATATCAGATTTCCACCTCGACCCCGACTGACTGACTGACCCTATCTGAGTCAGCAGCCTCCACTTAGCTCTGTTTCCTCTCTGTTATGGTGCTGGGACATATGGTTTGCTTATACAGCAAACAGAGTCATATGTCCCACCTATTCAGCCGTACTAAATATGGTCATGGCTGTGGTTGCTAAGGTACTGAACGCTGGTAATTGGCTTCTCAAGGTCTGCTGATCACAAATTTATGGCAAGGAGATTTTAAGAATATTTTTTTTAAGCCACATGCTCCTTACACTAACTGTGAGGCTGTAGTCACACTTTACATTAATACGTGCGTTTTTAAACGCATCACAACAGCAGAGAAGAGGAGGTTTGACTGATTACTTTGTTGTCAACTCTGTTGTCAACACGTGTTGACGTAACGTTAACAAGCGCATGCATTGCCGCTGCGTTAGCACATGCGTTTTGTAAACGCAATGTTGACGGCAATAATCTTCTCAGCTGTTGTGATGAGTTTGAAAACACGTGCGTTAACGCAAACAAAACGCAACGTGTGAACGCAGCCTAAAGGTAGAGTTGGCCTCATATTACCAGGTGCATGCGGGGTCATTGCACTCTCACTTTAGTAGTTGCCCCTCGGCGCAGCCGTTTGACTCCTCATAACCGGAGCGCACGTTGTAAAAAGCAGCAGTAGGCGCATTTTCTATTCGCACCATGCTGCGGTGTATATGCTTTATGTCTGCATCATTACCACAAGCCAAAGATAAATAAAACAGGAAATGCTTGAGGCTTTTGACCTTCCTCTGACTCTACAATCTGATCATTAGTAAACCTCAACAAATCTGATAAGCCACATAAATACACAAGCAAAGATATTTTTTTTTTCTTCAAGATGTTTGGAATCTGCTGTTTATACCTATAAATATGTGCAATCACTTTTTTTTCTTCCTAAACATACACACATGCAGATTATCCTTCCACCGGATAGAGACTGCGGTGGGGGAAAAAAAACTGTGATCATCTGCAAAGTTTATTACATTACTTCCAAATTGTTGCAGGACACATTTATACATTTGTGAAGAAGTACTGTACTTAACAGGGTTGTCTGCAGGTTTCAGTAGGCCCCTGGGCGACGGATCCTCAGTAGGAACCCTTTGCAGGGAACTCACATGGCGGCATTAAAATTTCAGAAACTAAAAAATCACCTGGTCCCTAAAATATTCCCTAGTTTATCATTCCAAACAGCCCCTAATGGTTATTTTATATAAAGCCCCCCTCACTCCCTATGGATTCATTAGGTAGAGCCCTCCTCACCCCCAGGGATTCCTTATGTACAGCCCTATGTGGGCCCTGGCACTTGCCCGAGTATGCCCAGTGCTGCCGCCAAACTAATCATTCAGCTGCTTCAACTTTTCCAAAACACTGTAAATTATTTCACATGGAGTTGAATTGGGAAGATGGAGTTATCCCTCCATCACCTACTGTATGTGTATGAATTCAAAATATGGTGAAAAACTACTACTACCCAAAAAAAGAAACTTTTCTGAAAATCATATGATTTAGGAACTGCAAATATGACCCCATAGCCACTATATTGTATGTTTAGAAGGTCCACAAGAAGGACGGAATAACAAGCATCAACTATAACAATACAAATAAAGCCTAGAAAGACCTAAGTCACATTGTAGGGGGTCTCAGGACTGGAGTTATAGCAGTTTGTGCCCGGTGGGAAATGGCTGCTTACAGCATATAACAAGCACTACTGACAATAGATGATGTCACAGCTTATCTCCTCCCCCTCCCTGTACAATGACCTCTATATAGATAACACTGACCCATCATTACATCACTACTGACAATAGATGATGTCACAGCTTATCCCCTCCCCCTCCCTGTACAGTGACCTCTATATAGATAACACTGACCCATCATCACATCACTACTGACAATAGATGATGTCACAGCTTATCTCCTCCCCCTCCCTGTACAATGACCTCTATATAGATAACACTGACCCACCATTACATCACTACTGACAATAGATGATGTCACAGCTTATCTCCTCCCCCTCCCTGTACAATGACCACTATATAGATAACACTGACCCATCATTACATCACTACTGACAATAGATGATGTCACAGCTTATCTCCTCCCCCCCCCCTGTACAATGACCTCTGTATAGATAACACTGACCCATCATTACATCACTACTGACAATAGATGATGTCACAGCTTATCCCCTCCCCCTCCCTGTACAATGATCTCTATATAGATAACACTGACCTATCATTACATCACTACTGACAATAGATGATGTCACAGCTTATCTCCTCCCCCTCCCTGTACAATGACCTCTATATAGATAACACTGACCCATCATTACATCACTACTGACAATAGATGATGTCACAGCTTATCTCCTCCTCCTCCCTGTACAATGACCTCTGTATAGATAATACTGACCCATCATTACATCACTACTGACAATAGATGATGTCACAGCTTATCTCCTCCCCCTCCCTGTACAATGACCTCTATATAGATAACACTGACCTATCATTACATCACTACTGACAATAGGTGATGTCACAGCTTATCCCCTCCCCCTCCCTGTACAATGTCCTCTATATAGATAACACTGACCCATCATTACATCACTACTGACAATAGATGATGTCACAGCTTATCTCCTCCCCCTCCCTGTACAATGACCTCTATATAGATAACACTGACCCATCATTACATCACTACTGACAATAGATGATGTCACAGCTTATCTCCTCCCCCTCCCTGTACAATGACCTCTATATAGATAACACTGACCCATCATTACATCATTACTGACAATAGATGATGTCACAGCTTATCTCCTCCTCCTCCCTGTACAATGACCTCTATATAGATAACACTGACCCATCATTACATCACTACTGACAATAGATGATGTCACAGCTTATCTCCTCCCCCTCCCTGTACAATGACTTCTATATAGATAACACTGACCCATCATTACATCATTACTGACAATAGATGATGTCACAGCTTATCTCCTCCTCCTCCCTGTACAATGACCTCTATATAGATAACACTGACCCATCATTACATCACTACTGACAATAGATGATGTCACAGCTTATCTCCTCCCCCTTCCTGTACAATGACCCCTATATAGAAAACACTGACCCTGCCCGATTGTTATGTCAGTCTCAGGCAGATAAAAGGCCTGGAGTTGATTTGAGTTGTGGCGCTTGCAATTGAGAGAATTTGCTGTGAAGAAAAGTCACAGGAGCTCTCCATGCAGGTGAAAGTGCAAGTCACTCATAAGCCTCAAGAAAAAAAACCTCTAGATTGGACTTTACAGAAAACATTTAAACAGCCAGCAACCTCTACCAGAATGATGGAAAGAAAAATGTATGGTGGTACAGCTCATGATGCTAAGCATACCATACTGTATGCAGATGGTGGAGGTAATGTGATGGCTTGGGCGTGCATGGCTGCCACTGGGTCACTAGTGTGACCAACGACATAAAGCAACTGGATGAATACTGAGGTATCAGAAACATTCTGGGGCACATTTACTTACCCGTCCTGACGCGTTCCCCGAAAGTTCATTGTCCAACCAGAATGCACTGTGCCGTGATTCATTAAGATTGTGCACCCGATATCCTGCATGTGTCACTTCCCTGCTCCGATCTACCGGAGTTCACCTTCTTCTACCTGGTGCATGTAAGTGCATTGTCCAACCAGAATGCACTCTGTCACGATTCATGAAGATCGTGCCTCCCATATCCTGCATGTGTCGCTTCCCCGCTCAGGTCCACCGGAGTTCACCTTCTTCTTCCTGGTGCATGTAAGTGCATTGTCTTACAACACAATTTGGAAGTTAAATCCCGCGTTCAGTCCGAATCAGTCAGATCATACGATGGCAGCCGCTCCACAATCCCCAGTTAAATACTTGTCACAGTGGCGCAAATCCCGAAAATGCCTGAAAATCCTACGAATGTGCAGCCGCAGACCCTTAGTAAATAAGCCACCATGTGTCCAAATGAAATATGCTTGAATGGCCAAGTCGGTCACCTGATCTCAACCCAATTGAGCTACATTTTAGTTGTTAGAGACAGAAAGATCACAAACAGCAACTGAAACCCACTGCAGTAAAGGCCTGGAAGAGCTTTAACCCCTGTGACGTAATAGTAAGTCATATGTCAGCTATGGGTATATGGAGAAGGCTCATGGACTGAGCCCGCTCCATAGAAGATGGGTGTTTGCGGCATATTGCCATGAGGGTGTTAACGCTTCAATCGCTTTGCCGGTGGCAATAAAAAGCCGGCGTCGCCATATTGGCTTAGATAGTCACTCATCATGAAGTCATTGGGGAGCAGTGATCTGTTACCATGAAAGCTTTGGGTCATACAAAAACCTGAGGCTGTCTTGTTTTAGGCAATCTATTGCAATATGCGATACTGTAGAGTAGTGGTGGCTAACCTATGGCACTGGTGCCAGAGGTGGCACTCAGAGCCCTTTCTGTGGGCACTCAGGCCATCACCAGAGAGGACTCCAGGTATCTTCCTGCAGTCCCAGACAGCCCAGGACTTGCTGTGCACAGAGCTATTTTAAAGTGACAGCTCTACCTGGGACTACCGGAGGAGTGGGAAGGTGTGGACAGATCTGGATCATCATTGTAGCTTCTGCTCCGGCCCTGACAATTCTTCCTGTTTATGGGACCCTGGAGCAAAGCTACAATGATCATCCAAATTTATTCTATTTTCTGCTTTATTGGTGTCCTCAGGGTGCTGGTATCAATGAAAGCTGTGACAGAGAATGGAGTAAAAATCTCAAATTACATTTCTTTGTTGGCACATTGCGATAAATAAGTGGGTCCTTGGTTGTAGTTTGGGCACTCGGTCTCTAAAAGGTTTGCCATCACTGCTGTAGAGTATGGCAGTATATGGTAGGATCAATCAGACAACATACAGTTAAAGTACCCTAGGGGTCTGAAAAATAGTAAATAAATAATTAAATGTAAAAAAAAATAAAATAAAATTTCAAATCTCTACGCCCGGAATAGGGTGTTGTGTCACAGGTAACTGTTCCACTTTCCCCTTATCCTGCCCGGATCTAACGGAGATCTAGTCACAGAGGAGAAAGCCTCATAGTATCTAACACTAGGGTCGCCACTATCGAATGATAGATTGATAGGGAAAAAGTAAACCTATACACACCATTTAAGCAAAAATACACAGTTGTGTTCACTATGCGCTCGAGACTTATGGGGGGATTTGATCCAGCCGATGGGGGTCGGTGATTCAAATTCAATCTGTAAATAGAGAAGAAAATGGATATATTAATAAAGCTGTGTATACAGCACCAATGCTGTGTCTATAGCTCACTAGCGGAGAAATATCTCCAAAGCAACCTACAGATGAGGTCGCAAGTGGGCTATACAGGTAGCGGCAGGGCGGCAAACATCAGGAGTAAACGACAAGAAAAAAGAACAAGAATATTCGACCCATAGCACCTAAATGATGCTGTTCAGATTGTATTCAATATTTAACCCGTTCGGCTGTAAAGTTCCCAGCCTATGTATCCATCTCAACTCCTGCTTTCTAAGGATAGCTTCCCTATTGCCACCTCTTCTGGGTATAGGGATGTGATCAATGATCCTAAATTTTAGATCACTTTCTTTATGTCCAGCCTCAGTAAAGTGTCTACTCACTGGTAGTTCCTTCTTTCCGTATGGTGTACCTATGCTGTACGAACCTCGTTTTGAAGTCCAATGTTGTCTCACCCACATATTTCAAATTACATGGGCAGCTCAACAAATAGACGACAAAAGCACTGTTACAGTCGAGATAGTGTTGAATTTTGTACTGTTTGTCGTTGTGAGTAAAGGTGTCACCTTTCAGTATATGTGAGCAATTGATACAGGCTCTGCAAGGAAAGCATCCTTTGTGTGTGGGACCGAATATCCCTCTTTGCGTGACCGTTTTTAGGGGGCCTACATCCGTCTTGACTACCCGATCTTTTATGTTTCTTGCTCTCCTATAAGATAGGATTGGGGGATTCTGAAATTCGGGTACCCCAGTGGGATCGCTAGCTAGTATTCTCCAATGTTTTTTTATTATAGATCCTACTCTGTTGCTGTTATCACAGTAGGTAGAGATAAAGGGGATCCGACCCTTTTTGTGATGTGGGGTTTTGGGTGCCAGTAATTCCTCTCTAGTTACAGAATCAAGTTTCTCTTTGTTTTTGGCCAGGATTCTTTTTGGATAACCCCTCTGCGCAAATTTGGACAACATTAATGAAGTGTTTTTGTGTAATTTCTCCTCGTCCCCTGCAATCCGTTTCACCCTGTATAGCTGGCTGAGGGGGAGGGAATTGATCATTGGTCTCGGGTGGTTGCTTTCAAAGCATAATATGGTGTTCCTATCTGTTGGCTTGTACAACACGTCTGTGGTGATTCCCTGAGGTGTGTTCTCCACTAATACATCCAAAAATTGAAGATTCTGTTTAGATTGCACCATGGTGAATTTAATGTCGTCATCAATCGTGTTTAAATATTTATGGAAAACCATCAGTTGTTCGAGGTCACCTGTCCACAAGAGGAAGACATCGTCTATGTATCGCCACCACCCCATAACGTGTTGGAAGTGGTGGGACACATAGACGAAGTCTTCCTCGAGTGTAGTCATGACGATGTTGGCGTATGTGGGGGCCATATTGGCCCCCATCGCCACTCCCTTAAGTTGCAAAAAGAAGTCGCTACCAAAAAGAAAGTAGTTATTGTGTAATACTAATTTTAGAAGGTCCAAAATAAATGTTGTTTCAGCAGTATTGAAATGCGAATGTTGTAATTGTTTTTCTACACATCTAAGACCCATGGCATGATTGATGGACGTATACAATGACACTACGTCGAATGAGACCAATGTCACTTGTGAGGTATTTGTGAGTTGTGTCTGTCTCAGTTTGCATAAAAAGTCTGTGGTGTCGCGGATGTAGGATTGACCCCTGGTCGCTAACTCCCTAAGTGCTTGATCTAAAAAGATCGCTATATTTGAAGTGATGGATCCCCTCCCTGAGACAATCGGTCTTTTCGGTCTTTTCCAAGTTTTTATGTATCTTGGGGAGTGTGTATAAAACGGTGGTACGTGGATTGGCGACAATGAGGAACTTTTGCATATTCTCACTGATGGTCCCCAAACCGACTGCTGTCTCGACCATGTGCGAAATGCGGCGTCCCAGTTCGAATTTGGGGTCAGTGGCCACATATTTATAGACTGTGTCGTCATCCAGCTGGCGTCTGATCTCCGCAATGTATGCCGACGTGATTATTATATGTACTGTTTTTCACGGTCCTTGCATGGACCAATGAGATGTATCGCTGGCCTGTATATGTTTGCACACCGATCTATGTATCATGCTTGACAAAGGCTCCCTGTGAGCTGAAACGTTGCACATGGAATAAAAGACACCCCGTCACTTTTTGACATCAACTTGGAGTGCTGCCAGTTTTTTGAAATTTTATATATATAAACAGTAAAAATCATAAACATTTTAGGTGTCGCCACTTCCCAAAATATTAGATCTGCCAAAATATAATAACTGTTATTCCCGTTATTCCTGGTGTTAGTAAGATATTAGTTGGGGTGGCCATCATTGTGTTTTCTATAGGAGTCTTCCATTGTGTAAGTGATGTATGAGGGGACTACTCCATAGAAAATCTCTACAGAATTAGCTTCAGTTTCTCATCCAGCATTGTGGCCAGAATGAGAAATATATAGTACAGGATATTGTACTTTTATTTAACCGGTTTGCAGGGTGAGCCCTCTCCATAGCCGCTAAGTCTTTGCTGCATATTGCTTCAAAAAGATGGTGCCGCCATCTTGCCGAGGATCGTCGCTCCCAGTGACGTCATCGGGGAGTGGCGATCCATCGCCATGACAGCCTCGGGTCTTCCAAAGACTAGAGGCTGTCTCGTTTTAACCCTTTCATTACAATGTGCTATCAACACATTGGGGGTCATTTACTAAGAGCCCGATTCGCGTTTTCCCAACGTGTTACCCGAATATTTTCGATTTGCGCCGATTTCCCCTGAATTTCCCCGGGATTTTGGCGCACGCGATCGGATTGTGGCGCATCGGCCCGACTGAAAAAAATCTGTTGCGGAGCTTGCACTTACCTTCACTCAGCCCGGCTCGGTGAACTCCAGCGTGTTCCGATGCTTTTCAGCCCAGCAGCGCCACCTGGTGGACGGCGGAGGAACTACCTTAATAAATCCCGGCCGGACCCGAATCCAGCGCAGAGAACGCGCCGCTGGATCGCGAATGGACCAGGTAAGAAAATCTGCCCCATTGTAATGAATGAGGAGGAAAATCCCCATATACTGCCATACTGAAGTATGGAAGTATATGATAGGATCGATCAGACAACCTAGGGTTAAAGTACCCTAGGGAGTCTGAAAAATAGTAAAAATGAAAATAAAAAAAAGTAAAAAAAAAAATTATAATAAAAAACATACAAAATTCTAATTGACCCCCTTTCCCTAGAATTGATATAAATAAAAATAAACAGTAAAAATCATAAACACATTAGAAATCGACGCGTCCGAAAATGGCCGATCTATCAAAATATAATAACGTTTTTTCACTGTATTTAACCCCGTAACGGAAAATAGCGCCCAAAGTCGTAAATAGCACTTTTTTGCAATTTTGAAAAATATAACATAAAATCTATAAAAAGTGATCAAAAGGTTGTACAGTCCTAAAAATTATATCATTGAAAACTTTATCAAAAGTTGCAAAAAATGACTCCACCCACAGCTCCGTACAACAAAATATAAAAAAGTTATTAGCGCCAGAAGATGGCAAAATAAAAAAAAAAAATTGTACAGGAGGTTTTAATTTTTGTAAATGTATGAAAACATTATAAAACCTATACAAATTTTATATCCCCCTAATTGCACCGATCCAAAGAATAAAGTAGACATGTTATTTGGGGCATACAGTGAAAACCGTAAAATCCAAGCCCACAAGAAAACGGCGCACCATTTTCATTGCATTTCGAAATTTTTTTCCTGCTTCCCAGTACATGGCATGGAATATTAAAAACCTTCACTATGAAGTGCAATTTGTTACGCAGAAAACAAGCCATCACACAGGCTCTTTACGTGTAAAAATCAAAAAGTTATAGATTTTTGAAGGTGGGGAGTGAAAAATGGAAATGAAAAAACAGGAAAGGGCCCGGTCCTGAACCGGTTAAATATGGTGAACATTTCCTAAAAATATATTGAAAACAATTTACAAATAGGTCATTTTCCGGTGGCGTTCCCATGTGATGCCTCTCATGAATGAACACAGGTTGATCAAATCAATGGGTGGGGCAGATTGCAATGGTTTCATGTGGACATTGGTCCCTCCCTGAGCACTTCCTATTTGTATGTTTTATGGGCCTTGAAGAACAGTAAATGTTCACTGAGATGTCACCATCGATTTTTTTTCTCTTCTCTTCCCCAGCTGACGGCTTATATTGTTCTGCTATTGTCTCCCCTTCTGTTGCCAAATTTCCTACATAATATAAGTAACAGAAATAATAGACGGCATCTCAGCTGTTGTCACCCAGTGGCCTTTGTCCCCCACAGATCGTATCATTGGCCGACCAGAGGATCCAAGCATGGGAGAAGACTCTGTTATATTACTGGATCCCAGAGATTAGCATGGTCTATTTCTTAGAGGATGATAGAGGGTGGGCCCCCCTAGATAATTTTAATTGGTGGGTCAACGGAACCCCAGTCAGACACTGCCCAAAGACGTTGGCCTGTTGTCACCCAAAGACATTGACCCCATTATAGCAGTAATATTCCAACAAGGCATTGCCAGTGCAGAATACATTCTAGTTCTCTGCCTTAATAAAATGAACCGCTAATCTTGTTCATGACCGCTCCCTACGCTAAATGCATACTATAGCTCAAGGAAAGGACACACTCAATGGATTGCTGGTCATTGGTTTTGTATGCTACTCGTTATTTGAAAAACAAAACCTTTTTATTTATACAAATATAAGAATTTGCTTACCATATATACTTAAGTATAAGCCCATCTGAGTATAAGCCGAGACATCGAAATTTACCACAAAATACTGGGAAAACTTACTGACTCAAGTATAAGCCTAGGGTGAGAAATGCGTTGGTCACAGCCCCCAAGAGTAACGAAATGCCCAGCAGCCTCCTTCAGTAATTCTATGCCCCATGCAGCCTCCCCCAGTAATTCTATGCCCCATGCAGCCTCCCCCAGTAATTATATGCCCCATGCAGCCTCCTTCTGTAATTATATGCCCCATGCAGCCTCCTTATGTAATTATATGCCCCATGCAGCCTCCTTCAGTAATAATATGCCCCATGCAGCCTCCCCTAATAATTATATGCCCCATGCAGCCCCCCCTAGTAATTATATGCCCCATGCAGCCCCCCCACCAGTAATTATATGCCCCATGCAGCCTCCTCCAGTAATTATATGCCTCATGCAGCCTCCTCTGGTAATTATATGCCCCATGCAGCCTCCCTCGTTAATTATATGCCCCATGCAGTCTCCCCCAGTAATGAAATGTCCTACGCAGACCTCCCACTGTAATGATATGCCACATGCAGCCTCCCCCAAAAATGATATGCCCAGTGCAGCCTCCTCCAGTAATTATATGCCCCATGCAGCCCTCCTCCAGTAATGAAATGTCCTATGCAGCCCTCCCCCTGTAATGATATGCCACATGCAGCCCTCTCCCATTATTGATATGCCCCATGCAACCCTCTTCTATGTGCCAGACCATGACTATACCAGCTCTTCTATGTGCCAGACCATGACTATACCAGCTCTTCTATGTGCCAGACCATGACTATACCAGCTCTTCTCTGTGCCAGACCATAACTATACCAGATCTTCTATGTGCCAGACCATGACTATACCAGCTCTTCTATGTGCCAGACCATTACTATACCAGCTCTTCTATGTGCCAGACCATGACTATACCAGCTCTTCTGTGTGCCAGACCATAACTATACCAGCTCTTCTATGTGCCAGACCATGACTATACCAGATCTTCTATGTGCCAGACCATGACTATACCAGCTCTTCTATGTGCCAGACCATAACTATACCAGCTCTTCTATATGCCAGACCATGACTATATCGGCTCTTCTATGTGCCAGACCATAACTATATCCGTTCTTCTATGTATACTTTCTATACAAAGTTTTCAGCTCCACGGTGTGTTACTTCTTTCTATTATCCCAGTTCTACTTTGTCATTTCCATCTTAAATGAACATCCTCACCATTCCCCCTATTGTTCCACATGTAGCCCCACAAATACACCACCCCACACCTTTTCCATTCCTTCTATATGTCAGATTTCACCGTTTCGGGACAAGCTCCTCCTCTGCTGCTTCTCGGGAGACTTGTCCTTCCCGCTTCTTGTGTAACAGAACATCTGCTACATCTGTTGTCAATCACATGGACTATAGTAAGGATTGAGAGGCTGCTCTCTCCTCCCAGAGCCATTTCCAATTTACAGATCTGCTCCTTGGAAAGAAAACTGGGAAGCGGGAAGGGTTTACCGACCGGATCTCTTCATTCTGCACTGCAAGTATTTAAATGGTAGAATAGTGAATGAAACTGTAAATTGTCACATTTTCAGTGAAACAAGTAATGAAAGCTGCTGGAGTCCAAACTCCTAAAATATTCTTTGCAGCAGAAGCCTTATAACTTCAATAGATAGATATATGAGATGGATAGATGAATGAGATAGATGGATAGATAGATGAGATGGATAGATAAATGAGATGGATAGATGAATTGGATAGATGGATAGATAAATGATATAAATGGATAGATAGATAGATAGATGGATAGATAAATTAGATAGGAGATAGATAGGAGATGGATAGATATGAGGTAGATAGATAGATAAATGGGATGGATAGATAGATGAGATGGATAGATATGAGGTAGATAGATAGATAAATGGGATAGATAGATAGATGAGATGGATAGATGAATGAGATGGATAGATGAATGAGATAGATGAGAAAGATACAGATATTGTACTTGAGAGACCACTCTTACTCTAGAACGAGCTGCACAAATATTCCCAATCCACACAGTTGGCCTCATCCGGAGAAACCTGAAACATTCTGTGGTCGCTTCAATCAGCAGCGAAAGGGTGGAGGGAAAGCGTAGAAAAAATTTCCATTTTCCTAATCTCCAGGGAAATGCTCTTTCATTTATGCAGATGAGGACTTGGAGAGCGAGGACTGGGAAGCAGCTGCCTGACCTCTCTGCTGCGGGGCACAAGATGTGAGGGGCTGACTTCTATTCCAGTCCTACTCACGGCACTGCTTCCTCCTTGGCCACATCACTTTGTAAAAGTACACAACTTCGCTACATTACACATAACTTCTAAAAGCGACATACTGCGCCTTATTATTTCAGTCCGGGGACTAGAAAGTATTTTAAGGTAACACATGTTACTCACCCTGCCCTTTGTGGCTTTAACAATGATTACTGAAGGAAGCTGCTGATATGGCAAAGTCTCTGACCGGTGGTTCTTCATACAAGGACTATTCAGACATTCCCTTTGATGCTTTTGGAATGAGATGTAACCTGTAAGGCCACAGAGGGGAAGAGGTGCGGAGTCTGCATCAGACAATATATGGAGAATGTTTATTTCAGGGGCATCAAGTCTAGCTCCTTTATTTTTGAGATATTACTCCTAATACCACTATACACTATACAGTCAGACCATGAACACATTAAAGGGAACCTGTCATCAGTAATTGGCCTAATAAACCACTAGCAGAATCTTGTCAAGCTGCGAAACACCCTCTAGTTATTGTTTCTTTCATGGCCCAGTGTGATGGCATCATCCAGAAAATCTACTTTGAAGTGAGATGTAAATTGGTTGTATAAAGTCAAGGAGGTGGAGAGTTTAAAACTCTGAGGTCAAAGTGGGGAGCTCGAACGCCTCCTCCCCTTCGATTGACATCATGCGTCAAACTTCAGGAGATCTGGTTAGTAATGTATTTGGTGCAGAACCATCAATTACAGTGAAAGGGGCTTTCTGAGGTAGAGAGAGCTTGACTTGAGTGTTAAAATCTCCGCCTCCTTGACTTTATAAAATTAATTTATATCTCATTTCAAAGATTTTCTCGATGATTCCACCACACAAGGCCACAAAAGAAACACACCCTTTATGGTGTTCAGCTGCTTGACAACATACGGGTAGTTGTTTGGTAGGTCAATTTCTGATGACAGGTTCCCTTTAACCACCACATAGTGACTGATTATAAGCATATATTAATATAAAACTAAATAAAATCTATCTAAAAATGGAAAAAGCAGCACAGCTGTAGGAATGATGGGTCCTATCACAGGACATGATCCAATAATCTACCTATAAAGGTAGATTGGGTGGTAGGTACATCTATTGGACGTGAGGATAGCCCTTTTAAGTGTAATAACTTTTATTTCCCTAATATGCAGATTTTCTAAAGAGGCTACTGGGGCGTGGCGGAGCTACTCCACGCCCCAGTAGCCTCTTTGATCCTTCTACCAGATGTCTTCGGCGCGCAGCTCCTCATAGCCCTCGTCCACATTTCCTGTTGTCTGCGCATGTCCAGAACAACAAGCCCATGGCTGCGAGGCCACTGCTCCGAAGCCAGAGCTACTGGGTATGCGCAGACGACAGGCTTCGCGGACAAATGCGAAGATATCTGGTAGGAGGATCAAAGAGGCTACTGGGGCGTGGAGTAGCCGCGCAGCCAAGCCTCAGTTCCGACTATTCCACTATTCCAGTACCCTCTTTAGAAAATCTGCATATTATTGAAATAAAATTTATTAAAAGATTGCGGGGACGTGAGGATTAGCACTTAAAAGGGCTATCCTCACGTCCAATAGATGCACCTACCACCCAATCTACCTTTATAGGTAGATCCGTGGTGGTAGGTTTCCTTTAACAATATAAGGCACATCTCCATCTGCCTTGTCCGCTACCAAGTCTGCTCTACATCTAAAGCTTCTCCTGTGCTGCCCCTGTGATGTGGAATGCGCTCCCCTGTAATACATAGGATAAGCTCTAAGCCGTCTCTAAAAGCCACTTCTTCAAGGCAGCTAACCACAATACCTAACAAACTCTACCACTTGTTCTCCTTTTTCCTGTCCTATGCATTGTATCTGTCTCCACTTCCTCTTTGCCTACACCCATAGCGTTTCGGATGATTGAGAAGCTCACTGGTTAGCAAGCCCTCTCATATGTGTCTCTACATACATACATATCACAAACAATAGTTTGTCACCTAGTAAAGACTACTAGTTCCCCTTTTATGCAGTTATATATAGTGATATTCTTAAAACCAGACACTTTGCATATGTTAACCCTTTGCGGCTCATTATCTTGCAAGCCATCATGATGTCCAATGGGTTAACAGCCGTTTCAGTTACAAGCTGTATTCTTTTTTTTTTCTTCTTCTGTACTGTGGGAAAATGAACTTCTTTCTCGGTCACCCATGACATCTGACCGTTCAGCTGATCACGAGAACATTGCGGTCAACCACAGCTCCACTTGATATCATCATGTTGAGCAGAGTTCCTGCCGTTGCATGGCACCACTTACATCACCTGCTCTCCTGCTGCCTGGTGCATCTGCGATAACTTCTGTGGTCGGAGCTTCACACGCACGTGTCGTAAAGGTGTGCAGGGTTTTCTGGAAATGAGATTGACGTACTCCATGGTAATGAAAGCCGACCACAAATGACAATGTGAAAGCCGCCGCATGTGGCCTAATAGATTTACTGTAAATCCTACTATAGATGCGCATAAAATATAATAAATATAAATATCTGCAGCCACACGGGAGACATTCTATCAAGAAATTACTATTTATCTATCTGCACATGACAGCAAATTTAAAGGAAATCTACAAACAGAATCCAGCTATGGATAAACCAGGGACACTTGGATCCAGGCAACGTGACTATTTGTTATCCATGGCCTCCCTCCTTAAAAAAAAATCAACTTAGAAAATTAATAAGCCAGAAGGGCTCTGGGGCATTACCAGTCCCCTCAGTGCTGTAGATTCACAGGCTGTTACAATGAGCAGAACATGTCTCTCCTTCCCCCTGTGTAATCTAGCTGCAGCAGAAAGTGCAGGGGGAGGGAAGGCATGCTCTGCTCTGTAACAGCCTGTGAATCTGCAGCAATTAAGGGCTCGCGAAACACACACCAGAGCCCTACACACTCATTAGCATCATTTTAAAAGTTGATTTTAGAAGGAAGGAGGCCATGGATAACATATAGAAGAAGATTACCACTGTCACAGTGCCTGTATCTATAAGTAAGTGTCTCTGGTTTATCCATGCTATAGACCAGTGATGGCGAACCTTTTAGAGACTGAGTGCCCACACTACAATTGAAAGCCACAAATTTTTCACAAAGTGCCAAATGCCAATTTAAAGTAACGTATTGCTCCCTGCTGTGTCACAGATTCATATGTATTGGCATCCTGAGGACACCAATACAGTAGAAAGATGGAGAAATTTGGATTGTTATTGTAGCTTCCCTCTAAGGTCCCTTTAACAGGATGAATCGCAGGCCCTGAGAAGGGGCTTCAATGGTAATCCAGCTCTGCCCACTCCTCCTTGCTCCCCCTGCACTCTTCAAGTCACTTGGAGTCCTCAATGGTGACCTTTGTGCAGGGTGATGGTCTGAGTGCCCACAGAACGGGCTCCGAGTGCCACCTCTGGCACCCGTGCCATAGGTTCGCCACCACTGCTATAGACTGTAAGCTCTTTTAAGCAGGGCCCTTACTCCTATTGTCCCAAAGGTCTCTTGTATATGTCTGGTATGATTTGTACAGTACTGTTGACTTTTATGGGGCTATATAAATAAAGATTATTGTCCGTGTGTCCGCAGGGGGAGAGGGAGAGAGTGGGAGGGAGGTGGTCAGTGTGTCAGCAGGGGGAGGGGGTGGGTCAGTGTGTCTGCAGGGGGAGGGGGTGGGTCAGTGTGTCTGCAGGGGGAGGAGGGGCAGTGTGGCCACTGGAGGGCGGCCCACAAAGGGGCCGACTAAGGCTCTGTTGCCCAGGGGCCCACTAAAATCTGGAGCCGGCCCTGCCTGTAAAGATTATCAGCCAGACACAACAACAGGGTTACATAACTAAAGGAAATAAAAATAACAAAAATACATCACCTGTAATAATCTATTTTATGAAAACAGAATGTTATCCTTTCTGCACGGGGAATGGCATTTAAAAAAAATTACTAAAAATTATTATATTAATCAAAAAATGGTAGCAGTAAAAATTACATTTTGCAACACAAACTTTATACAGGCAGTCCCCGGGTTACATACAAGATAGGGTCTGGAGGTTTGTTCTTAAGTTGAATTTGTATGTAAGTCGAAACTGTATATTTTATAATTGTAGATCCAGACAAAAAAAAATTTAGCCCCCAGTGGCATTTGGAGTTTAAACATTTTTTGCTGTAATGGGACCAAGGATTATCAATAAAACTTCATTACAGACACCTTACAGCTGATCATTGCAGCCTGGGACTATGGTAGAGCATTCAGAAAGCTTCACCAGAGGTCAGAGGGGTCGGTCTGTAACTATGGGTTGTCTGTAAGTCGGGTGTCCTTAAGTAGGGGACCGCCTGTACAGCTCTATCGGGGAAAACTAATTGGGTCTCACAATATGGCATCTCAAGCAAATTTTAGAGGAAACTATCATTTTTGTTTTTTTATGTAAATGAGTTTCCTGGTGCACTTGCGGTGTAGTTGTCTTCTTACTTCTTCTCATTGCTGCCCATCACTGCTATTTTCCCAAATATTAATATCTTCTATACAAATAAGGTGTACAAAGGAAATCCAGGAAATCTACCATCAACATGATAAACCAGGGGCACTGAGGTCAGGGGTTCCAGGCTCTGTGACAGTGGTAATCTTCTTATATGTGTTATCCATGGCCTCCTTCCTTCTAAAATTAACTTTCATAATTATGCTAACGAGTCAGAAGGGCTCTGGGGGCGTTGCTAAATCTCGATCCTTGCTGTAGATTTACAGACTTTTTACTGCAGAAGCCCCTGCCCCTTCCTCTGTGTTCTGAGGGGATGAGATTACATCAGGGAAGGGGGAGTGATGAGGAAGCAGAGGGGAGAGGAGAAGTTCTCTTGCACAGTGTGATAGCCTGTGAAGCTACACCACAGAGGTGCGTTGGTAACACCCTCAAAGCCCTTCTGGTTCATCAGCTTAATTTTAAAGTTGATTTTAAAAGCAAGGAGGCCATGGATAAAAAATATAAGAAGATTACCACAGTCACGTTGCCTGGATCTGTGTGTAAGGGCCGCTGGTTCATCATGCTTCATTTTGATGTTTGATTTCCTTTAAAATGCTGTATGTAATATTGGAGTGGAGTGATTTGGGACCTGAAAGACTAACTTTATAAAGAATCTCCAGCAGACACATCAGGTGAGCTCATTCCCATCACCTCATTGCATAAGGGTGTCCTTCTAGTTCCTCCTATACACCTGCTGGGTTTTCAATTTGCCTTCAATCCACCATCTTGGTTCTAGAAAACAGATTGGAATATTTAACCAGATCAGTTCCAGAAAAATTCCCAGGAAAATCAACATAATGTCAGATATCAACAGATGATAGTGTGTACAGGCAAAAATGTCACTAAACTTTATACCATACACAATGTGACATATAATAGAAAATGTAATTGTTAAAAAACATTGAAATATGTACAAGTACACATCAACTGCTGTGTGGCCATAGACCATAATAAGTATGTCACATCACATACAAGTGGTATCATATCCCCAATAAAGTAGGGCAATAATAGACAGAGATTTAGCTGACAGAGTGTGGAGTGTGGGAGGAAACCGGAGGACCCGGAGGAAACCCACTCAAACACGGAGAGAACATACAAACTCTATGCAGATGTTGACCTAGGACGCAGGTTCAGGCACAAATGTGAAATTATATATGGAGTACTGTATATAATTTAATTTGGGAGTATGTATATAAATAAATTAGGGGAAATGTATATAAATAAAACGGGTGTGTATATAAATTCAGGACGTGAGGTATATATAATTCTGAATGCTATACGTACTATAATTTGTTTGGGGGACTATAAAAAGGGTGTTTTATGTAGAGAATAGTGGATAATATATATTTAGGAACACAATCTATCATACTGTAAGTGACTGTGGGGTTTTTTAGGGGCGCCGTGTAGAGTTGGGCTGCAGGTAGCTCAAGACATTTGACTATGAAATCAGCAGAGATAGACCATGGGCTGGAGAAATCATAGTAGTTCTCTTACTGATGGAGTAGATCATCGCCTGTAGGGTACTAGATATTAGATGTCACTAATGTCGGTGTCAGACTGACTACTAGTGTGTGAGGTAACCTCTTTGGCATGGGGAGTAGCATTTTCAATTTTCGCCTCAAGCAGCAAAAAGTCTGGAATCGGCTCTGTATAAAACATATATATTGCGCACATTGTGCCTGAAATTATTTAAAGTAACAGAACTCCAGCAAGACAACTTACGTGATAATCACTCTAGTATAACCTAATCTATAACCAGGGCGGCTTTGTAGCAAGGGCACCAGGGGCGCAAGCCCCGGGGCCCCCACCAGTGTGCAGGAGTAGGGGGCCTCTACCATCCTGCCTGCCTCCATGAAGAGCTGTGTGTAAAGTGGTTCCCGGGTATCTGAAGATGTTGTGATGCATTTGAGGTGTGTATGAAGAAGTTCTGAGGCAGCTGAGGTGTATATGAAGAGGTTCTGTGCCAGCTAAGGTGTGTATGAAGAGGTTCTGGGGTACTTAGAATTGACTAAAGTTACGAACAGGTGGACACAGAAATTAGCTTTCAGCAATTGTGCCTACAGCTTTCAAGAAGAGATAGAAGGAAGATTTGTATAGGGGTAAGATATAATCTTAAAGGGATTTACCGGAGGTTGAAATACAGGGCTGATTTCTTTCAAAAATAGCACCACACCTGATCATGGTGAGTGCCGGTATTGCAGCGCGGCTGTTTAGAAATAAATGGAGCTCAGTTGCCCACCAAGCCCTACACGTGGTCAGGTTTTTGGAAGAAAGCAGCCCTGTTTTTCAACCTCCTGGCAACCCCTTTAAGACAGTACTCTGTGTCTGTCTGTCGGATTTCTTCCGTAATTCTTACCTAACTAAGAAACCTTGTGTGCAGCCAAGTGTCACTGCCTGTAAGGTTTCTGCTTCTAATAAGATACCTAGTAGGAAATGGAAATATCACATTGTGTATTGCCCTTCAGGCTTTGCCAGAACACTACAAAGGTTAGACGTGAGGGAATGCTCGCAGGCGCGCTAGCAAAGGTGCGACTGTGCAATTCTGGAAGACAGCAAAAACAGAAGCGCATATTGTCTCTTCCAGGGAGATTCTTGCTGAAACAAATTAATTTGTACCTATTTCTGTCTTGAATAAATCTCTTCTGCAGGTTTGCTCTAGCTCGGCTCTTAGACAATGGGACCTCTGTGGCTCTCGGCACGCTTTCATGGAATGCTGACTCACCTTCCTTTCACTGCTCAGGGTTCACAGAAGACACTAAATGATATGGAGTTTATTAATTGTTCATTGTGCTCACTTAATGCTCTTAGTCATTTGTCTTTCGGCACCTTGCTGAGTCTGAAAAGCTCTCAATGTCTGGCCTTCAACATTACATAGACATTGCACAATGAGTATCTACTCCAACATAAATGAACACAACCTTCAGCCCATTCCAATAGCAACTCCATGTGATTATAAAATATACATGTATAACGGTGCAGTTTTCCTAATGCTCTCTAATACTAAACACTCTCTAGGTAGCCAGGGAATCGTCTTTCTTACTGGTGGACCAAACATGTCCATTCATATATGACATCAATGGGTATCAATGTAATGCTTCATTTCAACCTGTAGGGAAGCTGCAGGGACACAAAATACTTGCTCCCGGGTTCTCAAATTTAAAGCTGATCTCAGTGAGTAAAAGACTTATGAGTTCCAGAAACAAGTTTATTGTTAAAAAACATTTGAAGCTTTGGAATTGTCTATTACAGGTCCAAATATAAAGAGTAATATACACTTACTTTGGAATTGCAGGTCTTACAGTGTACAAGATTTGATGATAGTTGATGATTAAAGATGAGCGAACATGCTCGTCCGAGCTTGATGCTCGGTCGAGCATTAGGGTACTCGAAACTGCTCGTTGCTCGGACGAATACTTCGCCCGCTCGAGAAAATGGCAGCTCCCGCCGTTTTGCTTTTTGGCGGCCAGAAACAGAGCCAATCACAAGCCAGGAGACTCTGCACTCCACCCAGCATGACGTGGTACCCTTACACGTCGATAGCAGTGGTTGGCTGGCCAGATCAGGTGACCCTGGGATAGACTAGCCGCTGCCCGCGCTGCTCGGATCATTCTGTGTCTGGATGCCGCTAGGGAGAGAGCTGCTGCTGGTCAGGGAAAGCGTTAGGGTGTTCTATTAGCTTACTGTTAGGCAGGAGTGATTCTCAAAGAACCCAACAGCCCTTCTTAGGGCTACAATAACGTTCTACTTTTTTTATTTTAATTTGCATCTAGTACCATTTTGTGAGGAATTAGCAGGGGGACTTGCTACCGTTGTGTTTAGCTCTTAGTGGCACACATATCCATAGCAAAGACCGAAGTGGGAAAATTTAGTAGGGGTTGGATTTCAATTAGGCACTAACTCAGTGTCATCTCATCTGGCATAGTAGTGTGCTTTGATACTTGGCTAGAAAATAGCCATAGGAGAATACAAACAGCTTACTTACGCCTACAGTAGCGTTCTATATATTTGATTTCTGGTTGATCTGCTGGTGGCTGTACTTTCTGCAGTGCATGTACTAGCCAATTCTGAGCAATTTGTAGTGAGACTTGCGACCGCTGTGTTCTGCGCTTAGTGACGCACATATCCATAGCAAAGACCGAAGTGGGAAAATTTAGTAGGGGTTGGATTTCAATTAGGCACTAACTCAGTGTCATCTCATCTGGCATAGTAGTGTGCTTTGATACTTGGCTAGAAAATAGCCATAGCAATAGGATAGCATTGTTTGGTTTTAAAAACTCAAAAAAAAACAAAAAACACAAAAAAAAACAAAAAACACAAAAAAAAACAAAAAAAAGTTAAAAAAAAAATAAAGTTATAACTCTCATTTTAAAAATGTTTAACCCGAGGGCTAGGGGTAGAGGACGAGGGCGGGGACGTGGGCGTCCAACTACTGCAGGGGTCAGAGGCCGTGGTCCTGGGCGGGGTGAGACACCACCTGCTGATGAGGGAGCAGGGGAACGCCGCAGAGCTACACTCCCTAGGTTCATGTCTGAAGTTACTGGGACTCGTGGTAGAGCACTGTTGAGGCCAGAACAGTGCGAACAGGTGATGTCGTGGATTGCTGACAATGCTTCGAGCAATTTGTCCACCACCAGTCAGTCTTCCACGCAGTCCACCCATGTCACCGAAATCGCCACTCCTCCAGCTCCTGCACCTCAGCCTCCTCCCCCCCAGTCTGCCCCCTCCCAGGAAAATTTGGCATTTGAACCGGCATACTCTGAGGAACTGTTTTCTGGACCCTTCCCACAGTCACAAACCACTTGTCCGGTTGCTGCTGAGCAATTTTCCGATGCCCAGGTTTTCCACCAGTCACAGTCTGTGGGTGATGATGACCTTCTTGACGTAGTGGAAGTGTGTAAAGAGGTGTCCGACGATGAGGAGACACGGTTGTCAGACAGTGGGGAAGTTGTTGTCAGGGCAGGAAGTCCGAGGGGGGAGCAGACTGAGGGATCGGAGGATGATGAGGTGACAGACCCAAGCTGGGTTGAGAGGCCGGGTGAACACAGTGCTTCTGAGACGGAGGAGAGTCCTCGACCAGAACAGGTTGGAAGAGGCAGTGGTGGGACCAGACGGAGAGGCAGGGCCAGAGCTGGTGCATCAGCGCCAAATGTGTCAACTAGTGAAGCTCCCGTGGCGAGGGCTCTTGCGGCGAGGGCTAGATCTTCAGAAGTCTGGAGGTTCTTTAAGGAAACACCGGATGACCGACGGACTGTGGTGTGCAACATTTGCCAAACCAGGCTCAGCAGGGGTTCCACCACTACTAGCTTAACTACCACCAGTATGCGCAGGCATATGAATGCTAAACACCCCACTCAGTGGCAACAAGCCCGTTCACCTCCGGCCATGCACACCACTGCTCCTTCCCCTGTGTCAGCTGATAGTCAGCCCCCTGCCCAGGACCCTGCCACAAAAACCCCATCGTCGCCTCCACGATCCTCCACAGCATCCACCAGTGTTCAGCTCTCCATACCCCAGACGCTGGAGCGGAAACGCAAATATAGTGCAACCCACCCGCACGCCCAAGCCCTTAATGTGCACATCTCCAGATTGCTTAGCCTGGAGATGCTGCCCTATAGGCTAGTAGAGACCGAGGCCTTTCGCAACCTCATGGCGGCGGCCGCCCCTCGGTATTCGGTCCCCAGCCGCCACTACTTTTCCCGATGTGCCGTCCCAGCCCTGCACCAGCACGTGTCAGACAACATCATCCGTGCCCTGACCAACGCCGTTTCTGACAAGGTCCACCTGACCACGGACACGTGGACGAGTGCTGCCGGGCAGGGCCACTATATATCGCTGACGGCACATTGGGTTAACTTGGTGGAGGCTGGGACCGAGTCTGACCCTGGGGCTGCTCATATACTGCCGACGCCGAGGATTGCGGGGCCTACCTCGGTCCAGGTGTTTCAGGCCTACTATGCCTCCTCCTCCTCCCACCCCTCCTCCACCTCCTCCTCCGAACTACCATCCGTGGGCACGGCGCCATCAGTCGGTAGCTCTAGGCACAGCAGCAGTGCCGTCGCTAAGCGACAGCAGGCGGTGCTCAAACTGCTGAGCCTAGGCGACAAAAGGCACACCGCCCAAGAGCTATTACAGGGCATCACGGCGCAGACTGATCTGTGGCTGGCACCGCTGAACCTCAAGCCGGGAATGGTTGTGTGTGACAACGGCCGTAACCTGGTGGCGGCTCTGCAACTCGGCAGACTGACACATGTGCCATGCCTGGCCCATGTGTTAAATCTGATAGTTCAGCGTTTCCTCAAGACATACCCCAATCTGTCTGATTTGCTCACGAAGGTGCGCCGCATCTGTGCGCATTTCAGGAAGTCCAGCCCAGATGCTGCCACTCTCAGGGCAGCGCAGCGCCGCCTCCAACTGCCCGCTCACCGACTGTTGTGCGACGTGCCCACGAGGTGGAATTCAACACTGACCATGTTATCCAGAGTTTACCAGCAGCGCAGAGC
Organism: Engystomops pustulosus; assembly: GCF_040894005.1. NCBI lineage: Eukaryota > Metazoa > Chordata > Amphibia > Anura > Leptodactylidae > Engystomops > Engystomops pustulosus. Next base: position 19,195,717 of record NC_092421.1, on the reverse strand, counting down.
GATTGTAGACTGCCAGATGTCAACTTCCACCAGAACTGGTAGTCAGGTCAGTCAGCTTCCTCAAGTCTACAATGAGGAGTGGACGTGGATGTCTGATATCTGTCAGGTGCTGAGTAACTTTGAGGAGTCAACACAGATGGTCAGTGGCGATGCCGCCATCATCAGCCTCACCATCCCGCTGCTTGGCCTGTTGAAAAACTCTCTGGTCAGCATGAAGTCGGAAGCTTTGCGCTCGTCACAAGAGACAGGGGAAGAATATTCCCTTGTTGATAGCCAAAGCACCCTCAGGTCTGTTTCTCAGCGCATATCGGAGGAGGTGGAGGTGGAGGAGGATGAGGAGGAAGAGGAGGAGAATGTTGGCGAGACACAAGAGGGGACCATTGTTGAGTCCTTCACTGTTCAGCGTGTATGGGCAGAAGAAGAGGAGTTGGAGGAGTTGGAGGAGGAGGAAATGGACAGTCAGGCCAGTGAGGGGAGTGAATTCTTACGCGTTGGTACTCTGGCGCATATGGCAGATTTCATGCTAGGCTGCCTATCCCGTGACCCTCGCGTTCAAAGAATTTATTCCAGCACCGATTACTGGGTGTTCACTCTCCTGGACCCACGGTACAAGCAAAATCTTTCCACTCTCATCCCTGCAGAGGAAAGGAGTGTGAGAATGCATGAATACCAGCAGGCCCTGGTGCACAAGCTGAAACAGTATTTCCCTTCTGACAGCGCTAGCGGCAGAGTGCGTAGTTCTGCGGGACAAGTAGCGAGGGAGAGTAGGCGAGCAGGCAGCTTGTCCAGCACTGGCAAGGGTACGCTTTACAAGGCTTTTGCCAGCTGTATGTCACCCCAGCAAGACACTGTCACCTGTCCCCAGTCTCGGCAGAGTAGGGCTGATCTTTACAGAAAGATGGTGAGGGAGTACGTAGCTGACCATACCATCGTCCTAAATGATCACACAGCTCCCTACAACTACTGGGTTTCAAAGCTGGACATGTGGCACGAACTGGCGCTGTACGCCTTGGAGGTTCTTGCCTGCCCTGCCGCTAGCGTCTTGTCCGAGCGGGTTTTCAGTGCAGCTGGTGGCATCATCACCGATAAGCGTACACGCCTGTCGACTGACAGCGCTGACAGGCTGACGCTTATTAAAATGAATAAAGGCTGGATTTCTCAGAATTTCCAATCTCCACCAGGTGAAGGAAGCTCAACCTGAATAATTGATCCACTCCTCCTCCTCCTCATTTTCCTCCTTCTCCTCCTCTTTGTACAGTAAAGCAGAGGAAAATGGCTATTTTTTGACAGGGCCCACTGGCTCTTGCTATAGTACTTTATGCATTTAATTTTTCTGGAGGGCCACCTACCCGGTCCTCTGTTTGAAACAATTTTTGTGAGTGCCACATACAGGCACTCAATCTATTCCATTTTTCTGGAGGGCCACCTACCCGGTCCTCTGTTTTAAAACATTTTTGGGACTGCCACATACAGGCACTCAATCTATTCCATTTTACTGGAGGGCCACCTACCTGCTCCTCTGGTTTGAAAAATGTTTGGGACTGCCACATACAGGCACTCAATCTATTCCATTTTACTGCAGGGCCACCTACCTGCTCCTCTGGTTTGAAAAATTTTTGGGACTGCCACATACAGGCACTCAATCTATTCCATTTTACTGCAGGGCCACCTACCTGCTCCTCTGGTTTGAAACATTTTTGGGACTGCCACATACAGGCACTCAATCTATTCCATTTTACTGGAGGGCCACCTACCTGCTCCTCTGGTTTGAAAAATGTTTGGGACTGCCACATACAGGCACTCAATCTATTCCATTTTACTGCAGGGCCACCTACCTGCTCCTCTGGTTTGAAACATTTTTGGGACTGCCACATACAGGCACTCAATATATTCCATTTTACTGGAGGGCCACCTACCTGCTCCTCTGGTTTGAAAAATGTTTGGGACTGCCACATACAGGCACTCAATCTATTCCATTTTACTGGAGGGCCACCTACCTGCTCCTCTGGTTTGAAAAATTTTTGGGACTGCCACATACAGGCACTCAATCTATTCCATTTTACTGCAGGGCCACCTACCTGCTCCTCTGGTTTGAAACATTTTTGGGACTGCCACATACAGGCACTCAATCTATTCCATTTTACTGGAGGGCCACCTACCTGCTCCTCTGGTTTGAAAAATGTTTGGGACTGCCACATACAGGCACTATCCAAATTAAATTGTCTCCATAGCAGCCTCCACACGTTGTCTCCATTGCTACCTCCAAAAGTCGTCCATATAGCTGCCTCCATACATCGTCCCTTTATCAAACGAGGTGTGTCAGGCAGAAATTTGGGTTGTTTTCATGGATTCCACATCAAAGTTGTTAACTTTGTCGCCACCCTGCTGTGTTATCCACAAAATATACTGGCAAACTTTTACCATTTAGGGATATTATTTCAGCGCTTCTTGCGCATCTGTTTACATTCCCCTCACCCGCCATATCCTAAACTTATAAGAACGCTACTACACTTGATCTTATACAAAAGGTTCTTAGAAGTGCTGTTTGGGGAGTAGCCTAGAGACAGGGGCTTGGATTGGCGAAAGCTCGCCTGGCAGCGGAGCGCCAGCTCCATGCGCATCATGCGCTTCTTGCGCATCTGTTTACATTCCCCTCACCCGCCATATCCCAAACTTATAAGAACGCTACTACACTTAACTTGGTGCAGGCTGGGACCGAGTCTGACCCTGGGGCTGGTCATATACTGCCGACGCAGAGAATTGCGGGGCCTACCTCGGTCCATGTCTCAAAGGCCTACTATACCTCCTCCCACCCCTCCTCCACCTCCTCCTCCTCCGAATTACCATCCGTGGGCATGGCGCCATCAGTCGGTAGCTCTAGGCACAGCAGCAGTGCCGTCGCTAAGCGACAGCAGGCGGTGCTGAAACTGCTGAGCCTAGGCGATAAAAGGCACACCGCCCAAGAGCTATTACAGGGCATTCCACATCAAAGTTGTTAACTTTGTCGCCACCCTGCTGTGTTATCCACAAAATATACTGGCAAACTTTTACCATTTAGGGATATTATTTCAGCGCTTCTTGCGCATCTGTTTACATTCCCCTCACCCGCCATATCCTAAACTTATAAGAACGCTACTACACTTGATCTTATACAAAAGGTTCTTAGAAGTGCTGTTTGGGGAGTAGCCTAGAGACAGGGGCTTGGATTGGCGAAAGCTCGCCTGGCTGCAGAGCGCCAGCTCCATCACAAGATCCAACTAACATAGTTGCAGCACCTTTAATCTACTACTAGTTCACTGCCTCCATAATAATAATAATAATCTTTATTTATATAGCGCCATCATATTCTGTAGCGCTTTACAAATCATAGGAAACAAATACAAATGTAATGTAACAGAGCACAACATTTGTATGGAACAACAGGAGTGAGGTCCCTGCTCGCCAGAGCTTACGGTTTATGAAGATGATGGGGTAACACGAGGTAAAAGAATATTTAATGGTCAAGCCATTCTTCTTAGGGAATAGAAAAAAATATAATAAATGGAATTGCTGTCGCTTGAACCACTCAGCCGTCATCTTATATACCAGGTCCAGGGTGAATGGGACTGCAGAGAAGTCTGGTGCCTGTTGGTTGCTGGATAACAGATGGGAGGACGACACAGGACGGGTTAGTAGAAGAGTTAAAACTTCATGCAGTTAATGAGTGTTATAGGCTTGCCTAAAGAAATGGGTTTTAAGAGCACGTTTGAAACTTTGGAGGTTAGGTATTAGTCTGATAGTCCGGGGCAGAGCATTCCATAGAATTGGTGCAGCTCTAGAGAAGTCTTGGAGACGCGAGTGGGAGGTCCGCACTAGGGTAGAGGTTAATCTAAGATCACTGGCGGATCTAAGAGCACGGGTTGGGCGATAGACTGAGATAAGAGAGGAGAGGTAGGGGGGTGCAGCATTATACAGAGCTTTATGGATGAGGGTTATTATTATTTTAAACTGTATTCGAAAGGAGACTGGCAGCCAGTGCAGCGACTGGCATGAACTGTAAGCATACATGGTCCCCTTATCAAATGAGCTGTGTCAGGCAGAATTTGGGGTTGTTTTCATGGCTTCCATGTTAACTTTGTCGCCACCCTGCTGTGTAATCCACAAAATATACTGGCAAACTTTTATCATGTACCGATATTATTTGAGCGCTTCTTGCTCACCTCCTTTGGTTCCTCTCTGACACCCATTGGTTTGAAGCCTGAGTCCAAATAGGGTATGTCGCCATGCCACTCTCTAGCCTGCTGCCGCTGCCTCTGCATGCCGTCCCCTATAGTGTCAGGGTCAATTATTGGATGTTTTAGATGCTATCTAGCTTCATTCTGTCACTCTGTCATGGCCATGCTGTTGCCCATAATTTTGGCATAATGGTGCGATTAGGCAGCCTCAGAGGCATCCATGCATGCTGCCCCTGCTGTTTCCTGTCCATTTCCGTGGTGTTTCCATCCTTTTCTGAGGTTCCCAGGTGTTTGGCCAAGCTTCCCTGTGCAGAGCCTTGGTCCCCTTGAAAAATGCTCGAGTCTCCCATTGACTTCAATGGGGTTCGTTATTCGAGACGAGCACTCGAGCATCGGGAAAAGTTCGTCTCGAATAACGAGTACCCGAGCATTTTAGTGTTCGCTCATCTCTATTGATGATGCTATATGATAAATCTTGTACGTCTTAATACCACTCAAGATTTTGCCATCTATTAGATGGCTTATGTTGTGGCAAAATTTGGTAAAACTCTGTTGTACAAGGTTGCAACTGAAACCTCCTTTCTTCCTAAGCCCTTCCCCTAAGATGAGTCAAGTGATCATGCCTGAAGCACATAGGTTTAAATTCCCCCCTCTGCCGCCTGCAGTTTTCTGCTATAGTCTCCACTGGTTTTCCCAAAGTCAAAGAGCTGGGCGTACCCCACCCTGACACACCTATAGGGGCACATTTACTTTTAGGGTCACCGGAGTTCACAGAAAGTGCATTGTCCGACTATAATTCTGCATGCGGCGATTCACCTGCGCCTGATATCATAAATGTGTAGCTTCCCTGCTCAGGTTCGACAGAGTTCACCATCATTTTAGTGGTGCATCTACACAATTTGGCAACACAATTTGAAAGTTAAATCAGTTGGACCGACCGACGGCACAATTTGTGTCGCATGGAAGCCAGCGCAGCTGCGCCACAAATGGGGTCGCGTGTGCCACAATCCCAGTGGACATACTTCTTAAATACCAGTGCAAGCCGTTTTAGCCCCAAAACTGTGCAGAGTCCAACAAAAGTGCACGCACAACCCTTAGTAAATGAACCCCATTTACTGCAGGCCAGAAAAGACCGGAAACTTGCAAGCAGGAGGAGATTTATATGTCTTTTCTTCCAGAAAATTGGTGGAGAAGGCATGAATCCCCCCAACAATGACCTACCAAATTCGGGTCCATTTTATGCTGCATAAAGCCAGAATTGTGCTTTAATGGGGTTTTACCTATGACCCCACAAGATAGGTAGGTCATCAGCATCCAATTAATTGGGGTCTGGCATCAATTTCTACCCACAAAATAGGTTGTCAGTATCCTGTACCTGATCAAAGGATAGTTCATCAATAACCGATCAGAGGGTTTCTGACACCCAGAGCCCACATCTAGCTGTTCAGTGCTGGAGCCTATGCATTGGGCTCCTTTCACATACATGTAAACGCCCGGCCATAGCATGGGCAAGCATACAACAGTTGGCTGGATAGGAGGAGGGATAAGCGCTGCTCAGCCCTCCCCATATGGATGCACGTTGCCCATCCATAAACCCGGGAAAAGATGACGCCAGGTGCCATAGCCATCTATGGGGACGTATATCCAGCCGCAAACTCCCCACAACGGCTGTGTGAAAGATGGAGCCATAAATGTAAGACATGCTGCACTACGAAACATTGTACCAGTCCTTCTGCTTCAGGCTGAACATTAGATTGTATTTTACATTAATGTTTTTCTGTTGCGGTGCCCTTTGATGTTTTGTAATGTTGTCCTTTAGAGTTGGGAAATGGGTTTATGACTAGACAGGAAAAAAAATTCCTCTGATGGTTACCAGAAATCTAACTGAGAAGTGATCACACCACCAGTATGGGTGCAAGTGGGATGATCCTCATTAATACATTGCTGTACGCAATCTCTTCTTGTAAAGAGTCCGAGAACAAAAGATTCCCACACATGCCTCTAGTTTTACGACTTCTGCGCTGCCCATTAAAACAAGTCCGCACAAAAGTTGTTTTGTGTCAACTGATTTTGAGGTCATAGAAAATCCATCAGGACACAGCGCTTTACAGAATGGTAAAATAATCTAAGAAGCGAAATCTTAAATACCCGGTATTCTAGTATCAAGCACATCTCTACTGACGTGTGCCTGTATGATTTATCACCAAATTGACCAATAATGCTGCGTATGTCTGCACATAGGGGAGATGTATTCATTTGTTGGTCATTAGACCAGTCAGAGGTGACTCTAGGGCGACTCAGTAGGCCCCTGGGCGACAGAGCCTCAGTGGGCCCCTTTGCAGTAAACCGACATGGCAGCATTAAAAATTCTAAACTAAAACTGTCTCCTGTTCCCTAGTTTATCATAGATATACCCCTCATGGTTATTTTATATACAGCCTTCTCATGGTTATATTATATAAAGCCGTATCATGTACAGCCGTATGCGGGCCCTCCCAGCAGCTCTGGGCCCTGGCACTTGCCCTGAGTCCAATGAAGAGTAGAACTATATAAATATCTGCTGCGCCCAATTAATCCCAGTGTCTGATGCCAGATGATTAATCTGGTGCCGTATAAGATTGGGGAGTTGTACTTTGCTAATCTCCTATTAGTTGGTCTAGTTTGCTGCCCCACGATATTTGAATTTTCTGGTGCAGGGGCTATTTTCTGTTTGATCATGCCCCACTGGTTACAGAGGACACCCTCAATGGGTCCGACTGTTAGGATTCCACCAGCCCACTAATCTCCAGAACGAGATCCCAACAATACTTAAAACAGGGCTCCTTTTGGCAGAAACAAACAAATATTAACACCCCTTATATACTCTGGACCACCAGGTATACATTTTCAACCATGTATTTAGCTGCCTGTATCTCCGGTCCTGTTCTGCACCTGCCTGATGCAGTCTGAAAGATGAGATTCTTATCTTTAACATTCTTCAATACACATGTCTCTAGGTACTAGAAACCTAAGATAGGGGCATCTGAATTGACAGTTCTCCTGCAGCCCCTAAACTCGACTCGTCTCCAGCAGAATACGACTCTTCTCTGCTTATTTTCACATGACTTTGGAGGATAAATGCATGAGAGAATTCTTAAAAGAACATTTCATACCTGAAGTTGCTAGTATTTATATGGGGTAATATCTATTAAGAGGTTCCCTTCAAGATTGGCATTGCATCTATACCTCCAGCTAAAGGTTTTGTGGCTCATTTATGTTTATGTAAAAGAAGTGCTTTGGAGGCGTTACCAGATCCCCTACAGGCTCTGGCTTCAAATGTGAGAGCCTGGTACCGCCCCCAAAGCACTTCTTTTACATAAATACAAAACACTGTGGTCTAAGAGAAGTAGCCACAGAACCTGAGCTAAAGGTAGGGATGCAATGTCAGTGATAAGCTCTTAAGGGCAGCGCAGAAGGTTTCCAGGGGGTTAAAGTTGATGATCGATTTCCTGTAAGATAATAAACCTTTATAGAAACATATAAAAATGAAATTTACATTGAAACCAATTACAAAATGAATATTTCCCGTCTTCAGAGAACACACGACCCAGTTTGATTATCGCCATAGATGTGGTTTACTCTGAATGTTGAGACTTTTGTTAAAGTTCCACACAGGATATTGCTGTATATATTAAAGTACACAAGCTTAAGGGAAACTATTTGGCTTTGTTTAGAGAACTTAGAGACACTCCAAGCAATCTTCTTCTTGTATACCCTTTGTTGTGTTGGTCAGCGTCCAACAAGAGAACATGATGCTTCCAGAGCCATCCAGGCAATGATAGAATTCGGGAACCGACACATTCGTCTCAAGTATGGAAAGACATTGATGGCGATGGATGTGTAATAAAGCTAACAGTAGACAGGTTCCCTTTACACTACTTCTAGTATTATATCACTCTTCCCATGATCCAATGTCATGATCAGGCTTGTATACAGTATACACCCCTTATACAACAAAAAACAAATAAGTCAGACCCCCCCACACACACCAATCAGCTTGTTGTCCCCTATCCAGTGAATAGAGAATAACTTGCAAACTTTTTCAGACTATAAGGCGCACCGGATTATAAGGCGCACCATCAATAAATGCCTGCTAAAACGTCTAGGTTCATATATAAGGCGCACCGGATTATAAGGCGCACCTGATTATAAGGATGAATGACCAGCAGGTGGCAGACCTGTGCACAGTTCAAGGCAGCTGTTGTCTGTAAGTACGGTTCATATATAAGGTGCACTGGACTATAAGGCGCACCTTTGATTTCTGAGAAAATCAAAGGATTTTTTGTGTGCCTTATAGTCCGAAAAATATGGTATGTACAACCCCTTTAATTACTGCCTCATCCGCTCCTCTCTTCACATTTTGGGCTAATGATTTCCTGCAAGTCAGACAATGCATTAGTCCTTGTATCTGGAATCTGCCTGAAAATAAAAAAGTACTTTGTATTTTGTAATAGTGTTTACCTATACATATGTACACACCATACATGTATACTCCCCTACGGACAATTTATAAGACTACGAAGAAACTGCACTAGTAACAGAGAAATCAAATTTATTGTCCAAAAGGTTTAAAGATAAAGGTTACCCCACACACCTGATCAAGGACTCTAAAATAAAAGCCGAGGCACTCAATCAGATAGATTGGAGCACATTTACTAAGGGTCCGTCGGGCGCATTTCCGTCGGGTTTCCCAAATTTTTTTTCGTTTTGCTCTGAATTGCCCCAGGTTTTTGGCGCACGCGATCGGATTGTGGCGCATCGGCACTGGCTTTTATGCGACACAAATCGGGGGTGTGGCCATCGCACAACCTGACTGATTCGGACAAACCGCGGAATTTAAAATGAAATTGCGTTGCAAAATCAGCACTCACATGCACCGGGAAGAAGAAGGTGAACTCAACGGACCTCAACAGGGAAGCAACAGATGCAGGAAATTGTCATAAGAAAATGGGACTAGCACTACTCCAATCAAAATCCAAGTAAATGAAGGTCAAAGCTATACCAAAAACTTTTTGAACAAAAAAAATGAAGAGACAAAGACGTATGCTATATGACCATCAATAAATGCACAAATTTATTAATGTTATAATACACCACAACAGAAACAGACAACAATAAAACCATCTAAAAGTGTGAACAAGGCACACAAGTCCAACCATGCAAGGCGACCCAACATATGATAGTGCTGGCCACATTGCAAACCACCAGCTCCCCCTGCCTGCAAAGAGGCCCCCCCTCCCCCCGAAAGGATGATGGATTAAATATAACCGTGCTCAACCACAAAGAAAAAATAAATTCATAAATATATATATGCATAAACTTGGAATGCCAATGCCAAAAAATGTGCAATATAAGACAACGGGGAGCACAGTGCGCGGCACAAATTTACCTGTCGTGGAGGAAAAGTAATGCAGTAGGAGGCAGAGGGGGGAGCTGGGGTGAAGACCCCACGCGTATCGCTAGTCACCTAGCTTCCTCAGCTTTCCTGCAGGAAATTGGACGCACAATCTTAGTGAATTGCGGCAGCTTCGAATCCTTGTTGGACATTCCGGATCGGTGGTGTCAATGGGACGGGTAAGTAAATGTGCACCATTGTCTAAAAAAGAAAAAGAAAGTCCAAAATGACCACTCAAAATCAAACAATAAAAATGACTTCACGTCTAACTTCATCTCCACATTTTCGAAACATTCGTCCAATATAAAAAAGATCTTCAACAAACATTGGAGTATCTTACTCCATGACCCCCCAATCCCTTCCAAAGATTTACCTTTAGACGTAACACCACCCTGCGAAACTCACTGGCACGAGTCGCTTGAAGAAACCTAATAGTCACTTACAGAAAACTAAAACATCTTTTTTTCCAACCCTAAAAGGATCTTTCAAATGTGGGCATGTCTTATGCAAATGCTGCCATTCCATTACACATAGAAAGAAGGACTTCAAATATTACAAATGAATGTTTTCCCATAAAGACCTTTTTAAACTGCAGTTCATCTTTTGTTACTTACCTGTTGGAATGTACCTGTGGGCTACAGTATATAGGGAGAACCACACAATCCCTTAAGAGTCGACTGAATGGTCATAGGGCCAACATACTGTCACGGGTGCTCCCGCGATCCATATCTCGGATCGCGGGCGCACCCATGTTCCTGCGTGTCCCCCCGTAGCCCGGCACAAATTACCTCCCCTGGCTCCAGCGACGGCCTCTCTGGCTCCTGCGGCTGATAATTGCCCCTAGCCTGCTATACGTTCCTGCCCCTTCCCGTGACCCTTGCTGGATCTTTGTGCCTCACAGTCTGAGAGAAAGCTTTCTAGCGATTATTCCTGTGTATTCTGTGTTCCTGCTTTCCTGTATTTTCCTGCGTTCCTGTGTGTTCCTGCTCCTGAGTCCTGTGTTGCCATGTTACCAGTGTTCCTCCATGTTGCCGTGTTAGCAGTGTTCCTCTGTGTTGCTGTGTTCCTGTGTCCCTGTGTTCTCGTTCCCCATCTGCCTGGACCTCCCGTTGCTGACCCCGGATTGGACTTGACCTTGCATCTCTGCCGCCTGCCCTGACCCTGTGCCTGGACCAGAACACGAGACTGTCATCCACTAAGGTACCTCGACCTCGGCTGCCACCTAGTAGACCTGTGAAACAACCTGGTGGTACCCTGCCGCAGCAAGTCCAACCCGCTTCGCGGTGGGTTCTGGTGAAGACCGGGTGCCACTTAGACTCCAGTGCCAGGTGTCGGCTAGTACCATCATCATCAGCTTCCCTACAGAAGGTTCAGTCATTATTGGGGGTTGTTGCTCTTCGCATGCTGCATTATTCCCATGGGACAGGTCTTTTCACGCCGGCTCTAATAAGCCCACAAAGAGACTAGCGAAGGGGCTGAGGACTGTGTGTGTGTGGGGGGGGGGGGGGGTTTCAGGGCTTCTAGAAGGCTCTTGGTGGTTGGCCCTTTACCCCTCCCTGAGTGAGGTCACTGGAGGCGGTCTTTGGGGCGGGTAAGGACCCGCCCAGGTGTTTTGGAAAGCTCGAGTGCACGTGGGGGGGGGGGGCCTCTTTCCTTTTGCCCTCAGGATCGGAGAGGTGTGAAGTCTCCCTCCCACCCTGCCCTCAGAATAAATTCTTTTCAGGTGTTCTCCTACGGGTTCTGGCTGTTTCCTTCTGTTTTTCCACAGATGTCACAGCATAGGCGGAGTTGGACACAGGCCCAAAGGCGTTTTGAGGTTTCCCACATGCCAGCTGCCGGGCCGCAGCCGCCATTCGGGTGAAGTCCCATCCCAAGGTTTGAGGAAATCTATGGGCCTACCATGTTGTTAATTTTTCAAGTTTATTATGTTATTTAATAATTTATGTTTTTGTTATAAAAATAAAAATGTTGTGGCCTTCCCACGTTACCCAAACAGTAAGTTTCCCAGTTCTTTATTGTCATATTGGGTTTTAAGTACAGGGCCAAATACCGGATTTAAAAAGGTTGGGTTTGTTACTCCCTACAGTCTCCTTGGCTACTGCCTGAGTCGAGGCCCCCCATCAACGTATCCATTTAACCAAAGGGATCAAAGCAGACCTGCAGGTTTTGTCTTTTTGTCAGATTGGTGTGCGAAACGGTGGCCACCATGTTGGCAGGAGCGGGGTTGGTGCGGGAACTTAATGCTGTTGGAGCTTTTTCCCATTGTGGTAGCCGTGGAACTGTGGGGTGGTCGGATGGCGAATAAGTCGGTGGTGTTCTGGACTGACAATATAAGTGTGGTGCAGGCCGTGAACAGTCTTTCGTCCTCTTCCCTCCCAGTTTTGTGTTTGCGTTGTTTTTACTTGTTTGGATATTACCCTGCACTATTTGGGGGGCTTGAGGGAGCCAAGGGTGTCTGGGTTGTGCGCTCAGCGGCGGAAATAGCCTTTTTCTTCAAGCTTCACCGGTAGGCGGATGTGACACAAAGTTTTTTCATTAGGCAGGCTATTAAGGGTTGGAAGAAGGATTCAGTGCGGTGGGGTTCCCTCCGCCCCCTTTCCTACTCTGTCCTGATGCACCTCTTCTGGAAACTGTGTGTCAGGATGCTTTTGAGGTCATCTTACTCCATGCAGCCTTCGTCTTTGCGTTCTTTGGGGCTCTTCAGATTTCTGAAGTTGGCCCCTCCGAGTGCAGCTAAACCTGGTGGGCTTTTGTTCGAGGATGTTTCTATGTCAGCTGGGGGTCTGGGTTTTCAGATCCGACGTTCAAAGACAGATGTCTTCGGGCGGGGCTGCTGGGTGTCTTTGCATCTGGTAGGAGGGTGGCGTGCCCGGTAGTGGCAGTGGAGCGATACTTGGCAATTAGGGTGGGTGGGGTTCCATTTCTGGTGCATGCTGATAGCTTCCCTCTCACTCGTTTACAGTTTACAGTCATTTTCAAGAAAGCGCTGGCTGCTGCTGGCCTCCCCCCCTGGCGAGTTTAGAATAGGCGCGGCAACCACTGCAAGCGAGCTGGGTCTTCCTGATGCTGAAGTGCAGAGAATTGGGCGTTGGAGATCTGAATGTTTTGCTGGTCATATTGTCCCGATTTGCTTAATAATTAATTTGTTCCCTTTTTAGATTTGCGTCCAACGATGTGGAACCTGGGACATTTGTTCATCTCTGAGTCACCCTTGATACTTGTCTTCCATCTCGGGGTAATGACCTATGCTCGGTGCGTTTGGGCGATCAGTCCGACCTGGAGGGGTTTTCTTCCTTCTTTTCGAGGTTTGTACTGGTGTGGTCCGAAAGGGAAGGGGCCAGAGATGAGGCAGGCATCGAGAGAACCAGAAGGTTGAGGGGTGGAGTGGTGGTCAGGCACCACAGGGAGTTAGTTGGAAGAGGACAATCGGGACCTATTAGTGCCCGATGGTGTCCATCTGACAGAAATAGGCTTGGATATCTTCCTATCTGGTCTCCAAGATGAGATTGAGAGGGCCATGTCCCTACTAGTGGGGGGTTGGAGGGACATGTAGGGATACATGTCCTCCTCCATGGTGGTTGTCTAGAAGGGGGTGAGGATTACATGCCCTCTAACGAGGCTGGCATTTCAGGTGCCCTTAATTTGTTCTTAATGTTAAAGAGTTAATAATGTTGCTACTCTATGAGTAGGAGTTAAATTAGTTAAATTATTTTAATAAAGCTGTGGCCGACTCCCTGACATCACTCCGGTTTAAATATAATACCTGTGTCTGTGTTTTTACCTAAAGGGGACAAGGGGTTGGTAAAGCCTGGGGTACATGGTTATGCATGCAGTCTTCTGCTGCAGCTAAATAGTAAGCTTCTATCTTACTCCAGGTGCTTTAGTCACATTATTACAGCTCACTATCTCTCTATAATGTCATATATAACCCTGCTGATCCTTTACAGACAGACATGGTATTAATTCACCTTTATGTATGTGGGGGATCATATCAAAGACGACTGAGAATAGGAGATTGTGCAGGAACGTATGTGCATGGATCTTTTTATATTGGGTGAAGAAATTCTCTTTTCTACCACTTCCTTCTAACAAAATCAAGATGATTTGGGCCTATGGAATCTGCCCTTGGGTACTTGCAGCTATTTTCCATGTCTCAGACCCTTTTTTTTAGTGCTAATTGTTTACAGGCTTGGATTCCCAGTGACATGTGCTGATTTATCCGCTCACCATGCACCTCATGTGTCCAGCACACCTCTCCCTGATGGGAATGTGCACACTTTTGGAATTATTTCTTTGCTTGTGTACTCAATGAGCGAAATATGTGCAGATTTTTTAAAATGTAACCATTTAAAGCGTCTGACATAAGAGTTATATGTGCAGTAGATCAATGCAGGAGTCAGAAATACAGGCGGTCCCCTACTTAAGAACACTCGACTTACAGACGACCCCTAGTTACAAACAGACCTCTGCATGTTGGTAATTACTGTACTTTAGCCTTAGGCTACAATAATCCGCTATAACAGTTATCACAGGTGTCTGTAATGAAGATTTAGTGTTAATCCTGGTTCTTATGACAACCCAACATTTTTAAAATCCAATTGTCACAGAGACCAAAAATATTCTGGCTAGGGTTACTATTATAAAATATACAGTTCCGACTTACATACAAATTCAACTTAAGAACAAACCTACAGAACTTTGTACGCAACCTGGGGACTGCCTGTATAGAACTATGTAGCTCAGGCTTAACCCCTTCCTGCCGCAGCCCTTTTCCGCTTTTGCGTTTTCATTTTTCACTCCCCACCTTCAAAAATCGAAAACATTTTTATTTTTCCATGTACAGAGCTGTGTTATGGCTTATTTTCTGCGTAACAAATTACACTTCAAAATGGTGGTATTTAATATTCCATGCCGTGTACTGGGAAAAAAAAATCCAAATGCAGTGAAATTGTTAAAAAAACCGCATTTGTGCCGTTTTCTTGTGGGCTTGGATCTTGCGGATTTCACTGTGCGCCCCAAATGACATGTGTACTTTATTCTTTGTGTCGGTACGATTACGGGGATAACAAATTTATATAGGTTTTATAATGTTTTCATACATTTACAAAATTTATAACCTCCTGTACAAAAAAACTTTTTGGATTTTGCCATATTCTGGCGCTAATAACTTGGTGTACGGAGCTGTGGGAGGTGTCGTTTTTTGCAGCTTTAGATGACGTTTACAATGTTATAATTTTTTGGACTGTACGACCTCTTGATCACTTTTTATGCAATTTTTTAAAAAATGATAAAAAAGTGCAATTTTCGATTTTGGGCGCTATTTTCCATTATGGCGTTAAACGCAGTGAAAAAACGCTATTATATTTTGATAGATCAGACATTTACGGATGCATCGATACCTAATGTGTTTATGATTTTTACTGTTTATTTACATCAGTTCTAGGGAAAGGGGGGTGATTTGAGTTTTTAGGTTTTTTATTATAATTTTTTTTTTTTTACTTTTTTTAAAAAATTTTTTATTTTTACTGTTTTTCAGACTCCCTAGGGTACTTTAACCCTAGGTTGTCTGTACAGTCCTATCATATACTGCCATACTACAGTATGGCAGTATATGGGGATTTTCCTCCTCATGCATTACGTTGTGCTGATAGCACATTGTAATGAATAGGTTAACACGAAGCAGCCTCGGGTCTTCGGAAGACCCGAGGCTGTCATGGCGACGGATTGCCGCTCTCATCTTTTTGAAGCCGCCAGCAGCTTCAGCTGGAGAACCGATCGCGGGTGTTACTGGTAAGTGTTTGCTGCAATATGCAGCAAAGACTCACCGGCTATGGAGAGGGCTCGGCCCGTGAGCCCTCTCCATGCACCCACACCCGGGATGTGGCGTAGTATTACGTCACATGACGGTAAGGGGTTAAAGAAGGTCAGTCACTAAGTGTAAAATAATGCTGTGCCCCTGATTAATTTGTTCAATTTAATTCATCCACCCATTCATAATATATGGCCCCTGAAAGCTAAAATGAACCCGTCATCAGGAATGGGATTTTTAGCTGCTGACTGGTTCCAGTAGCCTATGCTATGCTCATTTTAAAGATGCCTTTGTCAGCATTCTGAAAAATGCCACTATTTTATAAAATTTCAGTTCACATTACCTGGCTCCCTGCCAGCAGCGGATGGTGAGTCCCAGTGGGGCAGCTGCAACGGTCTGTGTGTGTCTGTGTCTCAGTCTCCTCTTGCATTATTCCTCTCCTTCACACCATCCCCCTCCCTCAATGCACATGAGAGGAAGAGGGGAGGGAACTTTATGAGTGTGGAATAGAGGAAGAATGCACATGGAGACTGAGACACAGACACAGTAACTATTTAAGTTAACAATCTGATTGGTGAGGATCTTAACTACTGGTACCCCACTCATCACATGAATGGTCACCCACCAATCTGGAGAACAAGGGTCCCATTCTCACTAATAGGTGGAGCGACATGACAAGCATGCACCCTGCCACTCCATTCAATACTATGGTAGTGTTGAAAATTGCTGAACAGAGTGCTCTGTATATGGGAGTGCTGGTGAAACCTGAAGGTTGTGCTCGGCAACATACTATTGAAGGGAGTAGCAGGGTGCATGCTTGGAGGACCATCAAAGGTCCTAGTATGGTTCTTGTGTACATGTGTACATTGAGAGCAGGAATAGATGTACAAGGATTTCATGTGTGAAGGTCCATCTCAGTATAAAATGTTTTGGTTGGTTTGAGTGTCCATGGGCCCCCTAGCAGGCTTGGGCCCCAGGCAACTGCCTACAATATAATCAACTACTGACTACAAGTCACATAATGTACACACACAATGGGGCACATTTACTAAGGGACCGCGGAACGCATTTCCATCAGGTTTCCCGAATTTTTCCGTTTTGCGCCGCATTTAACTGGGGTTTTTGGTGCACGCGATCAGATTTTGGTGCATCGGCGCCGGCTTTCACGCAAGACAAATAAGGGGTCGGGCTGTCGGACGATCCGACGGATTCGGACAACGCGCAGGATTTAACATCTCAAATTGTGTCGCAAGATCAACACTCACATACACCGGGAAGAAGAAGGTGAACTCCGGCAGACCTGAGCGGGGGAAGTTCTGGATATCGGGTGCAGGATATCGGGCACATGATCTTGGTGAATCGCGCCGGACTTCATCTTCGTCGGACAACGCGCCTCGGGGATCGCGCAGGGACCGGGTAAGTAAATGTGCCCCAATATATATCATAGGTATAAATAGTGAATATTATGTATGTCTCTATGTAGGTAGATCCCTCCACGCACAGATATCACATTTTCACATGTATTTTTGTTTTCAATCTACCGAGTACAGAAATCCAGAGAGATTTGGGGGATGGAATAAACATGAACTTGTACAGAATTTTCCTCCCACACTAGTTTTTCTCCCTTCCCCCCCCAGATTATTGAATTTAGTTTCTTGGTCCCAATCTCTATATCTGACAGAACAATGCATGCTGTGCTCGAGGAGTAGATGCACTCAGGGTGAACTTTGCTCCTCACATCTGCTTATAGGAAAGCAGCTCCCATTCCCAAATCATTAACAGGGAGACAACTTCCAAGGCTTGTGTTGTAGCCGGGATTTTTCAGCATGTGCTTCAAGGCTGCTGGCATAATAGATGAGACAGTTTCTATTAATACAGCTTGTTAAAGGGAATTTGACCATAAGCATCACTGTTCCATTAAGGCAAAACACGCAGAGGTTTTTTTTTTTTTTCTTCTCTTTTTGCTAAAGTGTGCAGCATCATTAAATATTAAAGGGGCTCTGAGAAAAAAAAAGAAGACTGAAGAGATTTCTTTCCCATACTTCACACTCTGTCATTATACCAGAGCCCTTTAATAGTATCTGTCAGCCTTCAATAATGGATACTGTATCTGGAGAGCATAACATTTCACGCTAAGCTGGTGCTAGGCTGGATTCAGAACCTTACATAATGTTGTATGGAGGTTGTAGGAAATATCTAATATCTTTCACAAACAGCGCCACCCTTGTCTATAGGCTGTGAAAGGTATTGCAGCACCCTTATTAATTAATGGGACTGAGATAAAGGGGCACATTTACTAAGGATCCGTCGGACGCATTTCTGACGGCTTTCGCGATTTTTTTTCGCGATTTGCCCTGAATCGCCCTGGGTTTTTGGGGCACGCGATCGGATTGTGGCGGATCAGCGCCGGCTTTCATGCGACACAAATCAGGGGAGCGTGGACGTAGGACAACCCGACTGATTCGGACATACCACGGAATTTGAAAACCAAATTGTGTCGCAAGATCAGCACTCACATGCACCGGGAAGAAGATGGTGAACTCCGGCGGACCTCAGTGCAGCAGCGACACATGCAAGAAATTGGACGCACGATCTTCGTGAATTGCGGCAGCTCCGAATCCTCGTCGGACATTCCGGATCGGCGGCGTCAACGGGACGGTAAGTAAATGTGCCCTAAAATGTGATATATAGCGCATGGACTCCAACTTGTTCTATGTATAGAAATTATTATTTTTTTTTTACTTTTTAACAATTGTTTTAAAAATCCGTAATACTCAAAATAAATACGTTTAGCAAATAAAATAAAAATGAAGCAACTAGAGAGGGAGAGAGCTGCTGCAGGTCAGGGAAAGCATTAGGGTGTTCTATTAGAATAGTGTTAGGCAGGAGTGATTCTACAAGAACCCAACAGCCCTTCTTAGGGCTACAATAACGTTATAGATTTACTTATTTTTGGTTTGCTTGTGGCTGGGCTTGCTGCCATTAGTAGTGCAGCTAGTACCATATTGTGACGATTTTGCAGAGAGACTTGCGAACGTTATTTTAGGCTCTTAGTGACACACATATCCATTTCAAACAGCTAAGTGGGACAATTTATTGGGGGTTTGATTGAATTAGGCACAGTCTGCCTATTTTTTTTTTTTTTTTTTTCAAAAGTGAAAGTCACAGCACAAAATCCTTTTGTGTGCTGTCAGTGGTGCAAATGCAATTTCATCTAGCTCAGTCTGCCTGCTACTGTTTAGCAAGCTAGTCTCCAGAAATCCCAGAAATCTGCTGTTCTTTATGAAAAAGGGCTTTTAAAATTATGCAAATGAGTCTGAGGGGCTCCTGGTTCCATTAACTCCTATGTTAAAAACCAGGGCATAAGAAGCTAAAAGAACAGCAGATCCTGCCAGAGGGGGCACGCACCAGTATGTCAGTGTGCTTGGTTTACAATCCCTGATCTGGTGATAGATGTCCTTTAAAAAAAATGCATGCATATAGTGCAGAAACAATCATATTTGAATATATGGAGTACATTTTTTTTTCAAAAGTTTCTACAGTGCATCTGTCACCTATGAATATACTGTAGAATGATCATAGTAGGAATGATAAGTGTTCACTAAAAATGAGAACACTAAATTTAATGTTTTAACACTGAAACATGTAAAAGTTGTTTATTAAAGCGCGAAACCAGTTCTATCAATTCTGTCATTTATTACATCTCATGTCTCCTCATACTCAGAAACACAGAAAAACAAAAACCGCACCAAGCAGGAGATCTGAAAAATCAACCTTTGATTTCCAATCAGTGAAATAATCAGATTACATAGAAAGGGAAGCCAAAGCCTAATGTGTTTAGGAGTACAGGTTTCAGAAACCCTCGATGCAATCTTGTTGTGTTGTATGAACGCTCAGGAAACTGTTACCTCACGTTGTTACTGGAACAGCAAATTATTCCTGACATCATTGTTGGGTAGTGGTGACAGGAGGTTCATGTGAAAGAGATGTATGCAAATTGAAAATATAAGTATCCTATGCACTAACTATACAAATGTATCAAGAATTGCTACAAAGCGGCAAAGCTTCACGATGTACAAGAGCCTACAAGAATATCAAAGACTAAGGCTACATGCACACTGCCGTGAGCCCGCCGCGCCGTAGCATGGCGGGCACACGGCAGCGCAGGGGGAGGAGGTGAGTGCAGCTCACCCCGCCCCTCTCCATAGCGATGTGTGGCCGCAGCGCCGTAATACGGGAAAAGATAGGTCATGTCCTATCTTTTCCCGGGCTACGGAGCGGTACGGTGCCCGTACCGCTCCCCTAGGGCGCCGCGAGCCCATAGAAGTGTATGGGGGATGTATATCAGCCGCATATACGTCGGCCGTATATACGTCCCCCATACTGTAGTGTGAATACAGCCTAAAAGATTACGGGGCTCATTTACTAAGGGTCCGAATTGCGCACTTTCGTCGGGTTTCCCAACGATTTCCGATTTGCCCTGAATTGCGCCAAGATTTTGGTGCACGCAATCGGATAGTGCCGCATCGGCTTTAGCTTTCACGCAACAGAAATCGGGGGCATGGCCGTCGGAAAACCCGACGGAATCGGAAAACCCTCAGAATTTAAAAAATAATTTGTGTTGCAAGATCAGCACGCACAAGAAACGGGAAGAAGCAGGTGAACTCCGGAGGACCTCGGCGCAGCAGCGACACCTGGGGACATCAGACACACGGACCTTAGCAGACCCGAATCCTCGTCGGAAAACGCGGGATCGCAACTGTACCGGGTAAGTAAATGTGCCCCTACATGTTCTACTCTGCATGGTTCTATAAATGAGTCACACAATGGAGGAAGGTAGGTAGCACTGAGGGCCATTAGGAGAGTAAAGTGTCATAAATGTCAATGTAACATACTAACGTGTGTAATATAACACAAATTGGGCCACAAAAAACAGTAATCTAAGTCTACAGTCTGACTAGCTGCCAATAAGTGCTGTGTATAAAACAAGGCACATCTCATAAAGCGGAAAGTGCAAATAAATCGTAGAAAATACAGACTGTGTCATCCTAATCTGAAAGGAAACTACCGTCCAAATCCATCATGATAAACCAGAGGCACTTACTCATAGATCCAAGCACCAAAACTTCTTATATTTATTATCCATGGCCTCCTTCTTTCTAAAATGAACTTTTAAAATTGTTATTATTATTTTAAAATTATGCTAATGACACTCTGGGTAGTGTTACCAGAGCCCCTCTGTGTTGTAGCTTCACAGGCTGTTACACTGTGCAGGAGCACTTCCCCCTCCCATTGTGTGCTGAAAATTTCTCTGCTGCGGTGAGATTACATCAGAGGGAGGGGAAGTGCTGCGGAAGCAGGGGAAAGGGGAGACAGTGTAACAGCCTGTGAAACTACAACACAGATGGTCTCTGGTTTAAGAAGGAAGGATGGCATGGAAGAAGATTACCACAGTCACAGAGCCTGGATCTATGAGTAATGTCCCTAGTTTATCATAATGGTAGATTTCCTTTAAGCAAATGGGGCCCATTGGTTCTGTTCAGCCGATCCATTAGCTATCAGCACACGCTGAGAGTTGTACCTTGACAATAAATAGATTATAAACCTCCGATATAAAGTAGATTCAGAATTCTAAATGTTTCTCTTTTTTCCCAATTCCGATTCTTCTCTCTTTAGGTAACATTCCACATGTATTTGGTACAGATTGTACACACAGGATGATTATGCGTTGCATAAATATTTCATTTCCATTGTAAATGATTGCTTTCTCAATACAGAAGAATAGCTTGAACATATAGTCATATACAAACATAGCCCAAAGATCCATCATGGTCGTGTCAAGCAATCGCAACGTATGGAACTAAACCGACACAGCGAGCAGAAACATGTTTGCAATGACATCAGCAGTGAGAGAACAATGACGGGTAATTATTCTTTCAGAGTCTTCATTTACACTGTAATCTGAGCAGGTGCAGACCATAGGCCAAAGTGAAAGTTCACAGTGAGGACCTGAGACTGAAATACACTGACAGCTGTTCCCTGGTAATCGGGAGACACCACCACATATCATCTGACTATTATGAGGCTCCATAATGGATCCAATATACAGTTACTGTAAGAGTGGAAAGTAATAGAAATCAATGTATATACATATGTAGTGAGTACAGGGGAACCATAGGACCCCAACTTCGGCTCTATCGGCTCATACATTGGCAATAACATTTTTTCCAACCTCCCAATATGTAATTGTGCCTGAGCAAAATCAACGGGAGAAGCCCATAATAAGAAGACTAAAAACAAAGAAAACACCTTATTCACTTATGGCACTGCAGCCTCCATTTCAAAGGGGGTTTCCCCCCGAAAGAAAGTTCTCAAATTGTAATCCCCTAGTGAGATTTACACAATAAAGATAATTTTTACCCCTTTAATTTACAATTTTACTCAGTTTTCTTACTGTTTTAGCTCCTATCAGTGTAAGATTACAGGGTTATATTCCCTGTCTGCTGACAATGTGCTTAGATTATTGGGGTACTGGTTTATCTACACTTTTATTTACCTCCGGAACAGTCTACTAGTATCTTACACAGAGAATAAGAGGATACCTGGAGAGGAGGGGGCTCGAGGGATCCCGAGATACCCCGTGTGGAGAGGAGACACAAGCGGGAGCGCAACCTCGTGTGATACCGGATGCGGATACCCGGAGCCTTCATCAGGCATAACATAAGAAGTGGTAGTGACGTCACTACCACTTCTTATGTTATGCCTGATGAAGGCTCCGGTTCGGAGCAGAAACGCGTCGCATTTTTAATAAAGAAACCTTGTTTAAACACATTACGTTGTGTGAACTAAGACGTAGGAAGCGCCGGCTCAACAATCCATCATCCCTCGGGACTCATCTAGCTTTTTACAGAGAAAAAGAGACATGAGACAGATCAGACATGAGAGATGATGAGATCAATGAGATACATATTACACACAATGACACACTTACAGCTCTGCTACATCTAAGCTATAACACACACTGACAGCTCTGCTACATCTGAGCTATAACACACACTGTCAGCTTTGCTACATTTGAGCTATAACACACACGGAGTGTCTCCCTCCCTTGAAGAAAGATCTTATCTTGTTTGTAGCCTGGTTGCCGGAAGGAAGTGTGTGTGAGCTCACTTTGTAATGGAGGGGGGAGATATAGGAGGCAGAGAGGAGAAACAGACCAAAGAAGCTTTTCATTAGAATAATCTATTATGCCTGACCATAATCAGAAGATTTAGGGTCGGATCCCGGGGAACCAAACTTGTATACACCAGGACTGAAAGAGACAGGTTGGAATTATGTCAGTGAAATCTTGTCTTCATGGGAATACCCTTTTAAGCTTCTCGGGGCTGGGGCGGACAAAAAAAAAGAAACCATAGTTACCCTGCTCTGGTTTCTGTGTTGCTCTGGTACTTCTGTTTTTTGGCCAGCATCTGGACAGAAGTTCTGGGTATCACTGGAGCTGCATCGATCAATGAGTGGCCTCTTTGGACCATGGGACATCACTTTCTTTGTCCCTGGTTGCTACTCATTAGCAAGATTCTGACGCCAGACCGAGGTAAGTAACCGATCTTCTTTTTGTATGCAACCTAGGCCCTAGCCTAAGGGTTTTCTGGAAAACCCCTTTAAGTTAGGGTGGAAGGGTCAGGACACCGGTTAGGCTACATTGACATCACATTTTATGGATAAGCTGAAAAATCTCCTGGCACATATGCTGATCGTATCCATAGACATATACTGGTAGACGTATCCTTTTCACCTTTGTCTGTACAATATGCGTTGCATCCTGCAGGGAACGCATGATGGAAAGAGGCAACAAGATACTCAGTGATCAGGGGCTGATTAAGACTGCCATGGGCTCGGGGCTGTATGATAATTGTAGCTTCGACGAATATGGAATTTACTTCCTACATATTGTACTAGGATCAAGCTTCTTGGGGAATGGAGGATGCACCCCTTCTGTCTGCTTTAAATCTGTAGTTTTAGGACCTTATGGAGGACCTTCAAAGGTCCTCAAATGGCTCTTGTGTACATGTGTATTGAGAGAAGGAACAAATGGACGAGGATTTCATGGGTAAATGTCCTTCTTAGTATCCAAGGGCGGCACAGTGGTTGAGTGGGTAGCACTTCTGCCTTGCAGCGCTGGGGTCCTGGGTTCGAATCCTACCCAGGGTCAACATCTGCAAAGAGTTTGTATGTTCTCTCCGTGTTTGTGTAGGTTTCCTCGGGGTACTCCGGTTTCCACCCACACTCCAAAACATACTGTTAGGTTGATTAGATTGTGAGCCCATTGGGAACCAATTTGACATGATTTGTGCAGCGCTGCGTAATCTGTGTGCGCTATATATATAAAGAATTATTATTATTGTTATCCAAATTTTTGGGTTGTTTCTGGTGGCTATGGGCTCCCTAGAAGCCTTGAGCCCCGGGCTACCGCCTATATTGGAATCCACTACTTCCAGTGATGTAAGTATCTGTACAGCAATGTATCCTTACAGTGGACGGCTAATGATCCTGGTGATTTTAGCCTAGCTTTGCTCGTTCAGCCCCATTTGTATTTTAACCTTCTAGGTTTATTTAGGACAGAAGGGTAAGGAAGTGGGCATAGTGGTTCACAACCAGTTGGCCCATTTAGAGATTTCCCACTGGGTTATACCTGCCAGTCTGCTCCTGTATACATACAGAATTAGAATACATTACAAGAATATACTGTATTATTAAATCTATAGATTATTGGAATATAATAATAAATATATTAATAGGAAAAATTGATAATTTGTAGCTCAAACTATGCAGAAATTTTTAGAATATTAATAATTAATTATCCTCCAGGGATGAAAGGGTTAAGCTATTTTGTAGATGAGATATTCAGTAGTTATTATTTGCATTCCATCCTTCTTAAAATCTCACATTTGCCTGAAGAGTTACAATGTAGTTCTTGTACCCATCAGCTCAAGGGCCCAAAATGACTCAATTAAACTAATTCGGAGCCTGTGGAGGATGAACTGATTTCACAATCCCAGTCGACTGTCGACAGAGTACCAAGAAAAACAAGAACAACTTTTCCCTATAAGCTAAATGTGGTCGGTAGAGGAATGCAGAATCCGCCGGGCCAATCCAGAGATGGAAGTCTGCAGCTGCTTGTGCACTGCCCCCTGCCCCCCCCCCCCCCCCTCTTGGCATTTTGGATGTGGTCCTAATGTCTGAGGATTGTCTCGTGAAGGATGGTGTTCTATGAATTGAAAAAAAATTTAAAAAACAAAAAAGTTTAAGGGGAAATTCGTGGCAAACGAGTGTATTTGTTGGCATTGCGTGGCAGAAGAGTCGCTCCAAGTGTCTTAGTGCCAGGAGAAGAATTCGCACTTAGTATGGAAAGAATGGATGTGATTGTTCTGTCACACGCAACGTTTTATAGATATCTAATAAAGTTCACATTCAGTAAGTTCATCTAAAATTAGGTAACATTGTAATGTAGATTCAATGAAATATTCTGGCGCAGCCCCTAAGCCTAGTGCTCTACATTATAACCAATACTATTCCTTCCCAGCCCAATCCTTTAAATCCCAAATGTTAAAATGTTGGGCTATTGATTCATATGAAAATGAGCTAAAGGAACTATAAAAGTAAAAAGTAAAAGTTTTTTTAACCCCTTAACGACTTGGCCCTTTTTAGTTTTTTCGCTTCAATTTTTCACTCCCCACCTTCAAAAATCTATAACTTTTTTATTTTAACACATAAAGGGCTGTGTGACGGCTTATTTTCTGCGTAACAAATTGCATTTAATAGTGAAGGTATTTAATAATCCATGCTGTGTACTGGGAAGCAGGAAAAAAATTTCAAATGCAGTGAAAATGGTGAAACCGCCTTTGTGCCGTATTCTTGTGGGCTTGGATTTTACAGCTTTCACTGAGCACCCCAAATGACATGTCTATTTTATTCTATGGGTCGGTACGATTACGGGGATACCAAATTTGTACAGGTTTTATAATTTTTAGGACTGTGTGACCTTTTGATCACTTTTTATTGATTTGAATGAAGCACATTGTAATGAAGGGGTTAAAACGCGACGGATCGCTACCCGATGACGTCATGGACAGTGACGATCCGCGGCGAGATGCTAGCACCGATCACGGGTGTTACCGGTAAGCTTTTGCTGCAATATGCTGGCGGGCTGAGCCCTCTCCATGCACCGAGGTCCGGCGCGCCGTATTAGTATGGCGCGCGTCGGGAAGGGGTTAAACAAACACAGCCCAATATTCAACTAGTGATTGTGTGTGGTATTGCCTCTAAGCCTTAGCGCAGTCACTGCCGAAAATTCAGGCTATTTCAAAGAAAAATACAGTTACCTTTTTGTACGCCATTTAACTTTTTATAAAAAAAGACCCGAATTTATTATCGTGTGCAAGGCAGTCCAAGGGTTACGTACAAGATAGGGTCCGGAGGTTTGTCCTTAAGTTGAATTTGTATGTAAGTCGAAACTGTATATTTTATAATTGTAGATCCAGACAAAAAAAATTTGGCCCCAGTGACAATTGGAGCTTAAACATTTTTTGCTGTAATGGGACCAAGGATTATCAATAAAGCTTCATTACAGACACCTTACAGCTGATCAGTGCAGTCTGGGACTATAGTAACATACAGAGAGGTCACCAGAGGTCAGAGGGGTCTGTCTGTAACTATGGGTTGTCTGTAAGTCGGGTGTCCTTAAGTAGGGGACCGCCTGTATTTGTTATTTTTGTTCTTTTAAATGTACCTATTGTGAACGCAAATAAATGGATGCAGTCCTTTTCCAGTGCTGAGATACTGATACTGGGAGATACTGATATATAGACAAGTTTCCCTATCCTCCTACTGATGATTGACAGAGTTCTCCCTATGTACTGCTATAGGGATAATACTGTCAATCAGCATCTACAAAGCATTGGGACCCTGCACATCATAAATTAACCAGAATCTTTTATTAAAATATTGGAACAAATTACAACAATTCATCAGTAAGATCTGGAGAACAGGGGTCTGTCACTACTCATCAGCGTACATTAGAACTTTACCTCATGTTCTTGTAATGTGTGAGTAAATGTGTGGGAGGGCAGGATATTAGGTAATTCACCAATATACATCTAGTAAAAGTTCTGCCCCGCTTTCTTGATATGCAAAGTTAAGCCCCTTGACCATAAAATGGTCACTCTATGGGGGAGATTTATCAATAGGTTTCTGAGGTAAAACTGTTCTAGTTGCCCATGGAAACCAATCAGAGCCCAGCTTTAATTTTATAAACAACTGATGGAAAATGAAAGCGGAGCTCTGATTGGTTGTCTTTGCCAACTAGAACAGTTCTGCTCTAAGAGACCTTTGATAAATGTTCCCCTATCTGTCCATGAACAAGTGCCCTGCTAGAACATAATAATAGTATTCAAGATTATAAGGTCCTGGAAGAGCAATTGCTCGTGGACAGTTAGAGATCACAGGAACCATCATCTGCGGCCATTTTATGGACAGGAATGTCTGACTGATGAGGTAAAAGACAGGAGGCTTCACTTTACATATCAAGTGTCAGGATTAGGGATGCGTGGATCCTCTGGACCACCGCGGGAGGTGGTACTAGCCAACACCTGTGACTAGAATCTACTTGACAGTACTCCCCCCCTTCGGCCTCCCCCCTCTTCTTGGGCCTGAGGAATCGCTGAAGCAGGTTTTTGTCCAGGACGTTATCCTCTGGCTCCCGCAATCTCTCCTCAGGACCAAATTCCTTCCAGCCAACAAGAAAGAACTGGAGTCAGACGTTGAGAAGCTTTGCTCTCACCTAGGGACACTATTCCCAAGAACCCTAGGTGCTGGTGCTTCCCGGATGTCGGGGACAGACAGGACAAGTACTGAAGTGCTCTGGGCTGGCACAATACAGGCAGAGGTTCTCCCGACGACGTTTAGAATGCTCTTGTAGGAAGAGCCGGATTCTGTCCACCTGCATGGCCGCCAGAGCGTCTTTGACCTGCGCAGAAAGTCCTTTCTTAAAGGTGGCGATGAGGGCTGCATCATTCCAGGCAAGTTCAGAGGCTAGTGTGCGGAACTGAATTGCATACTCTCCCACAGACGAGTTGCCTTGGCGCAGGTTAAGCAATGCAGTCTCGGCAGAAGAAGCCCGTGCAGGTTCTTCAAACACGGACCAGAACTCCGCCAAAAATGCTGTCAAAGTAGCCGTGACCAGGTCGTCTCTGTCCCAAAGAGGCGTAGCCCAGGCCAGGGCCTTCCTGCACAGGAGACTGACGAAGAATGTCACCTTGGATCAAATTGAGATGGCATGAGTTCTATGTGCAGGGAACTCAAGCCCCTGCACAGCTTGGGATCCCCGTCATACTTGCCGAGCATAGACAGCCATATACTCAGCCACAGGAAGACAGACCGGGAGCAGTCTCAGGAATCGGTTGCTGATGCTGGGCAGCTAGCAGCGGTGACTTGTCCCAGATGTTTGCGCTGTGCGGCAATCTGCCGAGGTCGAGGTGCCTTAGCAGAAGACAGACTCGTGGTCAGGTCCAGGCACAGGGTCAGGGCAGGCGGCAGAGATGCAACATCAAAGTCCAATCCGGGGTCAGCAACGGGAGGTCCAGTCAGATGGGAACGGGAACACAGGCACACGGGACACAGGAACTCAGGAGCAGGAACACACGGGAGCAGGAGACACAGGAACGCAAGAGACAAAGGAACGCAAGAGACACAGGAACGCAAGAGACACAGGAAAGCAGGAGAATCGCTAGGGAGCTTTTTCTAAGGCTGTGAGGCACAAGGGTCACAGGAAGGGGCAGGTATTAATCTGTGAAGGCGGCATGCTGGCCCTTTAAATCTTTGCAAGCCGATGCGTGTTAGCCCTAGGAGACGGGGACGAACGCCGAACCGCTGGAGCCACAGAGACCACCGCTGGAGCCAGGAGAGGTGAGTTCTGCTGTGTAGGGGCTCTGGGGGCACACGGAGGGACACGGGTGTTCATGATGTTCCCTTTAAATTGCTCTTGCAGAAGCTCTTTGCAGAAGCATTGGTAGCATCATATACTTCATTGAAATGATGTAGCTACTACATAATAATCCAAATAAAACCTGGTGGAATCATGGGAGCGCTATCAGGCATGGTCCTTAGTCTAGGCAGGACATGACCTCTAGTGGCCCCAGTCTGAGGTTTCTTCTAACCACACGATTAGTCTCTGCACGATTAGTCATTGTACTTACCTGGAGACTGAAGTTATCCTGTTCAACATCATAAATTAAAAAATGTCAGAATTGCAGTTTTCAAAACATTCCCCAAAATGAAGGTTTAATAAAAGTATATGAAAAGCATATATTTATCCCAAAATTGTGTCATTAAAAATGTATAACAATTCACAAAAAAACAAACCCTCTTATGGTTTGTCATCTGTAAAAGCTATGTCTATTTGATTAAAGAAACATGATGATATTAGGGAATAGACGTGCACAGCGAAAGACTAGAATTAAAAGCATGTTGTACGAGCATTCACAATTGGCTCTGCGTTTGAGTCATGTGCGACTTAAAATTCAATGTGGGGGCAAATTGGATAATCTTAAATATTTAACAGAATTTAAGTTCAGAGCAAGGTTTGTGGGATTTCTATAATGTATAGGGCATTGCTAATCCTTGCAGGGGCTTTAATATGCATGTGCATGTATTTTTAAAGCTCGTTCGAAACAAGAGTCGTCTTATCATCATATGATACATTATGCAAGAGCCGACACATTTATAGAAGGCTTCATATGTGATGGAATGTATGGGAGCACATATATATATATATATGTATATAATTATTTCTACCACCCATAAACAAAGCTTGAATGTATTATTGTGCACTTTCACCTCTCCGGATTTGAAAATTGTATAAAAAAAAATTAGCATTTCTCATAAAATGATTCTGGATGATCTGTTCTTCTATCTCTTTATGTTGTTGTGCTGCTTTGCTATTATTTCTAGTAATCTGTGAGCCAAGTAGGTTTTACCAATTTCAGAGGTGTTTAAGCATGGTCAGAAACCGGCAGCACTGACTGGACTGTATTAGATTGTGCAGAGACCACTCCCCCCCCCCCAAATGGTAACACCCATTTTTCTAACTACTCATACATACAAAGACACTTAAAAACATAGATATATAAGAAAAGATCACCCAAAAATTAAATTTTATGGGGAAAATAATTTTTTATTTGGTAAACAAATTCTCATCATGTGTCGTCTATGAGAATGAAGTCTTTAGTTGTGAGGTCCCCTTGAGGCTCCATGGCCTGGAAGTGGATACCACTGTATAGCTACACCCCTAGTAGAAGTTAAAGGGATTGTCCACTTTTAGCAAATCATTGATATTGTTTGTGAAAAGGTATGAAAAGGTATACAACTTTCCAATATACTTTCTGTATTAATTCCTAACTGTTTTCTAGATCTCTGCTTGCTGTCATTCAAAAGCTTCATGATTTACTTCCTGTGGTTAAAAACCAGTCAATGGTCATGTGATGTCACACAGGTGCACGGATCATAGATAGTAATCAGAGCTGTGTGTTAAATCAAGTTGTGCACCTGGATGACATCAAATGACCAGGCATATAACAAGCTGTGCACCTGTGTGACATCACATGACCAGGCATATAACAAGCTGTGCACCTGTGTGACATCACATAACCAGGGATATAACAAGCTGTGCACCTGTGTGACATCACATGACCAGGCATATAACAAGCTGTGCACCTGTGTGACATCACATAACCAGGTATATAGCAAGCTGTGCACCTGTGTGACATCACATAACCAGGGATATAATGAGCTGTGCACCTGTGTGACATCACATAACCAGGGATATAACAAGCTGTGCACCTGTGTGACATCACATGACCAGGGATATAACAAGCTGTGCACCTGTGTGACATCACATGACCAGGCATATAACAAGCTGTGCACCTGTGTGACATCACATAGCCAGGGATATAACAAGCTGTGCACCTGTGTGACATCACATGACCAGGGACAGATTTCTATCCACAGGAAGTAAACCATGAAGCTTCTTCTAGAATGACAGCAAGCAGAGATCTTGAGGCATTGATACAGAAAGTATATGGGAAAAATGTATATCTTTTAATTACATAAACAATAAGAAGTGGACAACTCCTTAAAATTGCCAATCTTATCACCTCCATAGGTATAACCCTTCTTTCATGGAGGCCTGGGTTTCAAAAAAGCCTATTTATTATAAGTTTAAGTATTGCATAAAAGCTCAGTAACAACCTTGAGCAAAAGTTGAAGTCCCTTTGGTTGGGACAGTTCCACACAGACACACACTGTGGGGGTCATTTACTAAGGGCCCAAAATCGCGTTTTCCCGACGTGTTACCCGAATATTTCCGATTTGCGCCGATTGTACCTGAATTGCCCCGGGATTGTGTCGCACGCGATCGGATTGTGGCGCATCGGCGCCGGCATGCACGCGACGGAAATCGGGGGGTGTTGCCGAACGAAAACCCGACGTATTCGGAAAAACCACCGCATTTAAAAACCGAAATAGTGTCGCTTGGGAAGCGCTTACCTTCACCTGGTCCGAGTTGGTGCATTCCGGCGCGTTGAGATGATTTTCAGCGCAGCAGCGCCACCTGGTGGACGGCGGTGGAACTACCTTCATGAATCCCGGCCGGACCCGAATCCAGAGCAGAGAACGCACCGCTGGATCGCGAATGGGCCGGGTAAGTAAATCTGCCCCTGTATGTTCTTTTCTATAAATGTGAGTACAAAAATGTGTTCCATGAATCTGAGTGAGGTTTTTTTTGGATATTTCTCATGCATGTGAAACATGAATTAAAGAACACAATTTTAACATCATAACAAATTATGACAAACCTAAGAATCCCCTTCTTTACTTAAGTTAGAAATGTAATCAATTCCATTTGGCTTTATATAATTTAGATAATTTAGCATGTTACGGCGCCATTAATGATGCACTCACATCTCGTCACAGACGTCCCTTGTAAGTATATGCCAGAAGGATTCCCCATGTATCCATACAACGGAGGGCTCAGACGTGTCCCCCTGTATGCATATATAGTGATACACATCATCCTGGTTCTCCACCTCCACCTGAATGTCCTTATATGGAGAGTGACATCACTGGGGACCTCCCAGGTGTACGCTCAGTGAAGGCTGGGGAGAGATGCAGTACATCTGTACATCAGTACATCTGTGCCCCATGGACTACAATGGCCTCTGCTGAGCATATTCTTTGCTCAGCAGGTGGCAGCAGGATGGAAAGATGTGGCTTGCTGTTTTTTGCACAGTATAAAACATAGGTTAAAAAATATGTCTCCATCTGCCAGTATATTACAGAGTATACGTCAGGAACTTACCTGACACATATGCGGAGCAGATGAAGAAAACCAGGAAAAATTTAGCAAAATAGGGAACTGCCCTTGTTACCAATCACAAAATAAGAAAAAATAATATGTTTAACCCCTTAACGCGAGGTATAAGGGATGTATGAAAAGGGCTCACGGGCTGAGTCCTCTTCATACAAAGGTGGGGGTTTTTGCAAAATGCATAAAACCCCCACCGCTAATAACCGCGGTCGGTGCTAGCACCGATCGCGGCTATTAACCCCCCCCCGTTGCCGCCGGCAAAGTGGCCGGCGGCATTTAAAAGACCGCCGCCATCTTTTTTTCGATCGCCACGCCCCCGAACGTCATCGGGGGGCGGCGATCGGTTGCCATGGTAGCCTCGTGTCTTCTTTTGACACGAGGCTATCTGGCAGCTGCAGATTCGTTACAATGAGCCAGTGGCTCATTGTAATGAATGTGCTGCAAAAATGCCATATATTGCAATACAGAAGTATTGCAGTATATGGTAGCAGCGATCTGACCATCTAGGGTTAATGTACCCTAGATGGTCTAAAAGATAGTGAAAAAAAAAATTTAAAAAAAAGTTTAAAAAATAAAAAAAATTAATAAAATATTAAAAGTTCAAATCACCCCCCTTTCCCTAGAACTGATATAAAACATAATAAACAGTAAAAATCACAAACATATTAGGTATCGCTGCGTCCCAAAATGCCCGATCTATCAAAATATAAAAACGGTTACAGGCGGCGGTGACCTCCGAGGCGGGACTTTTACACCTTTTACATAACATAAAAAATGAAATAAAAAATGATCAAAATGTCGCACAGACCTCAAAATGGTAGCAATGAAAACGTCGCCTCATTTCGCAAAAAATGACCCCTCACACATCTCCGTGCGCAAAAGTATGAAAAAGTTATTAGCGTCAGAAGATGGCAAAAAATTTTTTTTCCTTTTTGTACACATTCGTTTAATTTTTGAAAATGTATTAAAACACAATAAAACCTATATAAATTTGGTATCACCGCGATCGCACCGAACCAAAGAATAAAGTAGGCGTGTTATTTGGAGCGAAGAGTGAAAGTCGTAAAAACTGAGCCCACAAGAACGTGACGCATGTGCGTTTTTTTTTCAATTTTTCCACATTTGGAATTTTTTTTCAGCTTCACAGTACACAGCATGTTAAAATAAATAACATTACAGGAAAGTAAAATTTGTTACGCACAAAATAAGCCCTCACACAGGTCTGTACACGGAAAAATGAAAAAGTTATGGATTTTTGAAGTTGGAGAGCGAGAAATGAGCCAAAAAAACCCTCCGTCCTTAAGGGGTTAATAAGAAATGAGGTTATTTGCAATGAAACTCAATGGGGGTCATTTACTAAGGGCCCGATTTGCGTTTTTCCGACGGGTTAACCGAATATTTCCAATTTGCGCCAATTTTCCCTGAATTGCCCCTGGATTTTGGCGCAACGCATCGGCGGCGGCATGCACACAACTGAAATCGGGGGGCGTGGCCATTAAAAAAAACCTGACGGATTCGGAAAAACCGCCGCATTTTTTAAAAAAAAGTGTCGCTTGACACGTGCTTACCTGCACCCAGCGGAGGACGGTGAACTTCAGTGCAATCCTACGAACTTCAGCACAGCAGCGACACTTAGTGGACATCAGGGGAACTTCCTCAGTGAATTCTGCCCAGACCCGAATCCTCCGCAGAGAACGCACCACTGGACTGGATTGCGAATTGATCGGGTAAGTAAATCTGCCCCAATGTGCGTATATGGATTTTAAATTATATGTACAAATACGTATTTGTATATGTATATGCTCCCTGCTCACCGAGTAGTTAGGACTCATGTGATCATGTGAAAGTGCTCTATTTGTGTATGTAGCAGAGCTGAATGTGTTCAGTGCTGTGGATACTGATGTCTCCTACACAGAATAGTGAGTAGAATAGTGTTCCCAGAGTCCTTCCATCCTAGTTTGTGATTCTACAGAACTTTCTCTGTCTCTCTTCACCTCATGCTGCACCCCCTCCGCCACCTTGTGCTCAGCACAGACTACAGATGCTATTAACCCTCAGAACTCACACAGCACAGGTTATACACTTCATGTAACTGTTTTACTTCTGATTTCTACTACTTATTACATGTTCCTCCATGAACGTGATGGAAGCTGCCAGATTGGTCACCATATACATTCTGTATGTGTACTGTGCAGTGTTCACTGGATTTTCTTGTAGGAATTTCACTGGATTTGTTGCTAAATTACTGAATGTATCATGGAAACTGTGGGCAAAGTGAATTGGACTTGTTTTCAGGGCAGATACAGGGAAAGGTTAGTCTCCTCCCACTTCACCACTGGTGAGAAACATTTTTGTCAAACACTTTTTGAACAGACAATGCCATAACTTTGGAAAGAAACAGGTGAGTAACACAACATGGGCATCTATCTGTTTGTTTTTAAAAGTGTAATCACATATGACAACGGTAAAATCTTTATAACTTTGGAGTTATTATTATATGATGAAACTTTACTGTTCAATTACATCCAAATATTATCTTGCCGATGCCTTCTGCTGGGTTGGTAGCCTACTACTGAGGTTGATTGAACACCATCGGCAATCATGACAAGTCCCAGTGGGAATAAAACTTTTTGTTATGTTTTTACATTTATTTTGTTTTATACCCTTAAAATTACCTAAAATATTCCAGTAAACACAAGTACGTCCAGTAACATTCCTATTTCTATTGGAAGTAGATGTGAACCGGCCCTCCAGAGTGCATGTGCCTTTCTTGGCACACAGCTTACATTTTATGATGCCCCTTAAACGCTGTGCAGGTCGACCAAGCACGTTCAGTATGGAGTTGAATTTCCTGTTAGATATTTTTAGGGGGAATTACACTAGAGTCACTGTTACTACTTCTAATAATATTACTATTTTCTTGGAAACATCTTACAGCTCTCTGCATCTGTTTAACACCTTCATAGCCAAAAGAACCGTCAACATATCAACTTGTAAAGAAAGCCAGATCTTGGTATATGGTTACACATTCCCTAATGTAGTAATCACGTACAAACATGCAGGAGGAATGAAGTTATGCCTATTGATGAACTGGCCAAGTGATAATTCCATGCGGTCACCGTGTTAAATGTTAGTAGTTGAGATGTGGAAGGTGTTGAATGGTGCCAATTACTACCATATCTATTTCAGCCTCTCCTTGGTTACGCCGCAACACTTTGGTGTAACTGGAGACATACTTTATACTTCATGCACCTTAATTCACAGGTTAGCAGATCTCCCCCAATGTGTACATCCGATATTGGCAAGTAAAATGCATGGTCTCTCTGACTCTGCAAGTTTATACCTCTTTGAAACGCTCATTTTGGCACATATTGTCATTGTAGACCACAGGTGTAAGGTGCCGATGTGAATATTGGGTTAGAGGACAAAAAAAAACTAGATTTGTCGCTAAATTACTGAATGAGAGAACAGAAGGTATCATGGGAACTGTGGGCAGAGTGAATTGGACTTGTTTTCAGGGCAGATACAGGGATAGGTTAGTCTCCTCCCACTTCACGATTGGTGAGAGACATTTTTGTCAAGCACTTTTTGAACAGACAATATGGGCATCTATCTGTTTGTTTTTAAAAGAGTAATCACATATGACAAAGCAGTAAAATCTTATTATTATATGATGAAACTATGAAAAAAAATTCTGCAAAGGTCCAGTCACAACAACTTATTGTGCCGACCGATGAGTGTCTCAATGGGGGAAAAAGAGTGTCCATTTAACCCAAGTGAATGGAGCAGAAGGCTGGACATGCACCTGCTGCTCCATTCACAGTCTTCGGCACTGAAGAAAGTAGCTGAGTACTGTGGTCAGCTATTTCCATCAGCGACCATAGAGATGAGTAGAGCAGCAAGCACATATGCTGCGATCAGCTGCTCTGTTCAATTGGGGATTCAATGACCCCCATTCTTGTGATCTGGTGGGTTCTGGACCACTCACCAATCATCCCTTACCCTGTGGATTGGAGATAACTTTCTGTGACTGAGCAACCCCATGTATGTTGGGTAAACATATGGCTACAACAACTAATAACAAAGTTATGTCATGCTGTAACTACCTGTTGGTACTACAGTACCCGATGCATTCATCTGCTGTCAATTGGCAGACAAAAACTCCATCCATTGACAAAACTAAAATAGTAGATGCCAAAAACAATCTTATGGAAACATTGATTTACCTCCAAGTATCGTCACTCCGGTAGGAGACTGACATGGTCGTGGAGTATATGTAAACCTGCCTTTACAGCACCCTTCTTCTGGGGTTGGTAGAAGCTATGAACCCGGGGCAGAATACAGTGGGGCACATTTACTTACCTTTCGCAATCCAGCGGCGCGTTCTCCTATGAGGATTCGGGTCTTCCGGCGATTCAGCAAGCTTGTGCGTCCGACTTCCAGCAGGTGTCATTGCTGTGCCGAGGTCCGCCGGAGTTCACCATCTTCTCCTCGGTGTATGTAAGTGCATGATTTTGCGACACACTTTTTTAAATTCCGCGTTTTTTCTGAATCCATCGGGTTTTCTGACGGCCAAGTCCCCTGATTTCTGTTACGTGAAAGCTGGCGCCGAAATCCGTTCCAGTGCGCCAAAATCCAGGCGGAATTCGGCACAAAACGGAAAAAGTCGGGAAACCCGACGAAAGTGCGGCCGCGGAGCCCTTAGTAAATGAGCCCCAGTGTGTGTGGGTGACTGGGCTTCTCCATCTGCAGTCTGCCCTGGGGTCTGAATATAGGACCGAAGGGCTGCCTGTCCAGTAATCCTAATGTTAGATTATAGTAGTTATGATGATAAAGATAAGAGGAAAACACCAAAATTATGAGCGGTAGGCATTACTCTACTAAACCAGGATGCTTAGATCATGAAACCAGTATTCACAGGAGCCAGACTCTATCATAAAATGTAATGACCCAGTGGGGGGGCAATCTACAAACAGCCATTACAAAAATCAGAAAAAAGGTGATGTCCTGTATAACAGAGGTCACATAAAGAAATTTCGTCAGGATGTTATGACAGAAGAGATGAATGAGACCAAGTTCGTGGATGTCTGCATGGTGAGATATCATCATATAATGTTTTTGAGGCATAAACAAAATTTGTTTGGTCGTAAAAGGACATTAAAGGGAACTTGTCACTGGGGACTGCATTTTCACTTAAGACAGGTTACAGAAACCCATCACACCTGCATTGCATATAATATAATTGTGTGTTTTAACTTGCACCCTAACAGCATCCTCTGTGTAGTCCCAGGGGTTGGGCTTTGGTTTGGATGCATTTCAAAAACATGTGACATGCCTGTGCTGCAGACCCCTCAGCTCTCAGCCCCCACCTTTGTGCTCCTGTAGAACTCCTTCCTCCCCCACTGATGTCAGCTCTTTTCCTGTGAAGGAGCACAAAAGTGGGGCTGGGAGCTGATGAGTCTTCAGAACAGACAAGTCAAACCAAAGCCCAACCCCTAGGACTACACAGAGGATTTTGTCAGGAAATCTGGTAACTTCAAACACATAATTATATTGTAAAGCACATGCTCAGAGAAGGCAGAAAGTCATATTTTCACTGCAGGTGTGATGGGCTTTGCATCCTGTACTAAAGTAAAGCATCCAGAGAGCTTCACCAAGGGTCACAGCGGGCAGAGAGGTCTGTAAGTTTGGTGTCCTTAAGTAGGGGAACGCTTGTATTTCATATATAGAATCGTAACATTGAACAGCATCATTGAACAGAGATTTTGCTATTGAGTGAAGAATACGCCCAAGGGACATACTTTATACATAAGATTAGATTTCAAAAAACGTTTTAAAAACTTCATAAATCAATGGTAGCTGAAAATAAATTCTCTAAAATTCAACTTTCTCCACCAGTCCAGCCCTTTTCCTTACCTCCCCTCCTTTCTAAACTCATATTCCCATCAGGGTCCCCAATAAGGTATTAGATCACGGGTGCCCATAGTCTGTGAAGGTGATGAATGGAAAAGATCCCAATGAAAGAAAAACAATATGCAGCTAATATTAAGTTTTGTAGTTCACCCTAAGTGCTCCATTCACATGAATACTGCTCACAACCTCTTTATAATGTGCAATACAGTAAGTAAGAAATATATAGGGGAGTATAAGTCCATGGGTAGTCTAAAGGAGACATCATAGCGGCTTTGATTAGAGATAAATAAAATTGTATTAAGGTTAACAATAGGGTTATTGTTCTTTTACACACACACACATCAGCTTATCCCAAACAAGCCTTAGGCCAGGGGCGTAACCACAGCGGTAGCAGCCATGGGGCTCGCAGTGTCAGGGGGCCCCATCATTCGACCTGAAACAATAAAGAATGGAGGATGTGCACCATTATATCTATATTGTACTACACATGTCCAGTATAATATGTATATAACATATACTGTGATGTATATATGCAGTATCTGTGATGTGTATATGGTAGGGTCTGTATACACTGTATGTGAGTATGTTGCATATGGCACTGTATGTATGTGTATATGCACATGAGTGTATTTGGATGTGATTGTAACTCCCATGTTTGAGTATACTAATATGTATATTTTTTAAGTGGGAAGGGGGCCCCATGCAGTAGCCTGCTAGGGGGCCCTGTCTCACCAAGTTACGCCACTGCCTTAGGCTACATTCACACGGCAAACATCGGCGCTACGGAGAGGAGCAGGGGATGAGCGCAGCTCACCCCGCCGCTCTCCATAGGAATATACAGCGCATGGCGCCATATCACATAGAAAGATAGGACATGTCCTATCTTTCTACGGGCTACGGAGCGGTACGGTGCCACACGTGTACGGTACGGAACGGTACGACGCCGTGAGGCCATAGAAGTTATGGGGAACGCATATATACCGTATCGTTCATGTGAATGTAGCCTTATTCTGAATGATCCATGCATGTTCCATGGACCTGATGAAACGTCTTCTATTGCTCTGCTTATTTGCTTCAATACTGTTTAAATAAAATTTTCAAAGGGCCACAAAGGAATTTTGTTTGTTCGGTTTTTTGGCTTGTTTCCATCTGCTACACATCTTCGAAGCCCTAGGGATATGATTTGTGCTCAAAAACCATGAATACTGAATAGTTGCTCCATTAAGAAAGGTTTTGTTCACCCCATCCCATTCTTGCACACCAGCTCTAAGCCGACGAAGAACTTTTTCCATTATAATTCAATGGTTCTATTCATTTTCCTATTAAAAAAAAGATGCACAATGAGCATTCATTACACCACACTGCCAAGAATATGAAACTAATCTCTAAATAGATCATAGGTTCGCGTAAATAGGAGGAAGAATTATATTGTTTAATAATTCTTCAACTATTGGCATGGACTGGTACTGCAGAAGAAAATAACACAATGTATCAAAAGTAATGTCATTGTAGCCATAAATTGACTTCAATTATTTAATGAGGTACAGATGTGTCCTTCCTTACCTTCCCGCTCAGCCTGTACGCTTCACAAGATAAACCGCTTTATGATACTCTGTGAAAGATTAGGAGGCTAAGTGAATTATCCGTATATTGTCACCCATATTGTACCCTGGTAAAGTTTCCCCATCTACCAATAGGGGTCCTGGGTCATGTGACCTGCTTGCAGACGCTTTTGGGACTTCCTGTGACGTCCCATATCCTTCGCACTTCATGTGGGCGTTATTACAGTATGCCCGACCCCTCCATGAACACCACTCGTATGTCCCCTGTTGGAGGGAAGTGTGCATGTACTTTGCTCGCTTTTTCAACCATACAAGGATGGAAAAGGAAACCACAGCAAAACATATAAAAATCACAGGTCCTGTTTGTTTCTTTTCTAAAGACTTAGGGGCACATTTACTTACCCGGTCCCTGGCAATCCGGACTGTCCGGCGAGGAGGAACTCTGCCGCGATTCATGAAGATCATGCTCCCGATATCCTGCATGTGTCGCTTCCCCGCTCAGGTCCGCCAGAGTTCAGCTTCTTATTCCCGGTGTATGTAAGTGCATGGCTTGCGACACAATTTTTAAGTTAAATCCTGCGGTTTGTCCGAATCCGTCGGATTGTCCGCAGAAAGTCGGCGCGATTGCAGCAAGATTCAATCGCGTGTGCCAAAAACCCCTTTTAAATACCTGTCCCAGCAGTGCAAAATGGAGGTCCGACGAAAGTGCCGTCCGTGGGGCCCTTAGTAAATAACCCCCTTAGCGATGACTTATTTCTATGGATATTTGCTGCACTCCAGCAGATTGAGATATAAGGACCTTAAAGGGGTTTCCATGATTTTTTTTATTGATATCCTATCTCGTCAGTGAGGAGAGGACTTATGTGATCAGTGGGGGCGACTTGTAGATCTGCACCCATCAGCGGTTTAGGACATCTTCTAACCCTCTAAAATATAGTGCAAAGTTGGCAGCAAATGGTTCTATCTACTGTGTGGTCCTAGGGCTCAAAAGATGATGATTTCCGAATCTTGGCTCCCACCGATCAAATGATGATCACGGAGATAATTTTAAAGCACACTCCACCAGATTTGGCAAAAACTACCCTGTCCTCTGACATAAGCTCTTTTTTTTAAATTTACATGTAAACTGCTAAAGATAATCTTCTTGTTGATCAATCCATTAGTGAGAACGGAACACCCATTCTCCATATTGCCGGGGTCCAGTACACACGATTGGTGGGGGTTCCAGCAGTCAGACCTCCACTAATCAGTTGGTACAGCCCCACACTGATTATTATACAAGTATGGATATGGATGACTGTGAAGGGTAATATAAAGCAAAAAAATTACGGATTATTTATCAGGGCTTGTATGCCAGTTTTCTGGTGTACAAGTCCTTAAATAACCCCAATTTCTAGCTCACCACTATTATATACATGGTATTTTCTCCCCTTGGTGTGAAGGGGACACGTTCCTGCCCTGTGCCCACCGGCTCGCTGTGCCCTATGCCCATACAAAAATAAGGCACTAGTGCCAATGTATGGGGAATAACCCCCATAGTTTTGTTAAAATTCCTCACTATTATTTCATATATGTAAGAATATATATGAATTGTTTCTCAAATGTATTGAGAAACAATTATCTTTACTTGTAGGAAGAGATAAGCGGACCCGATGGTCGGGTTTGGCTGTCTTACCTGGACATATTGCCGGATTGGCCAATCCAGCAACTAGCCATGGTTATGATTAGTCAAGGGAAGTCCTGGCCAATCATAGCCATGGGTAGTTGCTAATTTACCAAATTGGATCTTCAGCCACCAAGCCAGCAATATGTACAGGTTTAGGCAGCCAAACCCAACCATCAGGCTCACTCATTTCTACTAGTGGGATATCCACTGCATATGGCTGCCCAGTATTTGCTATCCTGTTTTTAAGATTTAGAGATGATAGTTCCATTAATTATTGTATTCTTTAGCATCTTTTCCTAAAACTGAATATTTTCCATAATTTATAATCAAGATCTGTCACTTTACTCAGAGAAACTCAAAACACATGAAACTCTTATATATAGTAGGACCCAGCTCTAGATAAAAATCTTGACATTTACACATTCACATTTTGTTATATGTTTTTCCCAGTGCGCCCTGGAGAATCAGAAGTAAGACCTTAAATACCCTGTGACTCACAGGCCACTCGGAGACTAGATAATGGAGCATGCTCTGCGCTGTCATAGGGAAAGACATTGGAAGCGTTTCCAAGGCCAGTATGTAGCACTAAGTCTGCACCAAGATAATTGGTCCCCAGGGATCCAAATGTGAAAGAAAATGTTGAATTTGTCAGGTCAGAAAAATAACAAAATTCTTCACGTTTCCGCACATTGCAAAAAAATGGATTAATTATAACAAATCCGTAATATGTAATACAAAAGGGCCCCTAAAGCAGCATCCTATAGTCTGGATGATATATCCGTGGTCTCAGCGGCCACAGAAGAAAACACATCTAGGGGGTTTAATTGAAGTCAATCATTCACTTTTAATTGCAATGGAATCTTCGTGTAAATCCCATCTAATATTCTGTGACTATAAATCATAAGGGGACAGTGAACCCTCTGTGATTATGGCTCGCATGTGTTCCCTATATTATTGCAGAACCTGTGTAAGGTCAGTGAATTTGATACAATAAAAAAGAAGCTTTACTAACCAGATTAATACCCCGCCTCATCCAGCACCATTGATTCGGTCCCCCGTTGGAGGTCCATGGCATCCAAATTACTGGCTACACAACACTCTGAGACCACATAATCCAGTAATTGGACAACCAAGGGTGTAACTTGAGGTGGTGCAGAGCAGTAGTGGATTATGATATAGGCGGTTTGGACAGGGGGCCCAATCCTTCTAGGGGCCCTGGGCCACCCAAACTACCCACCAAATTTTATATTTTATCACCCATGCAATGCTCATAAATCTTTTGCTGCTCTCAATACTCAAAACAATCCACATAATAGGCTATATAAAAGATGGGTCATGAAGGAACCCAATGGGGCTCATTTACTAAGGGCGCGAACAACGCACCTTCGTCAGGTTTCTCAATTATTTCCGTTTGGCGCTGGCTTGCATGCTACAAAAATGGGGGGGCATGGACGTCGGACAACCCGACGGATTCGGACAAACCACGGAATTTAAAAACGAAATTGTGTCGCAAGATCAGCACTCACATGCACTGGGAAGAAGAAGGTGAACTCCGGCGGACCTCAGCAGGGGAAGCGACACATGCAGGAAATTGGACGCACAACCTTAGTGAATCGTGGCAACTCCGAATCCTCGTCGGACAACGCACCACGGGATCGCGACAGGACCGGGTAAGTAAATGTGCCCCAATGTGTATTGCTTCCCGAATACAGATGTACAGTATTTTGCTGTATGTTATATGTTCTGAATGCTGCACTCAAGCTTAAGCTTAAGAAATTAGGCCCTGGCTGTAAGGAAAGTTACACATTTCTAGACAGTGATACAATGTATTACATGTTCTAATCCTGGTTGACTGCTCCTCATATACAATGATGCGGTGTATTTACGGATACACAGTAATTGTGTATTCAGCCACATGGGACGTCTACTTCTGCCATATGCAATAATTGATGTTACGTAAGAAGTGCAATTCACTTTTGTAATATGTTTTTGTTATATTGGCGTAGCTCATGGAATAGTTTTTTTTAAAGAGTAAGTGAGATTCTGGTTTCTTAATAACAATGATCTGTAAATTATAATAAGAAAATGTGATAACTATCATCATTTCAAGTTGTGCTAAGAGATTGATAATGGAAAGCTACAATAATGTTGACTTTGATATATATTAGATCCACAAGGATTCTATAAAGCCTAAAAAGATTTACTGTATTTTTCAGACTATAAGGTGTACAAAAAATCCTTTGATTTTCTCAGAAATCAAAGGTGCGCCTTATATATGAACCGTACTTACAGACAACAGCTGCCTTTAACTGTGCACAGGTCTGCCACCTGCTGGTCATACATCCTTATAATCAGGTGCGCCTTATAGTCCAGTGCGCCTTATATATGAACTTAGACATTTAAGCAGGCATTTATTGATGGTGCGCCTTATACTCCGGTGCGCCTTATATTCTGAAAAATACTATAAGTACATATAAGCAGGTATCCCCCATCCACTAGAGGTCCAATAGCTGGGACCCCCAGCAAACATGAGAACTGGGACCATGGCTAGATTGGATCAAGGGCAAGTTTTTCCAATGGGAGGATCAGATTGCCCCAATCCGATTTGCAATATCTCAAATTTGGTACAAAAGTTATCAACATTCTCCAAAGATTCTCATTTCTCGTCTACATTTATGAGATATTGGGGGTCAATTACTAAGGGCCCGATTTGCGTTTTCCCGACGTGTTACCCGAATATTTCCGATTTGCGCCGATTTTCCCTGAATTGCCCTGGGATTTTGGCGCACGCGATCGGATTGTGGCGCATCGGCACCGGCATGCACGCGACGGAAATCGGGGGGCGTGG
The DNA here is from genome assembly GCF_040894005.1 of Engystomops pustulosus. Lineage (NCBI taxonomy): Eukaryota > Metazoa > Chordata > Amphibia > Anura > Leptodactylidae > Engystomops > Engystomops pustulosus. The sequence continues at coordinate 19,151,851 of NC_092421.1, read as the reverse complement.
CCAAACGAAAACCCGACGGATTCGGAAAAACCGCCGCATTTAAAAAAAATGTGTCGCGAAAATTGGGGGTTTTCTTGGCATACTCGGTGACAATAGTAGCAGCCTAAAAACTTGTAAATTGTAATTTACTTGTAACACATTGGGGCACATTTACTTACCCGTCCTGTCGCGATCCCCGAGGTGTGTTGTCCGACGAGGATTCGGGTCTACCGCGATTCACTAAGATCGTGCGTCCAATTTCCTGCATGTGTCGCTTCACCGCTGAGGGCTGCCACAGTTCACCTTCTTCCCAGTGCATGTGAGTGCTGATCTTGTGACACAATTTGGTTTTTAAATTCCGTGGTTTGTCCGAATAAGTCGGGTTGTCCGATGTCCACACCCCCCGATTTGTGTTGCATGCAAGCCGGCGCTGATTGCGTGCGCCAAATCCCGTGCGCCAAAAACCCAGGGCAATTCAGGGTAAAACGGAAAAAAATCGCAAAACCCGACCAAAATGTGGCGTTCGGACCCTTAGTAAATGTGCCCCATTCCCTATAAATCAGGCCTGGCTTAAAAATCAGTTGGGCATATTTACTTACCCGGTCCATTCGCGACCCATCGGCGCGTTCTCTGCGCTGGAATGCCCTGAAATTCACCGGCCTATACTTGGTGAAGGTAAGTGCAATTTTCGCGACACATTTTTTTAAAAAAATCCACAATCCGATCGCGTGCACCAAAAACCCAGGGCAATACAGGGAAAATCGGAGCAAATCGGAAATATTCGGGTAACACGTCAGGAAAAAGCGAATCGGGCCCTTAGTAAATGACCCCCAGTAAGTCTCTTTGAAGTAAACAGATTACATACCTATTTAATCACCTATGGTTGCCATTGCCAATTGTGCTGCCAATTTTCTACTATCAACTTTTTTTGCTCAATATTGATAGAATATTACTGAATATTTAGAGCACCCTACATTATTGTTCATGCTTGTTTGCATTTTATGGCTGATACTGGACTGTAGGGCTATGGCCAATGCCTGACATTGAGGACGATGGTTCCAGTAAACGTTGGATTGTATAACCTGTCCTGGATAATGTAAGAAAAGACAAAGATAGAAAGTGGAAGGTTGTCTTATATTATTTTACGCATCTTGAGTCTACAGAGGAATGTGGCTTCAGGGTTGCTGGAATCTAGCTGGTCTTTGTCCTGCCAAACGCAAGCTTGTGTTCCCTGTAACTGTGAGAGTCCACAACTCTGTTGCCAGCAGCAATTGTGGTTTGTTTAACAGTTATGCTAGACTATAAAAACTCTGGAGGAGAACATATTTCCCTCCCACCCCGAGCCTTTCGTCACTCATCCCTATCCAATTATCCACTTTTTATTATATGTAAATACCTGCAGGAAATCAAAAACCTACTACTGGGCCTTGGCCACTCCTGGTGGCCAGAACTAGAGGAGCTGATGGTGCATATACATACCAGACCTTCTTTTCTGGACAATTCTGGATATCCGCCATGGTGGAATGATGGATAAAACAGTGTTGGCTATTTATACATTTATATTTTCTTCTTAAAGGTTAATAATAAAAACAAGACATTTATCTCACCACTTCTGAAATATCATCTATTTTGGTACACGGTAGATAGACGTATAGATAGATAGGAAAGGTATAAAATATCTCAACCCGCCCGTCCGATATTCACAAGATCAATATCACTAATCTGGAAAACCCCCTTAAGGACCAAACATATGTTCTTGTAATGTTTCTTGACCTCCCGAAGAAAGCTCTTCTAGACTATTCTTCTCATTGGGGGTCATTTATCTTTATTTTTCTTCCTGTTTTTTCTGTCTTTTTCGAGACAGAAAAATACTTGTCAGCATTCGGGATGTGTGGATGCACTGGACCACCGCGGGAGGTGGTACTAGCCGACACCTGGGACCGGAGTCTAAGTGGCACCTGGTCTTCAAGTCCATCCCAGCAAAGCGGGATGGAGTTGCTGCGGCAGGGTACGACCAGGTCTTTCCACAGGTGCGACTAGCCCATGGTGGTAGCCGAGGTCGAGATACCTTAGCAGGAGGCAGTCTCAGGGTCAGGTCCAGGCACAAGGTCTCGGCAGGCAACGTCAAGTCCAATCCGGGGTCAGCAACGGGAGGTCCAGGCAGATGAGAATGGGAACACAGGCACATGGGACACAGGAACACAGCAACATGGAGGAACACTGGGAACAGGGGGACACGGCAACACAGGACTCAGGAGCAGGAAACTTGAATGCAGGAACACATTGGAACGCAGGAATACACAGGTACGCAGGAATACACAGAAACGCACGATAATCGCTAGGGAGCTTTCTCTAAGGCTGTGAGGCACAAAGATCCGGCAGGGCACACACAAAGGGGCTGGAATTTAAGCAGAATGGCTGTTCGGCCAGCGCAAATTGACGGCGCGCTGGCCCTTTAAATTTCTTGAAGCTGCCGAATGCACATCCCCGCCTCCTAGGAGTCAATACTGGATCCCGGGGAGGTGAGTGGAATGCCGGGGGCCGGGAGCAGCGGAGAGGGGCATGGGTGTGCCTGCGACCCGGGTAATGGGTCGCAGGAGCACACTTGACAATACTAAGCCAGGCAGAGAGCATCTTAGTCTATTGTATCACCTCCATGGCGGCGGAGCATGATGCACAAGCACTTGATAAATTCCTTCCCTTGTGTAAATTCCTATTTCTGTGGCAACTGCCAAATATACTCTAAGGAGGTGTGCCCTACTTAAATATTAGGTGCATTTTATTGTAGCATATACAATGCAACATGGCATGAATCAATGGCAAAAGCTGATATAAGAAAATTGTAATATCTTATGAGAGAAAAATGCTTCTTTCTTCACTTATCTGTCTATTTTCCCTTCTTGCTGACAGCTTCTTGCTGACTCATTCCTGAATTCACATCTCACAGACTCATAGGGGCTTATTTACTAAGGGAACGCGGATGGAAAGTCTAAGGAAATGTGAGAGGGAGAAATAGGCACAAAGAGAAGGAGAGATTTTTTTTAGTCAATATAGATGTGGTATTCGGTAACATAGGTAGAACAATGGGGGCGATAAATCAATGCATCAATTCTGGCCCTAAAATTTCAGCTTTGCAATATTTTAGCCCAAGTTAAGTATAACTGTCGCAACTTTTTGCGGTTTCATGCGCGACTTTTGAAAGGCAGGTGGTAAAGTCACTTTTTTTTTTTTTTACCAGCGCGTCTTTTTAAAGAGTTACAAAAATTGTCACAATTTCACTCAAGGAAAGTAATGTAAATTGTGCAAATAGTGGAAGCAAGTTTTAGAACAGTATTTTATTAAATCGTCATTTCATAAACTTGATGAAAACCCAACCCAAACTCAATTTCCCCGCGTTCTTGTAGAAGACTTACTTGAACATACACGCTAATGGCAAATTCCCACAATTTGTGGTTTTATATAACTTTTCAAATGTTTCTGTGTTTGTTTTATAAAATCTATATTGCATTTATGTTTTATAAGGATTTTTTTCACATTGCCTTTCAGATATAAGTTTGGGAAAGTTAAACTCGGCATCATTGGAAAACATTGTAATTACACCGCATTGCTGGGATGTCCCCTGATGCCAAACACAGCAGGGTTATCCGAGAAGCAGAAAACATTACAGATCTTGTCTAATAGAGAAAACAATAACATACATTCACTTAAACTTTCCCCGTCTGTCTCTAATTTCAGACTGTTTGGAACCACAACTGAAAGGGGCACTTAATGTGATGAGTGGCATTGACCAGATGATTTAAAGGGCAAAGGGGAGGAGGGGAGACTTCTAATAACCCTAAGAAATACATTGTACATCTGTGAATCCATAGATATGTGTACTATTATACGTATATGTATCATAAATTATCGTTTCGTTCTCATTGGGAAAAAAAAGAAGTAAAAATAATGGTGTGGATTTTTTTTAATTTGGATAAATGTCACGTTACTTTATATTCAATGAGCTCCGGCATTTATCAACCAACAAAGATAGTGGTTTGTTGTGTACTGTCTTATGTGCAGGCAATAAGGGAATGAGCCACTGTGAGACCCCTGATAGCAGCTTATCTTTCCAAAAACAGAAACAAGACAAGTCGAAATCCAATATTGCCAATATTTCCCATAATATCTACCATCAGATAACAGTCAGCTTCCATTTAATAGATATTATTATGTGACACACATTGGGGGTCATTTACTAAGGGCCCGATTCACGTTTTCCCGACGTGTTACCCGAATATTTCCGATTTGCGCCAATTTTCCCTGTATTGCCCCGGGTTTTTGGCGCACGCGATCGGATTGTGGCGCATCGGCGCTGGCATGCACACAACGGAAATCGGGGGCGTGGCCAGTGCGTTCCGATGCTCTTCAGCGACATCTGGTGGACGGCGGAGGAACTACCTTAGTGAATCGCCGGAAGACCTGAATCCACCGCAGAGAACGCGCCGTTGAATCGCGAATGGGCCGGGTAAGTAAATCTGCCCCATTATGTGGTCAACCTGCCAACCAACAGTGGCACAGTATATACAACCCTAAGGGTTAACCTATATCTGGACAGGTGTGTGATGGAGGAACTTTTATAGTTGTCTTAATATTTATAGACAACAAGTAATAACAAGTAATAGAGAAGACTTTTACCAGCTACATTAGATCTTAGGTCCATTCCATGGTTGAGGTATAACAACCCCCATCACTGGGCACATTTGTAGGGTTTCATTCTCTGTACTATGGCCTTTCAAAAGAAAATCCAACTTTCAAAATATCTTTGTTTTGCGTTAAGAGTTAAAGTCACCACATTCAATGGCAAACAATGAACACACTGGGGCACATTTACTTACCCGTTCCTTCACGACCCCCGAGGTGTGTTGTCCGACGAGGATTCGGAGATGCCATGATTCACGTCCAGATTGTGCGTCCAATTACCTGCATGTGTGGCTTTCCCGCTCAGGTTCGCCGGAGATCACCATCTTCTTCCCAGTGTAAGTGAGTGCATGTCTTGCGACACAAATTGATTTGTTAAATTCCGCGGTTTGTCCGAATCAGTCGAGTTGTCCGATGGCCACGCCCCTGATTTGTGTCGCTTAAAAGCCGGCAACGATGTGCCAAAATCCGATTGTGTGCGGGGCAAGTGCCAGGTCTCATCAAGTGCAAAGAGATCCACGGAGGCTCTGTCGCACAAGGGGCCTACTGCAACCTGGACCCGACCCTACGCAGCAGGTATTATGACCAAGGTCACTGTTTAGCCCTTCACTTGACGCTAGACAGGCTAGAATTCGTTTTTTTAAAGTTTTTTTAAACCATTTGCATCATGTGATGACCATAAATTTAGCGGCAAAATCTAAAGAACAAGCAGACGCCCTTTATACACCATAGCGGCGAAACATGTTATCCGATTTGGTACTAGTGGAGACTATATCGCCACCAGACGTTTATGCATATGCCAGACTATAGGGGGGAGCGGTGTTGAATATATGAAATAAATATTCCTCTTACATCTGCAGGCGGCATACTGTATACCATTTATAGCTTCCATCATGACTCAGTTTTGTGTTTCTAAGCCATGAAGTGGAACTGTTAACTGACTTGTCGGGAGAACGCAGCTGAGTATTCTCCGCAGTCAAGCGAGCATTTTTTACTTGAAATATTCCTCTCCTCCCGTCTTTCCTCCCCCTGCTCGGAGCACAGGAAGCACCTGGCCTAATTAGTCTCTATACCTTAAACCAGATGCTGACTTCACTGCAATCCGATCTTAAACCTGATTACTGGTGTAAATCCACCCACTGCAAAGTTCTGAGCCGATCTGCACTGCACACTGTCCCTGTCAGAATAAAGCTGCCTTGTTCAGGGGGCCCTTTGATCAGCGCAATGAGATTTTTTTTTTTAAAACCACTAAAGAAAAAGAGATCTTAGATACATTTCTGAAGATAAAATTAACCAAGTGTTTTTTGTAAATTGGTAATGTACCCAAAAAAACTGAAAAGTTGAAGCGTACCGGAGAGTTCTCTATAACATCTGTGTTCGTTCATCTGCCGACAGCACTTCCTAAAAATAATAGGGGTTAAATTAAAGACTACCAGTTCTGTGTAAACTCATTTTGCAAATAGTAACGTATCTTCACTACCAATGACTGCGTCTTCCATGATTTAGGGTGCTCGGCTTTCCGGCCTGGTTTGGAGCACAATTTAAAAGATCTTGATTGTTGAGTATGAGCTGTTAGAGAAGAGCGGGGTTCCCTTTTAAGTTTGGGTCAGGTATGTCCTGCACAACCCGGGCATAGTGCCGGATTAGTGGCCGTGCAGCCAAATAGGCAAATTGACGCCCCTATCTACCAGCCATGGACACCCCTGGCCAATCACAGCCATGGCTAGTGGATAGGATGTCAATTTGTTGGATTATGCAATATGTCCAGGACACAACCGAACTCCGGACCTTAAGTCATCTCTACCAATAGAAAATAATGAAAGTTATGTTGGAACAAGTTAATTTGTAAACTGTCCACAAAAAAAGGAAAAAATTAGAGATCAGGGTTCCAAATTTAGTGTGCAATCGCGTGTCCAATGTCTTAAATGAATTTATCTCCATGGGGCTGCTAAACACAGCTGGATACAGCAGTCATAACTTCCCTTAACACAGGACCAGGACCACCACTGATCTACTATTTATCAGTCCTGTGGGTAGCTAACAACCACCCACTTAATTTTCAGCAATTGTTTTCCATCTGCAAGGTATAGATAAGCAAATGACTCAATTCATAGACGCTTTATAGAATTTTTCAAAAATCTGATTGTGATTGAACCGTTCCAAAGCTATTGATCTAAAAATTTGTATATGACTGGCCACATTTACTATAACGCCGAAAAAAACTCTCAAACACTGAAAAAGCTCCTATCTTGTTTAATAATAATAATAATAATAATAAGTCTTTATTTATGCAGCGCAGCACAGATTTAGCCAAATCTGTCCCCAATGGGGCTCACAATCTAATCAACCTACCAGTATGTTTTGGAGTGTGGGAGGAAACCGGAGGACCCAGAGGAAACCCACACAAACACGGAGAGAACATACAAACTCTTTGCAGATGTTGACCCTGGGACTTGAACCTGTTTCATAATTGTTTCCAATTTTTCACATTCCAATATGCTCTTGGATGAATGACAGTACTAATAAAGATTCGGATTTGATTCGGTGCCTGAAAAATGCCAGATTCATACCGAATCTACCAACGAATAATAGATGAATTCATCTCTACTGCAGATGGAGATTGGACTATATTTAGGTCTACATGCCCTTTTAGGCCCTGAGCACAAGAACATATATGGCGACCGTATGCTAGCCATACAAACAGCAGCTAGCATACAGCTGCCATAGAAGTGCATTGTGCACTGCACTGTATTGTGAGTACACACGCATCTCGTGCCATTGCCGTAAAAACAGTGGCATAACTAGAAGCTGATGGGCCCCAGTGCAAAGTCTGTGCCAGGCCCCCGACTATAATGTATGGTTTATAGTAATAGTCTTCTCATATGGGAAAGTGACACCATAAGGGCCCCCTAAACCTCTTGGGCCCAGGTGCGATTGTAACTTCTGCAATCCCTCAAGTTACGCCCCTGCGTAAAAAAGATAAAGCATGCCGCAAATACAGCGCGGCTATGGAGAGTGGAGGGGTGAGGAGCATTCCCCCCTCCTTGTCTTCAGCCGTACGTATGCTACTACCAGATCCTGACCTGGGCATAGCATATGTCTGTGTGCATGAGGCCTTAATGCAGAATTTATACAGTTGCTGTGTGTTTCTAGAAATGTTCTCCATGCAAGGCTATTGCTATAAACCTACTAACACATGACTTTGTGCTTTTCTATGGCCATAGGCAACAGTCCCATAGGCTGTTGTTTGCATCCCAATTGTCACCGGTGGATGAGGAAAAGACTGGGCAGTCGGCTCCTCCTCGAAGCTGTGGAAACAAAAGCCATAAGGATGATACAATTCAATGTAATAGGGAAGATTCATTATGGCTTCTCCACCAGTTGTCTGGTAGAGAACTCACTTGAATCGGCCAGTTTTCTGGCTTTTCGGACCCACATGAGGTGTGTCAAGGTGGAGAGTAGGCAGGGACCACCACATTTACTATAGCAACAAAAAACTGGTAGAAACTATAGAAGAAACCTCTGCCATCCTGGCACCCATTGACTTCTCTGGGTCAAACTATTTTGTATGGGTTCTCAATATATGAAAAGATGGATCCCAGCGGAGCACTAAGAAAATGCATAAAGCAAAATCCACTGTCAGCCACCTCTCTGCTGGAAAGATGGACCTAAGCCACTTTATAATAATTCTTTATTTATATAGCGCACACAGATTACGTAGTGCTGCACAAAGCATGACAAATTGGTCCCTGTCCCCATGGGGCTCACAATGTAAACAACCTGCCAGTATGTTTTGGAGTGTGGGAGGAAACCAGAGGACCCGGAGGAAACCCATGCAAACACGGAGAGAACATACAAACTCTTTGCAGATGTTGACCTGGGTGGGATTAGAGCCCAGGACTCCAGTGCTGCAAGGCAGAAGTGCTACTCACTCAGCCACCGTGCCGCCCCTACTTTATTGTGTGTTTATGCCCAAAGCGATGTCACCCATGATGTGTTAGGTTAACCACTAGTAATAAAACCAATGGTAACTGTAGCCATTTACCAGCATATAACTTTAGAGGGATATTTATGTGCCCCCCTGGCTGCTGGTAGCTAAATAAGAACCTTTTGTAATGATTTTAATTTTTTAACGTGGATAATACCAATAAAGACTTCTCTATAAAAGAATAATACAAACATAAAGGTGACTTTAAGATGATGTTGAAACAATCCTCTTTGTAATGATTAATTCCTTTGACGTTATTTTGCCTTTTATACGGCTATCAGGGTTCTATAAATCTACTCGTTCCACCATCAGGAAGTAAGACGTATATTATATATTGCCATAAGGCAATGCTGCCGTCTTGGTCCGGCTCCAGTTCAATACCAAATGTCTGTATTTACTGCAATAAAATGAGGCTTAGCAGCAATATATTTAACCTTTGAGTTTAGGTGCCAAGTACAGTTTAACTCCAGAGTCCTGTGGTTTATTTCATGCGGAGTTGATGAACTGGAGTTTTCCAAGTTGTGTCTAGCCAATACTCTTAAATAAGTGAGCCTGAACAGATAAAACAGAGGCCAGCCTCGGCATAGTACGGACATTGATGGGGTTACCACCCAAAAAGAAATCTTTTAGAAATCTTAATTGCTTCTTTTGCAAGTTTTTATAACATATTTGCTTTAGGTCTCTTGCCCACGAACAATTTTCTAGCAACAGTCTACATCGGACAGTATTCTGTCCATTGTGATATGCACACGTAGGGCCGGCGCCATCGCTGGGCATACCCGGGCAATTGCTGGGGCCCAGAGCTGCCGGGGGGCCCACATAAGGCTTTACATAAGGACGTGAAAGGGGATATATCTAATAATTCCATAGAGGTGAAGGGATTCATATAAAATAACCATGAGGGGGCTGGGATGATAAACTAGGGAATATTTTAGGGAACAGGAGACTGTTTTACTTTCTGAATTTTTAATGCCGCCATTTGAGTTTACTGCAAAGGGGCCTACTGAGGCTCTGTCGCCCAGGGGCCTACTGATACCTGAAGCCGATCCTCTGCACACATTAGAAATTCCTCACAGTCAATTGATCCGATCCTATCCAAGAAAACCGCAACATGCACTATTCAGCCAATCGGTACATGAAAAGAAACGGTCTGCAGTAAGATGTTTTTATAAGATGTATGCAAATTCAAGTATTGACCTATCCATAGGATTGATGACTAGAGGGGATAGGTGGGGTGCAAAATCATTTCACACTATGGCTGGGCATAGCCAGAATAAATGGCACCATCCATTGTGTAGTGGCTGTGACAAGTGTGCCGCTCACCTACCACCACCGATCACTAATGACTTTGTGTGGGTTAATTAGCTATGTCTGGATGAGGTGCAGGCATTTAACTGGTGCAGCTCCCCAGGGGCCTAGTGGTTAAGAGTGCCCACTGTCTCTTCCTACAATCTATCAGATTTCATACAAGCTGAGCTTTACTCCCTGTGTCCACCACTGGACTACATGTACAATCAGACCCCAAGCACGCGACTGTATGCTTGACCCGGGCTGTACCTGGGCGTAGCATGGGGCTGGGTGCAGGAGGGGATAAGTGCTCCTCACCCCTTCCCGCTCCTTAAGAAGCCTATTGGCCTTGTGCTCACCGCACCATGACCAGGTGTCATAGACCTCTGTTTGCGGCAGTATCATTGGCCTCCATACGGTCATGTGCCTGGGGCCTTACGACGTCTGTTTTTTTTTTATTTTGCAGAATAAACGGATGTTTCTTTAATATATTTCCTGCCCTGCCCAGTTGGTTGCCTAGCAAAATTTTAGAAAAAACGTACCGCATACGCATGTCATCCATGTGTCACCCATTTTTTTTGTGGATCCATTCTCATCTAGGGAGGTTCGTGGTCAGCAAGTGAAAAAAAAAATTTTTTTGTCATAGTCTGCACATCAGCGAAAAAAATGGACAGAACAGACCCATATGAATCACTGGGTTAGTATGCTATCTGCAAAACAGACATGTGGGCTTATTGTCTAAGGTCCCGCGGCCGCATTTCCTTTGGGTTTTCTAATGTTTTCAGGGATCGCACCGGGGATTGCGTCTTAATCGTGCCAGCTTTCAGGCAAAACAAATCGGGGGGGGGGGGTGCCACCGGACGATCCGTGGGTTCGGACAACGCACGGGATTTAACAAATCAATTTGTGTTGTATCCAATGCACTTACATACACCTGGAGGAAGATGGTGAACTCCGGCGAGCCTGATCGGGAAAGCGACACATGCAGGAAATGGGGTGCACGATCTTCATGAATCGCGGCAGATGTGTATTCCGGCGGACAACGCACCTCGGGGATCGCGCAGGGACTGGGTAAGTAAATGTGCGCCAATGAGCCCTTAATACACTGCCCTTACCAAAGCCAGCCATACATAACTCTACCAAACGCTTATGGGCACAATAGTCCGAAATGTATGAATTCATTCAATTTTAAGAAAGCTAAATTTACTCCCATTGTAAATCCATCAGAAAGTCCCAGTGATGAATGTTTGCCTGGGAACATAGAAATAATAGGATCTGCCTACATCAGCACATTTTCAGCAAATAGTCTTTTTGTGAAGTCTCTTCCAGTTGGTGGAATTTTACTTTTGATTTTCTTGCATTACATTCTGTTTGGAATGCAATGTGAGCACTTCCTGAAAAGGCACTTATGTGAATAAGCACTTATTCACCGACCAGAATAGACAAGAGGGCTTAGTTATGAAATGCAAAACTGCAAACCTATAAAGTTTCTCTATTTGCACAAGTGCACCTAGTGAATCTGACATTCCGGATTCCCCCAAATAATTCTCTGTTTCCAGTTTTACTCCTAGAGTACGGCAAGTATGTCTTCCTTTTATTTACCGTCCTGGAAATCTGGAAAAAGCCCTTTAAATTATACATACCATAAAAACTAGGTTCACGTTCAAGTATCTGCAATGCACAAAATAAGATACCACCAGATGTCAGGTTACTAGTTCTCAGGCACATGTAGGGATATGTAGATGCGGTGCAGCTGCTCAATAGTTATTAGGGTCAGCATCACCTTATCTATAAGACTGTAAGTAATAAATGTTATAGCTCACAATTACAAGGCGATCATTAGAGATACATAAGGGGGTACACTACACTAAGATATGGGAGAACAGTGTCCTAGCTCCAAGCCTTAGCCTCAATCCCTGCCCCCCTGGCGAGAGGTCATCTCTAGTAATGGTTTCTAGTAGATTAAAAATGTTTAGATCTTATCAATCAACTAACAATAACAGCGTCATCAATATATATACAGGCAAAAGGCATGAGGTCATCTGCCGGCAGATCCGATAACAGATGGGGGAGGGTAAAGTATGGCACGAGAGAATGTTCTCAAATGAACAAAATTAAATTGTCATAGTGGGGATCAAATTCATTTTGTCAACCAATATTTGAAGACATGTGGTATATTATTTTAGACTGCTAGTTTGTCAACCAAATGTATATATATATATATATATATATATATATATCTTTATAGCATTTGGTGCATGGTATTACTGATACATAGAAATAACACAGACATTTATCCACCATACGAAATAAATGTCTTGTAGCTGGGGGTCTAGACAAGTGTCCCTCTAAAATTCCCTTGTAGCACTACTACTATTCTATGGAGGAAGGTATGGAGGGCATTTATAGTTTATATAACTTCTACAAAGTACTTTTATAGGTAGAGCCAGGGGAATAAATACAGAGGTCAAAGATCATAGCAGCTGCTATGGGGCTCACAGCATCTGCGGGTGACCTGCCAAACTCAAGGATAGAGGATGTGCACCTTTATATATCCAACGATAATGCACTGTACCGCGATTCACAAAGATCGTGCGCCCAATTTTCTGCATCTGTCGCTTCCCTGCTCAGGTCCGCTTGAGTTCACGATCTTCTTCCCGGTGTATGTAAGTGCATTGGTGGCGACACAATTTGAATATTAAATCCCGCGCTCAGTCCATATCAGTCGGATCGTCCGACGGCACACCCCCCGATTTCCCATGAAAGCCAGCGCTGATGCGCCAAAATCCCATCGTGTGCAACACAATCCTCTTCTAAATAGCTGTCGCAGCGCCGCAAACCCCGAAAATTTCCAAAATCCGACGAAAGTGCAATCCGCGGACCCTTAGTAAAGAAGCCCCACTGAGTGTGTATATATACTGTATCAGTGTGTATGCTATGTCTATATACAAAGGTACACAAACATACTGGGGCAGATTTATCTACCTATCTGCAAGTCAGAATATTCTTAGTTGATAAATCTGCCCCACTGTGTATGTGTATATATAAATGCATACATCAATGTATGTGTGTAAAAGTGTATACATGTGTATGTGTGAGTATAAAACTTTGTCTATATTCAGTAGGTAAATGAAATGTGTATGATTGTATAAATATGTGTATCTACAAATATGTACAGTCATGGCCATAAGTTTTGAGAATTACACAAATATTATATTGTCACATGATCTGTTGCCCTCTGGTTTGTCAGATGTTTTTATCACGTACAGAGATACAAGTGCAATCATATTATGAGTAACAAAAGCTTTTATTGTCAGTGAGGAGGAGTTACTGCAGCGAGTCAGTATTTGCAGTGTTGACCCTTCTTCTTCAGGACCTCTGCAATTCTCCCTGGCAGCTCTCATAAATTCTGGACCAAATCCTGACTGATCGCCGTCCATTCCTGCACAATCACTGCTTGCATTTTGTCACAATTTGTTGGTTTTTGTTTGTCCACCCGTCTCCTGACGATTGACCACAAGTTCTCAATGGGATTAAGATCTGGGCAGTATCCAGGCCATGGACCCAAAATCTCTCTTTTGTTCCCGGTTGGGAGAAGTTGCTCTTGGAGGACATTCTGGTCCATTCTTTATTCATGGATGTGTTTTTAGGCAAGACTGTGAGAGAGCCGACTCCCTTGGCTGAGAAGCCGCCCCACACAAAAATGGCTGCAGGAGGCTTTACAGTTGGCATGAGACAAGACTGGTGGTATCGCTCACCTTGTATCCTCCGAACAAGCTGTTTTCCAAACAATCGGAAAGGGGATTCATCAGAGAAAATGACTTTCCCCCAGTCCTCAGCAGTCCACTCCCTGTACCTTTTGCAGAATATCAGTCTGTCCCTGATGTTTTTTATGGAGAGAAGTGGCTTCTTTGCTACCCTCCTTGACACCAGGCCTTGCTCCAAGAGTCTCCGCAGTCTCACAGTGCGTGCAGATGCACTCACACCTGCCTGCTGCCATTCCTAAGCAAGCTCTGCACTGCTGGTAGCCCGAGCCCCAAGCTGAAACACTTTTAAGAGACGATCCTGGCACTTGCTGGTCCTTCTTGGGCGCCCTGGAGCCTTTTTGGCAACAATGGAACCTCTCTCCTTGAATTCCTTGGTGATGCGATAGATTGGTGACTGAGGTGCAATCTTTCTAGCTGCGATACTCTTCCCTGTTAGGCCAGTTTTGTGCAGTGCAATGATGACTGCACGTGTTTCTTTAGAGATAACCATGGTTAACAGAAGAGAAACAATGATGCCAAGCACCAGCCTCCTTTTAAAGTGTCCAGTGGTGTGATTCTTACTTAATCATGACAGATTGATCTCCAGCCCTGTCCTCATCAGCACCCAAACCTGTGTTACTGGAGCAATCACTGAAACCATGTTAGCTGCTCCTTTTAAGGCAGGCCTGCAATGAAGTTGAAATGTGTTTGGGGGGAAAAAGTTCATTTTCTAGGCAAATATTGAAAGACACAGTCCAGTCGTTTGGTTAATCAGCAAAGCCTAAAGTTTGAGCGTGGACTCGTACTACTATGGACTACGGCATGCTAGCCGAAAAATGGTGATGTACAAATGCCATATAAGTAAAAGAATTACTGCTGCTATACACGGTCTAAGTGATATTTTCAAAAATATTGACTTTGCAATTAATTGCTGTTAAGCTGATCACTCTTTATAACATTCTGGAGTACAGGCAGTCCCCGGGTTACATACAAGATAGGGTCTGTAGGTTTGTTCTTAAGTTGAATTTGTATGTAAGTCAGAACTGTATATTTTATCATTGTAATCCCAACCAGAACTTTTTTGGTCTCTGCGACAATTGGATTTTAAAAATGTTGGGTTGTCATAAGAATCAGGATTAACATTAAAGCTTCATTACAGACACCTGTAATAACTGTTACAGCTGATCATTGTAGCCTAGGACTAAAGTACAATAAATTACCAATATCCAGAGGTCCGTTTGTAACTAGGGGTCGTATGTAAGTCGAGTGTTCTTAAGTGGGGGACCGCTTGTATATGCAAATTGCCATTATAAAACCTGATGCAGTAGACTTTGTAAAAATTAACATTTGTATCATTCTCAAAACTTATGGCCATGACTGTAGAAGTCTTCTATGGGGCCCAGCCTCTCCTATTCATGCCCCTGGGTAGTGCTATATGTTAAATGTTAAATGATATGTTAAATGACTGTGAAGCACTATATGGACTTTTGCCCCTAAAACCCTGAGCACATGGAGGGTTGTAGTGATCTCATTGGTAGCATGGCTTGATACATGGATAAACTGTATTTATCCACACCAGCCAAAGTCCTAAGAATCAGTCACCATTTTATTTCCCCTATCCAGGTTGGTCTGGCCCACCAGATTCAAAAAGATTACCCAAGTGGCAAGACTCACATACAAAAATGAGAAGAAGACAACCCAATTTGGAGTCTTTCATAGGCCAATAATGGAGAGTGGGGTCCAAGGAAATCAGTCCTACACCAGCCCCGAGTTTCATTCTGTTGTGGGGAAAGCATCTTCCTCATGAGCCCCTCCTGTGCCTCCATTATCACTAACCATGTGTATTTTGTAGAAACAGAAGTAATTGCCATTGTTGGATTTTCCAGTTTCCTGTCAGAACTTGTGCTGTTTGGTCCACTTGGTTCACCCAGGTCTTTTGCTGTGAGCAGGGCATTGTTCTTACTCATCATGGAGCTGAGTGGGTATATCAAGTGTTGGACAGCTGAACCAATAAGCATCTGCGTGGTGTCCTGGAACTCCATATATACCCACTCCTAACAGTCAGGGCTAGTTAAACTGGTATTTTCCTACTTGCATTATTACTTCCGCTATAGTGCTTATTGCTGTGTATTCTGACCCTTGGTTTGTTATTAATAATTCTTTGCCTCACGATTATGTACCTCACCGCCATATTTGCCTGACTACACTTGCATCTGTCTTTTTGTCCCTCTGTTTGTCATCTGTTCTGTGCACATTACCAGAGAAGGGACATCCAGTTGCTACTTGTGATTTAGCGCAAGGCCTGGCAAGTAGGCAGGGACAGAGGTTTTGGTTTGGGCAAGTCCAGGGCCCACACCTCTTCTCTGTCTTGATATACCTTATTACAACCAGTATTATTATTATTTCCATAGCTAAAAATCTAAAAACAAGTAAACGTAATGGAAGAGAGCACAGCTGACAAGGTGTTAATCTTTCATAGCTGGATATGCAATAGGAATAATAATCATTCCTGATAATGTGTAAGAAGAACTCGGGAACTTTCTCTTATTCATGTTGACAAGTGAGAAGCAGTAGCCAAGGACTGTGAGCAAGTTCTGGGTAATTAGTGATTATATCGTGATACCTTGTATCTTGGATACAAAAACATCCCAGATGTAGCGAGAGCTGCCGCTGCCTGACAGCACAACATAGCAAGTAACAATTAGAGGTTTTCTGAATTATTCAGCCTGAGCTTGTGGGAATCGTTCTGCCTGCAGAGCTGCATTATTCCAGCCTACACTGACAGATACATCTGGGGATTTCATCCTAGGACTGCCGACTATGGAGAGTCATTGTGCCTCAATAGCCACTGCACGGCTAGTCTTAATAGTGAGTCACAATTTAGGAGAACTTGCATCTTTTATTCTTTGCATTTTTTGCCAAGAACAAATACATATATAAGGTGAGATTGCCTTGGATGCGGGCAACTATCCGCAATGGTTCTTCACTATTATCTGTTTCTTATTGACCAAGGTTGTTCCTGTGTCACAGACTGACCACAGTGCTGGGGACGGGATTTCGGTGATCATAGTGTCTCCTGCTCCCCCGCACTGAACTGTGATCATGATTACACTTTGATGCACAAAATTTCGTCCTTGGAACAGGTCACTGCTTGGTCCATGGTTTACAGACTGACCGTGGCCGGCGGTGATGTCACATCGGCAGCAGCAGGCACATGGCTGTCGATTCCACGCAACCGCCAGGCTCTGTATACAAACAGTGACCGGCAGTGACCGGTGGCGCTATGTATGAAAGGGAGCACCAGTAGAAATAAGTATCAGCCATTTAGTATTTTCATAACCCCAGGAGCCACCTATTAAAAGTTTTTTTTAATACTTTAATACTTTCCAATATGTAAATTGTGATGTCCAGGTTCTCCTCTCCAGTAGCTCTGCACACCCAAAGTGCACATGTATCACCAGGTTCAGTAGAGGCATCTGCAGTGCTGCTACCTCTCTTCACTATAAAGCCCCCCGCTCAGAGCTTCCTGGGGTCTCTGGCTGATGAAGACCAAAGAAACTGCAGCAACAACACTAGTCGCTGCATGCTTAGTACATGGATCCAGGGTCGGTTTCAGTAGGACCCTGGGCGACAGAGCCTCAGTGGGCCCCTTTGCAGCGAACTCACATGGTGGCATTAAAAATTCATAAATTAAAACATTCTCCTGTTCCCTAAAATATTCCCTAGTTCATCATCCCAAACAGCCTCCTCATGGTTATTTTATGTACAACTCCCCTCACCCCCTATGGATTCATTAGATACAGCCCCTCTTCCGCAGGGATTCCTTATGGACAGCCGTATGTGGGCCCCCGGCACTTGCCCAGGTATGCCCAGTGCTGGCGCCGGTCCTGCATGCATCCATAAAGCTCTCCGAAAGCTCTGTCTGTAATTTGGAGTTGTTTGTAAGGTCCAATGTTCTTACTGCTTATATCAGGTACTTTTTTTTAACCACCAAGTGGTACTATAGTGTCACAGGTTCTAACTGCTCAGCACAAGACGAAGACAACCCAATAGACATGATGGCTATAACATTGAACCATGATGTAAGTCTAAGGGAAGTGTTCAATATCAGTCCTCAGTATTCTAGAATTCTCTGCCGTAACAAAAGAGCATGAGACTTACCGATCTGACTTTCCAGTGCGGCTCTATAATTTAGTACAATCTCCTCATAGGACATACCAGTACATTCCCCTATATTGCAGAATATGGATCAGGTTGCTTCTTTTTTCGACAAACCTGATCTGCCTCCCTTTTGCAGTCAATTTGATTTGGATTTTGGTACAAATTTTCCCTATAAAAAACCCTTGCCAAAATCCTCTAGTAAGCTTACCGTACGCAGGGGTGTAAGCCCACTTGTTCTTCACATAATTAGAGGCAAATGCAAATATTTGCGGTCACATGTTATTCTGATAAGAACTAGCGAATTCTACGGAGTCTCTTAGAGTCTGACACATGGTCGGGGACATTCTATGAATCCAGGACTGTAGTGGGAACGTTTCCGCGGCCCCAGTGTTACCTAATTTAAACAATCTGTGTAACTTGAATGGCTGCCTCCTAATAGAGCGTGACATTGAACAAGAGTACATTGGCATTTGTGCATCAGAATCCCAAATCACACAGGGGCTAATTATACAAGGGACCAGACTGCAGTTGTAACCCGATAGTATAGATGCTGCTTGTTCTACAGCCTCACATTTATCAAGCCGCTCATCCTAATTATTACAGAAGCATTTCAATGTGGCTTCTGTTACTACTGCCTTTATTGACTTGCTCTCACTAGGAACGGTTTTGTGGGTCTCCATATGCCAGAAGCTGGGAGTTATACAATCTCTCCAAGGCTACCCAACGGATAGAGTGACACTTTATCTGGCTAATGCCATGCTTAAAGTGTATTAATGCATAGTGGATAATGGACCACTTAATGTAAATTATATGGATATTAGGAACCAACAGGGAGGCTGGGGTGACTTCTGATATGTGTATCAGGGGTTGCTTTGTTAGACTGTACTCATTATTCGATTTTATTAACAGTTGTTGGCTGGAGGCTTTCAAATACAGCAATTATTTATGCATCTACATTGTTACCATCTACATTCAATGCAACACATAAAACATATAGGCAAGCAAAAAATTGGTAAGTTTAGTACATTAACACAGCTTGTAGAAATAAAATTAGGTTCGCATGTAGTCAGGGCTGTAGTTACGGCTTCTCTAAGCACTCAGCCTCACTAGGCCCCCAATAAAGGTCCATTTACACTTGACCATTATTATGATGCTTGTCTCATTTCTAAGTAATTATAATAATTGTTGGTCAGTGTTAACAATCATTTTCAGCAGGGCAACGGTCAGACCAAGGAGAGGAGTAAAAAAATTGGGGACGCCACCTTCACCACCTGCTAGGAACAGGATCTTTAGTGTGCAATCCCAAATATGGTCCAATTGGTATCCCTATGTTATTCAAGGAGATATGAGATGGTTTAGGACATATTTTACTGGGGATTATAACATATTTCCACATTGTATTTACTCTTACATATACCCTTACATGTACCCTTTGTATAATCTTTATTTGTAGTTATTGGAAACATTTATTGTACCAATGTGTACATCAAACACCTTATCATATTCTGCATAAAGGTCATGTTCTACTATACTACCAAACTATGAAACATACTGTGTTACACAAAATACGCGTATTCTAGTGTACCATTATAGCATCTGGGCCTTGGGCTTCAGCGTCATCTTAAATGACTGTGTACTTTACGCATTTTGCCCTGCACTAGTCTGAACACTGCCCTATTTCACTCCTCGCTGTCTTCATTGATTTCCATCACACCCATTTGTGTCCAGCTAACTCTGTTCTGGTATTCAGATGGTTAACTAGTTGTGAAGGACAGATGCCTTCTACAATCACTCTCTAGGACCATGTCTTATAAGAGGATTGTCTTTCCAGTTGCAATAAGTCTTCCCTGGAGGATGGTAGCGTTTTCTGGATTTCTGGATTTTGGATTTGTTGACCTTTTGCCTGTCCTCTGACGATTCAGTTGTCTCCTGGTTCTGTACTGCATTGTTGTCTTGGTTTTGACCCATATTTGTTGATTTTTCCATTTTTATTTTATCCTGTTTTTGCCTCTGTGTTTTCACTTTGGCACAGGAAGAGAACGTTGACCAGTTGTCATCTACCCCTTAGGGTAGGATGGCAAATTAGGTAGGGGGACAGCTGAGGGGGTCTAGCTTTAGGGCTCACTGTCTGTGTCTTTCCTACCTTTCCATTTTCATCCATTCCCTTACAGCAGCATCATAGCCACATTTCATAAATGTATCTCCATGTTGTGTTAGGCAAAAGCTCTTTGGCTCTTATTAGTGATGAGCGAGTATACTCGTCCGAGCTTCATGCTCGGTCAAGTATTAGCATACTCGGACCGGCTCGTTGCTCGGACGAGTATTTGCCTTGCTCGATAACGAGCATTTAATTAAAAAAAAAAAGAAGTGAAGAAGAGTAAAAAAATACAATTAAAACATTTAATTTAATCATTTAATTGAAGAAAACAGTGAAAGAACACAGTGCAGAATAGATTGCAGATGTTCGGGAACATCTGCGATCTGTTCCGGAGACACGCGTGCAGAACGGTGTTCTCCGCAATAGTATTTGAAGAACAATATGTGTGAAGAACACATTGCAGATGTTTGGCAACATCTGCAAGTTGTTCTCTACACATATTGTTCTTCAAATATTATTGCAGAGAACACCGTTCTGCACGCGTGTCTCCGGGACATCTGCGATCTGCTCCGGAGACACGCGTGCAGAACGGTGTTCTCCGCAATAGTATTTGAAGAACAATATGTGTGAAGAACAACTTGCAGATGTTGCCAAACATCTGCAAGTTGTTCTTCACACATATTGTTCTTCAAATACTATTGCGGAGAACACAGTTTGGCACGCGTGTCTCCGGAACAGATCGCAGATGTTCCCGAACATCTGCAATCTGTTCTGCACTGTGTTCTTTCACTGTGCTCGTTCAGTTTGTAGTTTTACAGAAAAATGCTCGGGTCTCCCATTGATTTCAATGGGGCTCGTTACTCGAAACGAGCACTCGAGCATCGGGAAATGTTCGGCTCGAGTAACGAGCACCCGAGCATTTTAGTGCTCGCTCATCTCTAGCTCTTATACAAAATTTTATAACCAACTTTCAAGGGTCAATTACCATGACCCAGGGTCAGGCTCAACTGTAGCTGGGTACTGTTGCTCTATATAACCATGATATAACATTGATGCTAAGTATTTGAAACATTATTGCAGAATGCATGTGCATGTAACAAAAAGTTTGCCATGTGTTGGCACACAAAATATGCACAAAAGGCCCTACACCACTTTGCTAATTATTGCAGAATAGGTAGTTATCTGATCATCTCCATACAAGTCACCCATTATCTGACCCCCATTTCAATTCTCAATTTTGACTATTCATATTTCTGTTTTATTATAAAAAAAAATCTCTTGACTATTTAGTTCCAAGTTTTGGCCATGGATTGTGATCTTCCAAAATCAACATCATTCTATGTTACTATTTGCCATTATGATGTGACAACTCTCCTCAGACCGTGACTGGAAGCTGTAATGTGAGAAGAAAAGGAAGGAAACATGTTCAGACGACAAAGTCTTGGAAGCAGGAAAGTGACTAATCAGACTTGTAACTTCAATAAAAAATTTCTTACCAAGTGATGTATGTACATTGTGACTTGGATATACAAGTCATCAGGGTTCCTTAAGAAGGACGTGAGAAGAATTCAATAATACGGATTTGATAGCTTCAGAAGGAAGGTGGTAGGGAAAGTGGTGAAGGAGTGTGATCCCATTGTATAGAGATATAGTAAGAACATGTGTATAACATTTTTGGGTCTAGTTATAAGGAACTCACCAGCAAAAAAGACATTGGAAAAATAGATTGGCACAAAGATAGGATATAAAACATAAGTATCTAAAGGGAAATGAATGATATTATTGAGATCTTGAAGGAAGACCTCCAGTGAAAGCACACTACACCACTTAACCATACATAACACACTTATACATACTCCACGCATATGATGCAGCGCAGCATCTCCTATAGATTTTAAGTTTTATCTTATTCTTCTTCTCCGCTTTACTATCAATCTAATAATGCCTCAGGAAAGCATCACACAGGCAGCCATCAAAAGCTGGTAGTTCACTGTGAATACCCTCTCCATTTTCTACTATCTTCTATATTTTCCATACCATAAGTATAGACTTACAGGACCAAGTGTGGTAAGGAAAATAAATATACTATTAGAGCAGTGGTTCTTAATCTTCCTAATATCACGACCCTTTAATATAGTTTCTCATGAAGTGGTGACCTCCAGCCATGAAATTATTCCGTTGATACTTCATAATAGTAACTTTGATACTATTTTGAATCATAATTGTAGTCACAGCGATACCCCAGTAGCCAGTATTCACAGTGTTCCCCACAGTAGTCACAGCACCTGCCCCTGGTAGCAAGCAGTCACAGTTATATCCCCCCCCCCCCCCGTAGTCAAAACACCTGCCCTCTGTAGTCATAGTGGTACCCTCAATCAGTCAAAGGAATGCCCCCCGTAGTCCCAGGAATGCCTCCAGTAGCCAGCAGTCACAGTAATGTCCCACTGTAGCCAGTAGTGGCAGGAATGGCCCCAGTAGCCAATAGTTAAAGGAATGCCTCCAGTAGCCAGCAGTCAGAGGATTGCCCCTAGTAGCCAGAAATCACAGGAATGCCCCTGGTGGCCAGCATTCATAGTACAAGCCAGTAATCAAAATACTTACCTGCCCACGCTCCCATAGCCTCTTCAGTCTTCTGCGGCTCTTTGCTCTCTTGGCTCACATAGATGTAGCTGTGCATCACCAATTTCCCAATCAAATGTATGTGCGTCTTAATCTTATGTCTATGTTTGATTATTCAATTCCGGAGGGGCGGGATGGGGGGGGTCAGAATTGTCAGGAAGTGGGCCGAGACAGATAGGAGAGCAGAGCAGTGAATCTGTCCCTAAGAGCATGGGAAAACATATTTCCTATGGTCTTAGGCGACCCCTTCGTAAATGGTTGTTCCCTCAAAGGAGTCGCAAACCACAGCTTGAGAAATACTGCATTATACTATTACTATTGTACTGCATGCACTGAAATGATGTGTTCATATTGCTGTACCTAAATAAAAAATTTTAAAAAACACCACAGAGATGATTGAATTTGTTAGTACAAGTAAATGCTTAAATGTTTAATGAATCATTCAAAATTCGATCAGCTGAAGCTTTGAAGAACTTTGCAAATGATTTGGTTTGGGTCTGAACTGAAGTTGCTTCCATTTTTTTGATAATTGGTATATAACCCCCTCTAGTCCGCTAAAACACAGTTTTTTGGGGTTTTTTACATATTTTTAATTTACACAATGGTCCAATCTCATTTTGTTCATTTTCTATTACCATATATACTCGAGTATAAGCCTAGTTTTTCAGCACAAAAAAATGTGCTGAAAACCCAAGCTCGGCTTATACTCGAGTAAAAAAATATATAGGTTTTACCAGTTTTTTTGTGGTAAAATTAGGGGCCACTGCTTATACTTGGGTCGGCTTGTACTTGATTATATACAGGTTTTTCTATTAAGTTTAATCCTAACAGTTACCCTAACCCTAATGAAAAACAAATTATATGCCAATTTTTAGGATAATTGGAGCCACATTGGTTTCATAGAAGAGAATCTGAAAAAAACTGGATTTGATTTGGTATAAGTGCAATATCTATGAATCGGAAAATTCACTCATCTCATGCTGCAGTGGGTTAAGTGGTCTAAAAAGACTCCTCAAAAACAGGAAGATGTCTGCAGCAGATACACATTGATCCTTCTTATATGTAGAAATTGAGCAGACAATAAGCACAAAGGACGTAAAGGGCGGAATCCTTCATCAGACACAGTTTAAAGGGCTGTGCACATATGTGGAAGGAAAAGCTGCTTCTCGTGTGGTCCGTGTCCCATGAGTGGCTCGCACTGGATGATGTTATTGCAGCTGTCTCTGACGTTCTACAGTCAAACATATGGGAAAAAAATAACTACCAAAGTTTAGTAAATGCAGAGTTTTACAAATAAAATCTTAAATGACATAATAATAATAATTACTTTATTAATATATTGCACACAGATTACGCAGCGATGCACAGTTTGCCAAATCGTTCCCTTTCCCCAATGGGGCTCACAATCTAATCAACCTACCAGTATGTTTTTGAGTGTGGGAGGAAACTGGAGGACCCGGAGGAAACCCACGTAAACACGAAGAGAACAAACAAGCTCTTTAAAGATGTTGACCATGGGACATGAACCCAGGTCCCGAGCGCTGCAAGGCTGTAATGCTAACCACTAAGCCACCGTGCTGCCTGGACTACCATCAGATTACCTGATGGTTGATGATTAAACTCGCCTGGGTCCCGTCCCATCCCTGGGTGCACTGATCTTCTTTTAGTATGGCTTTGAATGGACGCTTTTCGTACAAATATAAATTTATAAAATATGCAATTGAGCAAACGTGATGTCACCAGCTCTTTATACACTATGTAGGTGGAGCCAGTTGGGCAGGGGCATGAATAAATTATATAGCGGTGGAGCACCGAGGTGATCATTTACATCTTTTTATAGTTTTACTGTGTAGGGAAAATCAAAGTTATACTAAAATAAGATCAGTGCACCCAGGGACGGGGGTTGTGTTGTGTTCTCATAATGGACACGGGTCTCCAGACCTTATTCATTTAAGCTGCATAAAAATAATATTCACCCAATTGTCTTCTTTTGACTTTGTCCAGCAATAATGTCCCGGCACACAGACTAGTCATTGCTATAGCCAATCCACCGAATCTAGTAGCGACATCCAGTGAAGCAGGTACCAAGATTGGCGCCATCAGATCAGCCTCCTTACAGGCAGGGTCAACCCCAGGCCCCTGGGTGATAGAGCCTCAGTTGGCCCCTTTGCAGTGAACTTCCTTGGCAGCATTCAAAATTTGGAAACTAAAACAGTCTCCCATTCCCTAAAATATTCCCACGATTATTATACCAACAGCCCCCTCATGGATAGTTTATATAAGACCCCTCACACACTATGGATTAACTAGATAAAGCCCCCTCTCCCCTTATATGGGCCCCCCCCCAGCAGCTCTGGGCCACCGGCAATTGCCCAGGTACTCCCAGCGCTGGCGCCGGCCCTGTTTACAAACTCTAATGTAATATGTAAGGATAAACAAGTTACATTTTACAAACCTAATGCTCTTTCCATTGAAATGAACCAACGCACTTAGCTGAGCAATGCATGTATCTTTCTGAGGGATTCATGCAGGCGAGTAATTGTGGATGGATGGCGAAGAGCAAATGTCTAGTAAGTGGTACTTGAATGAAGTGGTTGGACTAGGTACACTAAGAGCGCTTGCTATATGCTTTACAACTTCTTTTCTTCTTGAAAGCCAGTCACAATAAAATTAATTTGCAAGGCAAATCATAGACATAAGATTGAGTTTTCATAGTAAGTGTAGATTGTAGAAGTTGTATCCCTGTTATAGGCTCCATTGCAGACTACATAAAAAAGCTGTAAAAACTAATATAGAATTCTGTGCTAGTTTCTATGGGACAGGGAATAACTTGCTGATCGGTGGGGACAGGGGAGTAACTTGAGGGGGTGCAGAGGTTGCGGTCGCACCCGGGCCCAAGAGGTTTAGGGGGCCCTTATGGTGTGACTTTCCCATATGAGAAGACTATTACTATAAACCATACATTATAGTCGGGGGCCTGGCACAGACTTTGCACTGGGGCCCATCAGCTTCTAGTTACGCCACTGGGTGGGGATCCCAATGGTGTGACTCCCACAGATCATTGTACATCCAAATGAATACACCTCATGAGCCTTCTTCTCTATTCATCTCAATGTTGTCTACAGAGATAGCAGAGCATGAATACGTCTGTCAGTGAATGGAGCAGTAGTCCGAATGCCCAACCTGTTTCTCATTCCATTTTAGGTGCAACGGACCCCCCATTTTTGTGATCTGTGGCCCCCACAGCAAGTCATCCACAGGATAGGCAAAAACTTGTAGCTACTGGACAACCCCTTTAATTATATTTGGGTGTCCATTACAGTTTTGTTGTGTTGTAAGTAGAGGCTCATCCAAAAAAAACGAAATTGTTTTAAAAAATAGTAAAAAAAAATTAAATGATGTTCTTAGAAGATCAATCTATAAAGTCAGAAATGTATGTGCAAAATAAAAAAAAAACAAGGAAAACCTGTCATTGGTGGAGCACAAACGCTGAGATGTTTTTACGTATACACCCATTAGAAAATTCTTATTTTACAGATAAGCCTGGAGGACAATGGCATATTCTATAGAACATTCCCTATTAATTATTGAAATTTAGTATTTTAATAAGATGATTCCACTTTCGGGGCAATGTATACTGGATGTTATTATAGATCCTCTGTGCTAATTAGCATCTTGTTATATCTCATGTCGAGTTCTTTCATCTTCCAAATCCAACAAAAGTGTCCTCGAGATATTGTTCCTTATTGTACGGAATGAAATCTTGTTCCCTGATCAGTATACATCTCTGCAGTTATGGGTTATATGATGTACAGTTCATTTTTCACCTTTGGTTTATAAAAGGTGGACCACAAGAAGCCAAGCTTTGTTTCCCTTCATTGATATGTACACAGTGGTGCCCGACATATAAAGGTGCCATAAAAAGATGTGGGAGAATCAGCCATTGTCACCATGCACACATTGGGGCTCATTTACAAAGGGTCTGTCGGACGCATTTTCGTCGGGTTTCCCAACGATTTCCATTTTGCACCGAATTGCCCAGAATTGTGATGCATCGGCGCCGGCTTGCACGCGACAGAAATCGGGGGGTGGGCCATCCGACGGACCTCAGCGCGGATGCAGGAATTTGGGCACACAACCTTAGAAAATCGCACCATCCCTGAATCCTCGTTGGGCAACGCACCGTGGGATGGCGACAGGGGTGACTAAGAGACTAAGTGGGTGGGTAGGTTTGTGGCACCTCATATCACATTTTTGAGATTCAAAGGAAAATTTGAAGCTCATGTGTCCCCAGGGGAATTGTCTGTATCCACATATTTACAAAATATGCTAATTTGTTGTAACTATTCTGAATTTTGCAAAACAATCCTTTCACTTTTGCCCCAAAAGGGGTGTGTGCTTTATGCAAGTTCTACCCTATTATGGACATTCCCATTTATTTTTGGGATGGGACTTTAATTTCCCAATATTTCTGGTTAAAACTATAAAGGGTAACTATTTACCAACTATGAGATATTTAGAAAACTAGAGTCAGTTATGTGGCCGATGGGGCCTTTAAGGTGTCTGTTATCTCTGCACCCCATTAGCTCATCAAGCAAGATTTACATGGATGTACAATGTTTCATCCCACTGACTTGATGAATCCAGATTCTATTCTGATTGTAACAGACCTGATCATTAATCCTGGAATATACCTCCAACCTAGAGTAAATCTTTAGAAAACCAAATGTATTCTACACAGAAGAACATAGTTTAGCAGATGTTGACTTCAATAGAAGCAGACCTTCAGAAGGACACAGCTCCCTTGTGTGAACGGCAGTATTTCAAACCACAAGACAAATAAAAAGAAATGGCTGCAATGAGAAAACTGAACCTTCTTGGTGAAGTTTTTAGCCATCTGGTGACCTCTTTCCTTAGGCTACTGACCCCCCCGGGAATTGATGTCCACCAAATTATATGTCGTGTTTACCTACTTCATGTTTGAGGAGACAGTCCTTTCTTTGTATATTGGGATCTGTGTGTTATCTAGAACTGCAAAACACTTGTAGGCTGAAATCCCTAGTGATCACATGTGGAGGTCTGTGAACGATGATAATGTAATAAAACAAAAGAGTTATTTAAAAAAGAATAGATCTCATAATTTCAAGTCAAGATGAATGAAGAGCGAGTTGGGCGAAATTTAGGTTCAGTTTCGTTTATTCGAATATCGGTGAAAAATTTGGACTTTGGCACAAAGGTAGTGTCAAGTACTGTGTTTGTATACCCAGAATGTAGAGGCCAGTTAAGGCATTGATCAAATACATCACAAAGAATGCCTCAAGTTCCATCGGATTGTCTTCAACTCTACCCGCTCATCCAAAGGCCCTCTGCTCAACCCCATTCAAAATAGCAAGGACATCTTAGCCACAGGTAATGGAGCAGTCACTAATGCTTTACGATAGCTCTCTTAGCTGGGATTCCATGGGCCATCCACATCCCCTAGTTGCAGACACTCAATTCCCAGATTCCCAATAACCTGTGTTGATGGATGTAGACAACGGACCATCACAGGAAATCTACAACTTCTGTGGCTTTCTGCAAGAAGGGTAGCAGTGAGGGACTGGTGGAAGAAGTTCTAAGGGTTGATGATGTCCTAGACCCAACATGGTTCAACGGCAATGATAATTCAGAGGAAGAGGTGTTGGTCACAAAGCCCTAGGTAGCCAACAGATGTTGAAGACACAAAGGCACATTGAGCAGCCCATAGCCACAACTGCCCACTGAGTTAATGTACTGGTGGCTGGGCCATAGGCAGAAATCGCTATGGTGCATGTACTTCCACCATTGAGGATTGCAGTACATCACTCCAAGCAGGGCCGATTCTAGCTTTTTTGCTGCCTTAAGTGAAAACTGAAATGCTGCCCCCCCCCCCACCCCTGCAAAAAAAAAAAAAAAAAAAAGCCTAGCCCTGATCTCCTCCTGTATTCAACCCACTGAATTTAAATACGCAACTTTAAAAAAGCATCTAGAACCTGCTTAAAGTTAGCTGACAACATTATTATTAACATCCTCACAAAGCGCCACAGATCACGGACACCCTATGACTGACGCTGTCTCACACACTAGTATCAGTCAGTTACATAGACATTAGTGACATCTGGTACCTTACAGGTGATGATCTGCTCCATGAGAAAGAGAACTTCATTACAATTTCTCCCCTCCATGACAATCACTGTTGAATTCATGGCCAGAAGTCTTCAGCTCCATGCAGCATCTCCGCACTGCACCCATAAAAATATAACAATCACTTACAATATGTCACCTGGATAACAACACTTTTTTCTCCTAAGTACTATATATCCCAAACTACACAATTTAATATACAGCCCCTAATAATTTAATAAATAGTGTCACCCTAATAAACCAATATATAAAACACCACCCTAATGAACCTATATACAGCCCCCTATTAAATTATATACAGAACCCCACAACAGCTCCCCCCGTACTTAAAATCTGCCCCCCTTGGATGGAAAGTTAGGCGCTATCCACTGGATAGGGCCTAACTTGCTGATCAATGGGGGGTCTCAGTGCTGAGACCCTGCTGATCGCGAAAACGAGGGGCCGCGCATGACCGTTCTGCTCTATTAAACTCTATGGAGCTGAAGGAGATCAGTGAGCGCTGTGCTCGGCAATTTCCGTCAGCACCAGATTAATGGAGCAGAACCGTCATACGAATCCGTCTGCTTCATTAATCTGACGGAGCGACAGCACTGATCAGCAAGTTGGGGACTAACTGGTCTTTGTGGGAAAACCCCTTTAATTATATAGTATCCTATAACAGCCCTCCCCATAAATGCTCCTTTTGTTTAAGATCTGAATCCCATATACAATATCCCAATATCCCAGTAAAGCTAAATACAGCAACCTATCAACCCACCCCTATTTACATTAATATTCATCCCCCCCATAAAAAGTCCCCTCCACCCCAGTTTAGTTATACACAGTACTCATTTTACCATAGGGAATCCTCCCTCCCCCAGGTTTTATTTCCCTCTCCTTTTTTATTATATTTATTATATGCAGTCCCCCACAAATGTTTTTTTTCTATATAAAATGGGGCCAGTTAAAAATAATAAAGCTTCTACTTACCTCGTCCCACGCTGAGGTCCCTCCTCTTCTCTGGACTGTTCCCGGGCAGCTCTGCAGCTCTATGGCACCGGGGGACGCAGACGGCGTCTGATGACGTCACATCGTCTGCATCCTCCAATACCACAGAGCAGCGCAGACAAACAGGTCTGCGCTGCTGCCCCGTACCGCGCGGTCGCGATTGAGACCGCTCTCGCGGTCGAGATATGTTTGCATTACAGACTGCCAGCGGCAGTCCGTACTGCTAGTGGGTGATTCGGACGAGCGCCCGAAACACCCACAGCTGTTTTCGCCGCTTCTTTCAGGACTCCGCATCTGCCGCCTGAGGCGGAATTTTCATCCCACCTCATGGCAGATGCGGCCCTGACTCCAAGCCCCTGGTTGCCTCCTACTCCAGTACCGCTTCTACTGCATTCTTATCCAGTCACCGCAAGGCCGGCACCAACAGCTTTAGCACAACCGTGGGCAAAGGGCAGCTGTCTAGGAAAAGATCACACACTGCCTAATGTTGGGGAAAATTTCCTTCCAACACCTAAAGTAACTCCCAGGATCAACTGAAACTATTTACAACAGTGGCACGTTATAGTAAAACAGAAATATTGTGGAAAAGCAAACTTTGGAATAATAGAAACTTTTTTCCCAAAAATGAAAAAAACAAAAACAAGGAAGGAGGAGAGAGGGGGAAGGGTCTTTACTCTCAGTTGTGGAGGACCCTAGGAAATCACTTTCAGGGTATAAACAAAATACAACTAGTGATTAAGGATATAAACTTGCTTTATTGTTGCCAATTATTTACAAAAAAAGGGTCTTATAGAGTATCTGTAGATGCGATTGTAGCCACTGCACTGGTGGTCAGTCTGTAAACAAAAGAGGAAAGATGACTAAGCATGTAGAAATCTACTGAAGGTGACCTCCGGTATGGTATGGTATGTAATATATGGCGAGCAGGGCCGGATTAAGGTTGGTGGGGGCCCCTGGGCGCAAAATCTGGTGGAGGCCCCCACTGAGTGTAGCGTACACATACGTCCTCCTGCTTCCTTTCCACTATCCAAAGAGTAACACCACTACATACAGCCGCCTCGCCCCCAGTAACACAGCTACATACAGCCACCTCGCCCCCAGTAACACAGCTACATACAGCCGCCTGGCCCCCAGTAACAGTTACATACAGCCCCCTCGCCCCCAGTAACACAGCTACATACAGCCGCCTCGACCCCAGTAACACAGCTACATACAGCCGCCTCGCCCCCAGTAACACAGCTACATACAGCCACCTCGCCCCCAGTAACACAGCTACATACAGCCGCCTGGCCCCCAGTAACAGTTACATACAGCCCCCTCGCCCCCAGTAACACAGCTACATACAGCCGCCTCGACCCCAGTAACACAGCTACATACAGCCACCTCGCCCCCAGTAACACAGCTACATACAGCCCCCTCGCCCCCAGTAACACATCTACATACAGCCCCCTCGCCCCCAGGAACACAGCTACATACAGCCGCCTCACCCCCAGTAACACAGCTACATACAGCCCCCTCGCCCCCAGTAACACATCTACATACAGCCCCCTCGCCCCCAGGAACACAGCTACATACAGCCGCCTCATCCCCAGTAACACAGCTACATACAGCCCCCTCGCCCTCAGTAACACAGCTACATACAGCCGCCTCGCCCCCAGTAACACAGCTACATACAGCCACCTCGCCCCCAGTAACACAGCTACATACAGCCACCTC
The DNA here is from genome assembly GCF_040894005.1 of Engystomops pustulosus. Lineage (NCBI taxonomy): Eukaryota > Metazoa > Chordata > Amphibia > Anura > Leptodactylidae > Engystomops > Engystomops pustulosus. The sequence goes on along the minus strand of NC_092421.1, from coordinate 19,120,431 downwards.
GCCCCCAGTAACAGTTACATACAGCCCCCTCGCCCCCAGTAACACAGCTACATACAGCCCCCTCGCCCCCAGTAACACATCTACATACAGCCCCCTCGCCCCCAGGAACACAGCTACATACAGCCTCCTCGCCCTCAGTAACACAGCTACATGCAGCCACCTCATCCCCAGTAACACAGCTACATACAGCCACCTCGCCCCCAGTAACACAGCTACATACAGCCGCCTCGCCCCCAGTAACACAGCTACATACAGCCGCCTCACCCCCAGTAACACAGCTACATACAGCCGCCTCGCCCCCAGTAACACAGCTACATACAGCCGCCTCGCCCCCAGTAACAAAGCTACATACAGCCACCTCGCCCCCAGTAACACAGCTACATACAGCCGCCTCACCCCCAGTAACACAGCTACATACAGCCCCCTCGCCCCCAGTAACACAGCTACATACAGCCACCTAGCCCCCAGTAACACAGCTACATACAGCCGCCTCGCCCCCAGTAACACAGCTACATACAGCCCCCTCGCCCCAGTAACACAGCTACATACAGCCCCCTCACCCCCAGTAACGCAGCTACATACAGCCGCCTCGCCCCCAGTAACACAGCTACATACAGCCCCCTCGCCCCCAGTAACACAGCTACATACAGCCACCTAGCCCCCAGTAACACAGCTACATACAGCCGCCTGGCCCCCAGTAACACAGCTACATACAGCCCCCTCGCCCCAGTAACACAGCTACATACAGCCCCCTCACCCCCAGTAACGCAGCTACATACAGCCGCCTCGCCCCCAGTAACACAGCTACATACAGCCGCCTCACCCCCAGTAACACAGCTACATACAGCCCCCTCGCCCCAGTAACACAGCTACATACAGCCCCCTCACCCCCAGTAACGCAGCTACATACAGCCGCCTCGCCCCCAGTAACACAGCTACATACAGCCGCCTCACCCCCAGTAACACAGCTACATACAGCCGCATCACCCCCAGTAACACAGCTACATACAGCCGCCTCACCCCCAGTCAAACATCTTTACATCCTTCACCCGTACCAGATATACAGTCCCACATAACATACACCTCAGCCCACACAGCCATGCAGTCCCAAGCAGTGGTGTAAATAGGAGAGATTGGGCCCCATAGCAGATTTCTGCATGGGGTCCCCCTTCCCCTTAAAAAAATATAAACATATGTCGGCTGCATTCACATAAACGTGTGGTGGCCAGACTATCGCCTGGCAGGCACACGTCGGGCGTTGTGGAGAGGAGGAGAGGTGATGGCGGCTCACCTCTCCCCTCTCCATAGAGGGTACGGTGAGCACGAAACAGTGAGTACTCGTTGTGCTCACCGTACCGAGCCCATGCGCTATAGATGCCTATGAGGGAAGTATATCCGGTAACAAATTTGCAGCCAGATATACGCCCCCCATACGTTCTTGTGAATGTACCCTTATACATACATGTTTATACAATTACACACTGATATATACAAACCATTATATACTTAGATACACACAAATAAAGTTCTACACACTTATACTTGCACCCATATATATATGTAAATATATGCGTGTATAAATACAGTAGATGCATATACACACAGTATTTACACCTATACACAATATATACACCTATACACAGTAGATGCATATATACTCATATACACAGTATATACATATATACACATATACACAGTAGATGCCTATATACACAGTACATACACATATACACAGTGGATGCCTATATACACAGTATATACATATATACACAGTAGATGCCTATATACACAGTATATACATATATACACATATACACAGTAGATGCCTATATACACAGTATATACATATAAACACAGTAGATGCCTATATACACAGTATATACATATATACACAGTAGATGCCTATATACACAGTATATACATATATACACAGTATATACATATATACACATATACACAGTAGATGCCTATATACACTGTATATACACATATACACTCATATACATATATATACACATATATACACACAGACAAATACATGTATATACTTACCCCCGGTGACCGGCCATGGCGTCAGGCTGGCGTTCGGGCGGGTGCTTCTTCGGGCGGGGGTGTCGGTCGGTTGCTTGTTCGGTCGGGGGGGGGGGGGGGGTTGCTTGCTCGGCCGGGGAGGAGGGGTGGCGGGTGCTTGTTCGAGCGGAGCCGCGCGGGAGCAGGGGGCGGGGCCGCGCGGGAGCGGGGGGCGGGGCCGGGGCGGTTCGAGCGGAGTTGCTTGCGCGGGGTGAGCCGGTGGGGGGGTGAGCCGGGGGGGGTGAGCCGGGGGGGGGGGCATTGTTGGATGACTCAACTATAGCGGGGGATGGGGGGCCAGGAGCCGGTTACCTGTGTCGGGGGGGGCGGAGTCACCTGTGCCGTGCAGGGCGGGCGGCTCCGCCATGCTGTGGTTTGTAATGCCGGGGAGGCCAGGGGGATGGGCGAGCTGGGAAACAGTTACCTGTGGCGGGGGGAGCGCGCTTGTGGAGGCGGAGTCACCTGTGCCGTGCGGGGTGGGCGGCGATGGGCGGGCAGCGGGCGGCTCCGCCATGAAGCGTTATGGACGGGCGGGGAGGCCATGCAGGGGGATGGGCGAGCTGGGAGGCGGTCACCTATGCAGAAAGATGGGCGGGGAGGCGGTCACCTATGTCTAGGGGCGGCGGGCGGCTCAGGAGAGTGTGCGCGGGAGGAGCGGGGGTGCAGTCTGGTGGGGGCCCCTAGGGGGGGCAAGATGGTGGGGGCCCCGGGGCTCTAGCCCCGCGAGCCCCGCCTATAATCCGGCCCTGATGGCGAGGACAAAAACAAAAACAGAAACTATTTACAAAAAGTTTTGTCCTCATGCCATTGCCATGAGAACATCCCAAGCAACGTTGACGCATGTCCCTTAGCTTGTGCATGTGTTGAACTTAGTGGTGCAAAGGTTCCTGGCCAACTATACAGATCTGCCAGAGCTGCTGCTTAAAGTGTGTGGCGTTTGTGCAAATTTTTGGTGCTCACACCCTGGTGCTGCTCGCCTATATTCACTGCAGAGGAACTTTTGCCTTCCCACCCACCGCCTCATATGTGATGTACTAACTGATTGCACTGAAAAGATCCAGCCACGTTGTCCCTGAGCAGTGGCTATTTGGCTTCAAAGATCATTGGTGCCAAATCTGCCATAGACCCGAACTTTGTGGTTTGGACCTGCTCATCACTAGTCAAGATCATTAAGGACAAACTTTGACAAGAAAGACCTAATTTTTCTAATAAATTAAAAGCTCTTTTGTTTCTTGAGAAGAATCTACATTTTGGCAGATCTGGCATTAATGGGGCCAGCAGCATAGTTAATTCTTAAGGCTCTCCCATAGCTTTAAACTGTATTGCATCCTGAGAATGACATTAAAGTTTGAAGCACACTGCATCCATGGTTGACATCCCTCTCCCTGGTTCTCTAAACCAGAAAAAAAAAAACAGGAGAACCTGCATCACCATTTGGGGCCCCCCTGATCCTCACGGCACCTTAAAGTTCCATAATGGGCAAAATCCCCACTGAATATATTGTATTAGATTGATTAAGCAAAATCCAAAATATTGGAGACACATTGGAGAAACTTTGTACTGGTGAGGAATAAATAGTATGTGACAAAGAAGTAGATGGTGTGAAGGTCCGAATCTACGTTTGGGGAAGAATCTACGTTTGGGGTTTTATTGACCTGTCCTGTGTCCATGCCACATACATGTATTGGACAGACTTAAATGGATCGGGCCTAACTTGCTGATCAGTGGGGGTCTCAGTGTTGAGACCCCCACAGATCACGAAAACAAGGGGTCCGATGGGGTCCCACGTTCCTCTCTCGGACCCCTTGTCACTCAGTCAGACTAATGGAGCAGACGGCTGCACATGACTGTTCTGCTCCGTTAATCTCTTTGTAGCTGACGGAAATTGCCGAGCGCCGCGGCCACTGATCTCCGTTGGCTCCATACAGATTAATGGAGAAGAATGGCCATGCGCAGCCGTCTGCTCCATTAGTCTAACGGAGCGACGAGGGGTCCGACGGGCAGGGGCGTAACTTGAGGAGGTACAGAGGGTGCGGTTGCAACTGGGCCCAAGAGGCTTTGGGGGCCCATAAGGTGTCACTTTCCCATATGAGAAGACTATTACTATAAACCATACATTATAGTAGGGGTTTGGCTCAAACTTTGCACTCGGGCCCATCAGCTTCAAGTTACGCCACTGCCAATGGAGGTATGTGGGACCCCATCGGATTCCTTGTTTTTGTGATCTGTGGGGGTATCGGCACTAAGACCCCCCCACTGATTAGCAAGTTAGGCCCAATCCCGTGCATAGGGCCTAACTTTTGTTTGTGGGAAAACCCCTTTACGTAGGCCACCAGGATCAAATGGCATTCAGGCCAGTGCACACTGGTTGATTGGCATCTTATGATATGAAGGAGGCAGTGAGAGAGAAAATTTTGTACAGGCGGTCCCCTACTTAAGGACACCCGACTTACAGACAACCCCTAGTTACAAACGGACCTCTGCCCACTGTGACCTCTGGTGAAGCTCTCTGGATGTTACTATAGTCCCAGACTGCAATGATCAGCTGTAAGGTGTCTGTAATGAAGCTTTATTGATAATCCTTGGTCCAATTACAGCAAAAAATTTTGAAACTCCAATTGTCACTGGGGCAAATAAAAAAAATTGTCTAGAACCGCAATTATAAAATATACAGTTTCAACTTACATACAAATTCAACTTAAGAACAAACCTCCGGACCCTATCTTGTACATAACCTTGGGACTGCCTGTAATAATTTCTTCCTATCAGTAAGATATTGGAGAATATCTGAAGAAAAGTTGCTAATGAGCTTGAAATATTGGGTGAAAAAAATACAAAGGCTTTTATTTTCCTGTAACCGCATTATTCTTTCAAATTCATCAACTTTCCTGATTTAGAATTTCTCAGACTTTTACGCCTCTACAACATATGTTGGGTTGGTAGCGAGTCACATACCAACATATTTTTTTCGGCTTTTTTATTAGTATAACATATGTTTATTTAGTTCAGCTTTGTGGTCGATGTAATAGGTGATAAAATAAAAAAAAAAAAATACTTTACAAAGTTTCCACAATTCTGTCTCCAGAAAGTCTCTTTCACAGTCAGTTTATCACAATGAAAAGTTTTACAGCTTTATTGACTTTCTGGGAAACTCCACACTGACTGTATGGTCATGACAAATTCTGAAAGTTTATGAAAATGTTTTTAAACATTAAAAAAAAAACATTTATTGCAACAGAAAACACAAGAAAACAAGGCAAAAGCAACAAAAACCAAAATCAGAATACCAGAAACATAAAACTGAAAAGTCCCAGGGCAGGCTGGCAGCATAGCTGGTGCTCCACAACAGGCTGGCAGGATAACTTGTGCTGCATGGCAGGTTGGCAGGATAGCTGGGCTCCAGGGCAGGCTGGCAGGATAGCTGGGCTCCAGAGTAGGCTGGCAGGATAGCTGGGCTCCAGAGTAGGCTGGCAGGATAGCTGGGCTCCAGAGTAGGCTGGCAGGATAGCTGGGCTCCAGAGTAGGCTGGCAGGATAGCTGGTGCTCTGGGGAAGGCTGGCAGGATAGCTGGTGCTCTGAGGAAGGCTGGCAGGATAGCTGGTGCTCTGGGGAAGGCTGGCAGGATAGTTGGTGCTCCGGGGCAGGCTGGCAGGATAGTTGGTGCTCCGGGGCAGGCTGGCAGGATAGCTGGTGCTCCGGGGCAGGCTGGCAGGATATTTGGTGCTCTGGGAAAGGCTGGCAGGATAGCTGGTGCTCTGGGGAAGGCTGGCAGGATAGCTGGTGCTCTGGGGAAGGCTGGCAGGATAGCAGGTGCTCCGGGGCAGGCTGGCAGGATAGCTGGTGCTCCACAACAGGCTGGCAGGATAGTTGGTGCTCTGGGGAAGGCTGGCAGGATATCTGGTGCTCTGGGGAAGGCTGGCAGGATAGCTGGTGCTCTGGGGAAGGCTGGCAGGATAGCGGGTGCTCCGGGGCAGGCTGGCAGGATAGCTGGTGCTCCGGGGCAGGCTGGCAGGATAGTTGGTGCTCTGGGAAAGGCTGGCAGGATAGCTGGTGCTCCAGGGCAGGCTGGCAGGTTAGCTGGTGCTCTGTAGAAGGCTGGCAGGATAGCGGGTGCTCCGGGGCAGGCTGGCAGGATAGCTGGTGCTCCGGGGCAGGCTGGCAGGATAGTTGGTGCTCTGGGAAAGGCTGGCAGGATAACTGGTGCTCCAGGGCAGGCTGGCAGGATAGCTGGTGCTCTGTAGAATGCTGGCAGGATAGCGGGTGCTCCGGGGCAGGCTGGCAGGATAGCTGGTGCTCCGGGGCAGGCTGGCAGGATAGTTGGTGCTCTGGGAAAGGCTGGTAGGATAGCTGGTGCTCCAGGGCAGGCTGGCAGGATAGCTGGTGCTCCAGGGCATGCTGGCAGGATAGCTGGTGCTCTGGGGAAGGCTGGCAGGATAGCTGGCAGAATGAAAATGATTACATATAGTTAAAAGTGCTAAAATCACATTAGTAGCTATGTCTAGAGTGGAGACTCGTTTAGATGTCCGGACCGGGTTTGTCTGCAGTCCATGGAGTTTGGCTTGTTTGACAATTCATTTAAAAAACTTTTCGGTGCGAAATGGAAAAAAATGGCGCATGTTTTAGATGATGTGTCCATTTCAAAAGAGTACAACATACGTCTTACGACCTTATTTCTATGAAAAAGACAGTTGGTTGTGGCGCATTGGCGTCGGCTTGCACGCGACAGAAATTGGGGGGGGCGAGCCGTCGGAGAACCCGACAGATTCGGAAAAAACACAGAATTTATAAAAACGCATTGTTTTGCAAGATCAGCACTTACATGCACCAGGAAGAAGGTGTACTCTGGTGGACCTCGGTGCAGCAGCGACACATACAGGAACTTGGGCGCACGAGCTTAGTGAATTGTGGCAGACCCGAATCCTCGTCAGACAACGCTCCGCGGGATCACGACAGGACCGGCTAAGTAAATCTGCCCCACAGTGCCATACACAATATAAAAAAATATATATACTCACATACAGTATATACAGACACCATATACACATCACATATATGTTATATACATATATATTACGCTGGACAATGTGCAGCATAATATGTATAAAATGGTGCACATTCTTCATTCTTTATTATGTCAGGTCGGATGACGCCCCCCTGACACTGTGGGCCCCATAGCGGCTGCTATGGCTACTATCCCTGTAGTTACGCCCCTGAATAAAACCCACTTAGCTAACTGCTAATACATTTCTATAAAGAATAACAAAGAATTGGCTTACACATAGAGTAATAAGAAAAGATGTTCCAGAATAGTTCTTACACAAGGAATGCCATCATATAGCATATAAAGTAGTGGTGACGGGTCCCCTTTAAGCCCAGCTTAGAAATAGCTGTGGAGAAGTTAGGACATTTATTTCCTTGCTAATACTTAACAAAACCATTAGTTAAACCAGAATAGTTTTGCCTGGATGAACTTTCCCATTCGGCGGTGCCCTCTGTGTCAGGCCAGATGCCAGCTGCTTGTGGGGATCATAATTACCATTCTAAAGGAGACATAAGACCCAGGGTATAAAGGCCCTCTTGTCTCCTACCAGGATGCCACCCATGCCCTCTTAGTGTTTGCTGCTCTTGTGGATCTCTTTCCATGGCAACCTATACATTCAGAACACTCTTACAGTAATACATAGCTGCCGATTCTATAGTGTAATTATAGATGTGCAAAATATGAATTCATGCAGAACAGTCACACAGATATTATTTTATGCTATTGTATTATATTTTGTATTATTGTATTGTATATTATTTATATTATGATATCTATTTAATGTATAGCCTGAATAACTAAACATAAGTATGTATGATAACTAGAGATAAGATAATAATCAGGAGTTTTCTCATTCTCACCAGACATGACGGGGCACATTTACTAAGGGTCCGCGGACCGCCATTCTGTTGAGTTTCACAAATATTTCCTTTTTGGGCCGAATTGGCCCCGGTTTTTGGCGCACTCGATCGGATTGTGGCGCTTCGGTGCCGGCTTGCATGCGACAGAAATCAGGGGGCGGGGACTTCTGATTCGGACAAACCGCGGAATTTAAAAACGAAATTGTGACGCAACATCAGCACTCACATGCACCGGGAAGAAGAAGGTGAACTCCGGCGGATCTCAGCGGGGAAGCGACACATGCAGGAAATTGGATGCACGAATCCTCGTTTGCGACAGGACCGGGTAAGTAAATCTGCCCCGATGTGTATGGTGCTGCCACCTACATACAATATACCCCTCAATACAGTATGTAACATCTGCATATAAATGGTCAGACACAGCACCAGTCACTAGGAGGGGGATCGTACATTTTTCACTGTTTTTCCTTAAAGGGAACCTGTAACCTTGGCTGAAGGAATTGAGCAGATTGATATATTCTGTAGTAAGTGGGAAAGATCATAAGATCAAATCTTTTATTCATTTCACTCTTTGGCTATTGTAGGAGTCCTATTTAGAGATTGACAGTCTATTCTGTACATTTTTGCTACAAATAACGCTGTCAATCACTGAAAGGACTGCCCACTGGGCTCCTATCCCGAGGGTCATAAGGAATTGAATGGAATAAAATACAATATATACTTAAAAGTTACCAGGTGTAATCTGCTCCACTCCTTTTGCACTATAACATGCTGCCTGCAGATAGGACACTATGTACAATCTGCTCAGCTCATCCTGCTCTATAACATGCAGCCTACAGATAGGACACAGTGTACAGTTTGCTCAGCTCCTCCTGCTCTATAACATGCTGCCTGCAGATAGGACACTATGTACAATCTGCTCAGTTCCTCCTGCTCTATAACATGCAGCCTACAGATAGGACACAGTGTACAGTTTGCTCAGCTCCTCCTGCTCCATAACATGCTGCCTGCAGATAGGACACCATGTACAATCTGCTCAGTTCCTTTTGCTCTATAACATGCAGCCTACAGATAGGACACAGTGTACAGTTTGCTCAGCTCCTCCTTGTCTATAGTAAGCTGTCTGTAGATAGGACACTATGTACAGTCTGCTCGGCTCCTCCTGCTCTATAGCATGCTGCCTGAAAATAGGACACTACGTACAATCTGCTCAGCTGCTTTTGCTCTATAACAGAGGTGGCACTCGGAGGCCTCTTTTTGGGCACCCAAGCCATCAATATAGCACTCGACATAGAACTCAAAGAATCAGCCTGCAGTCCCAGGGGACTCAAGAAATGCTGCTCTCAGTGCTATTTTAAAGCAACACATTCTTGATTGCTTGGGACTGCAGGAAGAGGTAGAACATGTGTAAAGGGGAGGATTATCTTTAGAGCTTCTCTAGGCTTCTTCCTATACAGAGGGACCAAAGCGAGATGCTACAACATTAGTCCAAATTTGCCCTCCTTCTTTCAACTGTCTTGTTGTCCTCTAGAGGCCGATATGATTAAAAGTTGTGGTAGAACAGGTAGCAATAAATAACTACTTAAATTGCCGTGCTGGCACTTTGCAATAAATAAGTGGGTTTTGGTTGGGCACCCAGTCCACCTGCTGATAGGTCATTATGGGGCTTATTTACGTACATGCATTTTCCGACGATCTTGCACTGTGCTGCGATTCACTAAGATCGTGCACCCAATGTCCTACATGTGTCGCTTCCCCGCTCAGGGGAGTTCACCATCTTTTTAGTGGTGTATGTAGTGCGTGGGCTTGCGACACCAAAAAAACTATTGCGTGGGACACAATCCCAGCGCAGACACTTGTTAAATACCCGTGTAAGCCGTGCAATCCCCGGAAAAGGTGCACAGTCTGCCAAAAGTAAATGAGCCTTAGTAAATGAGCCCCTATGTACGATCTGTTAAGCCCCTATCACTCTATAATTTTCTGCTTGCAGACAGGACACTGTACAATCTTCTCAGCTCCTCCTGCTCTATATCATGCTGCCTGTACATCACGCACATTTATTAGTCTGTCTGACTTTGCACTGAAAAGAACCTGCAAACTACTTTTTATGTATTTATACAGTGTTTGCACCAGTTTTGTGTCGCAGCTGCACTGGGTCCACTGCGCCACAAAATGCTGCATTCCGTGGCCGATTCCGACCGTGCGCCACATTTATTACAGTGACTCGAGATAATGGTGTCGCATGCTCTAGGTTAAAGGTGCACCAAAAAAAGTTGGCGCACACTTGCGGAGCAGTACAGGGGGCGCCAGGTATACACCCAGTGAGGAGAACTGCACATAGTACAATTTGCGCTACTTTTGCTAAACGTAGGCCATTATCTTCACAGTGACGGATTCTCACACATGATAATATCTGTATGTGTATCAAAATCCCAACTTCAGAACATTTGGTGAATTTTACATTTATAAAGGAAATCTGAATCCACTGTGTATGTGGCATCCCTGCAGTCCGGAGGGATTTCATAGCGTGCTCACTAAGCGCCATTATGTCAGGCACGCTAATGGTACGGGGAAAACGAATATATGGAAAAAGTCATTTTTTTTCTTTCACAGTACTTGATATTTTAAACGTGTCACAATGTTTATACACTTTGTAGTATGGATCTAATAAATGATTGCTTACTTATGTACATGTGTTTTCCTGCTTCCCATTCATGAGGGAGGCCGGATTTACAAAGAAGTTTTCAAAAAATGCATTCATCCATGGTAGACATCTGCATGGCACACGTGTGCGGAGACCAGAGGAATCCATAGGAGGGGAGTCACTGTATACTTTGTAGCTTGAGGCAACAAGACACCATTTACTGACTATGAATGTGTAAAAATACTCATTGTACAGCATAAAATAGTATAACCAATGAGAGAGGTGCAGTGATAATGCTACACCAGTACATAACACTTAAATACAGGCGGTCCCCTACTTAAGAACACCCGACTTACATACGACCCCTAGTTACGGACCTCTGGATATTGGTAATTTATTGCACTTTAGTCCTAGGCTACAATGATCAGCTGTAACAGTTATCACAGGTGTCTGTAATGAAGCTTTAGTGTTATTCCTGGTTCTTATGACAATCCAACATTTTTAAAATCCAATTGTCACAGAGACCAAAAAATTTTTGGATGGGGTTACCATGATAAAATATACAGTTCCGACTTACATACAAATCCAACGTAAGAACAAACTTAAAGAACTTATCTCCTACGTAACCTGGGGGCTGCCTGTAATAATATACAAGTATACCATTTTTAACAAACTTTAACAATACAATGTTGTCTGTCTTAGGATGTTTTATAAGAAATAAGGCAATTCCAAATTCTACTGTTACAGCATTATTTTTTTAAAGCACAAATCAAGAAAAAGAAAACTGATAAACCATTTCTGTATGGCTTCGTCTGTCAGAAACCCCTCAACCTGTCTCACTGCAACTACATTAAGTATGATATAGAGCAGGAGGAGCTGAGTAGATTGAATGGAGGAGTGTCTGAAGGCGGCATATTATAGAGCAGAAGGAGCTGAGGAATTGTGCATAGTGTCTTATCTGCAAGAGCAGCTGAGAAGATCTATATATACAGGTCATTGTACAGGGAGGGGGAGGAGATAAGCTGTGACATCATCTATTGTCAGTAGTGATGTAATGATGGGTCAGTGTTATCTATATAGAGGTCATTATACAGGGAGGAGGAGGAGATAAGCTGTGACATCATCTATTGTCAGTAGTGATGTAATGATGGGTCAGTGTTATCTATATAGAGGTCATTATACAGGGAGGAGGAGGAGATAAGCTGTGACATCATCTATTGTCAGTAGTGATGTAATGATGGGTCAGTGTTATCTATATAGAGGTCATTGTACAGGGAGGGGGAGGAGATAAGCTGTGACATCATCTATTGTCAGTAGTGATGTAATGATGGGTCAGTGTTATCTATATAGAGGACATTGTACAGGGAGGAGGATGAGATAAGCTATGACATCATCTATTGTCAGTAGTGATGTAATGATGGGTCAGTGTTATCTATATAGAAGTCATTGTACAGGGAGGGGGAGGGGATAAGCTGTGACATCATCTATTGTCAGTAGTGATGTAATGATGGGTCAGTGTTATCTATATAGAGGTCATTGTATAGGGAGGGGGAGGAGATAAGCTGTGACATCATCTATTGTCAGTAGTGATGTAATGATGGGTCAGTGTTATCTATATAGAGGTCATTGTATAGGGAGGAGGAGGAGATAAGCTGTGACATCATCTATTGTCAGTAGTGATGTAATGATGGGTCAGTGTTATCTATATAGAAGTCATTGTACAGGGAGGGGGAGGAGATAAGCTGTGACATCATCTATTGTCAGTAGTGATGTGATGATGGGTCAGTGTTATCTATATAGAGGTCACTGTACAGGGAGGGGGAGGGGATAAGCTGTGACATCATCTATTGTCAGTAGAGATGTAATGATGGGTCAGTGTTATCTATATAGAGGTCATTGTACAGGGAGGGGGAGGAGATAAGCTGTGACATCATCTATTGTCAGTAGTGATGTGATGATGGGTCAGTGTTATCTATATAGAGGTCACTGTACAGGGAGGGGGAGGGGATAAGCTGTGACATCATCTATTGTCAGTAGTGATGTGATGATGGGTCAGTGTTATCTATATAGAGGTCATTGTACAGGGAGGAGGAGGAGATAAGCTGTGACATCATCTATTGTCAGTAGTGATGTAATGATGGGTCAGTGTTATCTATATAGAGATCATTGTATAGGGAGGAGGAGGAGATAAGCTGTGACATCATCTATTGTCAGTAGTGATGTAATGATGGGTCAGTGTTATCTATATAGAAGTCATTGTACAGGGAGGGGGAGGAGATAAGCTGTGACATCATCTATTGTCAGTAGTGATGTGATGATGGGTCAGTGTTATCTATATAGAGGTCACTGTACAGGGAGGGGGAGGGGATAAGCTGTGACATCATCTATTGTCAGTAGAGATGTAATGATGGGTCAGTGTTATCTATATAGAGGTCATTGTACAGGGAGGGGGAGGAGATAAGCTGTGACATCATCTATTGTCAGTAGTGATGTGATGATGGGTCAGTGTTATCTATATAGAGGTCACTGTACAGGGAGGGGGAGGGGATAAGCTGTGACATCATCTATTGTCAGTAGTGATGTGATGATGGGTCAGTGTTATCTATATAGAGGTCATTGTACAGGGAGGAGGAGGAGATAAGCTGTGACATCATCTATTGTCAGTAGTGATGTAATGATGGGTCAGTGTTATCTATATAGAGGTCATTGTATAGGGAGGAGGATGAGATAAGCTGTTACATCATCTATTGTCAGTAGTGATGTAATGATGGGTCAGTGTTATCTATATAGAAGTCATTGTACAGGGAGGGGGAGGAGATAAGCTGTGACATCATCTATTGTCAGTAGTGATGTAATGATGGGTCAGTGTTATCTATATAGAGGTCATTGTACAGGGAGGGGGAGGAGATAAGCTGTGACATCATCTATTGTCAGTAGTGATGTAATGATGGGTCAGTGTTATCTATATAGAGGTCATTGTACAGGGAGGGGGAGAAGATATAAGCTGTGACATCATCTATTGTCAGTAGTGATGTGATGATGGGTCAGTGTTATCTATATAGAGGTCATTGTACAGGGAGGAGGAGGAGATAAGCTGTGACATAATCTATTGTTAGTAGTGATGTAATGATGGGTCATTGTTATCTATATAGAGGTCATTGTACAGGGAGGGGGAGGAGATAAGCTTTGACACCATCTATTGTCAGTAGTGATGTAATGATTGGTCAGTGTTATCTATATAGAGGTCATTGTACAGGGAGGGGAAGGAGATAAGCTGTGACATCATCTATTGTCAGTAGTGATGTAATGATGGGTCAGTGTTATCTATATAGAGGACATTGTGCAGGGAGGGGGAGGAGATAAGCTGTGACATCATCTATTGTCAGTAGTGATGTAATGATGGGTCAGTGTTATCTATATAGAGGTCATTGTACAGGGAGGAGGAGGAGATAAGCTGTGACATCATCTATTGTCAGTAGTGATGTAATGATGGGTCAGTGTTATCTATATAGAGGTCATTGTAATGGGAGGGGAAGGAGATAAGCTGTGACACCATCTATTGTCAGTAGTGATGTGATGATGGGTCAGTGTTATCTATATAGAGGACATTGTGCAGGGAGGGGGAGGAGATAAGCTGTGACATCATCTATTGTCAGTGACATTTTAATTGCATTTTAAAATGTGACACGGCCCTGGGGTGCAGATATGCCTTCAGGTTTTTGCTAGCAGTTTTTGAAGTAATAAGGAAGAGTATACAAAGGAGAGGTTTTGGCTTCAAACCTGCATATGAAATCCTGAAAGTGTGAATGTCCCCTATGACATTTGAGGGGCAGCACTACAGGACTGTGAAGGGCTTCCATAAATGATTTGCTTAAAAATGTCAAGTGGTCTACCAGGAATCAGAAGGGCTCTCCCCATTTTGTTTTTGTTTTTTATATATCCCCAAACTCTCATTATGGGAGCAGAAATTCCACTTTAATTGAAGGCAGCAATGTTAGAAGAATAGACACTGTGTCAGCATTCTGTGTTCTCAATGCAACCTCCATAAAATCCATAGGCTTCTTACAAATCCTCCCACTCCTCCTTTTCTGAGCCATTTCATTTACCTGCTTGTTATTTTTAGACACTTCCCAATTATACTAACAGCTGCTTCACTTAAGATTGTGGGTTGCAGCGCTTATTGACGTGGGAATGTTGGATGCCTGTGAAAGCTACATGGGAGATGATTTTCTTTTGATTTCTTTATGTTGCAGCAAAAAAAAAAAAATCTATTTGATGATTTTTGCGGAAAGCTATACATATATATGATCAGTAATCTGTATACTCAGAAAGAAAGGAAATCTGCAATGTTCATGTATAACCCTTACGTGTCCATTTATGGACACATGGATTTACACGAGGCAATGGGGCTATCCAAACGGTGATGTCCTATTGCGCTCAAAGCTCTGCCAGGAGGGGGAGATGAGCTGTAACATTACATCACTACTGACAATAGAGGATGTGATCTATATAGACGTCTCTGTGCAGGGTGCGGGATAAGCTGTGACCTCATTTGTCGTCAATCGGAGGGCTGGAATATAGGGAGGGGTCCAGGGGCACGCGCCCCAGGGCCCCACCAGCAGTGTCTGACATTCAGTTCACAGCTCTCTGGGAGTGATGCGCAGTGGCATTGGGACGGCGCCAGCCTCCGAGCTCTATCAGTGAGAGTATGCCCACCCATTGCATTCTGCACTGCATGCAGGGTGACACCTGACCCCTTCCTGCCTAAAAACCCAACACTCACTAGAATTTGGCTGGCAACCAGTTCAGCCAACCCATCAGTGTAGTGTTTGCACTCAGCACACGTCGCGTTTACTACATGCGTTTAAAAACGCATTGCTACAACTGAAGGGAGATTTGCCTAATTAAACAGCTGTTAACGCATGCATTTACAAAACGCATGCGTTAACAAAATGCATGTGTTAACTGTGACGTTAACACATGCGTTAACTATGTGTTAACAACCATTAACAGCTGTTTAATTAGGCAAATCTCCCTTCACCTGTAGCAATGCGTTTTTAAACGCGATGTGTGACCTCACCAATTGTGCTTTGACCGCATTTCGAAACAAAATCAAAGCACCTGGGGGCGTGCTGTGGCCAATCGCATGTGTTTCTATGGGAACGTGTGATTGGTAACCAGCCCCCGACATCTTGCATTTAAACAATACAAGACAACCAGGGGCTGGTTGCTGATGGCATTTGCATAGAAACGCATATGTGATTGGCCGTGGCGGAGTCAAAGTGCAATTGTGTGACGGCACCATTAGTGAAGCAGTGGTACATGGGACTGGCGTTGCAACTAGGACAATTAGCCAGCACTATTGCCACTCTGCCAGGAGCTAGCCTTACATGTAAGCTGGAGAAAGTTTAGAATCTTAATGAAGACTTAGGCGTTTTGAACACGTTTTTGGCTTGTTTTTAAGCAGTCCCTCAAAAAACGCATGCGTTTTTGACCAGTTTGAATTAAGATAATTGGTCAAACCTGTTTTTTTTTACGGACTGCTTAAAAATGGGCCAAAAACCACGTTCAAAATGCCACATGTGGCATCACCCTTAGAATAGTAACGTGCTCCACTGTCAGTGGCACAGATTTTGTTCCCTGGGGCCTCCACCAACCTTAATCCAGCCCTGGTCACTAGTGATTTAACGATGGGTCAGTGCAGGGAGATTAGCTATGACATCATATATTGTCACCAGTGATCTAACAATTGAGAAGTGACTGCTGTGAAAAAACTAGCAAGCGTCCCTTAATTATTACACTTATGGAGAATTACAGGATATAGTATGTATTATAAATTATAGACAGACATGGAAATTAAACAATTTAGGGATTTTTATTATAAAAAGCTGGGTAAAAATAAAACAGTCACTATATGTGATCCCTTTATAGGCACTATACTTCTCTTCCCTCTTCTGCGTTATATACAGTCCATTGCCCAGCTAATGTTTTCACAGGGTAAACACAACCATTTTGGTTACCAGAAAACTCTTTCTGAAGAGGTTAAAACAATGTAAACAGCGCTTCCTGTACATGTTTAGCTTGCAGTTTTCGGAATTCTGGGATTACAATTTGGAGTTCACTTAACTCTCCAGTTAGGGGAGGAAATTGATGTTAATCAGTTGCAGCTCAAGCACAAGCCTTAGGCCATTAAAAGGAAGAATCACAATAATAGCAAAAGCAGATGTTATTGCAAAAGATAGCCGGACCGTTTATAGCCAAAAGGTTTAATAGGTGATAATGCCCTAAAGAAAAGAGTGGGTTGGGGGCCATATGTACTCCGAATCCGAGGAGGGGGATGGGCAGACCTTTATGTTCTTTAAAATGTGAAGTACAGAGTCAGAGTCTAGTAAAATGCATTTAGGATTGTATTACCTACTGCCTAGAGAAGTCAATAGCACCATTCACAATCAATGGCAGATGGAGAAGTCTAAGACATGGGTGAGGGGCGACCAGTTCCTAAACTCCACCACCACTACAATCCTCACAGGACGGTAGCATTCTGCTTCTAGCCGTCTTACTCTTAAGAGGTAAATGGACAAAAATGTAACATTTTAGGGAAGTTCCAGACAGAACAAGTCAACTACTGATCCACTTACATTCAGGAAAATTACACAAATTTTGTTGCAGACAAAACACCAAGTAGTGAATGGGACATTCGGGAGGGTCAGGAAACAGGAGTTCTCATTAAGCTGCGTTCACACGCTGCATGTAGTTTGCATGTGTTTTCAAAAATGCTAAGATTTGCCCAATTACATTGTTAACATTGCTTTACATACTGTTATATACATGTGTCAACACAATGTTAACCCACATAAATCTTCATGCTGGAATAGATATTCTGGTTTGACTTTAAAGGGGTTATCCGGGTATACAGATTTACTTATGGCCGGGCTGGGACGGGCTATTTAAAAATAACAAACATGTACTTACCTCCTCCGGCACCGCGGTCCGGTTGATCCGTGCCCGTTTGTTTACAGGGGCACAGAAGCCGCACACAGGGAGCTTCCGGTCCGTGATGTGCCCGGCTCCTCCCATCCGTCCCCATCTCTCATCGTTATAAGGGCAGGGAGATGGTGTCGGATGGGAGCTCCCTGTGCGCCCCTGTATACAAACCGGCGCACAGATGAGACGCCAGAGGTGGCAAGTACACGTTTATTATTTTTATATAGCCCACCCCAGCATGGCCATAGGTAAATTTGTATACTCGGATAACCCCTTTAAATGCTACATTTTAGGCTCCTTGAAACGTCATGCTTTATGGTAAAGACAATCACTTTCCATATCCCTTCCTGGAAAATGTAATTTGGCGTTAAGCATGTAGCAAGTTACAGTAGATATAAGTTCGGAAAATCCGGAAATTTTGAAGTATGACAACCACCCACAGATTACCACCCTTAGGTTTGCCTTGTAATGAATCGGAACGCAAATTTTTCGGCTCTCATTTAATTTTTGCAGAAGTTGACCTAAGCAATGCAAAGATGGAGCTTCTCCCCCCCAGATGTGTGTACATCTACATCACAGCATAAAACACCTCCCAGCTTAAAATACATCATAAACCAGATGATTTCAGCTGCCTGCGATATTACACATCCATTACACTACATAAGCACATAAACCTTTACATCCCACATGGATATGGATTTCCACACACATTACGCTACATGTGCAGTTCACCTTTACATCCCATATAGACATAATCAAAGAGGGCTGAGACTTTAATCCAGAAGGATAATCTGTTGTAGGCAGCTATCCCTGGAGCTAGACTAGAGGCCAGGGACAGGATTAACAAAAAAAAAAAAAAAAGTTCTAAAAAGTTCTCACCATCTTGGTTTCTGGTAATAAGGAGGACCTTAGTCATGAGAGGTTGATGAAACTTCTGAACAAATCACAAACAGGTCTTCCTTTGAGCTGTGCAAGGCGACTAGTATTCTACAGAGACTTGTAAGAACGACTTAATATATAAATCAGCTATAGTAAAGTATTTCCCATCAGAAATCTCCATGCATTAATCACTGTGAAAAGAACACATGTCCATGACTAGAAAAGGAGGCATTGACATGAACTTAACACAAGGACACACTGACAAGTCAAAGAACAAAAAAAAATAATACCATTTGTTGTATCGACCGGCTGTTTTTAAATATACGTTTTATTTTGTATATATTTTTTATTATACATCTTTCATTTGTATCTGCTAAGACCACAACAAAAAAAACACTTGAAACTGGAGTAAGAACTTGGGACATTGTGCGCCCTGTAAACAGATTTAGCACTATAATACACTGGTAAAATTTTTTGTCGTTTTTGGGTTATACATCTCTCCAATAAAACACCCACACAGTGACAAGAATGAGACTTTAATTGGTTTTAAGTGGAGTTTATAACACTAAGATAAAGGGATGTTAACACACATACAATAACAAATGGACTGAATGAGGCATTATCCTGTACATGTAATTTGTTGTATATCCTCAGTGCATAGCATTACACACAGAGCCACTGCTGCACAGCACAATAATATTTGAAGAGGCTGAACCGGAGAGAAAAAGACTAAAAAAAAAATAAAATAAAAAAATTACACTTTCAAAGAATTCCTCAAGTTTGGGAGCAGGATTATAGGGCAAGACATGCCCACCTCCAGTTTAAGCCTCTTAATAGTGCACGGTTCCACCCATTCCATTTGCATGCATGACAAGATTAACAGTATTTAACAAAAAAAATTTAAAAAAAAGGGAGGGGGGGGGGGGGGGACATAAAAAGGAAAACGAGGCACTTTGTGGCAACCACAGGCATCGTTAGACATATTGCACAAATTTTTGCTAGATTTTCAACTTCTGCTTGTATACACGCTGCCTATAAAACTCCACTTAAAAAGGTTGGTGGGCCGTTCCCTATAGGAGTTACGTGACGCAAAACCAACTTTCCATATTCAAAGCTATCACTGGGACCATGGATCTGCCTGCAGGCCCGGAATTGGGGGGGGGGGGGGGGGGGGATTGTTGCCCTAATTTATTTTTGATTTCATAAATATGGCAAAAAGTTAAAAAAAAATTCCATCCTCTAAGCCCCTCACCTGTTTCACTGGTTGGGTGTAGGGCTACACTGTCCGGTCTATTCTTAATTCTTTTAGGCATGATGTTCTTTAACAAATACATGATAAAAAAAAGGCCAGAATTTGGAAGGAGTGTACAAATCCTTGCCACCCCAATGTAACCCCCATCGTCAATGGCTACAGCCCAAGTACCGAGATCACACATTAGTAATGTCTGGTTGGTCAACAAAATAGATCTAAAATCAGAAGACTTCATGTCCAATGTCTGGGTATATAGCTATAGAATACATTATGTAACTATATAGAATGCCATGATTTCCATTCCGTCTAGGCCATAAAATTAGAGGGGTTATTTTTAGAATAGCGAGAGTTTTTAAAAAAAAAAAAAAAAAAATGATGGAAAAGGGGATCGAGGAAAACAGTGCAAAATCCCATGATTTAGGCTTGGTCTGTACATTTATTAATGAAAAAACAACCCATACAGTACACAAGGATTTCCAAGAACTAGGGGAGCCAGGCGTGGAGGCAACAAATGGAAGTCTAACAAGTTGAGAATAAGATGGGATTTTTTTGTTAATCTTTGAGATGCCACGTTACTTTGGACCTGGGACACAATTATACAAAGTAGCAGCAGGTATGTATGACATATAAAGGAGGAGAGGAATCCATGCCTGCCCAACTAGTGACCCCCCCCCACCCCCCAATCTTAGTGCAATCTGTTTGGCCATGCCAAGGCTTCACTCCTGGCAATGTCAGTAAGGCAACAAATGAGCAACACGATTAACCAACCTAAACAGCAAACCAGAATGGCAAATACAGGTTTTATGGTAAAGCGTTTAGTGCCAACTAAACATGGGTACAGGTTGTAGTGATGCCAAAGTAATCCAAGGCCGCCAAGCCAGGAGGGGTGCGATTTTAATTAAAAACTTTTAGTTGCCCTCATTTATATCAAATGACAAATCCAATAGGAGAACCCAAAGCTACATTGTTAATATTCACTCTAATGTTCACATTAGTATCATGGCAAATATTCCAAAGCTTTCCTCACAATGGGGCCTCAGTTTCTAAGAAACTACCAGCATCGACAAGTGTGAACAAAGCCTGACGTTACAGGTACATAACAAAGTGACTTTACTTTCTCAACAAATGTAAAATAAAGCGAGACATTATAATACTTCGGCTCTGGGAGATTTGCAAGTGCTGTCGGAGAGATATGGGACATGAGCGAATCTTTAATAAATTTTTAAGAATGATTAGGAAGAGAAGCATAATCTATGGTCACAATGAGTCTTCTAAAAACATCACTTTATTTTGAGTGGGAACAGGTGAAGGGCTTGGTTACGAAGTTGTCTAGCAGGCAAGGTTTCTAAAGAAAAGTTTTAAAAATAATGAAAGCAGCAATACTCTCCTTACCGATCCCACCACACTCCCTTACGGGTCTGTACTACCTAGTTCCTTTCAACACACAGGAAATGACACTGCCCAATCACTGATCAGCGATTGGCTGAACCATAACTTCCTGTGCGCTAAACGGGAACAGGAAGTAGAATCTAGCGGGACACCGGGGCAGCGTTTTAAAGGGAACAGTGAGGAAAGTATTTTTACAAACACTAACGTTTAGTCCACGAGTCTCACGGGGTTGTCCGGCAGCCAGTTTCCGCCATTGTTAAAGCACACCAGCTTTACTAATGTGAAAGTGTGCCTACTTATGACTTTGCAGTAGCCTCCAGATCCCTCTACCTTTACCCAAAATGAGCTCCCATGAGAATTTCAGTAAGTTGTCTGGCTTTCTCTTCACTGTGCAGTATTAAAAAAATAAAAACTCCTTACTGAAATGACATACGGAGACATTAATATACGCGGAGGCGCTTCTGACACAATAAGTGCTACAGTCACGAGCAGGCAGACTTACATGTCTCGTAATGGCATGTCTGCTGTGACAGGTTTCATTCCAAAGGCAGTATCTGCATTAGACTGTTCACACTACTAAATGCCCAAGATAATAATTAAAAAAAAAAAAAAAAAAAAAAAAAACGGGTCAAGGTACTTCCCACTTCTAAACGCCAGGAAATCACATCTACAACCGGCATACTATTTGCTTAAATAACTATTTCCAAATACTCTGATCTGAATGACAGCTTCCACTGTTTAAGTGGACAAAGTACTCTTAAAAAAAAAAAAAGGAATAAAAAAAAGAAAAAAAAGGTAAAAGGGATGGGGGTTACATGTTGTAGAATTTACTAATTTTACTAATATCAACATTTATATCTGAATTGTAGGTTTAAAGCTTAAGAAAAAAAAATGAAAACAAATACAGCAGCGGTGGTAAGCTTACATATTACGTAGCCTGGCATGCAAAAAAAAAAAAAAAAATGCCACATTAATAAATGGAGTACCAGGCCAGTTTTGCCATATATGAATTATTGAACACTGCCAGTTTAAAAAAAAAAAAAAAAAAAAAAAATTCTAAATTTAATAGAAAAATAGCAAACTACAAAGAATATTTGGGACACTTTATATTTTAGATATACATTTTTATATCTGTGCCGTGTTGAAACTTTTAAAGCAACACCGACTTCATAACCATGTGTAATGTATATATATAAAAAAAAAAATCTGAAGCTACTAAACATTCTTCAAGTAAAATTCCCTAACAGTTAATGACATTAAAAGTGTGCAAAACTGCAAAACTCATTGTGATAGAATGTGTAAGGTTAAAAAGGTGGATCAGCTGACACCTAGGCAATTCATACAACCTAATTCTCCTTTTGTTCCTTCTGGGGGTTTTTATTTCCTTTTTCTTAGAATGATGGGTACAAATCATACAGAAACTTCTTGTACTGTTATAGTTTGTATGTGACAAGGCAATGGGGGAGGAGATCTAAAACAGAGGATTGCAGGCAGCGATTGAAGTATTCACAGCAGGTATAGGATTTAAAAGGGGTTATCCGGCTGTTAAAAATTACTGAGGGCCGGGCTGGGGAGGGATAGATAAACATAATAAACATGTACTTACCTCCTCCGGTGCCGGCGATGTCCCACACCGCGGTCCCTTTGATCCGTGCCCATGTATGTTTACAGGGGCACAGAAGCCGCGCACAGGGAACTTCCGGTCCGCGATGTGGCCGGCTCCTCCCATCCGTCCCTATCTCTCAGCGTTGTAAGCATTGGGAGATGGTGCCGGCTGGTAGCTCCCTGTGCGCCCCCTGTATACAAACCGGCGCACAGAGGACAGGGACCGCGCCACGAGACATCTGCAGCGCCGGAGGAGGCAAGTACACGTTTATTATGTTTAACCAGCCCAACCCTCAATATTTTTTAACACCCGGATAACCCCTTTAAAACAAATGCAATAAACTGAATGGGTTAAAGATGGGATAAATCAGTGGCCAAGGGCTTGGAGTGGGTCAAGAATTAGGCTAGATGCACACAACAGTGAGAAACTGGCCTCATGCTCTACGGACCAGTAACCCACAGCCATTACTTTGAATGATCCGTGAAAAAATCCTTTACCAGACCTCACAACTTCATTACAGACTTGTGTAAACGGAGGCCAGAATGAGGCAAAATTTGCCATGAGAAGCCAGACATTGCCCATTACTCAGGGTTGAGATTCAGCCAGGATTGAGTGTCTGCCAGTGGCCCCCAGCACACTAGCGAGTGTCTGCCAGTGGCCCCAGGCCCCCAGCACACCAGCGAGTGTCTGCCAGTGGCCCCAGGCCCCCAGCACACCAGCGAGTGTCTGCCAGTGGCCCCAGGCCCCCAGCACACCAGCAAATGTCTGCCAGTGGCCCCAGGCCCCCAGCACACCAGCAAATGTCTGCCAGTGGCCCCAGGCCCCCAGCACACCAGCAAGTGTCTGCCAGTGGCCCCAGGCCCCCAGCACACCAGCAAGTGTCTGCCAGTGGCCCCAGGCCCCCAGCACACCAGCGAGTGTCTGCCAGTGGCCCCAGGTCCCCAGCACACTAGCGAGTGTGATGCATCCAACTCACAGCATGTGCTGGCCGGAACGTCCAGCCCGAACACTGACTACCTGGACTAAAGCCTGCCACCAGGTCCATGCTGTTCTCTACTTTCTGGTCCCATCTAAAGAATAATTCCTAGTCATCCAATCTCTGGCTTCAATAGTGACCCTCATCTGCCAGTGATGGGCATGGCAGCAGTAATTTTTTACAATACAACATCAGGAAGTAAAAAGCAACAAGAACTGCTCAACAGAAGTTGAGTTTATAGCCCACTTCAAGCCATTGCCATAGATTTAAAATCCCTCCATGGACATCACCTTTAACCAAGGCTGAGAAGAATAGTCCAAGCAATCCTATCTACTGCACCAAGATTCTGCTGACACCCAGGTGCTATCCAAGATCTTAACACTGGCCTTGATAAACACAAGGGATGAGATCCATCCAAAACGCGTGGCATTCCTTAACCTCATATAAATATGGTATATTTTAGTATGGACAACTATTTTATTTTTAACATCTCTATACGGATGATACATTGCAGCTATGCCGACTGTTGCATGAGACCCAGTCAGCTTCAGGACTCGGTGTGGGCCTGCTAGTGAAGATTTGGATGGTTCAATCCTGTACCTCAAAAAAAAAAAAAAAAAAAAAAAAAAAAACGCTCCATATAGCTGCCTTTTTTTAGCACCATTATGCTTTAAAAAAATTTTGGGAAAAAAATAAAAAAGCACAAACAATAAGCAGCGACAGTGGACAATTCCTTTATAAGTTCAGGATTTACTGCAGCACGCCGAAACAGAGGGAGCATGTAATAGTGCGAGATGGTAAATGAATCAAGCTGGAAGTAGATTCAGGTTTCGATATTCACTATCCACCGCGTTTAATACGTACGCTCGACAAAATAAACCCTTAAACATTCTCTTAGCCGGATTAAAAACGTCATCTGTTGCCACAATGGCGGTGAAGAGGCAGGAGGTGAACCTTGTATTTCACAAAGCACACAATTTAACTTCAGTTGGTGAGAGGGAAAGAAAATAGCATTAAAAAAAGGGAATAAAAAACTATGCATACACAGCTACACTTAAAAAGAGGGGGACAAACGAAACAAAAAAAAAACTGGAATTAAATGGGAAAGTGCCATCTTTATTTATCCTAATTTTAAGATTTAAAGAGAACCTGTAATTGTAATTAACCCACCCAAAATAAATACTTCATTAAAAACTATTAAAAAGCATTGCCCTCTCCCCTAAATGGTTCCTTTCTATGGCTGCAATGTTACAAAAATCAGTTTGTAAACTTATTGATGCGAGAGTCCAATGCCACCAAGTGAGTCCAATGAGGCCCTGCAAATTCAGTGGTTACTGCACTGCCCTGCCTCCTTGTTCCTGATAAACAGGTCTCGCTGATAGGACATGATGCTGTGTGGAACCTTGAGAGCTCTGTTACATCACTGGGCACTTAAAGTCACGTGTCCAGAGTGACATCATCTAAGGTCCTGTTACATCTGCAATATCCATCCAATGTTTGTATCTGATCACATGAAATCACAGCAGCCTCCATGGACAATAGGGTGGATTAGAAATCCATGGAGGCTGCTGTTATTTCATGTGATCATATACAGATATGGGATAGAGGTTGTAGATGCAACAAAACCTTTGATGGCATCACCCTGGTCACATGACATGAAGAGCTGAATACTTAAGAGTCATGGGGCATAGGGAGGAGTAGAAGGGAGTGGCCGAACGAGTAGGACATGCCCCCTTTGATGCCACGGAATATAACAAAGTTGATTTATAAGGAGATAAGAAATTTTGTAGCTAAAAGAAGGGCGTCAGTTAATAGGGCTACATAGGAACCTGTCACTAGCTGTATTTGTGAAATGACAGGTTCCCTTTAAACATCCTTTTGAAACAAAAAGTATATTCACATAACAATGCTACGTAACCTTTTCTGAAATTTTTGTTTTCTTTTTGCTTTTTTTTTTTTTTTTTTTTTACTGGACAGCAGTGCCAAAAACCCTGTGGGGTAAGGGTAGAGGGGCAAAACAATATTGGTCAAGGAAAGAAAATAATTGCTCCTATGGTAGGCTGACAACGCCGTTTAAAAAGGTCCTTTTCAGTTTATTCAAGTTTGTCTTTTCTGTGGTTTTAATTCCCTCGATTTAAAAAAAAAAAAAGAAATGGAAAAAAAAAAAAAAAAAAGGAAAAATTAAGGAAAATATTCAGACTTTCGTAATTTGTGTAATCTGATCTTCATCAAAAGGTTCATTCTCTGGGTCAGAGTCAGTGGTGTCAGAATATCGGTAATGATCAGGTTCATTGTCACTAACATCCGGTGTCACAGAAGTGGAACTGCTTGCCTCTGAATTTGAAGATTCTTCTACTGTTTTCGTGAAAAATAACTTCACCTTAAAGAGAACAAAAAGTTAGTGTGAAAGGAAATGTATAAACACTGTAAAAGATCAAGCATGATAAACCGGGGACACTTACTCGAATATAAGATGATTACCACGGTGTCTGGACCTATGTCTCCTTTCTAAAAGCAACTTTTAAACTAATTAGCATGAAAGACCCTCCATGCAGGAGACTCACAGGCTGTTACACTGTGCAAGGTTACATCAGGTAGAGGGAGCGGGAAGTGCCAAGGGAGCAAAGGAAAGGGGTGACAGGGTAACAGCCTGTAAAGCAACCACGCAAAAGGGGCTGTGATATACACCCCTAGAGCCCTTCTGGATAATTAGCATAGTTATAAAAGTTGATTTTTAGAAGGAAGGAGCCCATGGATAACTGACAATGCCTAAAGGCAGTCTATCCTTAGTCTGCTGGGTGGGGACTCACTGCTCCCAATACTATTTTCATGCAGTTTCTATGAATCTGACTCCTCAGGGAGCTTCTGTCTTGTGGCAATCATGACTACATATACTAGTAAATTTGTACAAGATCAAGGAAGCAATTCACATTAGTGTTCATGGTCTACTATACATTTAGTTTACTTCCCCCAAACGCACATAGAAACCATGAAAACCTGCAGACTTACTTTGAAGTTTGGTGAGAAGTATCTGTTGGCCTTGTCTTTGTTAGCTTTATCTAGGTCGTTTTTCGTTAATGTGAGGGTGAGATATTCCTTGTCATTGTCTGAACGTTCAGTACTGTATATACCATCAAGTTCTTGCACGCCGAGTAACGTTCCATTCTCTACTTTCTCCGAATATTCTTCAGGACCAGGTATAAAGAATGTATTTACCCAAAAGTGAAACATCTTGTCCTAAGAAAAGAGAAGGAAAACAGGGCATGAGCTGGATATATCAGTACAATCCCAAAAACCAGTGCTGGCATTTCAGTGGTTATTACATGATGATGTGAGCCAGGTTGCACACGCTGGGAGCCATGCACATCTCCGCAGCGAGGTTAGTGCAGTCGTCCTTTTCCTATACTGGCGGGTTGTGTGCATACAAATCTATGGAATTACATTTTTAGCTGGTGACAGGTTCCAATAGCCTATGCAGATTTGAAAATAGCTTATGTCAGCATTCTGACTACTGTCACCACTTTATAAAACTTCTCTGCATGCTCAATGTACATGTGGATTTTTTAAAATCAGCACAGCTTAGGCTATAGGAACCTGTCACCAGCTGAAGATTACATTCCTGGTAACAGGTTTGCTTTACGTGCAAAAATTAACACTGAATTTTAGAGATTGCTGTACATAATGTAGCCAACTCATGACCAAAGGTTCTCTTAAAGGAAACCTGTCACCACATTTGCAGAGTGAGCCCTTTTAGCTAAAAATTGTTTCGCTTACATGCACAGAAATCCCCTTTTATCTTTTATTATCTGGCATCAGAGGGGGAGTGTCCTGCCTGAACGGCCCCTCCCATCTAATCCTCCCCATGCTTTAAGTTTTTCTTACTGGTCACAGTTCATGTCATGTAACCAGAGTGACATCACAGGTACATAAGCTTCCTTACAGCAAACTGTTCCCCATGTATGTATCTGACCACAAGAAGACACAGCAGCCTCCACGGACTTCTACTCTTCTCTTTCTCCTCCATGGAGGCAGCTGTGATTTCATGTAATCACATACATGGTGTACAGTTTGCTATGTTAGAAGGCTAAAGGACCTGCAATGTCGTCACTAGTCACATGTCATGAATGTAACACAAGGCACCATGTAAGATTGACGCAATCTTTCCCATCTGTACATAGATTTATATGTCTGTAGTTGAATATTAGCAGACAGTCCCCAAGTAGGAGGCAGAACAGGGATTTGAAGAAAGACAGCTGTCAGTCACAATAAGGGGGCGGGGTTCAATGGTATCCAACTTCTCTCAGGCTGCCAGAGAGGAGTCAGAAAAGCTAATTCGCACATCAGAAAATTGCTGTAATTAAAGTACAGGGCCCCACTGGCAGCTAATTGTAGGTGATATAGGGAGGACTTGTAACCCTTTATCAGCAGGCAACATCTGGTGACAGGTCCTCTAAGGTTTGAGCCATTAACCATTCAAGCAGTCATCACTCACTGAGAAGCAGCTTCTGAAATTTGTCATTATGACAGCTGGCACCCCCACCATCAGCAGAAGGGTTTAAATGTTTATAAGATCCATTAATGAAATATAGAAGATGCCAACTGCATGGAAATTTGTTTATCCCCATACAGTACCGAATGCTACACATAAATACAGCAGAGGAAAGGTAACAATGACTAATGAGCACTATGATAAACGCCTGCTGGGTGGCCTATGGCAGATTCTTCCACTTCAGAAAATTATACCTGAGGGTTTCAGACAAACCATGGTCAGTCTTGATATAGTTCTGGGCTATTTGTATCACATCACTATGATGTTCGGAGTCCTATACATGGCAGTGTACTACATCCATAAAACAGGACACACTCCAGTGCAGGATGAACGCCTGCCGTGTCCCATGATTCCTACATTGGAGGCTATTTTGGTGCCGATATGACCTGTAGATTAAGGTCATCAGAACAATTATTTAGTCACGAGTCAGAGGTCACTCTTCAGCTAGGACTTGGATCAGTTTCACACCATGTGCTTGTAAGCAGGTGCCATGTAAATATTTAATCCACTTTGGAGCTTGTGGGACCAAATATAAAACTGATAAGCAAATGTAATTTACACCAATTAGGTTTACAGGTGGCCCGATTCACATTAGGGCAACGGACAAGAGGTTTCTTAAAGGGGTGTTCACATTTCAGCAAATTAAGTTTGTTTTTATGATAGAAAGTTATAGAATTTTCCAATACACTTTCTGTAGCAATTCCTCAGTTTTCTAGATCTCTGACAGTCAGAAGAAAGCTCCTATGTTTGCTTCCAGTAGATAGAAATCTGCCCATGGTCACATAAGTGCGCTCACCTGTGTGACCAAGGGCAGATTTCTATCCACTGGAAGTAAACACAGAAGCTTCATACTAAATGACACCAAGCAAAGAGGAATGGATACAGAAAGTATATTAGACAATTTTATAAATTTTATCGTAAAAACATTTGTTTGAATTCTTTAATTCCCATCAATGTAATGGAGCTATATAAAGATTATAAATCAAAATGACCATCATCAATTCCTGCAGCACAGGACCGGTCATGTCCTGTGCACATTCGACTTCATTATAGCTGTACTTGCTTCATGGGTTGCCTGCATTAGGGTAATTTACCCCTTATCCCAAGAAAACGCCCATTAGTACATACAGCCGAGAGGCTTGCTGTAAGGGGTTGGCCACTATAACAAAACTTTACTAGGCCAACTACAAAAGCCTGATAGGGTCATACATATTGTAATTACCCTAGTAAGGTTTGTGTGTCATGTGACCCTGCAGGGCTCGGGTTTTCCAGTGATGGTGGGTGCCCTGCAAGGACATTTGTGGTGTGTACAATGCCTGCATGGTTCTCTCAATCTGCCAAAAGTCAGTAGTACACGGGACGTCACAGGAAGCCCCACTCCCATTGGCTGTAAACCTTACCAAGGTAAGTACTATCTGGATGACTTCTACTTAACATAGTAAATGGTGGCAGACCCCTCTAAGTTAATGGATTATTCCAGTGGGCAGTCGTCTGTGTTGCTGCACCTATTGCTGTTACCTATTAGTAACTGCTAGTAGGTATTAATAGTTATAGCAACAACTAGCAGATCACTATGGACCAAATATGACACACACAGGATATACAATTTATTGTCAATGTGCTACATAAGCATTTTGTACATCTGGCAGCTTTGATTTGGACTTCAGTAATGATTTAGTATGATCCTTAGCACAATCATGTACATGGCTGCCAAAGGCTAGTTGCTGATCTCCACTACTGAGTAGCGTTGGTTTAGTCTTAATTCCCATGTTGAATGAAAAGGGAATTGTTGACCACGATCTCAAGTTTACTAAGTGTTACAGGGAGGACATTGGAGATTGGGCACATGTAGAGGGGGGGTGAGCATTATGAGCCTCACATAACAAGAACTAGCCAACTAAATCACAAACCTTTTTCATCATCTTGTTCTGTTTATGGAAAAACTCAACCTTGATGTCCCCACAAACAGGAAGAGGCTGCGGGAAATCAAAATACATGTATTTCTCCTCACGCCTTGTCGGTCCTGTGGAGGATGTAAATATCTTAACCTTCAGCTGATAGATGACGAACTGGGGATCTGTGGAAGGAAAATATTGGAGATGATAAAAAAAAAAAAATGTAAGGAAATAATTTTATAATACATAAAGCCAAAATCAAAAATTATTTAATGAAGCCGTCACACTGCACATGCAGTTCTGTCTTATTCGGGGCTAACGTTTTAAACAGTAATCGATAGCCATCATGTAATATCTTATAAGAAAAGCTGTCAATCATGAATTAGGAACACCCAACTCAATATGCTGCCTAAAAATAAAAACGCCATGTACAATCTACTCAGCTCCTCCTCTATAACGTACTGCCTGCAAATAGGACACCATGTACAACCAGTTCCAGTTTCTCCTGCTCTGTGACATGGTGCATGAAGAATAGGACATAACTTAAGCAATGTCCTAGAAAAACGCAGCAATATAGGCAATATCGCCATTCATGTAAAGCATCGAAGGTGTTCTCTAGGAATGAAAAAAAGCATGTAGCTATGCGGCTTTGCGACTGTATCGCCGGCCTGTGTATACAAACAAGAGGACGGCAGAGATGAATGGCAGCATAGGGGGAATGGGAGCCGTAGAGGTAAATGGAACAGCTTTTATTTAAGTCATTTTTGAGGCATGAATATTTGTTCAAAAATAAGAGTTCAAAGTTTAAAAATAAATTCATAATCTATCAGTCAAGTCTCTCAATTTATATGAAGTACAATGTGTCAACGAAAAAAAAAATATATATCACAGAATCAACTTGGTATATTAAAGTCATCCAAAGTTAATACAATTTAAATTGACGCATGCCAGATTTGAAAAAGGTCCATAAAAGGTCAAAATAGGTTTAGTCCTTAGGGGGTTAATGTTTTAAGCCACTTAATGAGCAGCAAATAATCAGAAACAGGAGTTCAGTCCAGGGTTAGGTCACACTATTCAGGTGCACCAAACCAAAATGCCTGAGATATTGAGAACAGGAAGGGTGGAGGCGGTAAACCCAGAGCACAAGACCGAGGCAGAGAAAAACCTCAACAGTGTGCAGAATTGGGACAATGGTACAGAGAGGGTCTGTGGTGAAGTACAACAGGAAAACGAAGAAAAGCCATTATTAATAGTGAAATCTCTAATCTAAACCTTTCACACATTTCCCCAATTCTTTGCTATGTAACACCATAGGAGACTTCACTTTCACATCCCAGCTTAAAGGGGTTGTCCACTTTCAGCAAATTGATATTGCTCATCTAATGAAGTTCATCTTCCAATATATTTTCTCGGGAGATTTATCATTCGCTGGCGGATCCCTGCACCGCCGGAGCTGCCGGATACATCTTCTGGCGTCTTGATGTATCTGTCGGCTAAGCTGTACAGCATCTATTTCTACACTAGGGTTGTGCGATGTATGGAAACCTCGCTACTTGTTCGATACTTTCAAACTCAGAAAAATCCAGTACATGGTTTCTGTAACTTTAGGTACTGGTTGACTTGTGCTGTTCTACAGACTCCTAGTATCTGCCTGGGGATTCCCCAGAGGAGACATAAATTAGTTGGGGAATCCTTTGTATAGATGCGTCTCCCAGGGATTCCCCAAACGAAGAGGATTTCCAGGTAGTCAATTATTCCCCCCCCCCCCCGAGATGGGATTTGAACTCACAACCTGCATCCTCTACCTGCCAGAGATACAGCGCCTCTACCCACTAGACTATGGTCTTACTGGACTTTTTCTACCATAAAGTAAATAGTAGCTTCCATAAAGTTACTGTTATTCAAGCTCAATGTACTGGTACATAGAGATACATCTCCTGAGAGATCTATCACTATAATATATTTTTTTTAAACATACAATTACAGTATATACTCAAGTATAAGCCGAGAAACCCAAACTTTTTTTTCCATTCACTCGAGTATAAGCAAACTCAGTACTGACCTTTCTGGCGCCCCCTGCAGCTCCCCTTCCATCTTCAGCTCCATGCGCAGCCCAGGTGCACACACCATGACGTCAACCGCTTGCCGACATCATATAGTGCGCTCGCGCAATCGCCACACACTAGGATGTCACAAAGCGACTAAATTCATAGTTATGCAACGGGACCATGCAGGGAGCCAAAGACAGAAGAGGACCTGGGGGGGGGGGGGGGGGGGGGCGGTTGAAAAAGTCGGTTTTTTTGGCTGGGCAGGGGGCTGCTGGCTATATACTGGGGAAGCTGTGACAAATGAATTTCCCACCCTAGGCTTATACTAGAGTCATTAAGTTTTCCTAGTATTTTGTGTTAAAATTAGGTGCCTCGAGTACATACAGTAATTGTTAAATGGTCTAAAAATTAACAAAATAAATTGTACATTTATTATTATAAGGACAACCTTCACAATACATATAACTCATTAAAAACACTCTTGCAGAATGCTGGTTGATCAATACTGAATGTATGCATCTCAATGGAAACACAATTTGGCTGAGCTCAGACATTTGCATTGCGTTTCTAAACACAGTGCGACCGCACTCAATGTTGAATTCAGATAATACTTTGTTTTCTTTAAAGTATTGTATCGGAATCAGTAATCGGGATACTTCTCTGGGCATTGTACTCAAATTTTGGATTTCATTGCAGCCCTGCGCCAGTCCAGTCCAGCAGACGAACCACTCTTCATGCCCCCTTGGAATGGAGATGGCGTATAGGGGGAAATAATCGCAATTACCGACTGTTCAATGATAATTGCAATTATTTCAAGGCTTGTACACCAGAAAATTGGCCCTGATAAATCACCCATGTTTCTATTCCTTATGGTTCTCTAGATCTCTGCGATCTGTAGATTGCCATCATTCTATAGGAAGCTTCATTGTTTACATTCGGTGACTATAAATTGGTCCCTGGTCAGGTGAGGTCACATAGGTAAATGTATCACAAGGCTCTGATTACTCTAATGCAACGAGGAGTGCACCCGTGTCACATCACATGACCAGGGACCGGCGCTATCCACAGGAAGTAAACAAAATTGTAGAACTTTTCATGACAATTATTTGCTGCAGTGGACAACCGCTTTATATGTCTATCAGAACTTCCCCAGACTGTCTACTTGAACAGCCTTCTATGCCCTTATTTTACATTTTTTGCAAAATAAGATTCTAAAACCAGTATCAAACTGGAAGAACCATACCAGTTAATGTCTCCCCAGCACATTGCTCCCATTCAATAACTGTGGTAGAACAAGAAAGCATCCAAGTTACTGGAGGGAACTTCTGCCACATTAACAGTCCCAGAAATAAAAAGATTTCAGAAATGTCCTGCAGATTAGATAAAAGGTAACCCGAGTGTAATTCAAGAGATAAGGAGGTCATACTTACTGCAAGTGCCTCCGCTGAACATTGGAATAGTCTCAAACATCATTTTGTGAAACAGAAGTGCCACTGGTCGGTAATCCAAATTGTTTTTTAACAAGTAGCTGTAGTAATAGACATATCGCCTTTGGCTGGGAATTGTCACACCCTAGACATAAAAGAGGAAAATTTTAAAGCAAAGAGTTCAAAAGAAAAGTGGGAAGTGCGTGCAGTAAGCTTTCAGACATCTTGTACACATATGACCATGCTTGCTCCATGAATCTCAGACTGCGTTTGGCCAGATTTCTCTGAATGAACTTGTAAGCTACACATTAAAAAAGCAAGGAGTCCCTGTTTCCCCAGGGAACCAAAGTGGGAAGCAGGGACTCCTTGAATCATTTATAACCAAGAAGCTTGGGTTCCGCAAGAAAGGTTTATTTTTTGGCCAGGTTGCTCATAGTTCGGAACTGGAAGGCATTTAACCCACCTTCCGTTTCTGAATGGTAAAGTTTAGTGGAAAGGTAAATCTTATGAAAGTTTAGGAAAACTTATTAAGGAAATGGGAGGGGTTGTGGGAATGATTTATAGGCAGTTTTTTTTTCTCTTTTCTCAGCCTGGGTTGTTGGTGGGTGGGTTTGAGGTAGTAAATTTAAAGATTTTGGTAAATTAAAATGTATAATGTCATTTTAACAACTGTATTTTGTAAAGTATTGTGTATCTGTTGTAATATATGTACAATGTGTTTATGTTTCATGTCTTTGTATGCTAGTGGATGAGTAATAAAAATTGAGATCATCTTAAAAACAGCCTGGAGACCTGAACCCAGCACAGAGTTCGGGTCTGTCATGTGATTTGTCTCCGTTTCCCGTCAAGACCATAGACTGAAACATGATTATGGTTAACTAATCAGAAAGGGACACAGGGTCTCCTTATATCATGAGTCCAGGCTTCGTACCCGTGTTCAGTTCAGGAAATACAGCCATCACGCAGTACAATTTTAACCAGGCTGTAGGGGTACTTGGGCCAAGTTCAAGCACGTAGGATGCGGACCCAGTTACAGATTCCATCAAATATAATGGATGAAAGCTGCAGGCAGGAAAGATTCATCTGGCAAATTCAAGGAGGCTAGAAATATTATTTGGAGCATTTTTAACATCTAGCAATTCCGTTATTTTCATTGTTCCGTTTCTATTATGGAGACAGGACACAAATGTGAACAAAGTCTAACTATAGAAGTCTTGCGACATGAACACAAGTCCACAACTACAAGCTATTCATTTGATATTCTTTAAGATGACTTAAGCTGATCATTCACGTTAGACTTGATTTCGGTTGTGCCTGCCAAGTGTATGGTGGAGAGATTGTAGGAAGCATTCAGTGCCTAAACTGCATCGCCTCCTTTAATCTCTATGAACTCACATGAATCAGTGCAATGTCACTCACCTTCTTGTCTCGGGTCCGGACTTCTCCATAAAAATCTAATGCTTCTTGTGCCTTTAGAAACTTGCCTCGATGTAGCAAATAAGCACAAATCATGACTCCTGTACGGCCTTTTCCAGCTTTACAGTGGATCGCTGCTACATTGTCATTTTCACTTAGCCATTGGTCGAGATCTTCACAAAATGGTTTGATTAGTTCTAACTGTGGTGGATTGTGGTCTTCAAAAGGATATTGTGCAACTGTGGGGGAAGAGCAAAGGTACAGATGTTTAAGTTCCAACAGGTAAACCACTTACACAAATATCTATAAAAGGCAAAGAAAGAAACGCCGAGACATACAAATAAATGCAGGCATGTAATACAGCAGTAATGCAATATATAAAAAAATTACTACATCTGTATGAAGCTAGGCCCCTGCCATGTCTATGCTGCTTTGCTTTATCACTGCAGAGTTACCAAACCCTGCAAGGGGCAATGGGGGAGATTTATCAGGACATGATCAAGTCCTGAAATATTTGCAACTGCTAGTGAAGCGCCAGAAAAAGATTTCCCCCTCGATGCCACCTGCACTCCACCTGAGCGTGGCGTGTTATCCCGCGCACACCCAACAATTATAAACCTTATTAAATACACTATACCTGGCATAGACCTACACCTCGAGAAGCCAGAGGCTGGTTACATCAAGAGCATCTGGCAGCAATAGAGTAGTGGGGGCCACGTCATACTCAGCACTAGAACATTGTTGTCCCCCAATGACTAACCTTACTTGGAATGATTAAAAGAGGGAAATTCTAGAAGACCATCTGACTAGTCTTAACTACATATAAGATGTCATCAGGGAAGATAGACATTGGATCTACAAAAAAAATTCCAGAATAAAATTCCGTCTACACCACATAGATTTTCCTTTCTAAACTTCAACCTTATATTCTAAGCCAAGGCATTCAATTATATCATATTTTAGAATAAAATATATATATATATATATCTTTACCTCTTGCAGGTTTGCATGTTGGCCCCTATACACAAGTTTGGGGATGGAAATCTATGAAAAGGTCAGAAATTGCCAAGCACATAGCTAAGCTACCTCCTGCACTCTCAGACAGTGAATGTGAGTGCTAGAGATACCAGAATGCTGTGCCCAGCTATTCCACACCCCATAGTAATAAATGGAGCAGCAGGACACATTTACAACCTGTTACTTCACCCTTTAGTGAGAACGGGACCCCCAGTCCCAGTAGTAAGACCCTTACCGCTCAGGTTGTTAAAACCCCTTCTGTGCACAGAGGATAAAATGCAGACTTAGTAGATCCCTCAATTATAGTTTCGATGTTCTGTAGTTCACCATCCCTAAGCGCAGATGTTGAGATACAGTGCATCCTCTGACATGTTAATGTAGAATAAGGATTTATTTGTCCCATGACTTACCTCTGCAGCTAAATTTGTTGGTATCATAATGTCTTTCAGCACATCTACAAGTCAAGCATAAAACAGGTTAGATACATATTAATAAGCTATACAAGATAACTATGCAGTGGACCTGACCATACTAATAGCAACATACAGTCAGCAAAATCAAATAAGGCTCCATTACACTAAAGGATCGTCAATCTGGAAATCAACCTAAATCTACTTAGTAACAGAAGAAGGTCTAATTCCCTCAATTGTGAAGCTTGCTACTGGCGGCCACATTTTTCTGCATTATTTAAAGAGATATGCAATTAAGACCTCAGCCATTGATCCTGGACAGCTCTTAGTGCACAAGCCTCATGAAGTCAGTATTGGCTCCTCAGATGGAAAATGCGCTATAGAATGAAGGCTACGGAAAATGGGACTATGGGCGACATATCTAGTGTCACCATCAATATGAGAGAGCTGAAGGGGAAAACCTCTACATCATAGCAAGCCTATAGAACTTTAGGGCACAATATTACAACAGAGTTAAAGGAAAACTCGTTCTGGAAACACCTACAATTTAGAAGAATTAAACGTCACGGTAATAAAGGGAGCCTGTCATCAGCAATTAACTGACGCAAGGTGCAAATTGCTTGTATAACGTCAAGGAGGCGGAGTGTTTAACACTGAAGCCAAGGTGGGGGGCTCTGAACGGCTCCTCCCCTGTGATTAACATCATGCATCAGACTTCAGGAGATCTGGTTAGTGAGGTCTCTGGATGCAGGACCATCAATTACAGTAAAATGGGCTTTCTGAGGAAGAGAGCTTGACTTCAGTGTTAAAATCTCTGCCTCCTTGATTTTATAAAATCTGGATGTTTAGCTGCTGGGCAACATACTGATAATGGTTTATTAGGACAATTTCTGCTGACAGGTTCCCTTTTAAAGCAGTTTCCTACCATGAATGAATCCCTTATCCTCTGGATAAAGGATTAGTGTGACTATTGTGGGTCTTGCTGGCTAGAACTCCCAGTGATCTTGAAGGGTCTTGAAGTGCCCCATATAAATGAAGTGCTGGTGCATTCACTAACACATGCAGTTCAGTAGAAGTGAATGGGGGAGTGGTGGAGCATGTGCATTATTTATATGATGGCTGCACTCTGGGGTAGATGAATAACGTGGCCATTTTCTTTCAGAGAAAGTCCCACATGTGACCATGGTTTGTGCAGGTATTGGGGTTCTCTTCATCTGACTTGTCATCTTGTCTCTACAGAAGAATCCTTATTCTAGGGAAAGTTCTGTACAGCACACATATGTCTGTGTGACCCTCTCCCTCCCCTTAAAGAGGCAACTTTACGCCCATCACTTCTTGCAAACCACAAAGGGCATTTTGGCATCAAATGACTCCAATTACTGTCAGCAGTCACAATGCACACACCCTGTTGTACTGTCTATACAGACAATGCAGGAAGGGTGTGCCGCCAATATGGCTGCCCTTTGGAAACCTAAATATTTTTTTTTTTAATTTTAAAAAGAGGAGTTTTTTTTTTTTTTTACTTAGATCAAAATCCCAACACAATCCTTTAGAGTCTACTAGCAAACAGCTGACAAGTTGTGATGGGACAATATGGGAAGTTCTCTTCATACAAGGCATCTCATTCCATACAGAACTTTCTTCACAGTTCAGGAGTAGAGGATCATTTGTGTGACTTTCAAGCAAGCTTCCCAAAGTCTACAAGCTGAAACACACCGTCTATATAATTTATTCCCAATTCAACACGTGGTCACAAGCCATGGAGTGGGCGAACATCCAAGTCATTTAAAAGTAGATCATGTAACGTGAACGCTTGCCAAAATTCCATCTAACCTCATCACTCCACCACCGCGACACAACTCTCCATTAGGCCCCTCCAACTAATTGTTTCAGGCATGCAAGACTGTAAGACAATACCCAGAGAGTCGCTCTGGAGAAATTAAAAGGCGGCCCACTTTCACCCAGAATGCTATTATTCCTACTTGTGGCGCTTAGAAAAAAAAAAAAAGGAGGCAACACCAAAAAAAATACTCACAGATTGTAGATCTTGTAATGGTTTTTATGCTTCGAGTCCAAAAACCTTGAAAAAAGTTAAATAAATAAATAAGCAGCGGAAAATTTATAAACAAGGATATTCAATACATCATCTTCAACTCATGGATCAAAAGTCAGACATTAAGAAACTAGAGCATGTTCCTTAAAGGGGTATTCTCGTCTGGGCATTCACATTCAGTTTCATTAACCCCTTCGTGTCTATGCCATTTTAGACCTTTAGGACCAGGCCTGATATTTTAAATTTGCCCTGTGTCATTATAGGGCAGTGATGGCAAACCATTTAGACACCGAGTGCCCAAACTACATCCAAAACTTACATATTTTTCGCAAAGTGCCGATGCGACAATTTAAGCAGTAACTTATTACTCCCGGCTCTGTCACAGGTTTAAATTGTATAGGCACCTGAGGACACCAATACAGTAGAAAGAAGGAGAAAAAGCTTTGGTTATCATTGTAGCTTTCTTCTAGGGTCCTGAGCTGCCTGGGACTTTAAGAGGCCTTTAGTCCTGTCTGGCGGAGTATGCGGTGGGGTGAGGGCACGGGTGCCCATAGAGAGGGCTCTTAGTGCCACCTCTGGCACCCGTGCCATAGGTTCGCCACCACTGTTATAGGGGGTTATAACTT
This sequence comes from Engystomops pustulosus, assembly GCF_040894005.1. Lineage (NCBI taxonomy): Eukaryota > Metazoa > Chordata > Amphibia > Anura > Leptodactylidae > Engystomops > Engystomops pustulosus. The sequence goes on along the minus strand of NC_092421.1, from coordinate 19,081,289 downwards.
CGCGACGCTTTAACATATCCAGGGGATTTTGAGATTGAAGTACAATGTGTGACGGTAAAACAAAGTAATAGAAACATTTTGATGATATCTTTTGTGTTTAGTTATGAAAAAAATGTAAATTTGGCAAAAATTTCTGAAAATTATTCATTTTCAAAGTTCAAAATTTTCTGCTTTTCAGGCAGATAGTCATAGCACCCTAGTAACTTTATAACTAACATCTCCCGAATATCTACTTTATATCGGCACAGGGTTTTATGCAGCCTCTCTCTTTTCTAGGTTGTTAGGAGGTTCAGAATTTTGAGTGCAATTTTTCTCATTTTTATGAAAAACGTCAAAACCCTTATTTAGAGGCACATGCTCAGCTTTAACTGACTTTGAGAGGCCTAAACAGCAGTAAAACCCCATGTATCACGCCATTTTAGAAACTACACCCCTCAATGTGTAAAAAAAAATCAACTTTAAGAAGTGTGTTAACCCTTTAGATGCTTCACATGGGTTAAAACAATATGGAGGTGTAATTTACAAGCTGTAATTTTTTTAGACAATGTATTAATTTTGGCCAAAAATTAAACCGTTACAAAGTATTAAATGACCAACTCCACAGAGCCTGATACCCAATTTCTCCCGAGTATGAGGATGCCCCATATGTGGTGGTGACTGCTGTATGGACGCACGGCCGGGCATAGAAGGGAAGCTGCGCCATTCAGAGCAGATCTGCAATGTCACATCTTACAGGCTATAAAATGTTTATTTTTGTAATTTGGACATATGGGAGATTATTTTTTTGTGGATGAGATCCACTTTTCAAGTAAATCATTTACGGGGGGGGGGGGGGTTTGGGGGGGATCAATAGCTAATAATCAGATTTTATTAACTCTTTCTTGGTGGTGGTTAAAAAAAAATCATTGATTCTTGTTTATGGTTTTTAGCATTTTTTTCTGCCGGACGTTCACCATACCATAAAAATAATGTGTTATCTTTATTCTACGGGTCATCACGATTACGGCGATACCCCATTTATATGGCTTTTTTATGGTTAACTTGTTTTGCAGTGAGAAATTTGCTTGTTTTTGTATCGCCATGCCCAACAATGGGCAGAACATTTATATTTTTTTGTTTACAGAGCTGGTTTATAGCTTATTTTTTGCGGGACAAGCTGTACTTATTCTTGGTATCATGTCAGGGTAAATTTTACTTTTTTTTGTGTTTTTTTTACGCCGTTCACCGTACAGGTTCAGTGACCATTTTATTTTATTGTACGGGTTGTAACGTAATATGTTGTGTTTTTTTGGTGCTTTTCACTTTATGTTTTATTGTATTATTGCATGGGATGGGACATCAAGGGACTTTTATTCTTTTTTAATAATTTTTTTTTAATTGCACTTTTTTTTTTTAAACTTTTTTTTTACCGTTTTATTTTGTCCCAGGGTGGGACATGAACAAGTGATCATTTGATCACTTGTTCATTGTAATATACTGCAATACTAATGTATTGCAGCATATTACATAGTCAGCCTATGCATTCTGCATAGGCGGACATCAGCACTGTTAGATCATGCTTACAGCACGATCCTAACAGGCTTCTAGTAAAGGCAACCCTGGGGTCCTTATCGGGCTTCAGGGTTGCCATGGCAATGATCGGCACCTCCGTGCCATGCACGGAGGGTGCCGATCGTCGCGGCGATTCACCATAGACGCTGCGGTCACAATGACCGCGGCGTCTATAGGGTTAAACAGCCGGGATCGCGATAGTTGCGATCCTGGCTGTTACTGCGGGATCCCGGCTACCGCGTACCGTGACGTGATAGCCATGACGTGATACTACGTCAAGGTGCGGGAACGACCCACATCCTATGGCGTAGTATCACGTCAGGGTGCGCGAAGGGGTTAATCTGCCATATATAAACATTTCTTCAATTAGATGTTATTAAAATTTTTTTACCTGTGTGAAGATAATTTTTCATAAATGTAGTTATATGGCCCCGTAGCAACAAGACTAGACTGTGTCCTTGGATACGACCACCTATGCTGGAGTGATTGCACAAGTAAACAAAAAGTTTCTGAATATTAAATGTCCGAGGAGATACTGCAGGTCCCACAGCCATTGATCCTGGACAGCCATCCTGTGGTAATGAACGCTGAAGCCAGGAGGTCAGTCAGGACTCAATAGCGCATGTCTGGCCACCGCTGCCAAAATGTGAGGTGGTCGTATCCAAGGAAGCTTCATATACAATTTGGTGGATATGTGGAAACCTAGCCTAAATTTTGTTGAGGGAAAAGGCCCGACATCTGAATCAGTAAAAAAAAAAAAAAAAAAAAAAAAAACTGCACCCGATAGCGGATCATGACCCTGTATTTGACAGATTTTACAAAGAGAATTGTTTGAAAAATCCTTTATCTTGAAAAAGTACTTTTTGGAAATGAATTTCCTCATCAACTGCATTTCTAGAGCAAAATTCACCTAAACAGTATTACCTGGCTTCCTGCCATACGTGGGTGTCCATTGGCATCCTCACAGACGGCCTCCCAACTCTCCCTCCTCCCTTCTGCCTACGTCAACTGACAACTGCAAACAAAACTGGCAATTGCATGTTCAGCCCCTGCAACAGGTCATACATAGCGGGTAGTTGTCAAGCCATCCTCACTCACTACTCAGGCATCATTTCACTCTGCCAGTCACAAGGCAGCGAGTGGGTCCACAACTGTATAAAAAATTTGGTATCATACTTGGCTCACTCTCTGCGACCAGCCAAGTGAATCTTTGCATGTGCAGTGAATGCAAGGAAGTTCACTACAAATGATAGACCGAAGGAGTAGGCCGTGCAAGATTTACTTGGAGCAGTCATTTAACGTAGGCCGAAAGGAGAAAAAAAAGAGACCCGTTTTTTTCCAACAGACGCCCATATGACTTAGTGGGCTTTGCTGGGAAGCAGCCATGTAGACTGCTACTCTACTTTAAGAGGCATCCATCATCAAATTTACAAGTTTCTTCATATTCACAATTTTTCTTATGCAAAGCCACATTATTGTAAAAAAAACATGTAAATGAGCCGAAGGCACTGCAACCGGCGTCAAGGGAGCGCCTCTTAGCTCCACCATCAGATTATATATGCAAGTCCCTCACTCTTGAATTTAAACTTGGTCCCGCCCTCCGATCAGGACGTCCCAGGCCCCAGGCGTTGGGTTGTGCATATACAATGAGGCGCTCCAGTGACGTAGGCTGGAGTGCCTTTGGTTCATTTCCATGTTTTTCAAAGGGCTTTTTTTTTTTTTTTTTTTTTTTTTAAATACAAAAATGTGTCAGTTCAATTACATAAGAAAAACGCTGCCAAGTACTTGAAATTGAAGGAGCATGCAAGTTTGGTCAGTCTTCCAATCAGTAAAACTGATGGCAGATGTTCTCTAAGTGAATGAACCAAGAAATGGTTATTATAGCAGGTGGTTGGGAAAACGGTACTAAAAATGTTATTGGAACCTGCCCAATTAAATTGCAGGGGGGGAAAAAAAAAACCCCGATGACCGTTTCCCTTCAAAAATTTGCAACAGGACCCTTTGAGTAGGATGCAGCTTGTAAAATAGACTTAGGGTTCATTCACACGCAAGTTTGCGGGGATGTACATGACGCCGCAAATCTCCGGCCGCATATACGTCCCCAAACACGTGTGGCACCGTTCCGCACCGTACACCAGGAAAAGATAGAACATGCTCTCTTTCCACTGGAGCGCGGCCGTGCGCCGCTTTTTCCTATGAAGGGAGGAGGGGCCACATCCTCCTCTCTAGCACACGACGGTATGTCCTCACTTCGGGCATAGCTCGTGTGAATGCACCCTTAAACTGCTTTAATCTTCTTAGTGTCTAGAATGAGTGGTGTAAATGTTCCAAATTTAGCCAATTTGAAAACATATGGGGCTAAATGGCTTATTTTTAAAAAATTTTTTTTAGACCAGAATTCTCATTCCATAGCAGTGTGACCTGGGACAAGAGAGATCTTGTAAATATTTCCATGGACAAATGATTTAAAAACTACATAGATTCCTTTAAGATCATTCCATTATAAAAAGGGACATGCCCATGTTTTAGATGGTAGCTCCTGTTGATATACAGAAGGTGGTCCAATCTCTGCCACTCTCATTGGTATTGAAGCCCCTTAGATTTCAGGACCAATCTCCCTCTCTACCTGACAATTCCCAGTGCCAGAAAGCTGTGCAGAGAACCGCAAAACAGCCAGTGAGCAACTATGATGCAGCTAAATCAGTGTAACGTTCTCTCTATTATTTGGATTGGTGGTGATGGGATCTCAAAAGTTTAGGCCAGCACCAATCATGTACTAGACATGCCATCACTTTATGAGATGGGAATATCCCTTTAATGAAGGCATGAGTGAAGCACGCCAACAGCATGCCACCACAGCTGCTTGCTAATGGGTTACACACACAGAACTGGTAGTAAGGATTTTGCTTTTCCCCAGTAAACATACACTGAATACAGTCATTGTACTTAAAATTTTAATGATCTCAAGAAATGGGTGAGGGGGGCTTTGATCTCCGAATCAATATGCATTTTTCCACTCGGGTTTCTCCTCGCTGCATCTGGTTCTAACTTCCTGTTTGGCTCCATGACAGTGCAGTCTGGGCGCTCGTTTCTTCGTCAGGAAGCATATGCTGCATCAGGAGAGGCGCTGCGAGTCTGGGGTCTACCTGACATATCGGGAGGTTTCCTTCACTACTTCATTAAACTTTACAGTAAACTGGGGTGAATACATGGGTCAAGCTACATACCTCCAAGATCTAATAGTATTGGGGCTATTAGAACAGACAAATACAAGATATGGGTTTCATGGACATGCAAAGTTGAACATCTTTTTCTTATTTCCACCAAAATAATAGCGTCAGCAGTGATGCAACCTATAGAAGTTACAGCTGCAGCACTCGGAGGCTTCTTATCTCTGCTCCTTGTGTAGCTGGTAACCAGTGCCACGTTACACCTTTATTTGTCATTGCACGGACTGGCTCCAGGCCAACACTTTATACTGAGGAGACACAACGTGCCTGAAGAATGCAATGGTACCACTGACTACATGCATATAAAGCTCGGGGAAAGGAAAGCTCAGGACATAGCATTGTTTTGGTTTCTGATCTGGGCAGACTTGTTTCTCATGACAAGGAAGTGGTTAATTTGACAGCCCTTTAAAAGGTCTTCACTTCCTCCCCCATCAGACAGAAGGAAGGTTTGCAGCAGAACTGTAGCAGCACTCCCCCGCTACTGTCTAGACGCCCATCAACTACTCAGACAGTCCAGTCTCATCACCTAGAAGACTGGCCTGCAAAGGGTTCACCCTATACTCACAGTGCCCAGTTAGTCCATGTTAAAGGGGCGTGTCTTTTAGGAATGCCATCAAATAAAAGTACAACCAGAAAGTGTTATACTACCACACCTTGGATAAATCTGGAGGTGCAGAATAATCTGACTTTAAGACATTTTGTAATACCACAGGCAAATATACAAAAAGGAAATAGGGGTAACAGTGTGGCCGGGCATCAGGAGTCAAGGCACGCAATTGTAATCCCTATGATAAGGCTGGAAGATGCAGCTACTATAATAAAGCTAGTCGCCCAATTCTATACCATAGAAGCATCCAAACACTATATATAGCCACCGTAGAGGCAAAAACTTCTAACTCATTCAAACAATCACGGTCAGTCCGTCAATCAGTATGAGCAGTAGCTATATTTCACAGAGTGACCACAGTGCGGAGGACTGGAGTATCAAATATCATAATGATGCAAGGACTCCCTGCTTTCCCATTGTATTTATGATAACAGTTCAGCACTGCTGTTTTACAGAGAAGCAGGGTGTTCCATCGTACTATGCTGCCGAGTACTGTCCTTAGGCCACTGGTTAGTCTGTGAAATCCATTTCCTTCTAGAATTTACAACCTGTATATTTCATCTATGTTCCCATTCACTCTTTGGTCTGCAGTCTAGGACACACACACCTTTCCAAAGAAGCAATAACTAAATGCCTTCAGCCACCCCAACAACCCGGATGTATAAAGCTTTCACAAAGCACAGTTTGCTGCCGTATAACATGGCCGCAGGTTTACAATAGTGACCTCCTGCCTCAAGCCCGACCGAATGCTGATCCTAAACAGAACAAAGGCGGACAGGAACCACCAGTCTGATGACGCGATTTACCATGGATGGCATTTTGGTGCCTTTGTATAACTACACATCCTGTTAGAAAATGAAGGAAGCTGTTTAGACAATGCAATCTGGGTCACATCTAGTTCACTTGCAGCCATTTGGATAGTCAGGAGAAAAATCAGAACAAGCATGGGAGACATGGAAACATGTATATAGTCTACTTCTCAAGACGTGGTCACTATGCGAGGGACAGATGGATAAATGGAAGAAATCAAATGGACCTTGTGATAGAGAAGTTGCAGAGACCATAAGAAAAATATGTGAGAAGAAGTATGACTTACCTTACAACATCATCTATATTGTTTCTGTATACACCTTCAAGTCTTTCTGCCGGAAACCCCATGGCAATTATGTTAGGATAAATATCTGAGAACTTGGAGTTAAGAAAAGCAGCAATGTATCATACAGGTTATACAATGTAGATCCAGTGGTCACAAGGATAACTCCCATAATGCCATCACCTATCCACTAGATTGGAGCTCATAGGTTACTAGAACAAGAGGCCCACGCCACTCAATCCTGCAGGTCAAGGGACCTCCGCCAGGATCAGCGATATGTTACTTTCCAAAATACCAGGTATATCATTTACAGGACACTTCAGTCTGACCTTTTTGGAGACCTTGATAGGTTACATTAATACCTACAATATATACCTACATTACTTACATAAATATTTTACACACTATATAAAAACCGATGCAGTTCACCTATTTGTCCACATCACAGACAGACTTCATAAGATGAAAAGTTAACAGCACAGGAATAAACTCTACACTAGTTGAAAAAAAAAAAAAAATAGATGAAAAGGTGGTTGGACTGTCAGGAGACTGAAACAAGTTATAATTATGTCAAGTGAAATTAAAATATAAACTTTTGCAGAAATGCCACTCAAAAGTCCTTCTGACATCTGACATTTATCCAATATTCAGAGGCATTGTATATCAATCTTATTCTACCTGGCACCTTTCCCCTCAGCCATCATTGGCAGTACTGCTGCAACCAAAATAGTTAACACCCAGGTGTAAAGTTATACCTAAATTTCAAGAAGTGATAACCAAGTAGCAGCATAGCTGCAAAACCACATCCTACACTGCAGCGTAGGGTAAGCAACTCTGTGACACCTTTTCTATATAAAAACCTCAGTACCCAATGCCATGTCTGAGCAAATATATATATATATATATATATATATATATATATATATATATATATATATATATATACACACACACACACACGTTATCCAGTGCACTTTGAAGAAACAAGACAAAGAAGCGAGGGAGGGCTGAGATCCCGGCAGAGACCACTTCTGGGAACCTTTTTCCTCCTAAGACATTCCACAACAATTACCAAGAACGAGGGGCCAGCCATTCTAAAAATGTTAATTTATTGCCTTGTTCTTAAATCTTCCTTCCTCAAAACTTTTCCTGCTTTTCCAAGATCATATCTTAGACTACAAGGAGGACTCTGCTGTGCAAGTGAACAAGACCAGCTTATCTAGAAACACAAAAACAGCACAAGGGCCTAGAAGAAAAATACAATTGAGGCTTGATGAGTGGGAGATTTTGTAATAAATAAAAAAAAAAATTGGGTCACTTTAAGGTCAATTACAAAAACTCCTATGAAACCCAATGCTTTTACTTTTTGAATGGATATCCAAAGAATGGAGATGCATATAGGTTATCATGAAGAACAAACGTACAAATCTAATAGGTTAGATTAGGCAGTACCACCAACATACATACTCCAAGGCAAACTTAGGGTTACCCATGGTATACAATGTCATACAGCATAGTAGCTTTATCAGACTACAGCTTTACCAGCACCTTCCTTTATCTCTGTCCTTGGGACATGAAATAGATCAGCTCGAACACATACGCAGCCAATTGTATCCCCAAAGCAATTTAGTATCTAATGGCAACAGAAACAAGGTGACTGCCTGTGCCTGGATGACCTAAGGAGGCTGAGCCTTCCATAAAGCAGAAATCTGAACAGGACAGACTCTGGGTGCAGCCAAACAGATGCAACATTTACCGCACAGATCGCATCTTGATAAACTGGCACACAATTTAAGCAGCCTCCACATACAACCAAAATTACATGGGGCATGGGTAGCAAAAGTACCCCCCCCCCCAAAAAAAAAAAAAAAAGGCATCTGGGCACTGAACCAGTAGTGAACTCTTTCAGGTCTGCAGAGAAAGGAGTTAAAATCCCAGTAGAAGGGAATAAAGCCGTGTCTGTTCTCAGCTCTGGTGCAGACTCTCGGCAGTATCTCCTCTTTCAACAGTAAGCACTTTGTGCTCCGACTGCCACAACCAGTCCAAGGAAAACGCCTTTGGTATTTTCAGCATAGGGGATACATTCATGGTGTCTGCCAAGTTCATTTCTGAAGTGACTGTACTTGAGAACAGCGCTGTTATATTCTAAACTTCAAATCCTGGGGCAGGAAATAATCCTTTTTTGGCTTCAATCTCTCCTAGAGATGTTCTTCGAAGAATCGCCTGTTTCACTCTCCCAACATGAATAGTGGAGAGCACTTGTGGATCAAACATGTTTGAGGAAAAGGGATTAGGGATTTGACGGTACGCTGCAACATAAATGGACCGACATCCAAGGCACCGGATTAACTAATGACCATATCCATAGACAGGTCATCTGAGAAAGCTACACATTAGCCCCTGTTCACATGTCTCCAACTTACAGGCAGGGGAAAAGAGACACCTGAGAAGGAGTAGCATCCCTCATACACTAGAATGACATGAATTTTTATTTTTGGTTTCCTGATGGTAGCCTTCAATATTCAATGCATGTGGGGGTAGGTAAAGTGCCACCAGACACAGATTGACTGAAGACAATTAAACTATTTACACCATTGCAGACATAGTAGAGACTACATTTCTAGCTTTATCAGTATATAAAGCACAAACAAAGCAGAGAGAATGGAGTCTCCATGTGGCACCCATTAAAGAGAATCTAACATCAAAATCCATCACGATAAACCAGAAGCACTCACTTATGGATCCAGGCACCGCGACTTACCCATGGCCTCCTACCTAAAATCAACTTCTATAATTACTCTAATTAGCCAGAATGGGAGTGCTACATGCACAATAAAACAACCTGTGAAGCTACAGCACAGTGGGCAGAGACGAGACGAGTTATATGGTGGATTATATGATGGAGTATCCAAGCAGGACAGAAAGAAATTTCTGCAGTACATGTGAAGTTTGGATCCCCCCCAACCCCAGGCTACTTTCATAAAAACATGCACTTTCCACGGGCAGCATACAGCGCACCTGTGTCATCGCTGTGTAAGGTCCGCTTATGTGCCGCTGATGAGAAGACTGCCAAGTCGATTCAGCAGCCATGTGTAGGAGGCAACAGGGGATGTGGGTCTAGGGCTCCTTCCACGAGAACATTTGCTATGCCCTGTGCCGAGACCCAGGCGTAGACTAGTTCGCCTTGAGAAGTGGTGGGAGAAACCCTCTCCTCTCCACAGGGAGGCGTGCTGCCAGGCCATTCTTATGGCAAAAGATAAAGTATTCTTTTTTCTTGTGACGGCACCGTACAGTGACAAAGGTACCATGCGTAATGCACTCCTATGGCGGCCAAACGTTAGCTGCCGTTTGTACAGCTAGAATACAGCCGCCATATACAATTGTGCTATTGCAACCAATGGCTACTATGCAACCAAAATAGTAAAAATCTGAACACATAAGAGGAAGCAAATGAATGTCGCAAAAGTTCCCTAATAAACGTTACACTGACTTGCTAGCACTGTGTGGTCTTTAGGAAGAGGTCCAAGATACTTATGGTCCTTCAGAAGTATAATAAACGTATAGTTCCTGCCAACATATACCCTACCCCCTACATCTACACACAACCCCGTCGGCTGGCGAGTATCAGCGTCCCGCGTTTTCAAGGCAGACAACAGATGTGGTGCCGGGTCAAAATAGATCACATTACATACTCACAGCGACAAGTGCCCACAGCTGTCCCTGCTAACCGAAGGTCAGAAAGGCAAAGCTGTGTCATTCTTACTACATGACTTGCGGCATCCGATTGGATTACAATACATTCACTCCCCGTGAAAAACCACTAATATGTTCCCCTACTTCCACCTGATCACTTGCCAGGTGACAAAATGTACCCAAGGTTCATAACATCCTGCAGAGACTCCTGCGTCTACAATACGATGAATGAAAGCGTAGGCCAAGTATCCAGTGAGACATCCAGGTTACTGATCACTTGCAGGTTACAGTTTAACGAAATTGACAAACTTTTCTGAGAGCGTGACTAGCACAAACATGCCAAATACTATGATGCGGTAGTGGTGGACAAGTCTACCCCCAATCTCAAGGAAGTCCCAGGTTATTCTTAGGAAATGGCAGCAGATTAAGTGATCGCCGACTATGAAATCCTAGAAGTGGGTGATCTGATGGGCAACAAAACAACATCACTGTCCCATGATGAACAATAAGCGTTCATACATTGATGTTCAGGACGACTAGGCCTGATATAGTATTTGCCTTATTAGAGAGTAGGACACGCAGCTGACCATCTTCTCTGCTTAGACAGCCCACCTCATAAGAGAGTACACACACTCTCTGCTAACATTAAAAAGACAAGCTCGACCTTTCTAATGATATTACCCAGAAAAAAAATATCCCAGGATTCAGGGAGTCCACGTGCCTAGAAATCTACTTTGGGTGCCTATTGTTAGAAGTTTAGGAGTGGGAAGAAGTTGGCTTTTGAAAGTCGGACAGAAGTTTCAAATGCATCCAAGGATGCATGTAGCGAAACACAGTAAAAGTAGCAGCAAATAAAATTACTGCTGCAGATGCTAATGCAGAATTCAACTTTTGCAATGCAAATATCAAACTCTGTGCCATATCCCATACACACCAGCAAACTTGCATCTAGAAACCGGAACCATTGTGGATAGATGCCGGATTGGTTCACCAGTTTTATACTGCACCAGATTAATCCCCGTGTCTGATGCTGGATGATTAATCTGGCACAGCAGAGTCTAGTTCTAGTATGCACTGGTCTAATGACAGACATATTAATACATTTCCCTCCATGGTGTTTGGATGGTTGTATTTCAGGTTTTTCAGAATGTGCAGTTAAAGCAAAGAGGTTGTGCACCAAAGTATAAAGAATGTAGCAGATCAGGTAAAAACGTAAGGCAATAGGCCTATACATTAATATTTAAAAAGTTCATGCTGAACAGTATTACTTTCTATGAATTGAAAAATATATAAAAGGTGCTAGTCACCCAGTCGTTTGTAAAACCAGGTGTATCACATACAGAGATAAGGAATCATGGACGGATTTGCATATGTTCAGAGTGTTGAACCACACTTTTGCGCACAATGATGCATGTGTGAACAAGCCTTTATCCTTTGTGTATAAAAACCAGTTGCCTTGATGTCAACCATGCAACGAAATGTAGAAGAAGAAATACACACAGATTCACACTGAAGACATCACAATGCTGCACTTAAAAAGTAATAAGGTGATAGAAAACTTACTGTCGGCTGCAATGCATGCCTGCTTTTCTTTTACTCATTCCCTCCTACAAAGACTTCTATAAGCCTGAATATAATTTTATATTTTTCATAATATACCATCTTAGGGCTCATTCACATGGCCGTCTGCAGGGACCTGCATGCGGCCGCAAGTACGTCCCCATAGACGGCAATAGCGGCACGGCGCAGATACGGTGCCACAGATATGGGCCACACACCGCAAAAAGATAGAGCATGCTCTATCTTTCGGCGTGTGTGCAGCCGTGCGCCGCTATTCTCTATGGAGGGAGGAGGGGTCACCTCCTCCTCCTCTCCAGCACACGGCGGTATGCCCGCACGGCGTGTGAATGTACCCTTAAAGAAAACAGGAGAACAGATTGTGACCAGACTCCTTAGAGACATAGCCACACAGAATGAGTGACAGCTTCCGGTATATGGTACATACAACCATACAGGGAAAGCCACTCACTATCAGCATAGATCACCCTAAGGCCAAAGTCACAGCAGTACCACATCACCGAGAACTAACAGCATCATAAAGACTTGCCAAGACTGGGCGACCAGCTCTTGTGTATGGACCTGGATTTACAGATGTAATATGGCTACAGAAATCCACCTGTACGTGTCCATTGGAATGTGGAAAATTTAGGAGGACAGTGATAAGTTCATAATGGTGTTTTTCTACATTTAGTCAGGTGCCTAAGTAACAGTATCTAGAAGATGGATAATGGCCGCAGTATGATGACAAGGACACGGATGGCGGCAGCGTTCCTGCCTCCACCGTATGAGTTTCATCATTCTGCAGCCAATATCATTAACTTCTAGACGCTGTTACACACGGACCTGACGAAGGGAGCAGTTCACCACCCTGTTGTCCAATTCTATGCCAACTAAAAGTTTTCACCAACCAAATAAGCCAAATGTAGCCTTCCATTCAAAACCTGGACTCTCCTCACTATACTCTATACTAGAAATAATCCGCCTGTACTAGGTGAAAAGACAGGTGGCACTGCACTGTATATACTACTCTTCTATATTCTGTGAGACTCGGTGTTATGTTAAGATGTGCCATAGGCCAGTTACATCTCCGCAAGTCATCTCCTGGGTACCTTCAGATGCCAACATAAGCCAGATAGGGCAAGGCTACAGTGATTTTACTCTTCCCCTTATGATTCCCAACAGGTGCTTCAGACAAAACTTTTAAAAGTTTATCTCCCAGAATGTAAATGGACATCACTATGATCCTGTCTTTCCTGGATGACAGCTTGCTAGCCGAAAAAAAAAAAAAATTTGACAAGAAATCCAAAAAAATGCAAAGAAAGCACAGAAGAATTCTAAACGAACAAGCTGCTAATATCAACAGTGAGTGATATAGTGGTATTGTCACACTGTAAACATAGGAGATGAGGAAGCCTGGAGGTCCTACTAAACTGTGCATACCCATTAAGAGAAAGGTCCTACCAAGTTGCATTAAAAACGAGAAGGCAGCGGCCTCCATAAATAAATAGTATGCAAAAACATCTTGTTGCAATTTCTCCCCTATGCAGCTCATCTTAGATTTGGAGCAGAAGCGCTATAGCATCAAAAAGAAATGGGTAGCACACAAATCGTAGTTGGCTAGTCCCCGTTACATACTAGGCCACACTTAGTTACGAGGCGGCTGTCAGGACACGGCAGCCTCCAATTTGACACCAATTTTCTAATAAACCAGCAAACACAAGAAGTCCTTTGGTCAGACACAAATCAATGAACCTCAATTCAGAAATAGGCTTTAGGTTTTGAACAACCACACAAGTGATTATCAGAAAAGATGTTCCAAGATCAAAAGTACAAGAGCAGTCCATAGACATGCACTGAGCAAGGCAAGTATACACTTATTGTCAGGCCTCAGGGCCCATGGCTGCCTAACAAGCTGTTGTAAACCCATAAACAAATTCTATGGGGGAGATTTATCAAAATTGTGGCCCATGGCAACCAATCAGAGCAGAGCTTTCATTTCTCAACAGCAAATTATAAAATTATAGCTGAGCTCTGATTGGTTTCTATGGGCAAACAGAACACATTTACCCTAGACACTTCTGATAAATTTCCCCTCCTCACTCCATCTCTTTCCTCTGTTAGGTTGTTACAGCCTGGATTTGCAGTCACTCGGTTCCCTATGGAGAAGGGATTGGTGAGCAGTGCTCTCCACTCACTTTGGGATCTGTATTCACACACGGATATATAAATGGGACCCGAGTGGAGCTCAGACTGATGTGGACACTTTTTTCTAGGTGGTCTACCTGAGGGCAGCCCCAATGTGGCACGCTTAGCTCGCTCCCCACTCCTTGTTTAGACAGGGAAGTTAAGGAAGACCAGATTTTGAACACCAATATCAAGAGCCAATATACACATTTTGAGACATTGCTTTTCATTAGCTCTATACATTCAAAAACATGGACAATCACAATACCTACCATCTAAAATGCTAGGTAAAAAAAAAAAATAACCCTATAACGCTATTATCCAAGCGGTAGCTCAAGCTATGCAAGCTCCTTCAGATTCAATCCGCCAGTCAGTGGTCCTGATATATCTGCACAAGGCAAGGTAAGGGTACATTAACATGACCACATCCCTGCTCCTTGACAAATCTGTGCACTTCCTGCATGTGACATCAGAGGAAAGTAGAAAAAAAAAAAAAAAAACACACACTTCCTAAGTATACAATCGCTTTCTCATTACTGTACCAGGTCACAGCTCCCTAGGACTCCAGATGATGTGACATCAATATAAAGAAAATCTTCATTTCTGGCCATATCGACCCATCAATCAGATGTGACCAGTGATACCAGACATTGGCAGTACACATCCTCCAAAAACAGAACTCTATGCACACAGCAGAGACAACCCCCATATGATTATAGTGAACACATAAGTTACAGCTTAAAGCCATCAATAGGACTGGCCAACCAGTGCTAGGGGGTCTGTTGAACCTCCAAACGAAAAGAGCAGCTACGTCCATTAGTGCCATAGGAAGTGAATGGAGCTGCAGCATGCATGTCTGATTTGCTGCTCTATTCATTTGGGGTACAACATACCCATACTCTCTTGATCTATGGGGAGTCCCTATCAAACAGCAAGTTACATCACTGGACAACAACTATAGAGGGAATCTACCTTGTCCAAATCCTCCCCACAAGTAAAAAGAGCACTTGATAAGCTGTCCAGATATCAGTCAATTAGGTAAGACGACAAAGCTGGGTGGCGTCACACGCCCCCAGGTGAACCAATCATTTCAAGCATAAAGGTATAAGCTCTCAATAAAACAAAAAACACTGGAAAACCATGCATAAAGTTTTATTTTAGTAAAATAGACGCTGATAAAGTATATGACTGGCCTATTGTATACATGCAAATGTAGACGACTACTTCTGTAACAAAGCTTTAAGCAATTGGATTAAATATAACGACCTATCAAAGGGTAAAATGGATCACTTAAGAGTCAATCAAAAAAACATGAGAGTAGCAAAAACCTGCCTCTTATCTCCAGCGATCACCAAGCCCCCATCCATCTGTAGTCACGCCGACACTGTATGCCGGTCATACTGCAGACTACATACCTCTGAGAAGCTAGAAGAAATACTATGACATCACCTCATGAGATCTGCACCCGCTCTGTTCACCGATGGAGAAGGAATGAATGGCCGTGGTGATATCTCCTCTTACAGTGTGTACAGAGCTGAACGACGGAACATGGGAAGAATAAAACAGGCTCTGGATCAGGGCCACAGCAACTAGCTATCCTCTACAGAGGGAGCAGAAAAAATGACTGCAAGGAGTCTGATGCAATCCTTGTACGTGCAAACGGAATTTTCATTTTAATCTGATCTGTGAGAGAGCACAGGCCTCAGCAACAATGGAGGATTCTCCACTATCTGCAAGAAGCGACTGGAGGGTGAAATCTATTAGGGAAGCTTATTTCTACAAAGACAGAGATTAAAAAAAACGCAGCAATAGTGTAAAATATTCAGAAAATAAACCAAGAACAAGTCTTTACCTCTGCAATATCAACCAAAGGATCGCTAAAAGGCAATATTAAACCAAAGATCATTGTATACAAAGATCAGGAGCCTATACTGCTCACAATGGTCTGTCATGTAGTAACCCTTTTACAAAGCCCCATGGCTTTACAGCAAGGACACTCATAAGCCAGCAGGATAGCCATTGCCACAGTTACAGAATATGGGAACAATAACTTACAGGTCTATTAAGGTTATCCATCTTGCAGCTTTGTAATAACCGTTACATCCATTAAGAAATGAAAAACAGAAAATGAACATGACGATATATTATATGTGGGAAACCCCATTGTGATCATTATAAATAGGTGTAGGTAGAGCCCTGACAAAATACAACTAGATGCACAACATATCAGGGATACAATAGCCTAAACCTGTACTAACTCCAAGTGACCGTCAACTCTAATCTACCAAAGTAAATGGCAAGCACAGTAACAGGACTCTACACCAAAGACCATGCGAGCCCTGGACAAAGCTGGGCACAGTCACTGCCATGCTAAAAGTTGTACCCCAGCATGCAGACACTTGCTGCCAATATATTTTGGATGTTCTCCAAAAAAGGAAAGCAACTATAAAAACTTAAGTCAAAAATGAGCACCTGAATACTATAATCCACAGTTCTCCTTGTTAAACATCAGTCCAAGTTATATTGATTTCTAATACTGGGCCAAGACCTGTTAAAGGGTTTTCCAGCGACATACAGTTTAGCCAAGTTGCTGATCATGGGGGTCTGAATGATTGGAACCCCACCGAACACAAGAACGCGGGTCTATTGTACTCTTGTCACAGCTTAAGATGGAGATTGCCTAGTGCAATGCTCATGCATCAGGGCTAACTAGTATGTCGCTGCAGTACCCCTTTAATATCGTACGTGTGCAAGACCAACATGCATATGACTTTTCAGAGACCTACAATGCCTCAGAACAGTGAGAGTCCATTATGTCTGCACCTAGCTAGAGAAAAGTAACAGAAATCTGATAAATGAAAAAGCAAAACCACAAAAAAAGAACAGATTGTGATTAACGTAAAGGATCCACAATACACATATGCAAAATATAAATTATACTGAAAAGCGACTAGTCTCTAAGCAAAACCACCACCATACTAGGATGCTAACACAGCGTCAAAGGTCATAAGCTCTACCACCACCTTACTATACCACTACATGGCGAGAACGGTCATAAACCCTACCACCGCCATACAATACTACTACTACATGGCAACACCAGCTATCATCTCAACCAGCATGCTATTCTACAACATGGCGACACTGGCCATCAGCTCAACAACCACTGTACTATACCACTACATGGCGAGACTGGTCATAGGCTCTACCACCACCATGCTATGAAAGTACATGGCAACACTGGCCATAAGCTCTACAACCACCATAGTATACTACTTCATAGCTGCACTGGTCATAAGCCCTACCACCACAGTACTATGCAACTACATGGCAACACTGGCCATAAGCTCTAGCACCACCATACTATACTCATATGGCAATACTGGACATAAGCTCTATCACCACTGTACTATACACCTATATGGCAACACTGGCCATAAGCTCTACAACCACCATAGTATACTACTACATGGCAACACTGGCCATAAGCTCTACAACCACCATAGTATACTACTACATGGCAACTCTGGCCATAAGCTCTACAACCACCATAGTATACTACTTCATAGCTGCATTGGTCATAAGCCCTGCCACCATGGTACTATGCAACTCTGGCCATAGCTCTATCACCACTGTACTATACTCCTATATGGCAACAATGGCCATAAGCTCTATCACCACTGTACTATACTCCTATATGGCAACAATGGCCATAAGCTCTACCACCTCTGTACTATACTCCTATATGGCAACACTGGCCTTTATCAGCTCAACCACCATCATGTACTGGGATACTAACTTGGTAACACTGGTCACGCAGATAAGAGATCATCCTATAGAAAGTGACCGGTCCTAAAGTCTTAACTCCTTTCACAGTGAACTATGACAAAATTCACATGGATTCTCTGTGCCTAAGCTGAGGCCTCCATTTACATGAAATGAGGCGGTCACAATCAAAATGTAAAACTTGACAATCTAGTGTCCTCTGTTATCAGCCAGGCTAGGCTTCACAGAGGGCTTACTGAGGATCTTTTCAATGGGATGTCATCCAGATGATCACTGGTACCCCTGGCACCTGCACAAAAAGACCCCCCCCCCCAAATCCAGTAATGAGGATCCATGTACCAGGACCCACAAAGCATGTGCACAGGGATGAGCAGCATCCAGGAGCCCCTGACCCCTGGGATGATGTGCAGGGAATAGGATACAGGTCAAGTCCAAGTCAAATCCATCCTCCTGGTATCGCCTTTTGTTCCTGCTGACGAACTCCTTGATGATGGCGGTCATGTCGGGGAGCCTGGGGGTGGGGAAGAAGGAGGAGAGGGGGGCTGAGAGGTGCTGCTGGTGGGGGGCAGCAGCGGCCCCGGCTCCGTGTTCTGCCTCCTCTCCCCGGCCGTTCAGGTCCCCTCTCCGCCCCCTTCTCCTCCTCCTACTGCTGCTGCTGCTGCTCCGGGGGCTGCCGGGGGAGGCCAGAGTATGGCCGGAGGGAGCGCACTGCGAGTGCGGGGATGCGGCCTACTTCCTCCACGTATCAAGTCCCGCGGTCTCCTCTCCTTGTCGCCGTTTGGGGCTACACAAGTCCTGCCCGGGTCTCTGTCCACCCCAGCGCGTCGTTATCCAGAGTCTCCGGTGCCCGCCGCCTCCGCTCAGGCCTAGTCCTCGGCCTCCTCCGGTGCTCGGCGTTCAGGCAGCCGCTGCGGGATGGAGCGCTGTGCTCTGTGCAGGAGCCCGCCTGCCGCGTCTCATGTCTCCGCCAGCACCGCCGCTGCACGCTCAAGCTCCCATCATGGCTTCCCAGCGAGAGTCAGCGAACGAGTCACGGTGCGTATCCCTCCGCCGGCAATCACAAATCACTCCGCCCGCAAAATAGTCCGCGCGCGCGCCACATCACCCTACTCATCAAAGCCATAACTGAACACCTTATAAAAGACCAAGCTTATCACTTACCCCTTTACCTCAGTCCTATCACCCGAAACCGGGAAAGAGAACGCTTTCACCGTGACAAATTAAAAGATTTCACATTCGCGGCGGAAGGATATATAGATTTTTTTTTTCTTTTGCATAGCTGGGACTATTTTTTGTTCCTTGAGGAGGGGGAGTCACGTGGTGCAGAAGTGGGGGAACTTTTGCAAAATGTAATTTTTTTTCTGCACTTCATTTCCCTCTCTTCCTCTTGCATGTAGAAAAAAAAAAAGTGAGAGGCCTTTTTTCTGTTACACTAAAAGCTGTGGGGGAGGGAGAGAAGGATTCTGCAAAGATTTCTGCTGGAAGGAGGGGGAAAAAAAAGTTCAATATTTCTTCTCAGTTCTTCTTCAGTCTTTGTTATTTTTTTTTTCACTTGATAAAAAGAAGAGAAGCTGATTTTTTTAGATGAAGTTGTATAAAGAGTTAATAGTTCTTGGAAATTGATAGAAATGTTAAGAAATCCCACAAAAAGATGGTGGAATTACCTCACAGAAAGAATCATAGAAGTATAAAACACCTCACAGCATGCACCAAACGCAGGCCATGTATTTATGTGCGTGCGACTAACATGGAAGTTTTTAGCTGCAAAGGGGGGGAAGCCTAAAATTATTTTACATTAAGAAAAGCCCCTTTATACCCCCAAACTTCTTAGTGTCCTCTTTTTGTGGTTTAATGTAATAATATCTCTGTGCCCACTCATTACCACCTCACAGAACCGAACGTTACCACAATAACTCCTGTATAGTATAATTCCCCCCTTAGTACCCCACACACGGTATGATGCCCCCTTAGTGCCTGCCCACAAAACGTATGGTGCCCTCCCCCCCAATATCCCCACACTCTATGATACCCTCTTAGTGCCTGCCCACACACAGTATGATGCCCCCTTAGTTCCCCACATACAGTACGATACTCTCCTGGCATCCTCCACATTCACGCGCTGAGGTTACATTGCGTTTTAGCAGATGCAGTGGAGACGCAATGTAACCTCAGCATGTGATCAAGGCTGAAGTCAGTGGAATGCGTCAAAAACGCATCAAAAAATGCGACGCATCGCGTGAAAGCGCCCTCAAAAGGAACAGGTTTGGAAAAGAAGAGCACATACTTACCCTAATCAGATTTCCAACTGGTACTTTCAGGGCGCGTTCACACGTTGCGTTTTGGTTGCGTTTTCATTGCGTTTGGAACGCATATACAACAGCTGATGTGAGGTAATTTGCCTAATCACATTACCGTTTACGTTTGTAAACGCAATGTTAACATGCGTTAACATCGCATTTACGATGCGTTTTGTTAACGCATGCGTTAACAGTGATGAAATTAGGCAAATCACCTCTCCTCAGCTGTTGTATATGCGTTTCAAACGCAATGAAAACGCAGGTCAAAACGCAACGTGTGAACGCGCCCTCAGTTTCAGGTGGTCAGCGGACCAGCTTTACCAGTGAGTGGTCTCCTCGCGCCATAGGATGTCCCCACTGATTTCCAAGGGACTTCACTTCTTTTGTTTTTCCCCTGGTCTCTGGTGGCCACTCTTGGAGGAAGCAGGTCCCTGATCTCCCAGAACATCTGATGATATGATAACCAGCTGGGCTTCAGCACCAGCACTGTATTAATTGTTAGGCCCCTTCTACACTCGCGAGGCCTTAGGGTGAAGACACACATGGCGTTTTTGGGCCGTTTTTGGGCCGTTTTTACTAAGTGCGTTTTCAGATAGTTAAAAACGCATGCGTTTTTAATGATCTGAAAACGCACTTAGTAAAAACGGCCCAAAAACGCCATGTGTGTCTTCACCCTTACAGTGCTGGTGCTGAAGCTTAGCTGGCAAATGGGAGGAACTGCCCATCTGTACAAGGTGTGCAGTCAGTGGGATCTGTCCGACATTGTGTGCAGGAGACCTTTGTATGTGTTCTTTATTTTTCCAGCCAGACCCATTTGAACTTGATCACCAAACTAGCAAAGTTATTTTGCCAACCTCCCTCCTATACACATGCACACTTGGCTCTACCATACATAGGACATTAAGGCACTGCTAGACACATGTCTGAGGATTATCTTCCAGGAAAACAAAGGATCAGGGTAATAAAAGGTTGCTATCAGGGAGAGGAGGTATACACATTAGATCTACCACTTCTAATGTGTATAAGGCTTCCAAACAGATTTGGAGGAAATTAAGTACAAAGCCCACCTGCCTGATCCTTTTGTTCCTAGGGAGATAAGCCACAGCTGGAGGTGTCTGACAGAGACTTGATTGACTGACAGCTAACTAAAGTGAGTGATCAGCTTTAAAATATATTGGTTTGATAACTTTTTCTCCACTGTTTTAGGCCAAAAGTTTAGCAGAATTTTGTCGCTCGATGCTGCGTCTGAAGACCCAATGGGGGGGATTTACTAATTCTGGCGCAAGCACGACTGTCAGCATCGGAGATCAGTCTCCGGAAAGCACAGCCCGATGTTTTAAAGAGGGGCACAGCTGTAAGTAAATAATGGGTAGACGGTAATAATCAGTCATGCAACATAAAAATGCCAACATCAATGAGATGTGCGCCAAAATCTTACATGTACAGCGCCTTAATTTTGCATTCTCTTACCATTTTTTTTCCTGGTCTATTGTGCGCCAAAAAGTGTGCCTAAAAATGCCCGCAAAATACACATAAATGTGACGTATAATGTGGAAAAGTTAGGTCACGCCCATTTGCACCAAAAAAAAAAGACGGAGGAGTCGGGATAGTCGGAAACATCTCATTACAAATCTGCGCCCAAAACAAACAAAGATGCCGGGATTTTTTAGCCGCAGATAATACATGTCCCCCACTGTGTGGTTCAATGAGGCACAAAAACGTCTAAACTGACATATGTTACAATCATTTACGCCAGTTTTTTGGAACCGAGTTTTGGCACAGATTATTTAGTTATTTTAATCTTCAAGTATTATACAATGAAAACAACTGAAATGAACCATACAGAAAATATACTAAACATTTAATTTTCCCCAGTGCCTTAAAAGATACAGATTCACACGCTAAAGAAAATATTCTGATTTCCATTATAAACATACACCGCTGTAAAGTTTCTTGCACAGGAACTTGTTTTAATAGAAGCAACATTTTACTTTAGGAGAAAGTTGGAAGTTTTCTTGAAACAACATGTTGGAAATTGTTTCAATAGTTCATAAAGATACTTTGTTTTATCTGAAAAGTAGTTTTGACCATACAAAGCCGCAGACAGTATTAGCATCCCTAGAGGTCTGTGTAACCATTACATTGTGTGTGTCATTAGTAGCAGTATCACTGTGCAGAATTCATTTATATTCCAGGATTGTAGCTGGACTCTGTTAGATCTCTTCACTGAACACAGCACAGACCTTCTCCCCCCACCCCCTCCCCCCAACTGCTTTAGTATTCAAACAGAAACCTGATACAGCAGTGACTCATAGCAAAAGGGATTTATTGTAAAATCTTTTACAGGATTGTACCAGAGTCCACCAAGTCCAGCTGTATACAGGCGGTCCCCTACTTAAGGACACCCGACTTACAGACAACCCATAGTTACAGACAGACCCCTCTGCCCACTGTGACCTCTGGTGAAGCTCTCTGGATGCTTTAAAATAGTCCCAGACTGCAATAATCAGCTTAAAATTGTCTGCAATGAAGCTTTATTGATAATTCTTGGTCCTATTACAGCAAAAAAATTTGAAACTCCAATTGTCACTGGGGCAAAAAAAAAAATTGTCGGGAACTACAATGATAAAATATACAGTTTCGACTTACATACAAATTCAACTTAAGAACAAACCTACAGTCCCTATCTTGTATGTAACCCGGGGACTGCCTGTAAATGCATTTTTCACAGTCCTGCTTTCCATTAGGATCTTCATATGGCAAATGTGATGTTTCTACAAAACCGAAACCTTCCAGTGATACTGTCAATGCTGCGCGACATGTTCCTCGCACCGTCTAGCCTCCCCACATCATCCTGCCCTTGGCTCCCCAGGTGTACCCTGTTCCGCCTGTGCCAGCTGCTATCCATACCGGGAGCACTACTAGAGGCAACAGCCTTGTAATGTCTCCTCACCAACTTCCAGATCCTTGTACAAGGGTGAAAAACTAGGGGTTCATGGATAACGCCCTAAGTGGTGGCAAATATCAAATCAATTGAATAGCATGAAGGCAGCTATTACTGGGAGCTCTATGGATGGCTGAGTAGTGTAGCAATGCTCTTCACATATATACCATCCAGCATCTATACAGGCTCATGGTTACAGTCCGTGTTGTAGCAGCTGGCAGGATAAGAACTGCATAAGTATTAAGTAAACTAATGCTGTATGTACACATTCAATAGCTGTCAGTCTGACAATCATTTGACAACTATGTTCACCAACTCGCTCATAAGCATGCACTGAGTGCTGCGCGTATAGAGATAAGTGCAAAGCGCGAAAATCTCTCGCTGCTGCTGCTGCATATAGGATCCGCAGAATTTGTATCATGGCCCTTGAGAGTAGACTCCCGCCCCCTCCAGTCAGATATTCATGTGCTATCTTTAGGATTGATTCAGAACTACAGTGTTTTTTGGACTATAAGGTGCACCATCAATAAATGCCTGCTAAAACGTCTAGATTCATCTATAAGGTGCACTGGAGTATAAGGCGCACCTGATTATAAGGATGAATGACCAGCAGGTGGAAGCCCTGTGCACAGTACAAGGCAGCTGTTGTCTGTAAGTATGGTTCATATATAAGGCGCACTGGACTATAAGGTGTACCTTTGATTTCTGAGAAAAATCTAAGGATTTTTTGTGCGCCTTATAGTCCGAAAAATACGGTAGTATATCATTAAAAAAATGCATTCATAGTCTTAAGTATTAAGACATGCTCTGGGACTTCCAGTTTCAGGCCTTGCACTCAACAGAAAATTCACGGAAATCAGGGGATGATAACCCGTCTCCGAATAAGCCCCTTGTTGGATGAAGTGGGTCCCGAAACTGGAAATACATCAGTGGCATGGACCACATGAGCCAGAGCAGGGCACCTATGTGTTCTCTTTTTTTTGTACTCCTGCCCCCTGGGGAAGGGGGGGGGGGTTACAATACTAAATGAAGAATGGGAACAAATTCAGAGTAATGCAGTCAATGCTTATGCAACTTTGTAGTGAATCCCATTTAACAGGTGTAACAGGTACAGCCATAAACGAAGTGCGACCATGGTGTTATCTGCATTCATTTCTGTTGATTTGTTCCTTTCATGGTTAAAACAACGAACAGGAGTACTACTATGATGTGCCCATGTTTGCAGGACAAAAACTAATGTGCTGGGCCCATAAAATAAAGAGCTAAAGGGAACCTGTCACCAGATAAACCTAATAACAAGTTCCATAGCACTATTCTAACTTGTGCTCTATACTGTTTTAAGCTAACAAATGCATAGTTCCTATCCCCAGAAAATGAGGTAAGTAAGCCTACCTGCCTGAAGGAGCAGCGAATCCCAAAGGTGTGTGCTATTCATGCAAGGCAGGGGGCAGTAGGCTTACAAACAATATTTTCTAGGGATAGGAACTATGCATTATTTTTTAGCTAAAAACAGTGCAAGCATAAATTAGTATAAAGCTATGGAAACTTGTCAGTAGTCTTATTAGGCTGGTGACAGGTTCCCCTTAAGGAACTGCATACGATGCTAGTAAAGTTAAAGGAAATCTATCAAAATCAAACATGATAAACCAGGGACACTTACTTATAGATCCAGGCTCTGTGACTGTGGTAATCTTCTTATATTATGTTATCCCTGGTCTTCCATTTACTTCTAAAATCAAGTTTTAAAAGAATGTGCTAATGAGCCAGAAAAACTCTGGGGGGTGTTACCAGAGCCCCTCCATGCTGTGGTTTCACAGGTCATTACACCGTTCAGTAGCGCTTCTCTCTCCCCCTGCTCTCTCTGATCTTATTTCAAAGATCTCACATAACAAATCCTCAAAACTGAAAATTGTTGCCCACAGAATCAACAGACGTAAACCTCTGATTTGTATTTATATAGAAGGTAACTTCGGACTATTTCTCTCCTATGTATTCACAAGAGTTAGTACAACTGGCATATGAAGGGAACCTGTCACCAGGGACCTCATTTTCACTAAAGACAGGTTACAGACGCCCATCACACCCGCAGTGCAAATCTGCCTTTCTGCTTTCTGAGGATTTTCATTACAATATAAGTGTGTGTTTTACTATACCTTGCACCCTGACAGAACCTCTGTGTAGTCCCAGGGGTTGGCTTTTGTTTGAATGCATCTAAAAAAACAACATGTAACTTGTCTATGCTGCTCACTTCTCAGCTCCTTCACTAAGCTGATTTCAATGGCTGAGGGAGAAGCTGTACAGAAGCACAAAGGTGGGGGCTGAGAAGTCTGCAGCACAGGCAAGTCACGTGTTGTTTTTTTGAAATGCATCCAAACCATTGGGTAAGTAATTGGCTTAGTGATAGAAAACAGAGGGTCATCATTAATGGCACATCTCAGATTGGGTTGACGTTACCAGTGGAGTGCCACAGGGGTCAGTATTGGGGCCACTTCTTTTTAATATTTTTATTACTGACCTTGTAGTGGGTTTACACAGTCAAGTTTCAATATTTGCAGATGATACTAAGCTGTGTAAAGTAATAAATACTGAGGTCGATAGTTTAGTATTACAGAGGGATTTGTGGAAGCTTGAGGAGTGGGCAGAGAAATGGTTGATGAGGTTTAATGTAGATAAACGTAAAGTTATGCACTTGGGCCGTGTAAACGAAAAGTATAATTATGTTCTAAACGGTCAATTACTTAGTAAAACTGGAGCTGAAAAGGACTTGGGGGTATTGGTGGATGGTAAACTTAATTTTAGTGACCAGAGCCAGGCGGCTGCTGCTAAAGCAAATAAAATAATGGGATGTATCAGGAGAGGAATAGATTCTCATGATAAAGACATAGTTCTGCCCTTATACAAATCCCTGGTCAGACCACACATGGAATATTGTCTACAGTTTTGGGCACCGGTGTATAAAAAGGATATAGTAGAGCTGGAACGGGTGCAGAGGAGAGCAACCAGGATTATTAGGGGAATGGGGGGATTAGAATACACTGACAGATTACAAAATTTGGGATTATTCAGTTTAGAAAAAAGACGACTGAGAGGAGACCTCATTACAATGTACAAATACCTGAACGGACAGTACAAGGATCTCTCCAAAGATCTTTTTATACCTCGGCCTGTGACCAGGACAAGGGGGCATCCTCTGCGCCTAGAGGCGATTTTACCATCAACATAGACAAAGGTTCTTTACTGTAAGAGCAGTGAGACTATGGAACGCTCTGCCGCAGGAGGTTGTTATGGCGGACTCTATGTACATGTTCAAGAGAGGCCTGGATGACTTTCTGGAGAGAAAAAATATCACGGGTTATGGGGATAAAACATTTATTTAATTCTTAAAGGTTGGACTTTATGGACTTGCATCTTTTTCCGGCCTTATATATTATGATACTATGATACAAAGCCCAACCCCTGGGACTAAATTGTAATGCAAATGCTTAGAGAAGACAGAAAGGCATATTTACACTGCAGGTGTGATGGGCCCTGTCTTTAGTGAAAATGAGGTCCCTGGACTTACTCAGAGTCCTTACTCATAACTATTGTTTGTGCAAGAGTGTAACAAGTAATCTTTTGGGCTCAATTTTCTATTTTTGCTAGAGATTATGTAGCAGCAAACTTCATGGAGTCAATACCCGCTAGTAAGACGTTGGTTTAGCACCCAGGCAATCTCTGTCTATTCCTTTGTCATGAAGCTGAACATGTTGATGCATGTGACAATGTATGCCATTACGATACTGTGTGGTCAAAAATTTCCCAATTTGAAATCACCTCCATAACATTGTGGTTTGTGTTGCTAGGATCCCTATTACAGAAAGTGTTTTAAAGTAGAAGTAGGGACTATTGTACCTTGTTAAAGCAGATGTCAGGGGGAATCTTCTGTCTGAATATAGAGGTGGTGGCAGATGTGCAGACTTTTCTACTGGGTCAGCAACTTTCTATATAGCCATACATAGTAGTCACACATGACTTTTGCACAGTGTACATAATATAAAACATAGATTACAACATAGAGGCTCCTGGTAACATGCAAATAATTGCCATTACAATCAACATCATTTTACATTTCACAATAACTACTGTATATAACTTGCATTAAATTTTTTTGGAATTCTGATGGGACTTCTGAGGATGTCATCAGGACCTTCTGTTTAAAGCCAACCAGGACCCTTAACAGACACTGCCTCTGTCCTGTGTCATATGTATATTGACTGCCTGTGTTTGACCCCGCTCTTCTCTGGAATTTGCCTATTGCTTTGCCCTTTTGATTTTCACTTCCTGGTTTTGACTCCTGTCCTGAATTTAATCTCTGGCTCTGTTTGCTTCTGTTGGATCCCTGCACCTAACCAATCTTTAGGACTAGGCCTACAGCTCAGTTTCACTACACTTCACACTTAGGCCCACTGGTTGTTCATGCATCGTAGATGCTCCCTGGCCCTCTATGTTTTCTATGGCACAATGATGCCTGTGCCTGGTGGTGTGATCAGGTACCCTTACAAATCCCAAAACTCTACACTCAGGGACTTCTTTTGTCTGAAAACATTCTGCAAAAAGTCTGGCCATACTGGGGTACTATTGATAAACTGTTATACATGGAACAGCATGATCAGGAGGACTGTTTAAATACAAATTCTAATTGAATTCGGAAATTTATTGGACGATTCATCAATTAAAAACCTGTTACATTGTGCAATAATGAAACATTGCACAGTTGGACATGTGCATTCATAAGTTTAGAGAAGATCACATTAAAGGGGTTGTCTAGAGGTTGAAAAACATCTAAACAACTACTCACCAAGCCATGGTTTGTAGAGCTTACCACGTACTACTTATGGTCAGGGGTGGCACTGATTTTAGAAGAAAGCTGCCATGTTTTTCAACCCCTTTATGCTCACCTATAAAGGTTAGACTGCATTTTAGGTTCATCCTTACATTTCACCAATAAGACAAATATCCCTAAAGCTACATTCACACGATGTATGCCCGCCGTACCGTAGTACGGCGGGCATACATCGGCGCTGCGGAGAGGAGCAGGGGATGAGCGCCGCTCACCCCCGCCCCTCTCCATAGGAAGATACAGCGCACAGCGCCGTATCACGGGAAAATATAGGACATGTTCTATCTTTTCCCGGGCTACGGAGCGGTACGGTGCCGCACGTGTGCTGCACCGTACCGCTCCCGTACAGGGCCGTGAGCCCATAGAAGTGTATGGGGGACGTATATCGGCCGTACGCACGTCGGCCGTATATACGTCCCCCATACATGTGTGTGAACGTAGCCTAAGTGTGTATATAGATTTCTGTATGTAGGCTATTTCACGCCAGTTCAGGAACAGCTTAAGGCCGCTTAGGCTGAAACGCGTAGATCATATGCATGTAACAAAGGGATAGATGCTTGTATGCCCTATGTATAATTCTATTTGAAATAAAAGAGAAAAATTATTTTATCCACTGCAACCTGTGCTGGGCTACAGTTTTTTCGTACAGAGCACGGAGTTTTGGGATCATCCGTGCACGACAAGTGGAGGAAATGCTGGGAGTGGTGAGCTGAATTTACTTTTTTAGCTTAGGAAAGCTTGGTACGGAAATTATGGTAGTTCCTATAGGCACAGAAGATAGGGCTTTCACTTACAGGAACAATGCCGTGACATAACCTATGTCTAAAGCTAGCAGAATGCCAACAATTTCTGAGAAAAAGAAATTGATTATGTAATAAACTCATTTGGGATGAGTCTTGGGATGCACAAGTGTTATATGTTAAACGGCCTCAGTAGTTTTATGTAAATTAGGCTTCGAAATGAGAACACACGTAACACTCTAAATATACAATACCAGGAGGTTACAGTCAGCAAGAACAACTGAAGTGCTAAGACAGGAAGTCCCTAAATTCTGCAATTCTGCACATTCTTCCTCTTAAAAAGGATCTATGGTTTTATATGGATTAACCCATTATACAGAAGCTCTTATTCATGGTGGATTCTTAGAATTTTGCTCGTCACATTCCAACACTCATCTTTTTCACATAATTGTTGTTATTATTTTTGCAGTTGTATGAACATGATTGATTAGTGATATTTTCAGAATTAAATTAAATTCTTAAATATTTAAAAATTTCATATTTGTAGGAGTTTTCCATGGAAAGGAATCTGACAAAACTTGCCAAGTATCTGTTCTACCCAGAAAGATTAAGGGGGTTTTCCCATTTAGTCTATTTATGACATATCCACAAGATGTTGGGAGCAGCACCCCTGAACCCCTTCCGGCAGTCGGGAAAGGAGTGGAGTGTGCCGCGCAACTCTATGAGACTATACTCTGAGAGTATAGTCTCAGCTATTGTCATCAATGCCATAGAGATGAATGGAGAGTGGCCGCGGATGCAGGTTGGGAGTCAGCAGTCAGTACATCGTAACTTTATCCAGAAGAATTAGCAATGCTCCACAAGTTTCCAGTAATTTGTCTTGAGTAACCTCTATCTGTCTCTTCATTAAGTGGCCAGAGATGATTGAATTTTACTGTTTCGGTGCCTTAATTATGGTCTCTGCACTCAGAGAATCTGCTCTTTGTTTTACCAAATTCCATGAACCAAATTCTCCAGTGCCCACCCTGGTTTTGTCACCACTCACCAGTTCTTGACTGGGACACTGGAAAAGATATCTCCATAACTGTCCAGTCCAGTTCTGTAATTCCCCATCCACTTCCTAATCTGCCTCCCCACTATGCTATATGCACAGATGTCTTCAGGGAGAAGAAAGCTGAGACTCATCATTGTCCATATGACTGTGCAATGTAACTAACACCTGCAACATTACTTCCTCATTAGAGTATATATTCCTTAACCCTACTAGAGACAAAATCAAGTTACTCAACAGAAGATGGACAACTCTTCCACCCTGCAGTGATTATAGGTCTACATAAAATGACTGTGAAAAATATATATGCTGATTTCAGAATTCTTCAACAGTATCTATACTGCTAAGATTTTCCCCAAGTTGGACCTGCAACTATCCATAAAGGCAACAAATGGAATAAGTTACAAATAAGGGCGGTTCTCTGTCCTAAACATGTCAATTTTGTTTTTTTGATCCTGTGCTCACTACCCTGTTTTTATCCTGATATAGAATAAGGTTTAATGGATTTATCGGACTCGCTGAAGCAACTCTTTATTCTTTTGGATGCCTGCATCAAGGCTAAATTCACACTATCGTTTCTTCCCTCCATTAAATAAGTGAAGAATGGAGGTTTAACGGATCAGTTAAAAATTCCATTCATAACAATGTAAATGTATGTGATCCGTTATTATTGCTTTTTTTCAAATGTTGGAAAAGTACCGCAGCCTCCGTCATTTTTTCCGTCCAAAAAAACACTTGGATAATGGATGCCTGCCAAAACGGAACATAACGGATGCCATAAAATCTACATTAATGTCAATGGGATTTTTAAATGATACATTAATCCTCTGTTAAACCTCCATTCTTTATTTTTTTAATGGAGGGAAGGAACAGTATTGTGAAATGAGTGCCCAACATCATACCTCCTAAGAGTTATATAGTCCTGGGCTGCAACCAGATGCACCTCTGATCGCATTGGCCCACATTTACTAAGAACAGTGCAAACTGCACTTTGTGCAGTTTGCCTGTGCATAGTGCAGGGTGCGCCAGATTCAGGATTTCTGGCGCATGTTCTTCATGAATCTGCACTGCCCCAACAGCATGCACCTCCTTTTTTTGGTGCACCATTAGCACGGGGTGTGCGACACAATTCTGTCGGACATTGCATGATAAATGTGGTTCACAGTCCAACTGAGCACCAGAACGTCCATTTCAGTGCATAAATTTGTGTCACATGACTCTTGCATGACTCGGATGCAAGAATAGTGCATCCGAGTCACAAAATGGTCACATGTGACACATATGTGGCGCGTACACTTCTTAAATACCTGTGCAAGCAGTTTGCACTGAAAAGAACATGCAAAGTCGACAGAAAACTGGCCCATTGCCCTTAGTGAATGTGGACCATTTAGTCTTTCTCTTTGGTACCCAGTAGCCTCTTAAGAAAATTTGCATATATATCAGATAAATGATTTATAAAGTTCTGGGGCACTAAACTTTTAGCCAAAAAATGGACAGGGCTGCTATACAGTAGATGAACCTGCTACAGGATCTACCTTATTAGAGACAAAGTCCCACATTTACTAAGGCCTTTACCCTAGGTTTCTAGTGGATTTTGCCACTTCTTTCTAGTGCAAACTGCTGGCACAGGTATTTAAGAAGTGTCACCACCACAAATGTGTTGCACTATACCCGGCGCAACACAAATTTCTGCACATGAAGGGGCGTTCCGGTGCACCCTGTCTCGGGATCTCCCGTGTCCCACCGTGTGCCCCTGGAGCCTAGCGTAACTCACCTCTCCTGGCTCCAGCGGCCGTCTAAGCTGCTCCCGCGGTTCAGAGCTCGCAAACATTTAAAGGGCCAGTGCCCCGATAAATGGTGCTGGTCTGACATAAATTCCTGCCCCTTCCTATGACCCTTGCCGGATCTTCAAGCCATCCCCTGAAGAAAAAGCTCACCTGTGTGTCCTGTGTATCCTGTGTTCCTGTGTATCCTCTGTTCCTGTGTTCCTGATCCATGTGCCAGTCTGTTCCTGTTTTCCTGATCCCTGTGCCAGTCCGTTCCTGACTTCCTCATCTGTGTGCCAGTCCGTTGCTATGTTCCTGACCCATGTGCCAGCTCCTGCGTTTCCTAACGTGAGTCCTAGTGTACCGTCCTGTGCTGTCCTCCCGCTGTCACCCCGGGTACAGACTGTCTCCTGTATTACTACCTTGGCAGCCACTGTGGGCTAGTCGCACCTGTGGAACAACCTGGTGGCACCCCGCCGCAGCAAGTCCATCCCACTTTGTGGCGGTCTCTGGTGAAGACCAGGTGTCACTTAGACTCCCAGCCCTGACATCGGGGCAGTGAAGGGGGCGCCAGATTCATGTTAAGCTTGCGTCAGAAATCCTAAATCTGGCGCCCTATGTACACTACAAAGGCAAACTGCACAAAGTACAGTTTACACTGATTTTGATAAGTGTGGGCCAGTGGATTGTAACTGCATTAAGGATTGAGGGCATGGGCACGCAATATCACCAGGTCCATACGGCAGTACCACAAGTACTACCCTGACAGAGTGTTTATCTTATTACTTCTGGAACCCAATTCTGTGGGCAGCTGCCCCTCTTAAAAAGCTGATGTATCTCAGCTGCCCTCAGGCTTGTATGACAGGATCCTGGCTGTGTTACAGTTATGCTGGCACTTGCCCATAAGGCATCTCTTTGGGTATTTCATTTAATCCGTGTACTAGCAGGATGACCAAAAACTCAACGAAAGATACTTTGTGGCAGTGTTATTTGGCAGCTGCTGGGATTCTAGATTATCTGCAAAGCAATTATTAATGAACATTGTGATGATTGGGATAATATTTAGGATGTATCAGTAAATAAATGTAAATAGCTGCTACCGAGTATGGAAAATGCTGAAAAAGTCAGGCAGATGGCAATGCCAGGCATACCATGGCCAGCACTTACACCATTGGCAGAGATCCTTACATTATAGAGGGGCTTTTCACATTATGGCTTAGGTCCATATGAGACCCTCAGAGACTTTTCCAGCTAATACTTCCTTGAGAAATTCTGTAATGTGACATCATGCTTCAAATTTCTACAATTGAATTACTGTAATTGAAACTAACCATATTGCTCTAATGGAGTAATGTATGTGACAGACTCTTCCACGTGTGTACCCCCAGCAGTTCCCACAGCAATTCCTGGAGAGACACTACTAGAACACCACTAATAGGTCATTGAAGGTCCTTGGGACTTGTGGTTTAGTGTCCCAAATCGCCGTGTATGATCCTTGAGTCTAAAAAAACCAAACTTTATACTCACCTCCATCCTTGATCATTCGGCACTTGCGTGTTGCGGGTAGTGAAGCCAACGTAGTACACCCCGGCTTCACTACGCAAGCGCCATAGGTACAGCATATGTGCAGTGTTAATGCATTATGCACTTTGTTATATGTACACATTCTTAATTAATGAATTAGGGGGTGCTGTATGTACAATGAATTAGGGGTGCTGTATGTACAATAAATTAGGGGTGCTGTGCTCTCTATAATTCATTTCAGGGAACTTTATATTTGGAGAATTAATTTATTAAGCACTTATATGCGATGTGACATGTGAATCAAATAAAATTTGGAGAATTTCACTCCATTTTAATAGTATTAAATAAAGGTTATATTTTTATACATATTCACTCCCTATCTTTACCCTTTTCTTAAAATAACCTGATTTGAAAAAGTGAATACTTAGGTGGTGCACTTCAGAGAGTGATCTTTTTAAATTATAGAACGGTCTGTTCTTACTTAAGTGTGTGTGGGGTCAAAAATATTGTCAGTCAAGTGGCCCTGTGAACACACAGTGGTATACATTATTGTCACGGTTACACCCGTTGTGGTCCCGTCCGCGGGTCTGCTTCCTGGCTAGGCCGCGCGCTCCCACTGCTACGGCAGACGCCTCCGTGTTTCTGTGTTCCTGTGGTGGTTCAGTACTCCTCTGGCAGTCCTGCCATCCTGAGGTCCTGCCATCCCAAGGTCCTGCCATTCCGTGGTCCTGCCTACCCAAGGTCCTGCCTACCCGAGGTCCTGCCTACCCGAGGTCCTAACTACCCGAGGTCCTGCCTTCCCTGTGTCCCTACCTTGGCTGCCACCGCGGGCCTAGTCGTACCCATGGAGCGACCTGGTGGCTCCCCACCGCAGCAAGACCATCCCGCTTTGCTGCGGGCTCTGGCGAAGACCAGGGGTCCACTTAGACTCCGCTTCCGAGTTGCGGCTAGTACCCCGCGGTGGTCCGGGGAGTCCACTGACCTTTGCCCCAAGAGACTCTCCCACAACCCCGTGTGTGACAATATCCTGTTTCTCTGCATGAAAATGGGATGAGGAATGAATATTGGAAGTATTGGCTGTTGCCGATGTTTAGGTTGTGCTTTCCAGTGATGCCACTGTCTTTATATTGACAGGTACATCACTGAGGATCCCATGAATATATACTCAACGGAGGCTGGGGGCTGGATGCGATACTTTGCATCCATCCCCCATTGCTTACAATGGCCTCTGCTGAGCGTAAACATCCCTCAGCAAGTGGGAGCGATGGGAAACCAGAGCAAGATACTTGCTATAGAAACTGAACACTGGAGTTTGTCTGTAGATTCTGTAAAATATGTGTAGAGAGAGTAGACATATTACCATATTTCTGAATGAAAAGAATGAAACAATATAGATCATATTTATAAAATACCCAAATTCCACATGTAACACATGGAAGCAGCGTGTCTAATAATAGGCTACACTTGAAGTAACTCAATGGTAATGACAGATGAGTCATATAAGGTTGGATGCCATTTATCAGCCAGTGTCATTCAGTGAGGGAGTTTCCAAAGCAACATGAGACAAGTAACACATGCTGAATAGTTGGTGTCTTAATCGCAGGTGAATTAGTCACGCAAACTGCAATATCATTAAATTAGTCAAAATATGGAGAATAAGGGCAAGATGAATTGACAGGACTGAATACTGGGTGTTATTTGTGGGGAGTATACAAAAGGGCTAGAAAATACCTCAAAATTACTACTGAATATAATAGATCATTGATAGTTTTTATTTATTTATCTAATAGTTAGAAACTTAGAAAGGGGTTCTTTGCTATGAAACCCCTTACCTCTAGATCATAGCTCTTCATCCCTACAGAATCGTCAGGACAGTCCCGGTTTTTCACCGCTGTCCTGGGTTGTTGAATTATTGCCCTGTTGTGTCCCTCCTCCTCCTCCTCATCCCAACACACAGCTGCAGCTCCAGGAGGGGACCAGGAGGTGGGATCAGCTTCCTGCTGCTACCTCCACAATTGTACGCTTCCCCTCTTCAGCAGACATGTGTAAAGGTAGCATCTCTTCTAGGTCATACAACCACCCACCCCATCAAGTCAGAGACGGACATTCTAGCAGCAGCATTTATGTTTCTCAGCTTTCTCTACTTTGCCTTTCCCCTTTTTCTATCATCTTTCTAGGGAAAGGAAAAAGGACATTTGTATTTTGCACCCGACTTATAGTGTAGATACATATACACAATGTACTTATACATCATTAAATTTTTTCCCCCAGCACCTACAACAATACCTGTAAGTGAAGAGTGGCCAAGTTTGTCTCATCAACCATACTAGGAGACCAAGATGATAGGGGGCATAATAACAGCACAGTAGCACAGCAACAGTACAGCAAGACCACTGAATCCTAGTATGAGACCTCAGTATAGTTAAATATCCATACTGCCAGAATCTCACTTCCAATCGTGGACGGAATTCACCACAGGACTCCACACAGTGTGCCATGGGTCTCCTGCATGTCAGGGCTCGGGATCAGTGGACCCCATGAGCCACCGCGGGAGGTGGTACTAGCTGACATCTGGGACAGGAGTCTAAGTGGCACCTGGTCTTCACCAGAGCCTGCCGCAAAGCGGAATGGTCTTGTTGCGGCGGGGTACCAGCAGGTTGTTCCAGAGGTGCAACTAGCCTGCGGTGGCAGCCAAGGTTGCAGTACAGAAACGTGATCCAGGCTTTACGTCAGGAACAGGCAAGGAGTCAGGGCAGGCGGTTGAGATGCAGAGGTCAGGTCCAATGTCACAACAAGAGGTCAACACAGAGGCAGGGAACGGGAACAAGGAACGTCACAGGTACACACAGGGAGAGTGCAAAGATTTGTCAGGGTATCCTGGGAACAGCCAGCCTTTAAAGGTAACCTGGAAGTATCAGCGTCAATCAGCGGTGCGCTGGCCCTTTAAATCCTTGAGTGCCAAGCGGGAGCAGGAGCGTGGAGAGGTGAGTTTGGTGCTGGAGCCGGGGGCAGCACCACGGAGAGGAGCACAGGTGTGCCCGTGATCCGAGACATGGATCACAGGGGCACCTCAGGGATCCAGAGGAGAAGCCGTTGTGGAGAAGACTTTACACCTCTTCTTTCCTTCTCTAACAGAGGTGAAGAGGCATCCTCCAGGCGGGTAATGGTAGACACCATGGAAAAGGGGGGATAAAATAAAGAGGAGTCATTATATGTTGCATTTAGGGGTATTATATTGATCCATAGGGCTACAGGAAGGTGACATTATACTTGTGTGGAGCCAATAAGGTCGATATTATACAATGCTTGGGGGTGGGGTAAGGGGCAGGATATAACTATTTTTATACATATTTCTGTAGCCCAAAAGTTGGGAGATATGCATAGATGGTGCCATGGTTAGTGAGATTTTATTCTGCAGTCTGATGCTATTCAGATCTAAGATGGGTGGTGGTCGGTACACAGTGTTATTAGCTCTTTGTACAGTGTTTCTGCTTGCACCAAAGCTCCTTTTATCAGCTGATTGTCGGCGTTCCTGGTTGTCCAACACCATTAATCTGATATTGATGACCTATGGGTCATCATACATGTGTCATGAATAAGAGAAATTACCTGGAATCAGACAACTCTGGCAGTGGCCAGAAATGTTTAAACCCATCTGTCCTATTCTTCTGGCATCAAGCAGGAGTAAGGATGGCTCAATTCCACAAAACCCTCTTTTCACCTAAAACAAAAAATGGTATTATTATTATTATCATCCAGTATGTGTAAGGGCTCATTCACACAGCCGTTCATGGGGACGTACATGCGGCCGCAAATTTGCGGGCGCATATACATCCCCATAGACGGCATCCCCATAGACGGCACATGTGTGGCACCGATCCGTGCCGCACACCGCAAAAAGATAGAGCATGCTCTATCTTTCTGCGAGTGTGCGGCTGTGCGCCACTGTTTTCTATGGGGGAGGAGGGGATAAAACCTCCCCCAGCAGGACAGCGGGGCAAGGCCCAGTATCAGGCAGTGTTCTGCATGAACCAGGACAGTTGGGAGGTATGCATTGTATTTATATACCTGCACACACAATGGGGGTCATTTACTAAGGGCCCGATTCGCGTTTTCCCGACGTGTTACCCGAATATTTCCGATTTGCGCCGCTTGTACATGAATTGCCCCGGGTTTTTGGCGCACGCGATCGGATTGTGGCGCATCGGGGCCGGCATGCGCGCGACAGAAATCGGGGGGGCGTGGCCGAACGAAAACCCGACGTATTCGGAAAAACCGCCGCATTTAAAATCCGAAAATGTGTCGCTTGGGGAGCGCTCACCTTCACCTTCTATGGGATGGTGCATTCCGGGGCGTTAAGATTATTTTCGGCGCTGCAGCGCCACCTGGTGGACGGCGGAGGAACTACCATCTTAAATCCCAGCCGGACCCGAATCCTGTGCAGAGAACGCGCCGCTGGATCGCGAATGGGCCGGGTAAGTAAATGTGCCCCAATAAGTATAATAAATGTACTAATTAATAGATATTTCCTATTGCAAATCAGGATTTTAAACCCGGATATCTAAAAATTAGTATATTAAAATCAGTTGTTTAACCTCATGCATTTTTACTACACACAAACCTTATCTAGATGTACCTTCTATTAAGCGCTTTAAGATTTCAGACCCTTCATTTAAAAAACAAATGCTTACCTTGTCAATTCCCCGCTAATTTGTGAGGTGGTCCCTGCTTATCTCAACTTGATAAATGCAGAGCGGTCAATGCTCCCCCTATTATCAGGCACATAAATATCAAGCCATGCTTGTATGACATGGCAACATGCCTACACTATGCTGGTCGCTGCAGAAGAGGTGACAAAAAGAAATCAACTGAGGCGCCATAGACCAGGGAGTTCTTGTACATGGCTAGTAAAATCTATCTGACATTAATTTACAGTGTATTTCTCTAAACTATGAGCAGTAGCAAAGGGACCAGATAAAAATGCAAAATCAGGCTGTAACTTATGGAGGTTTTTTTGTATGGATGTTTCCAAAGTAGTGGCAGCCCCCTGTCCTCCAGCCTCCTCATGTAGTCTCCTGTCCTCCAGTCTCCTCTTGTAGTCTCCTGTTCTCCAGTCTCCTCTTGTAGTCTCCTGTCCTCCAGCCTCCTCCTGTAGTCTCCTGTCCTCCAGTCTCCTCTTGTAGTCTCCTGTCCTCCAATCTCCTCTTGTAGTCTCCTGTCCTCCAGCCTCCTCATGTAGTCTCCTGTCCTCCAGCCTCCTCATGTAGTCTCCTGTCCTCCAGTCTCCTCTTGTAGTCTCCTGTCCTCCAGCCTCCTCTTGTAGTCTCCTGTCCTCCAGTCTCCTCTTGTAGTCTCCTGTCCTCCAGCCTCCCCCTGTAGTCTCCTGTCCTCCAGTCTCCTCTTGTAGTCTCCTGTCCTCCAGTCTCCTCTTGTAGTCTCCTGTCCTCCAGTCTGCTCTTGTAGTCTCCTGTCCTCCAGTCTCCTCCTGTAGTCTCCTGTCCTCCAGTCTCATCTTGTAGTCTCCTGTCATCCAGTCTCCTCTTATAGTCTCCTGTCATCCAGTCTCCTCCTGTAGTCTCCTGTCCTCCAGTCTCCTCTTGTAGTCTCCTGTCCGGCGGCCTCCTCCTGTAGTCTCCTGTCCTCCAGTCTCCTCCTGTAGTCTCCTGTCCTCCAGTCTCCTCTTGTAGTCTCCTGTCCTCCAGTCTCCTCTTGTAGTCTCCTGTCCTCCAGCCTCCTCCTGTAGTCTCGTGTCCTCCAGTCTCCTCTTGTAGTCTCCTGTCCTCCAATCTCCTCTTGTAGTCTCCTGTCCTCCAGCCTCCCTCTGTAGTCTCGTGTCCTCCAGTCTCCTCTTGTAGTCTCCTGTCCTCCAGTCTCCTCTTGTAGTCTCCTGTCCTCCAGTCTCCTCTTGTAGTATCCTGTCCTCCAGTCTCCTCTTGTAGTCTCCTGTTCTCCAGTCTCCTCCTGTAGTCTCCTGTCCTCCAGTCTCCTCTTGTAGTCTCCTGTCCTCCAGTCTCCTCTTGTAGTCTCCTGTCCTCCAGTCTCCTCTTGTAGTCTCCTGTCCTCCAGTCTCCTCTTGTAGTCTCCTGTCCTCCAGTTTCCTCCTGTAGTCTCCTGTCCTCCAGTCTCCTCTTGTAGTCTCCTGTCCTCCAGTCTCCTCTTGTAGTCTCCTGTCCTCCAGTCTCCTCTTGTAGTCTCCTGTCCTCCAGTCTCCTCCTGTAGTCTCCTGTCCTCCAGTCTCCTCCTGTAGTCTCCTGTCCTCCAGTCTCCTCCTGTAGTCTCCTGTCCTTCAGTCTCCTCTCGTAGTCTCCTGTCCTCCAGCCTCCTCTTGTAGTCTCCTGTCCTCCAGTCTCCTCTTGTAGTCTCCTGTTCTCCAGTCTCCTCTTGTAGTCTCTTGTCCTCCAGCCTCCTCCTGTAGTCTCCTGTCCTCCAGTCTCCTCTTGTAGTCTCCTGTCCTCCAATCTCCTCTTGTAGTCTCCTGTCCTCCAGCCTCCCCCTGTAGTCTCCTGTCCTCCAGTCTCCTCTTGTAGTCTCCTGTCCTCCAGTCTCCTCTTGTAGTCTCCTGTCCTCCAGTCTCCTCTTGTAGTCTCCTGTCCTCCAGTCTCCTCTTGTAGTCTCCTGTCCTCCAGTCTCCTCTTGTAGTCTCCTGTCCTCCAGTCTCCTCTTGTAGTCTCCTGTTCTCCAGTCTCCTCTTGTGGTCTCCTGTCCTCCAGTCTCCTCTTGTAGTCTCCTGTCCTCCAGCCTCCTCATGTAGTCTCGTGTCCTCCAGTCTCCTCTTGTAGTCTCCTGTCCTCCAATCTCCTCTTGTAGTCTCCTGTCCTCCAGCCTCCCTCTGTAGTCTCCTGTCCTCCAGTCTCCTCTTGTAGTCTCCTGTCCTCCAGTCTCCTCTTGTAGTCTCCTGTCCTCCAGTCTCCTCTTGTAGTCTCCTGTCCTCCAGTCTCCTCTTGTAGTCTCCTGTCCTCCAGTCTCCTCTTGTAGTCTCCTGTTCTCCAGTCTCCTCTTGTGGTCTCCTGTCCT
Source organism: Engystomops pustulosus (assembly GCF_040894005.1). Classification (NCBI taxonomy): domain Eukaryota; kingdom Metazoa; phylum Chordata; class Amphibia; order Anura; family Leptodactylidae; genus Engystomops; species Engystomops pustulosus. The sequence goes on along the minus strand of NC_092421.1, from coordinate 19,041,370 downwards.
CCAGTCTCCTCTTGTAGTCTCCTGTCCTCCAGGTCTCCTCTTGTAGTCTCCTGTCCTCCAGTCTCCTCTTGTAGTCTCCTGTCCTCCAGCCTCCTCCTGTAGTCTCCTGTCCTCCAGTCTCCTCCTGTAGTCTCCTGTCCTCCAGCCTCCTCCTGTAGTCTCCTGTCCTCCAGCCTCCTCCTGTAGTCTCCTGTCCTCCAGTCTCCTCCTGTAGTCTCCTGTCCTCCAGTCTCCTTTTGTAGTCTCCTGTCTTCCAGCCTCCTCTTGTAGTCTCCTGTCCTCCAGCCTCCTCTTGTAGTCTCCTGTCCTCCAGCCTCCTCTTGTAGTCTCCTGTCCTCCAGTCTCCTCTTGTAGTCTCCTGTCCGGCGGCCTCCTCCTGTAGTCTCCTGTCCTCCAGTCTCCTCTTGTAGTCTCCTGTCTTCCAGCCTCCTCTTGTAGTCTCCTGTCTTCCAGCCTCCCCCTGTAGTCTCCTGTCCTCCAGTCTCCTCTTGTAGTCTCCTGTCCTCCAGTCTACTCCTGTAGTCTCCTGTCCTCCAGTCTCCTCTTGTAGTCTCCTGTCCTCCAGCCTCCTCCTGTAGTCTCCTGTCCTCCAGTCTCCTCCTGTAGTCTCCTGTCCTCCAGTCTCCTTTTATAGTCTCCTGTCTTCCAGCCTCCTCTTGTAGTCTCCTGTCCTCCAGTCTCCCCCTCCTCTCCTTCAGCCCCCGCCTGTGCTCCCTGTCCTCCAACCTCCTCCTGTCGTACAGCCTCCTCGCGTGGACTTCTGTCCTCCAGCTTCCTCCTGTCGCCTCCTGTCCTCCAGCCTCTTCTTGTCCTCCAGCCTCTTCCTGTCCTCCAGCCTCTTCCTGTCCTCCAGCCTCCTCCTGTAGCCTCCTGTCACCTCCTGTCCTCCAGCCTCTTCTTGTCCTCCAGCCTCTTCCTGTCGTCCAGCCTCCTCCTGTAGCCTCCTGTCACCTCCTGTCCTCCAGCCTCTTCCTGTCGTCCAGCCTCCTCCTGTAGCCCCCTGTCCTCCAACTACAAGTACTTTACTTTACTTATTTTAAGATGCATCGGACCATAAAAGCTGTTGCAGGGCTGTTTCGGATTTTTCCGTGATCAGTTCGTGATCACAGCCATGACGAGTGCTGTGCCACAGAGTTGTCGCTATGGTGGGGATAGAACTCCATGCCTTAGGTCTCATTCACATTGGCATTGTTTTTCACTGATGCCTCACTCAGCCATTGATTTCTATGGTTGTTTTCACACTGGCATGTATTTTCACTGATTCGTTGGAAAGGCAAAAGAAGTCTATTGGTCCGCATAAAAAACTGTATGTAACATTCCGTTTTTTTCGCTGATGAGGCTGAAAAACCAGATATGATGTTTGCACATAAAGTTAAACCTTCAGTTTTTTTATGCGATACGGAGACAAAACGGATGCATCACGGAGATAAAAGTGGAAGAAAAACTGAAACACGGAGCACCAACGCCAATGTGAAAGAGCCCTTATATTAATATATGATGCACAGACTTCTTATTTCGCTGATATGTAGAAGAGCCAACTCTGCATAGTGATAGATTGTGGCGCTTGTCACGGCTGTGATCACAGGCTGATAACGGAGTGAGGTGAGACAGCTCTAAGATATGTAGGGGGGGGGGGGGATTCTGATAATACACAAGCAGAGCTGCAGACAATTGCTAATTACTTCTCTGGGAATTCATCACCAGACACAGACAACTTTATGACACCATCCAGTCTAGAATTCATTGATAGCCTGTCTTCTTGTGGCCAAAGGAAGGGATTTTTTTCCTTTGCGGCCCTAGTTGTATATTATCAAATAGTTATATGTGTATACAATCCCCTAGCACAAAAATAATTTTCAAATTCTTTCACATTCTTCTGGTTTTATGCTAAAAAATGCATATAAATTCATTGTTACTAAAGTAAAGGATTAATCAGGCAATCAGGATTATATATATCATATATATGATGTATGAAAATATCTTCATTTTACGTTTAAGATCAATGTTACATTTAAGATTTACTTTAGATCTAAGTCAATTAAATCTTGTACAATATGAGTTGGTGGTAAGAAGCGGAAGTAGCCACATTAAAATATAGACACTTGGCGCCACCTGCTGCTTAGTAGAGTCAAAACTGCTGAATCTGCATTTTGATCACTTAAGTTGTCAGAGGGGAAACTTGAGTCAAGAATCAAGATCTTATAGAAATGACATTGAAAGTTAATGAATAATGGGGCACATTTACTAAGGGCCGTGCACCTGTTTTCTGGCGGACTTTACACGTTCTTTTAGCGTATCTCCCTAGAGGGATAAAAAGTCCCTCCGTCTTCTTTTATAAACCACGCCCATTGACCCACCCACAAGCATATTGTAATATCGACCATAATGGCCCCCACATTGTATAATGCCCACTTCCTGTGGCCAACCTCCCTATGGACCCATATAATACCCTCTAATGCAACATTAAAAAACTCTCTTTAATTTTATTCTCCCTTTACATTTTGTTTCTCACTTTTATTTATCTCCCAAAACATATACATAATACTATATGTACTCCTACACCCACCCCTCCTCACATGATGTGGCCTCCTGTGCTCCTCCTCTACCTGTGTCCTTCTCCTATCCTCCAGCCTCCTCCTACGGCCTTCTGTTCTCCAGCCTCCTCCTGTAGACTCCTGTCCTCCAGCCTCCCCCTCCTGTCCTCCAGCGACCACCTCCTGTCCTCAAGCCTCCTCCTGTAGACTCCTGTCCTCCAGCCTCCCCCTCCTGTCCTCCAGCATCCACCTCCTGTCCTCCAGCCTCCTCCTGTAGACTCCTGTCCTCCAGCCTCCCCCTCCTGTCCTCCAGCCTCCCCCTCCTGTCCTTCAGCCTCCTCCTCTCCTCCAGCCTCTTCATGTGGCCTCCTGTCCTCCAGCCTCCTCCTGTCCTCCAGCCTCCTCCTGCAGCCCCCTGTTCTCCAGCCTTCTCTTGTACCCCCTGTCCTCCAGACTCCTCCTGTAGACTCCTGTCCTCCAGCCTCCCCCTCCTGTCCTCCAGCCTCCTCCTGTGGCCTCCTGTCCTCCAGCCTCCACCTGTAGCCTCCTCATGCAGCCCCTATCCCCCTCCTGTCCTCCAGCCTCCTCCTGTGCTCCCTGTCCTCCAACCTCCTCCTGTAGCTTCCTGTCCTCCAGCCTCTTCCCATCATCCAGCCTCGTTGTGTGGCCTCCTGTCCTCCAGCGTCCTCCTGTAGCCTCCTGTCCTCCAGCCTTCTCTTATTGTGGCCTCCTGTAATAAAACCTCCTCCTGTAGCCTTCTGTTGTCCAGCCACCTCCTGTCCTCCAGCCTCCTCCTGTGGCCCCCTGTCCTCCAGCCTCCTCCTGCAGCCCCCTGTTTTCCACCCTCCTCCTGTAGTCTCCTGTCCTCCAGCCTCCTCCTGTCCTCCAGCCTCCTCCTGCAGCCCCTTGTCCTCCTGCCTCCTCCTGTCCTCCAGCCTCCTCCTGCAGCCTCCCCCTCCTGTTCTCTATCCTCTCCTTCTGCGGCCCCCTGTGGGTAGTAAACAAAAACAAACTTTCCTTCCCTCGTTTCCCTCTGCAATCACTCTCTCTTCTCCCGGGCTCAGAAAGTAACTCAGGGAGGGACGGGTCCAGATCGGGGCGGAGTTACCTCCTCACATGCCTTAAGGCAGTGATGGCGAACCTTTTAGAGACCGAGTGCCCAAACTTCAACAAAGACCCACTTATTTATCTCTAAGTGCCAATACAGAAATTTAATTTGTGATTTATGCTCCCTTCTCTGTCACAGATTTCATTGATACCAGCACCTGAGGACACCAATAAAGCAGAAAATAGTCCCAGGTAGAGCTGTCACTTTAAAATACCTCTGTGCACAGCAAGTCCTGGGCTGTCTGGGACTGCAGGAAAATACCTGGAGTCATCTCTGGTGATGGCCTGGGTGCCCACAGAAAGGGCTCCGAGTGCCACCTCTGGCACCAGTGCCATAGGTTAGCCATCACTGCCTTAAGGAATCATGTGAGGGACATGTGATGAGGTAGCAGGGGCTGATCCCACCTCCTCCGGCCCTGATGCATCGGCTGCTCTTCAGCTTTAATGGACAGGACTAGGAGGAAGCGGGACAATGCGGGGGAGAGAGGGACAGCCCAGGACAATCTCCCAGGTGTCCATGACAGCAGTACAGCTCCCCAAAACCGGGACTGTCCTGCCAAATCCAGGACGTTTGGGAGGTATGGCACAGGTATTTAACCCCTTAAGGACGGAGGGTTTTGCGGCTCATTTCTCGCTCTCCAACTTCAAAAATCCATAACTTTTTCATTTTTACGTGTACAGACCTGTGTGAGGGCTTATTTTGTGCGTAACAAATTTTACTTTCCCGTAATGTTATTTATTTCAACATGCCGTGTACAGCGAAGCTGAAAAAAAATTCCAAATGTGGAAAAATTTAAAAAAAAACGTCACGTTCTTGTGGGCTCAGTTTTTACGACTTTCACTCTTCGCTCCAAATAACACGCCTACTTTATTCTTTGGTTCGGTGCGATTGCGGTGATACCAAATTTATACAGGTTTTATTGTGTTTTAATACATTTTCAAAAATTAAACGAATGTGTACAAAAAAGAAAAAAAAATGTTTGCCATCTTCTGACGCTAATAACTTTTTCATACTTTGGCGCACGGAGATGTGTGAGGGGTCATTTTTTGCGGAATGATGCGACGTTTTCATTGCTACCATTTTGAGGTCTGTGCGACATTTTGATCATTTTTTATTTCATTTTTTATGTTATGTAAAAAGGTGTAAAAGTCGCATTTCGGACATTTGGGCGCCATTTCCCGCTTCGGTGGTCACCGCCGCCCATAACCGTTTTTATATTTTGATAGATCGGGCATTTTGGGACGCGGCGATACCTAATATGTTTGTGATTTTTACTGTTTATTATGTTTTATATCCGTTCTAGGGAAAGGGGGGTGATTTGAATTTTTAATATTTTATTAATTTTTTTTATTTTTTAAACTTTTTTTTTCTTTTTTTTTTCACTATTTTTTAGACCATCTAGGTTACATTAACCCTAGATGGTCAGATCGCTGCTACCATATACTGCAATACTTCTGTATTGCAATATATATGCAAGCACCGACCACGGTTATTAGCGGTGGGGGTTTGCTGCAATATGCAACAACCCCCACCTCTGTATGAAGAGGACTCAGCCCGTGAGCCCTCTTCATACATCCCTTATACTTCTGCGCCGTAGAGCTACGGCGCAGAGCGTTAAGGGGTTAAGAAGTGTCTGTACCACAGATGTGTCGCACGCCCTATGTTATAGGTGCACCACCAAAAAGTTGGTGCACTCTGTCGGGACAGTGCAGGGAGTACCAGATTCATGAAATACGGGTGCCAGAAATCATGAATCTGGTGCACCCCGCATTATACACAGGCAGACTTAGTGCAGCCTGCAATACTCTTAGCAAAAGTGCCCCAATGTGTTAATGAAATAAAAAGAAGTGAAAAGTTATTTGGGTAAAACTTTTTTAACATTATGAGAAGTGCAGCTCACTGTTTGGTTGATTGATAGGTAATAGGTAGTGATGAGCGAGTATACTCGTCCGAGCTTGATGCTCGGTCGAGTATTAGCATACTCGGACCGGCTCGTTGCTCGGACGAGTATTTGCCCTGCTCGATAACGAGCATTTAATTAAAAAAAAAGAAGTGAAGAACAGTAAAAAAATACAATTAAAACATTTAATTTAATCATTTAATTGAAGAAAACAGTGAAAGAACACAGTGCAGAACAGATTGCAGATGTTCGGGAACATCTGCGATCTGTTCCGGAGACACGCATGCAGAACGGTGTTCTCCGCAATAGTATTTGAAGAACAATATGTGTGAAGAACACATTGCAGATGTTTGGCAACATCTGCAAGTTGTTCTGCACTGTGTTCTTTCACTGTGCTCGTTAAGTTTATAATTTTACTGAAAAATGCTCGGGTCTCCCATTGATTTCAATGGGGCTCGTTACTCGAAACGAGCACTCGAGCATTGGGAAATGTTCGGCTCGAGTAACGAGCACCCGAGCATTTTAGTGCTCGCTCATCTCTAGTAATAGGTCAATTTTATTTCTCTGTAATGAAACTGGTGCAGGAATCTTCACTTGGGCAATACAGTTAAGGAATCTAGTTGGTACATAATATATGTTTGTATAGGTACTAAAAAAAACTCTGGTTCTTTAAAGGAAATCTACCATCAAAAGTATGATACACCTGGATGGTTGATTTCCTTAAAATTTTGCTTACTACCAATAAATTGGGGGGGGGGGGGGTCCATGTGCTTTCAAAATGCTTCTCTTACAGTGTATTGGAACAATTATCAGAAGCGTGTTGTTGTTATATTATAGTTCGGGTGGGCTGGTCCTTTAACTGCCCCAATAATTGATGACTTATCTTATAGATATCATTATTGACCTGCCAGATGACTTTTGAGCGTCCTATGGGTGGGGATAGTGAGAACATTCACGTCAGTTCACACTCTCCATGCTGCTTGACATAGAGAATTTCCAGTACAAATCAATGAATTAAAGGAAATTACTTCTTAGTTCTGACCTTTCATAAATGTAAAAATGTAACACCTAGTCTCAGGAAAAGGTTGTAAAATGCGTACTTTGAAATAGTAATTTCTGGTTTATAGACAGGCAGCCGTGTAAAGGACAAATGTGTCATTTTCTATATATATCCATTATAAAAACATACCATGTACGATATTTCCATTATAGATCTACCAGATACCGGCCGAGAGAATGTTTGCCACCTTGTCAGAAGGGTTATTTTGCCATTATGGGGGTCATTTACTAAGGGCCCGATTTGCGTTTTCCCGACGTGTTACCCAAATATTTCCGATTTGCGCCGATTTCCCCTGAATTGCCCCAGGATTTTGCCGCACGCAATCGGATTGTGGCGCATCGGCGCTCGCATGCACGTGACGGAAATCGGGGGGCGTGGCCAAACGAAAACCCAACGGATTCGGAAAAAAACGCTGCATTTAAAAAAAAAAAAACTGTCGCGGAGCTTGCACTTACCTTCACTCAGCCCGGCTCGGTGAACTCCAGCGCGTTCCGATGCTTTTCAGTGCAGCAGCGCCACCTGGTGGACGGCGGAGGAACTGCCTTAATGAATCCTGGCCGGACTCGAATCCAGCGCAGAGAACGCGCCGCTGGATCGCGAATGGACCAGGCCCTTGGTAAATGACCCCCTGTATGTCTGTATCTCTATCTTTATATGTCTGTATCTATATCTCTGTATGTCCTTTTCTGTCCATCCCTTTCTTTCTGTCTCTATCCATATTACCTCACTCTTAAGCATCTTATACTCATTGCCTATAGTAACCAATCAAAGCTCAGAGCTCATAAATAATGACCTGTGGCAAAATAGAAACTGAGCTGTGATTGGTTGCTAACTGCCACAGCATCAGCAGACAATGGCTCATGTATATGGTGGTTAATAAATGTATTTTGAAAAGCGCGGGGTGAAAATTTTGTGGGGTGAAAACCTAGTCTATGACATTCCCTAAGTAACAGAGAGTGACATTGCAAAATTTGGTGATTGTAAACGTGGCGGTGCAGATTCCTTTAGCGGATATACATACATACACACACATATACATACATACACACACATATACATACATACACACACATATACATACATACACACACACATATACATACATACACACACATATACATACATACACACACACACATATACATACATACACACACACATATACATACATACACACACATATACATACATACACACACACATATACATACATACACACACATATACATACATACACACACACACACATATACGTACATACACTTAGCTTTATATATCAGACTAACTGTTTCTCCCGACGTTGCCCAGGATAGTAAATAACTGCTCTTAGCTATAACAAAATAGAATGGGTTAACAAAAAAAATATTTTATATGTATCTATAGACTGTCACTGACCGCCTCTGTGAATGACTGTCTCTGTCACTGACCCACTCTGTCATTGATCGTTTCTGTCTGCAGATGATTGCTGCTCACAATGTTACCTTTTGTAATAAGAGGGGCAACTCTGTGTATTTGATGGCTGTTGCAGCTGACCCTCTGACCCAAGTTTTGGTTTCTATTGGACCTCATCAGATCTACAGTTGTCGACTGGAACGTGTGGACATCATTGCAATACTAAGTCAAGGTGGTGAAAAGACACTTTTTCACTTGGACCCAACTGAACTTGGTGCTATCCTACGCCTGTTCCCCCCACTTTTCCTGATCATGTTCACTAAAATTACTTGGTGAATCTCAATAATGCACCCACACCCAATCATGTGATCTCATGGTGAGCGCCTGGGAATCACATTGGGGGTCATTTACTAAGGGCCCGATTCGCGTTTTCCCAACGTGTCACCCGAATATTTCCGATTTGCGCCGATTGTACCTGAATTGCCCCGGGATTTTGGCACACGCGATCGGATTGTGGCGCATCAGCGCCGGCATGCGCGCGACGGAAATCGGGGGGCGTGGCCGAACGAAAACCCGACGTATTCGGAAAAACCGCCGCATTTAAAAACCGAAAATGTGTTGCTTGGGAAGCGCTTACCTTCACCTGGTCCAGCTCCGTGTATTCCGGTGCGTTGCTGGATCGCGAATGGGCCGGGTAAGTAAATCTGCCCCATTGTTTCCTTAGTGGACATCAATTTTTCTGTTGGGTGAAATTGAATGGACTATACCCAGAGCTGTATTATAGGGAGGGCTCCAGGGGTGTACACCCCATAGCCCCGACCATTTTACACATTAGGGGGGTCCCCCCCTAGCATTGAATGACAGTTTCTGGGAGTGATGCGCAGAGGGCATACATGGTACAGTCTCTAGTTTCCTATGTTATGCTGTGCTGAAACATTATAGAATTGATTACAAAGATAAAATATAGATAGATGAATCTAGCAATCAAGATAGAGGCTACCCTGCAGGGAAATTAGTGTCTTTAATGCTGTGTACTTTGAGTTCTTCTTCAAATGACATCTGTCACAAGATCAAACCAACAGTCCCTTCAGGTAGGGTATGACATGTGATGTCTAGAATTCTTTATTTTATGTGAAAATGAGCATAGAAGTGTGATATTTTTCCTGAAATGAGTCAAGTTTAGAGGCTACAGAGGGAGTGTCACTTCAGAGAGCCCCCTCTTACCTATATTAAAGATAAGTAATTTTTGGTTCTCTGAGCTACAGAACCAGAGCTAATGATAATGTTAAAAAATGTGGAATTGAATTTGTAACTTCCTGTATCTACTGTTCTGTAGATCACAGAGCCACAAGCTTGATATTTCTTGGTACTATAAAACCAAATATAGGGCCATCTGAGGTGCTACCTCTCTTGTAGCCTCTAAACTCAACTCTCATTATGGGGCAGATTTACTTACCCAGTCCTGTCGCGATCCAGCGGCGTGTTCTCTGCGGAGGATTCGGGTTCTGCCGGGATTCACTAAGGTAGTTCCTCTGACGTCCACCAGGTGTCACTGCTGCGCTGAAGTTCATCGGAATGCACGGAAGTTCACCGTCCTATCGTGGGTGCAGGTAAGCGCGTGTCAAGTGACACTTTTTTTTTTAAATGCGGCGGTTTTTCCGAATCCATCGGGTTTTCATAAGGCCACGCCCAGATTTCTGTTGCGTGCATGCCGGCGCTGATGCGCCACAATCCGATCACATGCGCCACAATCCCGGGGCAATTGAGGGAAAATCGGCGCAAATCGGAAATTTTCGGATAACCTGTCGGAAAACCGTGTTTCGGCCCCTTAGTAAATGACCCCCTATGTCTTTTCTCATCTCATTTGCACACATTAGAGGAGATATTTTATAGGTAAATGGCTAAGATGTAATATATAGGAGAGAGCTTGTAGGAAAAATCTAATGACAGGTTCCCTTTAACTATTATTATCCGTCATAGTATTTTCCAAACTACTGTAGCATTCCTAAGCTTCTAACATAGTTTTCTCTCCAGAATTTTCTTGTTTTCCTATTATAAAATTGGTACATTTTGTCCATTACGCCCCAAAAGCAACCGAATTTGAAAAGCGGGTGGGTCTTTAAAATGAGAACGATTGTAAATAGATACATTGCCCTCTCAGTCACACGGACACACCCTGCCATGATTAATACGATCATCTCGACTGCCAACTGAGCTGTCTGCAAGGTAACCAGATTTACCATGTCACAGACAAAACGCTTACTGAGCAAGGGATAATTCAACTTGCGTGATCTTCACTTATTCCATACAAATTGCTATTTGTTAGCCAGCAAGCAAATGTTTGATACTTTAAAGCAGCCTACTGTATATCTTAAACAGTTGCCAAAACTTCATGCTATCCATCAGACTGCTGTACATTTCTACAGTTATGTATCATGGAGTGGAATTTTTCTAGATATATTGGCCCACGTTCATCAAAAACAGTGCAAACTGTACTACGGGCGCGGATTGTGGTGCACGTTCTTCATGAATCTGGTGCCCCCCAGCACTGCTCCAGCAGAGTGCACCAACTTTTTCTGGTGTACCTTTATCATAGGGCTTTTAAAGTCATGCTAATAACCCTAAGGGGCTCTGGTGGGTGTTTCCAGAGCCCCTCAGTCATGTCTTTTCACTGGTTGCTACCATGACCCTCCCCCTGCTCTCTCCCTTTGCATGTGTAATCTAGCATCAGCAGGAAATGCAGGAGGAGGGGAGACCTGCTCTGCTCATTGTAACAGCCTGTGAAAAGACATCAATGAGGGGCTCTGGAAACACCCCACAGAACCCTCAGACTCATTAGCATAATGGGGGCTGATGACTGGTTCAAGTGGCAGCATTTTAATTCATTAATTATTTTAAATTGTTCCCTTATAAAGAATGGCTGGACCATTATACAAGCTCTTATAGCTGTTGTGTCACCCCCTTCATCCTCATAGACTGTAAGCTCTTGTGTCACCCCCTTCATCCTCATAGACTGTAAGCTCTTGTGTCACCCCCTCATGCTTATAGACTGTAAGCTCTTGTGTCACCCCCTCATCCTCATAGACTGTAAGCTCTTGTGTCACCCCCTCATCCTCATAGACTGTAAGCTCTTGTGTCACACCCTCATCCTCATAGACTGTAAGCTCTTGTGTCACTCCTTCATCCTCATAGACTGTAATTTCTTTTGTCCCCCTCATCCTCATAGACTGTAAGCTCTTGTGTCACCCCCTCATCCTCATAGACTGTAAGCTCTTGTGTCACCCCCTCATCCTCATAGACTGTAAGCTCTTGTGTTACCCCCTCATCCTCATAGACTGTAAGCTCTTGTGTCACCCCCTCATCCTCATAGACTGTAAGCTCTTGTGTCACTCCTTCATCCTCATAGACTGTAAGCTCTTGTGTCACACCCTCATCCTCATAGACTGTAAGCTCTTGTGTCACCCCCTCATCCTCATAGACTGTAATCTCTTGTGAGCAGGGCCCTCACTCCTATTGTTCCATATGACTGTTTGTACTCTGTAATGTAATTTGTATATGTCCCCTATGATTTGTAAAGCGCTACGGAATATGATGGCTCTATATAAATATAGATTTTAATCATTATTACTATCATGATGGATTTTGATAGTAGATTTTCCTTAATACCACTGACTTTTAGCACTTACTTTCTCTAATAGCAAAAATCACAAGCATCACCAAAAGTTTTCAAAAAGAAGTTCTAGATATGACTATAACATAGAAACAATAGCTATAAGTATAGAAACAGTCGCTCACAGTTTATATTGATTCTATTTTTTGACATGACATCATCAAGCTCCTATCTGCATAAGGTACAATTTTGGGTGTGTTTCTCTATATTTAGAAGGAAGAACATCTGGTCCTTGTCACTTCCTCATTTGTTATAGTGTCCCAGTCACAATCTGTCTTATGTGCAGATGATATATCTTCAATAGGGTTGGGATATTATGGATCACATGCAGCCACAACATCTATGCATTGTTTATTGGGGTTATTTTACATTTCATTGTTTGCTTTAATGGACTTTATGAAGTCCTTATCCCATCTTTCTTCTGAGTGAATTCTGTGAGCAGATATATAGGCACGGCCTAACCGCAGATATTTTTACATCTCGTATCACTTATGGCATCCAGCTACCATCTCAGGGGGAACTTGCTGTTAGTATAGAAATGTTTCTGGTTGAATTGGTGCTGCTGGTTTTTATCATAGCAGGTGGATAAGATTTGGTAGAAGCCACTACGCTGTTCTATAGATTGCTGTGTGTTAGCCACTGGCAGGTCTACGAGAGCTCACACACTGTAACCACATCCTGCCAGGACCTTCAAAGTCATCAGAAGAAAGCGGCAGTGCAATCTTTTTTTCCTCTGCAGGTGATTAAGAAAAATTTATCACATACAGAGGGGTGACGTAAAGCTGATGGGTCCTAAAGCAATACGACCAGTGATGCCACCGTACAGTGATAATACACACAGTGATGTCACAGTACAAGGATAATTCACACAGTGATGTAAGTACAAATATAATACAGTGATGTCACAGTACAGGGGTAATACACACAGCAATGACACAGTACAGTAATAATTCACACAGTGATGTCATAGTACAAATATAATACACACAGTGATGTACAGGGATTATGCCGAGTGATATTATAGTACAGGGTTAATAAACAGTGATGTCACACTACAGAATTAACATAAACAATGATGTCACAGTACAAAGGCAATACACAAAAGATGTGTTAGCAGGGTTGAATTATGGGGAGTGGTCCCGGGGTACACACCCCCAGGTCCCCACCACTTTGCTCCTAAGGGGACCCCCACCAACCAATGGTGGATTACAGTGTGTGTCGCCATGCGACCACCCAAATTGCCCACTAGATGTGTGGGGTTGCAATCCGGTCCTTCTTTGCAGCTCTTCTCAACCAGAGGCACACCTGTTTCCCTCCACATACATGTGTGTATAGCAGAGAAAGGGAACAATACGCTGCCTGCACTGCCTTAGAACAAGGAGTGCACAGGATGTCAGCATCCTGGCACAGGTGGCACATCTCATGCGGGAGAAGGTAAGCAAAGGTAATATATATTTATTACTGGGGGGCTGCATATATTTATTAGTGGGGGTGTATATATTAATTACTGGGGTGATGTATATATTCATTACTGGGGCTGTTTATATTATTTACTGGGGGCTGTATATATTAATTACTGGGAGGTGTATATATTAATTACTGGGGGGCTGTACATATTAATTACTGGAGGCTGTATATATTCATTATTGGGGTTGATATATATTTATTATAGGAGCACTATAAATATTTATTGTGGACTATATGGAGGTTGATATATATTTATTACTTGGGGCTGTATATATGCATTATTGGGGCTGTATATATTCATTATTGGGGCTATATATATATTATTTACTGGGTGTCTGTATATATTCATTACTGGGGCTGTATATATTCATTACTGGGGGCTATATATATTCATTACTGGGAACTGTATATATTCATTACTGGGGGCTGTATATATTCATTACTGGGTGGCTGTATATAGTCATTACTGGGGGGCTGCATATATTCATTACTAAGTGCGGTATATATTCATTACGGGGGGACTGTATATATTCTTTACTGGGAGCGTGATGTCACAGTACAGAGATAATACACAAAGTGAGACCACAATAGAGGGATAACACACACAGTGATATCACAATACAGGGATATTACACAAACAAGGGCAGATAAAAACTGCCACGGGCTGTATGAATATTATAGCCCCTACAGCTTCTTGGGGAAAGGAGGATGTGTTCTTTCTGCCTGCTTTCAATCTGCGAGAGAAACTCGTTGGAGAAAATTCAAAGGTCTTGAAATGGCTCTTGTGTTCATGTATAAAATTTGGTGATGTCACACTACATATTATACATAGTGATGTCACAGTACAAAGATGTTACACACAGTGATATCACAGTACAAGCATATTACACACAGTGATGTCACAGTACAGGGATAATACACACAGTGATGTCACAGTACAAGGATAATACACACAGTGATGTCACAGTACAGGGATAATACACACAGTGATGTCACAGTACAAGGATAATACACACAGTGATGTCACAGTACAGGGATAATACACACAGTGATGTCACAGTACAAGGATAATACACACAGTGATGTCACAGTACAGGGATAATACACACAGTGATGTCACAGTACAGGGATAATACACACAGTGATGTCACAGTACAGGGGATAATACACACAGTGATGTCACAGTACAGGGATAATACACACAGTGATGTCACAGTACAGGGATAATACACACAGTGATGTCACAGTACAGGGGATAATACACACAGTGATGTCACAGTACAGGGATAATACACACAGTGATGTCACAGTACAGGGATAATACAGTGATGTCACAGTACAGGGATAATACACACAGTGATGTCACAGTACAGGGATAATACACACAGTGATGTCACAGTACAGGGATAATACACACAGTGATATCACAGTACAGGCATATTACACACAGTGGTGTCACAGTTAAAGGATGATATACACAGTGTCACACTATAAATATTATAGTTACTGATGTCACAGTACAAAGATGTTACACACAGTAATATCACAGTACAGACATACACAATGATGTCACAGTACAAAAGCAATACACACATTGATATAACAGTACATGGATTATATATACATAGTGGGGCACATTTACTTACCCGGTCCTGTCGCGATCCCCGATCCGGACTGTCCGACGAAGATGAAGTCCGGCGTGATTCACCAACATCGTGCGCCCAAGATCCTGAGTGTGTCGCTTCCCTATTGAGGTCCGCCGGAGTTCACCTTCTTCTTGCCGGTGTATGTGAGTGCATGTCTTGTGCCCCACTTATCTCTCCCTTATATTGTGTACACCCTCATCTCCCCCTTCTATTGTGGACCTCTGTTATCTCCTCCCTTATTTTGTGGCCCTCTCTCATCTCTCCCCTTATATTACGGCCCCCTTAACGCCCCCTTCCTTATATATTGGTCCCAGTTCATCTCCCCTTGATATTGTGGTGCCTCATCTCTCCCTGATATTGTGGCCCCCTCTCAGCCACTCGTCATATTGTGGCCCTGTCTTCTCTTCCTCGTATTCTTGCCCTCTCATCTCCCCCTCATATTGACCCCCCCATATTGAGGCCTCTCATCTCCCCCTCATCCTGTGGGCCCCCCTCATCTTGTAAGCCCCATCTCCTGCTCCTTTTTTTCAACCTAATTAAGGTTTAGGGGGCTCTTATGGTGTCACTTTCCCATATGAGAAGACTATTACTATAAACCATAGATTACAGTCAGGGGCCTGGCACAGACTTTGCACTGGGGCCCATCAGCTTCTAGTTACACCACTAATCATATCACGCATTATGTTATGGTGTATGGAACTGACAGCTCCCTGCACCATCATTTTATTAAACTCCGTCTATGTCTGGAGGGTGGGCCAGTTTCATGATCAAACCCTATGTCCCCCTTTCTGCCACCTCTGCTGAGCCTCAGGTCCATCTCTGTGTTTCCATTCAGGTCCTGGGTCTCCATGGTTGTGAAATGACACTCCAGGCTAATAAATTCTTGGATTGACGGAGTGAGAGGTAATGTTAAGTGCATGCAAAAAGTTGGCAAAACCCTTTAAAATCTCCTACATTTTGATACCCAAAACTTGACTTGGTGAATAGTAAACAGTAAAGATAATTGGAAATTTGCCATTTGCCAGTCGGTCTAACAGCAAAGCCACCGGTCCTCCTGCCACATTCATTTACTTTACAATAATTTACATATATTTATTATCCTTCCTGTAACATTGGAAAATTCTCAGCTACTGCCACTTTTCAGCATGAAGAGAAAACTTGAAAGTAAATGTCATATTTTAAAACTATTGACTGTTTGTATTTGCTGTTTGTAACAAACTTTATTGAATATCACAGTACAGGCATATTACACACAGTGGTGTCACAGTTGAAGGATGATATACACAGTGTCACACTATAAATATTATAGTTACTGATGTCACAGTACAAAGATGTTACACACAGTAATATCACAGTACAGACATACACAATGATGTCACAGTACAAAAGCAATACACACATTGATATAACAGTACATGGATTATATAGGTGAGAGGTAATGTTAAGTGCATGCAAAAAGTTGGCAAAACCCTTTAAAATCTCAGCATGAAGAGAAAACTTGAAAGTAAATGTCATATTTTAAAACTATTGACTGTTTGTATTTGCTGTTTGTAACAAACTTTATTGAATATCACAGTACAGGCATATTACACACAGTGGTGTCACAGTTGAAGGATGATATACACAGTGTCACACTATAAATATTATAGTTACTGATGTCACAGTACAAAGATGTTACACACAGTAATATCACAGTACAGACATACACAATGATGTCACAGTACAAAAGCAATACACACATTGATATAACAGTACATGGATTATATAGGTGAGAGGTAATGTTAAGTGCATGCAAAAAGTTGGCAAAACCCTTTAAAATCTCAGCATGAAGAGAAAACTTGAAAGTAAATGTCATATTTTAAAACTATTGACTGTTTGTATTTGCTGTTTGTAACAAACTTTATTGAATAGTAGTGTCATATTTGTGCTTCCTATTGAAGTCACCTACGAGTGTAGCTTACAAAATATGTTAGCTAATTGGTCATGGATCAGACATTTAGCAAAAATCATTCATCTAATCATGATGTACAATAAGACCAGTTGTTTCTTGAACTCTTCCTATAAAATGCCTTTCAAATATACAACTAATACAATGGCGCCACCTAGCAGGACACTCAATCTATGACCGATACATTCAAATACTGTACATCCAAATGTTTTTACATCATTTTCTTTTTGACTAAACTTTTTAATAATAGATGCAGATTCATTAGCATCAATAAACCTATGCAAAATTTAAATACATTGATATTATATCATCCTTTAAAAAAAATTTTAGAATTAAATTATAGAAATTATAGAAATTATAGAATTATAGAAATTATACTGAATTAAAACATTTTTTTCATGGCCGCTTTGCATTAGTCTGGTATCTGTTTTTCACAGATCCTCATAAGTTATAGACCATGTGTGTTTCATTCTGACTATGGTCACGTATGGCTTCCTGTCTGGTTGGATTCCCCCACATGAAGGCCTGCAAGTTCCTTTCCTGTGCCCGGCTCTCCCCGCCAGAGCGTCGCACGCGCAACTCATGGCTCCTGCTCCGTCCTTTTCGGGCATGAGCTTCCAAACGATATTCCTTCGTTCGCGTGTATTCCTGTGTTGCCGTGTTACCAGAGTCCCTCCATGTTCCTGTGTTACCGTGTTGCTGTGTTCCTGCGTTGCTGTGTTCCTGTGTGACTGTGTTCCCGTTCCCATCTGCCTGGACCTCTTGTTGCTGGCCCCGGATTGGACTTGACCCTGCATCTCTGCCGCCTGTCCTGACCCTGTGCCTGGACCCAACCACGAGACCGTCTTCCATTAAGGTCCCTAGACTTCGGCTGCCACTGCGGGCTAGTTGCATCTGTGGAACGACCTGGTGGCACCCTGCCGCAGCAAGTCCATCCCGCTTTGCGGCGGGCTCTGGTGAAGACTGGGTGCCACTTAGACTCCGGTCCCAGGTGTCGGCTAGTACCACCTTCCGTGGTGATCCAGAGGATCCACTGATCCTTACAGCACATAAGTCTGGTCAGAGATGCCAGGGAGGGTCACAGTAATGAAGGACTGCGCAGTTGGCAGCACTATTATGTCAGTCAGGGGTGGATTAAGACCACCATGGGCCCTGGGCTGTATGAATATTAGAATAGTCTAGAATCACTTCCTACATATGGTACTAGATCAAGCATCTTCGAGAATGGAGGATGTGTCCCTTCTGCATGCTTTCAATCTGCTGTCTCAGGATCTTTGGAGGACCTTAAAGGTCCTGAAATGACTCTTGTGAACATGTGTATTGCGAGAAGGAAGAGATGTGACTAACTCTGACCACAATGAGTGATGTTCTGTACTAGGTGGTGTGGCTGATACCTGCCTACGACCACAGAGATCTCCCATATCCTGTGTTATTAAAATTCTGAGCAGGTAGGGAGTGGATATGAGGCAAAATGAGGAGAAAAGACGGCAACTTGTAAACTTCTAAACGCTGATATGGGTGATGCACGTACCACCGGATCCTGGTGTATAGGGTCCGAGGTACTATAAAAAAAAAGCCACAGCATCTGATGAATTTGAAAAAGGTGCTAAGCCTTTATTAACATGAACATGAAAAAAGCGCCCCTTTAAAATATTCATGAGCAATGGAAAAAAATTAAAAGCTGAGCTGTCATTGGTTGCCATGGGAAACTAAGACAATTCTTACTTGATAAAGAATGATAAATCTGCCCCAATGTGTGTGTAGGACCTGATCACTAGGGGCAAAAAGGGCCATTGGAAATAGCTGGCTCATATAGAACAGGTCCTTATTAGAGTATTAGCCTTGCACTATGCACTTCCTCCTATCCCCAGAACTGTTATCAGGCGGAACTATTAACCAGCTGCAGGGTTCCCCGCCGGAACCTATGACGGGTGCACCCGGCAATGTGAAGCCGCTGCTTTCGCTTTTCACTTCCTGGATCGGTGGTGTCATTTAGCCGGTGAGTCCTGTGTGTGTGTCCGGGGCTGAGCCCGTGTCCCCGGTGACGTCTCCCGTTATTAGCTGCTCTTGTATCGCTGGAGGGACGTGCTGTAGCCTGAGCTCGCCCTGGCATGGAGGACAGAGAGCTGCAGGAAGGTCACAGCCTGTCATATTGTCCCGGCATTGTATCATGCGGCCATTGCTGTACATGATCTGGAGCAGCGCTGCGGGGGGAGGCTGCTCTGGTCATCTATTCTCTATGATCATTTCACTGCAACTAAATGTATTTATTTTGTTGTGTGTTTATTTTATTATTGATATTTATTTACAACTTCCTATGAGGTTGCCAAAAACTCGAAACCTAAAATTGCACCCTCCTACCACATGGACGTCTGAAAGAGGTGGCCCAGTATAATCCTGTGCCTCATCTAAAATTGTGTTTGTGTAACTTTGCATGCAAAGGCGTCTAAGTGGTTGGCAAGTTTTAAAAGGTACCACTAAACCTTAAAGGGGTTGTCCACTTTCAGTTTAGATATTCTTTTGTGTAATAAAAGTAATACAATTTTTCCAAGATACTTTCTGAATCTATTTCTCGCAGTTTTCTAAATCTCTGCTTGCTGTCCTATAGGAAGCTTCGCCGTTTACATCCTGTAAAAATCTGTCCTGTTATCATGTGATGTCACACAGGTGCATGGCTCTGATTTACTCTGTGATATAATGTGACGTGCACCTGTGTGACATCAAAAGAACAGGGATATAACCAGCCGTGCACCTGTGACATCCAAAGAACAGGGATATAACGGGCCGTGCACCTGTGTGACATCAAAATAGCAGGGATATAACGGGCCGTGCACCTGTGTGACATCAAAAGAACAGGGATATAATGGGCCGTGCACCTGTGTGACATCAAAAGAACAGGGATATAATGAGCTGTGCACCTGTGTGACATCAAAAGAACAGGGATATAACGAGCTGTGCACCTGTGTGACATCAAAAGAGCGGGGATATAACAAGCCGTGCACCTGTGTGACATCAAAAGAGCGGGGATATAACAAGCCGTGCACCTGTGTGACATCAAAAGAACAGGGATATAACGAGCTGTGCACCTGTGTGACATCAAAAGAACAGGGATATAACGAGCTGTGCACCTGTGTGACATCAAAAGAGCGGGGATATAACAAGCCGTGCACCTGTGTGACACCAAAAGAACAGGGACATAACGAGCCGTGCTCCTGTGTGACATCACATGACCACAGACCGGTTTATATTCAAAGAAGTAAACAATGAAGCTCCCTATAGAATGACAAGCAGAAACCAGTATGGAATTGTTAAGGAAATTATCAAGTGCATTCAAAAATATAGGTAAAGATTTAAGCAAATAGTGATTCCAAGTCTTAAAAAAAAGTTCTAGAAAAAAAAAAAACAGCTTTAAGAAATCAATAAAGTACAATGTGCAGGGCCTTTGCACTTACCTTAAATAGAAACTAATAAAATAATCCACATTCTGTACTGTTAATTGAGGGAACACACATCAGAGGCTACGGTCCAATCGCCACAGACTGTAACGTCACAAAGCCTTCATTGTCCCGTCACACGTTGCACTAGCATTGCGTTCACAAACACGACGTTGGCGCCTGAAGGCGGGCCTCGGTCCTGTCGTGCATGTGTTTCTAGGACAATGCATTTAGTAACCAGCACCTGGTACTTTACAAGACACCGGGTGCTGATTGCAGACTGCATCCGTTCAAATGCATATGCGATCAACCGTGGCCCGCACTTGTGCGTTTTGATTCCGTTTTAAAATGGTATCAAAACGCTATCGTGTGACAGCAACCTTAGTGAAGCAAAACGCACTGGGGGGGCCCCGCAGCCGATCGCATATGTGTTTGTATGCAAACACACGCAATCAGCGCCCGGTGTCTTGTATTGTGTAAATGCGAGAAACCGGGTGCTAATTAACGATCACATGCGCAGGCTGCCCCGGTGTGCTTTCATTCCGTTACAAAACTGTATGAAAACGCTAATGTGTGACAGCACCCTTAAAGTTGGATCTAAGATGAATAAGTTAAGGGAAACTGCTTCCCAGCAAAACTCAAATGTTAGAATGCATCACAAAACTCAACGCAATGCGATTATATGCGATTATAAAAAACAGAACATAGAGACAGAAGGGCCGAAAAGACATGCATTTTAATGGAGTTCCCTACGATGTACTGGGAAGACCCAACCAGGTCGGAACAGTACTGTCTACAGTTGGGAGCCTGTTCCTTCTGGAATAGATATACTGGTTTGGCTTAATCCCACATCACCTCTTTAGACTTCTTGTAGGTCATACTTGGTGGTAAGGGGGCTGCCTTTCAAAGGAGGCATTGTTTTCCATTTAACACCTTGGGAAAATATATTTGCATACTTCCCAGAATTCCCTAGTGGAGCATCTATGGCTTTAAGTCTCCACGTAGCCTTAATTGGCAATCTCTCCATTAGGAGAACACTTAACGTCTGCCCCTTATTTAGGGCAGGTTCTCCTCTAAATAAAGTTTGGGCAGTTCAATGTTACAAACTAAGTATGTGTTGAGCCCCTAAAAAGTTGTCACGTTTAAATGAGAAAATATTGAACCTTTTTTTTTTTTCAGAAAATGGTCCACGCAGAAGCCTTCTCGCGCCCTTTGAGCAGGAATGAAGTTGTGGGTCTTATCTTCAGGTTGACAATATTTGGTGCCGTCACCTATTTTACCATTAAATGGATGGTAGATGCCATAGATCCAACCAGGAAACAGAAACTAGAAGCCCAGAAACAGGTAAACTTATTGCATTGCTGAAGGTGTTTTTGGTTCCTTTTGATTTCTTCTGGGTGGACATCAGAGCCAGTTGGTGAGACTCCAAAAGTTGGATTTGCACTGATCAGTTACTCGATGCTGCCTCCTGAAGCAGACCCTATGCAGAGGATGGAGTCAGAAGCCGAACTATCCATTGACTGTATAGCGTCAGCTCTAGAGTACTGAAGCTCTGCTGCCATTAGAGTGTATAGAGCTGCAGTGGAATCACCATTGTATAGTCAATGAAGCCTTTTGCTTCTGATTCCAGCCCAGAACAGCGCAAGGATAGATCATCAGTATTAAAATCTGCCATACTGTCAGGAACAGAGGAATGGGGAAAAAACGCAAATATACCGGAATTTCTCCATCTGAATATTCAGTTCTATAGACCTTTATTGATCCCTCCGACTGACCCACTGTGGCCTTGTGACCACTGACACCACCTGGAAGTGTGAAGAAGGGACCAGAGCAGTAGAAAGAGAAGTACAATATTTAACTCAAAAGCTAACAAAGGCTTCATATAGACAAGTGTTATGGGAACCGTAATCACGGCCGCATAGAAAGTTATTGCACCTGGTTGCAGTATGTTGACCACACTGTGTCTCACTGCACTATGACTGAGCTGGGCAGCCACTGTGCAAAATATGAGACATGTCCTATATTTTGCCATAATACAACAGCATTTAGCTTCGTGTGGAGAGCGCTCCTAACCCCTCCTGGGTTTGTGCCTGCCCGGGTGAGCACACGTTCATGTGCAAGAAGCCTTACACTTGTAGCATGTGCATTCTGTTTATATGATGTCACTGACTCTTTGTACTCAAGCACAGAGGGCACAATGGCGGAGAGAGTGTTGGATTATTTTTCCGCCCACCTGGGGCCCATATTTAAAAGTAAGACCTAATTCTGGACAAGCCCTTTAAGAAAACAATTGCAGCCAAACTTGACTTTATTTTTCTTGATATCAATAGCTTTGGTTGTGTGAATCAGTGTCAACTGTATCTGTACCAACTTTTTTGATTCCCACCTTCCTGTTCCTGCCAGCGGAGATTCCAGTATAAGGGCCACACCAATAGAAAAAGGAGATGAGCATAAATTGTAATAAAAATGCAAAAATTTATTGAAGTCATTTTTAAAAAAATAGAACATAACAAAAGGGTAGTGTAGTTTTAGGTGCTGGGCAGCGAGCACACAATGGCTGACAAGGAAGTAGACAAATTTAAAGTGCTTAGTGCATAGCCAAAAGGTGCTAATTACATCACAGAAGCAGGTAATGTAGAAAAATATCACAATGCATAAACAAGGAGCGCACAGAGGGAAATAATGACCTGTACCTGACCTGGTGGGTTTGGAGTATGAGGGCGCTGAGGACAGGATGCTGCCCAGCACCTCCCCGACACGTGTTTCGTCCGGCAGGTTTTGTGTTTATAAGGGCCAGTTCACATATTTTGACAGGATCACACAAGCGAGTTTGTTCCGCATAGTAAATAGTGTTTTGGTTTTTTTTTCTGAATAACAATGTTACATTTCCAATTAATGTTATCTTCCATCTTTGTTGTATATTACTGCATGGTCAATTTGGTTCTTCTGATTCCCTGGATCATGATTGTGTTCTGCAGGCTGAGAAGCTGATGAGACAGATCGGTGTGAAAAACGTAAAGCTTACAGAGTATGAAATGAGCATCGCAGCACATCTTGTTGATCCACTAAGTATGCTGGTAAGATCTGGACCTGTGTCATTCATTAACTAATATATTTGCCTAGTTTTGTTATCATATAGTTTCCAACCAACCAAAAAAAGAAATCTTTTTGATGTCAGTCATTTTTTTTAGCTATGGACACCAATAAGATTTTTTGGATTAAAGTTTGAGGGGACATTTAGGGGTATACGCTGGCGTACAAGCTTTGAAAAAATGTTAACCATCAAGAATAGCGATTATTTTACACCACCTTCACACCCAGTGGGCCAGTGCAGGAGTTCCTGCCCTGTGCACTAGCTGCCTCTTGAACGGTCGCTGACAATAGCACAATTCTGCGCCAGGCATGTCACATGACTCGCCACCAGGAGCTGTGGGTCATTTGATGTCCCTCCAGCTGGAGGAGGCCATACAGTATTCATGCCTCCTCTATGATCACACCCATATAGTAGAGTAATAATGACAGAGAGGGCGTGCATACAGCAATATCTGCGTGGCTCCCTTCATCCACCAGAAACTATCAGGTAAGAGGAGGTCACAGTCCTGCTGCCAGGGGTCACGTGACCTAGGAGCTTTCAGCAGCATACAGGAAACTTTATCAGAGTAAGTAATAATATGGGTGACCCCATTATGGTTTTATTCTTGCCCTGTTAAATTTTGAAGTGGCCAACCCCTTTAAAATATGTGACAAAATCCCAAAAATAGGTGCTTGCAGGCATTGTCCACTTGCCGATAGGGTGAAGATTTTGACCTTTTGTCCACTTTAACATTGTTCCTATTATCTGTGCCGTGCCACAGACTCTTCGCTATGCTGGCGACTAAAGTCTGGCCATAATATTAATATATGTTTCCCTCTTGTTTACCCAATATGTATCAATCAGTCCACTTCTCACCTCCATGATCATGGACCAATGTGAAACCGGTCTTTGTCTTACACAGATTACCAGCCGGCTAATGCTGTGTGAACAAGCCCTTATCCTTTTATTACTAATCGCTTATGGTTAGTACAGGCTGCTAACTACACAATGTACCAGGGGTGTTCCTGTTGGCCCTCCCTCTGACTGCCTCTGTGCCACTTACACCATGCCCTTAGGTAAGTGTGGCCTGCCTGTTGACTTGGGTTATTAGCACCGGATGGTACCTCCGGTTGACCATTTTGTCATTGTAGTACAAAGGTCCACTGCCTTTCAAAATTAGTCCTACTTTTGGACACAATACTTTTCTTCTTATACCTCTTTCTGGCACTATCAATGAGGCAGTATTAGGATAGGGGGGCCATAGGTTCTCTGTGTCTGTCCCACATCCATCTGGGACGTTGCCTGTTCCCCTTATACTTCCGACTTTCAGGAATCCCTTTTGAAAGTGGTGTTTATACTTTGTATGTGTTATTTTGAATAAAGTGAAAATAATTTTTTATATTTACAAGTTCTTTTGTTCTTTGGTCTTTGCTAACTACACAATGCCTATACATGTGTTCCAGGAGCAGTGTCTCGTTTTGTAGCGAACACATAGAGGTGCAAGAATTTATCCTGACCTGGTCTTAAAGTTAGTTACTTACTATTGTTAGCAATACATTGGGGGCATGGATTACGCCTTGAATCTACACCAGACAGGACCCAGTTTTCTATGGGGCGCACATTCTGCATGTTCAGCATAAGTTACCGTTAAAGGTCTTTAGTCATTGTGATTTTATGTCCACCCACAGGTGACCTGGAGTGACATTGCAGGTCTTGATGATGTGATAACAGACTTAAAAGACACAGTTATTCTTCCAATAAAGAAAAAGCATTTATTTGAAAACTCAAGACTTCTTCAGCCTCCAAAAGGTACAAACTATTAGGGGCTTTTATTGACTTACCCACAAGAAACCAACACCAATCATGACAAAGGGGTCCCCAAATGAGTTTCATTTTATTGGGTACCTAATGCTATATTCTTACTGCAGAAGAAAATATTGGTTCATGCAGTAATATAGCTCACTTCCCACATAAAAAGTAAGATATTCCACAGAATAGAGGATAACTTGAGATTGGAATTTGACCGCTAGGACCTGCACCTTGGCAAGAAGCGGCATCCCTTGGACTCCCAAATGGAGCCGCTGGTTGTACATGCTTTGTCACTTCTATGGCACTACTGGTAATTGCCAGCCAGAGCTTTGCAGATACTCCATTTATTTAGGAGTAAAAGAACCCCTTTTCACTAATCAGAGGGGGGTGGGTGGTTCGTTGATGGAATCATCTCCAATCTTTAAGTTCTGCAGGACAGGAGAAAACATTATGGTCCAGATATATTATTGTGTCTGTGCCAGTTTTTTGTCTATGTTTGCACCAGAAAACGTGTTTTTAAAGCTTGCACATGTATTTATGAAGTGTTTGCGCCACTTTTGCGTTGCAGCTGCACGTTAGAAAACTGTACACCTAAACCTGTACACATTTGTTTAATTTTTGAAAATGTCCAAAATCTATATAGATTTGTTAGCACTGAGATCGTACCAAACTAAAGAATAAAGTAGATGTATCATTTGGAGTGATTTGGAGTTGGAGTCAGTCGTAAAAACTGAGCTTACAAGAAAGTGACGCAAATGCTGGGGTTTTTTGCCAATTTCACCACATTTTGGATTTTTTCCCAGCTTCTCAGTACACGGCATGGAATAATAAATAATGTCACTGAGAAGTAAAATCTGATGGAGAGCGAAAAATGGAAAAAAAAATAACCTGCGTCTTTAAGGGGTTAATAAGGGAGCTTTTACTTAGTACAAACATAACTGTAAAATACTTCTAAAAGTGCTCAGTACAGTTTCACAAGTTTTCACAACTCCCTGTGGAGGGGTGAGACTTCTGACAAATGAGCTCATTTTGCCCAACAAAAAACACTTTTCCACACAAAACTAATTCATTCTCCTAAATTAGATAAAGACGCTTCCTCTTTAATAAGGAGCCGCTCACTTCTCAGAAGCTTTGATTCTTGGAATCATTAACCCAGACGTAGGACTGCAAACAAATTCATCTTATTGTCTGCCAAAAAGCGAACAGCAGGGCGATATCCTGTGAAGCAAAACAAATCCGGGCAGGACAGATTGCTCCATATCTGGAAAACAATTAACCCCCAATAGTGAGAGGGACACATCAAGTTGTCAATATAGTCCTATAGTGAAGGAGGAGGTGGATTTATCACCACGTCGCCTGGTTTCTTGTACTACTTTTTGAGACTTTTGTGTCTCAGTTTAAAATTCCGAAGGAAAGGTACAAGAAACCAGACAATGTGGTGAAAATTTCCCCCCTTGGACTCTTATCTACAGGGAGCATGTTATAGAACAGGAGGAGCTGAGCAGATTGTATATAGTGTCCTGTCTGCAGGCAGCATGTTATAGAACAGGGGAGCTGAGCAGATTGTATATAGTACTCTATCCTCAGGCAGCATGTTATAGAGCAGGGTGAGCAGAGTAGATTGTACATAGTGTCCTATCTGCAGGCAGCATGTTATAGAACAGGAGGAGCTGAGCAGATTGTATATAGTGTCCTGTCTACAGGCAGCATGTTATAGAACAGGGGAGCTGAGCAGATTGTATATAGTACTCTATCCTCAGGCAGCATGTTATAGAGCAGGGTGAGCAGAGTAGATTGTACATAGTGTCCTATCTGCAGGCAGCATGTTATAGAACAGGAGGAGCTGAGCAGATTGTATATAGTGTCCTGTCTGCAGGTAGCATGTTATAGAACAGGAGGAGCTGAGCAGATTGTACATAGTGTTCTATCCTCAGGCAGCATGTTATAGAGCAGGATGAGCAGAGTAGATTGTACATAGTGTCCTATCTGCAGGCAGCATTTTATAGAGTAGAAGAAATTGCTTCTTCAGGATTAATGATAGGAACCCGAGTGAACATTTATTAGCGTTTTGGATTATTTAGGACTCATCAAGTCAGTCTTCTTAATAGCTAATGTTGTGTTTCTCTATGGAATAGGTGTGCTACTCTATGGACCCCCTGGATGTGGTAAGACAATGATTGCTAAAGCAACAGCCAAAGAAGCCGGATGCCGCTTCATCAACCTGCAGCCGTCAACTCTGACCGACAAGTGGTACGGAGAGTCGCAGAAACTGGCCGCCGCTGTGTTCTCCCTGGCTGTAAAACTACAACCCTCCATCATTTTCATTGATGAAATCGGTAAGATATCAGCCTGGTACAGTATCGGGAAAGTTCTCTTTGTTTACTTGACATTCTATGGGTATAAAACCTGCAAAGTTCATGTTGTGTCGCAGGTTTTGGTTGTTGTATATGAATGAGCTTTCATTATTCCCCTAATTAGTATTTACTGTCTTATTACTGGAGAAGCTCTGGGTTAATATTCAGTCTGTGAAATTTGCTGCCAGCACACGGATCCATTATACTAAACAAAAGAGTTTATGGACACAGGCATCCATGATCTATAGGTCAAGAGTGAACAATGGTTCTTACAAATCGAATCCTACAAAGAGGTTCCTTAAAATATTCCATTCTTTATTGAGAATTAATATTTAAAATAGACAAACAATTTACAACATTTGTGAATATCTACAAATTATTAGTTTGGATCGTTCTTGAAGGTCCAAAAAAGGCCATCGCTACAATACCAGTGTTTGTAATTACATGAGACACTTGTGTATACACTGCGATAACTGCCAGTATTATGTCAAGTGCAAAAAAATGCCAATGTAAATTATCGCTCAACCCAGAATGAGAAAGTGCCCATGCATGAAAAACGGAGTCTATATATACAGATGGGTACAGTAAAGGTGCCAAGTTGCAATAATTATATATCAGGAAGAAATCAGAAGTAAATTCGCTTACCCATGGTATATGTGGTATGTAGAATGGAAAACCCCGACGCGCGTTTCGCGTGCCACCGTTTCCTCAGGGGGCCTGTGTAGGTGTGTGTGCACTCTCTCGTTTTTTATGTGCGGGCAGCGTGTCACGTGAGGGAGTGGGAATGCCCGCCTTATCGGCCGGAACCAGACACACGGAGACCACCACGCCCACGACCGCATCATCGTGGGGGCGGGGCCACCGGTGTCACATGATCCCGCCGGGTGCGGGACTCGCATCTCCCGACCTGTCTCCTGGTACTGCTCCCACATCAGTGGCGAGCGAGTCTGGGAACATGTTACCCAGGGATCGCGAAGCGCCGCCACAGACCGGAGGGTAGAAACGCAGGAGACCAGGTCTAAGTGCACTCTGCATTTAAAAGATTTCTATGTGGAAGAATAATTGTGGGGAGGAGGGGCGATCTAGTCGTGGAAGAATTAATACCGGATGAACACCGGTGGAGTGGAAGAAAAAGTGGAAAAAAGGAAAAAAACCTTTGTATATAATCATGGACTCTTTTGGTTGGAATAACCTGGGACTCATCAATATCCTTTTTAATATCTTTCTTTTTTTTTTTGTTTTTTTTTTTTTTTTTTTTGCATTATATATGGTTCCAAATTGTTAGTCCTTTTCTCCTTTGTTATGGACTTATGAATTAACTGAATTTACAAATCAACTCCAAAATATAGGGTCTATGTTAAGGTATGAGTGGTAGTATGAGTGGTAGCATGAGTGGTAGTCTAACAAAAAATGTAGTAAAAATAAGGTATTTTATTGCACGCTATTGCACTTTTTTGCACACGCACTTTTAATGTATTCACTGCATTTTTTGCACTAAATGTTTTTGGTTTTGCACATATATACCTCAGAGCATGTCTATTGCTGGGTTGGGTGGCCGACCATAACTTATGGTGGCCACCTTGCACAGCATGGAATATAACAACTGCATATATAAATTTTGTTCACCATTCTGAATTTTTGTTATTACTGTATTTAATGTTTATCAGATTATACATTATGTACATTATGCACTAGGCACTTCATGGATCCCAATATCAGGCTTACAATTCATTAATTGTGGTTGTGAATCACAGTTCACAATTTACACTTATTGCACTTCATTACACTGTGGTCAAACTATACACTGTCACTTTAAAATCCTTTCAACTTACTATACAAGACTCCTTTCTCATTAGTATATATTCCCCTTATATATTTTTTCATTTCTCTATTAATACTTTTATACTGTACCCAGAACTTTAAATGGATTTGGATACACTCTAGGTTCCCCCCTCTCTTTTCCCCCCCTCCGCTGATATATTTGGTTTTTCCCTGTTACTTACAGAGTTTCCCCCCTCCTCCCCACACTTATTCTTCCACATAGAAATCTTTTAAATGCAGAGTGCACTTAGACCTGGTCTCCTGCGTTTCTACCCTCCGGTCTGTGGCGGCGCTTCGCGATCCCTGGGTAACATGTTCCCAGACTCGCGATTCCGCTCGCCACTGAAGCGGGGGCGGTACCAGGAGACAGGTCGGGAGATGCGAGTGACGTCCGCACCCGGCGGGATCATGTGACACCGGTGGCCCCGCCCCCACGATGACGCGGTCGTGGGCGTGGTGGTCTCTGTGTGTCTGGTTCCGGCCGATAAGGCGGGCGTTCCCACTCCCTCACGTGACACGCTGCCCGCACATAAAAAACGAGAGAGTGCACACACACCTACACAGGCCCCCTGAGGAAGCGGTGGCACGCGAAACGCGCGTCGGGGTTTTCCATTCTACATACCACATATACCATGGGTAAGCGAATTTACTTCTGATTTCTTCCTGATATATAATTATTGCAACTTGGCACCTTTACTGTACCCATCTGTATATATAGACTCCGTTTTTCATGCATGGGCACTTTCTCATTCTGGGTTGAGCGATAATTTACATTGGCATTTTTTTGCACTTGACATAATACTGGCAGTTATCGCAGTGTATACACAAGTGTCTCATGTAATTACAAACACTGGTATTGTAGCGATGGCCTTTTTTGGACCTTCAAGAACGATCCAAACTAATAATTTGTAGATATTCACAAATGTTGTAAATTGTTTGTCTATTTTAAATATTAATTCTCAATAAAGAATGGAATATTTTAAGGAACCTCTTTGTAGGATTCGATTTGTAAGAACCATTGTTCACTCTTGCGCTTTCTTTGGATTGAGATAAAATTTATGGAGTGGGTTCGATCATTGAATTGCAGTGCGGAATCACTGCTGGATTTACGTTCTGTGTTGATAATTTGGTTTTGCATGATCTATAGGTGTGTGAGTAAGGCCCTAAGGCTAGATCAAGGCAATCTCTCGTAATGCACCTAGGCCAGCTTGACCAGGTTATGGATATTGAATAAGCTTCCATTCATTAAGAGCGAGTGGAGATCTTGAAATGGTTGCAGTCAGAAACACAAAATATAACCTCTCAGGTCTGATTTCTTCACTTTTTCGATGCAGATTCCTTCCTTCGGAGCCGTTCAAGTACTGATCACGAGGCGACCGCAATGATGAAAGCTCAATTTATGAGCCTCTGGGATGGACTGGACACTGACTATAGCTGTCAGGTATATAACCTGTTAGAGATTAGAATTTCACACTATTCATAAATGTTTTAACCCCTTTAAAAAAAAAAATAGTGGTTCCTATTTATCTCCAACATATGAGTCCAACCAGTGACAACTAACAGGTTACAGGGTTTTTAGGTCAAAGATGCTATAGAAATCCTCATCAATATCAAATTGTTGGAGATCAGAAGGTAAAACTAAGGGGAGAGCACACAGTGCTGAGTACAGGACTCCGAGCCTCGTAGTTATATGGGATACACATAGTCCCAGCGTCGTAGTGATGTGGGATACACATAGTCCCAGCGTCGTAGTGATGTGGGATACACATAGTCCCAGCGTCGTAGTGATGTGGGATACACATAGTCCCAGCGTCGTAGTGATGTGGGATACACATAGTCCCAGCGTCGTAGTGATGTGGGATACACATAGTCCCAGCGTCGTAGTGATGTGGGATACGGGGGGGGGGGTCCCAGCGTCGTAGTGATGTGGGATACGGGGGGGGGGGTCCCAGCGTCGTAGTGATGTGGGATACAGGGGGGGTCCCAGCATCGTAGTGATGTGGGACACAGGGAGGAGTCCAAGCGTCGTAGTGATGTGGGACACAGGGAGGAGTCCAAGCGTCGTAGTGATGTGGGACACAGGGAGGAGTCCAAGCGTCATCGCGATGTGGGATTCAGGGAGACCGAACAACACAGCGATGATAAATGATATAAGGAGCCCCCTCCACATGGAAAAGTACAGCACTGTTGTCTGGAGGTTTTTGAGGCGGCTCATTGGATAAGGCCAGTGCACGTTCCAGGATTCATAGACCAATAACAGTTGTGTGTCTCTGGTTCTCTGTGTTGGGCCAATCTGTGTAGGTAGCTCCATTCTCTGTCTAGTGGCTCTGCACAGTCGCTGCAGCTTATTTTCCATGTCCCTGTTCCACATGGCCTCTTGGTGTCGGCCATCAGATGCCCCAAATTTAAGCAGTGCAATGTACCATGTTCCTTCTTAATAATGAGCTAAATAATGTTCCTCTACTCGTAAATAGGTGATCGTAATGGGAGCGACAAACCGTCCTCAGGACCTGGATACTGCCATTATGAGGAGGATGCCAACAAGGTTTCACATCAATCAGCCGGTACGTGTACTAACATACAGTGTGTTCTAGAATTCATTCCATGAACTCCATGGGTTTAACTTCTCCTCATGTTACACACATAAGTCATCATTAATAACCAGATGACAGCAGCCTCCAGGATTTACCTCTGCTGATGCAATGCACCTGACATCAACTCAACTTCAATAGAGTTAATGTATATATGGTGGATTTTGTATAATGGGCAGTGTAATTACGGTGAAATTAAATGTATCTTTGGATTTATAGTTTTGTTGTATTGTGGCCATAAGAAATAATTACATCATAGCAGCCGCCTTCTCATTCTTGTTATTAAGGGTTAATAAGTAATAAGGCTACCTAATTTACCCAACAGATTTTTTTTCTTTCTTTTATTTGATTCCACTTCCATGTTGGATATTACATGATTTTTATCATGTTTTCTTTTTTCCATTTATGCCTCATGACTTTTTCTTTATTTGCAGTCCTTGAGACAGCGAGAAGCAATCCTGAACCTCATACTGAGGAATGAGAATGTAAGTAACGTTCCTTCACGTGTCCTGTCTCCTTCTTTTCTTGAAAGCATATTGACATTTGTGGAAAGCTGATGTATATCTGTAATGTTTTATAACCCCTATATATATCTCCCTATACCCATCAGTCCCATAGCGATGGGGTTATCCGTGCATCCTTCTTCTTAGGGGAATGCATGACCTGTGGGGGTCCTAACTCTTATGGATTAGACTCCCACTAATTGATCATTCATTCATGGGAAAGTGATAAATCTCATGCTTGGCGTTGTTGTTCTTAGACTGCCAAGTTTTTTTTGGGGGGGGAGATCATGTACAGTTATTATCATGACAACTCCTAGACTTACAGAAGTGATGCTCTACTCTATATACTGTAATGTGCATTTAGGGACTAAGTGATAAGAATGTATGTATTATAACAATTTCTTCTTCTATAGGTGGACACGCGTGTAGATTTGATGCAGGTCGCCAACCATACGGATGGATTCTCTGGAAGTGACCTGAAGGAGATGTGCAGAGATGCTGCGCTGCTGTGCGTCAGGGAGTGCGTCATCGCTAACACCGAAGAAAGGTTAGTGTTGTGTTCGTGCATGTTCTGTGGCCTCTGACAACTGAATCATACTATGTTTCGAGCGTTCTCTGAGATGCAGTCATTCAGCAAGTCAAAGATACAATTTTGCAATGTTCCACCTAGTCCTTCCCCAATATTTCCAGTGGTATCCCCCTTGATGGTGGCCTACCTGGAGGTTGCTCCTTGGCCCATGTAGGGACGGGAAGTTCAGAGGTTAAAAGGCCCCCACTTCGCAACCTCCTATCGGTGTCTTTGTGTCCCTACAGCGGTTGTCCCTCCAGAGTTTCGTCCCACTAGTGGGCGTCACTCGGATTGCCTTCTATTGGGGTTTCTCAAGGAATCTGCTAGTCGTTGTGTGACCCCATTACAGGTGTATGTGCTGACCTGTGTTCCTTGGTGGATGACAGGTTTAATGGTTGATGTAAGTGGGGAGGAATGTAGAGTTTTGTGCTGCCCAGGAAATGACATAATGGGACACAGCGATGGCATCAGACACCAGGGGAATGTATTTTATACCTGATACTTTATTATCCTGAAGATTTTACCTGTGTAAATGTACAGCACATCCTTCTTTTATGTGATATTATAAAAGGGAAGACTGATACTTGTGCTCTTCTTTTATTCACTAACTTATAAAACAGTGGACAGGTATATCTGGTCTTTGTCATTGCCTCCAGTTGGGTAAATGCATCCCCTTCCCATCCTCTATATACCATGTGTTACTGGGCACATCCATGCGGGTACTACACAATCGTTGCTTTATTGTATAATACTTTACTCTAATACCTGAAAAAAAATAATCTCCCTCTTTTTCGTCCTTCTAGCCCCTGTGAAGAGATCCGACCAATCCAGCAGCAAGATTTGATGCGGGCGATTGACAAGATGAAGAAATCGAAAAACGCTACAAACCCGGGGGTTTTAATGCACGTTAGTTTGGACTGAGCCTGTGTGGCCTCATTTTAACCAAGCTGATATAGCTAGAAAGGGGCATCCAGTGGAGAGCAGGGGTAGAGCATGGACCAGATTGTATGATCTTCAGCCTCCACTCTTAGTAACTATTTTCTATCAAAGTAAAGAGCCTTGTAGAGAGAATATGTTCACTCTCTCTAGTATCATGCGAGCTGCTGGTATAGACTGTAATGTATCAAAGGGTGTGTGTCCTTATGTTGTATCATTGTGTGTCTGTGTGAATGAGTCCTAGAACTTGTAATAATAAAATGGATAGTCCGCAGGGGACTAGATAGATGGAGGCCATTATGCTGGGCGTAAGTCTACCAGCACATCTTGACATCTCTGTATCATTTCTATACTGATCTCCACTCATTTCTACAGTCCACGTGCTACATGTGTTCCCCGTAGACTTTATTCCCTTTAAGCAGAATAACAAATTGCTTTAGGGACTTCATTTTATTATTATTATTTTTTTAATTCCGTCCTAATTGCTTTCTGCACATGTGATAGGACTGATCTGTCCATTCACCTCCTTTCGCTTTGGATAAAGGGAAGGGGCCTCGTGTTCTCGGCCTTTATGTCTGGATCATTGCCGTGTATGTCGCTTCATACAGCTATCCCTCTCTAAAAACCTGTATTACATCGCACCTTTCAAGTTTAGTTCAACAAAATTCCATTTTTCCCTCATCATTATGTAAAAGAAAGCCTTGTGGGGTGCAAGTGCAATAATCAATGGAAAATCCGCTTTTATGTAGACACAAGAGAGAGAGAGAAAGAAGGTATACATTTTGGTAATAGAGTCCGCTAAATACATATTGTAGATATTAGACTATGCAGCAATTACATTGGAAGCCATGTCTATGGGGATGATTTGGACTGACCTACTATTATATAGTAATATTATGGTCACAGTTCAGATAGCAGCAGCTTCTCTGTATCCAGCTGTGTGACTGTACTCATGACACTTCCATTATGATATAACTTATGATTTTTCTTCACAGCTCGATCTAGAAATAGTTCTATATGTAATTCGGATTACCCACGATTTCTAAGGTACCATGTAGGATGTGATGCCATAAATGGCACTCAAAGGTCCATGAATTAACACTTTAGGGGACTGGGGGCAAATTTGGCAAACACTGCTGTTCTCTACTAGCCACTAATGCAAAAATCACTCAAAGACAAGTGATTTGCAGCTGAAGTGCAGATATGGCCGTGGTTTAAAAAACACGTTAAAACCTGCAGCGTAGACTATACTGCAGGTTTGTGATGGGATCAGTTTCTATCTCATGCCCAGGGGGGGACAGCCACCAATCTTATATTAAGACCTGTGCATACAGTGTGTATGACCAGTGCATTGTGTGAGAATGAAGTATCATAGCTAGTATTAAGGAATTATATCTCCTCCACCCTGAATGTATCACTGATGCTTGTACATTGAAACACGTGTAAAGTGAATTGTGCCTGCTGTGTTCTTGTTAATTGTTTTCCATCATTAAAAATATTTTTTTTTCCTTAGCAAATTATTTAATATATACTATCCTTCTGTTGTCAACCATCAACATGCTCCAATACACAAGCAAACAGAAGCCTACCATAATTAAAATATCCGTAACTTATGTCCAACATGGAAGAAACCAGACTCGGAATACCTTGTAGTATTAGGGTATAATCACTGGCGTAACTAGAAGCTGATGGGCTCCAGTGTAAAGTCTGGGCCAGGCCCCCGACTATAATGTATGGTTTATAGTACTAGTCTTCTCATATGGGAAAGTGACACCATAAGGGCCCCCTAAAACTTTTGAGCCCTGGTGCGACCGCAACCTCTGCACCTCCTCAAGTTACGCCCCTGGGTATAATCTTGTCATCACAGTTTGTCCGGAAGATAAAAAAACCATGTCCGCTTACTTCCAAAAACTGTGCCTGACCATGGTTTGTGCCAGAAGTGCAGCTGTATAGGGAGGAATGGAGCTGAGTTGCAATACCATGCACTACCCACGGTCAGGAGAGGAACTGTTTTTAGTAGAAAGCAGCCAACCCCTTTAAAACTGCAAAATAGCACTACAAAAGCAGCCACTAGATGGTAATCTTTCCTTTAAGAACATTCTACATTTTACCAGATTTCCGCTTTGAATGACCCCCAAATGGACCTGAGACCAGATTAGATAAGACATGGCCCAGCACCAGTCCAAATAACTACCCCAGTATGTAGTGTAATGACTTGCCATGTTCGGGTACACAGTAACCAGGAGTTTGTCTTATGATTTCATCCGGGAAAGACCATGATCGAAGATAAAACATGTTGACACAATTTAAAGGGCTATGCAGGGTGAAAATCCTATACATTTGTCAGTACCTTTGTTCATTCATACTTTATTCAATAAACAGCCTGACGAGTAACTATGGTAACTCACTGGCATGTAATTAAAGGAAGATTGTGGAATGTAATGTTACATGGGGCTGCAAAGTGAAGCTAAAAGGTTTAGATATTACTGTTATGCCTAATGCAAGCACTAGTGGGCAATGGGTAACTGGAGGTGCTCTAGTAATCTCTGTACCCTGTACTGCCTCATACAGAGTGCTCCTTTATATACTCCTATAGGTCACTTACAACATACCAACAGCATCTCATAGGTAGGCTCTAGATTTTGGACATGACATAAGGATACATGCAGAGACAACTGTCAGTCACTGTGTAGTTCCTCCCACTGGACTCTTAAACTCAGAATAAGGAAAGTGTTACGTTTGGTAAATTAGAAGCTGTATGAGAAAAAGTTTACATTATAACAATTTACTCAGCTTCTGCTTCTCTATAACATGCTGCCTGAAGATAGGACACTATTTGCAATCTGCTCTGCTCCTCCTATTCTATAACATGCTGTCTGTAGATAGGACACTATGTACAATCTGCTCTGCTCCTCCTATTCTATAACATGCTGTCTGTAGATAGGACACTATGTACAATCTGCTCAGCTCCTCCTATTCTATAACATGCTGCCTGAATATGGGACACTACTATCTGCTCAGCTCCTCCTGCTCTATAACATGCTGTCTGTAGATAGGACACTATGTACAATCTGCTCTGCACCTCCTGCTCTATAACATGCTGCCTGAATATGGGACACTATGTACAATCTGCTCAGCTCCTCCTGCTCTATAACATGCTGCCTGCAGATAGGACACTATGTACAATCTGCTCAGCTCCTCCTATTCTATAACATATGCTGTATGCAGATAGGACACTATGTAACATCTGCTCTGCTCCTCCTGCTCTATAAAGGTAGAACAAACAGTGTTTACAGATCTATACTATATACATACTTTGTGTCACTTTCTATAAAATTGGAGGAGATACATTTTGACCTAAACAATCCATATGGTGACCTGGGTACTTCTTCTAACCTAATGATATATGATATTTTTTATATTTAAGAAATATGATTTTGACATATTTGCAGATTGCATATTTAGAACGGCATTATACCGTAGGATTTTTTTTTTTGTTACTTGTGCTACTTACACTGATATGACCTGACATTTCCCCTGTGTACAGCATTTTGGGTAATTATTGTTTGACCATTGTCTTTATTACTGTATTGTAGGAAGTAAAAGTGGTTTAAAGGCGAGTGTTCTCTGAAGTTTATTTTCTGCCAAGTGTTCCAGCTTTACAACCTTAAGCACTGATCTTTATGGCAACCATGTAATATGGGTGTCCATAATTATAGGGTGCATGACATGGTTTAATATCGAATGCATCGTGCAAAAACATCATAAAACAGTCATGGTTAAAGCGTAACTGAAAAGTTACTGACAAAAAATTAGCCTTATCATAGCTGGAGAGAGACTTTGACAACAATTCCAACTTTACC
The DNA here is from genome assembly GCF_040894005.1 of Engystomops pustulosus. Taxonomy (NCBI): domain Eukaryota; kingdom Metazoa; phylum Chordata; class Amphibia; order Anura; family Leptodactylidae; genus Engystomops; species Engystomops pustulosus. Next base: position 19,003,693 of record NC_092421.1, on the reverse strand, counting down.
TGTATCATGTTGCTGGCTTCTTCCTAGCCTTAGATACAGCCTGGTGTATCCATCAGTCATTTTTATAAAATCATATTCAGCTACTCTTGCAGTGGGCGGCACTTCCTGGTTGTGACATCGGCTAAGGGCTTTCACATGGATCAGGACAGCATGTTTGTAATTGGAGGACCTGAAGCATGTGATGGGACTCCACTACTACATTCCCTCCCAACAAGCCTCATCTCTTCTCCAGCCCTCCTGTACAGTTTCCCATGGTTACCAGGAAGCATGACAAAAGGAGAGTATCCTGGGGAGACAAGGTAAACCCTCTGCTAGCAGCTAAACATCTACAGATAGCTAATTAGAGTAGGTTGGAGAACTCCTAATTTTTGCTTAGAGTTATGCTTTACAGTTGTACTTTAAGCATTACAAATGCCACCGGCTATGGCTTTTATTTGGGAAGGATTTAAGTGGCCTTGCACTCCGTACCGGAGCTGCTACTACTTCTGCTTCCCAATAATAACATATCATATTATTCCCAACTCCCTATGGTTTTCAACTCTGCACCCAGCTGAAAGTTCTTGGCAGTTATGGGACCTGCATTGGCATATGACCTAAAGAGGAAGTGACTTTTTATGGCCCAAGGAGGCCACACGTTGGCTGAAGTCGGTCCTGCTAAACCTCACTCCTAGAACTGTAGGCCTAAAAACTGGAAGGATTGAAGCAGGGTAAGTAAACTCTTTCTTAAACCCCTGTCTCTATTGGGTCCTCCAGATTTCCTGGGAAAAGTCCTTTAAAGTCCTTTAAATTGTCACCATGAGGTATGTTAAAGGGGCTATCCAGTGATGTCCCATTTGGGCCTGATCATTACTGCAGTCCATGCCGGACCTCAGTCATGACTTGCAGACTTGAAAATTGACAGGTAACATCCCCAAAAAGTTGGGAGTCTGTTCCTTATGGAATAGATATATTGGTTTGGTTCTAATCCCGCATCATGTCATAAGGCTTCTTATCGGTCATGCTTGATGTCAAGGGAGCTGCCTTACAAAGTAGCTAAAAGAGGCGTGGCTTTCCTTATCCCATCTTGGAAAACTTTGCATATTTTCCTGGCATCCCCAAAGACATTCCAGAATATCGGACCCTATGATTTGGTTTCAGTAAAACATATCTCTGAATGCCAGCCTCAGATCAGACAAGGTAGCCGCCCCCATTATTCAGATCAGAAAAAATAAATATTCAGATTTTAATTACTAAAAAATATTGCTCATACATTCCCTTTAAAGCCAATCTACCACCAGGATGAATGACTATGCAAATGAGCCTGAGCGGCTCCAGGCTCCATTAACACCTATAAAGCCTTGAGTCTTTCATCCTGGTGGTAGATGCCCTTTAAATATAATAGTTAAGAATAACAAGACAAGTGAAGGTAAATATATAAAAGTGTATTTGCTATGTAACATAAGCAGTATCCATATGACATTGTGACAGACACTGATCAGCACAACATATATCACCTTCTAATAAATACAGGCTCTACACAACAGCCCGGATTACAACACAATTATAACATCATACAGGATAACACAGACTTGTGATGACATCATATCCTTCATAATGACTGCAAATCGGCATTAAAGTGACCTCTATGGTATCTGGACTGATCACGTCCTACACCCTTACTTAGAGATCTTCAGTTACTGCGACTAATCATCCATAGCATACAAATCATACATAAATCATACATTTGGTCCTTTAAAACAATGTGAACACATGAAGATATTGACTTATTAAAATGTTGATACATATTACATTGGAAACATTTATAAAAATACTTATTTTCTTTGTATTAGTTTATAAAAAAAAAAAAAATCTGGCAGCTGATTTCACAATTCTGTACAAATTCTGAACATTGTAGGACACTGAGAAAATGTAGGTTATACTTCCGCCTGTTTTGATTCCAATGTTGCATCTTTTTAGGAAAAACTGTCAAAAATAAGAAATGCCCTGAGCATGACACTACCTATGTCCATGCAGGTTCTCTTTTCCCCTCTATAAGCTGTCCAATTTTTTCTGTATGGTAAAAATATACAAATGTTGAACAGTCTCGCAGCTCGGTCCTCTGCCTCTGGTCCTAAGACAACTGGCTGGAGCAGCAGCCTTCTTCTCCCCTGTCTACAGTAAGACAAAGCTTGTGCAGCCCCTCCTCCTCACTGGCTATAAGACAACTGGCTGGAGGAGCAGCCTTCTTCTCCCCTGTCTACAGTAAGACAAACAAAGCTTGCAAAACCCCTCCTCCTCACTGGCTATAAGACAACTGGCTAGAGCAACAGCAATCTCCTCCCCTGTCTACAGTAAGACAAACAAAGCTTGTGCAGCCCCTCCTCCTCACTGGCTATAAGACAACTGGCTGGAGGAGCAGCCTTCTTCTCCCCTGTCTACAGTAAGACAAACAAAGCTTGTGCAGCCCCTCCTCCTCACTGGCTATAAGACAACTGGCTAGAGCAACAGCAATCTCCTCCCCTGTCTACAGTAAGACAAACAAAGCTTGTGCAGCCCCTCCTCCTCACTGGCTATAAGACAACTGGCTGGAGGAGCAGCATTCTTCTCCCCTGTCTACAGTAAGACAAACAAAGCTTGTGCAGCCCCTCCTCCTCACTGGCTATAAGACAACTGGCTAGAGCAACAGCAATCTCCTCCCCTGTCTACAGTAGGACAAACAAAGCTTGTGAAGCCCCTCCTCCTCACTGGCTATAAGACAACTGGCTGGAGGAGCAGCATTCTTCTCCCCTGTCTACAGTAAGACAAACAAAGCTTGTGAAGCCCCTCCTCCTCACTGGCTATAAGACAACTGGCTGGAGCAGCAGCCTTCTTCTCAGTTCTCTATCTTGTCTACAGAAGGACACAAAAGCTTGTGAAGCCCCTCTTCCTCACTGCCTATAAGACAACTGGCTGGAGCAGAAACCTTCTCCTCCTCTACTCTGTCTACAGTAGGACAAACCTTGTCTATTCTGGATTTTTTAGAGCCCGTACAAACTAACCCAGTATCCCAAACAATGAGGTTAACTTTTATCATTGAGTTATAGGATTATTGTTCAGAGCTGCTCTTATTAACACAGTTTTGATCTCCCATATCTTTATGTGTCTATCTCTCAGGGTGCATGTGGTCTGCCATATGTCAGTGTATAAGTGCTTTCTTGTCTGCTAGCTATAAGGTATATATAGGGGAGCAGTAAAAGAGCTGGAACATATAGACCATTTTCTCCAGAAATGTCTCTTGTAATTTAAGAAGAGAAGCTCTGAAGCACAAGTAATATCCTATGCAAAAGTAAGAGAATTTGCATCAAGAGTATGTTGTATCCTCTATTGTAGATGTGCTAACTCCTGGATGTTCCAGTTTACAAAGAACAAGGGAACACGGCTCTCAACCTAAGAAAAAATATTGGAATTTGTCAAAGTGCAACATTCTAGTTCCGCCAGCAAGTGATTCTTAGTGGACAAAATAAAATAATAGTTATACATCGTATTAAAAGCTTTAACTAAATAGAAATTAGAAAGCAAAAAATGAACAAGTAAATAGATTTCATTTCAATTATCAAAAAAAGGACACAATAGATAAAAACTAGACTACAACATTTCTTGTGTATGTGCTTCAGATCAACTATTCTTCTCCAGGGAGCAGTAATAATCTGTCAGGACCTTCCAAGCTTTGGGGGCCATGAAACCATCTGGTGGGTTTTGTCCTTCACGTGCCAGCTTTCTCATGCGGGTTCCAGAAATGAAGTCAAATTCGTTGTGTCTAAAATTAAAGAAAAGGGAACATTTGTTTAGGGGATTGTCCTGGTAAATAAAATTAAGTGTAAGAGGGATCTACTGAGAGCCAGGGATATAACTAAATACTATGCCACCTATTGCTCCCACCACTCTAGGATCCCAATGGACTCATCCACCTCTGTGTCTCCCGACAATACAAGAAATACAAGGAGAGGCCAATCCAGCCAATCATTGGTTGGAGTGGTGACCCACAGCAGCCAATGATTGGCATTTTCTATCCCACACCCAGGATGTTGAATGCAGCCAGGTCGAGTAGCGTCTGGACAAAAATGGCAAGGGAGCAGGATGAGCCAGTCTTCTGATGAGGCTACCAGATCTTGTAAAAAATATATGAAAAGTTAACACTCACTCCCACCCATACCACAGGATACATTTGTTCAGAAGCAGTCACTCACAGTTCTGTTAAAAATTAGGAGAAGATAAAAGAAACAAAAGGTTAAGAATCTGCACTCCCACATTCCAAGTCCATTGCTCCAATTTCCAGATCACAATTTTCCAGTACCGCCGCTACCAATAATCCAATCGGGTCCTCGCAGCTCCTGGCGAAACCGAGGTCGGGCAAGGTCTTTGGTGTTTCGGACATTTAACCCTTATTGATATGCGTATTTTAGCTTTGAGTAGATAAAAAAAATATTTCTACTTTTATTCCAAAAGTTTCTCTGCACAATGTTCTATATCTGCAAGGACCTGATCTGAGTATCGGCAGTAGCGGAAAATTTGATCTAGAAATTGGAGCAATGGACTTTGAATCTGGGAGCGCAGATTCTTAACCTTTTGGACTTTTATTTTTTACTCCTGATTGACTGCTTCTGAACAACTGTATCCTTCAGAATGAGTAGGAGTGAGCGTTCACTTTTCTGTTAACAGCTGCTCCGTGGTGGAAATTTGGATCGGAGGAATCACATTTACCATTATATTTGTTAGGCTCCCAAATACCTAATATATTTTTATACCTACATGCATTCTTTATGACCTTATGCATACGGTCATTAATCTTGTCCAGCTATGAATAGGAGGAGCACTAGGACTTTCCGATACCATTTTTTACCTATATGCCCTATACTACAAGTTGCATCAGCCTACATTCTGTCTGAAATATAAGGCATGTCAATCGGAAAATCCAGGGCGAAATTTATCTAGCGAACTAGCACTCGCACCTTTTTCAAAGCCCAAGGGTACTACAGGACCGTCGTATATGGCTGGACTGTGAACTGGGCCTCAAAAGTCTTACCTTTCCTTGTCGTAGAATTCCATGGCTTTGTTCTTTGTGTTGTAGGCTGCCACTCTGAATGGGATAATCTCCACAGACGTCAGCCCTGGAGCCATGCTCAGCACTTTTCCACCGTGTGTTGGCTCGTAAAGATCCACTTTGGTCTCAGGATGTGGCATACCGGCGGGGTCCCTTCCTACAATGTAGAAGTTTGATCCAGCAATCATGCGAGACCTGCAGTGCCACTGGACCTATAAAAGGGATAACATAATATAATAATTGTAATGTACATATTTTTCTGTAGGATGTATCTCATGGATACAAAAGTGTTCTACATGGAAATTTATAGTCATAGCGGGGGATTTATAAAGCGCATAATCCTGCCCTGCTATACTAAGAGGAAGCAACCGTGCAGCCAGGAACTACCACAGCCTTCCCACCCCATGCCGGCCCACTCCACGCTTACTTTGTGTGGAGGTGACATCAGAGGAGAAAGTTGCAGTTCATGACCTTGCAAATATCCCTCTAAAACTGAAGCCAATTGGCCTAAAGTAGGTAAAAATTCTCTCCCAACCTTAATAGGTCAGAAAAACCCTCTTATAAGTTTAAGAGATGATATGTTGCTATCTTGTGGGACAAGAATAATTTTAGGTCAAAGCAACTTCGAATTTGGAACCCGAGCTGGCCATACAGAATTGATGCCTGGCATGGGGGTTCATGTTTCCCACCCATGACAGCAGACAGGTTTTGGGGATTGTCCAACGAGAATTCGGGTCTGCGTCCAGCTTCCTGCATGTTTTGCTTCTGTGCTGAGGTCCGCCGGAGGTCACCTTCTTCTTGCCGGTGCATGTGAGTGTTTGATCTTGCAACACAATTTCGTTTTTAAATTCCACGGTTTGTCCGAATCTGTCGGGTGTCCGACGGCACGCCCCCGATTTCTGTCGCATGCAAGCCGGCGCCGATGCAACACAATCCGATCGCGTGTGCCAAAAAAAGGTGGCGTTCGGACCCTTAGTAAACTTGCCCCAGTAAGTCTGACAGCTGATTGTGTGAATGTATATAGGGGGAGTTGGCTGATATAGATGTCAGCCGAACGAGCATTCCCTCAATAGTGTTTCTTAAGGATATGGACAGCTGTACTGTGCAATTTGGATTGCTGTAACTACTATATAAAAAGGTTAAAATTCACAATTACTCCCACAAAAAGTTGGAATACACTTCTACCCTCACTACACCTTCAGATAAGATCCACACTTATAACATTATCAAAAATTCTGGTATCAAAGTTTGAGAACAAGTCAACATTCTCCAAGACATTTATTTGGCTTCTCTGTTATTGAATAACACAGCGGCACCCAGATGTCTCACGTCAAGATAAATTGTGGTGCTAGAAAATCCTATTTACCAGTGCCTTAGCATGAATCCAGCTGTGCTTGTCAGTAATGTGTTTTGTCTCTTCCTACACCCACAATGTTCTTGTCCTGATGGCATGGATGTGCAAGGTTTTTCTCCAGTAGTGTAGGGTTTTCCATTAACAACAAGTTAGCGCCTATCCACAGCTAATTTGCTGATCGGTAGGGGTCTCAGTGATGGGAACCCCGTGAGAATGGAGATACCCCTTTTGCACCCCAAAATAATTGGGTGGTCAGTCCTACATGTGCACTGCCTATGCCTATTCACTCGAGATAGCAGAGTATGAAGCTTGGGTATCTCCATCAGCGCCATAGAGGTGACTTCAGGAGCTGGGTGCATGTGCGCTGTTCATGTGTAGTACAATGGAGGTACAATGGTCTACTGTTTGTGTTATCTTTGGGGATCCCATCACTGTGACTCCCACCCAAAAAGTTATGCCTTATCCTCTGGATAGGGGCTAATTTTTTGTGATTGGACAACCCCTTTAATTATTAGGCTCTGAAGGACCTTTATTCACAAATTGGGGTGCTTATTAAAGGGTCGTCAGCCCCTTACGTCTAGCTGAGGGTGGTAGCATTGTGTTAATCGTGCATATACTGCTTGACCCTTCATGTTATTCCCATTAAATATCCGCTCACCTCCGTGGGTCCTGCATACAACATTGGAGAAGGAAAGATAGCAACAATAGTGGATTTGGGGTCCAAGACACCTTCTTCAAGCACGGCTGCATGTTGCTTCATGCGCCAATCCAAAGGCACATCATCATCTTTGGTCCACCCACCCAGTGGGTGAAGGAGAAGTACAGGGTGCTTATATCCCCTGTCCAACAGGTGGCGCTTTGTATCCTGCATGAGAAGAGCATGTCCATTATGGACAGGATTGCGAAGTTGGAAAGCAAAGACGGCATCTGTAAGAAAATAAAGAGAATTCTTTAGACCTTTCGATAGTTGCCGAACTTTCAAAGACTACCAGCGCACACCCTGTGATTTAAGAGTCATGTCAGGACATTCTGGTCTGCAGAGCTTTGCAGATTGCTTTATCACATAGCAAACACTTTAGGCGTGAGGTTTGCCAACAAGGTTTCTTAAGGACGGAGTCTACAACACTATATACGTCTCCCTCCTCCCCTGCACCAGGATGTGCAAACACAGGAACAGCTCATGCAATGGGTTGTACAACGTACAAACACCCGGTTCTAAGAGTATCTCCATAGAACCACTGCTGACATCTTCCATCCAAGATCATGGCTGAATGGACAGACCTGCATACACAGAAATCAATGCAAAGCAAGAACAAACGTTGCTATGTAACCATCTATACTCCTCTGCAGTGGACCCAGCTGTTAAGATGCTCAACTGGGCTCAAACAAAAATATAATGTGAAATGGGGAAGCAATCCCAAGCAGAAAGTGCCACCCTCTAGGCATCTATACTCCCATTTACATCGACAGATTAATTCAGTCTATCTATAGAACCTGAGAAAAATTTCCATAACTGATGATATATGCCACTATGTGGCCATTGCCGTGGCACCTAGAATACAGACTAACCCGCATTCATCACTTTGGCCTTCTGTTTCAGTTCCAGGGGGGTAAGGCGGTATTGATCTAAACCATCTGCCCATCTGATTCTTTCCAGAACTTCCAGATCTCCACCAACCAACCAATCGCCACTTTCCAGGACCATCTGAAAGGTAAGATGTTTGAATTTGTATCATCTTTAGTCATGTTAAACTGGTTCTATATGAAAAGACATCTTATAACATACTATAGAAAGAATGGGACTGGGCCACCAGAGGATCATCCAGTAGGCCCAAGCTCTAGCCAAATCCTGGTCCCCAGAAGACGCAATTTGGTGAATACTGGAACCTGTTTCCAATAGGTGGGTCCTGGGAATAATTTTATCTGATGGGCTCCAGTGCAACGTCTGTGTCAGGCCCCTGACTATAATGTATGGTTTGTAGTACTAATCATCTCATTAGGAAAAGTGACACCTTATGGGCCCCTAAGCTTCTTGGGACTGCACCCTCTACATCTCCTCAAGTTATGCCCCAGTTGATGGGCACAAAGAAGCCCAGTCTGCCATTGGCTACAGTGTGCAGTGTTTTACAGAGATAAAAAACTGAGAAGAAAAAGTATATGAATGAACAACTTCCAAAACATGTGCAATCTGGAAAAATAACCTTTCTTGAGACATTTCTGAAAACATATCCTTAACGTTACGCTCTTTGGAGCTAGGTGTAATTACCTGCACAGCTCTGGCTAGTGTGTGAATTGGGGTGAAATCACTGGGAACTTAGCTGCAGCCATTTGTCTCAGCCACCATATGATTTTCCTTTAAAAGGACATCTGCCACCAGATTACTGCTCATTACGTCTAAGGGATGGGGGGGCGATAATACGTTTGTAAAAGTGTAGGAGGCGCTCAGGCACAAGGCGCCAGAACACCTCTCAGCTTCCACGGATTTTAATATATTTATGCCCACCCTGCAAGCCTCCTCCTCCTGTTGGCCGGGGAACTAGGAGAGAGCACATGCCACGCTCTCCACACACACGGCTGGATACTGGCTCCCAGGCCGGCGGCAGGTGTAGGCTTGCAGAAGGGGGCGTGCATAAATTAATGATGATTGGTCCATCCCCTGTAGTGAGCGTGCGATGATGTTCTGCTGACAATCACCCATTGGCTCACATACCTGTACGACAGCACAGCTTACCTTGACATGAGGATGCTGCGGGCAGGTAGTACCCCAGACCCGAGCGCATCTTTCTTCTTTTCTGTGCTCATAAAACTCAGGGTTACGCAGAATGGCCACTCTTTTCCCCTCATAGGACAGAGCGAGTGCGTCAGAGTCGCTCAGTTTTTCCTTGTCTTCTGAAGAGACTGGCAGCACAATGGGAATGCTCAGGTTGATAACTCCACCTACAAACACATCATAATGATGAATATTAAGCTAACGCATGTAAACACATATATGAAATAAGTCCGCTCCCCCTAGTGGCGGCTATATACAACCAGAATTATTTTAGTTTAAGTAGCTTGCTGATTAGCAGGCAATTTTTTTAAGAGGTTGTTTTAGAAGGGAAGCAGCTGTTCCCTTATTCGTAAACCACTCTTTCCTAAATTATATCATACAGGTGACTTCTTATGTACCTGAGCAAACTTTTAATCCCCTACGTTATCTCAATTTGACTGCTCTACCGAGATTCACTACAAACATGCAGCAAAAAATTGCTGTGGATCATGTGGATTTTAAAGTCCATTCATGTCAATGCTGTGATACGTCTACGTCTAGATTCATGTCCATTTCCATGCAGAATCTATCCGCATCTTGTGCAGTAGCTTTGTAATCTCATTATCACAAAGCAAATGTAATCCACAGTGGGGCTTATTTATTAAGGGTCGCGGATCGCACTTTCGTCAGACTTTTGGACGTTTTCAGGTTTTGCACAGCTGTGACAGCTATTTAATAGGTCAATAAATAACAGGAATTTCACAGCACTCCTTGTGTAGTAGATGGTGCCAAACTAGGGTCCCAGCCCTGTTCATGCATAGATAATGGAAGATGGCACTCAATCAAATTTGAATAATAATTGCTTTTTATTTTTGTACATAATACAGGTCATTTTGACCGAAACGTCATGCTATTCTGTGGATGTGTACAAAAATAAAAAGCAATTATTATTCAAATTTGATTGAGTGCCATCTTCCATTATCTAGGTATTTAATAGGTGTCTGTGCTGGGATTGTGTTGCACGCCAAAGGGTTTTAGCGCAGCTGCGCTGCTTTCATGCGACAAATCAGAGGGTGGCCTGTCGGACGATCCGACTGATTCGAACTGAGCGCGGGATGTAACTTTCAAATTGTGCCTCAAGCCCAAGCACTTACATGCACCAGGAAGGAGAAGGTGAACTCCGCGGACGGGTAAGTAAATGTGCCCCAGTGTGTTTGATGCAAATTCGACACACGTGTAGGAACCTCTTGAATAAAACTTATCTCAATGTGACTAGTGTATTATCTGTTACTAAATCCTTCTTCCTGAGGCTAGGGAGGCAACATAATCTTGTTCACAGATTCCCTATAACTACGGATTAATATATGTAAATCTTCAGCTGTTTTAATAAAACTTCACTCGATGGCATGCTGAAAAGAAGATAAACCATATTATGAATACAGAAACATGTTTCACAGCTCATTACAAGCCATTAGTAGTCGTTCTATGCAGATTTAGAAGCGGTACAGCAGCCATAATCACCAGGTAACAGTTACAGTATCAGGTTAGGAGAAGAGTCCCACTTTATATTTTTAACATTAGTGGTATGGAAGTCCCTTTCTCCTTTAAACTGCACACTGTAAATGTTGTGTGTCTTATCAGCACATTACAAATTACATTTTTTTTGATGACCAAAAAATGAGATTACCAGGAAAAAAAATGAAATTACTGAAAAATGACATACACATTATAGAGGGGGTCAATTAGAGATCCAATAGAAGCTGTACTCTCGATTAACATTTCAACACTTCTTATTCTGTGTAGTGTATGAGAAAACCCTCTGTTACCTTGATAGAAATTATATTTCATATGGCTTGCAATTGACATCTATCCTCCCACCCGCATGCTCATGCACACATCTAGCGTAGTAGAGGGGTAGCAGCCATAGCAGTTGCTATGGGGCCTGCAGTGTCAGGGGGCCTTGGCATCTGGGGTTTTGTCTATGTATTGGGTAGGAATATGCTTTATGTGTATGTGTATACACTGTATTTGAATGTGTGTATATGCTGTATGTGTTTATATTGTATTGTATGTTTGTGGGTAGGTATAATAATAATTCCTTTATTCACATAGCGCACACAGATTACGCAGCGCTACACAAAGCTTGACAGATCAGTCCACTGTAGGTATGTATAAACTGTGTATATATATTGTATGTGATTGTAACTTACATTTGTGAGTATACAAATATGTATATTTCTTAAGGGAGAAGGGGGGGGGGCCCACATCAGAAGTCTGCTATGGGGCCCTGCCTCTCCTAGTTACACCCCTGGTCCTGGTCATTGCATTTACAGTCTAACACCTTGAGCTGAAGTGTCAACTAGGGTCCTTTCCAGCTAAGAAAGCCCCTTCTTGTGAGAAGCAATGGTTAACACCAAAGCTTAAGTTTAAGATTGCCTCATCAACACAGGTGGTGGTACTGAAAGTCCAAAAAACGATATTGAAGAAGATGGAAAGTCTTGCAATCAACTGTCATGAGACTACAAAAAGATGGCCGCCGGTGCTCTACCTGGTCGTAAGTGACGGAATACAATCAAAGAGGAAGAGGCGATATAGAAGGGAAGATTCCCAGGTAATTTTTAATAAAAGATACTCCAGAGGAGCGCCCGGGAGTGGATTTTTCCATGAAGTGGATTGCCAGACTTTGCATCTTCCTACGTTTCATCCCACTTAATATCTCTGAGATCACGACAACCCGGGGCTACACCCTGAAGGATTAGCTAGGAAGCCATCCAAACCTAACCTAAGCCTAAAATTAGGTTGTGACTATATCACAGCCATAAAAGGTGAGCGGATATTTATCTTGACTTACTTATCTAACTTAGAATTTCTGAGAATACCATACTATAGGTTGTGCTTGTGTTTTCTTCTCCTATTTTTTAACGGCCCTCTAGTAAAATTATATTAACCTAAAACCCTTTGACAAAAAAATGGTGTTTTCTTCTCCTTTTTATAATGTCTTTCCATTAAAAAAAAAAAAAAAAATATATATATATATATATATATTTTGATTATAAGGCGCACCATCAATAAATGCCTGCTAAAACATCTATGTGCATATATAAGGCGCACCAGATTATAAGGCGCACCTGATTATAAGGATGAATGACCAGCAGGTGGCAGACCTGTGCACAGTTCAAGGAAGCTGTTGTCTGTAAGTACGGTTCATATATAAGGCGCACTGGACTGTAAGGCGCACCTGATTATAAGGATGAACGACCAGCAGGTGGCAGACCTGTGCACAGTACAAGGCAGCTGTTGTCTGTAAGTATGGTTCATATATAAGGCGCACTGGACTATAAGGAGCACCTTTGATTTCTGAGAAAATCAAAGGATTTTTTGTGCGCCTTATAGTCCGAAAAATACGGTAAATATACTTACAATCCTACTTCAAAAAAATAACCCGCAGGTTGCCCATTTCCAAGCAACAGGAATTTTTGTTTCCACTACACAGAATAGAAGTATTGACTTTATAGACTATGTAGAGCCAACGCTATACACAAATTAGACATTGTTCAATAACAACCAATTAATAATGTCTTAATATAATCAGTTTAGGGATGGTCCATTTATTCCAGACACATTCATATTCTTTATTTTGTATTAGTAAAAGTATTAAGATGCTATTCAAAAAAAGTCAAAATTATTGTCATATTTTCATACCATCCGTATACTGACAAACTGGATATTCTTAAAGTGGAATTACGGTTCTACATTTTGCATACTAATACTTATTCATTTCTTTGCAGGCAGTTTCCATTACGTTAGCATCATGTGAGTTGCACTTGCAGAATGTTTAGAATTTTAGGAGAACGGACATTTGTGGGTTAAAGTATGAAGTGTTCTAGAAGTGCAAATCACTTCGATTTACATGCTGACATTTCACTTACTGGCAAAATTAAGATTGTATATAGATCTCGGAAATCTGGTATTCTGATTGGGAGCTAATTCTTTTCGTATAAAATAAACTCACCAAGAGACTTTGAGAATGTTAAATCTGAGTTATGCCTGGCATCTGGAGAGAAGTGTAGTTTGATCAATCACAAAAAACTACTTACATCATCAACATAGTATTTTGAGCCAGAAATATACACAAGAAAACCCGAGCATTTGGTCAAACAATAACTATAATTTGGTGCTGCCAAAAAAAAAATAACTAGAAAACAAATGTTGGTTGAGACATACCTTCAAGTGGCACCTTCAAGTTTTTGCAGCATTAAAAAGTATATGAGAAAAGCATGTGAAAAAAGGGTGTTCCTAAGAAATGGGCTATGACTTAAAGAACATCTACCACCAGGATGAAGGATTGTAAACCAAGTACACTTACATGCTAATGTGTCCACCTTCTGGCTGGATACACTCTTCCTATGCCCTTGGTTTTCAAGAAATAGCCTGGGGGACACAAGGCGCCATTGACATCTATGGAGCCTGAGCCCCCCAGATTCATTTGGATAATTTTTAAAATCTTTTTTTTTATCATAATAACAAGTCCTAAGAAGCTAAAAAAAAAAGAGTAGATCTTGCTACGAGGAGCTGCGGGCACTCATCTGCGAAGCCGGAGTTCAGCATATGCACAGAACGCAGGCCGGTGGCTGCGGGATCTCGGCAGAACTGCGCAGAACTCCGGCTTCGGACGAGTGCACGCAGCTCCTTGTAGCTGCGCGCTGAAGATATCTGGTAGGAGGATCTGCACTGTGCAGCCTCAGCTCCAGCTACTCCACGGCCCAGTAGCCTCCTTCGAAAATTTGCATATTACCCCAATAAAAGATTATAAATGATAGAGTGAAGTAAAGGATTAGCCGTAACAAGGGCTATCCTTACAAATGTTAGTTGCACCTACCACCGGATTTACCTTAATAAGTAGATCCGTGGTGCGAGGTTTCCTTTAAAAGGAAATCTACCATCAAAATGAAGCATGGATAAACCAGGGACATTACTCATAGTTCCAGTCACCGAGACTGTGGTAATCTTCTTATATTAGTTAACCATGGCCTCCATCCTTCTAAAATCAGCTTTTAAAATTATTCTAAGAAGCCTGCCTGAAGGGCACTGGGAGGGTTTTACCAGAGCCCCTCTGTACTCTGGCTTCACCGGCTGTTACACTGTCTCATCCTTCCCCTTGCTCTCTCAGCAATTCCCCCTCCCTCTGCCTAATATAATCTCACTGCTGCTAAAGAGGTTTCAGAATACAGTGGGAGGGGGGATGTGCTCCTTGCACAGTGTAACAGCTTTGAACACCCCACAGCCCTTCTGGCTCATTAGCATACATTTAAAAGCTCATTTTAAAAGGCAAGAGGCCATGGATAACACATATAAGGCGATTACCAGTCATGGTGCCCGGATCTATGAGTAAGTGTTCCTGGTTTAACATAATGGATTTTGATGGTAGGTCAGAATCTTCTCAGGTCAATAAGATGTGCTAATAACCAATGGGTTGTCCAATAGGAGAAACCTGGTGTGAATGATCTAAAAAATTGGATAAAACAAGCAACAGGGTGTGTAGGAATGGAGTACAGGATACACTAGGGTGTTCCTCTAACTATAATCCTCTGGGAGCAGTCCCACCTGTATAAATCCTTGTGTATACACATAGAGCACTAAGTAAGTGACTAGGTAAGTATTACATACCATCTAGAAGGGTATCAAAATGCAGGACTTGTAGATATTCCCTCTCGCGCATAAAGCCCTTGAGTGGTGTGGCCCAACCTTCACTCAGGATCTGCACCCACTGGAGGTCCAGCTGGAATGAGAATATAAGATGACATCACGACATAGACATTGTCCTTTATACAGTATTAGGCCTCATTCAGATGCCCGTTGTGGGGACGTGTATCCATAGACGCCTATGGCGACCCAACGGCGGTGCCACGTGTATGTACATGGGGAAATGATCCATGGTAAGGCTACATTCAGACGATGTATGCCCGCTGTACCGTAGTGGCGCTCTTTCTAGGAAAAAAAAAGTACCCCCTAATTTGTTCTTTGCTCGCTTGAACTATGTATGTGTACTGTATTGACACCTTACACAGGACGTTTTGGATTAGGGAAAGAAAGTAAATGCCCGTCGTATGATCAATATGTTATGTAATAGTAGCAGCTTATATAGATGACTCCATGCATTGTGGTTAGTCTGGGGCTTGTAAAACATGGCTGCATTCTTCCAAAAACAGCTCAACACCTGACAATAGGTAGTGTGTGGTATTGTAACTGAGCTCCTTATATACAGCAGACCTGCAATACCGGCATAAGCCATGGTCAGGAGTGGCACTGTTTTAGGAATAAAGCAGCCATGTTTCTTAACTGCCTGAAAAAAACCTTAAATTCAAACTCTTCTTCTTAATCATGTTCACCATCAATAAATGGTAGGAGGTGGTTTACCTTAGTAATCTCTACCGCAGGCAAGCTTTCAGCTTCCTCCCGAGCTTGTTTCAGCTTGTTCTCAGGTACAAACAATTCATGGACTTCCTTTGTAGCTCCTGATGGGACTATTTCCTGGAAAAAAGAAGCTGATGATCTCCAACCAGCCAGGTATCACAACATGTATTACTTCAGATCCGCACATGCTCAAGGGAGGATAAAGATTACCATATTGCAAAGTATCCAGTTCTACCTTCTGGATTATGATAATTGCAGGAATTATCTCATTTAAAAGTATGTTATTTCCTCTTTTCGTAAAAGTAGATAATTGAAAAGATTGTCACAATTTCTATAGGATGCTTTGGATTTCTAGTGGTCTATCTGCTGTTTTATATGACCTCATATGACCTTATGAAGAGATGGGCAATTAAGGCCGCCTTAAAGGCGCGTGGAGACTTAAAGCCATAGATCAGTGATGGCAAACCTTTTAGAGACTGAGTGCCCAAACTACAACCGAAAGCCACATATTTTCAAACTTATTGGCGTCCTGAAGACAGCAGTACAGTAGCAAGATGGAGAACTTTGGATTATTATTGTAGCTTCCCTCTAAGGTCCCTTAACAGGATGAATCACAGGCCCTGAGAAGGGGCTTCAATGATAATTCAGCTCTGTCCACTCCTCCTGTACTTCAAGTCACTTTAAAATAGTGCTGAACATGGCACATTCTGGGCTGCCTGTGACTGTAGGAGGAGTCCTGAATGGTGACCTGTGTGCTGGGTGATGGCCTGGGTGCCCACAGAGAGGGGCTGCGAGTGTCACCTCTGGCAGCCGTGCCATAGGTTCGCCACCACTGCCATAGATGATCCACTAGGGAATTCTGGGAAGTATCCAAAAACGTTTTCCAAGGTGTTAAATGGAAAACAATGCCTCCTTATGCTACCTTGAAAGGCATCCCCCTTAACACCAAGTATGACCTACATACCTGACCTGACATATCTATATCTATCTATATCTATTAAGGTGGCCTTAATTGGCAATCTCTCCATAAGGAGAACACCTACTGTCTGACCCTAGTCCATAGCCTCTCACTCGGCCAATCCAGTTCCCTACGCTGTACTGAGGAGACCCAACCAGGTCGGAACAGTGCTGTCTACAGGTGGGAGTCTGTTCCTTCTGGAATAGATAGACTGGTTTGGCTTAATCCCACACCATAACTGTAGATTTCTTGTAGGTCATACTTGGTGGTAAGGGGGCTGCCTTTCACAGTAGCAAAAGCAGGTATTGTTTTCCATTTAACACCATGGAAAATGTATTTGCATACTTCCCCGTTTTATATGACCTCACAAGAAGTGTTTATTCTCCTGAAGCGCCTCTAGTGGAGAAATCCCACATTACACATTGCATACCAGGATCCCCAAAAGCTAGTGACAAACATGCGAGTTCTGGGACCATGTCCCCTCAACATACATACAATCAATGGGGAGTATTTTGCTAAAGTGTCTCAGAGCAGAACTGTTCTAGTCAATCAGAGCTCAGCTTTCATTTCATAAACAGCAGTGAGAAAATGAAAGCTGAGTTTTTATAGGTTGCCATGGGAAACTAGAAGAATTCTGATAAATCTCCCCCAATGTCTGTGTGCTATATGTTGATTCAATGTATATCATATAAGCAAATTCATTTCTAAGGGCTAATACACAGGGTTGTGGCTTCCACCGTCCTGTATATGAGCCTACTGCCTGAGCCACAAGTCATACAGTAGGTCCTATTCCTGCCTATGGTTTCTGGATTTTGCAGTGGGTGTGAGTGGGCCTGACATGTCGATGACATACGGACCAGAGACAGGGAACCGTTGATCCGTTGTTTGCAACACATGAAATGTGCACGCTCGGGTTTGTGTAGCTTGGTAGTGATGTTACATCTGTTTCCCCCTAATCTGACAAGACCAAAATGAGTACTAATTCTTTTGGCTGTGTTGTAAGGGAGGGTTCACATAAGGACATCAAGCTGAATAATGCAAACTAATGCTTTCACATAAACTACAGTAATATATGGTGTAGATCTGTATTATTGTGTTATGTAATACTCACTTTTTACTTTTCTTTATTTTTGTTCCCTATAGCTTAAACTTTTATACTCTCCGTCTAATCTATAGAGTCACACCACGCTGGAGAAGAAAATGAGGGCCAAGTTGAGGTTCTGCTCTTTTCTCTTTGGTTAGAACTGCTCTGTGGTTATGGTCAAGGCTACCCACGGCATTTAGATGTGTAGATTCACTTACCCGCTCCTGCAAGAGCTCCACAATTTGCTGGATGCATTCATTTACAGAGTAGACATTTGTCTTCAGCACCAGTTCTGGAGCATCTGGCTTTTCATATTCAGAGTCAATTCCAGTAAATCCTGCAAATAATAATCATAATTATAGAAGGTCTATCAATGCCTAGAAAAAAAATATATAAATATACATACATATATATATATATATACATACATATATATATATATATATGAAGGTTAAGTAAAACTTAGGCTTTATTCACAAGGCCGTAATTTTGGGGCCTGTGATCTGGCCACCCAAATTGCAGCCAGATCACGGCACAATAGAAGTCTATGGCACCAAGCCACGTTGTTGTTGAGTACACGGTGTCTCACCGCACCATAACCGTGCCAGGAGGCTGCTTGGCTTTCTATGAATGGGGGAGGGGAGAGGGCTCACTTCCTCGCCATTCTTCATCTGGCTGTGTGCTATGCCCAGGATCTGGTCCGAGAGAGCACACGGCCTATCAGGTACTACAAGTCACCGTCGTCAATCAAGTATACCTTTAATTTCTCCTGCACGGGCCTTCTTATACAAGCCTTTGACATCCCTGCTTTCACAGATATCTAATGGAGCATCCACAAAGATCTCAAAAAATGGCAGTCCACATTTGTCGTGTACAATACGTGCTTCTTTACGATCCTATTGGAATAAGATAAAATTCTCACTAGATACATTACGCAAGGAAATTCTGAATATAGCTGTATTTTATACTGCATCCCAATTTTGACTTCCATGTCACAGAGGTTTAAACATGTCCACATCCCAACTATATTTACACATGTTCCAAATATCCAAGAAAACTGGTATATAAGTCTTGGTATAAATTATCTCTGTCTGTACAATTTTTAAAACGGTTGTCTGGGATATTATTTTTTCTTTTAAGTAACATATCATAAAACTTACCTCACTGCCCTATAGGAAATCTATTGCTAGACCTCCTGCAGTGCTTCTGGTCTCTCTAAGGAGTCAAGAGGCTTGTAAATGCTACACAACCAATGACATTCACAAAACACGGGTCCTAAAGCCAATGTCTACGGAACGTCACTGTACAGCCACGGATTGGTTGTAGTAATCACGCTCCTCCTCGCTTATCACAGAGACCAGGAACACCACAGGTGGTCCAGCTGTGGGCCAACTGCAGAGAAGTAAGTTTTATTTTATGTAACTTGAAGACCATAAGGGGCACTTAAAATAAAATTAACTCAGACAAAACCTAAATCAGTGATGGCGAACCTTTTGGAGATAGAGTGCACAAGCTACAACCAAAACCCACTTATATGTCACAAAGTGCCAACAAGACAATTTAAGCAGGAACTTATTGATCCCTGTTGTATCACAGGTTTTAATCGTACTGGGGTCCTGAGTTCATCAATACAATAGAAAGATGATGGAAAAATTTGGATTGTATCTTCCCTCCAGGGTCCCCTGAAGAGTAAGGATCAGGGGACCCAGAGCAGGAGCTCCAATGACAATCCATCTCTATCCACACCTTCTCGCTCCTCCTGTAGTCCTGGCAGCCAAATAGCTCTGAGCATGGCACGTCCTGGGCTGTATTGGATCACAGGAGAAAACCTTGAGTCATATCTGGCAAACTCTGTGTTGGAGTGAAGGCCTGAGTGCCCACAGAAATTGCTCCGAGTGCCACCGCTGACCTAAATGAAGCTGCATCTAATATAAAGGTTGTTACCTTAGTATAAGGAGAAATGAAGCTAGTGATGCACACCAAACCAGCATCAGCAAAGAGCTTTGCCACCTCAGCAATACGGCGAATGTTCTCTTCACGGTCCTCCGAGGAGAAGCCCAGGTTTTTGTTTAGCCCATGTCGGATGTTGTCACCATCAAGAGAGTAACAGGGAATAGCGTGAGACACTAGGTATTCTTCCAAAGCAAATCCTAGAGTTGTCTTTCCAGCTCCAGACAAACCTGAAATTGAGTAACTTGTAAGGTTTATATTGTGTGCACAGAAAATCAAGATTGTCATAACTCATGGTCATGAAACCGGACAACCTCCAGGTACCAAAATCGGTCAAAGAGTCGCCAAAGGAAATATTTATTGGGTTTCAATTATTAACAGTAATAATTAATAATTAACTTTCACATCTCCAACTTTTTGGGGCTACAGAGTTGGTGTTGGTGAAGATCGTAAAAGCTCCTCTTTAAACTGAATCGTAATTTACACGGGAAACAGACAAGATTATCATACCTGTCAGCCAAACAGTGCAGCCCCGGAAGCCTCCTCTGGTGCCAACAACTTGACCTCTCTTGTTTCTGCTTACATGGTGGGACTGGTAAACGACATTGGTGGCCTTCTGAAATTCGTATGAAAATAATTTATGTCAATTATTTATGTAAAGTTCTCCACCCGCTAACTACTTATACCACTATATCAATTGTAATAAAATAACAATGTAATAATTACATAATTAACCTTAATATTTCATTTGAGCGGTTGATTTACTGTTTGAAATAGATATTTAACACAGGGGCTTTAAGAAAGACACTACATTGATGCCTCCAATACAACATTCAACGCTTTTTAACTTAAAGGGGTTTTTCCCAAAAAACTAAATGTCAAAAATGCTCCAGTTGGGAGTCTGCACCTAGAGCCTGTGCCATTACAGTCGGAGATTATGTGGAGCTATGACAATCCCTTGTATTGGAACATCATCATTAGACCAGGTGGTGAAGAGCAGTGGGGAACCAAATATTTGTATTTCCATACAAGTTTTCAGTACAACTTTTTTAATTAGGTAAACCAACTTCTTCATTATTATATATAGGCCATTGGATAAGTACTCAACAATTGATAGGTTACATAAGACGCTGTACCTAAAGAGTCACGATCATTAGAGTTCAACGACCTAAGTTATACGTAAATGAAGTGCAATAGTAATTATGCCACCAACGACCAAGGTTAAAAGGGCAAAAGGCCAAGGACCTCAATAGAATATTGCCCGAGTTATATATGCAAATTCCTGAAAAATTAGAGATTGTGCAAACTATAGGGATTACATTAATAAATTTCAATACAATTAATCCAAAAAAAGGATCAGGTAATGATAACAACCTCCATATGCTTTGCAGTACATACAGACCAAAATCTGGACTCTCTGTACTAAGCCTTAGTTTAATCTTCTAGATCTAAGATAAAAATGTAGGAGATTTAAAATGCATCTCGGGAAACTCTGTTGTCCAGTTATCCGCCTGCTCAAAATACCTTTCTCTGATCTACAACAAAGTTTCCAGAGATAAATTTGAAATCTCCTAGTATACTATGTTTTTAAAGGAAATCTACCATTTGTTTTCATGCATTGTGAACCAAACACATTGAGAATGTTGTAGCGACACTGATGCAGAAACATATCTTGTTTAATCCCTGAACCGAGTGGTTTTGCTAAAAAAAAAAAACAATTAGACAATTCAGGACCTTGGGAAAGCTGGGTGCAGACTTGCTGCAGTACATAAACACATTACACAGAGCTTCCTGAAATGTCCAGACAGGACTAATCAAACTGAGCTGGATGAATCATACAGAGCAGCTGGGGGATGTTGCAGTAATTGTTTATTTCCGCCTTTCATGGACAACACAGTGAATACAGCGTCCTCTAAAGCAGTGCATAATTAGGGTAAGAGGAGAAGCCCTGGAGCAGCCACAGGAGTGACATAGTCTCATTATCATAATTTTATATTTGTTTTTTCAGCAAAACCAGTTCGGAGATTAAACAAGATATGTATCAGCATCAGTGTAGATGCAGAATTCTCAAGGTATTTTTGGTTCATAATGCATAAAAGCAGATGGTAGATTTCCTTTAAAGCTTTTCTGTACTAGGTCCACCCTTTAAAAGTTGCAATGTTTTGTACTTGTCCTCCATAACTTCTAATGTACATTCCAACAGATACAGTATAATCAAATATCATCAAACTAGTATTACTCTATCAAGTGTAAAGTAAAATGATTATAGTAATAATATCTTCAATATTTATAACCTCAGTAAGGTCAGGAGATTTTAACCACCCAAGTCATCAGGCCTGGGCTTGAGAAAAACTCTTTACATTTGCACCTACATACTTGACCTACATTTCTGTGCTACAAGAATTGCCAGTAATTGCAGCCTTTCGTAATAAATATAATAGTCCAAAAACACTTTTCACCCAATTTCAATATAAATTATAATTTACTAGTAAAAATCGTAAAATTATTTGATTAGGTCATGGCAGGTGACCCTTACTTAGGAAGAGATTCTTTAATGGACCTCAAAGCTTCTGGGCCCTGATTCAAACAGTTTTATGATGATACCCTCTCTACCCCATGAAGTTTGATTACCCAGTTCTCACCTCGGTCGGGGCTTTCCGTTACCCTTTCCGTTTTAGCAGAGTGTAATGGAAACTAAAAACAGTTGATTTCCCCCATAGACTTATAGGGGGTCATTTACAAAGGGGCGAATCACGTTTCTCCGTCGGGTTACCCGAATATTACCGCTTTGCGGCGATTTTCCCTGAATTGCCCCGGGTTTTTGGCGCACGCGATCGGATTGTGGCACGTCGGCGCCGGCATGCACGTGGCGGAAACCGTCGTGACCGTCAGAAAACCTGACGGATTCGGTAAAAAAAAAAGTGGCGCTTGACATGCACTTACCTGCACCCAGCAACGGATCATGAACTCCAGTGAACTCCGACGGACTTCAGCGCAGCAGCGACACCTGGTGGACATAGGGCGCACTACCTTAGTGAATCGCCGGAAGACCCAAATCCTCCACAGAGAACGCGCCGCTAGATCGCGACAGGACCGGGTAAGTAAATCTGCCCCATTGTGAAAGATACATTCAATTACATAAATGTGATTAAAATCACACTTAAGCCTGGCGTGTAACCCGTAGAGCATATAGTCACACCTGAGCCCAGTGGCTCTAGGGGGCCAATAAGGTCACCATATAAGAAGACTAGTGCTATAAACAATTGATTATAGTTTGGGGCCCAACAGCTTCATGCCACATCTCTACACTAGACATATAGAATGCAAAGATCAATGAACTCTAGTACATACACTTTAAAAGGGAATTCTTGACCTTCCTAGACAACATATTATAAGAATAAACTACAGAGTTCATTGAACTCAGCCGATTTACGTGAATTCCGTAGAAGAAATCTTCATCAAAGACCAAGGAGATAATAGATGAATGAGTAGACAGAGATCTCAACTGTAGATGTGAGTTTTTTCTAAAGGTCAATAGCATTACGGGAGTCTTAAAACTGAGGTCAAAGTCACAGAAGTCACCTGATGAAACCATAAAAATATTAAGCCTTAGGCTATATTCACACTGCCGTTGCCCGCCCGTACCGTACCGTAGCGGGCAACGGCAGTGTACGGGGAGAGGAGGAGGAGGTGAGCGCAGCTCACCCCCGCCCCTCTCCATAGCAACCTATGGCGCACGGCGCCGTATTACGGGAAAAGATAGGACATGTTCGTGTGAATATAGCCTTAGCCTGACAATGGTATTCCCTGTACCTTATGGCTTCTCTAACAGTTCTTCATTAGTATACTGGAAGATCTACAGTCTCCCTTGTCTTCTACATATGTGGAGAAGGCTCATCAACAGCCTAAATCTGCCACACTAGTCCAGGGAATGGCTGTATCTTGTTAGTGTACTACTGAATTGTAAGGGGTAAAAAAGGTTATGATTGTTACAATGTTAGGCTACATTCACACTGCCGCAAGGGGGACGTATATATACGGCCGACGTATATACGCCCAATAGACAGCAATGGGCACGCGGCGCCCTAGGGGAGCGGTACGGTGCCGCACGTGTGCGACAGGTCCTATCTCTTCCCGTATTACGGCGCAGTGCGCCATACATCTCTATGGAGAGGGGCGGGGGTGAGCAGCGCCGTAGCACGGCGGGCAACGGCAGTGTGATTGCAGCCTTACATTGTGAGTCTAGATCATAGATTCCACCAAAAAACAAGAAGAAAAATGATCGATGAGATCAGTCAGGCTGTCCATCAAGTCAGATTCATCCCCAGCTGGCATTGCAATTTTGTTTAGCTTCTGTGTTGAAACAAAACCAAAATAATCAAGGGATATGTGAACAAACCCTCAAAAGTTACAAAGAAGAGAATGTAAGAATCTCTCCAAAGAAGACTCAACTTTTTCAGGCAATTTAAAATAGAATCATGAAGGGTAATAATGATGAATGATTCATAAAATATCCGAAGGGCAGGGGCTCACCTCCGTCCTCACGGGTATTGGAAAAAATAGTATAATAAAATATTATTTTATAAAAATAAAACCTTGTTTTATTATCTATAATAAAATCGTATACTGAACATCTTCTACTTGGATCGGAGAGCGCCGTGGAAATAGTCCTATTTTTTCCAATACCCGTGAGGACAGAGGTGAGCCAATGCCCTTCGGATATTTTATGTATCCCGTATCTGGAATCCTTCTGCTGGCAAGGACTAAGGACTAAGCAGCATCCGATGTGAATTCCAACATTGTTGTGCCTGCATGCAGAACTATCGAAGGTGAGCGCAATATCTTAACAGTAAGAATATCCATTTTTTATCCTATAGTTTACTGCACCAGGAAGTGCTTGTTTTATTCTTCTCTCCAGCAATGATGAATAATTGTTGACTTCTTAGAAAACTTGGTCACTTTTGGTCTTGACTGGGTATAATACGTCTAAATGATGATGGAATCAAAGATGGAGATGCCAACAAATTACTGTGCAAACTCCATCCAATTGTCTTTTTTATATAACTTGAAGTACACTCTAAGGTCTCCAAAACTCATGGTTATTGACTTCTGCTGACATCGGACTTTGCTTTGGAACTTACCAGTGACAAAGGAAGATAGATCATAAAGCTCCAGGTCGCCTTAAAATACAACAACAAAGGGCAATGAACTTTATGATCAAGGTATAGCTGATAACTTATTCTACCTTCTGTGAAATGAAAAGGGGGGGGGGGGGTAATAAAATACACAGAAAGCCAATGTCCTTGTAAAGCTATTCTCAAAAACTGACCTTTACCTAGTGAGGAACCTTGAACAAAATACCTGAGTTATCTTATGAATTCAGTGACACGGTAATAAACTAAGCTACTCTCTGACATAGAGGGGTTGTAGATGGCATACAATTGATGCAATTCCATGAAACCCTAAGACAGTTAACTGATGGATACTAAAGTATGGCATCCTCATGACATGGACAAGGATACTTAGGTAAAACTAATGGTGATAACTTCCCCATCCACTTAAATACTGATGGTCAGCTATCCTATCGGTCAATGTCCAACCTTTTATCAGACCATGAAACATTACTAGGATCTACAGAAAGCTGTTTTTGAGTGTAGTGCAGTGCAGAGTAGAGGGTATGGAGGTAATTGGTGACAATTATTCTATGGCTTATGTTAAAGGCTTGGACATTGACTTATAGGGGCACCTTTACTAAGGGTCCTGCGGCCACGATTCCATCGGGTTTTTCCAGAATATTTCTGATTTGCACCATTTTGCGCTGAATTACCCCGGGTTTTGGCACACGCGATTGGATCGTGGCGCATTGGCGCCGCGAAAGAGGTCGGGGGGGGGTGTGGCCGTCTGACAACCCAACGGATTTGGACAAAACGTGAATTTAAAAAAAAGAATTGTGTCACAAGATCAGCACTCACATGCACCAGGAAGAAGAAGGTGAACTCCGGCGGACCTCGGCGCAGCAGCTACACATGCAGGATATCGGGCGCACGACCTTAGTGAATCCCAGCAGACCCGAAGCCTCGTTGGACAACGCACCGCGGGATTGCGACTGAACCGGGTAAGTAAATCTGCCCCATAGGGTATCTGTCTTCCAACAGGGGGTGCTGGAGGCGGCTAATTTACATACCTTCTTTCTCACAGGGGCTTACTTCACCAAAGTCGAGAACATTGCAGCTCAGAAAAGACTGCGAACTTTAGGGTATCATTTAGGCATAAGTGACATTTATCTTCATGGGGAGGGGATGAATGAAGGGTTAACTTGTGTATTAAGTAATAAACATGGCTGGTCAAATGTATTTCACAGTGAAAGTGTATATTAGTCATATATTCAAAGTACCGGTCACAACCTACTTTAGATGAGCGTAGCACCTACTGTAAGTGAAAAATGGAAACTATGGAAGTATAAAGTC
Organism: Engystomops pustulosus; assembly: GCF_040894005.1. Taxonomy (NCBI): domain Eukaryota; kingdom Metazoa; phylum Chordata; class Amphibia; order Anura; family Leptodactylidae; genus Engystomops; species Engystomops pustulosus. Next base: position 18,977,658 of record NC_092421.1, on the reverse strand, counting down.
CCATCTGTGTCACAGCTTGGTAAACAATGAGCGCTATATGTGAATTCCTATTAAAATTCCTCTTCTTTTGCATTGTGCATAGTGATCATAATCAATGAATCCTAAAATACATTCCAGCCTTACTTAAAGGGGTTTTCCCACAAACTTAAGTTCGGTCCAACGGTAAGGACAACGATGTTAATCATAAATAACAAATTTGGTCTTTTTTTATGTTTGCATATTTGTTTTGGCAATATGATTGTTCCAAAGTAAATGTTGTGCACAGAACTCTCCTCTCTCAATGACTGGAAGTATTCACCTGGTACTAAGGTTACCAAATACAGGCAGTCCCCGGGTTACATACAAGATAGGGTCTGTAGGTTTGTTCTTAAGTTGAATTTGTATGTAAGTCGGAACTGTATATTTTAGCATTGTAACCTCAGCCAAATTTTTTTTGGTCTCTGTGACAATTGGATTTTAAAAATGTTGGATTGTCATTAGAACCAGGATTAACAATGAAGCTTCATTGTAGACACCAGTGATAACTGTTATAGCTGTTTATTGTAGTCTAAGGCTAAAGTACAGGAAATTGCCATCATCCAGAGGTCCGTTTATAACTAGGGGTCGTATGTAAGTCAGGTGTTCTTAAGTAGGGGACCGCCTGTAATCCACTAAGGTTGGTTGTATAATCTCTTTAATTTCTGCCACCTCTGTAATGAAATATAAGTAGGTCTCAGGAAAGGTGGTGGATAACTATCTCTAGGACCTATGGAGCATACACTGCAATTCGGAAGCAAAGTCCGTGGCACAGCCAGTAGGCCGTAGGGCACAGCTCTTGATATTGGTGATTCTACAGGGAGTGGGTAAAACTATGGTGAACTGCAGAGGCGCATTGATGGTACTATCAAGGTGCTATGTATACAGTATATAAAGGATGTTTTTAATCCTACCCCACGTCTTAGTGGGATTTCAGAAGTATAGATGCTGTCTACAGCGGGAGAACATCATATCTCCAGATGTGAATGTAGCCGTACATGGTCTCCTTTCACTAAGAAATTTTTGCTTACTTGCATCTTGCTAGCAAGACAGACAGAAGCTCACTAGGGGGGCGGGGAGTCAGTGAATCACAGCAGCTAAGTAGCAGCTAAGCAGCTCGAGGAATAAAAACATTTGCTAAAAAGTCAGAAGAGCCCACTTCTTTTGGATAGACCTCATTGAAAGCTAATTTTGGCTATAAAAATCTTGTGGTCCCTAAGCTCAGGGGACAGTCCTAGGCTTTATATATGTTACATCTGTGCTTCCTTGTTTTATCTGGATTTCCAGCATCTGGTCCAGTCACCTCCTGCACCGGGACATCACATAAGAGGTCAGCCTTCCCTTTGTTCTGTGCCTTAGGACTTCTGTATTCTGGTACCTTGACCCTTTGCTTGTATTCAGACTATCCTTTTGCCTTGTGATTCTTTACTGCATTTGTCCTCTTAATTCCAACCTGGATCTGGAGACTATTCTTTTCTGTTTGTTTTGTCTTGTCTTCGTCTCTGTGTATTGCACATTGGTGCAGAAAGGGAACGTTGACTATTTCTCAACTACCACTTAGGGTAGATGAGGCAATTAGACAGGGACAGCAGAGAAGGGGCTTTAGTTTCAGGGCCCAGTGTCACAGATCCTGCATTATAATATAACTGTACTTGGATATGGTTGGCCCTGGAAATTTAGAACTGGGCAGTTCCTATGTTACATTTCAATATTTCTGTTATTTGATTTATATATGAATATAAACATGCCAATGTTATAATGAAAGCCAATAATTCTTTATATTCTTATTGAGACATAGCTAGTGCCTGTAATATGTGACAAAAAGTGTTATCCACAAAATTGTAAGTGTCTTCTTCCTCTCAAAGTCATTCAACAAAAAATCTCACTTTTCCCTGTTTGGATAAAGTAACTGAGGTCCAAAACCATCGACCATTCTGACATGGATGGAGCCATTAGCAGAAAGTGACATCACCGCAGTTATTGTAGGTGATGACTATGATACTGTGATGGTGATACCTGATGTCAACTTATATTTCAGAATACGTCCTGATCTGCTCTCACAACCTCCAAGAAATTAGATGGAACTGAAGTTCTCAAATTTTCAGATTTTTTCCAAGATTTATCCATCCTGCCATCTCTCTCTATAAAAAAAACACCCACAATACAACTGTTAAACGCTCAAATGGCATAAAAGCAATGACGCAGCAAAATATATCATTACCATTTTGAGTGATAATTACACAAAGCGATTGCCAGAATGCAAGCTTTACTCATTGAGTAAGAGAAGTGAAGGTTTCACAATCATCTTGGCTAATACACCACACAATAGGGTGAACTTTGCTGGAACTCTATTATTATGCAGATTCATGAGTTTACATAATACACAATCTACTAGAGAGTATTATGGGAAGAATGATCTGCTGCATGTTTCCAGCAGTGTAGGGGTTACACACAAAGTATTTCTGCAGGAACAGGCCACCAGGGTACAACTAGATTTCAATCATTTCCAATTGTTACCAGATACTTATCTTATTGCTGGCAATTCCCTCATTGTTCTTTGTGTACCGAAAGCCTCCGAAACATTAGACATGAGATTTATGAGCTTTTTCGTTATGCTGAATGAGTCTTTATGTGAACAGGGATTAGGATTAAGTAGATTAATTGTATACATTACTCCAAAATTAAAATGAAATTTAACTTTCTACTGACACATAATTAAATTAATATGTGAATCCCCATAAGAGAAGGGGATCATGGGATCTTCACCTGTGCCATGTGATTGGATGTTATGAAATTTGACACTGCTAAAGGGGGTTCAAACTTTTTATAAAGGTACCCCTGCTCCTTGTCCAGTAAGAGCAAGGTCCTAGTGTTCTGTCCCCCACCAATGTTATCAGGGGTTGGGAAACATATAACTAATTCTAGATCCAATTTTGGACAGTATGTAATTATTAGGCAGGTATATTGACAAAAATCTGATTATGTCCGTTTTTCAGCCATCATTGGTTATCTGGCATCTGCTGGTAAGGTTGTCCATATATGTTACATAACTATTGGCCATCTGCCCATCTGATCCTGAATCTATCACCAGAGAAAGTCTCCACCAAGGAGATGAAGGACATGTTCACACGTTCAGTTTTTCAGATGCAGTTTTTTGATGTCCAAACCAGGAGTGGTGTTAAGAAAGAAGAGGAGCAGCTTCATTCAATGATATGTTCTCACCCATAATGATCCACACCTAATTTTGGCTTCAAAAACTGCATCTGCAAAAATGACCGTGTGAATGCACCCTAAGCACTACACAGAAACCATTCAATTCAAGGGAAAGGGAAGGTCCTCTGGTGAGAGAGCCTACTTCTGCCTTGCAGCGCTGGAGTCCAGGGTTCGAGTCCCACCCAAGTCAAAATCTGCAAAGAGTTTGTATGTTCTCTCCGTGTTTGTGTGGGTTTCCTCCGGGTACTCTGGTTTCCTCCCACACTTCAAAACATACTGGTAGGTTGATTAGATTGTGAGCCCCATGGGGACAGGGACCAATTTGGCAAGCTCTGTGCAGCGCTGCGTAATCTGTGTGTGCGCTATATAAAGAATTATTATTATTATTATTACGAATGTGGATCACAGGAACCTCCAGACACTAAATTGGCGATGATGGATTACATGAACACGATGACATTATATGCTTTGTGACATTGTTTGTAGTTGGGTGGGACACTCCGGTGACGCTAGGGCATGAAAGCTTCAAGCACCCAGCTATGTCCCTGTAAAAGGCTTCTATTTAACGCCAGTCAATCATGCAGATCTAAAGAGTTCAGGTTTCTTTGTAAAACCAAGCAGAGCCCATCCCCCCTTTGTCAGTAACTTTTTCCTATTTTCTCTACTGCATTATGAAAGCAGAAACTCCACCCAAAATACATAAATATGCCACTACATTCTTACTGTACTGCGTAGTTACCTTATATTTTTAATTTTTGTGTTTTTATAGCTAACGTTGTACCCTAGTGTCTATTGGTGCCCCGGTTTGTAAATTGATTCATATGAGTTTATAAAGTCCAAAAACTGTATTTGTATATACTTTGTAATATCCGTGGCAGCATCGTCTTCTGTCCGCAGAACGTGGCTTAGAACGGTTGTTTCTCATCTGTATTTTTGTGCGTGTGAACTGTGGCTAAGGTGGCTGCCGGAGTTAGATTTATTGCACCACTCCTTGCAATGGCTCTGTCCAACAATGGTTTACTAGTTTGGATGGAAAGACGTCTGCCCCAGTCATTGGGGGTGGGTTCCTCACCACCTTTTTAGTCTGGCGCTGGTTATATTTATATATTCAGCTCTCTGTCATTGTTCACACTCAGTTCTTCTGTAATCAATCTCTGGTTCTCTGATTTTGGCTTTCGTACACCGACTGCGACTTCCCTTTTTCAGCAATATAACAACTGGCCAAACTCAATCATCATATAGCCATTATGCTTCCATATGCTACATGGATGCAATAAAGATATATGAAGCAATCATCATAGGTTAAAACACTGGTGGCGAATCTATGGCACTGGTGCCAGAGGCGGCACACGGAGCCCTCTCTGTGGGCACCCAGGCCATCACCCCAGAATGAAGTTCACCAGACAGGACTCAAATAATCTTCCTATAGAATCTTCCTACAATGAATAGCGAATTTGCCCTCCTCCTTTCAACTCTGTTGCTGTCCTTAGGAGTCTGAACGATTGAAAGTTGTCAAAGAACAAGGAGAAATAAATTACTGCTTAAATTGCTGTGCTGGCACTTTGCAATAAATAAGTGGCTTTTGGTTGAAGTTTGGGCACCTGGGCTCTAAAAGGTTAGCCATCACTGAGATAAAATATTGGCGGTCTTGGAAAAAGACTGGAAGGGCTGAAACGTAAACCAATTCTTGGTGTAGGTATGTATTAATTTTTTTATGGTTTACACATACAATCTCCCCTAATGAGTTGTCCATGCAGTCTTTACAATTTAAAAAGGTGTTCCTACCACACAAAGGGATAGAATAGGCCAGGTTGACCTCAATGCTGAAAATCATGTTTTTTCATGCACCACGAAACTGTACAAGAGACTGCGACACAACTCGATTCATTTCATGCCGTTACATTCAGTGATGGAAAACATATTTAGAAATTACAGCTCCAAAATACTGAAACCCTATTTTCAAGTATGTTAAAGGGACGTTGAGCGATTATAGATGTGAGTAGCTCATTTGAGGTAATCATAAATTAGCTGAATGATCAACTACACAAAAAAATGTCTATTTATGGAAGTTCACCTATGGTGGCGCTACATTGGAACGGAACACTAGAACCTTCAAACATTGACTGATCCTTAAGGAAGTAAATTGGTGATGTGGCAAAACGGTCTAGAATCCCTTTATGCTGAGCAGTACAAGTAGGACTTGTCTCCGTATTACTCATATAACCATTGAGGTCAGTGTGAGCTCCTTTCCTGCTGATCCCTGGAGGAAATAAACATTTACTCTACAATTCTGTTGGCCGTAGACCACTCATTCATGTCTGGAGAACTTTGTGATGAAAAAAATGTGACTAAAAAAACTTTCACTCCACTTTCCTTTCCTTTCGTTGCCTTTAAATTAGAAGAGCAACGAAACATATCCAGTACAGTATGTTATGGGACAGAAACAAGTCTAACCATGATGTAAATGTCTTCTAAAGCAGAGACAGAAGAGCAGGATGGTGGTCATTTGGTGATAACTTCTTTTGCAGGGTGATTAGAAACGGTAGGTGAAAATATGCTAACTAGAGATGAGCGAGCACTAAAATGCTCGAGTGCTCGTTATTCGAGACGAACTTTTCCAGATGCTCGAGTGCTCGTCTCGAATAACGAGCCCCATTGAAGTCAATGGGAGACTCGAGCATTTTTCAAAGGGACCATGGTTCGGGAATAAAATGTGTTAATTAATTGAAAAAGAATGTCTTCTGATAAGTTAGCATATGTATGCAAACATCTGCAATCTATTCTTCACTGTTCCGCGCGTATATTATCTCCCGACAAGTTAACAGATGTGAAGAACAGTGAAGAATAGAATAAAAACAGTGACCACATGATCATTTAAGTGAAAAACACAGTGAAGAATAGATTGCAGATGTTCGGCACATCTGCTTACTTGTCGGGAGATACGCTGTCCCGGGATCCGCTGCTCTTCTTCCACTGAAGTCTCCCCGATGTCTCCGTGCCCCGATGTCTCCGTGCCCCTATGTCTCCGTGCCCATATGTCTCCGTGCCCATATGTCTCCGTGCCCATATGTCTCCGTGCCCATATGTCTCCGTGCCCCGATGTCTCCGTGCCCATATGTCTCCGTGCCCCTATGTCTCCGTGCCCCGATGTCTCCGTGCCCCGATGTCTCCGTGCCCATATGTCTCCGTGCCCATATGTCTCCGTGCCCCGATGTCTCCGTGCCCATATGTCTCCGTGCCCCGATGTCTCCGTGCCCATATGTCTCCGTGCCCATATGTCTCCGTGCCCATATGTCTCCGTGCCCCGATGTCTCCGTGCCCATATGTCTCCGTGCCCCGATGTCTCCGTGCCCATATGTCTCCGTGCCCCGATGTCTCCGTGCCCCTATGTCTCCGTGCCCCGATGTCTCCGTGCCCCGATGTCTCCGTGCCCATATGTCTCCGTGCCCCGATGTCTCCGTGCCCATATGTCTCCGTGCCCCGATGTCTCCGTGCCCATATGTCTCCGTGCCCATATGTCTCCGTGCCCCGATGTCTCCGTGCCCATATGTCTCCGTGCCCCGATGTCTCCGTGCCCCGATGTCTCCGTGCCCCGATGTCTCCGTGCCCCGATGTCTCCGTGCCCATATGTCTCCGTGCCCATATGTCTCCGTGCCCATATGTCTCCGTGCCCCGATGTCTCCGTGCCCCGATGTCTCCGTGCCGCTCCCCGATGTCTCCGTGCCGCTGCCCGATGTCTCTGTGCTGCTCCCCGGTGTCTCTGTGCTGCTCCCCGGTGTCTCCGTCCTGCTCACCGTGTTCTGCAATGTCTTCTTCACACATATATATTGTTCTTCACATGCTATTTTGTTCGCACCGTTCCGCGCGTATCTTCCGACAAGTAAGCAGATGTGCCGAACATCTGTAATCTATTCTTCACTGTGTTTTTCACTTAAATGATCCTGTGTTCACTGTTTTTATTCTATTCTTCATTGTTCTTCACTGTGTTTTTTTAATTAAATGCTCGATCTCGAGCAGGGGAAATACTCGTCCGAGCAACGAGCCGTCTCGAGTACCTTAATGCTCGAACGAGCATCAAGCTCGGACGAGCATGTTCGCTCATCTCTAATGCTAACCTTATCGACTTATACTTATTACAGATATAACTCTGCTATATCTGAGGCGATGGAAATCTGAAGGAATACAGTCTAATCAGAGTTGCTGCCATTCCATGATGAGAAGCCATTGAAGAAGTAGGGGTCAAAGGGGTATTCCCATCTGGGCATTTACATTTAATTAAATTCATTTGCCTTATGTAAACATTTCTTCAATTGGATGTTATTAAAAAAAATGTTCCTGTGTGAAGATAATTTCTCATAAATGTAGTTATTCTGTCCCTTAGAAACGAGATACTTTCCTCGGATACGACCACGTCACACTCTGGCAGCAGTGGCCAGACATGCGCTATAGAGTCCTGCCAGACCCCCTGGATTCAGCAATCATTACCACAGGACAGCTGTGCGACATATAGTAACTCACGGACATTTTATATACAATAACCTTTTGTTTCTTTGTGCACTCAATCTATCAGACGTGGCCGTATCCGAGGAAGCCATCTCGTTTCTAAGGGACAACATGGTTACATTTATGAGAAATTATCTTCACACAGGAACATTTTTTTTAATAACATCCAATTGAAGAAATGTTTATATATGGCAGATTAATGAAACTGAATGTAAGTGCCCAGATGAGAACACCCCTTTAATCAGAGTACAGGCGGTCCCCTATTTAACAACACTTGACTTAAAGACGAACCCTCATTACAAACGGACCTCTGGTAATTGGTAATTTACTGTACTTTAGCCTTAGGCTACAATAATCATCTATAACAGTTATTAAAGATGTCTGTAATTAGGATTTATTGGTAATCCTGATTCTTATGACAACCCAACATTTTTAAAATCCAGTTGTCACAGAGACCAAAAAAATTTTGTCTGGAGCTACAATTATAAAATATACAAATTCAACTTAAGAACAAACCTACAGAACCTATCTTGTACGTAACCCGGGGACTGCCTGTATAAGGCTACATGCACACTGCCGTGTGCCCGCCGCACCATAGCACGGCGGGCACACGGTAGCGCGGGGAGAGGAGGAGGAGGTGAGCGCAGCTCAGCCCCGCCCCTCTCCATAGCGATATATGGTCGCACGTGTGCTGCACCGTACCGCTCCCGTAGGGCGCCGTGAGCCCATAGAAGTGTGGGGGAGAGATTTGTGTAAAGAGGCCATAACTTACAACAAAGAATAAGATGACCATGCAGAAGATAAAAGGAGGAGGATGAGCGGTGCACGTGCACTACATTATTACCAGGAGTTGAAGTCAAATAGTTATGTATGACTTCTACCCTTTGTACTTGTAGAATCATGACTTATGGAACATATGGCATACAGAGTATCATTGTTTGCTGAACCAATATCTGTTCTACATGGTAAAAGTCATACTGTTTATTTAGGGTAGTATTTATTTAGTAAGATACACAGGCACAATCTACATAATAAAGCTGAGTACGGCATCCAACCCAATGGATTATAATACAAGTCCATGGGCACTGTTTCAATTAAGCAAATCTTCACTTATGCATTTTTTGGAAAATGCTTCTCTCGACATCTTTAGACATTGATTTAGCAAGGAATGCTGAGAGAATTGAAGGCTACACAATATCCGGCCTTCACACAACGCAGCACTGGGGAGCTATACTAAGGACCAACAGCTGATCTGTGAGAGTGCTGAAAATCAGGGACGTTCACCAATCTGATATCAATCACATATCCAATGTGCCATATACTAGTAGGCAATTTGCTTTCTAGGAATAACAATTAGTATATCGTAAAATAAACAAACATAGATGACTAAAACCTTTATACTACAAGTAAGCATTAGTTATGACCGAGCTATTGGCTAAGATCTGACTTATAAACCTCATGAAATTAAAGGAAGAACATAACCAAAAAGCTCGTTGTGAGAACCCTAGATTTTGGTTGATGGAGGTCTTCCTGGCCAGAGCGGACATTTTTGCCGGTTGCTGATATTACAATGATGGCATGTGCTTTACTATTTGTTGGTTAGAACTGAACCCTGGAGACCAAAAAAATTCACTTTTCTTATTGTATTCATTACATTCAATTCTAAATCTATCATAAGGGTAAAGAGCAAGAACATGTATCCATATAGTGGAAGATGTCCACATGATGACCACAAGGAGAAGTCCAAGGACTCAAACGATAAGAGGGTTCCACATAATTTTTATGTTTAGCTTAAACAAAGCACTTAAAATTCTAATAAATGTCAACTCCTTAAGCCATAAAAGTTACCATTTCACCATTGGCAGATTTTCAACATGTACTTGAAGTTCAACTGATCCAGAACCGTGAAACAAATATTAGCTATCGGCAAGTAAGCGTCACATAGTCGTCGCACACCTGTCGTTCAACCAGTTCATTTGAATGTACAAATCCTAAACTTTGTACATCACTTTATTCTTCATGGCTATTATTTTTTTATAACATACCGTATATACTCGAGTATAAGCCGACCCGAGTATAAGCCGAGACCCCTAATTTCAACACAAAAAACTGGGAAAACCTATTGACTCGGGTATAAGCCGAGGGTAGGAAATGCATTGGTTACAGCCTCCCAGTATATAGTCTGCCAGCCCATGTAGCATACAGCCTGCCCAACCCCTGTAGCATACAGCCTGCCCAGCCCCTGTAGTAGGAAAAAAAATAACACTGTACTCATCTTTCCGACGTCCCCCATAGGTCCTCTTCTGTCTCAGACTGTCTCAGACAGAAGAGGACCTATGGGTGACGTTAGAAAGGTGAGTTTTGTCTTTATGTTTTTAGTTGACTCGAGTATAAGCCGAGTTAGGGTTTTTGAGCACAAATTTTGTGCTGAAAAACTAGGCTTATACTCGAGTATATAAGGTACTTCAACAGTGTTTATTAACCATTTATATGCTTGGACTTTCCATACTGCTGACTATTCTATGAGCATTTAGTAGCATTGGTTTGGTAATGTGCACCACCTAAAGTCTAATTTTTCAGAGGAGGTGGGCTGGACAACAGGAAAATCCACACAACAAACAGACCTATTCATAAGACGATGGACCTGGCTCGGATCCAAGCCTGGTCTCTGCAGAAGCCTTCTGAAAGCTCCTTTATGTAAGTGCAATGTGAAGGCTTCACTGTAAACCTGAGCTTTGCTTCCCTGATAGACAACCCAGAAGAAACGCTGGACATTTGCCTTTCAGTAAGAAACTCAATGGCTCTGTGTCCATGGAAACAAACCATGCTGTGTGCCCTGGTCACACTGCCTAATCTATCATCACCAAATTTTCCAACCAGTTTTTTATAGATTAGTGTTAAATATTCATATTCTAAATCTATCCGAAACCTTAAAGTGTAGGTTCACATTTCCCTCACCATAAAACATCTTATAGGTACAGTAATGTAAATAAAGCTTTAGGGCTGAGTTTCCAAAAATAAGAGTAAATCTGTCATCCATTTTTTTTAAGAAAGTCACATTGAATGCAAATGAAATCTAAGTTACTTACCCCTGAGGAAGTTGTCTTGAGGACAGCGATACGCGTGGGGAGCCATTCGCCTCTTATCCTGCCTCATCTCTACCTGTATGCCAACCCTGTGGGGATACTCTTTTGCACTCTCATTTGTATGTTCTCAGTGAGACTTTTTGGATTGATGCTGTATAGATATAGTTATTTGGTTTACTTAAAGGAAACCTACCACTGCTCGCATGATCAATTCATGCGAGCAGACCACCCGGTAGGCTATTTAATACTAATCCCGGCACATACTTTAGTTAGGCACGGCGATCGTTAGTTTAGCTAAAAAAAACGTTTTACTTACATATGTAAATAGCCCTCTGATGCTACCCTACGTCATCTTCGGAAGGGAGATGGCTTCCGATCTTTAATTATTCCCGCCTCCTTCATTGTAGCCGCCCTCCTTCGGGTGCCGAGAGCCGTGACGTCACCAAGCTCTCGGCACCTATGGCGCATGCGCAGATACTAACTCTCACACAGCCAGCACATGCAAGCAGTGGTAGGTTTCCTTTAAGCACTTGCACTTTTCCATTTAATTGCACATTGCACATATCATGTACTTTATATTGCTCTCATTTGATGATTTCATGATCCGACAGGGATTGTGCTTAATACTTTACAGATTGTTTTACTTGACCGATATTTAGATCATTGTTGATTCTGTTACATTTATAGAGTGAGGTTACAGTGTTTTGTATGTTTGATTTATCCTGATATGTCAATAAACTGATAATGTTGTCCATATATTTGTGTTCTATTTTTGGGCCGCTGTCTGTGCATTGCTTGGTTTTTGTAGTTTATGTAAATGAAATCTGTCATTATTTATACTTGATGGAGTATTCTGAGGAGTCCCGGTCCTCGAACCAGTCTTTGTATCTTAGCCTTTAAAGGGGTTATCCGGGTATAAAAATTTACTTATGGCCGGGCTATTTAAAAATATTAAACGTGTACTTACCTCCTCCGGTGCCACCGATGTCCCGCGCCACGGTCCGTTTGATCTGTGCCCCTGTTTGTTTACAGGGGCACAAAAGCCGCGCACAGGGAGCTTCCCGCCAGCGGTGTGGCCGGCTCCTCCCATCCGTCCCTATCTCTCAGCGTTGAAAGGCTGGGAGATGGTGTCGGATGGCAGCTTCCGGCCGGAAGCAACCTGTGCGCCCCTGTATACAAACCGGCGCATAGAGGAGACGGACCGCGACATGGGACATCAACAGCGCCGGAAGAGGTAAGTACACATTTATTATTTTTAAATAGCCCGGCCCTAAGTAAATTTTTATACACTGATAACCCCTTTGAAAGAAATCTACCACTCAGTAAGGGACTTTTTTTAACCAAACATTCAGCATTTGTTATGCTGATGCATAGACTGATCTTGGCTTGTAATGTAACTAACCGTTTTCTGCAAATAAAATTAATTAAATGTTTATGCAAATTATGCTCAGGCGCTCCTCATGCCATCACATAGACGTCTCAGTGCTCTGTTATTATCCATAATTATGCACGCCTCCAGCATACATGTCATTGCCCGGCCTACCCTCCGTCTTCACATCTGAAAACTTGCCGGCTGCAGCGAGTGCACAGGCACGGGGACAGAACAGCCTTGCACCAGGGAATTGGCGGAAATAAGCTATATATAACTTATATATTATATATAACCTAGCTTATATAACCTATAAGTTAGCATTTGCGATTATGTGCAGAAGCCCTGATAAATATGCCCCGGATATTTGTGAGATTACATCAGGAAGAGGGAGGGGGGAAGTGCTGCGGGAGGAGGGGGCAGTGGAGACAGTGTAACAGTCTGTAAAGCTTCAGCACAGAGGGGCTCTGGTAAAGCCCCCAGAGCCCTTCAGGCACATTTGTTTTAAAAGTTGATATTAGAAGGAAGGAGGCCATGGATAACAAACATAAGATGATTTCTACAGTCACAGTGCCTGGGTCTATGAGTGTCCCTGGTTTATCATGATTGACTTTGATGGTAGATTTTCTTTTAGCTATGAAAAAAATCCAGACCCTGAATGAGCGCGGTCTCAGTTTATGCAAGATACTGTACCAAAAACATGATATTAGTAAACTAATGCATTACATTAACTTGTCAAATATTCCTTGGTCAGATGTTTTCTAATACGTACTATAGTTTATTAACCTTACTTTTTGAGAAGAACAAGCAAAGCTGGAAAATAGAGTAAAAGTCCACACATTTGGACACTGGCAGGTGACATGGGGTTATTTAAGAGTAAAATAACAGAAAGTTTTATGTCCAGCCATTTTAAATAAAGATAAGAGGTAAGACTGACTCTCATTAGGCACAGTCGACCAATATATCTAGTAGAAAAACATGAGAACACTAAGCAAAAACAAAATGGGTCACATTTACTTACCCGGCCCGTCGCAATCCCCGAGGTGCATTGTCCGACAAGGATTCAGAGCTGTCGCGATTCACTAAGATCGTGCTTCCAATTTCCTGCATGTGTCGCTTCCCCGCTCAGGTCCGCCGGAGTTCACCATCATCTTCCCGGTGCGTGTAAGTGCATGGCTTGCGACACAATTTTGAATGTTAAATCCCGTGCTTAGTCTGAATCAGTCGGGTTGTCCGACGGCCACGCCCCCTGATTTGTGTCGCATGAAAGCCGGCGCGATTGCAACAAAATCCGATCGCGTGCACCAAAAACCCCTGTTAAATGCAGCACAAATTAGAAAAAGGTCAGGAAACCCGACAAAAATGCGGTTTGCTGACCCTTAGTAAATGTGCCACCAATAAGAGTAGTGAAACAGAAGAGGAGAAAGGATCACATTTCCCCATTGTAAAGATCTTTATTATGAAGAATCAACAAAACAAGAACATTACAAAACCCTACATTTTGAGTTTCCTTGACAGTTATATAGATAGGACTTTATCATCTCTTGTCATTCATGGTGAAAGTCATTGCACCATGTTGTATTTTATCTTGAAAAAGTTATTACACAACATGGTGCAACGTAAAGTATCCAGTATCCATTATCATAGCTTCATAGTCATAAAAATCTCCGGGCATCAAGTTCTCAAACCCAACAAAAGTATCCAGATAAAGCTATAAGAATAAAATATAATGCAGAAAATCATATAATCAAAAGAGGTTTCCAATAATTCCCAATGGCTGCATGGCGTTGTAGAAGATTTTTGATGGTGCTATATAAGGATTTTATTTATGGTACGGGATCTTGCACATTTTTTGAAGGTAATAATATAAGCCTCGAACAAACAAACAATGAATAGTTAGATTTGGTTTAAGTACTTAGGCCATTGATAGGACTCTATGGGGCACATTTACTAAGGGTCCGTCGGACGCATTTCCCTCGGGTTTCCCGAATATTTCCGATTTGCCCTGAATGGCACAGGGGTTTTTGGCGCGATCGTATTTTGGCCCATCGGCGCCGGCTTTCATGCAACACGTGGCCGTCGGACAACCCGACTGATTCCGACTAAGCACGGGATTTAAAATTCAAATTGTGTCGTAAGATCAGCACTCACATGCACCGGGAAGAAGATGGTGAACTCCGGCGGACCTGAGCGGGGAAGCGTCACATTCAAGAAATCGTGCGCACGCCATAAGTGAATCGCGGCAGCTCCGAATCCTCGGCGGCCATTCCGGATCGGCGGACACAACGGGACAGGTAAGTAAATGTACCCCTATGAAGTGCTTTTGTTGGGCCTGTGGGCTGGATGCCAAGAAGGTGCCCATGACAGTGCCATGTCCATTAAATGAAATGAAAAGTATGTAATAGTCTCCTAGAGGGCAGTAAAAAAAAGTTAAATAAAGTTTTTTAAATAAATATATATATAATTATATTGTTTTAAAAAAATTAAATAATATCTCTTCGCACAAAATTGGTGTTGTTGCGTCTGTAGCAACCATGGCCAAACAAATATTACATTATTATATCCGTATTGTAAAGGGTATGGAAAATAGCGATTAATTAAAAATAGCGATTTTAGTGCTTCCTACCTCCCAAAAATATGTAATAGTAAGCAATCAAAAAGTCAGTTGTACACTATAAGAGTACGTTAAACAAGCCCTAATAACCCTCTTTTGCTTCAGGAATTAAAACGTTATAGGTCTCGGAATATGGCGACAATTAGGCAAATTACAAAAGTGTTTATTTGCTAAAGTAATAAAACATAAGAAAATCTGTACATGTTTGGTGTCTTTAATCGTAATAACCTACAGAAAAGTTTTACCATGTTTATTATACTGTAAGGTGAAGTGTGTAAAAGTTTAATTAAAGTTTTAATTGAGGATTATTGAGGAATTTATGCAATGTTATTATTTCTTTAGTAATGATGTATTAATGAGCGATCATCCCTCATGTTCTATCTTGATAAAATAATAACATAACACATAATCAGAAACCTTTTACAACTCCACTGTAGACTTTGCTCTCTTATGGTCTCTTTCAAGTCCAAAGTTAAAATGCAACATAATTGAGCAGCTTTCTATTATCTACAAATTGACTGTATTTCTCTACGTCGCTGAAATAAATCAATTTGAGGAGCACAAGGCATAAGGCACTCTGAACAGGTTCATAATACGGAAACCAAAGCCACGTGTATAAATAAACTAACGGACAGAAGATGATGGACCTCTGTTTAGCAGATGACTGAAAAACGCCCTACCTTTACGGAAAGGTAGAAAACTAGTTTTCATTGAATTATAGAAGGTACAAGCCCTAGAGATACGACCATAAACTCACACCTGATTATGGTCAGGCAGGATGTCCTGTCACATAAATGCTGTACTGCAGGAGCAGGGGGAGGACGAGGCAGAGGCCACAGGCACTTCCTGTCCAGCAGCATGAAGAGGAGACCTGGTCTATACACAAGACAAGGCAGTACTGTGTGTGTGTTTTATGGTTAGGTGAGTTAGCAGAGCCGAGTGTGTCATTGTGCCATTATTCATCTCATGACTCTGATCTGTCTCATCTCTCTTTTTTTATGTGTCAGATATTAGTAGACTCTTCAGAAGCTAAATGAAAGTGTATATAAACCTGTACCCTGATAATCTAAGCACATTGTCAACACACAGTGACAGGTGGATAGTAGGATGTATATTAGCATAGCTCAGATGGATCAGGCAGTGTCTGCTCAGCTATTGACCACCCACAGGGCTGAGTCTTACATTCAAGAGCTAATACAGCTGTAGGAGCAAAAGCAGCAAAAATAGGGAGTAAAATTGCAAAGTAAGGGATTAAAAGTTACCGTTATCATGATTCCTCATGGACTGTTTGTGCTATGTCATGTTTTATTATATTTGTATTTGTCCCCTATGATTTGTAAAGCGCTACGGAATATGATGGCGCTATATAAATAAAGATTATTATTAGAGCATAATTTATGGATTAAGATTTGAGAACTTTATTTCATGAGCAACTTCAGTACTAATAAGACTTTCTACATAGCGTTATGGCAGGGGTATCCACAGTACGTCCAAAAACAATAACAGGCCCCAAAAGGTTCAGCATAAAAAACAACCCAGTTTGGAGACAAATTAGAACTAAAGCATGTTGCCCACAAGAAAGTTTGGTCTGAAAAACTTGCTCCATACTTTTGGAATTATGGAATTTACCCAACACCCAGTGGCGTAACTAGAAGCTGATGGGCCCCAGTGCAAAGTCTGTGCCGGTCCCCCGACTATAATGTATGGTTTATAGTAATAGTCTTCTCATATGGGAAAGTGACACCTTATGGGCCCCCTAAACCTCTTGGGCCCAGCTGCGATCGCAACCTCTCCACCCCCTAAAGTTACGCCCCTGCCAACGCCTCAATTCAACCCAACACCTCCTCTTCACCAACGATTGACAATTGATTTTCAGCCTCTATCTACGTCATAGCTGTCTGTAGGCAAATTTGGAAATTAAGGTCCGACCACAGTGCACTCCCAGTCACATTTGCATTGAATATCTCAGCTCCTAGTAAGGCCCCTGAACCAAACCCAGAGTCTCTAAACCAAATGGACATGGTGGGTTCAGTTCAGTGATTCTAAGTTTGGTCTGGTAATCCCCCAAGGGCACAGAACAAATTTGTCAGACCAAACTTACTTACAATAATAATAATAATCTTTATTTATATAGCACCATCAAATTCCGTAGCTCTTTACAAATCATAGGGGACATGTATAAATATAATGTATTACAAAGAACAAACAGTCATATGGAACAATAGGAGTGAGGGCCCTGCTCACAAGCGCTTACAGTCTATAAGGATTAGGGGGTGACACAAGAGCTTACAGTCTATGAGGATGAGGGGGTGACACAAGAGCTTACAGTCTATGAGGATGAGGGGGTGACACAAGAGCTTACAGTCTATGAGGATGAGGGGGTGACACATGAGCTTACAGTCTATGAGGACGAGGAGGTTGACACAAGACCTTACAGTCTATGAGGATGAGGGGGTGACACATGAGCTTACAGTCTATGAGGACGAGGAGGTGACACAAGAGCTTACAGTCTATGAGGATGAGGGGGTGACACATGAGCTTACAGTCTATGAGGACGAGGAGGTGACACAAGAGCTTACAGTCTATGAGGATGAGGGGGTGACACATGAGCTTACAGTCTATGAGGACGAGGAGGTGACACAAGAGCTTACAGTCTATGAGGATGAGGGGGTGACACATGAGCTTACAGTCTATGAGGATGAGGGGGTGACACAAGAGCTTACAGTCTATGAGGATTAGGGGGTGACACATGAGCTTACAGTCTATGAGGACGAGGAGGTGACACAAGAGCTTACAGTCTATGAGGATGAGGGGGTGACACATGAGCTTACAGTCTATGAGGATGAGGGGGTGACACAAGAGGTTGTAGAATGGTCCAGCCTTTCTTTATAACGGGACAATATAAAATTATTTAATGAATAATTTAATAAATAAACATTCTGCTGCTTGAGCCAGCCCTCAGCCGCCATCTTATATGCAAGGTCCAAGGTGAAAAAGTCTGCAGTACTTATGGACAACAGGCTTAAAGGTATTGTCTTATATTTTCAAGGTATTTCCGGTCCAAAGGTTAGGGGACTGCAAGGTGACCGTGAGGGTCCCACTGCTTTGATCACAATGATCAAGAGAAAAGGATCCCCAGCAATCTGGAAAATGGAGGTCCTATACCCATGCACCAGACTGAGCATGTGTCCTTGCATCTCCAGCACTCCCATTCACTGTCTATATGAGTGCTGGAGAATCTTTCTGGATTGCTTGAATTCCCAATCTTGACATCTGTGGGGGGTCCGATCCTCACTGGAGAACTTTAGACAATTCCTTTAAATGCAGAAGGAGACTATACCCCCTCAACTATTTTATTTGGTGGCCCAAAGACCCCCCAGTGTGATCCTAGACAGAACTGAGGATACGAAAGACTCCCACAACTGGTGAAACCCAAAATCCGTTATTCGGAGGTGAAGAAGTAGCTTAGCTATGTGAGTGGTCTTTCTTCGCATTGACAGTGCTTGAAATTGTCTTATCTACATAACATGAATCAAAAGAGTTTAGTGCCTAAAACGTAAACTTTTCGGCATTGAATGAATATTGAATATGACAGATAGGGACATTACTAGGTCTCTAGGTGAAAGATCCAGAGCCCAAATGTGAGGGGGTTATGTACAGGAGTGGAAAGTACCATACATATGCATTGGGGTCCGTGCCCCGGATCTTTTACCACCCAAGCAACGCCCCTGATGACAGCCAGGTTTTCTGCTACTAAGCGCTTTAACACAAACTGTATAACGCTTGTTCATGGATATCTTTCACCAGAGCAAGAAGAGGAAATGACTTCATATCATGACATCACTGAAAGAAGGCTGCTCCGAAACCAGATACTATACAAATATTCAGATTACTCTGCCAGGATATGATTTTCCCATATAGCATCTGTCATTAGTTAAAAAGATATACCATTAATAGAAGAAGGGATGGTAAATATAATTATACTACTGGTCTATATATATACAGGCGGTTCCCTACTTAAGAACACCTGACTTACATACGACCCCTAGCTACAATAATCAGCTGTAACAGTTATCACAGGTGTCTGCAATGAAGCTTTAGTGTTAATCCTGGTTCTTATGACAACCCAACATTTTTAAAATCCAATTGTCGCAGAGACCAAAAAAAATTTGGCTGGGGGTTACAATGATAAAATATACAGTTCTGACTTACAAACAAATTCAACTTAAGAACAAACCTACAGACCCTATCTTGTATGTAACTGCCTGTATAAAGTAATGTAATCAGTAACCATGATAGTAGGAAGAAAAGAAATCATAATCTGCTTTTCATGAATATGCAAATCAGTTCACTATGGAATGACCTACAAATAGCCATGAATTCTCCTATTCTCCTCGGGAATTTCAACCCAACACCACCTCTTCACCAACGATTGACGATTGATTTTCAGCCTCTATCTACGTCATAGCGGTCTGTAAGCAAATTTGGAAAATAAGGTCCGACCACAGTGCACTCCCAGTCTGATTTGCATTGAATATCTCTGCTCCTTGTAGGGCCCCTTCAGTGATCCAATTCTTTGTTTTAGAAGTCATTTTGACTCCCTTTAAATGTTTACCATGAGGAACCTTTCATATTAAACACAAAAGAGGTAATTTATGACCTAAAAGTTGAACTCCTGTGATGTGATATGTATCTGATGGTACTGATATGTATCTGATTGTACTGATATATATCTGATGGTACTGATATGTATCTGATTGTACTGATATGTATCTGATGGTACTGATATGTACCACCCATATTATGATCCTTAAAAAAAACCCTCTAAAAAAGATACCAAAGTTATTGTACATAGTGGACACATAAAACCATAAATCTGCAGAGTAGATATAGATGTATCCCATAGAATGATAAACCTTTGGGGCGACTCGTCTATGATTTAATACTTCTGCAGTATCCCTGTGGTTTGTGTTACTTTACAGACTTAATATTCCTGAGCTCAGAGCGTCATTGTGTACTGACTAATCTTCTGGAGAAAGTCCTGGGTTTTAATTTGCTTCTGTGTATTTTGCTATACCCTGAGGTGACAAAGAGGCTTTTATACGAAACTGTGTCAACTACTTTCTAACTTATGAAAGATCCACCTAGACTGAACGCTCTCTTTTATAGGGTGTGGTGCAACGTGTCCATGTGCTGGATGAGGAGCAGTAATCTGTAGCTTCTTAGGGTGTACAAGGATGTAGTCTATCACAACCCTGTCTAAACCTTCAAGCCGTACGGTCCTTCAATTGTCAAATTTATATCAAGTAAAGAATTGCTGCTGCTGTTATGGGGTAATGAATTGTTTCCCAAAATAGGTTTAATGTTGGTCCAGGGATAACATTTTCAATCAACTATCGATGTACAATGGACTAACACCTTTTCTTACCGCAATGTACTATACATCAAGATCAAGAATCTCCAATATCAACCCAATGGGGATGGGGCATTCATTATTGACTCTCCAAAAGTTTTTTTGTAGTTTTTTTCTCCTTGTTGCGCCATGTTTATTGTGTTGGCGACACAATATTGGTCTTTTTTTAGGGTTAGTGTTACAATTTGCATGCAGCTTTGAAATTCTGGCACTTTTCCTGCAATTCTAGTTTCCCCAAAAAATGTTGTGCTACTTTTCAACGCTCACTAAGAGCTGCAAAAAAACTGGTCTACTGAGTTCTATTCCACCATCATGAATGTGGAGCTAGTTTAGACCATTTCGGTTTAGTGTCGATTCATTAATCTCTTGCACTAAATAATAATGAAATAATAATAACTCCTTTATTTATATAGCGCACACAGATTACGCAGCGATGCACAGAGCTTGTCACATCGGTCCCTGTCCCCAACGGGGCTCACAATCTAATCAACCTACCAGTATGTTTTTGGAGTGTTGGAGGAAACCGGAGGACCCGGAGGAAGCCCATGTAAACAATGAATGCTCTTGAATATGTTGTTACACTATGTAACATGACGTTCTATATGGATGGTAATGGATTCAGATTCTTCCTGGTTGATTAGCTTTTGTTAGCAATCATGTTATATCTTTTTGGGGATAAACAAGTATAGTTTTGCTTTTTTACAGGGCAATAAGCGCCGCTGTTGGTGTCCTTGACATGTTAAAATATTTTGCTAAAATGTAACTAGACCAGTAATAATCTACCTAATATTGGCATCATAAGGGGGTAGCCTTGAACTTTTGAATCAAACTTTGATGTAACCCTGACCCTTCTTATCTTAGCAACTACTACAGATAAAGACCATGAACCCTTAAAATAACAGGTTTCAAATACTGAAAAGTATAAAAACATTACAAAGTAACCAAAAATATATAGTATTAGATATAATATATTATCATCTTGCTATCTACAGTCTAGTAGGAGACTCTTCACTATTTCCAGTACGCCCTCAAAGCTATATATACTACGTCTTTGTTTTTGTGGTCACCTTACTAGACCAAGACAGGGAGCTGAATCATCCCACTGGCACGAAATATTTGGCAATATGCAAATATGCATGGTCTTCACATGATTTATTTTCCATAAAAAAACCTCATCTGCATTAAGCAGACACTATAAAGGGAATTATTATGTGCTCCGTTATACAGTATATTTCTAGTATCAGACCTGAAAACTCTTAACAATTCCAGAACGGGATCCTATAGGACACTAATATAACATCCCAAATTTTCTGACTGTGATGGTGAGGTCTCAATATATCCCCAAGAGGTTGTTAGGATATATAGATGATTTCTTCCAGAGACAACACTACTATTGTTCATAGGTTGTGTGGTCTAAGAGAGACATGACCAGACACAGCCCAAAGGCAGGTATGGTGTTGGGTTTGGAAGAAAAACACATTTATTGAATAAAATCTTACCTGCCTTTAAGATTCGTGTCTGGTTGTGCCAGTGATTCTCAACTTGTATAATGTGTAACCAAGAGGGAACATATTGTAGGTATGGGGTGGGGGAGTTTTTCACACCAATGGGCCCCATTAACTTCTAATTGGGTCATCATGTGTCTTACATTGTATCTGTCATTAGACAGAAGGAATAGCTTTAGACACCACATCATTCTGAAGGAACTGCCCATGGAGGGTCCAATGACTTCCAATATCATCAGTGTAGGTAACAGGTAGGGATAGTTGACTCGTCACTAGGGTCTATTTTGCGTAAAAAGTTTGAGAAACTCTGCTTCAAAGGGGTTTTTCCAGACTCTGTAACTACTGATGGCCAATCCATTTCCAACTATAGCAGGACTGGAGCAGGGCTCCATCCAAAGTGTATGGGCCGGATGGTAGGACCCTATGAATGTAGCTGTCTGCTTTCTCCCTGGTGAAGCTGTGTGCTAGTGTCTTCTGCCGACCAGGGTTGCCCACCATGATGGTTAGATGATTAGTAGTTTTAGCACCTAGAAAACTCTTTTTGGTGTATTTTATATACTTTGTTGTTACTGAAGATCCTACTTTTAAAAAATCATTACATGTCAAGCAATTAGCATTGAACAAAGGAGGAGCTACATGACTGACCTATTCTTAACAAAAATGACAAGACAATCTAAGTCTTTGTCTATAGATTCTGGCATCAGAATGTGACGTTTATACCAACATTCTAAAAAAAAACCTCCATTTGCCAATTTTTGTTGGACGAAGTTATATCTAAGATCCAAATATTTGCCACGAGCACTCGTTGAAGGGACATAGAATATCTTACTGGAGATATCTGGCAGTTCCTTACTTCCTTCTCCCCACTGAAAACACATGCAGACTCGGCCAAACTGAGTGTGCCAGTGTATGGGATAGAAAAGCTACCATAGTTCATAGTAGAACCCTCACTTCAAGAAGTATGGGCAGATTTATACCGAATACAACAATTTATTCATGAAATTGTTAGGTCAAGCTTTGGAATTTCAAACTTCCCCGGATCTTATTATGGGATTACTGCACTTTTCAAAGAAGAAAGTTGTATGAATCGAAAGTTTTAAAGAACTGATAGACCTAAGTCTTTCTATCCTGACTATGCCAAACCCAAGAAAGGTGAGTTAGGAAATTTACTGGGCTGGACATTCCTCCCCAATTACAATGTCTTATTGCAGTGATGGCGAACCTTTTAGAGACTGAGTGCCCAAATTACAACCGAAAGCCACATATTTTTCACGAAGTGCCAAATGCCAGTTTAATGTAACTTATTGCTCCTGATGTGTCACAGATTTGAACGTATTGGCGTCCTGAAGACACCAATACAGTAGAAAGATGGAGAAATTTGGATTATTATTGCAGCTTCCCTCTAAGGTCCCCTTAACAGGATGAATCACAGGCCCTGAGAAGGGGCTTCAATGACAAATAGTGCTGAACATGGCACGGTGTGGGCTGCCTGTGACTTGCAGGAGGAGGAGTCCTGAATGGTGACCTTTGTGCTGGGTGATGGCCTGGGTGCCCACAGAGAGGGCTCCGAGTGTCACCTCTGGCACCCGTGCCATAGGTTCGCCACCACTGTCTTAGTGTTTGGGATTTCTACATCCTTAAAGATTTATATAATGAATATTGAAAGATGCTTCTATGAGCATATAAGACATTTAAGGTGCTAAACTTAGAAAACTAGTGAGGATCTTATCAGTAGTGAAGACTTCTACATAACATATGAACATGCAGGGAGATACTTCCTGTCTCACTACACATGGCTGATAACATCAAACCTCCATCTGTGTAAAGTGAATCTAACAAATGATACAAAGTATCTTCTAATACAAATACACGGCATAAGTCCTGCTATACACGCAGAATACAGACCGCTGTAAACGGCAATATAGGCTCTGTTACTGCACAGACCTGGCAGCGGACAATGATTGATGACTTCCCTGAAGAATTGATGTCTGATCCTGATAAATAAATCATTTTATTGTGTTACATGAATGTCAAGAATGTTATCTCCATCAGCAATAGGTTAACTCACATAGTCAACGCCTAGACCTGTAAAATAATCAGATGTCATAGAGTGGGCTCCCCTTTAAAAGACCACCCCCCCCCCCACCCCTCTATGAAGAAGACAGGACACTGTCTGGTGGGTTCCATGTAGCAGTCATTGACTAAAGTCAAGGCAATGAGTCATATGATTCATAAAGGTGATCACATACATGTATGAACAGTACGGTCAGTATTCACAAAACCTGGCCATACATTTTGGACACATCAGAGGTGCCTGGCAGCAGCTTTCCTCTTTCTCCACATTCAGCGCATACTTGGCTGAACCTAGCATGCATGTCTATGGGTGAGGAATAGCTTTTGGCCAAGAGAGCTATTGAAGATGGGTTTGTTCTATACACCAAAGTATTTCGCTGTGAGGTCACAAATAAACACTGTAACCCTGTAAATTCCACCCAAAGTGGTAAATCCACACATACAGTCCTTACATTCCAGCAGGAGGACACATTCTAACATTCCGGTTCCTCATGGATTCAACGTAGGTTAGGAAAGCAAATACAAAACAAACAAGAAAAACAATGAATTGTCTACCAGCTGGACTGCTGGCAGTAAGCAATATACCACCAGTATACAGCTGACCCCAGGCCTAAGGTGCCTTCACATGCAAACTACCTGCAAACCATGTACATGCAAACCAAATACATGGAAACTTATAGCAAAGTCAATGAACTCCATTGATTCCTTTATGACATAAGGAGGAGATGAGGATAGACATGTCTGACACCTGGTTGACCACAGAGGGGAACAACATTGAACCTCTAGGACAGTGAAGGCAAACTTTT
Source organism: Engystomops pustulosus (assembly GCF_040894005.1). Lineage (NCBI taxonomy): Eukaryota > Metazoa > Chordata > Amphibia > Anura > Leptodactylidae > Engystomops > Engystomops pustulosus. Next base: position 18,953,061 of record NC_092421.1, on the reverse strand, counting down.
TAGACACCGAGTGCCCAAACTACAACCAAAACTCACATATTTTTAGCAAAGTGCTGATGCGACAATTTAAGCAGTAACTTATTACTCCCTGTTCTGTCACAGGTTTAAATTGTATAGGAATCTGAGGACACCAATACAGTAGAAAGAAGGAGAAGAAGTTTGGATCATCATTGTAGCTTCCTTCTAGGGTCCTGGGCTGCCTGGGACTGCAAGAGGCCTTGAGTCCTGTCTGGTGAACCCTGCCCTAGGGCAAGGGTGCCCATATAGAGGGCTCTGAGTGCCACCTCTAGCACTAGTGCCATAGGTTCGTCATCACTGCTCTAGGATCTATGATTTCCTCCACTACAGATGAAATCTAACAGTCTCATAGTCATCACATGTAGAATATCAATCTATTTGGTAAAGGAAACAATCACTGGCAATATAATATAATGTGACCAGTTATGTTGGTTTCTAATGTCTTCTAGGGAAAGTGACAGTCACACAACTATGTCAAATGGCACAGAGGTTACATACTACTGAAACTTTAAGTCGTCAGCGTATAGAGGACATGTAAAGAAACGTGGGATGCACCCATAGGGCGACATCTACCCAGATCTGTTCTATACACACATCTCCACAATATAGTACAGTACAGGGAAAATGTCACAAGTAAAGGAATGTCTTGACATCATGTGACCGACTCTTCCCGTAAAGGGGGTTCTGATATATTGGAACAAGATTTTTTTAATCCTTTTTGAGACAAATTTAGGATAGTTAGGAAAACAGCACATTTCATCTAGATTGTCCTTGGACATCCCTCGCCCTGAATGAAGCTCTGTCTGAGGTTAAAATCCTGTAGAAGAACTTGCAAAAAACTTTTCTAAAACCCAAAGTACCCAAAGCATTAATTCACCCCCATAGGAATCCTTAATTATGTTTATCATCCAGCTTTCCTGGTGTCCTGAATGGCAAGCAATAGGAAATGTATCAGTACTATGATGCTGAGTGGCAACCATTCGTGGTGGTCATACTGGTTGTTGTCACTGCCATTTATAACTAAGTAACCATTTATATTTACAACTGATTTTGTTTCTCACAAAATCAGCTGCTGCAGAAGCTCTTTGAAGGGGACTTGTCTAGCTTAGGTTAAAGAGACTGGGATAAACTCCCAGAGTAGTAAAATGAGTATAACATGATCAGGCAGCAGCAGCCATTCAGGAATCAGGAGGAGCTGGGTCCAGAGCAAGGACTGAGAAAGTTCCTACCGTCTTGGACATGATGCCAGGAACTGGGCTGCTGTGAGGGCTGGATCAGAGGGAGCTGCAGGAGAAGATTGTGCTCCAGGAGCTGAACAAGGAGGTATAAATGGAGAGGGAGACACGTAGCAAAGTCCCTGGACCAACCTTTCGCCTCCTCCTCTCTTCTTCAGCTCTCCGCCCATGGATTAACCATTGAAGGGCAGGCAGGCTGGAGGCACTGACAGGGGTAGCAGCAGGCACAGGGCTGGGTGGGGAAGCCTGTGTAGGGCCTCCTCTAGCTATGAATGTAACCTCCCTCCCCTGTAGTAAGCAGCCTGACAATGGGAGAGGACAACTCACACAACTCTGCCTAAAGTTCACAGCGTGTTGTTATCAGGGCAGGGTAACAAGGGTCACCCCAGCTCTTTATCCTCCTACACTTACTCATCAGGTTTTATCTACTGATCCCCAGGTACATGGAAAACACATATGATAAGGCTATAACAGAACATTAGGAGAAGATTTAGGGTAAAAATCCAAGAAAAGATAAATTCACTGCTTCCTGGTGGTGAATAACATCATTGAACCCTGGTCTTGGTGGAGGACCTGTCAGCTTCCCAAACATAATAATAATCATCTTTATTTATATAGCACCATCATATTCTGTAGCGCTTTACAAATCAGACATGTCATTTGTTACCCAGTAATTATTGTCATTATAAAACCAAAATAGTTTTAAGGCTTAGTTCACAAATGTAGATGTTGATGTAGATGTAGATTGTGCTAAAAAACACACACACAAAAAAGTCTAATAAAATAACCATAACGGTAGCCCAATAGACCCCTTTATAGTCAGTAAGGTCCTCTGTGCACCATTGGTGTCTGATATGGAACATATTGGGGCAGATTTACTTACCCGGTTCTGCCGCGATCCCGCGGTGCGTTGTCCGACGAGGATTTGAAGATCGTGTGCCCGAGTTCCTGCATCCGTCACTTCCGCGCCGAGGCCCGGTCCCCAATTTCTGTTGCCGATGCGCAAAAAAAGATCACGTGTGCCAAAATCCTGGGGCAATTCGTCGCAAAAGGGAAATCGTCGGGAAACCTGATGAAAATGCGTCTGACGGACCCTTAGTAAATGTGCCCCATTGGCACAGCAGAACAAAGAAAGCTCCTATTTTAGACCTTAATGTTGTGCTGTCCCTCTGATATTCCTCCTGGAATTTTATTAAAACCCCCAAACACTGCATTGTTACTATATAACACCAGAGAGTTACTATGTGGAAATTCGTCATGGCAAACCCGCAGGTAATATGCTACATTGTAAAAAAAATCTGTTCTGCAACCTTCACGTTTTCTGGAATATGAGTATTTACTAAAGCAGAGGTGTCATATCCCGTGTAATGTTCCATCGCCCCATGACCAAGTTATGTTTATTGCATCTTTATGGGTTTTCAAGCAGTAAAACAAAAAGGAAATAAAAAACAATGGATACAAAATTCTGTTGAAGGTGGCCCGTATGTCCTTTGTGCTAGCCACTGGATGGACAAAGAATAAGAAGTGGTGGGATGTACCTATTCAGGACTATCAGGACTAATACAGAAGGGAAGGATATAAATGTCCGAATCAGTCAGATCGTCTGATGGCACACTCCCAAAATCGTGTCACATAGAATCCAGTGCAGCTGCGGCAAAAATCGACCGCGTGCGTTGCTGAATACCTGTGCAAGCCGTGTAATCCCCGAAAAAGGCGCACAGTCCGATGAAAGTGAGCAGCGCGATCCTTAGTAAATGAGCCCCTATGTGCCCTGTATGTTGCGGACATACGGATCGCAAATCAGTTACCTATCATACAGAATAATAGCGGACAAGCACTATGCTGTATACCAATATGCCCTAGCAATCACAACCATTATGTATGTTGGGTCGCAGGGAAAAAGTCAGCCCTGCCTTCCAGCTATAATACATCAGTACCTTGCTCCGTTCTCCCAACGCTTTTGGGTCGGACCACATTTAGTTACATCTAGAGTTAATTCCATGAAGGTGCACACAATAATAAATATTAATTTATAATAAAAAAAAAATATTTATATATAGTGCCATCATACTCCACAAGCAAAATAAGAGGTTACAATAAAATAGTCATCAGATAAAGCAATAAGAATAAAGGCCGTGCTCACAAGAGCTTAAGCTTAGAGATGAGCGGACTCCCTCTATTATAAAGTCTATAAAGTCTAAACAAACAGTATCCTTCATCCCAGAGTCCAATCACATTGCTGCATCTTTCTACTACCTGAGGCCGGCGTATTCCTGGCTCACAGAGCTAAAAGGGCAAAGGCCAATCAGCAGGTTACTGACAGGGTTCCTAGGACCATAACAGTCCAAGGCAAGGGCTGGAACACAAGCCCTTGGGTCAGCTATATTTTAGGAAGTTTTGAATGGATATCAGGGAATATTTGCATGTAGCTAAACAATGGTGGGTCCCATTATGAGACTTTACTGGTGGGTCCTAGACACCCCAGCCCGACACTGTGCAAGAGTAATTTAAACCTAGTCTTAAATGGGTTGATTCAAATTTAAATGAATTTGCTATCCAAGCCCCCCAATGAACCCTTACGGAGTGCTTCTTTCGGAGGCCGCTTTATAGGTGTGTAGACACTTACCGCCACTGAAGGAGAGCTTGTACTTACCAACCTTAATCAAAAGCCTCTTACTCAGCCATAGGTGTCACTCCCAGCTCCCCTGTATTCTGCAGGCTCAGACGACAACCATTTCTTGTCTTATATAGTTAAAAAAAGCCACATACTCACCTCTCCTTGTTCCCCGCAGCAGTACTTTTCACTTCTCAGCCATGACTGCTGTCCGTTGAATCCATTGTTTCTGCTTCATATGGCAGCGGCATGGAATGAATGGTGATGCCATGTGCCGGAGGATGCAGGTGGAGCAATTATTTTGTACAAAGTGTCCAGCATAGTGTTATACAGTTACACATTACATATACATACGGTAGCTACACAGAGGGACATTTAGCGAACAGACTTTTAGAAGTTACTCAGCTTGGTTGCTATTGTTTACTTTCTTAGTTACTAGTTATATAACCGGATATAACAGTACATTACAGGAGGTACATGCAAAGTGGGTACGCACACATTACACGTTTACAATTGACATTCACAGTAGTTACAGCACAGGTCACATAGCTAATATGCTGCAATATGCTGGTTACTCGCGTTTAGCTAAGTACATGGATGGCGCTTTGATACTAGCTGCTGCTGTAGGATGCCGACCCCTGCTTTGGTGCCACTAGTATTGACGCCTGAACTGCCTGGTGCTGATGCCAACCTGGCTGCAATCGGCTGGACCTTACCATCTATATCACTTGTGGTGTCTCCTTGATAGTGGCACAAATGGCAGCCTGGAAAGGAAAAACTGGTAAGGAGGAAGCCGCAGTAATCTGCCAGCGCTTTGCTGCGACTACTCCCCTGTGCTCATTTGCCTGGTAGCATTAATCGACTGGAGAGAGGGTGCTCGCACGCAGATCCCTCTGAACTTCCACGCGATTTGGCCAGATCGCAATTGCAATAGAAGTTGCAATAGAAGTCGAGGCAATCCGGGTGGCGGAGATGGTGGTAAAAGTCTGCAGCGGCAGTTGGGTCCTCTCTTTGGCGGCTTCAGCAGCGATGGGGTGGATGCAATGTTGGGAGACAGGGGCAGATGGCCTAGGCAGGGCCAGAGTGCCTGCAGCTAGATCTCTAGGACATGGATCTCTTCAGATGGCGCAGAGAGTTGGAGCCCTGACCAGTTCTCCTGGGACCGAGGTCTCCAGCAGGTCTGTGTGCGGCCATAAGGTATGGTCTGAAGGTGCAATGACATTAGAGGGAGCCTGGAAGACTGCCAAACCGTCAGGAAAAGGGAAGGGAGGGGGGGGGGGGAGGAAAGGGAAGAAGTAAGAACAGAGTGGACCAAAGTGGAGATATTTGGTTTTAAATCATGGCCAAAACAAGGTCACCTTACAGGGCAATGTCCAAAACACAGGAGCAAAGCAACTGATACAATTATTCACTTACAGTCCACATTTTAAAGAAAACTGTGAATAATGGAATGGTCCCAAACCACAATGCACTGAGGATGATGTGAAGATGAACCACAACAATGTGAAGAATATTGAGCTCAAACCTCCTCAAAACTGATGGAGGGTGTGCGTGACTGATAAATTTATAGGGAACTTGTGCCCCAGGTCAATGTGCCCCAAGTAGCCCCATATGAGCTCTGTGCATGGGCGCAATAAAAAGCTAACCTTTTTCTTACCTAGATAAAGTCTGATAAGACACATCGGATTCACATCTGAAGCTCTCCGCACCTCCTCTTGCGATGCTTCAATGAAGCCGGCATTGGGCATGTGCTGCACATTCGGCACTTGTGCAGCGACAACAGGGTGTACTAGCCAAGAACTGTGGACCAAAGTGAGTATAAATGTTTTTTTAATGCAGTCGTGGAGAGATTTGGGACAATAAACGGTCGATAAGGTGGTGGTTTAGTGTCCCAAAATAATATGATGGGTTATTACTGGCAAAGGTGTTTCTACAAGATATTGATTCATGAATGGGGGGATGAGGAAGGTCACTTATGTTTTTTCCATATTGGGGGACATTTACTTACTTTGTAGTTGCCCGAAAGTGCATTGTCCGACGATAATGCGCTGTGCCGCCATTCACTAAGATCATGCGCCCGATATCCTGCAGGTGTCGCTTCCCCGCTCAGGTCCAAAAGAGTTCACCATATTTTTAGTGGTGCATGTAAGTGCTTGGGATTCGGACATAATTTGAATGTTAAATTCTGCGCTCAGTCCAAATCATTTAGACCATACGACAGCACGCCCCCCAATTTGTGTCGCATGGAAGCCAGCGCAGCTGCGCCAAAAAACAATCGTGTGCGCCAAAATCCCAGCGCAGACACTTGTTACATACCTGTCCAAGCTGTGTAATCCCCGAAAAAGGTGCACAGTCTGACAAAAGTGAGCAGCGCGGCCCTTAGTAAATGAGCCCCATTGTCGTCATTTATGGTAGAAAAATATGATTACATGGTACAATATGTTATGCGCTGTTCCCCTAATTTTAATACCATTTAAGTTTTATGTTGTGTCCTGGTAGGTCCACACAAGTTCAGTTTATATTTTGTAAGACCTTTGTGATCCGTGATAAGGGATCCATGTACAAGGTGAATAAGTCCTTGAAGATGGAGCCCGATTTCTGTAAAACTCTGCAGAGCAGCTTGAATAAGATTCTATCACGTTTTATATTCCGCCCATTAAGGTCAATACAGATTATTTCATGTTATTTCATAATGCGGCTGATATACAATCCTTTGTCACATTCTCTCTTTACATGTCTGTGATATTTTCTGGCTGTCATAATGACTCAGCTGGACTCCATCCTCCACCCCTACAGGTCCCACAACTTGTATTGGCACATCCCATCCTTACACAACTGTGAAAGCGAACTGGGATTATAGAAAACTTCTCTAATACCCAGGTGTTGTGACCTCTTATATTATTTACGGATTTTATTATGTACTAGGATCACACCACAACACAGAGTTGCCACCGGATTGGCCATCTGTTACCATGGAAAAACACTGGATAAAATACAGACAATGTACAGACAGTCCCAGAATGTGTGTGCCCCCTCTGGCAGGATCTGCTCTTCTTTTAGTTTCTTATGTCCTTGTTTTTTCCAAAAAATAGGTTTTCAACATTATGCAAAATAGCCTTAGGGACTCCGCGTTCCATTAACAGCTATGGAGGCGAGAGCTCCTTGGGGCTGCCAAAGTCTTCTGAACGAAAGGATCGGACTGTTATATTCCAATCTTTGTTATATTGTCTCCCCTGATCTCTCATCTGAATATACTGACTATATCCCAAATAATGGTAAAATAACCCAAAAAATGAGTTCCCAAATTACAGCAGTCAATATATGAATAAGAAGAAAAATCAGATAAGAAAGTGCACAGTAAAGGTTGAATACTAAAAGTTAACTATTCATGAAACGGTACATAACCTGCAGAAATGTCATCACTGCTGTCAGTAGCTGCTATTATCTGGGTGTCTGTGCACTCTGTGTGTATCCAGAAATGTATTGCTGTCACTTTAAGACATAACTGTCCATTAAAAGGGTTTTCTCATGAAAGAAAGTTCTCAACTATCAATCCCCTAGTGATGTTAACACAATTAAGATCATTTTTAACCCTTTACTTCACTATTTTTATTCAGTTTTATTGCTGTTTTAGCTCCTATCACTCCCTAGACTGGCTAGTGCAAAATTCCAGAGTGTGAGCGGGGACTCTCTAAGTAGACACTTTGTGATTCATCTAGTTCTGTGAGCTGACAATGTGGTTAGATTATAAGGGTACAAAGTTTATATACACTTTTATTTAACTTGTGAACACTGTACTAGTATCTGACACATAAAAAGAGAGAGATGAGACAGATCAGAGAAAAAGAGATCCATGAGATGTCTATTGCACACAATGACAGTCAGCTCTCCTACATCTATTCCACAACACACTTCTCGATCTGCTGTGCCTGTTTCCTCCTCCTCAGATAAAGAAATTATCTGCCTGTAGCTTGTAGATCTCCACATTCTGCTGTTGCTGGCAGGAACTCAGTGTCTGTGTATCAGTGAGTGAGCTCCATCTTGGAGTGCAGGGATCAGAGAGAGAGAAACCCAGCTCCACGGCCGTCACACAGAAATCCAAGTTCAGGGGAAACCCCATTGAAGTCTATAGGTGTGTGAAAAAAAACACATTACACTTGGATGTGCATCAAAGTGTGCACGATTTTCATGCGTGTTGACCTATCACCTACATCAGTGATGGCGAACCTTTTAAAGGCCGAGCGCCCAAACTACAACAAAGACCCTCTTATTTATCACAAAGTGCCAACACAGAAATTTAATTTGTGATTTATACTCCCTTCTCTGTCACAGTTTTCATTGATACCAGCACCTGAGGACACCAATAAAGCAGAAAATAGTCCCAGGTACAGCTGTCACTTTAATATAGCTCTGTGCACAGCAAGTCCTGGGCTGTCTGGGACTGCAGGAAGATACCTGGAGTCCTCTCTGGTGATGGCCTGAGTGCCCACAGAAAGGGCTCCGAGTGCCACCTCTGGCACCAGTGCCATAGGTTAGCCATCACTGACCTACATGAAATTGGTGCCATATTTTGCACCGTTTTCAGTTTTGCTAATGTTTCTGCTGGTTTTGGAAGGGTGCCATGTTTATTTTGCATATACATTACAGTGGATGATGTGCAGAAAGGATTGTGCAGTTGTCGCGGCCATGAACTTCAACAACAAGGGAAAGGTGGTTCTGGCCTTGCCAATATTTATATAGAGAGTACAGTATATAAAGCTCTTGAGGGACATATTGGAACTTGGCCTGCAAGTTTATTAAATTTATTTGGACGTTCATTTACTATCTGAATGTCATTATTTATTATATTATATAACAGACAAATTTCGGAAGGAAGAAGATTTGTGTGAAATTGTAGGCTCATCTTCTGCTTCTGGATCCATGGCAGCTACCTAAGATTCTGGGGGGAACTTGGAAGAAGGAACTTCTGGTGCTGCAGTTGATGCATCAACCCCTCAGACTCCAACAGCACCAGATGTGGAAGAGCCCGTTAGGACCATTACAAGGCGGCGCAGAGGTGGATCATCATGGTTCAAAATTCAGTTTCATCTCAAATTGTGGTAAACGAGGTCATCCAATACATTATGGGGCAATAAAAAAACTGTAGTCTATCTGGAAGCATATACATGTAGTCGAGTCCCATATCGCAAAGATTGAGGGCTTGAGAAAGGCTCCAGGTTATGGGAGCCGAAACGTTGCTTGGCAAATGATGGAATAAAAGAGTACGTTTTTGATCATAATCAATCTCGGAGTGCGGCCATTTTTTCTTCGTTTGCATTTTTGGATGAACTGAGGTCCTGGGAAGTGCACCTGAGTGGTATTTATTGTTTTGAGTGCTGCTATATACAGGCGGTCCCCTACTTAAGAACACCTGACTTACAGACGACCCGTAGTTACAAAAGGACCTCTGGATGTTGGTAATTACTGTACTTTAGTCCTAGGCTACAATGAATAGCTGTAACAGTTATCAAATGTATCTGTAATTAAGCTTTATTGTTATTCCTGGTTCTTACGACAATCCAACATTTTTAAAACCCAATTGTCACAGAGAGCAAAAAAAAAATTTGCCTGGAGTTATAATTATAAAATATACAATTCCGACTTACATACAAATTCAACTTTTTGTACGTAACCCGGGGACTGCCTGTATAAGTACTCCATACTTATTAATACTTGTACTCCCTCTAATGACCCTACAAAGGTTTTTATAGCCTTGGAAGCAGTGGCATATGTTTGGACAGATCCATGGTCCTGCCCCACCTCCTGCAAAGTCTATGCCTAGGCCAATGGAGTAGGAGCCAGGAGAGAGGGCAGCAGGATTACCCTCACGTCTCATGCTGGTCCTCCACCACTAGCTGTATTGTCCTAAGAGGGTCCATTTTCATTCCAGGCTACTGATCCTCCATCTACCCCAGTTTCATGTTTTCATCAGATGTGAATGTCAAGAAATGTATAGATTGTTTGTGCCATTTTGTTTCCAAAATGTTTTGCAGATGTACAACTGACATGTATTTTACTTTTACACAAGTTAAGCTGAATGTTTGCTCACATATAAAGTCCATACAAGCATCACACCAAGGTTATTTAGAGGGAATCATAAGCAAATAATAGAAAAAAAATTACAAATACCAGGCAGTCCCCGGGTTACGTACAAGATAGAGTCCGGAGGTTTGTTCTTAAGTTGAATTTGTATGTAAGTCGGAACTGTATATTTTATAATTGTAGATCCAGACAAAAAAAATTTGGCCCCAGTGACAATTGGAGTTTAAACATTTTTTGCTGTAATGGGACCAAGGATTATCAATAAAGCTTCATTACAGACACCTTACAGCTGATCATTGCAGTCTGGGACTATAGTAACATCCAGAGAGCTTCACCAGAGGTCAGAAAGGTCTGTCTGTAACTATAGGTGGTCTGTAAGTCGGGTGTCCTTAAGTAGGGGACCGCCTGTAATTAAGTCAGTCCCGCATTGCAGGCGCAAGAATCTCTGAGCACATTCAGGCCAAACTCTGATCAACATCCTATGATTTTCAACAGGGTGCATGGGCAAGAGGCCTGAGTGTAAGCTTTGTAATTGTTGAGGGTAAGCCTAATAATTATCATTATTGGACCACCCAGATACAAGAATAATAGAGACGAATAATGGTCAGGCATTCCCTCATCTCTAAATATCCATTTGCAGGTGGCTGTAAGAAACTTTCTGCACTTTTTCTACACCGCACGTCACCTTAGTAGACTTCTTGTCTACCGCTACGGGATATGGATGTGGATATTACTAAATATATATATACACACATACATACATATACAGATCTGCTCTTATGTTGAGCCTATACGAAGTTTCCTGGAAGAAAAGGGTCATTGAAGCAGAGCCGTGACCTGTCAGCATGATGCAATAAAAGTGAAATACATTAGAGCAGTGATTTTCAACCTGTGTGCCACGGGGAAAGTTCCCCGAACCATGGTGCCCCTGTGTAGTGCTGCCGCCGCGCCCCCGTGTTTCTGCCCCATACTTACCTCCAAGCACCGCGTCGGTGATCCGCCCATCTTCTGTAGCTCCTGCACTGCGCGGCCCATGTCACGTGACTGACGCAACCTGACGTCAGGTCGCGTAAGTCACGTGACCAGAGGCGCGCGGTGCAGGAGCTACAGAAGGTGGGCGGATCGCCATTAGGAGTGAAGGTACGCGGAAGAAGACATCAAGGGTAAGTATATAATGTTATTATTTGTATAGGGAAGGAAGCTAGGGTCTTTCTTTTAATTAGTAAAGGGAGGCCTCTAGGGACTCTTAATTAGTAAAGGGAGGCCGCTAGGGTCTCTTAATTAGTAAAGGGAGGCCGCTAGAGGTTTTTATTAGTAAAGGGAGGCCACTAGGGGTTTTTTATTAGTAAAGGGAGGCCGCTAGGGTTTTTTTATTAGTAAAGGGAGGCCGCTAGGGGTTTTTTATTAATAAAGGGAGGCCGCTAGAGGTTTTTATTAGTAAAGGGAGGCCGCTAGGGGTTTTTTATTAGTAAAGGGAGGCCGCTAGGGGTTTTTTATTAATAAAGGGAGGCCGCTAGAGGTTTTTATTAGTAAAGGGAGGCCGCTAGGGGTTTTTTATTAGTAAAGGGAGGCCTTTTATGACTGTTTTAGTGTCATCTTGTGCTGTTTTGGTTGGTGGTGTGCCCCAGGATTTTCTAAGTATAAAAAGTGTGCCGCGGCTCAAAAAAGGTTGAAAATCACTGCATTAGAGGACACTCACTAGTAGCCAAGGTGCAGGTAATGACCTAGGACCTCCATTCACCTTTCCATGGATAGCAGAATATCCGTGGGAAAAAAAAAAAATCTAAAAATTAAGATAGAATTTCATTCATGGAACAGAGCATAAAGTATCAATGCGTTTCATTCCATGTCTTCCAAGGTTTTCAGCTTTGAGACGTCATTAGTCCCAAAACCTCCCATCTACAAACAGCTCATATAATGTGGTGGTAATTTGGCGTTTTACCATGGTAACCCTATGAAATATTTCATAAATCAGGTCTCCCGGACCTGTAAATATTGTATGTTTTCGTCAGATTAGGAGCTTGGCTCACGCAGAACCTTCTTATACTTATTACACACATTTAATGATGTTTTCATGTTATATTCATGGGGATCCGGAGCTAAAGCCGTTTCCTAAATGAGGACTAAGTCTGCGGAACATGAGACCATGAAGACAGAGTAACCAAACCTTTTTTTTATTGTCGGTACAGTAGGTTTATGCCGCTCCCACCTTTTTATAGTGTCGTATGAGCTAACACCCCTGTAGACACATGTAAATCCTGATGTACTGTACACTAGGGCATTGACTGCTCCCACACCCTTTCAGGCTCCCAATTTGTTTCGGATCCCAGGGCAAATTTACCCATAAAGCAACTCAAGAAATTGTGTAGGACCCAGGATCTCACCCCTTGGTAATATATATATATATATATGGATCATTTTTGCTTACATTGCATAATCCAGCATTTACTCAAATTGCCTTCATTTTATTTTGTATCCCTATTTCCATTATTGTTCTTATTATCTGATATAATAAGCAGATTATATATTATAAGATTATACAGCACAGCAGAACCACAATGCTGTCACATGGACTTTTACAAATTGTATCTATAAAGCTATTCTGGTGTTGATCTGTTGGAGCTGGACCTGAATTTCTTTTGGATTTTTTCGGCAATGCGCCCGCAGACCAATCGTCAGTCTCCCATTTGGTCCCCCCTTGCTCTGATCAGGGTGGCGTACCCCTTTTGGCACCTGGCGCTTGCACGGCAGGTTGGATCAATTGGATTGTACCGGAGATGAGATCTGTAGCAGACTAAATGGTAAGCTTCTAGATCAGTGGTGGCGAACCTATGGCACGGGTACCAGAGGTGGCACTTAGAGCCCTTTCTGTGGGCACTCAGGCCATCACCCCAGGACAGAATTCACCAAACAGAACCAAATCTATCAAATCTTCCTGCAGTCCCAGGCAACTTAGAGAGAAGCTATAATTAAAGTCTGAATTTGCCCTCTATTCAATTGTGTTGGTGACCTCAGGCGGCCAATACAATTGAAAGAAGTGGAAGAACAGGTAGCATTAAGTTACTGCTTAAAAATGCCACGTTGGCACTTAACGGTAAATAAGTGGATTTTGGTTGTAGGTCGGGCACTCTGTCTCTAAAAGGTTCGCCATCACGGTTCTAGATGAACACGCACAACCCTGTATTAATACACCTGAATATAACCATGTGATCACATATACAAGCATTACTTTTAGTGCTGCTCTAGCCAACAGTAGGGATGCCTAAGAGGAGGCGGGGCAGCCTGACTGGATGCCGGAGCTCCCCCGCCTCCTTGACTTTATCTTCAGAATGCAAGAGATAGAATAAAAGTTATTTTAACACGAATGATGGCAGCAGTAATATAAATTGGGGCATCATTGGAACACTATTACACTCCACTAAAACTGTTTGAGGTGACAGGTTCCCTTTAAGCCATGTCTGAATGTTGTTTATTTCGTGAGTGTTCGTTCAGATTCACATTATAATTTCTAGATAGGAAGAAAAAAAAAAAGTGGCAAGAGAGATACTAAGTTTATTTCATATTCACAATAGAATATATATATAAATGTGTTGCAGCACATGACAAGTCTTTGATACCAGGTGGCGGCCTGACCCGCTGCTCCTTGTGGCCGGACAATGTGTAATACTTCGTGCTTGTCCGCAGTAGGATTTGGTCCAATAGCCTCGATTGTTCTGAAAAGTTACACTGACACAAATGTATTTCTTATATTGGAATATTGTTGCAATAAATAAGGTACAATCTGCTGTAGTGACAAGATCAGTATATTCCCACAACTCGTACATTATAATACCAGCCTAACCCTTAGTTGTATCAAATATCAATTGGTCCTTTCATATGTCTGGAATGTGGAAGGAGATTCCCAATTTTCTATCATCAAACCTACTCCTTTATAAAAATACAAAATATACTTTGGTTTTTAATTCTTTGCTGTTACAAGACTTTAGCTTGTGAATGTGTAATCCTATCACAGTAACAGACAGTCCATGGTAGGTGGGGTGATTGTTGGTACCCCCCCCCCCCACTAAAGTCTACATACAAAACGGTCTCCTTTGAAGTAATAGTTTTGGTAATGGCAGTATGGTCTCTTGCCAATCTTGTGATCAGTAGGGGTCCCAAAAGTGGGACGCTCATTGCTAAGCTTGTTATCCCCTATCTACAGGATAACTTACAAAGTTGAAACTATATTGTTTACCTATGGAAGTCAGTATTGGGCCCCCTAAAAAAATACTTGGATTGCTAAAGTTTGCTAAACTGCTTCAAACAGCTTATTCCAAAGGGTTTCCAAAAGGCAGACCCCATTTATCTGATACTGTAGGCCCATACTAGGGTATGTGTCTTGTAAAACACCTTAAAATGTACGCCCGGTTTATAATACAGATGCCCAATGTCCATACAAAGTTCCTTAAAGGAAACCTACCACTTCTGAAGGTAGGTATGAGATGTAAACACCGGGCACCAGCTCAGGGTGAGCTGGTGCCGGAGCTTACCTTAGCTAGTATCGCGGTTTAAACACATTTTGATTTACAGCCCCGAGGTAGCTTCAGCGCTGTGCGCGCCCGACTCCATAGGAAGTGCCGGAGGTGTCACGCGCACACGGCCACGCACAGCGCTGAAGCTACCTCGGGGCTGTAAATCAAAATGTGTTTAAACCGCGATACTAGCTAAGGTAAGCTTCGGCACCAGCTCACCCTGAGCTGGTGCCCGGTGTTTACATCTCATACCTACCTTCAGAAGTGGTAGGTTTCCTTTAAAGCAGTCTTCATAACTACTGTAAAGTCACTGAGACCTTCATAGGGTCCATTATGTCATGTATAGTCACCATAAGTAGAATATTAGATTTCCATTACTACATGTGGCCATAGCGGCTCTGCAGTGTACACCTAGGGCCGTAGTGGGACAATAGTCATGAACCTAATACATCTTTCCAGAGCGTGAAATGACATGTTACTGTCAGTTGCAATATATATTGTCAAGCATATAATCCTGCACCATGTTAGTATATTAGGAGATATATGCAAGGTGCATAAAGTAACTCAAGAATTGCAAACATCTCCTGAAGGTGTAGTCTATGAAAACTTTTACATACTGGAAAAACTCACACGGAGACTACTAACACCCATTTTGGCTGTTACTGTCCACATGCAAAGCTCTTCTCCAGATATGTAGGCAAAAATTCTCCATGCATGAGCTCATGTTGCCGTAAGCTATAACGGAAACTCAATAAAACTATAAAAAAAAGTCAGTTTATATTCAAGGGGTCAAAAAAACTTTTCAACAAACTCTGCATAACTCAATAGTTCAGGTGAATATAAACTACCCATATATACTCGAGTATAAGCCTAGTTTTTCAGCACAAAAAAAATGTGCTGAAAACCCAAACTCGGCGTATAGTCGAGTAAAAAAAAAAAATAGGATTTACCAGGTTTTTGTGGTAAAATTAGGGGCCTCGGCTTATACGTGGGTCGGCTTATACTCGAGTATATATGGTATATTATCTTCTTCCCACACTCCAAAACATACGGGTAGGTTGATTAGATTGTGAGCCCCATTGGGGACAGGGACTGATTTGGCAAGCTCTGTGCTGCGCTGCGTAATCTGTATGTGCTATATAAAGAATTATTAGAAATATAATTATATATCTTAGAAGCAAAGTGATTCCTCCCTGCTCCGGTCTGGAGCGCACAGGTCTGTGGAGAAAGGTGGAAAGGTGAGTAGGAGCCGAGTTAAAGTAAAAAAAATGTAGGCGCACACACAGTATCTGCTGGAGCTAGATAGTAAGTTTCTATTTTACCCAAAATGCTTTTTAATATAGGTCAGTTCTTTTCTACATTGTGCTTAGTGTGTAAATCGCGGACCCCAGTTTTTTACCACCTAAACATTGTGTAGAGTACAGGATTCCAAGCAAATCCATCCCACACATGATGCGGGATTCAGAGGCCAAGCATGTTCGTGTGTTTTTACCCTTACAATGAGTTACTTTCTGGACCACATTTACTAAGGGCAGTGCGCGAGATTTATCGTGACTGTTTCGTGCACAATTTTCTGCACTGGTTCTGGTGCTCAGTCGGACCCTTTGCCAGATTTTATATGCAAAGTCCGACAGAAGTGTGTCGCATGGCCTATGTTAAAGGTGCACAAAAACAAAGCGGTGCACTCTGCCGGAGCAGCGCACAGGACGCCAGATTCATGAAGAACGGGCGCCATAAATCCGGAATCTGACGTCCCCTGCACCATACATAGGCAAACTGCACCTAGTAGAGACTGCACTGTTCTTAGTAAACGTGGCCCCATGCGTAAAGTACACGGGAGACATCATCACAGCTATTCCACCAGATTATAGACAAGTCACATCACGGCAGAAGTAGTTTAACTCCTTATGTACTATTGATTTACACAGACTTTGCTGAAAAGGTTATATGCGCTTTTAAGTCAGTTATACCATAGAATACTGGAAGAGCAAATGATGGAATATTCATCCAACATCCTCATGCCACAAAATCGTATTACAAAAATGCATTTTGGAGAGCAAAAAAAGTAACGGTACCTCTAAATATTGCACAGAACCTCTGATAGAGCACCACAATTATACAGCAATTATTCTCCTAAAAAAAATACTTACTGCACACTTGCCCGCTTAAAGCGTAAAGTAGGAGAGTATAAAACACACAAATGAAAAGAAAAAAAAAGAAAGAAAAGTCAACCCTGTCATAGAATCGGAGAGACCTCATTTTACCCAATTATAACTCGTCCTCGGAGGCGTGAGCTACTTTTGTCAGTTGACATTCATCGCTTACATGGCAGCTGTCGAGAAGGTGCCTGTACTGCTTCTTCAAGTCCTCGAAAGGACAGACGGACTGATGAGAATGGGGGAAAGGTAAAAGATTCTCGTTGAGCAGCATCTGCACTTGGTACTCTTCCTGCGGACTCTTTGCCAAGTCGCAGTGGTACAGGACAAACACCAAGTTGGAAGCATACGGAACCATTCGGCCGCTGCGGAACTTCTGATCCAGGTGCGTGGAGAAATTGTCAGCCATCAAAGGTTTCTCATCCTTAAACAGGCCCATTAAAGCTAATAACGGCAAGAGAGTCTCTGCGTGCCCAAACTGCATAACCACCGGGGTGGAGATCTGCTGGGACCTAGAAGACACAAAGTTACAAACACTTCACTTTCAGGTTAAATTGTCGTTGAACCTAGAAGGGAATTCTGATCTTGTTACCAAAGAAGACTTCCATTACGAGTGTCTGTGGCTCAGAGGTATCTGTTCTGCAATTCACAACTCACACAGTGTAATGCTCAATAACACCTATGGGGGCGCTGTTGGAAAATTAAAGGTTACTGCCCGATTTCTACACAGACAGCTGCTGGTGGGTCCCCGTATAGAAACACTTTGTGATGAACCTATTGTTATCGGACAATTACCGTATTTTTCGGACTACAGGCAGTCCCCGGGTTACATACAAGATAGAGTCCGGAGGTTTGTTCTTAAGTTGAATTTGTATGTAAGTCGAAACTGTATATTTTATAATTGTAGATCCAGACAAAAAAAATTTTGGCCCCAGTGATAATTGGAGTTTAAAATTTTTTGCTGTAATGGGACCAAGGATTATCAATAAAGCTTCAATACAGACACCTTACAGCTGATCATTATAGTCTGGGACTATAGTAAAGCATTCAGAAAGCTTCACCAGAGGTCAGAGGGGGTCTGTCTGTAACTATGGGTTGTCTGTAAGTAGGGTGTCCTTAAGTAGGGGACCGCCTGTATAAGGCGCACAAAAAATCCTTTGATTTTCTCAGAAATCAAAAGGTGCGCCTTATAGTCCAGTGCGCCTTATATATGAACCGTACTTACAGACAACAGCTGCCTTGAGCTGTGCACATGTCTGCCACCTGCTGGTCATTCATCCTTATAATCAGGTGCGCCTTATACTATGAACCTAGATGTTTTAGCAGGCATTTATTGATGGTGCGCCTTATAGTCTAAAAAATACTGTATATGATACATTTGATGGCAATTCACCTTAGATGTACATTGGCGAAACCTGTTACTTTTGAAGGGGCCTGATTGACTATCCATCCAGTGTAGGGACTTCATGACTCTTCCCGATGGCAGACAAGTTTTACAGAAGCAGGACAGAGGGATTGTATATTCTGCAAAAGCCACCAATCTCCCATACATCCATGCAGTAAGGTGAATGTATAGTAAGGAGTCAGGATAGAAATCTGCTCAATCATCAGAAATCTAAAGATTTAAAGGAAATGTACCACCAAGATCAAGGATTGTAAACCAAGCACACTTGTATGCAGGTACGTGCCCCCTCTGGCATGATCTGCTATGATTTTAGCTTCTTATGCCCTCATTTTTATGAAAAACTGGCTTTTTAAATGATGCAAATGAGCCTGAGGGGCTCCGGGTTCCATAGCTGTTGAGTCTTGAGCCCCTCAGGCTTATCTGCATCATTTTTAAAGTCTGTTTTTGTAAATACAAGGCATAGAAAGATAAAAGAAGAACAGATCCTCCCAAAGGGGGCGCACACCAGTATGTCCATATGCTTGGTTTACAATCCTTCATCCTGGTGGTAGATGTCCATATAATATAATATATATATATATACACAGTATTAGAGAAATCAATTACAAGAAGAATGTTAAAAATCATTATAAAATTAAAGGGGTACTCCCATTTCGGTAAATTAATGTTATCGTTTATACGATGAAATGATATACAGTTTTTCAGTTTACTTTCTGTATCAATTCCTCACGGTTTTCTAGATCTCTGCTTGCTGTAATTCTATAGAAAGCTTCTATGTTACTTCCAGTGGATAGAAATCTGACCATGGTCACACTGGTGCGCGGCTCATTATAACACACAGCTCTGATTACTCTCTGTGATACTAACGAGCCGCGCACCTGTGTGACCATGGTCTGATTTCTATCCACTGGAAGTAAGCAATGAATCTTCTATAGCAGAACAGCAAGCAGAGATCTAGAAACTGTGTGAAATTGATACAGAAAGTATATTGTAAAATTGTATAACTTTTCATCATATAAACAATAACATTAACTAAGAAAGAAAAGATATTTAGGAATATATGGAGCACAAAAGATGAAGTACAAGCGGTCCCCGGGTTACGTACAAGATAGGGTCCGTAGGTTTGTTCTTAAGTTGAATTTGTATGTAAGTCGAAACTGTATATTTTATCATTGTAGATCCAGACAATATTTTTTTTTTGCCCCAGTGACAATTGGAGTTTCAAAGTCTTTTGCTGTAAAGGGATCAAGGATTATTAATAAAGCTTCATTACAGACACCTTACAGCTGATAATTGCAGACTGGGGCTATAGTAACATCCAGAGAGGTCACCAGAGGTCACAGGGTCCATCTTTATAATCGTCTGCAAGTCGGGTGTCCTTAAGTAGGGGACAGTCTGTATATAGAAATAATTCACTGCCGGCAGCGCAGTATTTTTCTATTGTTTACCGTTACCGGGTAATGCGCACCTTATCTAACTCCCTAGTTATCACAAGGAGAGGATGTGCTGTGTCCGTGTAAATGAATTGATAACTTTCACTAGAAAATTATACTATAGTTCCTGAGATGTGCGATACAACTATCTAGGCTCCTCCCAACTCTCACATACTAAACAGAGAATTATCTGACAATTTATTGACCGCTATGGATTATTTCATTGATCGTGTATATAATAAATCAGAACATGCAATGCTATTATCAATCACATAAACCTCCTGACCTCCCATCAGCTCACTATGGGAATGTGGTATCAGAGCAGAAAATCACACGTAGTCATCCTTACTCTTCTAGAATTTTGTCCCTATGGACCCAGTTCCATATCATCTGTATAGGACTAGAAAGGCAAAGGATGGGAAAGCTGATGATATCCAAGAACATGTAAATGGGGGGTAAGAAAGGCTGTAAAGCCATGGAAAGAGGGGGCGCCGATCGCCTGGACCCAATTGGATTTACATTCCACAGAACAAACTCAAGGAAGACAACTTTAGGTTTCAATAAAAGGCTTTTCCAAGTTTATACACTAATTTGCCCTATATGCTGCAGCACATACTTCCCAACTCCCGGCCTGGACAGTGCAGATATTTGGGCTCTGTCCTCCTGGTGGAAGATATGTGCCGGAACATCAACTCTGCCCCCATCCTCCGAACCTCAACAGCATTGATGACAGCGGCAGCTTCCTGCAGTATTATTGTGACTCTGCTCCGGCTGTATGTAGCAGAGCAGGCCTGCCCACTTCACTGTACCTATACATCAAGAGGAGAGGAAAGAGGAGCTGCTGTGCGGGAACAGGGAAAGAAGAGTACAGACAATCCCCGGGGTACATACAGGATAGATTCCTTAGGTTTGTTCTTAAGTTCAATTTGTATGTAAGTCGGCACTGTATATGTTAAAATTGTAGCTCCAGCCAAAATTTTTTTTTGTCCCGGTGACAATTGGATTTTCAAAAATTTTTGCTGTAATGGGACCAAGGATTATCAATAAAGCTTCATTACAGACACCTTACAGCTGATCATTGCAGTCTGGGACTAAAGTAAAGCTTCCAGAGAGCTTCACCAGAGGTTGCACAGGGCAGAGGGGTCTGTCTGTAACTAGGGGTTGTCTGTAAGTCGAGTGTCCTTCAATAGGGGACCGCCTGTATCTGTTTATTATGTTAGGTAGCAAAAGGCATGGTTTAGGGAAAAAAAAATTCAATGACGCGCATAGCTCTTTCTCTGCTATGAAAGCTGTAAGGTATGAATTATTACCCTGCCTTCTGTCACCAACCCCACTGGCTCCTTCTCGTCCAGTTTGCGTGCCTGTGGTTTTGATCCTGCGTGCTGGCAGCTTCATGGTGTTTCACTCAGCACGCACAATATATAGCAACAGTTCCGCACATTTGGGAACCACGTCAGACCGTTACAACCTACTTTATGATAACGAGGCCAGGACAAGAAGGAGCCAGGGATGTGGTAGAATGCAGCCCGGAAGAGGCAATGGGTGTCGCCAGCGCCCCGAGGCACAACAGACTAATTACCCGGTTTAGCTGGGAAAGCACCGGGGCCCCAGAGATCCCAAAGGGCCCAACACAATCAGATAACTCAATTACATTGACGCCGGCATCCTTGTGTTGCCAATGTGGTAAGCTCTGGTGCCGCAAATGGCTGGTAGGACAGGGCAGAGCGTCTTTCACTGCGCAGGACACATGCCCGCCCCGGCATGTGCTAAAGATTGTGGCAGAAAAGAAGAAGAAAAGAGGAGAGCGGGATGGAGCCCTGACCTGTATTCTTAAGGCAAGTTAGCGTTTAATATTTTTTTTACTGACCACAAGGTGCTTTATGTTTATTTTAATCTACATAGTTAATAAATGGAGGCTGCAACCTCTGTTCTGTATATTAATTCATTGAGGCTGTAGCCTGTGTTTATTACGGTAATTCATTGAGGCTGTAGCCTCTGTATATTAATTCTTGGAGGCTGTGGCCTGTGTATATTACGGTAATTCACGGAGGCTGCAGCCTCTGTTCCGTATATTAATTCATGGCGCATGTTTATAATTTATCCTTGGGGGCGGTTATAAATACTAAAATTATGAGCTGTTGTTACAAGTACAATTTATATACAGCCCGTAAATAAGATACAGCCCCAATGGATAAATTGTTTCTGTGTTTTTAATTTTGTGAGTCCACAGAGTTCACTGCAAAGGGGCCCACCGAGGCTCTGTCGCCCAGGGGTCTACTGAAACCCGGAGTCGCCCCTGTATGTCTATGAACACTTTCAAATTAGTAAAACAGCCAACAGGTCAATGGGTTCAATATTTTTTTTTTTTTTTTAGGATTCCACAGCTTACTCATCATCTGTACAGCTGTATTAGAATCATGAGCTTAAGGAAGAATTATCGGCGCCCGTCCTAAAATGTCTCCTTTCAGCCTTCCTGTACATCTTGTATTCCTATTCTATCCCGTGTAGCTGGAATTAAAAGATCGCTAAACAATTCAACTTATGTGAAAGATCGTCTGCTACTAGAGAAAACCATCTTATCAAGTATTGACACATTTTACAATGGATGATAAAATCCTCATTTTCTAGAAGGCCAAGTGACCTTTTTAGTCATTATACAGATTATACAGGTCACACTTAATGTATGGATATGATAAACATTATCCACTTAAAGCGCTGTGTCATGGCACCAATCAGCACTATTGTCACGGATGGTCCCACAATCCATATCGTCTTATCACCCGTGCCCCTCTGCTCCCGCTGGCACATCGCCCATGCATCTTACCTGCCCTGGCTCCTGTTTCAGGTCCATCCGACGTCGGCCTATCTAGATTTAAAGGGCCAGCGCACCATTAATTAGCGCTGGCCATTTTCAGAATTCCACATAAGGCTGCCTCTTCGTGCCTTAGATAAAGCAGTGTCTGATGCCTAGTGCTGTTTTTGAGATTTCCCGTTGTGACCCAGGTTCTGTTCCTGACTATGCTCCTCTGCCGCCTGCCCTGACCTGTTGCTACGTCCCGACTCCCGTGCTGCCCGTCTTGACTTCCTGCCTGTCCCCGACTAAGGGATTGTATGCCGTTCCTGTACCTCGACCTTGGCTGCCACTGCGGACAAGTCACGCTTGTGGAACTACCTGGTGGTACCACGCCGCAGCAAGTCCAACCCGCTTCGGGGCGGGCTCCTGTGAAAACAGGGTACCCCTTAGACTCCGGTCCCAGGTGTCGGCTTGTGTCATCATCCGCAGTGGTCAGAGGATCCACAACCTCTGAGACTGACAACTATAAGAATGGGATGGGGGGGGGGAGATAAGAAGGTAAACTATAAACTTACAAATGTAAGAACATTACTATTAATAATAAGGCTAGGTCCAATTGTCCATTTTGGCACGTTACATGAGTGCTTTTGCCTCTTCTTTCTTACCAGGGACCCAATTTCCATATTAGAAAGGGCTCTTTCTTCATTGCGAGTCATCCCATACCTGTAAATATTTTAAGCTCAGTTGGGATTTGAAGTTAAAGGGGGAATTTCCACAAAGACAAGTTTCTTGAACGTACTCAGGATAACAGAATAACACATTCTCTAATTCACTGTTAACAAAAACGAAGCATTTCACAGATATAAGACCAATCTGTCTCCATCAGTCCTGGTGTACACAATTTCAGTTTCCCCTAGACATGACCCAATAAGTTCTGACTTGGGGTTTGCAGCCATCTTGGATGAAATCATGCAGATGAGATTTCTGTCTGTCTCTGCTGTGTGGCTGTAGCCCCGCCCCCTGCTCGGAGCTCAGAGAGACTCACTTGATCACTTCCTGCCAGGAGATTGTGAGCAGAAAGACGCTGAAAGCTACAAGGGGGAGGCAGGCACATGTCTGTGAGATGTAGCAGAGCTCACAGTGTAATAGTCTATCAGACTCTGTGTAATAGGCATCATGCATCTCTGATCTGTCTCATATCTCTCGATGTGTCAGTACAATGTCAGAAGCCAGATGAAAGTGCATATACACCTTGTACCCTGATAATGTAACCACATTGTCACCCCACATAACGAGATGGATAATACAGTAATGTATCTGCTTAGAGAGTCTCCGCCCACACCCTGGGATTTTACACTGAGCTGCATAGAGAGTGATAGAAGCTAAAACAGCAATAAAACTGAGTAACATTGTAAAGTAAGAGAGAAATTACTCTGACCGGAGCTCCGACAATCCTTTATAAATTCTTTATGAATCCAACTTTTCAATGAGTATTACATGTCTCCACAGATTTCTGACAAGAAGAGGTCACCATTCAGACCAACTCCATTGCGTTTCCTAATCCTCCTTCATTGCCATCTCTAAGACAATTTCACTAGAAGAAATACACGTATGGATAGTGTCATATATTCTTTGTAGTTTAAAATTTTATTAAAAAATATACTCACAAAATATTTGTAAAAATTTGCATATCTAGACACAAGCAGGACGCCAGTCACACATGTCCACCTGACCCTGGGTTTCGCCTACACAGCTTCTTCCAGGGTGTTGCTGGCGTCTTAAAGAGGCAGGACATGAGACACCACCAACACCCCGAAAGAAGCTGTGTAGGCGAAACCCAGGGTCGGGTGGACATGTGTGACTGGCGTCCTGCTTGTGTCTAGATATGAACAGATTTACAAATATTTTGTGAGTATATTTTTTAAAAAAAAATATACACTGTTGGATTCATAAAGAATTGATAAAGGATTGTCGGAGCTCCGGTCAGAGTAATCTCTCTCTTACTTTTGTTTTAATTGTGGGACTGTTTGTGGACCGGTCCTGAGCCGTTGTTAGCTCCAAGGAGCCAAGTGTGCAACACATTAAGATTGTAAAGTAAAGGGGTTAAACTGATCTTTATTCTGTTATCATCACTAGGGGATTGAGATGTGAGAATTTTCTTTCATGGAAAAACCGCTTTAAGAATCCGGAAGTCACAGGTAGGAACTTAACCTCTAAATAAGATCTATAGCACCTAGTGGCTGTTAGACATATTTCCGGCATGATTCACCTGAAAGACAAACAGTTCTTTTGCATGAGATTTTATAGATGATCATAAACTTGGTGCAGAGAAGAGGCACAAATTTTATTAAGCAAATAGGATTATGGGCAACAAAAGGTCACCCGGGATCAGGAGAAGTGTTTCACCTAGTTTGGGTCCGGTTCTGTGAACCAGATCCACCCCATAGTGAAGGACAGAGTGCGGAGTTGGTGGCTCCCTGGTCTACCCCCATCCTCTCACAGTTTGATGGATCCTGTCATATTGCGTCCCTCTTTGCTGGGTCCCTGCTACACAGGTCCTTTGACTTGTGATCTACGTGACCGTGCGCAGGCAGATGTGATGATGTCATCGCACCGTAGTGGGACCCAGGATGAAGACCGCAGAAAAGGGAGAAAGTGAGTTTTTACCGTTTGTTTTGGGCAACTGGGGCCCTGTGAGTACTGGCAACTGTGGAGCGCTATGACTATGGGCAACTGTGGGGGCACTGTGACTATTGGCTATTGTTGGGAACCTGTAACTACAGGCGGTCCCCTATTTAAGAACACTCGACTTACATACGACCCCTAGTTACATACGGACCTCTGGATATTAGTAATTTACTGTACTTTATCCTTAGGCTACAATGATCAGCTGTAACAGTTATCACAGGTGTCTGTAATGAAGCTTTATTGTTATTCCTGGTTCTAATGACAATCCAACATTTTTAAAATCCAATTGTCACAGAGACCAAAAAAGTTCTGGCTGGGATTACAATGATAAAATATACAGTTCCGACTTACATACAAATTCAACTTAAGAACAAACCTACAGACCCCATCTTGTATGTAACCCGGGGACTGCCTGTACTAGATATCATGTGGGAGCACGAGGCTATTGGCTACTGTGTGACTGTGGGCTACTGACTATATTGGCTACCATGCATGCACGGTTAGTATTTTGGCTAGTGTGGGGCGCACGATTACTGTAACCCTGCGACTATATTGGCTACCGCGGGGGCACGTTACTATATTGGATACTGTGGAAGCATGTTACAATTTTGCCAATATTACAATATTGACTAAAGGTGGGAAAAATGTTACTATACTGACTACTGTGGGCATACAGTTAGTATATTGGTTACTGTGGGGGACATAATAATGAGCCATAGGTGAGCTAGAGAACAGTAGTAAGTTTGTGATAAAGTATAGGAGAACATAGGAAAGTGAGTGACCTAAAATTTTTCTGTTGCCAATCTGCAGACAAGCAAAGTGATGATGATGATGATGATGATGTAGGCCGCTAGGTTCTCTCAATGCTTCCCGTCAAGAAAGACAAACAAATCCTTATGCCAAGAGGCACCTACATACTCCCTAGCGAGTTTCTCATGAAAAGACCAATTTAAGTTTCCTATGGGCTATTATACAGATTATTATTAAGTACCGATTTGAGGAATACGAACAGGACTGGTCTTTATGAAGTCTATATAGTAACCCATAAACCACTTGCCAACATGATAAAAATATTTGCTATACAAAATGTAAAAAATTGTACAAAAAACACTTTTACATTCTCGGGCAATACCCATATGATAGGAAAGAGCAAACGTTGCCTTCAGATTTCCAAAAAAAAAGTTCCTTTCTCCTGTCTCCCCATCTGTAGATATAATTCGCCTGATCGAGTAGGCTGAGCGAAATAAGGAAGCAGACTTTATTCATTATGAGTATGAAGTGCTTTGTGTTGGATATATTTGTGAATATTCCTTCTTTCCTATGATATGCAAATCGGCTTTTCACATGGATCGATAGTAGAAGATTTATCAAGATTGTCACCTGGGTGCTGGACAATGGTGTTTGTATTGACTTAATAGGTTGCTTTCATAGGGAACAAACAAAGAAAAAATTGGGATAGTTGAGTTGTGCCTGGTACTGTATATACTCGAGTATAAGCCGAGGCACCTAATTTTAACACCAGCCCCCAATACATAGCCAGTGCCCGCAGCCCCCAATACATAGCCAGTGCCCGCAGCCCCCAATACATAGCCAGTGCCCGCAGCCCCCAATACATAGCCAGTGCCCGCAGCCCCCAATACATAGCCAGTGCCCGCAGCCCCCAATACATAGCCAGTGCCCGCAGCCCCCAATACATAGCCAGTGCCCGCAGCCCCCAATACATAGCCAGTGCCCGCAGCCCCCAATACATAGCCAGTGCCCGCAGCCCCCAATACATAGCCAGTGCCCGCAGCCCCCAATACATAGCCAGTGCCCGCAGCCCCCAATACATAGCCAGTGCCCGCAGCCCCCAATACATAGCCAGTGCCCGCAGCCCCCAATACATAGCCAGTGCCCGCAGCCCCCAATACATAGCCAGTGCCCGCAGCCCCCAATACATAGCCAGTGCCCGCAGCCCCCAATACATAGCCAGTGCCCGCAGCCCCCAATACATAGCCAGTGCCCGCAGCCCCCAATACATAGCCAGTGCCCGCAGCCCCCAATACATAGCCAGTGCCCGCAGCCCCCAATACATAGCCAGTGCCCGCAGCCCCCAATACATAGCCAGTGCCCGCAGCCCCCAATACATAGCCAGTGCCCGCAGCCCCCAATACATAGCCAGTGCCCGCAGCCCCCAATACATAGCCAGTGCCCGCAGCCCCCAATACATAGCCAGTGCCCGCAGCCCCCAATACATAGCCAGTGCCCGCAGCCCCCAATACATAGCCAGTGCCCGCAGCCCCCAATACATAGCCAGTGCCCGCAGCCCCCAATACATAGCCAGTGCCCGCAGCCCCCAATACATAGCCAGTGCCCGCAGCCCCCAATACATAGCCAGTGCCCGCAGCCCCCAATACATAGCCAGTGCCCGCAGCCCCCAATACATAGCCAGTGCCCGCAGCCCCCAATACATAGCCAGTGCCCGCAGCCCCCAATACATAGCCAGTGCCCGCAGCCCCCAATACATAGCCAGTGCCCGCAGCCCCCAATACATAGCCAGTGCCCGCAGCCCCCAATACATAGCCAGTGCCCGCAGCCCCCAATACATAGCCAGTGCCCGCAGCCCCCAATACATAGCCAGTGCCCGCAGCCCCCAATACATAGCCAGTGCCCGCAGCCCCCAATACATAGCCAGTGCCCGCAGCCCCCAATACATAGCCAGTGCCCGCAGCCCCCAATACATAGCCAGTGCCCGCAGCCCCCAATACATAGCCAGTGCCCGCAGCCCCCAATACATAGCCAGTGCCCGCAGCCCCCAATACATAGCCAGTGCCCGCAGCCCCCAATACATAGCCAGTGCCCGCAGCCCCCAATACATAGCCAGTGCCCGCAGCCCCCAATACATAGCCAGTGCCCGCAGCCCCCAATACATAGCCAGTGCCCGCAGCCCCCAATACATAGCCAGTGCCCGCAGCCCCCAATACATAGCCAGTGCCCGCAGCCCCCAATACATAGCCAGTGCCCGCAGCCCCCAATACATAGCCAGTGCCCGCAGCCCCCAATACATAGCCAGTGCCCGCAGCCCCCAATACATAGCCAGTGCCCGCAGCCCCCAATACATAGCCAGTGCCCGCAGCCCCCAATACATAGCCAGTGCCCGCAGCCCCCAATACATAGCCAGTGCCCGCAGCCCCCAATACATAGCCAGTGCCCGCAGCCCCCAATACATAGCCAGTGCCCGCAGCCCCCAATACATAGCCAGTGCCCGCAGCCCCCAATACATAGCCAGTGCCCGCAGCCCCCAATACATAGCCAGTGCCCGCAGCCCCCAATACATAGCCAGTGCCCGCAGCCCCCAATACATAGCCAGTGCCCGCAGCCCCCAATACATAGCCAGTGCCCGCAGCCCCCAATACATAGCCAGTGCCCGCAGCCCCCAATACATAGCCAGTGCCCGCAGCCCCCAATACATAGCCAGTGCCCGCAGCCCCCAATACATAGCCAGTGCCCGCAGCCCCCAATACATAGCCAGTGCCCGCAGCCCCCAATACATAGCCAGTGCCCGCAGCCCCCAATACATAGCCAGTGCCCGCAGCCCCCAATACATAGCCAGTGCCCGCAGCCCCCAATACATAGCCAGTGCCCGCAGCCCCCAATACATAGCCAGTGCCCGCAGCCCCCAATACATAGCCAGTGCCCGCAGCCCCCAATACATAGCCAGTGCCCGCAGCCCCCAATACATAGCCAGTGCCCGCAGCCCCCAATACATAGCCAGTGCCCGCAGCCCCCAATACATAGCCAGTGCCCGCAGCCCCCAATACATAGCCAGTGCCCGCAGCCCCCAATACATAGCCAGTGCCCGCAGCCCCCAATACATAGCCAGTGCCCGCAGCCCCCAATACATAGCCAGTGCCCGCAGCCCCCAATACATAGCCAGTGCCCGCAGCCCCCAATACATAGCCAGTGCCCGCAGCCCCCAATACATAGCCAGTGCCCGCAGCCCCCAATACATAGCCAGTGCCCGCAGCCCCCAATACATAGCCAGTGCCCGCAGCCCCCAATACATAGCCAGTGCCCGCAGCCCCCAATACATAGCCAGTGCCCGCAGCCCCCAATACATAGCCAGTGCCCGCAGCCCCCAATACATAGCCAGTGCCCGCAGCCCCCAATACATAGCCAGTGCCCGCAGCCCCCAATACATAGCCAGTGCCCGCAGCCCCCAATACATAGCCAGTGCCCGCAGCCCCCAATACATAGCCAGTGCCCGCAGCCCCCAATACATAGCCAGTGCCCGCAGCCCCCAATACATAGCCAGTGCCCGCAGCCCCCAATACATAGCCAGTGCCCGCAGCCCCCAATACATAGCCAGTGCCCGCAGCCCCCAATACATAGCCAGTGCCCGCAGCCCCCAATACATAGCCAGTGCCCGCAGCCCCCAATACATAGCCAGTGCCCGCAGCCCCCAATACATAGCCAGTGCCCGCAGCCCCCAATACATAGCCAGTGCCCGCAGCCCCCAATACATAGCCAGTGCCCGCAGCCCCCAATACATAGCCAGTGCCCGCAGCCCCCAATACATAGCCAGTGCCCGCAGCCCCCAATACATAGCCAGTGCCCGCAGCCCCCAATACATAGCCAGTGCCCGCAGCCCCCAATACATAGCCAGTGCCCGCAGCCCCCAATACATAGCCAGTGCCCGCAGCCCCCAATACATAGCCAGTGCCCGCAGCCCCCAATACATAGCCAGTGCCCGCAGCCCCCAATACATAGCCAGTGCCCGCAGCCCCCAATACATAGCCAGTGCCCGCAGCCCCCAATACATAGCCAGTGCCCGCAGCCCCCAATACATAGCCAGTGCCCGCAGCCCCCAATACATAGCCAGTGCCCGCAGCCCCCAATACATAGCCAGTGCCCGCAGCCCCCAATACATAGCCAGTGCCCGCAGCCCCCAATACATAGCCAGTGCCCGCAGCCCCCAATACATAGCCAGTGCCCGCAGCCCCCAATACATAGCCAGTGCCCGCAGCCCCCAATACATAGCCAGTGCCCGCAGCCCCCAATACATAGCCAGTGCCCGCAGCCCCCAATACATAGCCAGTGCCCGCAGCCCCCAATACATAGCCAGTGCCCGCAGCCCCCAATACATAGCCAGTGCCCGCAGCCCCCAATACATAGCCAGTGCCCGCAGCCCCCAATACATAGCCAGTGCCCGCAGCCCCCAATACATAGCCAGTGCCCGCAGCCCCCAATACATAGCCAGTGCCCGCAGCCCCCAATACATAGCCAGTGCCCGCAGCCCCCAATACATAGCCAGTGCCCGCAGCCCCCAATACATAGCCAGTGCCCGCAGCCCCCAATACATAGCCAGTGCCCGCAGCCCCCAATACATAGCCAGTGCCCGCAGCCCCCAATACATAGCCAGTGCCCGCAGCCCCCAATACATAGCCAGTGCCCGCAGCCCCCAATACATAGCCAGTGCCCGCAGCCCCCAATACATAGCCAGTGCCCGCAGCCCCCAATACATAGCCAGTGCCCGCAGCCCCCAATACATAGCCAGTGCCCGCAGCCCCCAATACATAGCCAGTGCCCGCAGCCCCCAATACGTAGCCAGTGCCCGCAGCCCCCAATACGTAGCCAGTGCCCGCAGCCCCCAATACGTAGCCAGTGCCCGCAGCCCCCAATACGTAGCCAGTGCCCGCAGCCCCCAATACATAGCCAGTGCCCGCAGCCCCCAATACATAGCCAGTGCCCGCAGCCCCCAATACATAGCCAGTGCCCGCAGCCCCCAATACATAGCCAGTGCCTGCAGCCCCCAATATATAGCCAGTGCCTGCCCACTCCCCATATATAGCCAGTGCCTGCCCACTCCCCATATATAGCCAGTGCCTGCCCACTCCCCATATATAGCCAGTGCCTGCCCACTCCCCATATATAGCCAGCAGCCCCCTGGCCAGCCTAACCAAAAAAACTCTGTACTCACCACTTCCGATGCCCCCGCAGGTCCTCTTCTGTCTTCTCTTCAGCTCCAGCTCTGTCTTAGGCCCCCGCGTGGTCCCGTCACATACACCATGACGTCAGCTGCTTGCTGACATCAAAGTGTGTGCCGATGGCAGCTGCCATCATGCTGTGTGCCTGCAGCCCCCGATATATAGCCAGTGCCTGCAGCCCCCAATATATAGCCAGTGCCTGCAGCCCCCAATATATAGCCAGTGCCTGCAGCCCCCAATATATAGCCAGTGCCTGCAGCCCCCAATATATAGCCAGTGCCTGCAGCCCCCAATATATAGCCAGTGCCTGCAGCCCCCAATATATAGCCAGTGCCTGCAGCCCCCAATATATAGCCAGTGCCTGCAGCCCCCAATATATAGCCAGTGCCTGCAGCCCCCAATATATAGCCAGTGCCTGCAGCCCCCAATATATAGCCAGTGCCTGCAGCCCCCAATATATAGCCAGTGCCTGCAGCCCCCAATATATAGCCAGTGCCTGCAGCCCCCAATATATAGCCAGTGCCTGCAGCCCCCAATATATAGCCAGTGCCTGCAGCCCCCAATATATAGCCAGTGCCTGCAGCCCCCAATATATAGCCAGTGCCTGCAGCCCCCAATATATAGCCAGTGCCTGCAGCCCCCAATATATAGCCAGTGCCTGCAGCCCCCAATATATAGCCAGTGCCTGCAGCCCCCAATATATAGCCAGTGCCTGCAGCCCCCAATATATAGCCAGTGCCTGCAGCCCCCAATATATAGCCAGTGCCTGCAGCCCCCAATATATAGCCAGTGCCTGCAGCCCCCAATATATAGCCAGTGCCTGCAGCCCCCAATATATAGCCAGTGCCTGCAGCCCCCAATATATAGCCAGTGCCTGCAGCCCCCAATATATAGCCAGTGCCTGCAGCCCCCAATTTATAGCCAGTGCCTGCAGCCCCCAATATATAGCCAGTGCCTGCAGCCCCCAATATATAGCCAGTGCCTGCAGCCCCCAATATATAGCCAGTGCCTGCAGCCCCCAATATATAGCCAGTGCCTGCAGCCCCCAATATATAGCCAGTGCCTGCAGCCCCCAATATATAGCCAGTGCCTGCAGCCCCCAATATATAGCCAGTGCCTGCAGCCCCCAATATATAGCCAGTGCCTGCAGCCCCCAATATATAGCCAGTGCCTGCAGCCCCCAATATATAGCCAGTGCCTGCAGCCCCCAATATATAGCCAGTGCCTGCAGCCCCCAATATATAGCCAGTGCCTGCAGCCCCCAATATATAGCCAGTGCCTGCAGCCCCCAATATATAGCCTGTGCCTGCAGCCCCCAATATATAGCCAGTGCCTGCCCAGTGCCTGCCCACTCCCCATATATAGCCAGTGCCTGCCCACTCCCCATATATAGCCAGCAGCCCCCTGGCCAGCCTAACCAAAAAAACTCTGTACTCACCACTTCCGATGCCCCCGCAGGTCCTCTTCTGTCTTCTCTTCAGCTCTGTCTTAGGCCCCCGCGTGGTCCCGTCACATACACCATGACGTCAGCTGCTTGCTGACATCAAAGTGTGTGCCGATGGCAGCTGCCATCATGCTGTGTGCAACGCAGCCGAGGGACCCGAGAGCCGGAGCTGAAGACAGAAGAGGACCTGTGGGGGCGTCGGAAAGGTGAGTATAGAGGCTTTTTTTTCCATTGACTCGAGTCAGCACATTTTTTTTGTACTGAAAAACTCGGCTTATACTCGAGTATATGCGGTAAATAGAAAATAAATTTTCAGAGTTCATAGTATCATATTATATAAGTCTGGAAGGAGACGCAAGTCCATCAAGTCCAACCTTTAAGAATTAAATAAATGTTTTATCTCCATAACCTGTGATATTTTTTCTCTCCAGAAAGGTATCCAGGCCTCTCTTGAACATGTACATAGAGTCCGCCATAACAACCTCCTGCGGCAGAGAGTTCCATAGTCTCACTGCTCGTACAGTAAAGAACCTTTGTCTATGGTGATGGTAAAATCGCCTCTCCTCTAGGCGCAGAGGATGCCCCCTTGTCCTGGTCACAGGCCTAGGTATAAAAAGATCTTTGGAGAGATCCTTGTACTGTCCGCTCAGGTATTTGTACATTGCAATGAGGTCTCCCCTCAGTCGTCTTTTTTCTAAACTGAATAATCCCAAATTTTTTAATCTGTCAGTGTATTCTAGTTCCCCCATTCCCCTAATAATCCTGGTTGCTCTCCTCTGCACCCGTTCCAGCTCTACTATATCCTTTTTATACACTGGTGCCCAAAACTGTACACAATATTCCATGTGTGGTCTGACCAGGGATTTGTATAAGGGCAAAACTATGTCTTTATCATGAGAATCTATTCCTCTCTTGATACATCCCATTATTTTATTTGCTTTAGCAGCAGCCGCCTGGCTCTGGTCACTAAAATTAAGTTTGCCATCCACCAATACCCCCAAGTCCTTTTCAGCTTCAGTTTTACTAAGTAATTGACCGTTTAGAACATAATTATACTTTTTGTTTCCATGGCCCAAGTGCATAACTTTACATTTATCTACATTAAACCTCATCAACCAATGCTCTGCCCACTCCTCAAGCTTCCACAGATCCCTCTGTAATGCTAAACTATCGACCTCAGTATTTATAACTTTACACAGCTTAGTATCATCTGCAAATATTGAAACTTGACTGTGTAAACCCACTACAAGGTCATTAATAAAAATATTAAAAAGAAGTGGCCCCAATACTGACCCCTGTGGCACTCCACTGGTAACATCAACCCAATCTGAGAATGTGCCATTAATGACCACCCTCTGTTTTCTATCACTAAGCCAATTACTTACCCAATTACACAGATTTTCTCCTACTCCCAGCAGTCTCATTTTATATACCAACCTTTTATGTGGCACGGTGTCAAATGCCTTTGAAAAGTCCAGATATACAACATCCACAGCGTCCCCCAGATCCAGTCTGGAACTTACCTCCTCGTAGAAACCTATCAGATTAGTCTGACAGGACCGATCTCTCATAAACCCATGCTGACGCTGGGTTATAAGGTTGTGCACAGTGAGATACTCCAGGATAGCATCTCTAATAAACCCATCAAATATTTTCCCCACCACAGCAGTTAGACTCACGGGTCTGTAGTTTCCAGGATCGCTATTTGATCCTTTTTTGTATATTGGTACCACATTTGCTATGCGCCATTCCTGTGGAACATAACCAGTCCTCAGTGAATCTTCAAATATTAAAAATAAAGGTTTGTCTATCACCGTACATAATTCATGCAGAACCCGGGGGTGTATGCCATCTGGCCCCGGTGATTTATCTATCTTAGTGGTTGCGAGGCAGCGCCATACCTCTTCCTGGGTTAAACTGTTGACATTATAAAAAGAATTTACATTATTCCTCATTGTGTCTTCCACCAGGGGATTTTCCTGGGTAAAGACAGTTGAGAAGGCGACATTCAGTAGATTGGCCCTTTCCTCATCTCCTTCCACCATGACCCCCATGTTATTTCTAAGGGGACCCACACTCTCTGTTTTTAGTTTCTTATCATTTATATACTTGAAAAATAATTTGGGATTATTTTTGCTCTCCCTGGCAATATTTCTCTCAGTCTCTATTTTTGCGGCCTTTATCTGCTTTTTACAGGATTTATTTTTCTCTCTATAATCCTGTAATGCCTCATTCACAGGCTTTCCCATGCATTGCACAGGTATTGCAGGCAGCACTTCCTTTGTTCTACTCCGAGTCACACTTGTTACCAGCAATACAAACTCATCACACAAGCCAGGACCTGACTTTTCACAAGGCTATAAAGAGTGTGCTGTCAAGCGTTTTGGATAATCTCTTTACAAGTGGCTTTCATCACCTTTATCCATTTCTTTTCATATGTATCAAAGTTCATCAGCTCCAGGCAAATAACAATGTGACTCAGCCCTGGACAGACAACATGAAGCCACAAAAAGGCAGCTACATCAGCCAGTGTCACTGATATTATAGTACACATAGGGATCTGTTCACATGTCTATTGTTATACAGAACAAATAAAACGCCGATCGTGGTACGGTAGGCACATGGCGGTGCCAACAGACCTGACTAACTTCGTAGTAGAATTTTTTCGCTTTCTGCCAATGGGTTTGGCATTTTGGGGGGAATATGTGATAGCGGCTCCACAGAGACCCTTCTAATGCAGATCGATGTATACACCGCCTGGGTTCTCGTGTACCTTTGTAGGTGCAGATGTGTTAGGTTTCTGTAAAATCAAAGGATTTTCCATTTTCTTTGCAGTATTGTTTTGTAGTATAGTACAGCTGGACCATGCACTGTGGTGGCAACTAATGTGAAGACTATATTGGCTATAAGATTACAGCCGAAATCATTGTTGTGATATAAAATAAGCCTACAGTTCTTCTATACTTGGTCCAGAGTCAGAAAACTGCTACCGAGAATCAGCACAAAACACAACCCCGGCCTGCGGCTGTGTTCACACCTGGCGTTTGCATTGTGTTTTGAAACTTGATACAACAGCTAAGGAGGTTTGCCCAATGATATTGCTGTTAACATCTGCTGCTACGAAACGCAACATTAACTAAATGTAAACATATGTAATATTTCCTAGAATGAGTCCATCATATCATGATTTATTGTAATATCTCAGCCTTAGAGAAATCTATCTTTATCTAGAAGACTCATTCTCTCCAGTTGTGAGAAGCTTCTAGAAGCAGCTGTAAAATCCATGCGTTTCTATCAGTCATCTGAGGAACCACACATAAAGCAACAATGGGAATTAGCCAAGTAGCCTGGTAGTACTTTCTGGAACATCTAAACATATGTACAGGTAGTCCCCGGGTTACATACAAGAAGGTTCTTCAGTTGAATTTGTATGTAAGTCGGAACTATATACTTTATAATTGTAACCCCAGTCAAAATTTCTTTGGTCTCTGTGACAATTGGATTTTAAAAATGTTGGGTTGTCATAAGAACCAGGATTACCAAACAAAGCTTCATTACAGACGCCTGTGATAAATGTTATGGATGATTATTGTAGCCCAGGACTAAAGTACAATAAATTACCAACATCCAGAGGTCCGTTTGTAACTAGGGGTCATATGTAAGTTGGGTGTTCTTAAGTAGGGGAAAGCCGGTTTATAAACTATCAAAAAAACCATAAATTTATGGTGGTCACATGATCCCAGAACCTCGTAAGAATATTTATGATAATATTCTTGCATATATGTTAATACAGCTTGCAAATGTACATGCAAACGTTAATAGCAACGTAATTAAAGATCTGTCAGGTCAATTTCAGACCCTAAACCAACTACAGGACCTGTGGTTTAGGGTTCCAAAACGACCGTTACGAAATTTTTTAATTGGAAGAAAAACAATGAATTACTCTTACCGGTAATGTTGTTTCCTCAAGTCACGACGGCACCACCAGAGAGAGATAGGGATCCGCCCTCCAAGGACAGGAAACCTGAGCATAAAAAGAGGCTCCTCCTACTCCACCTCAGTTAGGTTACAGAGATTTTCTTGGAAGAGCCGTTTAGTTAGTAGACAAAACATATACACATATTCATTCGGCATATATATACACTCACCGGCCACTTTATTAGGTACACCATGCTAGTAACGGGTTGGACCCCCTTTTGCCTTCAGAACTGCCTCAATTTTTCGTGACATAGATTCAACAAGGTGCTGGAAGCTCCTCAGAGATTTTGCTCCATATTGACATGATGGCATCACACAGTTGCCGCAGATTTGTCGGCTGCACATCCATCATGCGAATCTCCCGTTCCACCACATCCCAAAGATGCTCTATTGGATTGAGATCTGGTGACTGCGGAGGCCATTTGTGTACAGTGACCTCATTGTCATGTTCAAGAAACCAGTCTGAGATGATTCCAGCTTTATGACATGGCGCATTATCCTGCTGAAAGTAGCCATCAGATGTTACAGGGTACATTGTGGTCATAAAGGGATGGACATGGTCAGCAACAATACTCAGGTAGGCTGTGGCGTTGTACCAAGGGGCCCAAAGAGTGCCAAGAAAATATTCCCCACACCATGACACCACCACCACCAGCCTGAACCGTTGATACAAGGCAGGATGGATCCATGCTTTCATGTTGTTGACGCCAAATTCTGACCCTACCATCCGAATGTCACAGCAGAAATCGAGACTCATCAGACCAGGCAACGTTTTTCCAATCTTCTACTGTCCAAATTCGATGAGCTTGTGCAAATTGTAGCCTCAGTTTCCTGTTCTTAGCTGAAAGGAGTGGCACCCGGTGTGGTCTTCTGCTGCTGTAGCCCATCTGCCTCAAAGTTCGACGTACTGTGCGTTCAGAGATGCTCTTCTGCCTACCTTGGTTGTAACGGGTGGCGATTTGAGTCACTGTTGCCTTTCTATCAGCTCGAACCAGTCCGCCCATTCTCCTCTGACCGCTGGCATCGACAAGGCATTTCCGCCCACAGAACTGCCGCTCACTGGATGTTTTTTCTTTTTCGGACCATTCTCTGTAAACCCTAGAGATGGTTGTGCGTGAAGATCCCAGTAGATCAGCAGTTTCTGAAATACTCAGACCAGCCCTTCTGGCACCAACAACCATGCCACGTTCAAAGGCATCACATCACCTTTCTTCCCCATACTGATGCTCGGTTTGAACTGCAGGAGATTGTCTTGACCATGTCTACATGCCTAAATGCACTGAGTTGCCGCCATGTGATTGGCTGATTAGAAATTAAGTGTTAACGAGCAGTTGGACAGGTGTACCTAATAAAGTGGCCGGTGAGTGTATATATCTATATCATGTCTTTTTTTTTTTTTTGCGACACCCGTGAACCAAAACCACACAAAAAAGTAACACCCGGGTGGGAATACCAGGTGCCGTCGTGACTTGAGGAAACAACATTACCTGTAAGAGTAATTCATTGTTTTCCCCTTCATCACGACGGCACCACCAGAGAGAAAGTGCAGAGAAAATACAAACAATTAGGGGGGGATAATAGAGGATAAGACTTTCCTTCCAAATGAAAGACAGGAAGAACCCATCACATCCACCCTATAGTGTTTCAGGAAAGTGTGCGGGGTAGACCAGGTGGCCGCCTGGCAAATTTGTTCCAGTGTAGCATCCCTACACTCGGCCCATGATGTAGCTAATGATCTAGTTGAATGAGCACGGATGCCGACCGGGACAGGAACTTCTGCAATCTCATAGGCCATCAGAATAGTCACTTTAATCCATCTAGCGATGGCTGTGGAAGATGCTTTATTCCCCTTATTCTTTCCTGAAAAGAAAATGAACAAGCTATCTGATTTCCTCCACCTAGAAGTGGCATCCAAATACTGTACAATACTCCTTCTAACATCAAGACAATGAAAAGCCCTCTCATTCTCTGTCTTGGGGTTACTACAGAATGATGGAAGGATGATGTCCTGAGATCTATGGAAATCGGATACTACCTTAGGCAGGAATCCTGGGTCTGGTCTAAGGATAACCCTGTCATCCAAGACTCTACAATATGGCTGTTTATAAGACAAAGCTGCCATTTCGCCTACCCTTCTGGCTGAGGTGATGGCTGTAAGAAAAAGTGAGAAGCTTTATAGAAATACTATCTAATGGTTCAAAGGGAGGGCCTGACAAAATCTTGAGGACCATAGACAAATCCCAGGGAGGCGAATTCTATCTGCTGCCCTAATAAATCTGGAAATCCAGGGATGTTTGGCTAACTCCTGAGCAAATAAGGCTCCTAGAGCTGATACCTGAACCTTAAGAGTAGCTGGCTTGAGACCCTTCTCTAGGCCTTTCTACAGGAACTCAAGAATCTTACTAACATTAGGCTGAGCCAACCGCTCTGGGTCCTGACCAGAGAAGGAAAAGTAAGCCTTCCAAATTCTATGATAGATCTTATATGTTACTGGTTTCCTACTCTTCTGTAGAGTGGAAATCACCTCACGAGACAATCCTTGCTTTTGGAGAATCATCCTCTCAATAGCCATGCCGTCAGATGCAGGGCTTTTATCTCTGGATGGAGGATCAGGCCCTGCGACAACAATTTCCTGGATTCCGGAAGCACCCAGGGATCGGCTACTGACAGCTCCCTTAGACTTGAGAACCATGCCCGATGAGGCCAAAAGGGAGCTATCAATATTACTTTTGCCCGGTGCGCGCTAATCACTCACCCCCGTTGCCGGCAGCCACAGGTTCCTACCAGCCCAGTTCCGACTGCGGTCCTGCACGCCGGAGGGAGGAAAACGCCACAACCTCATCCCCACACCGGAGGATAGAACTGATGGCGTCCCACACTCTTTTCATGGAGAAGGGTAAGTGAGACACCGCAGGGACACCTTCATCACGGTGTGCTCAGGTCTCCTTCCAAGGACAGGAAACCAAACTGAGGTGGAGTAGGAGGAGCCTCTTTTTATGCTCAGGTTTCCTGTCCTTGGAGGGCGGATCCCTATCTCTCTCTGGTGGTGCCGTCGTGATGAAGGGGAAAATAAACTTAAATACTTACCTTAATGTAAGTCTGATGAGAAACATCTGACTCGCTGTCAAGAGATCCTGCACCGGCGTCCCACTTGGCGAATCACGCAGGCGCTGAGGGACCGAGAAGATTATTACGTTTATTTTACTTTTACCCCAATGTTTAAAAATCATACAATTTGGGACACTAAACCAGCGATCCTTAACCCCTCAGTGCACTATGATGTACATGTACGTCAGGAAAAGCGGTCAATTGCCGCATCCCAAGGTACATATACGTTTCCGTGACGTAGCAATGTACGTCTCTGTGACGTAGCAGAGCCCGTGCGATCGCTGCGGGAGCTCCGCTGTATGTGACAGCTTGGCTTCCGCAGTAATAGCTGGGATGGCGATAATCACGATCCCGGCTGTTTAACACCATAGACACCGCGGTCATAGTGACCGCAGTGCCTATGGAGCAGGGCTGGGTACTCACCCGACTGCTTCCATGGCAGCCCAGGGGTCTTATGAAGGTCCCCGGGACTGCCAGCAGTAGGAGCCTGTGAGATTGTGCTCTGAGCACGATCTAACGCAGTGCCTGTCAGCCTATGCATTTTGCATATGCTGACTAGGTAATATGCAGCAATGCCTTAGTATTGCAGTATATTACAGTGAACAAGTGATCAAGTGAAAAAAAAGTGAAAAAAGTAAATAAAAAAAATAATAAATGAATAAAGCTCCATCACATATAAAAATCTAATTTTACATGAAAAAAAAAAAGTGAAAATCACCACAAAACACAACACATTGGGTATCACCACGTCCGTAACAAACCATAGAATAAAATGAAATTTATACTGAACCCGTATGGTGAACGCTATGAAATTTAAAAAAAAAACGCAAAAAAAATACAGTATTTTCGTATCCAACCTAAAAAAAAGATAATAAAAAGTTATCAAAAAGTAACATTTACCCTGACATGATACCAATAAAAAGCTTGTCCTGCAAAATACAAGCCCTAAAACAGCTCCATATATAAAAAAATAAATAAAAATGTTATGCCTTTTAGGACATGGCAATGTAAAAACACGTACATTTCTATATTCTGCAAAACAAGGTAACCATAAGAAAGCTATATAAATTGGGTATCGCTGTAATCGTGGTGACCTATAGTATACAGATAACATATTAATTTTAGGGTACAGTGAACGGCCTACAAAGAAAAAACTAAAAACCCTAAACCAAAATTAATGATTTTCTTGTCCCCACCAAGAAAGTTTATAAAATCTCATCAATTTGCTATTGAACCCCCCTGCACCTGAAAAACAGATCTCATCCTGGAAATAATAAGCCCCCATGTGTCCACATTACAAAAAAAAAACAAATAAGCATTTTATAGCCTGTAATATGTGGTAATGTAAGTCTGCTCTGAATGGCGCTCCTTCCCTTCTATGCCCTGCTGTGAGCCCGTAGAGCAGTTTGCTACCACATATGGGTATCGGCATACTCAGGAGAAATTGGGTATCAAACTTTATGGAGCTTTTTGTCATTTAATCCGTGGTAGAAATTTTAAGTTTTGGCCAAAATTAATGTATTGTCCAAAAAAATTACAAATTGTAAATTGTAATTTTGTTTTTGCCCCTGTTAAAAACCTCAAGAGTTAACAAACTTTATAAAGTTTGTTTCTCATACATTGAGAGGTGTAGTTTCTATAATGGGGTCATTTATGTGCTTTTACTAATATAATTTACTGTCGATTTGGCGATTTTCATAAAAATGTGAAAAACTGCACCCATATTTCTAAGCCCCTTAACAACCTAGTTAAATGAGAGGATGCATAAAAAGGCATCCCAACGTAAAGAGGACATTCAGGAAATGTTATTTATAAAGTTATTTGGGTGTTTGACAAATTTAGATTTTTTTCATAATTAAAAGCAAAAGATATAATCCGAATATTTCCACTAATTTCAAGTACAATGTGTGACGAGAAAAGAATCTCAAAATTACCTGGATATGTTAAAGCATTTGAAGGTCATCACCACTTATAGTGACACAGGGCAGATTTCAAAAATTGGGCGTGGTCCAGAAGCCCTAAAGTGGCTTGGTCCTTAAAGGAAATCTACCATTTTAAATTGGTCATTCTGACCTAAACATACCGTTACACAGCGCTAGGTAATCCAATGCTGGAGGTGGTCGTGATATGGCAGGGAAATCCCAGAAGTGCCGAATGGGGTCATATGCCTATTGATAAATCTATTTTTGATCGAAACAGCGGATTTCCCTGCCATATCACGACCACCTCCAGCATTGGATTACCTAGCGCTGTGTAACGGTATGTTTAGGTCAGAATGACCAATTTAAAATGGTAGGATTTCCTTTAAGGGGTTATAAGGACCTGTGGGTGGTTTAGTGTGCCAAATCACCCTGGAAGGTTCCATTAAAGCTAATTTCCTTGCAAAACACAATGTTAATGCCCTGTGTGAACGAAGCCTAAGGTTATATGCACATGAACATGTTTTTTTTATGTGCTCTTATTTTTAGCTCATGGCACATCGATATGTTAATTTCTTAAACGTGTATTTCACATATCCTTGAGCAGGCTGTAGAAAACACAGAGCAGGTCCTGTTCCTGCCCGTGCTTTCCCATAAAAATGTGGGAATGATTCCACAAGGTATATCTGCTGATCAGCTGCTATTAAACACCTTTAAGGAGTTGGGACGAGCGTGGGAGGACTTACAGATGACATGAGGAGATGGGTGTGTGAGGAGAGCTTACGGGCTGAGCCCACTTCATAAACAGGTGAGGGTTGTTGCATATTGCAGCATACCCCCACCACAAATACCCACGGTCAGTGCTTGCTCAGATTGTGGGTATTAACTCTTCCAATGTCGCCGACAAAGCTGCTGGCAGCATTTAAAAGACGGCAGCATGTGGGCAACGCTATCTTGGTTCTGATCGTCACTTCCCCTAACATCATCGGGAGGCAGGCATTCGGTTGCCATGACAGCCTTGGGTCTTCGTCAGACCGAAGGCTGCATGGTTTCTGAAGATTCGTTACAATGAGCCAGTGCCTCATTGGAATTTATATTGTGCGAAAATACTATATTCTGCAATACATTAGCATTGCAGTATATGGTAGGAACGATCAGACCATCGAGGGTTAATGCACCCTAGAGGGTCTAAAAAGCAGTAAAAAAAAAAGTTTCAAAAATAAAAAAATAAGTAAAAAAACCTTCAAAAAAAAGTTTAAATCACCCCCCCCCCCCTTTCCCTAGAACTGATATAAAACATATTAAACTGCAAAAATCACAGACACATAAGGTATCACTGCATCTATCAAAATATAAAAATGGTAGTAATGAAAACACCGGCCCATTTCGCAAAAAAAATGACAGCTAACACAGCTCCGTACACAAAGTATGAAAAAGTTATTAGGGTCAGAAGATTGCGATTTTTTTTTTTCGTACACATTTATTTAACTTTTGAAAAATGTATTAAAACGCAATAAAACTTGTATAAATTTGGTATCACCGCGATCGTACCGAACGAAAGAATAAAGCTGAGGTGTTATTTGGAGCGCAGAGTGAAAGTCGTCAAAATATTGAGGTACGTTTAGTCTAAAAAAAAAAAAAAAAAAATGAGAAGATTGGAATTTAAGAAAAATAAAATAATTTTTGTCAAAATCATTGGGTACAATAGAAAGCTGGAATAAAGCTGAGGGGGCACAACATTCGTGGAGGCTGCAGTAGGTAGGAAAACAGAGGAAGTGACACTTACATTAGGGGCTATGTATAATATGACAGCATGAGCAGCTAATATTTCCACTTCCTTTAAAGAAATGATGAAATGTATCTGTTATGTTTTTTTAGCTTTTTAACTTCCTTGAACTCTCCGCTTCTGTTTTCTCCCGTTTGATGCAGTTCAATAATTCACAAATCAATGAATGAAGCAACTCAAACACCATAGAAATGTGATAGAAGAAAGAATGTGTCTTCCCTCACCAAACCTGTATCACGGCTTTTCTACCTTTAGGCCATTCTAGTCCGGAGGACGTTATCTTAGTTTGCTAACGTCATACACAGCTCATCTTCTACACACATTAAGATTGGGACCAGACTGTTAAAAATTTTTGGCCAAAATAATATTTCAAATATTTGGAATTGTTGTATGCTGCTTTAACCAATTATTACCCAGAGAGGTAAGTGTCTTTCATGCCTTATACTGTATGTCAGAAAATTACATATAATTACATATACAGGCGGTCCCCTACTTAAGAACACCCGACTTACATACGACCCCTAGTTACATACGGACCTCTGGCAATTGGTAATTTACTGTACTTTAGTCCTAGGCTACAATGATCAGCTATAACAGTTATCACAGGTGTCTGTAATGAAGCTTTAGTGTTAATATTGATTCTTATGACAACCCAACATTTTTAAAATCCACTTGTCACAGAGACCAAAAAAGTTCTGTCTGGGATTACAATTATAAAATATACAGTTCCGACTTACATACAAATTCAACTTAAGAACAAACCTACAGACCCTATCTTGTATGTAACCCGGGGACTGCCTGTAAATGCCCTCGATGTGTTTGTTTTTTGGTTAATCCTAAAAGCAATATCCAAGTGCCCCATCAGAATTCACTCCCCCCCCCATATAATCCCAAATTGTGACACAAGGAACCCAATGGTTACTCGGAGTGAACATAAAAGACTATAGCACTTCACCAATGTGTGTATATTTGCGTAGTATAATAGACTGAGTGAGTGTGTGTGTGTACATACCTTATTCACGTATAACTATGTGCTTTGAACAGGAATCCTAAAGTGTCAGCCCTGGAGGCTTCTGTATATAGTTTCAGATTGCGTCAATGGATATTTCTATGACATGATCCGTGTGCTTTACTTAAAGGCTGCAATCTGCTTTCTTAAGGGATTACCTATATACCTAATATACAGAGCCGGTTATAGACAAAGTGGGGCCATGGGCAAAAATGAAATTGGGGCCCCGAGTCACATTAACTAAGGGGCTCCCTGTAGCACTTTGCAGTTACACACAGTAGTAGGTAAGTATCTATAATATGGGACTGTAGGAGAATTTTATAGGAGAGAGACAGATGAAAGGTAGATGGGTGATAGAAGAGAAGTATGAAAGAGGATACAGATTTATAGATACATGATAGATAAATGTATAAAAAGTAGATTAGATATAGAGAGCTACAGTCAAGGCCAAAAGTTTTGAGAATGATACAAATGTTA
Organism: Engystomops pustulosus; assembly: GCF_040894005.1. Taxonomy (NCBI): domain Eukaryota; kingdom Metazoa; phylum Chordata; class Amphibia; order Anura; family Leptodactylidae; genus Engystomops; species Engystomops pustulosus. Next base: position 18,908,439 of record NC_092421.1, on the reverse strand, counting down.
ATTTGTACAAAGTCTACTGCATCAGGTTTTATAATGGCAATTTGCATATACTCCAGAATGTTATAAAGAGAGATCAGCTGGTGCTTGGCATCATTGTTTCTCTTCTGTTAACCATGGTTATCTCTAAAGTAACACGCACAGTCATCATTGCACTGCACAAAACTGGCCTAACAGGGAAGAGTATCGCAGCTAGAAAGATTGCACCTCAGTCACCAATCTATCGCATCATCAAGGAATTCAAGGAGAGTGGTTCCATTGTTGCCAAAAAGGCTCCAGGGCGCCCAAGAAAGACCAGCAAGTGCCAGGACGGTCTCTTAATAGAGTTTCAGCTTGGGAATGGGGCTCCCAGCAGTGCAGAGCTTGCTCAGGAATGGCAGCAGGCAGGTGTGAGTGCATATGCACGCACTGTGAGACTGCGGAGACTCTTGGAGCAAGTCCTGGTGTCAAGGAGGGCAGCAAAGAAGCCACTTCTCTCCAGAAAAACATCAGGGACAGACTGATATTCTGCAGAAGGTACAGGGAGTGGACTGCTGAGGACTGGGGTAAAGTCATTTTCTCTGATGAATCCCCTTTCCGATTGTTTGGAACATCTGGAAACAGCTTGTTGGGAGAAGACAAGGTGAGCGATCCCACCAGTCTTGTCTCATGCCAACTGTAAAGCATCCTGCAACCATTCATGTGTGGGGTTTCTTCTCAGCCAAGGGGATCGGCTCTCTCACAGTCTCGCCTAAAAACACCTCCATGAATAAAGAATGGGAGCAGAATGTCCTCCAAGAGCAACTTCTCCCAACCGTCCAAGAGCAGCAATGGTGATCAGCAATGCCTTTCCCAGCATGATGGAGCACCTTGCCATAAAGCAAAGGGGATAACTAAATGGCTCAGGGAACAAAATAGAGATTTTGGGTCCATGGCCTGGAAACTCCCCAGATCTTAATCCCATTGAGAACTTGTGGTCAATCATCAAGAGACGGGTGGACATACAAAAACCAACAAATTGTGACAATATGGAAGCATTGATTGTGCAGGAATGGACAGCGATCAGTCAGGATTTGGTCCAGAAGGTGATTGAGAGCTGCAAGGGAGAATTGCAGAGGTCCTGAAGAAGAAGGGTCAACACTGCAAATACTGACTCGCTGCAGTAACTCCTTCTCACTGCCAATAAAAGCTTTTGTTACTCATAATATGATTGCACTTGTATCTCTGTATGTGATAAGAGGGCAACACATCATGTGACAATATAATATTTGTGTCATTCTCAAAATTTATGGCCATGACTGTAGATAGTAGATTGATACAGTAGGAGAAATAGAAGATTGATTGATAGATGGATAGAAGTTATATAGATAAATAGGTAGACACAAAGCTAAATAAATAAATGGTGAGCTAGACAGATGTATAGATAGGAAATAGACAAAGGAGATGAATAACCAGACAGATAAATGATATACTGTATAGACATGAGATAGATGATAAGTATCATCACCCGGGCATTCAACCAAGGGGTGTTAAAGGAGCAATACATCCTCTGCCCACAAAAGTCCACATGCAGGGGGCCCTTGGCAAATGCCCAGTTGCTGACCCCTAACAACGGCCCTGCTTATACCACACCAAGACCCTTTTTGATGTCAGAGAGGATACTTAGTTTTCTATGGCATAGATACAGATTATTACAGCTGGATGCCAGAAATCTGTGATCCATCTATCCAGCTGTTATCCATCATTGGTTGCTAGATATGTGTATCAAAATGTCATCATTTGTGCCCGGCCCCAGCAGAAAAGTGCTGCCAAACGAAGGTGACATAGGTGATTACTTATGTAATTCCAGCATCAGTATGGGTTGCAGTATATAGGATCCTATATACAGTCTCAAGTCTAGAGAACTTCTATAGGTTGTAGACTTTGTGCTCCTGTTAGAAGTTCTATGTCAGTATCTGATGCTATCACAACTTCCCTGTGTGGTTAGCAATTATCTCCATAGTGCAGGCTTTTCTCAGCAATAGTTTCTGTTAAAGATGGCAATGGTGATAATAGAACAACTTGTGACAAGCAGTTATCATGTCAGCCCAACAAGAGAAGGAGACAGAAGATTCTGGCAGTGTAATGCACACAGAACACGCAAAGGAGTCTCCAAGTATGCAGAACTGGGCTAAGGAGGTGCTGCCACCGTGTGGTTAACAGGGGGTATTTATCCTTGTTACAGTTCTGTTATTTAATCAGCTGTTTTTTTTGTTTGTTATTTTGTTTGTTTTTATCAGTTACCAAAACGACGAGGGGACTACACAGGTAACAAATAATGGAAACAATTCCACCTGTTCTGTGTGTTCAACTACAAAATCCATCATGATTAACCAGGGACTATATATACTCGAGTATAAGCCCACCACAGTATAACTCGAGGCAACCAATTTAACTACAAAAAAATGGGAAAACCTATTGACTCGAGTACAAGCCAAGGATGGGAAAGAGTCCCCCTTTATGATTAAATAATATATTTAATACCCACCTCCGGGCCGCTTCTCCACGCATCTTCCGGCTTCCGGTCAGACCAAGCAGAGGCACATCTATGCTCTCTGTGCATGCGGGCAGAGAGAATAGATGTTCCTCTACCCGCTGGGGAGCTGGAAGAAGCGGAAAAAAGAAGAGCCATGGGGAGACAAGGGGTGAGCGCCGAAGGAGAGTACTAAAGATTTTTTATCTTACCAGAAAAAAAAAAAACTTCTGAAAATATCGGCTTATACTCAAATATCTACGGTACTCATAGATCCAGGCACTGTGGTGATGGTAATCCTCTTATATTTGTTATCCATGGCCTTTTTAAAATTATGGTAATGACCTTTGAGAGCTCTGGGGGCGTTATCAGTGCCCCTTCCTACAGCAGCTTCACAGGCTGTTAGACTGTCACCTCTCTCTGCCTGATGTAAACATTTTAGGTATTGCCGCATCCCTAAAGTCCTACTCTATCAAAATATTTTTAAAAAATGCATTCCCGGCGGTGAAATATAATGGAAAACAGCAACAAAGTGATCAAAAGTCACCAAAATGTTAGCAGTGAAAATGCAAAAGGTCCATAAACCGAAATATGAAGTTATTAGCGTCAGAATAGGACAAAATGAAGAAAAGAATTTTTTTTTTCAGTTTATAAAAATCTATTACGTCATAATATATCCTATATAAATTGGGTAGCTTCAAATCCTCCAAACCCAAAGTATACATTAGAATTGTCATGTGGAGAGCACAAATTGTGGAGGAATCTAAATAGTATTAGAAAGGACAAGATATCCTGCAGTGAAGCTGGAAACACGAAAATACCTTTTGCTTTCCGAGACGGCGTTGTCTAAGTGCTGGAAGATGTGTTGGAACAGGTTACAGCTGGAGCGGCTGTTGATATCATATCCATAGCCGCGCTTCCAGTATTGTTTCAGGTCATTGAGATATTCCAAGACCTGTTTAAAGAGAGAAATCAAACAAATGCAACCTGTATCAATTCCATGGAGCAGAGATGACTGCCATATAAATACAGCCGACATGTGTCTATATAATTCCTATTATTACCCCAGTCACTGGTTAATTAAACAGGACCCAAAAATTACCACCTTGGCAGCTGTAGTCCTAGCACAGTGATGGCTAACCTATGGCACTGGTGCCAGAGGTGGCACTCAGAGCCCTTTCTGTGGGCACTCAGGCCATCACCAGAGATGACTCCAGGTATCTTCCTGCAGTCCCAGACAGCCCAGGACTTGCTGTGCACAGAGCTATTTTAAAGTGACAGCTCTACCTGGGACTATTTTCTGCTTTATTGGTGTCATCAGGGGCTGGTATCAATGAAAACTGTGACAGAGGAGTGTAAATCACAAATTAAATTTCTGTGTTGGCACTTTGCGATAAATAAGCGGGTCTTTGTTGTAGTTTGGGCACTCGGTCTCCAAAAGGTTTGCCATCACTGTCCTAGCACTATAATTTATACTTTGGGCCCCAATTCACACCTGTGTTTGGATCTCAATGATTTTAGGGGACTTTTAATGGCTTATGTTTTTGCATCCAATCACCTTACGTCTGTTAGGCTTCGGATATTTTGCATTGCGCTGCAGCTTCTATCCAATTTTCCCCTTAAAGTAAACCTACCATCACGGATCTACCTACCTTTACTAGAAACAAGTCCTATACTTTTTAATTCAAAATCTTGAGTGGCCGATATCTTGATAAAAAGTTTATCTTGTACACATGCATATTTCATGAAGAGGCTACTGGGGCATAGAGTAGCCGTACCCTGGAGTAGCCGCGCCCTAAAGTGAAACTCCACACCCCAGTAGCCTCTTTGTAGCCCTCCTCCTACCTAATCTTCAGCGTGCAGCTCGCTGGAGCAGCGTACATGTCCGAGAAGCCGATGGGTATGCACATAGCACACGCTCATGGCTGCACGGCCTCGGCTCCAAACCTGGGACTACTGCGCATGTAGACTAGAAGATGGGGTAGGAGGGCTACAAAGAGGCTACTGGGGCATGGAGTTCTGCCCATGGCCCGGCTACTCCACGCCCGCAGTAGCCTCTTTACGTAATTTGCATATATACGAGATAAACTTTTTATCAAGTTATTGGCTACTCAAGATTTTGAAATAAAAAATATAGGACTTGTTCCTAGTAAAGGAACCTGCCATCGGATGTAGGTTTCCTTTAAGTAACGGATTAGGTGCATACAAACACCGAATGAAGCAATTAAGGCTCCATTGATATAACTGGACATTTTATCAGATCCGTTAGACTTACATTATTTTAGTTTCTGTGATACAAGATAACAGGAGGTCCAAATCCAGATGTGAACAGGACCTAATACAGCACAATATCAGTAACAATCTGATTATACTTCCTGGAACATACTTTGGCATCTTCCTCATCAAACAGCCGGCACCATGCAGAGTTTGCATCGTTGTTGATGGCCAATTCAAATGAGCAAGTAAAGAAAGCCACTTGTACTAAACCTGCAATGGAGAGATAGATACGGTAAATACCGTGACACATAAAGGTCAGGGAGAGCTGTATATTAGCGGCAAGCATCTGCAAAGCATAACGATTAGTCTAGTAAATCCTGAAAGGGCATCTCCACTTGGACAGATCACATCTGCTTTGTGGCATCTTCCGTCTGTAACTGACAAATGAATGGAGACCAGCGGCTGCGACAGATCCCACTGGCTTCTACCATGGTGTATGACGGCCATTTTTTTACTGTATGACTTTGTCTTAAATAAGAAGAAATGTGCAGTGGAGACTCCTGATGTAGATGTGACTCCAGTCTCATACAAGAAGCTATAGCTCACCATGCACCATGCATTGCTTAATTTCCTTTTAGTGTCCCCTCAATGGACTGTCCATGTAATGTACAAATGATATGGGCTTTCTAACTGATGCCCCTCTATTAAAGGAGTTGTCCCCAATTTAATTGCTATTGCCTACTAACAGGAAACTATCTGATAGATTGGGATTGGACTGCTGGGACCCTCACCCATCACAATAAAGGGGGTCTCGTTCTCAATAATTGAATGAAGTAGTAGCCATGCATGTGCGCCCTGCTGTCCCCAAGTACCAAGCACAGAGGGGGCATCTATGGCAAGCAGATTCACTGCCAGAGAGTGTGGAGCCATTGGGGGTCCCCGCAGTCAGGCCCTCACCAATCAGATTGTTATCCACTAATCACATAACAATGAACCTATGGACAACCATTTTAAGTCCACATTTCCTGATTTATAAACTGCTATGTAAAGGCGTTTTACAAAAATGTGCAGAACCCCCAGGGGTAAGAAAAAAGGAAACAAGCACATACTTACCCTACTCTGGCTCCCATGATACACCAGTACTTCTTATTTTTGGCTCTGTGTCCGACTGTTAGTGGTTAGGGGTCAAAGGACTTGCTTCATCCTAACATCGAATTCCACAGACATAAGAAGGCAAGTCCCTTTTCTGATGAGGCCACTTATTGTATGAACCCCAAACCAGAAGTACTGGAGCCATACTAAAACTGGGAGCTCCATAAGTATAAAGTATATTAAGCCCTGGATGGATAAACTACTTTAAGGGTATTTAAAATGGGTTTCCTAGACCACTAGAAAAGTAAAAAAGTGGCAATTTAACGGTTTATTTAAAAAATAAATGACCAACTACCTGGACCCTGATGTGCACTCTTTCATGTGTCCCTGATCTGTTTCAAACCGAATGCATATTTTATTTGTAGGTTAGCAAAAAAACAAAAGCATGACAGAGGGCAGTGGGGTAAATGGTTATTACCTGCATTCAGCTCCCCCTGCGGGATGCTCAGGAGCTCAGCTATCTTGTGCATCACTCTCCTCATTTCCGGTCCTTCCTTAAATTTTTCCAGTTCGTGCATCGCGGTGTCATTGTCTTCTACCTGGGCCACAAACTTCTCACAGTGATCGAAGAACCGCATTAAGGTGTCATTGACCAGAGGATCTCTGCATGGGACATCTGCTCAGAGACATAAGTGGGGACTTCTCACTGTCCATTATACAGTAAGTACAACGTCTATCAGCGAAGGTAAATCATCTGGTGAAGTACCTTCTATATGAAGAGATTGCCGAGTAGCTGGACGGTTGTGAGAACCATCTTTAAAGAAATCAACCCAATTGAATTCAGTGGTTTTAACCCAAGCTTAAGTACACGCCGGTGTGTGCCCCCAAAACAGGATCCATCTTCATTTAGCTGCTATTGGCTTATTGCATGAGAAAAAGACCCTTTGTGGTTCCATCCTCTGCTAACTATTCACACTTTCCTTTGGCTAATATGCCTGTATACAGCTGCGAGCTGCAGTGAATGGACATAGAGGCTCCAGCTAACTGCCCCAAAGAGCTTTTTTTGAGGGAGTTAAATTGCTTTTAAATGCGCCTTTGACGCTTGTACAGGCGATTTTGTGACCTCAATGCTGAAAGCAAAGACAAACGGGTGGGATTTGCTTAGAGCCGGCTGACGACATCAGTTCTCTGGCAGTGGAAGATGCGGGCATATGGAAGGGGTGACCAACTAGACAAGGGCAGTAACATCTTTTCATTGGGAGTGCTGCAATGGAGTTAAACCATCCATCCTTATCCAGCTACAGGGCCAAGAGGAGCTGAACTGAATGGCGGTCAAACACAAAGAGGGATCTGAGTGCCACCTCTGGCACCTGTGCCACAGGTTTGCCACCACTGCATTAGGGTAACTGCACACTTTATGTTTTACATTCAGATTTCTGATTTGCAGCAAATAAGTGACACTTCCTGCAGAAATGACCCTTGCCAGCTGGACTTACCTTCCAATTCATCTTCCGTTGGTATAGGGAGTTGGAGGTAAGTGTGTGCCAGTCCGTGGATAAAAGCTTTTGTGCTGTCAACACATCGATGCTTAGAACTGGTGACAAAAGACATTTGACATTTCTGGAGCTTGTCCAAGGTGAACAGGGAAGGAAAGAGAGAGGCCAGTCTGAAGGCCAAGTTCTTCATGTCCTCCTCTCCTTTCTTCACCAGTTGTCCATCCATCCAGTCCTCGTACCACATGTTCCAGCTCTGAAGCTCCTTCACTAGATCAGAGTTGCTCGTACTTTTTTTGATCAGGCCGTACATTTTCTTTAACTTCTTGATTTGCTCTTTGGTAGGGTATCGTGTCCCATGCCTGATGACAGACACTATTTGGAGAGGAGTACAAGTATTTGGTAAAAGATCATTTTTCCTTGTAACCATGAGTGGATTTGCTAGGAGAAAAGGATTGACTTCTTCATATCTGGTTTTGGTTCCAAAATAAGGAGCTAATTTTGGGGACTTATGGGCAATGGAGTCAAGACCACCAGTACTACAGAACCAGGTCACAGAGAGAAGAAGAATCTGGGCAGCGCTGGGGGCACATCTTCTATAGGTGAAGAGTACAGAACTCATGGTGGGATGATTGTCCTGATGATATATACTAGATAGCAGCAATATTCTGTAGTTGGCTAAGGCTTCACAACTGTAGAAGTTGAATAGGTGCTCAGACCTTTCATGGATAGTCCTACAAGTAAGAACATGAATGGCACAAGAACATTACACATAAGAACCTGGAAAACCTTTCATAAGAAGATTCTAGATATACCATGAATGCCATAAGTTATTGTAGACTTCCTGTACCCCCAATTATATACACCTCATCACAAAAATAGCGTGGCTCAATTATAATCACATTTGCACACATACAGATAGGTAGGAACCACCTACGGTCAGTAAAATACATTTTAAAAATAAGAATACTGCAGTACCCAGGAATGGTCACTATGTGGTGTAATGAGCAGACTCCATATACTAGATCTGATCTGATCTGATCTGGCTTCATCTGATGTAATTAGACCCCACTGATTTGATTCTGATGACCTTTGATAAAGTTAAAGGTGTTGAACAAAGTATTAGTATTATCCCCTATCAATAAGATAGGGGAGAGAAATGTTATGGGTGGGTGTCCAATTGCTGGGAACCGCACCAATCACTATCACGGACCCCCAGTAATCCTGAGGTTGCTGAGCACGTGTCCTGTTGCTCCATACAACACTATAGGAGCATCAGCAATAGCTGAGAAGATGATTCTGGATATCTGTAACTCTCATAGACAGTGATAGGAATAGCCGGAGATACCTCTGAACAACCCCGTAGCATTGAATTAAGCAACAGGACACGTCCTTCACTTGCCACTCCCTCAACTACCAAATACAGGACCCTGTTCTCAGTAATGGTTGGGGTCTGTTCTCGTAATAAGCGGGGATCCCAGCAGTCAGACCCCCCACTGATCCGATTGCTATGCCCACGGCAGTTACTTTATTGTAAAAAATATTAGTGACATGCATTTATGTAAGGATTTTAGTGTACGTCACACTATTCCACTGTTAGTACTACACATTGCTTACCCAGAATTCATTCGAACATATATTAAAATGTACAGTGTCTTCCAAAGTATAATTTTGTGCCTGTCATTACCAAAGTGATTTACATATATACTTCACCAGAACAAAGTACATAAATACAGTACCAGTACGGAGTCCAATACGCTGAGGAAAAACCGTGATGCAGATTCACTGGCTGTTACACAGTGCAAGGGCACTTACCCCTCCTACTGTGAGCTTAATCTTTCTGTGCTTTCATAAGACTTTACAGAGCAGGAACAGGGGGGAAGTGCAGACAGTGTAATAGCCTGTGAATCTGCAGCACGGAGGGGCCCTGGGAGCCACCCCAGTAGCCTTTCAAACTCATTAGCATAATGGACAACAAATATAAGAAGATACCACAGTCACGGTGCCTGTATCTATGAGTAAAAGTGGATTTTGCTTTACCTCTACTGCTTTTTAGTCTTTCATGTTTTTTTACGCTGGGTAGTAGATGTTTCGGCACTGGGTGCTTTACCAGAATCCACTGCTTTATGATATGACCCGATTTCTAAATTGCATTATATATTTATTATTCAATGAGGTTTATTAAGAGGAGTAGTTATACTGCTATTATGTAGTCCTGCCCGGTGACCTCACCTGTTTCCAATGTGAGGTTGGTGATCAAGCAGCATATAAGAATATATACATTTTTATATAACTACCTTTTGCAGTTATTTTCATGAATTTTTATTCTAAAGTGAAAGTTGAAGGAGTTTTATCATTAATCTCACTGAATCGTGGAGGTGATTTATTTTCATGCCTGGGAGACTAAGCTGTAAGATAGTTTTGGCTAGTGCAAGACCTGATGTAACACACCATACTCATCACATTCCTTGTAGTCATCAGTAATGAATCATCACACTATAAGCACTCACTCACCCGCACCATCCTATGGCTTCTATGACAGCTCTACAACTATGCACATATCCCCTCACTATTCCCAGAGGGCGGAAGTGACATCACTCACCAGGCATCATCTTCTACAGCTGCACACAGAGGAAGGGCGGAAGTGACATCTTTGCCAGGCACCACCTTCTACAACTACACGCAGAGGAAGGGCGGAAGTGACATCACTCACCAGGCCTCTTCTTCTACAGCTGCACATAGCTACACGCCTGTGAGTGACGTCACTTCCGCCCTCCCTTCATGCGCAGCTATTAGGTCACTTCCGCCCTCTCTTTGTAAACTGGAACTAATGAGGGGCGTGTTTTTTTAATTCTTTTATTTTTTATACTGCTTGGTGATTGACGTTTGGATTAGCCTATCCCACAGCCCGTGAGCACGTGCACGTGTCATGGATCGTAGGAAACATTTTCCCATGGTTTGGTTTCCGCACGTAAAAAATTTATGGAGGGACACTGTGGTGCAAGCATGAATTAGTCCCTGAGGAAACATGGAGTGTGATTTTTGCTTTGAGGATTCTGTATTTTCAGAAACCCGAGAGCGAACTGGTCAGAGGGGGCTGCCATATATCGCCAAGCAGCGCGAGCCTGAGGTAATAGCGGGACTTTGCTGATATATGTATCTTATTACTTGTATCATATAATTTATACTATTCTTATGTATTATGACTAAAGTTATTTATATTGTTTATGTTAATTATGTATTACTTTATGTCTAGCTGTTTGTTATTAAAGTGTGTTGTTTCCTATGTGTATTACTACTATAATACAATATATAAACTACTATTGTGTGTGTATTGTTTCTTATTACTATTTGTTATTCCCCTTCTTCCTCAGTGGTTTAATGAAGATCTGAATCCTGATGACTTGGTAGAAGTTCACACGGTGCTGAAATTCAGGGCAGATTTGTCATACAGGCAGGAGGACTTTGAGGTACAGAAAAATGATGCAGGGGAATAATTGGCCATAAGGTATATGTGACATTGTGTGGGGCTTCCTACAGAATACCCCAAGAGACTACTTATCCCTGCTCTGCCATAGCTTTAAAGGGATTGGACCAACAATTTTTATCCACTATCGACAAGCTGATGACATTCTCCACCGAGAACAGACCCCAAGAATTTCCGAGAATGGGGTCTGTTCTGACTAAAGGGTTCAAGCCCGTTTCCTGGTACTGCATTCACTTGTATGGGAGTAACAGAAATATCTGAGCACAGTGCTCGGGTATCTCTAGCACTCCCATTCACTCTTTATTGCTTGTGAATATCAGGCACCTATGCACCTTGCATTCTAATGTTGTCTAGTTTGATTGTGTATGGGTTTGTTGGGATTGCTTTTGCTCATTTGGGTCTCCCCAATCCATGTCCTGCAGCAGTTGCAGGCAAGGAATGAGTGTGCCCAGGAGGCTCCTGTGATAGCTGTACATATAAGGACAGAGCCATAGTCTGGTAACAAAAAAAAAGTAGGTTTTATTTTTTTCTTATTGCTTTGAGTTAAGGTCTGCATAATGTAAAGCAGTGCTTTCAGATAGGTGTCATTCTGTTTATTTTAATTATGTTGTCTGGGAATGAAAAAACTGTGCCTGGATCTATGAGTAAGCGTCCCTGGTTTATAATGATGGATTTTGCTGGTAGATTTCCTTTAAAGGACCTCTATCACTAGGATGAAGGATTGTAAACTAAGCACACTTACATGTTGGTGTGCTTAGTTCTAATTAGATTCTAATGCCCTGGTTTTTTGTTTAAAAAAAAAAAAAAAAAAAAAAAAAGGCTTTCAAAATTATTCAAATGAGCCCAAGGGGCTCCAGGCTCCACAGGTGTTAATAGAACCTGGATCCCCTCAGGCTTATTTGCATAATTTTAAAGCCTTTTTTTTCTTCTTAAAAACAAGGGTTTAGAAAGCTTAAAGAAGAGCGGATACTTCCAGAGGGAGCAAACACCAGTATGTCAGTGTGCTTGGTTTACAATCCTTCATCAAAAATTTTTTTGGTCTCTGTGCCAATTGGATTTAAAAAATGTTGTATTCTCATAAGAACCAGGATTAACAATAAAGCTTCATTAGAAACACCTTTGATATGTTATAGCTGTTTACTGTAGCCTCAGGCTAAAGTACAGTAAATTACCAACATCCAGAGGGCCGTTTGTAAGTCAGGTGTTCTTAAGTAGGAGACCGCCTGTATATAATTTTTTTTTTTTTTTTTTTTTTTTTTTTAAATTTCCTTGTAGAAAGCATTTAGTGAGTACAGTGACTGCTGTGCACTTATACCACCTGCAAACAATGCAATGAGAAGAGATGTGCAGGAAAGTCAGGCACGATGTCTAATGCACTTGGGGAGACATAAAGAAGCTTTGGAGATTGCAGAAATGCTGGTAATGTATTTGGATAAAGTATATACATTAAAGTGCATGTTTCTCACCCGCAATATACAATTCACATCTTGCAGCCAATATTGGTTCTTTTTTGTTATTATAAAGTGGCTAAAGAAATAACTATTTTTCTTTTGTAGGCAAAAGGAGTAGGTAACACTGATCACCTGACTGGGGTCTTACAACTTCAAGCAAATATTCACAGGCACTTGGAGAATCTTCATGAAGAAGTGACTTGTTTGCAGCAGCTGATTTCCCTGCATCCTTTCAATCCACAGTTCTGGTTGTGTCTGGCTCAATCTTACATGAGTCTTTGCCTCGACATTAGTAACTTCAAGGATCCATCACAGAACAACAATAGATTCAGCTTATGCTCCTGGAAATCACTGGGAAAACAGCAATGTATAGGTGATGTTACTCAAAGTATAGATTTCACTGTATCCCGCGATGATACATTAGGATACTGTAATGAAAGTGACTCTTCACCATCAACTGTTTACACAACTAAGGAGGAGCTGTGGATTTGGTCCTGTGCCTGTTTCATTAGAGCAAGGTATATAGAGAAACATCAGAATGATAATCTTTTATCTCTTTTTAGGAGGTGCAAACCCGTTTTAATCCGTGATTAATCAACAAAGCATACTTCTTGACTTGTAATTGCTAATTGTAGAAATTGTGTGATTAATATCTCTCACGTGCAGAGGTTTCTTCCTTAACAGAAGCGGTGCTCATCTGACTGAGCTTTGGGATTAATTTAAACAGCTGAAAAATGCTAGTTTTATCAATTAAAAAAAAATAACCTTTTATATCAGATCTGACACCGGGATTAAAGATGTGTTTAATTGCACATTGCTACTTTCACTTCTGGATTTACTCTCTGGCTTTGGCATAAAGACCACTAATAATGATGTTTTGTGAATAACTCATGTTGGCTGGAGAGGTTGCAATCTTATAATGTGTCATGTATCCTGTTGCAGTGTTATTATTATAAAACAGATTTATTGCTTCCTTATGCCATAATGTTCTGGGTATTTTCCAGGCTTCTGTTCCAGTTTATACAGCCTCAGCATGCATCATTTGTACTGGACAATAATCTGAAAACGCAGGAGAAAATAGAAAAGCAATTGGAAAAGGTTGGATTATTGGAAGAACAAAAAATACTCATAGAGGAGGTAAGGCCAAAGAACCCAATCTATTACTGGTTGTATCAAAGTATTCCATAATAATCAATTGGATTCCTATTCCTATGTCTCCGCTAAACATTCAGCCACTGCAAAATGTGGTATTTTAACATTTTGTTGTCTTGGGCAGCTCAGTGGTTAGCACTACACCCTTGTAGCCCTGGGGTCCTAGGTTCAAGTCCCATCCAGGTCAACATCTGCAAAGAGTTTCCTCTGGTTTCCTCCCACACTCAAAAACATACTGGTAAATTGAGTAGATTGTGAGCCGCACTGGGGACAGGGACTGATTTGGCAAGCTTTGTGTAGAACTGTGTAATCTGTGAGCGCTATATAAATGTCTTTCCTAAGCACTTGCATTACAATATAATTGTCAGGGTGCAAGTAAAGTTACAAAATCCTCTGTTTAGTTGTAGAGGTTGGGCTTTGGTTTTGATGCTTTAAAAAAAAAAAAAAAAAAAAAAAACACAAGTGACTTGTCTGTGCCGCAGACTGCTCAGCTCTTAGCCACCACCTTTGTGCTCCTGGACAGCTCCTCCTTCCCCCACTCATGTCAGCTCACCAGGCTGTGACATCCCAAACTGAAACCTTTATTTATAAACTACTATTACACAGCAGTACAACTATCGCCATATTGTTCTTCTTTGTTTGTAAAGACCCACAGTCTGTTCTTAAAGGAAAACTATCTGTTAGTTTACCAAAAAACAAACCAGACATATTCACCTTTATTCCTCTTTATTCAGTTCCTGGCAGTTGATTTTTAATATTGACACGCCGGGATCGCCAGAAAAAAAGACTTATAATTAGCATGCTAATTATGCATGAATTCAAGCCTCTCATGTGACGTTACCTCCCTCTCCCATGCTCTCAGTATGGGAGAGTGAGGTGAAGAGGGCGTGCATAGTTAGCATCTCAGGGTGCTGGTTAACTAACTGGTAGCTTTTCTTTAACCCCTTCGTGTCTATGCCATTTTAGACCTTAAGGACCAGGCCTGATTTTTAAAATTTGCCCTGTGTCATTACAGGAGGTTATAACTTTGCGACGCTTTAACATATCCAGGGGATTTTGAGATTGTTTTACCGTCACACATTGTACTTCAAAGTAATAGAAAAATTTTGATGATATCTTTTGTGTTTAGTTGAAATTTGGCAAAAATTTCTTAAAATTATTAATTTTCAAAGTTCAAAATTTTCTGCTTTTCAGGCAGATAGTCATAGCACCCTAGTAACTTTATAACTAACATTTCCCGAATATCTACTTTATATCGGCACAGGGTTTTATGCATCCTCTCTCTTTTCTAGGTTGTTAGGAGGTTCAGAATTTTGGGTGCAATTTTTCTCATTTTTATGAAAAACCCTTATTGAGAGCCACCTCCTCAGCTTTAACTAACTTTGAGAGGCCTAAACAGCAGTAAACCCCCATAAATTATGTCATTTTAGAAACTGCACCCCTCAATGTGTAAAAAATCAACTTTAAGAAGTATGTTAACCCTTTAGATGCTTCACATGAGTTAAAACAATATGGAGGTGTAATTTACCAGCTGTAATTTTTTTTAGACAATACATTAATTTAGGCCAAAAATTAAACCGTTACAAAGTATTAAATGACAAACTCCACAGAGCCTGATACCCAATTTCTCCCGAGTATGAGGATGCCCCATATGTGGTGGTGACTGCTGTATGGACGCACGGCCGGGGATAGAACGGAAGCGCCGCCATTCAGAGCAGATCTGCAATGTCACATTTTACAGGCTATAAAATGCTTATTTTTTGTAATTTGGACATATGGGAGATTATTATTTTTTTTTTTTTGTGGATGAGATCCACTTTTCAGGTAAATCATTTACAGGGGGGGGGGATCTATAGCCAATAATCAGAATTATTAACTCTTTCTTGGTGGTGGTTAAAAAAAATCATTAATTCTTGTTTAAGGTTTTTAGCTTCCCCCCCGACGATCACCATACCATAAAAATAATGTGTTATCTTTATTCTATGGGTCATCACGATTACGGCGATACCCCATATATATGGCTTTTTTATGGTTAACTTGTTTTGCAGAATATAGAACTCTTTTTCTTGGTATCATGTGGGAGTAAATGTTACTATTTGATTACTTTTTATGAGGTCAGATGTGAAAATTTCATAATTTTTTTGCACGTTTTTTTTACGCCGTTCACCGTGCGGGTTCAGTGACTATTTTATTTTATTGTATGGGTTGTAACGGACGTTGTGATGCCCAATATGTTGTGTTTTTTTTTTGGTGATTTTTCACTTTTTTATGTTTTATTGGATTATTGCATGGGATGGGACTTCAAGGGACTTTTTATTCTTTTTTTTAATTTTTTTTTTTTAATTGCACTTTTATTTTTAAACTTTTTTTTTTTTTTTACTGTTTTATTTTGTCCCAGGGTGGGACATGAACAAGTGATCATTTGATCACTTGTTCATTGTAATATACTGCAATACTAATGTATTCTGCATAGTGATCATTTGATCACTTGTTCATTGTAATATACTGCAATACTAAAGCATTCTGCATAGGCTGGCATCAGCACTGTTAGATTGTGCTGTAAGCACGATCCTAACAGGCTTCTAGTAAAGGCAACCCTGGGGTTATCAACATTGTCTGCAATTAAGCTTTATTGTTAATCCTGATTCTTATGATTAACCAATTGTCACAGAGACCAAAAAAAAATTTTACAAATTAATATTTATTTACAGAGCAATATTCCATGGTGCTATACATTTGAAAATGGGTTCACGTGCATTGCATAAGTACAAAATACACAAAACTGGCACAAGTGTACGGAGGAGCCTGCCCACGTGTGCTCACAATCTGTGATGATCCACTTTCTGCACTTGTGTTCCCTAATATGGTGGTCCCAAGATGTCTATAATTGTGTGATAATCTGGAAATCTAAGTAACTATGCTACCGTTTTTATCACCTTTTTTAAATCCTGCAGTATTATCAGCGACGAGAAGCAATTCAACTTTGTACAACAAAAAAACCTATGTTTTATTTCCCACAGGTCATGGGGGAAGATCTATTAGCTGAAAAAACAAAGGAAGAGGGACAGATGGACACAAAAACTACTCAAGCATTGACTTCTTTTATAATGCCTACTGATACCGAATTTCGAGTTCGATGGTTTCAGAAAATTAGCGCTTTGATGGTGCCAGCCAGTGAGTAAAACCATCAGCCTTAAAGCAGCATCATAGACTGCATCGCCAAGCACTCCTCTTCAGCCAACGCTTGGATGGGGATTTCCCTATTTGTAAGAGATTTTGAAGACATCACTGAGAACTTATAGAAGTAGATGTAAAAGTACAATCAGTGGCTGCAGGACTTGTTCTATATATATATATATATATCTCCAAAGTCCTTATTACCCATAATTAACCCTGTGTCTCAGTGTGGCTGTAAAACTTCTTTATCTAGGTATTTAACTTTAAGTGTCCTACCAAACAGTGGTAAGTGTTTGGGAACTTGGGTCCTGTGTCCACTGTCGAATGTTGTGATCTGCATACTTGTGAGTTACCATTCCATTCATTTTACATAATAGATCTCTAAAAGTCCCCTCGCCGGCGTTCCGACACTTGTATCTACTGAGAGGTTAAAACAGAAGGCAAGATGGCACTCACCGGTGGTGATAAGTCTTCTTTATTAGTGCAAAAACATACACCGGGAGGCACGCAGTGCCGCTAAGCCGACGGGCTGTTTCGCGCTGCTCGGCGCTTTCTATTTCTCCTGGAGAAAGCGCCGAGCGGCGCGAAACCTTCCGTTGGCTTAACGGCACTGCATGCCTCCCTGTGTATGTTTTTGCACTAATAAAGAAGACTTATCACCACCGGTGAGTGCCATCTTGCCTTCTGTTTTAACCTATTGGACTGTTGTTGCCTTTGGGATTGAGCACCGCCACGCTGTAGTCATATGCCTATATACCCCCTGTCCTCTCCATCATGCTGCCCTATCCCAATACAGTGCCGGCTGTGCCCACAAACTCTTTGCCTTCTATTCTTGATCTCTATTGAGAGGCACTGGACACAGTCTACCCTATTTCGGACCTAAGATCAGGTATGAACTGGCAGAGATTTCTGCTATAGATTTATATGCATAATGGCACATAAAGCTTAATGGGCATCAAAATGTTGGCAATGTACCATTGTGACTAGTAGAACAGGATCCCACTTCTTAGTGTGCTTCTAATGGTACAAGGCATGGATGAAGAGGATCATTCTGATATTTAACAGATTCTGTCAGATCTTGGCATCTTCTTTACACATTTCTTGTAAGTAATTTTTTTTTTTTTATGTGGATTCATGTGCAAATGTCTTAATAAAATGGTTTATTTTTATTCGTTGTAGCTGTTGCCTCCCATATTGTACAGGATTGCTTCTCTATTTAAAATTCTTTGTCTCCCTGTCTATTTGTGTGAGTGTGCCAGAACCCAGGAACTCTTTGTCCTTGGTATAGGAGTAGTTGTCCTTGTGTAGGCTCGGCGGAAATAGAAGCCAAGAAGACCTCGGCTGGTGACGATGGAGAAGGCTCTGAGCATACATGTATTTATGTGCCAGAATTCTCTTCCATGATGCATAGACCCATCTGATTTGGACCAATAATGTTATACATCGATGGCTTATCCACGGGATAGGCCATCAGTATTATGTCCTGGACATCCCTTACCACCAAAGCGCACGCACTGTAGAATTTTGTGTAGGTCTCTAGACTTAAATTATTTGTTAGTAATGGTAATCAATTTTTTTTTTTTTTTTTGCTTCTTACAAGTCCCATGTGCTATGAATTGTCCTATTGCTGGAAGCATGAGCCCCTGGGAACTCCGTGTGACTGTGCAGGTATCATATTGGGACCACTGCTGAGCAATGGTTTGGCAGTCGGACTACCAGTGGTTTCTTTAGTCTCTGAGGATGAACTTGCTGGTCGTCCGTTATTTGCTACTAAAAATACTGAACACTTGTTACAAATGGGCTACTATATTGAAGAAAGAATAGAACCTAAATGAATCCAAGATATCATGTTTGACAGAAAAATGTAAATGTAAATGCATCTTCCCTATCCAGGGCACTATTGCTATTTATTGCTGCTCATCTCTACAGAATGGAAAAAGAAAAACGGTCAAACCAAAGTATCCGTTTGACTTACAAGCCGCTACTTATGGGGTTCCTCTCAAAAAATTCATGTCTCAAACACCAAGATCTCCCATAGATCTTCCCCTCCATTTGAAGATGGGGGATCTTTTAGGGACCCAATGGACAAAAAAAGTTTAATGGTTCCTCAGAAAATCTTGGGAGTCCGCTTCTGCTTCCTTCAAACTTAATGTGGCAGCAGCGTGTGTGGCTAGTTCAGTCTTGTTGGGGCTTAAAGGGGTATTCACACGAAGACACGTTTCTAATCTCTACTCGGCACAACAAAATAACACATATCTGTGAAATGCTGCATTTTTGTTAATAACAGTGAATTAAAGAATAAGTCCAATCAGTCCTGGTGTACACAATTTCGGGTGCCCCTAGACACGACCCAGTAACTTCTGCCTTCGGGGCAGGCGCCATCATGGTTTTCTGTGTGAGATCGTGCAGATTAGATTTCTGTCTCTCTGGTGTGGGCCTCTAGCCACGCCCCCTGCACGGAGCTCAGAGACACATACACCGGTTCACTTCCTGGCAGGAGATTGTGAGGAGAGACCAGCTACAAACTACAAGGAGATAAGTGATCCAGGGGGAAGGGGGAGGCAGGCACATATCTGTGAGAGCATAGTAGCAGTGCTGTGTGTGTAATAGGCATCTAATGGATGTCCTGCATCTTTGATCTGTCTCTTCTCTCTTTCTATGTGTGTTAGTACAATGATAGAAGTCATATAAAAGTGTATATACACCTGTACTCTGATAATGTCACCCCACAGAACTAGATGGAGCATAATGTGTCTGAATCACCGCCCACACCCTGTGATTTTGCACTGACCATCACTGAGTGATGGGAACTAAAACCGCAATAAAACTGAATAAAATTGTAATGTAAGGGGTTACTAGGGGATCGAGATGTGAGAAACCCCCTTTAATCAACTGGGTGGAGATGTTCAAAATAAAACCCATAGAGATGTGCTTGCCTCTTCAATTGTAATACCCAAAAGGGGGTGGCTTTTCCGGGAGACGCATTAATTGATGGGTTTTCAGGGTTTATGTGATCAGGCAGAACTACACCTCTCGTCAAATTGCTGAGTTGCTGGCTATTTTGAGGGGTTACAGGCGACTTTACCCCTTCTTGTCTAAACTGGCTGATACATTCTTTCTTTTTTTCTTTTTTTTTTTTTTGCAACTTGCTTGCTTAAACAGGAGGACCCGAGATATCCTCAACTTATACAGATCACTTCCCACATCTTTCATTTGGCAAAAAAAAAACATTTTTCCTCTGTAACAGCAGAGAACCTTCAATCAGATTATCGGAAAAACCTTACATCCGGGGAAATGGTCTCTTAAGTGTTCCATATTCCACATGGTAACCAAACTATAGGGTACTCCAAACATGGATCTCCTTTGCCAACAAAATAAATCACAAAGTAAAGCAGTTTTACTCGCTCAGTCTGAGAGATCAGCCGCCAGCTACAGACGCCTTCTCCCAATCCTGGGGTCAACATCTGTTGTATGCTCCCCCCCCTCTCTCCATTCTCATCCCGAGAAACAACGAAAGCTAAAACTATACAGGTCCAGATCCATGTGTTCTTTTGGAAGTAAAAAACTTTGGAAGTCTTTCCTTTCTTTTGCAGGTCAGAATCGTATAGAGATATCTTATCCGGATTCTAGCGTGTTTTTAAAATTCATTCAGAAAAGCCTTGGAAAAGGTTAAAAACAACTTCTTGGATAGAATACAGAAACTCCCATAGATCAAATCTGTCGGGCTGCTTCTTGCTCCTCCCCATACACCTTTTTCAGACACTATCAGGTAGATATGGCGGTTTCTTCAGATGAATCTTTCAGAAGGAAAGTGCTTTCTTCCATTATCCCTCACTATTTTTTTTTTTTTTTCTGAAAATCTCTCTGAGGAAGGGAAAACAGTAATAACGCACCGGTATTGATGTTTCCTCGAACCACGGCGGCTCCTGGTATATTCCCATCCTGGTTTTTTTTGGGTTTTTTTCTTTTACGTTTGGACTTGGTGTTGGTATCACTGGTCTCGCAGTTAATTATTTATTTTAATTTATATACAATTTATAGATCGATATAATAACCTACTTCTCTTCCAAGTTCTGAAACAACTGAGGCAGGTTAGGAGTTTGTTTTTATATGGCCAAGTTTCCTGTCCCTGGTGGCGAATCCCTCTCTGGTGGTGGTGCCGTCGTGGTTTGAGGAAACCTAATTACCGGTAAGTAACTACGTTTTTTCCCTTTTGTACATGTGTGTAATAAATGTATAATGGGTGGTGGGGGGTGTTTGGGAGCCAACCAGTAAAGAACTTTGTTTTGGCCCCTATCTAGTTATATAGTTTTTGTTTTTGGAATGAATTAATTGTGGAATCTTGTGGTCTGTCGGCACATCTAGTTACATGAAGAGACCTTTTTACTTTGCCGATGCAAAATAATCAGAAGATATCTATGGGCGCTGCCCTATGCATTATTTGCATGCTGACTGGTAAGCAAATAACCAGCGCTGCTGCTGTTTCCACCATTCATATATTAAGGTCTAAGAATATATAAATAATGTTTTTGTATAAAATGTGACTATAAATATATAATATATTATAGGTACATTTTGTTCCAATGTAAAGCCGTTCTAAAGTAGAGCATGTCCTAGTCAGAACTGCTTTTCATGGATCACACATAGGTTATAGCTAAGAGGATCTGTCATGAATGGATGCCTCAGGAAGCCTAAGGTCAGGAAATCATCTCTGAAGGTGCCCCATATATATCCATAGTGAGCCCCCATAGAGCTCCATGTATGTAAGGTCACTTTCATACATACTGCGCATTACAAATAACGGAAGGGTATGATGGAAAGCCTTTACCACTGATGTGCGCTTAATCCATGATGTATCGGATGGTTTTAAGCTTTCTATATTTCATGTTATGAAATGTGTGTTGATGGCTGCACAATAATGCTCCATTATTTAGACTGCGACTGCAGCATTTTTCAGCACTGAATGTCTCTATTTTGCATAGCATATGATAGTATTTGGGTACTTTCTAGTTGCAGCTTGTGCTGTCATCATGTTGGGGCAATTCTTCCTTCTACCCCAGCCACACCCCAAATCTGCTGAGGGTGAACTGCAGCAGCAAGTATCATGATTACTGTGTGGGCAGTGCAATGCAGCCACCGGACAGGAAGCCCTTGCACAGCACCACGGCACAGGGAGGTGAGTACTAATGTTCTGCCAACAGTGATGCCCTTTAACCTCCTGCTGCACCATGACGTTACCCCAACGTCATGGTGCAGCAGCGGGTGTATGAAGACTGCTCACAGGCTGAGCCCTCTTCATGCACACTAGGTGTTTGCTGCACAAAGTAGCAAACACCCACGATCGCTGACGGCTCGTCATGTCATCGGGGAGCAACGAACAGTTGCCAAGACACCAGGCTTGGCATTTCTGAATATCTGTTACAATGTGCAAGGGGCATATTGTGACAGATCATGTGCAAAGACCCTATATTCTACTATACTCTAGTGTGGTAGTATATGATGGCATCAATTAGACAAACTAGGCTTAACCTTTACAGGACTCCGCCCCTTTTTTTTTTTTTTGCATTTTTGTTTCTTACTCCCCTCATTCCAAATTTTACGTTTACAGGGATGTGTGAGCTGGACAAGTCATACTTTTTAGGGGTGCTATTTAATATTTCATGCAATGTACTGGAAAGCTGGAAAAAAAAATCCAAGTGCAGTGAAATTTCATTCTGCGCTCCAAATTACACTTCCTCTTTATTCTTTGGGTTGGTACGGTCACAGGGATACCAACTATTATATAGGTTTTATTAGATTTTAGAAGACTTTAAATCTTTTGTCCCCAAAAAAATATTTGTCATTTTGTCAAATTCTGAGGCCAATAACTTTTTCACACTTTGGTGTATGGATCTTTTTGTAAGGTATAATTTTTTTGCGGCATGTGCTGTTGTTTTAACTTCTATCCATTTTGGACCTATATGACTGTTTGATCATTTTAGTCAAATATTCATAGGTGGAAAAATGGCGGATCACTATTTTCTGATTGGGTGATCAGGGCCGGGAATAATATTTTTTTTTAAATAATTTGATAGAACGGGCATTTTGGACGCAGTGATACCTAACATGTTTATGCCTACGGGTTTGACCGTGGTACTTAACCCGTTCACGACCCATGACGTAATAGAACGTCACGGGTCGGCCGGGGGTGCATGGAGAGGGCTCAGCCTGTGAGATCTCTCCACACACCCCCTGGAGCACCAGGATGTAATCGATCGTCTTTGTGTGCGAGGGGCTCTAAAACATAGTAAAACTAAAAGTTCAAAACACCCCCCCCCCCCCTAATGTTCCTAGAATTGATATAAAAATAAACCATAATCGTAAACCTGTTACTTTAGGGACTCCTAGATACCTATCAATATTTAAAACTGGTTATTACCGTCGGCTAACCCATTAAAGGAAAGGGGCAGTGCACGGTGCGGCTGGTGTGCAGTGATAGTGGCCGGCCGCTAGGGGCAGTGCACGGTGCGGCTGTCCTGCAGTAATAGTGGGCGGCCTCTAGGGGCAGTGCACGGCTGTCGTGCAGTGATAGTGGCCGGCCGCTAGGGGCAGTGCACAGCGCCGCTCGTGTGCAGTGATAGTGGGCGGCCACTAGGGGTAGTGCACAGCGCGGCTGTCATGCAGTGATAGTGGCCGGCCGCTAGGGGCAGTGCACGGCTCGTGTGCAGTGATAGTGGGCGGCCACTAGGGGTAGTGCACAGCGCGGCTGTCATGCAGTGATAGTGGCCGGCCGCTAGGGGCAGTGCGCGGCTGTCATGCAGTGATAGTGGCCGGCCGCTAGTGGCAGTGCACGGCGCGGCTCGTGTGCAGTGTTAGTGGCCGGCCGCTAGGGGCAGTGCACGGCGCGGCTGTCGTGCAGTGATAGTGGGCGGCCGCTAGGGGCAGTGCGCGGCTGGTGTGTAGTGATAGTGGCCGGCCTCTAGGGGCAGTGCACGGCGCGGCTGTCGTGCAGTGATAGTGGGCGGCCGCTAGTGGCAGTGCGCGGCTGTCATGCAGTGATAGTGGCCGGCCGCTAGGTGGCGGCAGGAAGCTTTGTGCGCGGCTCTGCTGCTCTGTGCTGCTGCTGCTGCTGTCATCACGGAGTCTCCCAGTTTGATAGTAACGCTGTGAATTGTGGGCAGGAGCGATCATAGCCGCCCTCTCCCTGCACCCACCCACCCACACTCCGGGGAGCCCTGGGGAGACAGCCTACAAGTCACCCGCCCACCAGGGCGCCTAGGACTCCTCCATCCATCCATCATCTACCCGCCGGGCATCAGAGCCACCGCTGGCACAGGTAAGTACCCAGCCCTGGGTACCCAGCCCAGGCCAACTACACCTGTGCCCTTGTCTGCAGGTCACTACAAGTGCCAATGCTATGACTGGGGCAGCCTGGCAGCAGGTGACATGTATGTGCCATGTATGTGCCACCCAGTGTCATGCCCATAAAGATTGTATAACAAAAAGTCATCACAATTTACTGATCTGATGAAAGTAAATGACAAGTGGCACCGGGCACCTCTCAGGACTATGATGTGGGTCCATAATGATTCGCCCGCCCCTGTACCACCTGCAGTATGTGCCCGCTCTGCCCCATTATGTGTTATATTCCTAAAGAGATGGATATTATGTGACAATTATTCTACACTGACACGGATACCCAGGCATGCCCGTGCCCACATGGGCTCCAATACATGATCGGGCAGAGTAACAAACCAATGTGACTGGATGTGTGCTACTTTTAGGTTGTCTTTAGTTGAAGTCTGTCTTTCTTTTCTGACTGTAGGACAAGTCACATCAGGTTTCTGTTGTGATTTAAGAGATTGATAACCTATTCCTTGTTAATCAGTATCAGATATGTGGGGGTCTGACACCTGGGACCCCCTAATGATCAGGGAATAGGGCTGGGAGCAGACAGGGATAATGTAGGGATTGGGACATGATCCGCAGTAACCTTGTCTGACCACTAAACAGAGAATGGAGCTGCTTCCCATTCGGTTTATAGCATTGGTATTGATCTGTGAGTGCCAGGGATCGGACACCATTGATTTTGATCTGTTATGAATATTTTTACCTTGCAAAAAAGTTGACAGGGTTCATCCATTCCAGGGCTATTTGGGGATTTTTAAGGAATGGGGGTTGTGGATATTGAGCAGCGATATAACAGGTTTATAGATTGGTAAAATAACCATTTGGAATCTCCGCCTCCCCCCAAAAATCATTGCTGTGTCTGTGATATATATATAACTGAATACGATGAGTGCAGTGTCTGCTGTCATATGTGATTCCCATCAAATAACTTCTTATATACGATACAAATGGCTAGAAAGCTAAGAATATAAGGAGTAACTTCTTGTTCCCTTGCTAAAAATTCATCATCTTTCTCCAAAATATTGGCACAAACCTCTAAGTGGTGTAAGCTTTGAATATAACAAAGTCCAAAGATCTATCAAATTCCTCGTCCTGCATCATTGACCATGACATGTCGAGACCAGTGTGTATAGGGGCTGAGGATCCTTTCCTAATACAAAGCTTTGGGGAAGTTGGATCCTTCTCTCCAAAAAATCTTCTTCCACAGAGTTGGAAATCCTTCATATATGGGCTCACCCAAAATTTTCAGGTTTAAGCAATATTAAAGGGATCAGGATTTTGTTTGTATATGGGCCCAGGGGCAGATAGAAATAACAAAAGCGCTAAACTCCTCTCTACGGGGCTTCTGTTAGCACCAGTGTGTCTGTATACAGAGGTTTAGTGATGAAGCTTCTTCCATCACCGTGCACCCACTATAGAGAGGTGAGAGTATAGCTTGTTTCTTTTATACTACCCCTGGGCCCTTATAAAAAACAACCTCATCTCTGATCCCGGACAATCTAATGTCTATGGTAGGCAAGAAAGTTAAGTACCGTATTTTTCGGACTATAAGGCGCACAGGATTATAAGGCGCACCATAAAGAAATGCCTGCTTAAATGTCTAGGTTCATATATAAGGCGCACCTTATTATAAGGATGAATGACCAGCAGGTGGCAGACCTGTGCACAGTACAAGGCAGCTGTTGTGTGTAAGTACGGTTCATATATAAGGCGCACTGGACTATAAGGCGCACCTTTTGATTTATGAGAAAAACTAAGGATTTTTTGTGCGGCTTATAGTCCGAAAAATATGGTAATTACATAAAAGTTTTGGCCAGACTAAAAAGATCAAAGTAAAGTTTTTGAAATAATAAGTGTCCTATTATATGTCATTGAAGACTGCACTCTCATAGGCTTGTTAGAGTGATTGCATCTTTCTAGCCTCCTATGGGTGTCAGAAGGGATTGTTAATGAACCCGTATGTTTCTTAGATCCCACATAGGGAACATATTGCACAGGACAGGAGTCCACGCATCGGATAGAAATATGATGCTTGGACTCCCTGTCTGCTGAACTTCAAGGCACCAGACAGGGAGTCCTTGCATCATATTTCTATATGAGGCAAGGAGCCAGTGTCCACTGCACTGTGTTCAGTCAGAGAGATTGGACCCACATTATCTACGTGTGGAATTGCAGGAGAAATGGTCTTGACTTTGTAGTGTAAAGCAGTGACATTTTTGCATCAGATTATGACGGCCTCATTCTTTTTCTGCCGCATGAACTTAGTCTAAATTCATCCAAAAACCTATATATGCAATAGTGATCGTATACATAAATGTAATATATAATAAACAGTAACTAGATTGTTGACATAAATGTAACTTTTCAACCCGTGTAGCAGATGTTGTGTGGATACATATTGTTACTTGTGCAGCAGGTGATTATAATACAGAGCTGTGTGTTGTATCTATAGAAGTTTCCATAGCGGATTTTATAAGTGGTTGATCTAATATCTGTCCCCATGACACAATGCCAGCAGTATGTAGTGTATGTCCAGTATGTGGCATGTGAGGCCGGCTAGAAGACATGGCCTGTTGTGTGTTTACAAGCCGTCTTTCATGCTGCGCTCTGCTGCTTGTCACATGCATTCATCCGGCCATCTCTGGGGAGGGATCCTGGCGGCGTGTTACTGGTTCTGTGGAGTTGTTGGCCGGTGTCCAGGGGAGGAGGAGAGCGCTGAGTGTATATTACAGATTTGTTACACTGAGCCGTGCACCCTGCATGGATAGTGATCTGAAAGTCATGAGCTGAACACTAATGGTTGAAGAAAATCTACCATCAAAATCCATCATGAAAAACCAGGGACACTTACTTGTAAAATGATGCTAATGATTTTACACCCCAGAGCCTCTCCTTGCTGTAGCTCCCCCGTCCCTCTGCCTGATCTAATTTCGCACAGTGGGAGCGGCACAGTGTAACATCTGTGGAGCTGCAGCATGGTGGGGCTATGGAAACGCCCCCCCCCCCCCCCGTCGGGGCGTGGTGGTATGGTGTAGGGCGCGCTTATTTAATCTGTGCTGACGGACCTCACACATGGACCCACTGATCCTGTAAGGCCGAGCACAGGGACGCTGGTTCTTACCCATGATTCAGACCAAGGTAAGAGGACAATTTCTTGGCGCTCTTTGCTTCACCTCCATTTTGCGCCCCTTGATATTTGTCGGCATATGAAACACACTAATTGCAAACTCCCCTTTTATAATAGGGACCATCCACCCCTGTGTCTCCCGCCTAAAGTAAGGTAGGACTGCTTAATATTGACACTGGAAATCTATTATATCACCCATTTGCCTTTGGGTGTCTTGGTCTACTGATTGAAACAATGTTTTACGTTTGTTCTTACTAGGGACTCTTTTGGCGCACCACACTTTCCCCTGATGAGCCCAGGAAGGGTGAAACAGGTCCTGTCGGGATTTGGTTGCCTTGACCCCTACGATGTGTATGAGTGGCTATAGGACGAAAAACTGTCCATAACTTACTATTAGACGCCTATTCTCTTTTCTACAGGAACCACTCCGGTTGTGTAGGCTTTTTGATAGGGCTATCCAGCCAGGGATAGGTTCCTGTTGGGGTTGTGGCCATCTAGGACCACGACTCTGAGGTTAGGTTTTCAGGGTATCAGAGAAGTTGGACTTGGGGTGTATCTGGGAGAGTGACATTGTCATCTTGACCCCATTCTTGACATCCGTAAGTCCCATCTTACCATGTTTACATTCACCTATCCTTTTCACTTTATATGGACACGGTGTGTCCCCTTTTTTCTGGACTAGCACTTTGACGTATCTCGCCTGAGACAACAGTAATAAGCACGCATCGCGTTCATTGAATACGGATAGCGTGTTTGGTGACATATGCTGCTGGGCCCGCAAGGTGAGCCACGTACTAGTTCCTCAGTTTTGTTTTCTGTATACTTTGAACTTTAAGGCCACCCAGCTCATGTTCTGCAAATGTCTATTTCTCTCTTAGATGGGGTTCATGCACAAAGGATTCTGCTTGGAAGCAATTTTTTGTATTTTGTATTGTATTGCATTTTATATATATCTTGAGACTTCAGTAAAAGTTACGTTTTAGATCACTTCTTTGTATGTATTTTTTGCTATAAGGATATTAAGTGATCACGGGTCATAAATTCTATTTGACCACTTCTGTGGAGTGTTTTCTTCTTGATCATCAGAATAATTATAAGTTGATAAGAAATATCAAATATAAGATTGCCACAGTCAGATTTCCAGATGAATGGGTCTAGCCCAACCTATTCTTCACATCAGTATTGGCTGCAATACCAGATGTAACCCACAAGTCAGAGGAGGCGCTAATCTAGTAAGAGAAAAACAAAAAGTACATCTCATACACTTTAAAATTATGTTTCAGAGGTAAATCGCGTACATCGATAGGTGATTTTGTAAAGACATAAATGGGTAATTTTATAGTAGATAAGGTTGGAATAAGATGCAAGTCCATCAAGCCCAAGCTAAAGGATATCAACCATTTAAAAAAAACCAAAAAAAAAAAAAAATCAGTTTCTCACCCATGCTCCTTTTGATGTTTATCCTGGTGCTGTCCTTCGCTAAGCAGCCCAGAGCACGGGGGCAAGATACAAATTATGCTTTTGTGACGTCACCTCCCGCTCCAACATGGGAGGAGGAGGCGGCATCTATTACGCAGGAGGTCTCTTGCTTTATGTCACTTCCGTCCTCCAGTATAACAGATGGAGGTTTGGTGGGGAGGTGCATAATTGGCAGCCCGGAGCGCCGGACATCCTGTCCCAAGTTTCTTTTCTAGGTGATCCCGGCCTGTCAAGGTTAGAGAAGACCAGACTGGTGGATCAAGAAGACTTGGAACGTAGGTGAGTATCTTTAGATGTTTTTTTCCTTAAACGGTTGATTTTGAAGTCTTGGACCACGAGGAAGTCTGATTTTCATCAAACAGGTGTTTATCGGGATGTCTGGCTGAACTGATCTCGGCATGTCAGTTCAGTTCCGGTCTCTGAGCGTTCAGTTCCTGATATCACTGTGTCCAAGGATGCTAGAACTAACAGACACAGGTATGCATTTCTATTGCTCTACTGAAACCAAACATGCATTGGGCTGGGATGGGTCATAACTGAGATATTGTTCATACGAGCGCATGGGTTTTTATTATCCTTTGTATAAAAGTAGAGGGAACCCTAAGGACAGCCCGGAGTCGCGAAGACTATGGATGTGTTGGTAGATGGCAACCTCCGGCAGAGCTAGAGACCCTCTTCAGTCTTTGAAAAGGGGCCTTCCAGAGAGTTCATTGGTTATTCAAGATAAGGCTAGGGAGAAGTGAGGGATATTTGGGGTGCCTTGATGAACAAGACAAATCCTGGCAGGTGCCCCCCTCCCTTGGTACATGTATATATTTCCTATATTTCGTCAAATGAGGCTTGGAGTAAGTGACTTGTTCCAATAATTGCTATTCTAAAGACCTGCTCAGTATTTCACCTGCCAAAGCAGTAGTTTCTCCTCCGGAGCAGCTCCTCCTTCTGTGACCTGAAATACAAACTTACAACTTATAATCAATATACATGTATTTGCTGTCCATTATGTGACTGTGCCGGTACAGGCAGTCAACAGGTTACGTACAAGATTTGTTCTTATGTTGAATTTGTATGCAAGTCGGAACTGTATATTTTATCATTGTAACCCCAATTTTGGCATCTGTGACAATTGGATTTTAAAAATGTTGGATTGTCATAAGAGCCAGGATTGACAATAAAGCTTCATTACAGACACCTGTGATAACTGTTACAGCTGATCATTGTAGCCCGGGGCTAAAGTACAGTAAGTTACCAACATCCAGAGGTCCGTTTGTAACTAGGGGTCGTATGTAAGTTGGGTGTTCTTTAGTAGGAGACCGCCTGTATTGATAGCCAAGCGGTTTATCAATCCGTACTTTATCATTTCTCCGTGCTCAGCTTTTTGCTTTTTTTAATTATACAATATCATACGACATTTACATAATAAAAAAATCCTAAAATTAAAAACGTAATGGGCTGGAGATGAATAAATCCTATGTTATTGTACATGCAGGATGTGTGTGTACCGCATGTGCAGATCTGAACGGAGGTCGCGGAGTTCACGTCTTTATTCATGTCGCTGTAATGTTATTACCCAGCTCCTTTTCCAGGAAATATAATTTTCAGCTCTGCTTGTGCAAGAATTGTGTCTTTCAACCCAAATTGAATTATAAGAAGGAAATAATAGAGATGATAATGCGTTAGCCAACCGAGATATCATGGGAATGGTGGAGGAGCTGTGAAATGGATCATGGATTATCAGGGTCACGTGTTTATCTGTTAATGTGGCTCCTGTGGCTAAAATGGAAGTTTCCTAGAGGTTCTACTAAAAAAGCTGCTGCGGCCCATCTTTCCTGCCTACTGATGTATGGGATGGGTATATACTACATATGGTTATCATTGGCGATCTGGTCCTCTTAATCCTGTTCTTCCATGTTTTATGATATATAAAGGGAACCTGTCACCAGGTTTTACCCCACTAAACTATCCGGTATACCCCCTCAGGTAGGGTATGAAATGTACTTTCTAAATTCCCTCTTTTATGTGAAATCTCACCCATTTGCCTATAAAAAATCTCCCCCAAAGTCAGGTAAAATGACTCTTCTCACCTCATGTTTACATAAGATGATTTAAGTTTAGTGGTTGTAGGGGTAGTGTCACCTAAGAAACCCCTATTTTTAGTTCTATAGTGCCAGTGCTGTATTAAAGATAAGAATCTCATCTTTCAAATCCACTCAAGCTTGTGCTTCTGTGAGCTACAGAACTGGACATACAGGCAATTAAAAAAAAGGTGGGACCTGGATCCTTATCTGCAGCTTGTATTTACAACCATGTGTATAGCTGTGGTTCACAAACCCATAATCCTGATAGATCTGTACACAGAGCTTGTTTCTAGGTGCAATAGAACAGTAGGTTGGGCCTGTTGGGGTGACACTACCCCCACAACTTCTAAACTTGACTCATCTCGTGTGAAAATGAAAATCAACTTTGAAGTGAGATGTTTCTTGGTTTTATGAAGTCAAGGAGGCGGAGAGATTGATTGAAGTCAAGCTCTGCATTCAAGGACATCATTGATCTGAATTCTGTAAAGGACATTTCATACTCTACCTGTAGTGACTAGTAGTTTAGTGGATAAAACCTGTTCCCTTTAAATAACTACTAATTACTATCTGGCCAAAAGGTAGTCTACCATCAGTTTTGACCATAGCTTTGTGTCTTGTTAATAGCAGCAGGGCTGTGAAAGATGCTTATCTATTCCAGTATTGGAATATCTATTCTATGCACTGAGGCCTATATAATTATGATGCGGGACGCTTACCTACAAGGCCATATGCTTAGTTTCTATATAACTGGGGAGATGACATCTTCCCTTGAACCTCTGTCTACAATATAGCCAGCTAATATATTCTAATACATGCCTTTGGTTGGAGTAAATTAGGCTGACTGGGGACTCATTGATGTATCACAACAAATCTCCTTCCGTGTTATGAAATATTAATTATGGAGGTTCTTTTCCTTAGGGATGTTTTGTTCAGTTCCTCTGTTATTCCTCTTGGAAATGTGCGAACATTGGGAGCAAGAATTAACCTAGTCCATAGTTTGTGTCGCGACACTACTGTGATTGGTCGGTGTCCTCAGGTACATGGCCACATATGACATTGAGAAAATGGTTGTAATAAGCCGATATTGGACTTTTGTGTGATTAATATTCTGTATCTGGAATATAAATGATGATGTGATTCTGAAATTCCGCCTGATTCTAAAGTGAAATGAGAAACCTCCTAAGCTTTTTATCTGTGATATTGGTACGAGGCAAAGTGCCTGGAGCCTAAAGATTACGGACATTGTAAATGCCTCTGGCGAGCCGTCCCGTCCTCTTCCCATATAATTACTATGGCCTTTTAAAACATATTAGGGACTGATTTGTAAATATCATTCTTATTCCCCTGGGAGAAGAATGTAATTGTGGGCTTTTAGGTGGAAGCCATTGTCTACATTGGATCTGACATTTCTTCTCATTACATTAGGAGATTGAATATAGTAGGTATTTTTTTTTTTTTTTATAGTATTTTAATGCTACTGAATATTTGCTTATACTAGGAATAGAAGAAATGATGAGCACCGATATCTATACTATGTACATATGGATGTATTAGGTTGAGCTGGACATCTTTATGTCAAATCCTTATCGGTGGGGGGAGGCATTTAAATTGGTGTAATAAATCACTAGCAGTATGTTGCTAAGCAGCCGAGCAGATTCTACACACTGGGGCAAATTTACTTACCCGTCCCATCGCAATCCCCGAGGTACATTGTCTGACAAGGGTTCATAGCTGCCGCGATTCACTAAGATCGTGCGTCCAATTTTTTGCATTTGTCGCTTCCCCGCTCAGGTCCGCCAGAGTTCACCATCTTCTTCCCTGTGCATGTCTTGCGTCACAATTTGAATTTTTAAATTCCGTGGTTTGTCCGAATCAGTCGGGTTGTCCGATGGCCACGCCCCCAATTTGTGTCGCATGAAAGCCAGCGCCAATGCGCCAAAATCCAATTGCATGCGCCAAAAACCCCTATGCAATTCAGGGCAAATCGGAAATATTCGGGAAACCCAACATATCAGATTGATCAGATCTCCTGAAGTCCTGCCGATGTTGTCAATCACATGGGAGGAGGCGTTCAGAAGCAGGGAGAGCTTGACTTCAGTGTTAAACTCTCTGCCTCCCTGACCTATACATCTAACTTTAAAGATGATTTTCTGGATGATCCAACCGAACCATAACAGAAACATGATTTAGAAGTTGTTTAACTGCTTGACAACATACTGGTAGTGGTTTAATAGGCCAATTTCTGATGACAGGTTCCTTTTAAGGCAACTGCAGAGTATACATTTTTGATCAAATTACAAAAATATAATAATTTTATTTTCGGCTCATTTTTGTTTCCTGTTGGATCAGAGGCAGGGTATGAAGTGGCAATGTGAATCCAAATGTGGGGAGCGATTAGTGTAGTTGTTGCAAATTCTTTGCAGTCCACCTTTGCAGACTTGCCAGGAGAGGTGACAGGTACTTGCTCAGTAGTGGTTGATGGGGGGTATAATCTAATACATTATTTGGAAGATCAGTTCTTCTTTCTATTCCTGCAGTTTCATATAAATCCTCATTGGGGCTCATTCACTTAACCAGTCCATGGAGTTCACAGAAAGTGCTTTGTCCGATGATCATTCACTTAGATCGTGCGCCCGATATCCTGCGTGTGTCGCTTCCCGGAATTCACCACCTTCTTCCCGGTGTATGTAACTGCTTGATCTTGCGACACAATTTGAAAGTTAAATCCCACGCTCCGTCCGAATCAGTCGGATCACCTGATGACACCGCCCCCCCGCAGCACAGCTGCGCCAAAATCCGATCGTGTGCGACACCCGTTAATTGTCAAAGCCGTGCAAATCTCAAACTGTGCAAAGTCTGACAAAAATACGATCCGCGACCCTCCGTAAAAAGGCCCATTTTGTCCTTTTTGTGCAGCAGAAAGCCCAATATAGAACTCGCCCCACAGTTCCATATTGATTGTATTAAAAGCTCAGGAACCTTATTGTAGGTAAATACACAAGTTCTTGCAGCTACTATTGATGTGTTTTGATGTATGACATTAACAGCGGAGATTGGGCTGCAGTGTTACTCTGCAGGCGGCTACGGGGGAGGGGAATCACAAAATATCGGTCCCAGTAATTGGCATATTAATCATGTTTGTCAAGTTGTCAGAAATCCTGGCACTGTTAAAGTTTATTACATGAAGGAATTAGGAGCAGACCCAATAGTTGTGTTTCCCTTAGGTTCTCTCATATTTACCGCTCCATGGAGGAGATTTATCAGACGTCTTTTAGAGCAAAACTGTTCTAGTTGTCCATAGCAACCAATCAGAGCTCAGCTTTCATTGTCCCATTGCTGTTTATAAAATGAAAGCTGAGCTCCGATTTGCTTTCCATGAGCAACTAGAACAGTTTTACCTCAGAAACTTGATGATAAATCTCCCCCTATGTCTTTGAACTACTTGACCTAATGTTGGGAATGTTACAGCGTTATCATTACAGGTTCTGCACAAGGGAACTTAAAAGAAACACTCACATCCTATACAAATATAGTGGGGTGGGGGGGGCCTCTTTGCCCGGCCCTCTCCCCAACCAAATGGTATAGGGGCCGAAATTGTGACTAAATCCTGTCTTAAAAAAAATTGTGAAAAAGAAGCTGTGATTTCCCCCCCCCATGGTCACCTCTTGCCATTCCTTTTGAAATGTATTCTCCTGTCAATGTGACTGTACGGGGGCTTGTTTTATACTGGACGAGTTGTAGTGTTTAATGGGACATAAGTGTATTTTACACTTCTGTGCTAGTCATTTTGCAGACAACACAATAAAGGCGTTTTCAAAGACCATGGGGGGGGGGGGGGGGTGATTTATCACCGCTTCTATTTTATTTATTTTTTTAAGCCACTTACGTCCCATTAAACAGTAAAAAAAACAAGCCCCCATATAGTCAGATTCACAGAAGAATAAATTGAAAGAGAAATGTAAGTCTTAGCCCCATTACACTGCCACCTTGTGGGCAAATAACCATCCCCTAAGGCCCCACAGCCGCTTAAGGCCCCACAGCCGCTTAAGGCCCCACAGCCGCTTGTCGACGTCATCCTCATGAGATACAGGCACTTTCTTATTTTCTTCCTGAAAATGAAGTGACGGGACTAGAGGAAAAGGTGATCTAGATTACTGGAGAAGGACATTTTTCTACAATGAATGAGCTTTCTATGAAGGAGCCGCTGGTTTCCATCTCCCCGCACTCTCCCTCTGGATCCCTCGCTGGAGCCGCATTGTATTTCAGACTCCTCAAGGCCCGCTGAGACTTTATCTGAATCCCCATGGGAACTCGTGCAGCCATTCTCCGCTGCTATTGAAAAGCTGCTTTCTCAGACTGAAGCGTCTCTTATCGGCTGGATAAACTCCGACAAGAACGACTGGGGGGAAAAAAATGAGAATGTGTTGGATTTTGCGTATCCGGACGCCATTACAATATAGAAGAATTTTTCTTCTACAAAAGAGGAGAGGGCAGGGCTGAGCCATGTGAGGTGATCCGGTACAACAGTGACTTATATAGGGGATATATTTAGATCTAGTTATTAGCTAATCTGATTTTTTTTCTATTCCTGTATGGTGCCGGCTGTTTTATTTCAGGAGGCCCCGTAGATTGCGGTGACGTGTGTCGAACTAATGACAAAGAAAGAATTATGGAAAATCGTTGTGATGCTTCTTCCCGTGTCCTTAAATAATCCAGACCGCTATGTACTACGTCATCTGGAATGGACGTGTTTGTTCATCCTGAGCTCCCTGTTTTTATTAATATACAGTAACAGGGCATATATAGCTATTAGTTCACTATAAATATCTGTCTAAAATGACTAGTGCCGCATGTATTGAGTGTATTAAATGTTAAATGAAAAAGACACCTTTTTCAACTGGTGCAACAAAATAGGTGCTGCACAGTGGAAAAGGATTCAGCTCAGCTCCTCCTGCTCTATAACATGCTGCTTGTATATAGGGCACTATGTACAATCTGCTCAGCTCCTCCTGCTCTATAACATGCTGCTTGTATATAGGGCACTATGTACAATCTGCTCAGATCCTACTGCTCCATAAAATGCTGCTTGTAGATAGGATACAGTGTACCTAACCAGCTCCTACTGCTCTATAACATGCTGCCTGTAGATTAGATGCAGTATACATTCTACCCAGCTCCTTCTGCTCTATAACATGCTGCTTGTATATAGGATGCTATGTACAATCTGCTCAGATCCTACTGCTCCATAACATGCTTCCTGTAGATAGGATACAGTGTACATCGGCACAGTTCCTCCTGCTCTACGACATGCTGTTTGTGTATATGACGCTATGTACAATCTGCTCAGCTCCTCCTGCTCTATAACATGCTGCCTGTAGATAGGATGCAGTATACATTCTACCAGTACATTCATGTACTGGTTCTCCCTGGGGCAACCCCTCAGTGTATGTATGCTAGGTCCCTGGGTAATAGATGGGGAGCCTCTGGTGTTAGATAGATAGTCCTATCCAGGGATCAGATGGAGGCAACGTTGTGCAAATCAACTCACGGTTCTTTATTGAACAGGTAGCAGGCAACAGGCCTGAACAGCAGATTCTGGTACTGGAGTGGTCGTGGAGAGTGGTCCTCAGGAATAATGCACCAGCCTGGTAGTAGATGGAAGCTGGGGCAATGGAGATGGAGCTGTGTCCAAACTGTGGAAGCTGCAGCTCTGGATTAGAGTCTCCTGACTCAGTTCCTGGGATGAGGTTAAGTGTCAGTACTGAGGGTGTACTGAACAGTGTCTCTCTCAGTTCACTCTCTGTAGACAGAGCTGATGGTAAAGAGACCGGCTCCTGAGAAGGCGCATGAGGTCCAAGAGACCTGTGCTCCCGCTACTGAGGGGTTTTGTTACTCACCCTGGTCAGGTGGTAGCACCTCTCCAATCACACTGCAGTGTACATACAGCCAACTCATTGGTCAATAACTTACACCCACTTAACTATTGCCTATCCAGGCAGAATCTACAGCTGCTAATTACTTGAGACTTCCCTGCATTATCCCTGGGTGAGTTGATCAGACTCGCTAGATGGATCCTGACAGGTTGAGGGCCTAAGGGTGAAGACACACTTGGCGTTTTTAGGCCGTTTTTAGTTAGTGTGTTTTCAGATTGTTAAAAACGCATGCGTTTTTTGAAAACGCATGCGTTTTTGACCAGTTTGGATTAAGATAATTGGTCAAACCTGTCAAAAACGCATGCGTTTTCAAAAAACGCATGCGTTTTTCAAAACAGATGCGTTTTTTAACGATCTGAAACCGCACTAACTAAAAACGGCCCAAAAACGGCCTCAAAACGCCACGTGTGTCTTCACCCTTAGGGTGAGGTCAGACGTTGCGCTTTGTCTGCGCTTGCAAACGCAGACAAAGCAGCGCCCACTGGGGTGGGCCGCAGCCCGATCACATCGGCGTTTCTATGGAAAACGCCTGCGATTGGGAATGAGCCGCCAGTGTTTTGCATTAAATTAACGCAAAACACCAGCGGCTCATCCCTGATCGCAGACGTTAGAAACGCCAATGCGATCGGGCCACGGCCCACCCCAGTGGGCGCGGCTTTGTTTGCGTTTGCAAGCGCAGACAAAGTGCCACGTCTGACATCACCCTTAGGGTGATGCCACACATGGCGTTTTTGGTTCGTTTTTAAACATCCATTTTCAGTCCGTCTTTGGCAGTTTACCATGCATTTGGCTGCTGACAACCTGTTTATCTATTAAGATAATTGGGAAAAACGAACTAAAATTGGACGAAAAACCCCATGTGTGGCATCACCCATGCGTTTTTTAACGGACTGCTTAAAACCGGACCTTAAACGGGTTCAAAACGCCATGTGTGGCATTACCCTCATTCACAACTACCCCTTTGCCTATACGTTGGCAGGGCTGTTGCACACTCCTATTAGACAACTCCCCAGTCTTATACCTCGGGGTGATGGCACACGTGGCGTTTTTGGCCCGTTTTTAAGCAGTCCATCAAAAAACGCATGCGTTTTTTAACAGGTTTGACCAATTATCTTAATTGAAACTGGGCAAAAACGCATGCGTTTTTTGACGGACTGCTCAAAAACGGCCCAAAAACGTGTGCCATCTCCCTCAGAGGTTTAATCATTCATGGTCAGACACAGAGATTAATCTGGTGCAGCAGAGATTTGTCTAGTCCTACTCTGCACTGGTCTAATGACCGACATAGTAATACGTCTACCACATCTGTCGAAAATGTTTATTTTCCCAGTGACATCTCTGTTATACTGCAGTATACAGTAGGTAATTAGTATTAGGACAGTACACACAAATAAGATGCGCATTTCCTACCACTGGTCTCATAAGGGTATAAAGAAGAATGGGCCCCTTTGTTACTGAGGGTAACAAAATGCACCTTTGCGACATAAAACATCATTATCGTTGAAAATTTCACGGATTGTGTCTCTGGTATCACATATATAGACCATTATATTTTAGGAAATTTGAGGCAGTGCCAAAGTCACCTATAGCACAAATGCTGCCAGTCCCTTCACATATCCTAAGAATTCCCAGCCCTTGTGTTTTCCAGTGAAGTGACTCCTTTTATAGAAGTTGAGGCGAGAGAGCGCTCAGGATTTCAGGAGACACGTTAATAATTTAGCGTGAGTTATTGCACCCTCCCCGCTAGCCTGTTCTCCTGTTTACAATCGCCAACACTCTCGCATCGGGATAGTGGGTGACGGCCAAGGTGTGCGCCAGGTTTTTTTGCTGTCCGCTTGGGATCACGTAGAGCGTAGGACAGTGACATATGTCCCGATCTCTTTAGGCCAGACAGCAATGTTTACATGGCTCTCCTTAGGGTACGTAATGAATTTGGACATCTCATTTGGTAATCTTTGCTAATTTCATAGGGCCTCTTGTAACCTCTCTATGCAATATTCTAATTTATGTGATTATCTGCTGAGATTCCTGTTCTATAATATACTACCTGCAGATAGGATACTTTGCACAATCTTCTCAGTTTCTCCTCTTTTATAACATGCTACATGCAGATGAAACACTACAGTTATATGCAGTCTGCTCAGCTCCTCCTGTTCTATAACATGCTACATGGAGATGGGACACTATATACAATTTGCTCAGTCCCCCTGTTCTATAACATGCTACATGCAGATGGGACACTAAATACAATCTGCTCAGCTCCTCCTGCTCTATAATATACTGCCTACAGATGGGATACTATGCACAATCTGCTCAGCTCCACCTGCCCTATAACGTGCTGCCTACAGCTTTGACACTGCACAATCTTCTCCATTTCTCCTCTTTTATAACATGTTACATGCAGATGAAACACTATATACAATCTGCTCAGCTCCTCCTGTTCTATAACATGCTACATGCAGATGAGATACTATATACAATCTGCTCAGCTCCTCCTGCTCTGTAACATGCTGCCTGCACATAGGACACTATGTACAGTCTGCTCAGCTCCTCCTGCTCTATAGCATGCTGTCTGCAGATAGGACATTTTGCACAATCTCCTGCAAGTTGCCTGCAGATGGATCTTACATTATATTTATGCATATTAAAGCTTTGAATGTCATATAAGTTACTCGTATCTTGATAAGAGAGTCTAATTTGTGCGTCCCTGAATTGCATTGCATGTTGATCTTCACATGGCAGTCCCATGCAACCCCAATAGGTGTTCAGGATTTCTAAAAATGATATTATATAAAAATTTTATTATTATTTAATAGCCATGTGTCCTAATGGTTTCGAATTTGGTAAATATTTTTTTTTTTTTTTTGTGATGCCCTGTAGGTGTCGCTGTTGCTGCTCCCGTTTATGAGCTTAGAACAGAATTGGAGTTTATTGGGATAAAACTGCAACAGGGGATGAATAGAGGGAACGTGTAATAAACCTTCAATCAAAATCATTATTCTTACATCCCTCGCTATGTTTCATCTCAGTTTTTCCAAGAAATAAAAAAAACGGATGAGTGTGGTCTGTGTCTTCTATGGCAATGGATCATTGAAAAGCACATAACACTTCGGGCAAACTGCGGAATTTAAAAATGAAATTGTGTCGCAAGATCAAGCACTCACATGCACCGGGAAGAAGGTGAACTCCGGTGGACCTCAGTGGGGAAGCGACACACGACTTTAGTGAATTGTGGCAGACCCGAATCCTCGTTGGACAACGCACAGCGGGGAACGCGACGGGACCGGGTAAGTAAATGTGCCCCATTGGCTCTTATTGGAGGTGGCTCAAATAAAACACTTATAAGTTGACCAGTAAGAGGGGCGAGGGCACTAATCAAGAAGGGGTCCTATAGAGGGGGTCAGTAATGGGGTACAAATAAAGAGGGGTTAAAGGGGAGATCTGACATATCTATGAAGGACAAGACTAGATTTTTAATGGAAATTATTGGTTCATAAAGAAATCATGATACAGCAGGCAATATGGCTGCCTACAATTGCCATATTTTTTCCAGCAGGCTGTTGGATTAGATACATATGTGCTACATCTGTCAGTATCTGCCCCTTCTGTATATTCTTTAGGCATCAGCTTCTGTTGAATATATTTGATGTTGAACATATAAGCTCCTCTGTATTCTCTTTGTAGCTGTACAACCCCCGGGGGCTTCTCTATAGAAGAGCTGCATTTAATAATGAACTATCTTGGACTCTATCTTGTTCCGTCACTGGCTGAGCCGGGATATTATCTCTGGCTTTGGGGCTTTTGTATATATTTTATATTAAAAACCAAGGCGCGGTGTATCCCAGCTGCCGCTCCTCACTGAGAATGTTTGTATTTCCTAATTAATTCTAGTTAATTTCTCCCTTGGTGCTTGTATATTTGAACACTGCTCAGTGGCAAGATAAGGGATCCTGAATGTTTGTACAATTGGTGGTAAATACATTGTCTGACAGGCATCGCTTGCCTCTCCTTGGTACCGGGCATCACACGTGAGACCCATCTATATTTATGGATTATTCACATTTTATTCTCTCCCATCCGCCAGACTCATTGTAATGTTTATTTTCCAATATACTTTCTGTATCATTTCCTCACAGTTTTCTAGATCTCTGCTTGCTGTCATTATATAGGAAGCTTCATTGTTTATTTCCAGTGGATAAAAATCCATGGTCACACAGGTGCACGGCTCGTTATATCACAGAGAGTAATCAGAGCTGTGTGATATAACGAGCACATGTGCTAAAATGTGCAAAGGGACGAAGCAAATTAAATATAATTGCATGGTACCTCAAATATTGCAAAGTCCCGGCCTAGAAAAAAAAAGACATAATTACCTAAAGCACATGAATGGTAAGGTGCAGGGAGCATAAGAGTCTTCTTATAGTTGTTATCCGTGTGTTTCTTCTTTCTAAAATCAACATTTAAAATTATGCTAATGATCCAGAAGGGCTCCTGGGGTGTGTTACCAGAGCTCTGTTTTCACAGTCTTAGGCTACATTCACATGAACCTATGGGGGGGGGGGGTGTATATATGTCCGATGTATATACGTTGTATATACGTCTCCCATAGACAGCAATGGGCGCACGGCGCATGTCCTGTCCATACATTGCTATGGAAAGGGAGGGGGGTGAGCAGCGCCCATCTCCACCTTTTCTCTCGAGTGCTGATGTGTGCCCGCTGTACAACAGTACGCCGGGCACATATCATGTGAATACAGCCTTACACTCTCACCCTCTCCCTGCTCCCTCAGCACTTCACCCTCCCTCTGCCTGATGTAATCTCACTGTAGCAGTGAGTTTCAGCACACATTGAGAGGGGGAAGTGCTAATTGTACACTGTAACAGCATATGAAGCTGCAGCATGGAGGGGCAGTGGTAACACCCCAGAGCTCTACTGGTTCATAATTGTAAAAAGTTAGTTTTAGAAAGGAGGAGGCCATGGATAACAAATATAAGACGATTACCACAGTCCCGGTGCCTGGATCTATGAGTAAGGCCCGTTCCACACTTGCGAGTGGGATGCGATGAACTCGCATCACACTCACAACGCATGCTGCTGGGAACGCACGGCCCGAACGCTGCACACTGGGAGTGAACTCAGCATGTCAGTTCACTCCCGGTGTACAGTGTTCGGGCCGTGCCTTCCCGGTAGCATGCGTTGTGAGTGTGATGCGAGTTCATTGCATCCCACTCGCAAGCGTGGAACGGGCCTAAGTGTCCCTGGTTTATCATGATGGATTTTGTTGGCAGATTTCCCTGCCCCCTGAAATTCGATGAGCTGAGTGGGCATGTGTATAGGGGAGCTTTAGTGTAGTTATAATGTTTGCTCAGCAAGATGTAGAAACACCATTTTTCTAAGTCCCTTCATCCCATTTTGTTTCCCTAATTAGAAATTGTCATGAACCCATGAATCACCTCCCAGTTTCCCCCCCCCTAACATCCCTTTAATGCTGAATCTCTTTAGACGTGCCAATAAAATAAACCTCCCATTAAAGCCAAGTGCCTTTGTATCCCATTAAGATGCAGCACTGTCATTTTACTCTCTCACTTGGCACTGTGGAATCGTGGGAGCGAGACTTGGGGGTCGGCCAAAATCGTCTCCCAAACGGCGACAGAAACGGCAGAACAGAAAGAAATAAATATCTCATCCCTGCGCCGGATCCCTGGGGATAGTCACATTGTTACTGACCGGCCCTTTTCTTAAACAGCTGCTTCTGATTTTGGGGAAATTAAAGGGATATTTCATTTCTATGACCAGGGAGGACGTGCTACCCTGTGCTGTCTGGGATGTAGAAGTTTGTGCAGACAAGGAGCTGTCTGGGAATCGTCAGACACCGTTAATTATTTAGAGATCTTGTAATTAAAGGTGTAGTTTCACCTGATCGGACGAGTAAGGATGAAATGTCATCTCTTTACTTTCCCTATATCATGTATTTACATGGTCACTTTTTTTTTTTCCCGAAATCTCTAGGACTGTCCGTAAACGTAGCAGGACTGGGTCATGTTCTACTGTGATTTTTGTGTTAAACAAAACACCTTCCAGCTACACTTCCAAAAACTTACCATAAATGGCCATGTAAGGCTCTACGTACAGACACTGGAGCTTAGGAGTTATAACTGAGAGCTTAAAGAGAACCTGTCACCACATTTGCACATATACAGCTAGTGACAGGTTCCTTTAGAGTCCTGTTATGGTAACTAATGGACACCCTCCTTTTAGCTAAAATTAGTTTCCCTTCCACATAAATCAACATTATATTAAATTCCCTGGCATCAGAGACATCACAGCTTCTTTCGCCTCCTAACATTAGCAAACTGTACAACATGCATATATCTAATCACATGAAATCACAGCAGTTAATTTGCATGACAGGTTTAAACTTCCATTTCTGACTTCATTATTGGCTGCCAGTTTTTTTTGTTTTTGTTTTTAATAAATAGGGGGTCTTAAATGTACCTGTATTTTTAATCCTATTATTATAATAATATTTGACCAATCAAAATTTGGAAGTTTGGAGTCCCAGTGGAAGTTGTCCCAGTGGTTCTCCTGTGGCTCTTCTACGTTTTTCCGTCCAAAAATAAAGACTTTTATTCCCCATGTTTTTTTTTTCCACATAGATCCAGTCAAGGAGACGGGAGAGCTCTTGGATGAGGTCAAGCTCCCTCACCTCCTCATGGCTGCTTAACTACGTAAATATGCTCTCACTGTCCCCACCTCTGTGTCACTGTAATCATGTTTGAAATTTTAGCGCATGTGTGGTGCACCTGTCAGTTCGGCGATGGGCTCGGCCGGTTCCACAGGTGTACAGTAATGTGATGTGAGTAAGAGCTGGTAGGCTCTGAGGCGCATGGGCAATGAACCAGCTACCTGTCACTGATGCACGCTGGGTGCACCTGTGAAGGACCACCGCGCATGCACTGTCATTTCCAACAGGATCACAGTGACATGGAGGTGGGGGCAGTGCAGAGGGATGGGTTTTACAAAGCTGAGTGGCCGTGAGGATCCGAGGGAGCTTGACTGCATCCAAAAGCTCTCCCTCCTTCTTGATTGGATATATGGAAGAAAACACAGGGAATAAAAGTCTTTTTTTTGACCGATGGAAAAAACCTAAAGGAGTCACATGAGCACCATTGGGACAAGTTTACAGGCTTGTATAAGGAACTATTTGCGGTTTATTGAGTTTAAGGTGATGGGTTCCATTTAATAATCATATCCACCCAAAAACTGACTTTGGCTACAACTACAACTAGCCTTTAACTTAATGGATTAATGTTAATAATGTTAATGTTATTAATTAACACGCATGACTCATAGGCACATGTAATATGACATACAATAGAGAGATTTCAATTGCAGTTTTTTTAATGGAATCCAAATCCATACTTTATGGAATTGTTGATATCAACAAATATTTTAGTGTGTCATTTTCGCCATGTTTCCTAGTGCTTGCTGCTTGTGATATACATAGGAAATCTTGCATTTGAATTTCTTAGCTTAAAACTAAAGATAAAGATTATCTTTTCTACGACCCAACTGAGAAAATCTTCACAAAGATTCTATTGTTATTGAACTTTTCACCTCTCTATTGAAGCCAATATCAATACTAAATACATGCAAGGAAGTCCTTTTATATATATTAGGTACCAAAGTACAGCTGATGCATGCCAGATGCCCAGGACCTTAAAGGGAACCTGTCAGCAGAAATCAACCTAATAATCCACTCCACTACC
This sequence comes from Engystomops pustulosus, assembly GCF_040894005.1. Taxonomy (NCBI): domain Eukaryota; kingdom Metazoa; phylum Chordata; class Amphibia; order Anura; family Leptodactylidae; genus Engystomops; species Engystomops pustulosus. Next base: position 18,864,109 of record NC_092421.1, on the reverse strand, counting down.
AGTATGTTGTCAAGCAGCTGAAATCCTTCCAGATCATGTTTCTTTCATGACCCAGTGTGGTGGAATCATCCAGAAAATCTACTATGACTCCAGGTAAAGTCATAGTATAAAGTCAAGGATGTGGAAATTTTAACACTGAAGTCAAGCTCTCTCTTCCTCTGAAAGCCCCTTCACTGTAATTGATGGTCCTGCATCCAGAGACATCACTAACCAGATCTCCTGAAGTCACAACCACAATGTCAATCACATGGCAGGAGGCGTTCAGAGCTCTCCACCTTGACTTCAGTGTTATACTCTCCACCTCCTTGACTTTATACAACGAATTTACAACAGACAAAGGCTGTGCAGATCTCTTTGCATGTACAGCAGGTGATATAAGTATTGAAATCTACACCAATATACACTCACCAGCCACTTTATTAGGTACACCTGTCCAACTGCTTGTTAACACTTAATTTCTAATCAGCCAATCACATGGTGGCAACTCGGTGCATTTAGGCATGTAGACATGGTCAAGACAATCTCCTGCAGTTCAAACCGAGCATCAGTATGGGGAATAAAGGTGATTTGAGTGCCTTTGAACGTGGCATGGTTGTTGGTGCCAGAAGGGCTGGTCTGAGTATTTCAGAAACTGCTGATCTACTGGGATTTTCACGCACAACCATCTCTAGGGTTTACAGAGAATGGTCCAAAAAAGAAAAAACATCCAGTGAGCGGCAGTTCTGTGGGCGGAAATGCCTTGTTGATGCCAGAGGTCAGAGGAGAATGGGCAGACTGGTTCGAGCTGATAGAAAGGGAGACAGATGGGCTACAGCAGCAGAAGACCACACGGGTGCCACTCCTTTCAGCTAAGAACAGGAAACTGAGGCTACAATTTGCACAAGCTCATCGAAATTGGACAGTAGAAGATTGGAAAAACGTTGCCTGGACTGATGAGTCTCGATTTCTGCTGCGACATTCGGATGGTAGGGTCAGAATTTGGCGTCAACAACATGAAAGCATGGATCCATCCTGCCTTGTATCACCGGTTCAGGCTGGTGGTGGTGGTGTCATGGTGTGGGGAATATTTTCTTGGCACTCTTTGGGCCCCTTGGTACCAATTGAGCATCGTTGCAACGCCACAGCCTACCTGAGTATTGTTGCTGACCATGTCCATCCCTTTATGAGCACAATGTACCCTGTAACATCTGATGGCTACTTTCAGCAGGATAATGCGCCAGGTCATAAAGCTGGAATCATCTCAGACTGGTTTCTTGAACATGACAATGAGGTCACTGGACACAAATGGCCTCCACAGTCACCAGATCTCAATCCAATAGAGCATCTTTGGGATGTGGTGGAACGGGAGATTCTCATCATGGATGTGCAGCCGACAAATCTGCGGCAACTGTGTGATGCCATCATGTCAATATGGACCAAAATCTCTGAGGAGCTTCCAGCACCTTGTTGTATCTATGCCATGAAGAATTGAGGCAGTTCTGAAGGCAAAAGGGGGTCCAACCCGTTACTAGCATGGTGTACCTAATAAAGTGGCCGGTGAGTGTATATTTGTTAAGGTGCTATTGATGTTTATGTATCACGAGATGCTGGTAACAACACTGACAAAGAACTCAACCTTGTATGTCCATAAATTAACCTCTTCGGGACTCTGCTTATTTTGGCCTCTAGGTCCCGGCCCCATTTTTCAAATCTGCCCTGTGTCACTATAAGTGGTTATAGCTGTGGAAAGCTTTAACATATCCAGGGGATTTTCAGATTGTTTTCTCTTGACACATTGTATTTCAAATTTCAAAAGAAATAAAAATAATACTTTTTCTGAACTTTTTTTTTTTACAGCGTTCACCATGCGGGTCCAATAATGATTCTGTTTTATGACACAGATTGTTATGGATCCGATTCCAAATATGTGTGTTCTTGTTTCTTGTATTTTCAATTCTACTGAATAAAAACTACCGTATATACTTGAGTATAAGCCAAAACTGAAAATCTGCTTTATACTCGAGTCAAGAAAAAAAATAAAGTCGAAACTGATTGCTGGGGCAAAAGAGGGGCCGGCTGACTGTTGGGGCAAATGGGGACTGGTTGTATACTGGGGAAGCTGTGACAAATACATTTCCCACCCTAGGCTTATACTTTAGTCAATAAGTTTTCCCAGTTGTTTGTGGCAAAATTTTTAAAAATTACTTTTTACAGGCCCAATTACAATTTTGTTTAATTATACCAATTGTTACAGACGCCTCAATACCAAATATGGGGGGGGGGGGTGTTTGTGGTTTTTGTACTTTAGGAATTTTTTTTGTATGAGAAAATGACATAAGGGCTTATATATTATTAATTTATTTTTTTAATGTTTAAAACCTTTATTTTTAAACTTTTTTTTTTACTTTATGCAAACTTGAACTAGCAATGCTCTGATTGCCAGTTGAAGTCCAATACACTGTTCTACAATACTAATGTATTGTAAAGCAGGGTAAACTGTATGGCATGGTCATGCATGCTTAGATAGTTTATAGTCAGACCAAGAAGGGGTCTTATTGCAGAAGAGATCCAGCAGTGCCCCAAGGCAATGGGCAGACCTTGGGGCTGCCCCGAAGAGGATTGGATCCCCCGGTAAGAGGCACAGGTTTTCCGATCCTCTTACTCTTGTAATGGGTTAGCATTCAGCAAGCTCCAATTGTGGGTGTTAGAATGCGGTGTCAGCCGTACAGTGTCCGTTTGTGAGCCGGTACCAGAAGCTGGAAGTAATGGCACATCCTGAACTATTACGTCCAGGTGCGGGTAGGGCTTAAGTGGTAATGACAAATAACAGATTAAAAGTATTGAACATAAAAAAGAGAGGTGCAAAAAGCCATGGACAGTCATGACACCAGCTGAAATCTATTAGTAATTAGAAAGCAATCCCAACATTTTTAGCACCACACTGTCCCCATAGAGTATACACTGCCAAAGAGTTTTTTTTCTGTATCTTTCAATGCCACATGGTCTGTGACTAGGCCACTCGTCCCCTGGGTGTGGCTATAGAGGAACGGTCCTCCCCACCCCCTCCCACTATGGGGAAAACACTCCTCCTTGTTTCCGTTCAAATGTATAAAACACCAATCACCTGGCTTAGCGACCCCACCTGCGTATGGCATCAAGCGATGTTCCGCCCGACCGCATCTGTCATTCTCACGCCTGTGCAGTCAGCTCGCCTAGCAAGCCGCAGATGAATATAGAGACAGTGTGGCCGGCATTTTGAAGGATTCTGAATTTCATTGTTTCATTGTTTGCTTTTCAATGCAGACATTTATTATACCCCAGTGCATTGTGCACCAGCGTTGGAAATAAGCCCCACCCCTCCACCGTGCCATATACAGCACAACGCTCCCGACTCTTGATGTAGCCTGCGCCCGGCTACGCTGGCTTACAATTCTACTTGAGTAACAGAAATCTTCGTACGGTAAGGAATTTAATCTTCATGTATTTAAAATTTGCATAACTTAATTTTCCGTAACATAAAACAATTAGGGTTTATCCATGCAGGGCGACTTTGCAGCGGGTTTGCTTGAAAGCCTCCATTGAAAACATTGCTCTAAACATGATTTATGTGGCGAGATTTGGGTCTGGAATGATGCTTAGTGTATGATTGGTGGCACGGCTCTTGTGGCTCCGGCTCTCCTTTTGGAATACTTTATAGTTGGCATCGGGACCCTTACCGGTGACACCCCTTTGGGAAAACATACACTTCTCCAGATGAAGAAAACTGTTCAGGTGAACAGAGGATACGGACAGTAGTCATGATTGAGAAAACTTTGACGTACAGGGTAGAAACACTAGCCAAAGGTGGGATTAGAGGAGCATTTTTTCAGTTTTTATGTTGACACTTTTGTGTGTAAACTGGAGATGTTACAATGTCCATAATACGATATATTACGATAGCCATAATAGCTTAGACTATTTTAGTGTACAATTTTTTATAGTCTGAATGTGTAAACACGGAGTCACAAGAAATGTTGCGAGATTTTAGTATTTAAGACTGCTGAATAATGAATACAGACAGTCCCTGGGTTACATACAGGCTAGATTCTTAAGGTTTGTTCTTAAAGGGGTATTCCCATGAAGACAAGATTCATTCCCATGAAGACCAGATTTAAATATACGCAGGATAACAAAATAACGCATTCTCCAATTCATTGTTATCAACAAAAATACAACATTTCACAGATATAATTCCAACCTGTCTCTATCAGTCCTGGTGTACACAATTTCGGGATCCAACCATGATTCTTCTGACTTCAGGGTCGGAAGCCACATTCTTCTCCTATCTGACGCCGCGCTGAGCTGCTCTCTGCAGTCCAGCCGCCACCCTTGCATTCCAGGACGAGCTCGCTCAGAGACTTCCTGCCGGCAAACAGCAGCAGCACATGAGGAGAGTAAAGCTACAAGCTATAGGCAGATAAGGTCTTTATCCAGGGTAAGGGGGGCATATTATGATGTGACTGAGATGTAGCAGGCTGAGAATGTAATTGCATGCAATATGCATGCCAGGGGTTCTGGATCTGTGGACCGTCTGGACCACCACGGGAGCTGGTACTAGCCGACACCTGGGAACGGAATCTAAGTGGCACCTGGGCTTCACCAGAGCCTGCCGCAAAGCTGGATGATCTTGCTGCAGCGGGGTGCCACCAGGTCGTTCCACAGGTGCGACTAGCCTGCGGTGGCAGCAGGAGAATAGCGCTGGAAGATACACTGATCTCACGGCAGGAACACAGGAGCTGGCACACGGAACAGGAACGCAGGGACGGACTCGCACACGGAACAGGAACGCAGGAATGGGATCACGGAAATACTGGAGACACAGGAACACAGGAACAGGATAACAGAAATACTGGAGACACAGGAGGGCTTTCACGTCACTGGTAAATTGCTGAAGATCCGGCCGGCATGATGGGAGCCGCTGGGTTGTATAGCAGAGCCAGATTAACCAGCGCCAATTACCAGGACGCTGGCCCTTTGAATGCCGAAGAGCCGGTGCGCTCCGCCCTAGGGAGCGGTTACACGCGCGGGGATCCAGAGCAGAAGCTTGGAGAGGTATGCCCGGGTCTGGAGGAACCGCAGCGGGGGCGGCACGGATGTGGCCGCGATCCTTGTCATGGGGGTACCTGTGACATTGCATCTTATGGATCCATCATCTCACATTTGTGATCTGTCTCATCTCTCTTTCTATATATGAGATACTAGTACAATGTTCAGAAGCTAAATGAAAGTGTATATAAACCTGGACTCTGATAATCTAAGCACATTTTCAGCACACACTATCTCACAGCACAGAGAGATCATGAAGTGTCTGCTTAGAGAGTCCCGCCCGCACTCTGGAATATTACACTGACCATCACTGATAGGAGCTAAAAAAGCAATAAAACGGAGTCAAATTGTAAAGTAAGGGGTTAAAAATGATCATGACTAGGGGATTAAAATGTGAGAGTATTCTTTCATGGGCAAACCCCTTTAACTTGAAATTGTGCTCCAGAGAAAACTTTTTTGTGTCTCGGAGTTTTCAAAATTTAGTCATGGGAACCAGGATTATTAATAAAGCTTTTTTTCAGCTTTATTTCAGACACATCAAAAAGTTGACGCGTTTCAGGTGGTGTTACCACCCATCATGTGTAGTACCACCACCTGAAACGCGTCGACTTTTAAAATGTTTTTTTTCCGGATATGCACGTCTGAAATGAAAAATAAGACACAGTTTTTGCCGGATTGTCGCTTGTTTGTTTCTAGTTTTCTACACCTGGTGTAGGGAGGAAACTTTGAGCTGGTCTTCTTTGCATTCATATGATTCATATGAACCTGTCACCAACTCAGCATTTTACATGTATCACATATTCCAAAATCCCATACCATGACAGTAGTGTATGTGCTTTTGTCGTGTTTTTGGGATGTGTACATCAGCTGATATAGGGATTATAGTAATCTCCCTGGCTCCCTGCCAACACCCCACATGAATTATTGGGGGTTGGGATTCAAATTGTAACAATCATCTGATTGGGATCCATAGACCACCCCTTCACGCTCTATTCCCTCCCCTGTGACATCACGGATGGGCGCCCATAAGGAACCAGATGACGGGCGCCTGGACCTTGCTGACATGGGCATTAAGAGCTGGCGTGGAGTCGACTGGCATATATTTGAGGGTTAGTGGCTGGCATATATTTGAGGGTTAGTGGCTGGCATCTATTCAAGTGGGTCAGTGGTTCGCATATACAGGGGGGATCCGTTGAGCTAGCATATATAGGGGGGTTGTCAGTGGCTGGCATATATAGGGGGTCAGTGGCTGGTATATATAGGGGGCAGGGGCTGGCATATATAGGGGGGGGTCAGTGGCTGGCATATATAGGGGCGTCAGTGGTTGGCATATACAGGGGGGATCCGTGGCTGGCATATACAGGGGGGTCAGTGGCTGGCATATATTCAGAGGGGTCAGTGGCTGGCATATATAGGGGGGAAGTGGCTGGTATATATAGGTGGGTTAGTGGCTGGCATATATAGGGGGGTCAGTGGCTGGCATATACAGGGGGGTCAGTGGCTGGCATATATTCAGAGGGGTCAGTGGCTGGCATATATAGGGGGGTCAGTGGCTGGCATATATATCAGTGGCTGGCATATATTCAGAGGGGGCAGTGGCTGGCATATATAGGGGGGTCAGTGGCTGGCATATACAGGGGGGATCCGTGGCTGGCATATATATCAGTGGCTGGCATATATTCAGAGGGGTCAGTGGCTGGCATATATAGGGGGGCAGTGGCTGGCATATACAGGGGGGGATCCATGGCTGGCATATACAGTGGGGTCAGTGGCTGGCATATATAGGGGGGCAGTGGCTGGCATATACAGGGGGGGATCCATGGCTGGCATATACAGTGGGGTCAGTGGCTGGCATATACAGTGGGGTCAGTGGCTGGCATATACAGGGGGGACCGTGGCTGGCATATATGGGGGGGCATTTCAGCATCAGATATTATATCACATTGCACAGTTTTTTGTGCTTTGGGTATTGCATCCGCAATATTTGAAGTGCAGGTCATCTGCAGAGAATTTGCCAAACGCCATCCTGTAGCTGACCCCACTTGTGTCCCCAACCTTAAGGAGTTAATCTATTATTGTAACATATTTTCCTTGTTCCAGCGCTGGAAATTGGCATTAGGATGAAAGGATTCCATTGTGGGAGAATAAGCCCGCTGGTTTCCTAGGATACAGGAGTAATATTCTCAGCTTTGGAAATAATCAGCATTCACTGATGCCGTAAGTTTTATAAACTTCAAAGAGACAAAGCTATTTATTTCTTGCGATTCTTTAATTAGCCGCTGCCCCCCCGGTGGAGGGGACTAGGTGATAGGTGAGGCCCCCAATTCCCTGATATGGTGTTCTTATCACAATCTCCGCTGAAGGATGCTGATAATACTTGCGCTCAGCTGATGGGGAATTACCTGTTTTTGCTAACTGAATCTGTCAGCGGAAAACTACATTTCTCGTGAGCACTTGGAATAGGGCGCCACATGGGCCACAACCTTGTCACTTATCAATGAAGCCCACAAGGTTTACCAGAAAGCACTGATGGGTGGGGGCCACCCTGACAATCGTTTGCTTGAAGAAACCAAAAGGGACGGCGTGCAATGGCTTGAAAGGGTTGTACACATATTGAAGATTATAGCAATTTAGTGTAATAGTTATGGGATTGCAGGTAGGTACATACCTTCGTAAATTCTGTATTGGGTCTGATTATTATGGAGTAGGGGTAGGCTGGTAGTGGGATGCCTTCTCCATCCAGGCTTTGGTCCTTGGACCCACAGGTGCAGGTCACGGGACTCGTTAGATTCCAGGCCAGAATCGGTAGGGGAGGCGCCTACTGGGGATCTCAATGCTGGACTATGTTCATACATTTTAGGCATGGGTGCCGGAGGTGGCACTCAGAACCCTTTCTGTGGGCACCCAAGTCTTCACCCCAACACAGAGTTCCTGCTCTGCGAACCCTGATTCTTCCTCCTCAGGGGACCCTGGAGGGAAGCTTCAATCCACATTTTTCCATCTTTCTATTGTATTGGTGAACTCAGGACGCCAATACGATTACCTGTGATGCATCAGGGATCAATAAGTTACTGCTTAAATTGTCCTGTTGGCACTTTGCGACATATAAGTGGGTTTTGTTTGTACTTTGGGCACTCTATCATACCACACATTGGGGCAGATTTAATTACCCGGTCCTGTCGCGATCCCCACTGTGCATTGGATTCGGGTCTGCCGCAATTCACTAAGATCGTGCGTCCAATTTCCTGCATGTGTCGCCGAGGTCTGCTGGAGTTCACCTTCTTCTTCCTGGTGCATGTAAGTGCTTTATCTTGCAACACAATTTGGTTTTTTAAATTCTGCGGTTTGTCCAAATCAGTCGGGTTGTTCGGCGTCCACGTCCCCCGATTTCTGTTGCTGCGCCAAGAACCCTGGGCAATTCGGTGCAAAAAGGAAATATTCGGGAAACCCAACCGAATCACGGTCCACAAACACTTAGTAAATGAGCCCCTTTGTGTTTTTGCTTATGCCTATGCTAAGGCTAAATTTATGTTTTTTGACTGCAAAGTGTGAATAAAACCCTTGATTTGGACTGCGTGTCCCCCTGCTTCCTGCACTACTACCAGGCGTCTGCCACAGCGATTCCTACATTACACTGTGTACAGTAAATCCTGACTGCACATTGAAAGAAATGTAAATTTAGATGATAGGTGGCCAATATAATTGGATGTGTATTCTGCTTCCCAGATGCAATTAAAGACTCGCTTAATAAATCATCTCTCCAATTAGATTTAATGCTGCCTTTCATCCCCTGTAAACTTTATTATTGAGCTAATGCCTCGCCAGGGCCACATAAAGGAAATCTACCACCAATATGAAGGATTGTAAACTAAGCACACTTGCATGCTGGTGTGTGCCCCCCATTGACATATATGGAGCTCCTAAGGCTCATTTGCATCATTTTAAAACTTTTTTTTTTTTAAGGCTTAAGAAGCTAAAAGAAGAGCAGAGTCTGCCTGAGGGGGCACACACCAGTATGTCAGTGTGCTTGGTTTACAATCCTTCATCCTGGTGGTAGATGCCCTTTTAACATTATCATTTTCCCACCATAACTGGTCATTCCATACATCTCTCTTAGGCTACGTCATGATAGGTTGTTGTCCTCTGTTCCGCATGCTCGTCTGTCTTATATCTGCTGAGTATGACTGTGTCACAAATACTTGTCATCCGACTATCTCATCTGCAGCCTGCTGTGAGTTTTCTTAGAGCTAGATCCTTGTATGACTTATTCTAGCGGCAGCAGGCACAAGACGTCGTAGTATACACAATAGGGCACATTTACTATGGTCTGTGCGCAAGTTTTCTGGCGTTTCTTTGCACCTTCTTTTTAGTCAAAACTGCTTGCACAGGTATTTAAGAAGGGTCTGCGCCACACATTTTGTGGCACTGCTGTGCTAGGCATCACGCAACACAAATTAGGGTGCGTTCTAGTGCGAATGTGCGCCAGATTTAACTTGCAGGGAACCTGTCATCAGTAATTGGCCCAATAAACCACTACCAGTATATTGTCAAACTGCGTAATACATTCATGGCCCAGGGTGGTGGCATTATCCATCAAATCAACTTTGAAGTGAGATATAAATTGGTTGTATAAAGTCAAGTAGGCGGAGAGAATAACACTGACATCAGAGTGGGGAACTCCTCCTCCTCCTCTGTGATTGACATCATGCATCGGACTTTCTTTGAATTGTAAAGTGCTTAACTGGTAGTGGCTTATGAAATTAATTTCTGATGACAGGTTCCCTGTTTGTAAGTTGGAACTGGCATATTTTATCATTTGAAACCCAGACAAAAAAAAAATCCCAGTGACAATTAGACTTCATTACAGACACCTTACAGCTGATCATTGCAGCCTGGGACTATAGTAACATCCAGAGAGCTTCACCAGAGGTCATAGTTGGCAGAGGAGTCTGTCTGTAAGTAGGGGTATTCTTATGTTGGGGACTGCCTGTACATGTATTTCACCTGTAAAAATAGGAAATTGCATCAAAACCTCTTCCAGACGTTGTGCAATTTTTATCAATGCCCTTATGATGGAGATTTAAAGGGAATCCATAATCAGGTCTGACCATAATAAACTGCAGAAAGTGCTAGGTAGATGTGTAAAAAGCAAACTTTTAATCAAGTTTTCCAGCTCCTGTAAGTGCTGTGGGTGGGTCTTTAGCCTGAAGAGCTTTCTGATCTCTGCAGTAAACTTTTCCTTAGCTCCTCCTCTCTACTCTGGGTCACTGCTGTAAGTATCCAACCAAAATCCTGATATGGCAGAGGGGAGGAGCTGTGGAGCAGCACAATGCAGGGAGCAGAAAGCTCTTCAGGCTGAAAGACCCACCCAGATCCCATGCAAGAGCTGCAACTCTGGAATATAACTTCACTTTTCACAGTCCTGTGACTACAAACAACATACACACCGGTATGATAACAGATCTCCAGGGCTGCTGTTTAACACTTTCTGTAGCTCCGTATGTCCACAAATGCTGACAGATTGGGGCAGATTTACTTACCCGGTCCATTCGCGATTCAGCGGCGCGTTCTCTGCGGTGGATCCGGGTCTTCTGGCGATTCACTAAGGCAGTTCCTCCGACGACCACCAGGTGTCGCTGCTGTGCTGAAGTCCGCCGAGGCCCGCCGGAGTTCACGATCCTATACTTGGTGAAGGTAAGCACGTGTCCCGCAACACTTTATTTTTTTAAATGCGGCGTGTTTTCCGAATCCGTCGGGTTGTGGTTCGGCCACGCCCCCCCCCCCCCCGATTTCCGTTGCGTGCATGCCGGCGCCGATGTGCCACAATCCGATCGCGTGCGCCAAAATCCCGGGGCAATACAGGGAAAATCGTTGCAAAACGGAAAAATTTGTATAACCCGCCGGTAAAACGCGATTCGGGCCCTTAGTAAATGACCCCCATTCTCTTTTACACTTGTTAACTAGTGGAGTGATTGCCAGAGACTCTGTATTATATGGCAACTTCTTCTCCTGAAAGTAGGGCCACAAGCTATAGCAATGCTGTAATCTAGATCTTTATTGTGGGGGTAGCTCCTCGAACCTACCATTTGCTCATAGAGCGTAAGTTCTTGTGAGCTGGAGCCTCACATATCTATCCCATGATAGGCGCTGTATTATTAAAGGTTGATTATTGTTATAATTGGTATGATTATTAAAGGGGTTGTACCAAGTTTACAAACTATAACTATCTGACCAGTCAAGGTCCGACTGCTAGGAACCCCACAGAATCCAAAATGATCCAGATGATTTGAGTGGCAGGTCACAGTGGTCTTTTGCAGCTACATATAATAGTAATTGGAGTGTCGGAAATTGACAAGTCTACCTCTCTCCTGTCTCTATAACCCCCATAGATAGTGAATGGGAGCGCCTGAGATTTCCAACACTTCCATATAGAATTAAATGCAGCGGCAGAACGCATGCTCCATCATGCTCTTTACGTGGATGACACCCACGTTTGCTGGATTTCTGGTTCTCCCATCGGACCCTTAAAGGACATCTACCACCAGGATGAAGGATTGTAAACCAAGCACACTAATATACTAGTGTGTGCCCCCTCTGGCAGGATCTTCTCTTCACTTAGCTTTCTATGCCCTGGTTTTCACAAAAAAGGCTTTAAATAGTATTCAAATGAGTCTGTGGGGCTCTAGGCTCCGGGTGTTAATGAAGCATGGAGCCCCTTAGGCTTGTATGCATGATTTTAAATTCATTTTTTTCTTTAAAAACAGGGCATAAGAAGCTTAAAGAAGAGAAGATTTTGGCAGAGGATGCACACACTAGTAAAGTGTGCTTGGTTTACAATCCTTCATCCTGATGGTAGATTTTCTTTAAAGATCACCTCTTTACCCCCTATAGACAATAGATAACTTACAAACTTGGCACGATCCCGTTAATACTTAATGTATTACATCAAATTACTTGTCCCCTGGCCGTAGCACAAACAAAGGAATTCATTTTGAATATTTTGTTCTATTATTTTACTTTTTTGGGGGGGGAATTTGTTATTCTCTCTTTTAAGCTTTTTCACAATATTTTTTTGATCTATGTTAAAAATAATAACCCAGAATTCAGTATCTGTATAGTGACACTTTGATGCCTTCTGTCAGAGGATATTGTGCCATATGCACGAGAAGCTCCCATAGTACATGAGAGATGACACCACATGGCATTTACTTTGTTTATTCCATTTCTGGCGTAGAATTGTGTCATTTAATGTTTCTATACAGCAGGAAATATAAGTTGTCCCAGTGGTAGCATGGCCGCACGGACCACTGGATTTATTCTGTATCGCTATATAACACATCCATTGGAGCGTGACATCACTTTTTATGATTTGGACAGATTGGGATCTGTATGAGGGCACATGTTGGGTTTGGATGTGCTCAGATTTTGCAGACTCCATTTTCCCAGATTTTCCTTTCCATGTCCGAGGCCTCATCGTGTCTTCCTGCTATTGTACAGTCGGGGTGACTGCATAATAACTGCTCACATAGATTTATTGGTTTCTAAAATTGGACGGAGACCTGGCTTGACCCCGATCTGCTTCCAGAGATTGATACCTGAGCCATTCTCAGTGCTTTGTTCCCAGCTGCCAAAATTCCAAGAAATAAACGTTCCATTTGTGACCGAGCCGAGCGCACTATTCTCCGAGGACCACCGCTAGGTATGTGTGCTTCCTGCATATTACAGTGATATCTTTCGCCTGACTGCAGGTGGTTTTGCCATAGTAACGCTATAAAAGACTCATTGCACGTATAGATCTTATTGTGCCGGCCGTGATTCTTTATTATATTCCATCATGCATTATCCATGTGACTGTGGCACAGCTGCTCTATGCATCCACATTACCCCATAATGGATTGTAAAGGGATTGACGACACCTCAATATATTGGAAAGTGCTCTCCATAACAAGCGCAGGGAGGATCACTCTAGTTTTGTATGGATAAAGATAACGCTATGGGGCACATTTACTATCAGGTTTTTCTGACACACGTGATCGGATTTTGGTGCAATCGCGCCGACTTTCATGCAACACAAATCGGAGTTGTGGCCGTCAGACAATACGACTGATTGGGACTGAGCGCGGGATTTAAAATTCAAATTGTGCCGCAAGACAATGCACTTACATGCACCGGGAAGAAGAAGGTGAACTCCGGCGGACCTCAGCGGGGAAGCGACACATGCAGGATCTCGGGCGCACGATCTTAGTGAATTGCGCCAGACTTTATACTGGTCGGACAAAGCACCTTGGGGATCGCAACAGGACCGGGTAAGTAAATGTGCCCCTATATGTTCTCCGACTTTCTATCCTATGTCCCAGAAAGTATATTTTGTTGAACACATTCACATGTATGGCCTCTATGGCGTCCTTTTGAAAGGTTGATTTGTAAAGCGCGACGAAATTTCATGTCGCTATATAAATAAAGATAATTATTATTATTGTATAGGCTCATTTACATGGCTGTGTATTTGGGCATAAGGGTGGACCGTATGCTTCAATGCACTTTATTTTAGCCTACGTTATGGATAACCTGAGCTAAGAGACCACTGGACTCTTGGCCTCCCAGTCTATAGTGGCCAGTTGTTGTTATGTCACCAAGCTTCGTGAGCTGTTCTCATTTTTGTCTATACAGTTAAAGGACAGCTACCACCAGGATGAAGGATTGTAAACCAAGCACACTGACATACAGGTGTGTGCCCCCTCTGGCTGGATCTGCTCTTCTCTTAGCTTCCAATGTCCTGGTTTTTACAAAAAAGCTGTTAAAATTATGCAAATGACATTAACATCTATGGAGCAGGAGACTCTCAGGATCATTTCATAATTTTTAAAGCCTTTTTTGTTCTTAAAAACAAGGACATAGGGAAGCTAAAAGAAGACAGATCCTGCCAGAGGGGGCGCACACCAGTATGTCAGTGTTCTGGGTTTACAATCCTGGAGGGAGATGTCCTTTAAAGTGACCAGAAAATACCTGTAAATAACTTATCGAAAGTTATGTTTACATGACCCTCAATGTTATAGACATATTATAATTGCCAGTCATGGTAATTACTCAGGCCCTAGACATGGAGGTATTTCCACTACAGATTACCCAATAGGTTACATCCGCTGTTTTATGACCTGAACCAGTGCTTAGACCTCTTGCACATAAAACATTTTTTCGTGGATGTGTTCTAGCCATCTCAATGTATTTTTTGTTTTTTCATGGGGGGTTTTCATGGCCCCATATGTGAGCTGACTGCCAGAGCTGCTGAACTCAGAGCTGCTGAACTTATTCCTATTTCTTTTCTTTTGTCATCGGCATGTGAAAGGACCTCACACTCATTGGGCCACAAATAAGAGTCGACAAGTTTGTCGTCTGCAGCTCAGGATATGCACACATTTCTCTGTTTAAAGGAAATCTACCATTTGTTTTTATGCATTATGAACCAAACATACCTTGAGAATGCTGTAGCTACACTGATGCAGGATCATATCTTGTTTAATCCCTGAGCTGAGTGGTTTTACTAAAAAAAAAAACCAAATATAAAATTATGATAATGAGGCCCTGTCGCTCCTGTACCCGGCTTAGCGCTTCTCCTCTTATCCTAATTATGCAGCCTTGTCCTGCCCAGCATAGACCGAGAATAGTCATCACTGTCTTGTCTCTGACAGGCAGAAGTAATCAATCACTGCACCATCCCTCAGCTGCTGTGTAAGAGTCATCCAGCACAGGTTGATTAGTCCTGTCTGAACAGTTCAGGCAGCTCTTTTATGTACGGAAGCCAGTCTACACCCAGTTTTCACAAGGTCCTGAATTTTATAATTGTTTTTGGAGCAAAACCACATGATTACACAAGATATGTTTCTGCATCAGTGTAGCTACAGTATTCTCAAGGTATGATTGGTCCACAATGCATAAAAACAAATGGTAGATTTCCTTTAAGACCTTATGAAGATCTCCATGCATCTCCAGATAGGTGCGCACCTTTTGAGGGTGAAGTGATAAGTGATCCAATTTTGTGAAAGAAGTAGCCTTTTTAGCTTTTTTTTTTCCCCTCTCTCTAATAATATGTCAAGTTACAGTTTACAATGATCGACCTTTGGTTTCCTGCAGAAAAAAAGCAGGAAGGTCTTTGCGTATGAAAAGTAGCAAAAGTTTTACAAACTGAATGGAAAGTAGTTGGATATTTCACATCAATTGGAACATATATACGAGACGGATGGAGTTGGGAGAACCCTAATTTTTCCATGATGTAAGTCTAGAGCAGGAAGTGGGCAACCTTTTTTATTATTCCTGGCTCTGTATCTCCTCTGTTCATTGGAAAACTCTTTGGATACTTAGGGGAAAAAAATGGAATAGCCAGTCTGGAGGAACCTGAATAAAAATCCTCTGGAGCTGCTGTGGCATTTGCTTCGGGCAGTGTTAGTATTACCTCAGTATTGGGATTTTATGTATATGTTTGTCAGGATGGATGTGTGGCAGCATACATTTGGACTTATTTTCCCAGATGATTCGACCTTTGAATTTATAGGGTCAGATGTCACAGTCATGAACGTGATCATTAGTATGAACCTGTCACCAGATAGAAGACTCCTTCATTGACCATTGAAAACATAACATTTCTATCATGATCCCCTTTTCTACCCTGCCCTTCTTCCAGCGTAGTGGTGCCCTATATATCAACCAGGCAGGAAGTAGGGCTGACAGATTGATGTAGAGCGTAGGTCTTACCCCTCGGATTTATAGTATGACCACGGTGAGGATACTTTTCATTTTTTTGCCCATATTTGTTGTGGTTGGGTTGGTATCTCTACCACATCTTGAATTCAGTACAATGACCCAACCCATGGGCAGTTGTAGCTAAAGAGGTTTTCTCATCTGGGCATTAACATTTAATTGAATTCATCTGCCATATGCATACATTTCTTCAATTGCGTGTAATTTAAAAAATGTACCTGTGTGTAGAAAATTTCCCATAAATGTTGTCATTTATGTCCCTTAGAAATGAGATTTTTGCCCTTGGATATGACTGTTGTTGCTGGAGTGATTGCGCAAAGAAACAAATTATGTTGTATGTGAAATGTCCAGCAATTTCTGCATGTCCCACAGCCGTCCTGTGGTAATTAATACCGAATCCAGGTGGTTGGGCAGGATGCTATAGTGCGTGTGTGGTCACTGCTGCCAGAGATCGACGGTGGTTGTATCCAAGGACTGCTATCTCATATGACTACATTTATGGGAAATTATCTTCACACTGGTACATTTTTGTAAATAACATACTACTGTGTGTGCCTGTGTCTGTCTCTCTTCCACACTCATGCAGCTCCCTCCCCACTTCCTGTGGTGCTGTGGAGGAGAGGAAGATGGCATGAGGTGATACAGGCACAGCTATTCCCCCGCCCTCCGCACTCATCAAACGCTGCTGGCAGGGAGCCGGGTAATGTGAATTAAGCTTATACAAAGTACTGAAATGATTCAGAATGCTGAAAAAAGAAGGTTTTAAAGTCAGCATAGCACAGGCTATTTTAACCTGTCACTAGCTAAAAATCTCATTCATGGTGACAAGTTTTAAATGGTTTTTCATGGGGAGGAAAATATATTTAAAGTGGTTCTACCAGGGATTGTTATAGCTTGTTTACAGGATAGAGGCTAATAATCTGATTGGTGGGAGTTTGACTGCTGGGATCCCCAACGATCATCACCGAACCCCAACATTCACAAAAACAGAGATTCCATTTTCACAAATTGAAAATTGATATGGCTCCCCCCATTCACTATCTATGAACGATGGGGGTCTAACTTGTAATTGGTGAGAGTCCCAGCAGCTGGACCTGCTGGACCCTATCCTCTGGATTATAAATAAAGATTATTATAACAATAATATTAATAACACTTGATAAATTCCTTTTATACCGCAAAGCATAAGGACCCAATAAACAGTTCTAACCTCACGGCCAGAGATTTCCAGGGCCACCTTCCTATGTCCGGAGACATTATTAAGTGGAGTTCTGGCAGCATGTGGAGCCACTGGGTCTGTAAGTGAATGGGAGCTGAGCTGCAGTTACACAACTTGGCCACTACACAGCGGTCAGAGCTGTTCTTCCAGTTCTGTCCTCTGTTAAAGAGGGAGTGCAGATATGATATACAGTAAATAGGTTTAGTGAAGTTGAATGTGAATTATCACAGTATCAGATGTGGGATGTGATGGCTGACGGTGCGTTCTGCCCTCAGGTGCGCTGCGTCACATCATCATACGTGTGCTCTGCTGGTACACATATGTTCTGCTCTTGCCACCGTCTGCAGCTGCTCTCCGATGCTATACGTGTCTCTGTGGATTTCCATTAATTGACAGTTTTCCACATTTACAAGGTGAGAGCGGCTGCTCCCCGTTGGTTTCTATTGTAAGTGTAATTGGATTTCAGTCCCTCAGTGAGGACTCGATTGAACTTAGAGTAAACCACAAAGGATTCCTGTATTACTGTATCCTCCGCGAAAGGTTACTGCGGTGTAAGTGTTAGTAAACTTTCACATACAGTCATGACGGCTCCATTTACATAGAAGAAGAGATGATCATAATATGGTGTATGAATATGAGTCAGTGGGTTACCCATTACATTACAGACCCCATACTGTTACCCAGCGCTATTTCCAATCAGCGTTGTCTTCCTCTGTACATATACCAAATACTGTATGCCAGGAATCACCGAGCCAATATTATGTTCTGTGTTCTGTGCTTATATATCCTGCATCAGTGTCTGCCACTGGGACAAGACCAGTGGCCCCAATAGTGACAAAGAGGCCCTACCTGGGGAGGGGGGGGGGGGGGGTTAACCTGTCTGCAGTGGCGGAACAATCTGATTGATAATTATAATCTTCACTCACCATAATGAAATATCTTAATAAACTGACACAATAGGGGGGGGTGGGTATCTTGTGTCTGAGCAATGGGGTGCGTCCTCAGATGTGCCCCGTACTGGATGGAGTGCAGGGGTAACGCTGGCCTGCAATTTATTCTTTATTATGGGACTTCTGGGACAGCGTGATAACATTTAATGAATTGCAGGTCTGTCATGTCCTCCTGTGCTCCATTTCGTGTTGAACTCCTCATATTACTGTGGACCACAAGTTGCTCGATCACTAAGAGTCTCAACAGTCGGATCCATCAGAGGATCGGGGCGAGTGTCTTTATTGGCACGACCTCTTTCAATATATGTAGTACAGCTTCTTTCCTTTTCTATTTCACTGACTTGTTGTCTTCCGTCTCACATTCAGACCACAGACCCCCATAAAAGTCAATGAGCCCCCTGCAAAAAATGGATTACACACAGACGACCCGTATGCCATAGAGAAACCTTCCTAGGGGTGTTAGCTGTTTTTAAGCATTTTGTGGCAACAATCAATTTTTTTTGTTCTGGACGTGTTCCAATTCAGACATCAAGGACGCGGATCCAATATGGACAACAAGCGGACTGCAAACTGACACATTTCTTACGGACACGTTTATGTGAATGAGTCATTTCTCTCCCTTTTTCCCTTTCTCCCTTTCTCTTCCTCTCTTTATTTCTGTCTCTATCTATATCTCTGTGTCTTTCTTTGTTTCTATCTCTTAGTCCCTGTCACTGGTGCCCCTGCGACCCATGTCCCGGGTCGCAGGTGCACCCATGTGCCCCGGCCTCTCACTCACCTCTCCCAGCTCCAGCGGCGATCCCCGCAATGTCCGCGCTGCGGCTTGCATGCTCCTGTGTCCTAGGGCGTGCGCCGGCTCTGAAAAATTTAAAGGACCAGCGTACCGCTAATTGGTGCTGGCCAGCTGCTTGTCATTATAAATTCCAGCCCCTTCTTATGTTCCCTGCCGGATCTTTGTGCTTCCATGCCTGAGAGAAAGCTATTTTCCAAGCCCTCTGCAATTATCTTGATTTCCCGTTTGACCTCGATTCCGTTCCTGATCCCGTGCTGCCTGTCCTGACCTATTGCTACGTTCCCGACTACGATCTCGTGCTGCCTGTCTCGACCTCCTGTCTGTCCCCGACCACGAGTTTGCCTGGCGATTCTGTACTACGCCTTGGCCGCCATCGTAGACAAAGTCCAACCTGCTTTGTGGCGGGTTCTGGTGAAAACCGGGTACCACTTAGACTCCGGTCCCAGGTGTCGGCTTACGTCATCGTCCGCGGTGGTCCAGAGGATCCACTACCACAGCCACAGATCCTGACAGTCTCTCGTTCTTTGTGTCTTTCTTTCTTTCTCTCTTTCTCACTCTCTCTGTCTCTCTCTATTTTTTTCTTTATTTCTTTCTTTCTGTGTCTCTCTCTTTGTTTTTCTTTTTCTCTCTGTCTTTTTCTTTCATTCTCCATCTATCGTGGTCTCTTTCTCTCTTTGGGGAAGATTTATCACTGCTTCTACACCAGTTTTCTGGCATAGAAGCAGCGAAACAATAACACATCCTTGCGCAGTACAAGAATTTGTGATTAAAATTACAAATACGCCAACTCCACGTCGGGGTGTGGCGACCGATTCGTTTGCTGTTTTTCACGCTAAACTACACCAGGGTGGCCACCTGCCCAATATTTGAAGAGGCCTAAACCTCTGGCTGGATGTTGAGGGGGGGCCTGGCCACTTTCGTGCATATGATACTTCTCCCCCTTTGTGTCACTTTCTCTCTCTCTGTCTCTTTTTCTCTTTCTGTTTTTCTGTTTTATCTCTAGTTTTTCTTGAACTTTTGCTCTACATTTATAAATGCTCCATTTTCTATAAAATCTTAAGAATCTTGGCTAATTGCCTAAGTTACCTGAATGAGTTTAATCTTGCTCAATCTGTTCTGTGCACACAATGCCAGGCGTAGCTTGTTCCCACATTATTACAACCTGTGTCCTCAGATGATCTCCCAAAAAACCTTGTGGGCTCATCATCTCAGCTCCAGCTTTTTGTAGATTACTATTATTTGCTTTTCATTCAATATAAGATGTGGATCACATGGAACCATTTACTATATGCAAAATGTTCATTAGAGCAATTGTTCTGTAAAGATAAGTGCCAGAATATAGGCAACAGACAATGCGGTCATATGGCTACAAGAATGGAACATAAAAGGGACTTCATCAATCATTCAGTGTTACATATTGGTCCTGGAGAGCTGTGTGGCCATACTTTTGTGTGCGTTGTTAGTAGCAGCAGGACTGTGAAACCGCATTTATATTTCTAGGATTGTAGCTGAACTTGGAGCACTCTGGATTGGTTCAGTGCTATATGGGCTTACGGGCTGGTAAGCAGGTCAATGAAGAGACAGCACAGCAGTGTGAGGACACTCTCTCAGCTCTCCAGGGCGTCTACTTTACACCCTTCACAGATTTGTATGTGGGCTTTAACTAGATTAGAGAAAAAGCCATAAGAAAAGATGGAATTTTTTTTTTTTTTACTATGATTAATTTTTCTCTCTTAAACGTGCTAATAAAATAAATTGAATATCAGAGTTTTATTATAAAGTATTTCATTTTCCTGTAGGCGAATAATGAACACTCCACCGTGGGTGTCCCAGTCCTCATATAGTCATCCGCATGTTTTTCACATGTCATAAAATGCAGGATTACTGCCGACTTCACCCTCCGCTCTTGTACTCTCCTAAACGGCTGTAATGGAAATGTTAACATTTAACTTGTTGGGTTGGGTGCTATTCCATAACTTCGAAAACAAGACACATATGTTTCCAATATTTGTTTTGGCAACAGCCGCTCTTTCTCTTTTTTTATGGTTATTTAATAGGAAACACATTGTATAAACGCTTTAACCATCTGTGGTTAGCCGGCTGTAATTGTGGGGAAACCTACTAGCTATGGATCTTATTTACTTTGTGTCCTGGTGCTTAAAGTTAAAGGGTATGAAAGTGACTTTTTAAAAAATGTTTACATTTTTTTTTTTTTTTAATTTAGTTTTATGGTTTTGTACATAAATGTGGAGATGCCATCTTATCTGAGATGCTGTTAGCAGCATTAAGAGAGATGCTTTACAGCTGCCACATGGTCTATAGGATCCTGTAGTCTGGAGAAGATTAATTGGGGAAGAGTTATTAGAATGCTCCAGAATTTTGGTGCAATTTGCGCAAAGAAATTGCATATCTTACACCATGCATATGAAACTTTTGCTGGATTTTGTCTTGCTAGCAAGAGAGGCAGAAGCTCACTGAGATGTCAGATTACATGGAAGCTCTATGGAGAAGGGAGGGGGGCTCTGAGTTACAGCAGCTGGGTTTCCAGGCTCATATCATTGTCCCTCCGTTTCTCCTAACCTGCTGTTCATTCTAAAATCTCAGCTGAACTTTGTCTTGCTAGCAAGATAGTCACAAGCTCACTGAGATGTCAAATTATATGCAACCTCTATGCAGAATGGAGGGGTGCTCTGAGTTACAGCAGCTAGGTGTCCAGGCTGTTATTATTGTCACTGCTTATCTACTTTTCATTCTTAAATCTCAGCTGAGTTTTGTCTTGCTAGCAAGATTGGCAGAAGCTTACTGAGATGGAAGCAAAAGGGAGGATTACATTGTAGAAAAGGGAGGACTGTATTGAGTCACAGCTTATTATCTGTTTGATTGTCAAGTAAAAGTAGGAAACTTTTATGAATAGCTTCAGTGCTCCAGTTCGTGTACATGGGGAATTACACTGTTTCGGGGAGTTATGACTTTTCATTCTCCAGCAGCTCTTCTCTGTGGACTCTCTGTCTATGAATTTGCAGTGCACGTTCAGTAAGTGGGTGGTCATACAGCTGCTGTGACTAAGACAACTTTTTCTTATGAGTCCACAATCTTGCACATGATTGGCTCTTTATCTAACGACAAATTAAAGGGGAAGTTTATGAGGAAGAACATGGGTTCCACACACACACAGGATGACATCCGTCTATATAGGCCATGTTACTTTCCTTTCCCATTGATTTCCCATCTAGAAAATATGTGACAAAATATGTGGTGTGAATGAGACCTGAAACTAATATTTGGTCATTTCTTTAAGATGTTATCCCATAGTTCATACAAATGATTTTATTGGAATAAGTCTGTGGAAATAGTTGTTCTTCACTTGTTTTTTGAGTTCTTTTTGGAATCAGAAGAACAGCAGGAGGCATCATAGCAAGTATCTAGACACTGGAGCCGGTATGTAATGATTTGGACTGAAAAAATGTTAACAGAGGAAACTTATAATTAGTTTTTTTGTTGGATAAAACTTTTAACTGTGTTACATGTTAATAAGGAAATGACAATAACAGAGAACCTGTTGTCTCTTCTGACGCCTATAAACAAACGGAATAAGAATTCTGAAGCCGCTCTTATTAGAACTCTGCATTGTCCCTCTGTTATTATTCCTGGACATACAGGAAAAGTGGCAATTGATGCGCAATAATACTATAACAGTTATATATATGGAAACAGAGACAATAGTTTAACCGTTTTTTAATGGTAGTCATAAGAGTTATGAAATCATGGTGATAATAAACAAGTCATCCTGGTAATCAGCTGATCCCTATTGTTCTAATATATTTTTATAAGCCCTTATGTTATTCTAATAAGACAACGCCTTTAAGGGTATGCTGATAAATAAAACCGAAACTGACTTGTAATATAAAAGCTGTTACATCTGCATACGGCCTTTGACCTCGTACTTGATCAATACTGTATAACGTGTCCATTTGCTAGTGTCCGGTCTCATAGATGGCCAGGAGAAGGCGCCATTGCTATGTGCACTGACCATTGAGAATCCATTGGCCTTATACGCAGTGAACTTAGAGATTTCTTAGAAAGACGAGTAGACGTGCCCAGTTTCGCTTTGTACTAAACATTCTATTTTTTCAGTTTGGCAGAGTTCCCTTAAGCCTCCAGTGAAATCTGATTTCACATAGCGTCAGTGCAGTTAAGGATATCTGCTGAATACAGGTTTTAGAGCTGAATTAACCATTTCTTTAACCTCTCTGCATATTTTTGTATGAGGATCTTGTGTAGCTTCCCCTTGGATTACTATGTCTTCTGATGTCAGGATAGTGTAGACCAGGGATGGGCAGCTGTGCCATAACTGGGCAAAATATAGTTTATATCCCATATTATGCATGGTGGCTGCCTGGCTCGGTCGTATTGCGATGAGACACAGTGGGGCTTATTTACTAAGGGTCCGCGGATTGCATTTCCGTCGGACTGTTCATGGTATTCAGGTTTTGCGCTGCTGGGACAGCTATTTATGAGGAGATTGTGTTGCACACGATCGGATTTTGGTGCAGCAGCGCAGACTTTCATGCAACAGAAATGGGTGGGCGGGCCGTCAGGCGCTCCAACTAATTCGGACTGAGCACGGAATTTAAGATTAAAATTGTGTTGCAAGCCATGCACTTATATACACCGGGAAGAAGATGGTGAATTCCGGCAGACCTGAGCCGGGAAGCGACACATGCAGGATATCGGGCGCATAATCTTAGTGAATCTCAGCAGCCCCAGTGTGCCATATACTTCTATAAGAGCCGTGATCTGGCCACAAATTATGCAGACAGCTCACGGCCCTATTACGATCGAGTGCATGGGGCCTGAGTTGAGCATGGTGGTCGTTTAGTGCAGTGGACCTCAACCACCAAGCCATGGAACACCGGTCCTGGGCCGCAGCCAAAAGACCTTAAAAATAAGACTCTATTTTCACCTCCGATCTTCCTTTTCTGCCGCGGCTCCAGGTTCTTTACGTGCCTCTTGCTGTCTGCTGAAAGCCGTGTGGAGAAGAGTGTCAGAGGTGAGTATTTTTTAATTTTTAAGGGAGCATTGCAGGAGACATTAAAATAAGGTTGTAGGGGACCAGGGGCGTAACTTGAGCAGGTGCTGAGGTTGCGATCGCACCTGGGCCCAAGAGGTTTAGGGGGCCCTTATGGTGTCACTTTCCCATATGAGAAGACTATTACTATAAACCATACATTATATTCGGGGGCCTGGCACAGACTTTGCACTGGGGCCCATCAGCTTCTAGTTACGCCACTGTAGGGGACGTTACAATGGGCATGCACTTTTTCATTTACATTAAGCTTATAGTATGAAGCCATTTCGGGACAGCATCTTTCTCTCCTTGGAAATTTCAAAGTCATTTTAGACCTGTAGTTTAGCCATAAATTGTTATTTTAGAATCTTTCCTTCTCCAACTGAAGGAGCTTTGGCTTTAAGCTGTCCTAATTGGCAGGCTGTAAAGTGTGTGTTTATACCCAAGCGGCTGACTATGTGCTGTGACCATTATGCATATGGAAAGTTCCTTAGCTGTGAGGATTAGTTACTCAGCATGTATCACGCTTTTCCATGAAGTGAATGCCAGCTTTGAAGCTAAGAATTTTTTGTGATTTTTTTTTTTTTCTTCTTTTAGTGCATATTTTGTTTACAGACAAGAGGCAGCTGTTTTCTGGCTCATGTTTGTAATAGTTTTACAGGGGGAATTGTAAATTTTTTTTTATTCTAACCCCTTGGCTCCCCAGACTGTGTTTGAATAAGTTTTTTATTTTCATCTTCACCAAAAACCATAAACTTTTGACATGGTTATTTCAGCTGTACTATGTTGTAGAACTTCTAGAAAACTAAAAATGTTTAAAAACCTAAAGCAATTTATATCACCATATTATAAGACATGTAACAATAGAAGGAGAAGCTTTTTTAGGATTTCACAATAGAAGGGGATAGGAGATACAACTTCGGATACCCAGATGCCACGGTCATTGGTGACCGCAGAATCTGAATGATTACACTTTTGGAATCAGAGCTGAGGCCCGGGGAAAGGTGGTTCAAGACAAAATTGGCTACTAATGTCATGTTATCTCTCCAAAAAAATAAACAGAAATTGATGGGGATCACTGAAGTTGTGGGAATATATCATATCACAGTCTGACACCGGGGACCCTCATTGGTCACCTTCTCGGTATCCTGGAGCTGGATCTTGCGGCAATTCCCCACTTGACCACTATACAGTAGACAGATTTATTTGCAACCAAATGTATTCATTGTGTAGTACTCATCCTAGGAGCAGTGATGGAGAACCTTTTAGAGATCGAGTGCCTGAAATGAGACCCAAAACACACTAGCTTCTCCCAAAGTGCCAACACGGCAATTTAGGCAGTAACAAACTTATTGCTACCAGAATCTTTGAGATCCAATTCCACCCTGTCCGCACCTCCTCACTCTTCAGAAAGGACCAAGCAGCACAGGATGGGTCACTTTAAAATAGCAGGGCACTACTTGGACTGCCTGAGACTGCAGGAAGATGACATGTCTGGTAAACTCTGTGCCTGGGAGACAGCCTGTGTGCCCACAGAGATGCCTCCGAGTGCCATCTCTGGCACCAGTGCCATAGGTTCGCCACCACTGTCCTAGAGACTGCCATGAATAACTGACTGTACAACCCATGAGGCGCAACTGTGGTTATTTTTCTAATTAGTTTTTTTTTTTTGTTTTTCATGCATTGCTATAAGAGAACGGACAACCTCTTAAATATTGAAAAATTGTGCAAGGTGCTTTTTCTTATTTTCATCCGTTTTCAGAAACTAAGACTTAGTGACCACTAAATACAGGCGGTCCCCTACTTAAGGACACCCGACTTACAGACAACCCATAGTTACAGACAGACCCCTCTGCCCACTGTGACCTCTGGTGAAGCTCTCTGGATGCTTTAAAATAGTCCCAGACTGCAATAATCAGCTTAAAATTGTCTGCAATGAAGCTTTATTGATAATTCTTGGTCCTATTACAGCAAAAAAATGTGAAACTCCAATTGTCACTGGGGCAAAAAAAAAAAATTGTCGGGAACTACAATGATAAAATATACAGTTTCGACTTACATACAAATTCAACTTAAGAACAAACCTACAGTCCCTATCTTGTATGTAACCCGGGGACTGCCTGTACTCTAAGCACCAGCGACTTGAGAAAGGGTCTGAAATAGTCCTGAAATGCGTTGGAACCTTGAGAAACCAATAAAATCTCTTTACTTCAACCTGTTATTTCATTCCTTGACCATCGGTGTGCTCCAATCCCATCCACCCACTCCTCCGCATTTAACAAAGACATTATTAATAATGTTATTGTTTATTTAAATGTTTTATTTTATTTCTTTTTCTTTTATTGAGTTTTTTGAGTTTTAAATACCATTACATGAAATCACATACATTGGGGTTCATTTATTTAGGGTCCGCGGTCCGCACTATAGTCGGAATACCCGACGATTTTCGATGTGTGACGCATTTAGAAAGGGTTTTTGACGCATCGGTGCCGGCTTTCACGTGACACAAATCGGGGGCCGGGCCGTCGGACGATCTGACGCGCAGGATTTAACAAAGCAATTTGTGTCGCAAGCCAAGCACTTACATACACCGGGAGGAAGATGGTGATCTCCGCCGGACCTGAACGGGGAAGCGACACATGCAGGAACTTGGGCGCAAGATCTTCATGAATCGCGGCAGATGTGGATTCCGGCGGATAACGCACCTCAGGGATCGCGCAGGGACCACCTTAATAAATGTGCCCCATTGTCTGTGACCACCAGTATTGCCTAATGTCTGGTTCTGTTGCTTTATGTACAGTCTGTATTATGGGTGTAATGTTTCACTGAGCAATGCTTATCTGTCATAACATGTAATCAGATGAAAGTAATACAAGGCGCATTACAGGTTATTCACCTGAGAACACTGTGATCTACATCCAGGTGTGTGCAGTCGGGTGTTGTGCAATAGAGGAGGGCTCTACTCCTAATATCATTTTGGCTTCACTACAAGTAATATTATATTCTGAACTTTCTTTTTATAGCACAAGTATTTTAGTGATCTACTCCATTTATTTATATACAGGCGGTCCCCTACTTAAGACTTGCAGAAGACCCCTAGTTACAAACAGACCTCTGGATATTGGTAATTTACTGTACTTTAACCTTAGGCTCCAATAATCAGCTGTAACAGTTATCACAGGTGTCTGTAATGAAGATTTAGTGATAATCCTGGTTCTTATGACAATCTAACATTATTAAAATCCAATTGTCACAGAGATAAAAAAAAAACAATTTGGTTGTGGCTACAATTGTAAAATATACAGTTCCGACTTATATACAAATTCAACTTAAGAACAAACCTACAGAACCTATCTAGTATGTAACTCGGGGACTGCCTGTATCTCAATATTTCAGAACGTTCAAGAAAAACTATTTACACCGTGTTTTTTTTTTTTTTACACCTTTAAAACCGATCGAAAAATTGCTCTTTTGGATCTGTGACTGAGCCCCTGAAATGGAAACCCAGCTGTGACTGCAGGGGCTGGATCTCTGTAGTACAGAAGAATTTATCCAGCCCCCTTAGTCATATTATGCACTGACGTTTTGGGAGGTTTAGACCCTGCGTTGGAACATCATTACAAAACAGTGGAGAGACACTACTTTCCAGTACATGTCTATAAAAACAAGAACAGGTGGGAATGGGGGAGGAGGTTTGTGGTAACGCTCTTTAGAAGTATCTATATCTATATCTTCATATTCTCCGGATATGCAGTATGTACCCCACTACAGTATGTGCTGATGCATTCAAATTTGACTGGTTTCCCAGGTATTGCCATGCTAATTCTTTATGGTAGGTTAATAAAATGTGAAAGCTTGCATTGTAAATCACATTAAAAGCTTTGTTTGTTTTTGACTCTAAAGATATGAAGATTTATTTTTACGCCTCAGTACAAATAAATCAGGCCTCGAAATGTTGTCTGCTTCCCTTCGGATAGGCTCAGTGCCTCTCGGTAAGGTTAGCTCAGGGTTGGTTTGTTGTGAAAAATGAATGAGGTGCTGTTAAATTATAGATGAGTCATAAATTGAAGCCTTTTATGGACTATGGAAATGGGGCCAAAAAGGATTTATTTAATGCTTCCTTCATCTAGTGGACACGACTTGACAAGCTGATGTATGGGCCGGGTTACAAGAGGTTAATGCGGGGTTATTCGTAATTGTTTAGTGCCACGGTTGGAGTGTAATATGTGATTGTTGGGGTTCACAAACTTTTCTGGTTGCCTCTGAGTGGCAGAACCTTTATTATGGATGGAGCCAAAAGCAGAAGGCTTCATCCATTGTATGATGGTGGTGGTGCCAGAGAACTGCAGCCAGCACCACAACTAAACAGTGGATGGTAATAGGTCGTGTCCAAAGGCAGCTAATTGCCGGAAGGTCTCAATGTCAGACCCAAACATTTGCATACTCATGACCTATTCTGAAGATGGGGCCCAGAAAAACAAGAATAATTCAACTCCGCATAATAATTGGTTTTCAATAAATATATCTTACAATTTTTGGATGCTAAAGCCATTGGGCCTCATTCATTAAAAGTGTCTGAGAGGAAAACTGTTTTAGTTGCTTACTTTTGATAAATACCCTCCATGTAGACCAATACATTTCCAAGGACAAACAGTCTGTTGGTTCTCTGATAATCTCTTCCATCTGTCCCTTACTGCTCACTAACCCAATGAAAGGACACCGGACCATGGACAAACATACCAACTGCCCGTTTACAACATGTTACCTTACTGCTTTACTATCAAGTAAAAAAAGTACAAATAAACAATATTGCAATAATTTTTGGAATTTTGCTATTTTTGTAAGAATATAGCTTAATACTTATTATAACTATGGAAAAATGTGCAACTTAGAGCGTCTCCATCCCATTCTTACTCTCTCTACTCACTTTGAGTGTCTTTTAGTAATGTGCCATTTTAAAGCAAAAATTACTACGAGTCTGATTTCCTCTAATTTGTGGTTTGTGTTGTAAATAATGAAAATGACCATTATATCCATCTTGGTTTCCACACACAGTAAACATCGTGTTGTTTTCAGCGTGTGTAAAGTGACAGATGAGCTCTTGTGTTGACCCTTGTGTTGACCTCTTGTGTTGACCTCTTGTGTTGACCTCTTGTGTTGGACCAAAGTCCCTTAAAGCATGAAGGACTGTATACAAATGTGTCTAAAGGGCTCCAGGCCTCATAGGTGTTAATGGCACATGGAGCCCCTTAGGCTCATTTGCATACAGTCTTTATCCTGGTGGTAGATGTCTTTTAAGTAAACAATTTACCAAATTGGGTACCACTCCAACCTTATAAATAAAAAAAATAAAATAGAAGCCCGTTATTTACCCGTAATGTAACTCTTTGGCTCTGGATAAGGAGTCTGTTTGTAATAATTGCTGGTACGTTTTGGGACCTGAGGATCTGGGCATGAAGGGGTTGGGGGCATGAGTGAAGAGTCAGAGGAGCATCAGTTCGCCCTTGAATAGACAACTAAAAGAGCCAGTCACATGGAAACGTTTGCATTATGAGGTGACATGAGTCTGTTTGGATATCACAGGAGGGAAATGGGGCCCATATAATACTAACAATACTCCATTGAGAAGCCAATATTACCACCCACTGGACCAGGAAGTGCACCTAGTGTGGTGAAAGGTTGGACCCCCACTAATAAAGTGATGGCAAATCTCTTCTTTACGATTGACTCAATTTTAATAATTTCTTTTCACAATCTTTGTGTTTGGTTGGAGATAATAATCCTCTGAACCTCTCGTGCTTTGTGTATGTGGAGTATCACCCCACAGATCCGTCCTAGGCTGGCATCGACCGTCCTGCCCTCCCAGATCTGCAGGAGTTCATCATCGACCTTCGTGAGATCCTCCGCAGCCTATGGGTCAAATCATTTCTTTTGTTCAATATATGGATCCAGATCTCATTAGACACTTCACACGCTGCTCGGCACAGAACAGACTAACAGATGAGCGCAGCCTTTCCCCATTTATACGCTTGTTCATATCACAACGTTTTGAAGGTTATTTTTTTTTTACCTTTGTTACTGGTGTTTCATTCCCGAGGCTAACCCATTCATTACAATGTGCTATAAGTACATTGTAATGAATAAGGAGTAAAATCCCCATCAGTATATGATAGGATCGTACAGACAACCTAGGGTTAAAGTACCCTAGGGAGTCTGAAAAATAGTAAAAATTAAAAAAAAAGTTTCAAAAAAGAATTATAATAAAAAACCTAAAACCTCAAATCACCCCCCTTTCCCTAGAACTGAAATAAATAAACAGAAAAAATCATAAACACATCAGGTATCGCCGCGTCCGAAAATGCCCGATATATCAAAATATAATAACTTTTTTTCACTGCGTTTAACGGCATAACAGAAAATCGCGTCCAAAGCTGAAAATGGCTCTTTTTTGCCATTTAAAAAAAAAAATTAATTCTATAAAAAGTGATCAAAAGGTTGAACAGTTTTTTAACCAATTTCACTGCATTTGGATTTTTTTCCCGGTACACGGCATCTAATATTAAATACCACCATTTTGAAGTGTAATTTGTTACGTAGAAAATAAGCCGTCACTCAGCTCTGTACATGGAAAAATAAAAAAGTTATAGATTTTTGAAGGTGGGGAGTGAAAAATGAAAACGCAAAAACGGAAAAGGGCTGCGGCGGGAAGGGGTTAATAAAATTAAAGCTGAGTTCTGATTGGTTTCCATGGGCAACTAGAACAGTTTTACCTATGAGACTTGATGATAAATCTCCCCCCCCCCCCCCATGAGTGAAGACCGCCCTATAAAAAAATCGCTATAGAAGCAATCTCTGCGACTGATTGATAATGTTTGATGCAAGCACAAAAGGATACAACTGGATGCTATTTATAGAGGAGATAATGTATGCAGGGTCCTTAGGATTATGTCTCCTAATGTATATAGCGCACAAATAACAGCGGGATTAGTAATCATGCAGTGATTTTCCTTATTAGGGCTGTAATGTGCAATTTATAGAGATTTGAAGCATATTTTATCCTAAGGTAAATAAGTCAATATTAATGTAATACTGTACGCAGGATTGTGCTCCTTTAGAATAGTTCAATGCAAAGATAAAAGGTATATTATTCGCTATGGGGGAATGATTGTGTTATATAACATGGGGAATTGAGCCAGTAAGGCAGGATTATAAAGTGTGGTTTCCATTACGGGTTGGGAATATATATGGGGATGGCATTATATAGCGTTTAGGGACAATAATAGGCACAAACAGGGGCATTATATAGCGTCGGGGCCAGAAAGAGGGGCAGGCTGTATATAGCATGAGGCCAGGGAGGGGGGTATTATGTAGTACAGGGGACAAAAATGGGGAGAATTAAGGGGGGGGGGCACTAGATACGTGTGCGTGTATGTGTGTATATATATATATATATAATACCCACCGAAATGTTGTATCATGGAATAAATATCACTTGCTGCAGATTTTGCACCCATTTTTGCACCCGTTTAAGGTTGTGCTGCCTTGGATCTCCCTGTTGTGTGTGTGTGTGTGTATATATATATATGTATATATATATGTGTACAGGCAGTCCCCAGGTTACGTACAAGATAGGGTCCGTAGGTTTGTTCTTAAGTTGAATTTGTGTTTTTTTTGCCCCAGTGACAATTGGAGTTTCAAAATTTTGGGCTGTAATGGGGCCAAGGATTATCAATAAAGCTTCATTACAGACGCCTTACAGCTGATCATTGCAGTCTGGGACTATAGTAACATCCAGAGAGGTCACCAGAGGTCATAGTGGGCAGAGGGGTCCGTCTGTAACTATGGGTTGTCCTTAAGTCGGGTGTCCTTAAGTAGGGGACTGCCTGTATATGTATGTATGTGTGTGTGTATATATCTATCTATAGAGGTCACTAAGGGAGACAAGGATACAATGTAAGTGTGGGGGGAGGTTATATGTGGTGATGGGGGGGGGGGGCATTATATAATGTAGAAGTTTTAATTGTAAAATGAGAAAAAATAGTATCAATGAAGGATATTAACGGGGGATGTGCAGGGAAATTATATTTTTTTCCACTTTTTGAGCTTTAGTCTTGAAACAATGAATAAGAATAGAAGACGTTAGACGTTATGCGAATTCTCTTTGTCATGTATATTATTACAGTAATAAAGTCCATAGTCTTCACTTTTATTAGTTGTGAAAGATTCTTCCATGTTGCTGGTTGACACTTTCCAGTAAACCAATGTTCTTGGGGACCAAGCCTTGTAGAGACCGGTCATCTGTCGGAAAGTCGTCATATCCCCATCCTCGTATTGCCTTTAGCCTGACTTATCATTGTTATCAGATAGGTGATAGGTGGCCGGCGTTACATCATCAGGGAGCCTCCGCTCCAGTATTTCAATGGAAACCCCCAGAGCGATATGTAGCTGGGATGATTAGTGGTGGCGCAGGTTTGACATGACAGCGCAGTAAATATGCATCGGGTCAGAGGTCGCGCTATTTTTGGATTCTTGTTGTTCCTGCTTCCTGCTGGGTTGTTTTGTCTTGTTAATCATTGTCAATGTTAAAATATGTGTGTGATGTACGCTATGTAATGCTCATTTACTGTGAATTTAATGGGAAGATATTTCATTTGTGTCTTGATATTGATTCCCTCTTAATTATATTACAGTCTCTAATTATTATCATCACATGCTTAATATACGACTATTTTGTAATTGCTTCCTTTACATCTTTTGCACTGTACAGCATACAGGCTGTAGTATTAGTTGTCTATGTTCTGCTTGTGGGGAGGTTATTACCATCATTTGTACATTACATATAATGGGATTCATACTTTTATTTTACCAACTGCTGAAATAGAAGTTTATTTTGCATCTCATTGTATTACATGTGTCCAGTATTGTGACCCTTATATAAGGCACCTTCCCCCACAGGATGGTGCCTGAGCATAATGGTAACTTGTATCCTTAAAGGAAACCTACCACTTGAAGTGGCAGGTTTCAGAAGAAAACACTGAGCACCAGCTCAGGCTTAGCTGGTGCCGGAGCTTATTTTAGTTAGTGTTTTAAACCGCGGTATCGCGGTTTAAAACACTTTTTAAACTGTATAGCCGGCACAGGTAGGTACGCGCTCGGCGCTTACCATGCGCGCGGCTCTCCTTCACTTCCTATGTAGCCGCACGCTTTTGCACTGTACAGCATACAGGCTGCAGTATTAGTTGTGTACTCTCTATCTGGTGTATGACCTGCTAATCTTTTGTGACAACCCATGCGTCCTACGTCCTTTATCTCAACTACTCACAAACTTCGCCTGTCCTGACCTTGGTTGGCTCCTGACTACTCTCTGTGTTGGCTCCTGACTACTCTCTGTGTTGGCTCCTGACCACTCTCTGCGTCGGCTCCTGACCACTCTCTGCGTCGGCTCCTGACCACTCTCTGCGTCGGCTCCTGACCACTCTCTGCGTCGGCTCCTGACCACTCTCTGCGTCGGCTCCTGACCACTCTCTGCGTCGGCTCCTGACCACTCTCTGCGTCGGCTCCTGACCACTCTCTGCGTCGGCTCCTGACCACTCTCTGCGTCGGCTCCTGACCACTCTCTGCGTCGGCTCCTGACCACTCTCTGCGTCGGCTGCTGACCACTCTCTGCGTCGGCTGCTGACCACTCTCTGCGTTGGCTCCTGACCACTCTCTGCGTTGGCTCCTGACCACTCTCTGCGTTGGCTCCTGACCACTCTCTGCGTTGGCTCCTGACCACTCTCTGCGTTGGCTCCTGATCTCTCACTGCCTGTAGTCCAGCTGCCACCTTTATTGGAACTACTCCTGGAGACCTTCAGATGAAGTCCAAATTCCTGTACAGGTGGTAAAGGGTCATGGCCTATGGGGGTCACTTAGATAACTCTCTAAAAAGTAGTCAAACTGGTTTGGATGACCCAATAGGTTCACACCCTGCCGGCCATTCCGGCTACATAATTGTTCTTGAAACTTGCCCTATTCATTTACCTACCCTATTAATCTACCTAGAACAGTGGTGGCGAACCTGTGACACGGGTGCCAGAGGTGGCACTCAGTTCATCACCAGAATGACCTCAAGGTATCTTCATGCAGTCCCAGATAGCCCAGGACTTGCCGAACTCAAGCAACAGCTCTGCCTGGGACTACAGGAGAAGTGGGAAAGTGTGGACACATGTGGATTACCATTGTAGCTACTGCTCCAGGCCCGACAATTCTTCCTGTTCAGGGGACCCTGGATTTGTCCTTCTTCTTTCTACTCTATTGTTATTCTCCGGATGCTGATACTGAAAGCTATGACAGAGCAGGGAGTATAAAGCTACCACTTAAATTGCCATGTTGGCACATTGTAATAAATTAGTGGGTTTTGTTTGTAGTTTGGGCACTTGGTTTCCAAAAGGTCGGCCATCACTGACCTATAAGATCCTCTTGCTTTTGCTGTTTTTCATTTCTTCTTTTATCTCTTGACTTTGTGTCGATCTTTAGACTCTTTGTTTATACATCATTTGCCAGAAAAGACAGGATTACTTATTGTAAGATATTTTCCCCAACCCCGAAGTTAGGCAGAGCACAATCCAAACTATTTCATGGCAGAGGGGACTATGACAAATGGGTAATTGACTCTTAGTTTAGGGAACTTCCTCTGGAATGAAGAGAATGTGTTGCAATGTCATATTTCTACATACATAACAGTCAGTGTATGGGATCGCTATGCCTGGCATCTCGCCTTGTGCTCACCAATGATTAGCATGTGTAAGGCTTTTCTGTGGGCCGCAGGCCTCTAGCACACACGCAGCTGTGATAATGATGTAGAAGGGAGTTATCATCAGTGGTAAGTACCAATCAGTCTGTTAATGCTCCAAACTCCTATTAACTTCCTAGGATGTCCCCATGCAGCCCAAGTCTAATCGCCACTATGGCCTCTTAATGAATGACCACCCCTGGGATCCATAATGGGCTCAATTGGAAAAAATCAAAAATCAATTTATGCCATGCTTTTCCACACAGCTCCAAGTTATTTAAGAAGTGGTTTAATCTCACAATTCCAGATGCTACATTATGAGAGATTGCCACCATCGGGATTATTTACAGTGTGGCTTTTATGGCACATGCATACCTCCCAACATCTGTGAAAGGGAAAGAGGCATCCCCCTAAGCCACACCCCCAATCACTCCCTGGCCACGCCCCAAATTTTAGCCATATTACAATAATAAAAATCATCTCAATTAAAAAATAAAAAAAAATTTCCTCATTGGGAATTGAACCTAGAACCTGCAGTGTCCATGAACAATAATAACACAGCGCCCCAACCCACTGAGCTATTAGCTCTGTGATTATCAAGCATTAGAATTTTGGTAACTAACTCCCGGGCTGAGTCCTCTTCATACAAGGGTGGGGGTTGTTGCATATTGCAGCAAACCCCCACCGCTAATAACCGCGGTCATTGCTTGCACCGATCGCGGCTATTAACCGGTCCGTTGCCGCCGCCATCTTTATTCTGATCGTTTGACCCGAAGCTATCTGGCTCATTGTAATGAATGAGATGCAAAAATGACATATATTGCAATACAGAAGTATTTCACTATATAATAGGAACGATCTGACCATCTAGGGTTAATGTACCCTAGATGGTCTAAAAAAATAGTGGAAAAAAAAAGAAAAAAAAAAGTTTAAAAAAGAAAAAAAATTTATAAAATATTAAAAATTCAAATCCCCCCCCTTTCGCTAGAACTGATATAAAACATAATAAACAGTAAAAATCATAGACATATTAGGTATCAAAATATAAAAACGGTTACGGCTGGCAGTGACCTCCGAGGCGGGAAATGGCGCCCAAATGTCCAAAATGCGACTTTTACACAATTTTACATCACATAAAAAATGATCAATATGTCACACAGACCTCACAATGGTAGCAATGAAAACATCGGCTCATTTCGCAAAAAATGACACCTCATAAAGCTCCGTGCGCCAAAGTATGAAAAGTTATTAGCTTCAGAAAATGGCAAATTTTTTTTTTCTTTTTTGTACACATTTGTTACATTTTTTTAAATGTATTAAAACACAATAAAACCTATATAAATTTGGTATCACCGCGATCGCACCGAACCAAAGAATAAAGCTGACGTGTTATTTTGAGTGCACAGTCAAAGTGGTAAAAACTGAGCCCACAAGAACGTGCACGTGCGTTTTTTTTTTAAATTTTTCTACATTTGGAATTTTTTTTCAGCTTCGCAGTACACGGCATGTTAAAATAAATAACATTACGGGAAAGTAAAATTTGTTACGCACAAAACAAGCCCTCACACAGGTCTGTACACGTAAAAATGAAAAAGTTATGGATTTTTGAAGGTGGAGAGCGAGAAATGAGCGAAAAAACCCTGCGTCCATAAGGGGTTAATGCCTTGGTATATAGAGAGGGATCTTCTCAGAGATTATTGTAATTATTGCGACTATTATTATTATTATGGAGATTATTATTATTATTGAGATGATTATTATTATTTTTTCTATTATTAATAATCGTCTCCATAATAATAAAAATAATAAAATTTATAATAATAATAATAATAATAATAATAGTCTGAATAATTACAATAATAATCTCTGAGAAGATCCCTCTCTATATATCAGTGCATTAGTCTGTGTCACAATGTAACAGTGGCAGATAACACTTCTTAGTTACCAGAAATCCTCAGCTCAGTTAGTTAAGCTCCTGTCTGCAGTGCAGAGGGTCCCAGGTTCGATTCTCAGCCTGGCCAAAACTTTATGTAATTTAATTATATAAAGAGCTTGTGTCTGGGGAAGCCCTGGAGACCATATATGGAGAGATACTGATCTGAGCTGATGACGTGGTCCCTGCTCTCCGGCTAAGCCGACACTTCTCTGAAAAGGATTCCCTCCCGATGTCTGCTCTGGGGAACCCTAGGAGATGCAGTGACCATATATGGATAGAGATCTGATCTGACCTGATGACGTGGTCCCTGCTCTCTCTGCTAAGCCGACACTTCTCTGAAAAGGATTCCCTGCTCGATGTCTGCTCTGGGGAAGCCTAGGAGATGCAGTGACCATATATGGACAGATGCTGATCTGAAGCTGATGACGTGGTCCCTGCTCTCTGCTAAGCCGACACTTCTCTGAAAAGGATTCCCTGCCTGATGTCTGTAGAAGCCATTCTGTACTGTGAGTTCTGGCTTTCAAAGTATTTACTATGGGGACACAGCGCCGGGACACAGCGGGACCTGGGGGGAAAATCCGTGACAATCTCATAGCTGCCCGTGACGCGGGGCAGAGGTACGAAAAACGTGAAAGTCCCGTCAAAATCGGGACGGTTGGGAGCTATGCACACGTCTTCTCATAAGAGGGGCTATAGTGGTGTTTATGGTATACATAGCCCTTATTCACCAGAACACTTTCCATGTGACTTCACGGATGATAAACCAGAGATACTTACTCGTAGATCCAGGCACCATGACTATGGTAATCTTATATTTGTTATCCATGACCTCCTGCCTTCTAAAATTAACTTTTATAATTATGGTAAAAGCTAGAAGGGCTCTGGGGGCTTTACCTCTCTGTGCTGGCGGGTAACACCCCCCAGAACTCTTCTGGTGCATTAGCATAATTTTAAGAGTTAATTTTAGAAGGAAGAAGGTCATGGATAACAAATATAAGAAGATTAACACAGTGGCAGCTATTTGTATTGTCCTCCTGTAGATATTGAAACCTTCTAGCTATACCAACTTTGTAGTATGGTATTTCTAAAAGAATGATTTTTTGCAAGGAGCCTAGCTGAAATTGTTGGCACTTACTTCACTGTAAACCAGAATGTTGCATATATATATATATATATATATATATATATATATATATATATATATACACACTCACCGGCCACTTTATTAGGTACACCTGTCCAACTGCTCGTTAACACTTAATTTCTAATCAGCCAATCACATGGCAGCAACTCAGTGCATTTAGGCATGTAGACATGGTCACGACAATCTCCTGCAGTTCAAACCGAGCATCAGTATGGGGAAGAAAGGTGATTTGAGTGCCTTTGAACGTGGCATGGTTGTTGGTGCCAGAAGGGCTGGTCTGAGTATTTCAGAAACTGCTGATCTACTGGGATTTTCACGCACAACCATCTCTAGGGTTTACAGAGAATGGTCCGAAAAAGAAAAAAACATCCAGTGAGCGGCAGTTCTGTGGGTGGAAATGCCTTGTTGATGCCAGAGATCAGAGGAGAATGGGCAGACTGGTTTGAGCTGATAGAAAGGCAACAGTGACTCAAATCGCCACCCGTTACAACCGAGGTAGGCAGAAGAGCATCTCTGAAAGCACAGTACGTCAAACTTTGAGGCAGATGGGCTACAGCAGCAGAAGACCACACCGGGTGCCACTCCTTTCAGCTAAGAACAGGAAACTGAGGCTACAATTTGCACAAGCTCATCGAAATTGGACAGTAGAAAATTGGAAAAACGTTGCCTGGTCTGATGAGTCTTGATTTCTGCTGCGACATTCGGATGGTAGGGTCAGAATTTGGCATCAACAACATGAAAGCATGGATCCATCCTGCCTTGTATCAACGGTTCAGGCTGGTGGTGGTGGTGTCATGGTGTGGGGAATATTTTCTTGGCACTCTTTGTGCCCCTTGGTACCAATTGAGCATCGTTGCAACGCCACAGCCTACCTGAGTATTGTTGCTGACCATGTCCATCCCTTTATGAGCACAATGTACCCTGTAACATCTGATGGCTACTTTCAGCAGGATAATGCGCCATGTCATAAAGCTGGAATCATCTCAGACTGGTTTCTTGAACATGACAATGAGGTCACTGTACTCAAATGGCCTCCACAGTCACCAGATCTACATCCAATAGAGCATCTTTGGGATGTGGTGGAACGGGAGATTCGCATCATGGATGTTCAGCCGACAAATCTGCGGCAACTGTGTGATGCCATCATGTCAATATGGACCAAAATCTCTGAGGAATGCTTCCAGCACCTTGTTGTATCTATGCCACAAAGAATTGAGGCAGTTCTGAAGGCAAAAGGGGGTCCAACCCGTTACTAGCATGGTGTACCTAATAAAGTGGCCGGTGAGTGTATATATATATATATATATATATCTGCATTGTATGATATTCCAAGGAATCGGTGACGGAAAGAAAGGTACAAATTGATATCCTATGTACTCTAGTCCAGTATCAGATTACTGTTCCTTGGGCTCACCAGATAAAATTATTCTGGGGTCCGCCCTTCATTATTCCCCAGAAATTAGACCTTAATTACCTCCAAATCAGGTTGTCTTCTGCTGTATCTATGGGGTCCAGTATTGGATTAGAGTCTGGACCCACCGGAGGATCCACTGGGAATTAGTTTGACCAGTCCGACACTACTCTAGTCCGGTTCCATTCATGACCATCAGAACATCACATCTATAATGGCTTTTTCATGGATAGAAATGTGTATATGGATCCCTGGTGCCCATAACCACCTTTCTTCTTCCTGTAAGCCCTTCCATTATTTTTAACATCCAAAGGGATTCATATCTCCGACCTAGAAGAATACTGGGCCTTTTTCCTGGCAATGAGTCAGTCTTTCTATATTATATTTTAAGTGTTTATGGGTTAAATGGGATGGCAGTCTATCATCTGACTGAACCTACATCGATAAACTGTCCCAACAACCTTTGATCACGGAAACTGGAAGCGGGAGGCTTTTTTCATGTTTTATCTGTGGTTCTAGCTCAACTCCTTTAACCGATCACACACTGATGACCTAGCCAACCAAGACAACCCTATTGTATGTCCAAACCCATTACCTTAAACTGAACAAAGTGCTTAGCTATGTTGCCTTGTGTAAATGGAGTCCCGAGGTCAAATCCAACAAAGAGCAACTTCTGTATTGAGTTTGGCATTTACATTTTCATAGAAAGCCAATAAACCTGTTGCTTATTGTGGAAGAAAATCAAATATCGGGCAAAAATGTAATGTTAAAGTAGATGGCAGGTTCTATATCTTCTAAGGCTCCTCAAGGGCACCGCTTACATCGCTCTTATTCATATCCTATGGATATATTTATGCAATGCACTCTTCCAATTATGGAAGTTTTTTCTTGGCGTTTCCGTAACTTTTTGTCTTTTATGAATGGGCAGTAAATTCGGTGCTCATCCAGGTGTATTCAGTGCTAAGATGTCCAGCTTATTTCTTAAAGACCAACTTTATAGCTTCGTCTTTTATATCATACAACAGGGTTTACCGAGGACACCGTATACCCAGTAGTGCAGTGAGATCTCTTTTGTTTACTTATGAGAGCACAAGACGTTTGCTTTAGCGGCGTGCCAGCTCGTAAACTGTGATACCTCCTTTCATTCACTTTTCTATCTTTTAGTTAGTTTATTCCTCTACATAAAAAATTAAGTAGATTTGCACATTGAATTTACCTTGAATTCTATCCTATTCAGTCTACAGTACACACAAAACATCATGTTATGTCGGTCATCGACTTATATCCAGCCTCCCAGGAGCTTGTGCATTGCACCATTGCAGCATACAGTACATCACTGTTCATATAGAACAAGTGCCCAAATTAAAACAAAAACCCATTTATTTATTGCAAAGTGCCAACACAGCAATTTAAGCAGTAACTTATTGCTTTCTGTTCTACCACAAATTCAACAGAAGAAGGATCTCCATCGATAAACCACCCCTGTCCGTATCTTCTCACTCTTTCTACAGTCCAAAGAAGCCAAGGATGTGTTGCACCATCTACATTGCCTGTGACTATAGGTGAATTCTTTGAGTCATGTTGTGTGAACTGGTTGGGGCAATGAGGCCTGCGTGCCCAAAGAGAGGGTTGTGAGTGCCACCATTGGCACCCGTGCCATAGGTTCGCCACCACTGTCCTATACAATCTTTTAAT
The DNA here is from genome assembly GCF_040894005.1 of Engystomops pustulosus. Lineage (NCBI taxonomy): Eukaryota > Metazoa > Chordata > Amphibia > Anura > Leptodactylidae > Engystomops > Engystomops pustulosus. The sequence continues at coordinate 18,823,303 of NC_092421.1, read as the reverse complement.
ATGGAATACTGTCATTTCGCCACTATACAAAAACCTATTTCAATGGTTCCAGTCCTGTTGAGAGATAGAAGGTTACTTGGCTGAAAATATGACTAAAGGCCAAGGTGTGTAAGGGTAGATGCTTTAGTTGCCGATGGAGCTAAATGCAACTTTGTTCCATATGTTTGTCACATGCGGTAAAACCACAGACCTCAAATATTCTTGTTCCTTTTGTTAACTGTTGACTGAAGGACTGTAAAGGAAGTGTAGACATATGGTTGTCTTGAAGGCTGCGTCACCAGTTTCTATATATCATCTGCTTATTGTTTTGTTTGTTCACTCAGGAAATTCTATTTCTACTTGTTACTTTTCCCCCCACTCTTTCTTTTTTTATTAGAAATATTAAAGGTTCTCCTTATCAGGGCTGTGCCAGAGGTGACCATTTTGGTGGAGTCAGAGTTGTGATATAAATGGACTGATTCCAGAAATAATTAATTATAAAAACTATGAAATTTCCTTCTAAATGTCTGTAATATTATTCCTGATCTAATTGGTCCAAGGACTGCATTGTCAAACGCTCAACTATAAGGGGCCGCGCTAGTAACCAGCACCCTTGATGCACCAAGAAGCGCAGTACAGCACCAAATGGCATCACAGAAATGATAAATTCCACAGTACAGCCAGCAAAAAATACCACCTCTGCAACCAAATATTACATTCAGATTAGACAATAGTAGTGGAGACCTCAGATCAGATAATAATACTGGAGACCCCAGAGTAAATAATAATAATGGAAACTCCCAGAGCAGGCAGCTAATAATATTGAAGACCACCAGAGCAAACAAATAATAAATCCTTTTTTTTTATGGCTCTTCTTCTGCAGCTTTTCCTATCCTCCATGTACTGCTCTTTTCTGTGTCCCGTGCAGGTTGTATGCACTAGCATTAGGACCCAAAGCAGAACTATGCCAGGAGCAGAAGAGGACCTGGTAGCAGTGCAGTACAGAAGACAAATACTTGCCACTACTGGGTCCTTTCCTGCTCTTGAAGCCGTTCTGCTGCAGGTCCTGATGCCGATGTATTCCAGCAGAATCAGGAGTTAGGACACATAGAGGATCTGCAGGAGAGGTTTAGGTGGAGTTGGAGTCTGAGTTAGGGGCATTGAGGAGTTAGAAGTTTGCCTTATCGACACTCAGCCCTGTTCCTAATCTGAAGAACTTGGATCTTTAGATATTCACAAAACGGATCACTTGTATCTCAGTGACTGACCTATGATCCGGGCTGGACTAATGACTACTAAGCATTAGTAACCATTAATAACATTTAGTAGTAGAAGACAACGGGGCACATTTACTTATCCGGTCCTGTCTGTATCCCCGCTGTGCGTTGTCCGACGATCATGGTCTCCGGCGCGATTCACTAAGATCAAGTCTGCCGGAGTTCACCATCTTCTTCCCGGTGCATGTAAGTGCAAGTGCTTGATCTAGCAACACAAATTTAAATGTTAATTCCCGCGCTCAGTCCAAATCCGTTGGATCGTCCACCGGCCTGCCCCCCAATTTGTGTCGCATGAAAGCCGTCACGTTTGCGCCAAAATCCGATCGCTTGCGCCACAATACCCTTTTAAATGCGGTAATCGTTCCAATATCCAACCTTTGTGCGGTCCGCGAACCCTTAGTAAATGAGCCCCAGTGTACTTTTGGTGTGATACCACCACAGACATACAAATATACAGAGTCCCTAGTTGTCAGATGAAAAAGACAACAGATCAAAATTTTACAGGAGGTGGAGTAAACTGCAGGTTATACTGATATGCTTGTGCCTATGGGGGTTTCTGGAATTCACAATTTGGCATGGATCGCAGATAGAAACCAAATAAAAAAAAAAATCCTCATTTTGTGAAGGGGCATGAATTTATGTATAATGGATGTACAGTATCATAGTATCATAGTATCATAGTATATGAGGCTGGAAGGAGACGCAAGTCCATCAAGTCCAACCTTCAAGAATTAAATGTTTTATCCCCATAACCCGTGATATTTTTTCTCTCCAGAAAGTCATCCAGGCCTCTCTTGAACATGTACATAGAGTCCGCCATAACAACCTCCTGTGGCAGAGAGTTCCACAGTCTCACTGCTCTTACAGTAAAGAACCTTTGTCTATGTTGATGGTAAAATCGCCTCTCCTCCAGGCGTAGAGGATGCCCCCTTGTCCTGGTCACAGGCCTAGGTATAAAAAGATCTTTGGAGAGATCCTTGTACTGTCCGTTCAGTATAAGTTCTATAGTTTCCCAGTAAGAATGTTGCCTCATTATAACCTGTAACGTCTCCAGCCGTCCAGCGGGAATGAGCTGTAGTACTGGGATCTGCCATTGATAGAACCGTGTGATGTGTCATGTTACTGCTGACATCGTAGATGTGCTGTTTCTGTTCCTATCTATGAACCCTTGTACTCTTCTTGTTCCCCAATCTGTAGAGACATGTTCAGCAATCTGACGTCAGATGTGACTTTATCAGCGAGACGTTGATTTCTGGTAGTATATTCTATTTGGGAATTCATCACTTTATTCCCTGAACGCCTCTCATCTGTCTTACGAGCCTTCTTCAGTCTGCCAAACTACTTCTCATTCCGCTCAGTGCCGGTCTGAGGTCATGGGATTGGGTTGGACATCAGGCGTTGACATTCTAGGCACATCGAAAATGAACGTAACGCACCTGATTTATATTGCAGCGGTTACTCGCCACAAGCGGCTAACCCATTGTGAGCCTGGCTTTAGGCTACCTGCACATGGGGCAGTTATTTACTGGAGGTTGGGCACATTTTGCTGCAAGTTTACTGTCAATTCACTTGTCTCATAAACCATAGCCTTACTGTATCCATTTGTGTATAAATTTGTGTTCTATTCCTATGTTGTCTAATACCCGATGCCTGATGAAGAGACCGGAGTAGTCTTGAAAGCTAGCAATTATCATCATCCTTTTAAAGGAAATCTACCATTTGATTTCATGTATTATGAATAGAGATGAGCGAGCACTAAAATGCTCGGGTGCTCGTTATTCGAGACGAACTTTTCCAGATGCTCGAGTGCTCGTCTCGAATAACGAGCCCCATTGAAGTCAATGGGAGACTCGAGCATTTTTCAAAGGGACCATGGTTCGGGAATAAAATGTGTTAATTAATTGAAAAAGAATGTCTTCTGATAAGTGATCAGATGTATGCAAACATCTGCAATCTATTCTTCACTGTTCCGCGCGTATATTATCTCCCGACAAGTTAGCAGATGTGAAGAACAGTGAAGAATAGAATAAAAACAGTGAACACAGGATCATTTAAGTGAAAAACACAGTGAAGAATAGATTGCAGATGTTCAGCACATCTGCTTACTTGTCGGGAGATACGCTGTCCCGGGATCCGCTGCTCTTCTTCCACTGAAGTCTCCCCGATGTCTCCGTGCTGCTCCCCGATGTCTCCGTGCTGCTCCCCGATGTCTCCGTGCCGCACCCCGATGTCTCCGTGACGCTACCCCATGTCTCCGTGCTGCCGCTGCCCCATGTCTCCGTGCTGCCGCTGCCCCATGTCTCCGTGCTGCCGCTGCCCCATGTCTCCGTGCTGCCGCTGCCCCATGTCTACGTGCCGATGCCCCATGTCTCCATGCTGCCGCTGCCCCATGTCTCCGTGCCGCTGCCCCATGTCTCCATGCTGCCGCTGCCCCATGTCTCCGTGCCGATGCCCCATGTCTCCATGCTGCCGCTGCCCCATGTCTCCGTGCCGCTGCCCCATGTCTCCATGCTGCCGCTGCCCCATGTCTCCGTGCCGCTGCCCCATGTCTCCATGCTGCCGCTGCCCCATGTCTCCGTGCCGATGCCCCATGTCTCCATGCTGCCGCTGCCCCATGTCTCCGTGCCGCTGCCCCATGTCTCCGTGCCGCTGCTGCCCCATGTCTCCGTGCTGCCGCTGCTCCATGTCTCCGTGCTGCCGCTGCCCCATGTCTCCGTGCTGCCGCTGCCCCATGTCTCCGTGCTGCCGCTGCCCCATGTCTCCGTGCTGCCGCTGCCCCATGTCTCCGTGCTGCCGCTGCCCCATGTCTCCGTGCTGCCGCTGCCCCATGTCTCCGTGCTGCCGCTGCCCCATGTCTCCGTGCCGATGCCCCATGTCTCCGTGCTGCCGATGCCCCATGTCTCCGTGCTGCCGATGCCCCATGTCTCCGTGCTGCCGCTGCCCCATGTCTCCGTGCCGCCTCTGCCCCGGTGTCTCTGTGCTGCTCCCCGGTGTCTCTGTGCTGCTCCCCGGTGTCTCTGTGCTGCTCCCCGGTGTCTCTGTGCTGCTCCCCGGTGTCTCTGTGCTGCTCCCCGGTGTCTCTGTGCTGCTCCCCGGTGTCTTTGTGCTGCTCCCCGGTGTCTTTGTGCTGCTCCCCGGTGTCTCTGTGCTGCTCCCTGGTGTCTCTGTGCTGCTCTCTGGTGTCTCTGTGCTGCTCACCGTGTTCTTCAATGTGTTCTTCACATACTATTTTGTTCGCACCGTTCCGCGCGCATCTCCCGACAAGTAAGCAGATGTGCCGAACATCTGTAATCTATTCTTCACTGTGTTTTTCACTGTGTTTTTCACTTAAATGATCCTGTGGTCACTGTTTTCACTGTGTTCACTGTTTTTATTCTATTCTTCACTGTTCTTCACTGTGTTTTTTTAATTAAATGCTCGATCTCGAGCAGGGGAAATACTCGTCCGAGCAACGAGCCGTTTCGAGTACCTTAATACTCGAACGAGCATCAAGCTCGGACGAGTATACTCGCTCATCTCTAATTATGAACCAAACATACCTTGAGAATGCTGTAGCTACACTGATGCAGAAACATATCTTGTTTAATCCCTGAGTTGAGTGGTTTTGCTGAAAAAGCTATTATAACATTCAGGACCTTGGGAAAGCTGGATTGCATTGAGCCTGCTGTTCATAAACACATTACATGGAGCTTCCTAGACCCGTCCAGACAGGACTAACCAACTGGAGCTGGATCGCTCATACACAGTAGCTGTGGGATGGTGCAGCGGTTGATTACTTCTTCCTGTCAAGCACAAAACAGTGATTACATCATTCTCCAGAGCAGTGGATACTTAATGTGAGAGGAGAAGGGCCGAGTCAAGCAAATCAGTGGCAGAACCTCAATATCATAATTTTATAATACTTTAAAAAAAATTTTTTTTTAAGCAAAACCACTCAGATTAGGGATTAAACAAGATATGTTTCTGCATCAGTGCAGCTACAGCATTCTCAATATATGTTTGGTTCATAATGCATCAAATCAAATGGTAGATTTCCTTTAAGTAAGCCAATAAAAGGTATCAGCAACTGAGGACTCTCAACTTTTACTTATTTCACCACTGGCTAACACGGCACAGAGAATCATTTAGCGGACCTCAGCGGGGGAAGCGACACATGCAGGATCTCGGGCCGTCCGGATCGGGGATCTCGCAGGGACCAGGTAAGTAAATGTGCCCCATTATGGAGAACTCCTTGGATACCCCGTTGCATGGCAGACTTGCACAATACATGGTTGGATAATGCGTGGTAACTCCTATTGTTATTACAACAAACACACAAAAGTATTTTTGGGCCACGTGCCAGCATTTGTTTCAACATCTAACATAGTCTTCATGTAATTATAAGGGTTAATACACTCGGCTGTGGTTTCCATGGCCTCGTGTATGAGCTAATGTCCCAAATAAATCATAGGGAAGGTCATAATCTTGTGTTTGTGACCCTTGCAGTCTTCTCTATTGTCATAGACCTCAAGCACCGATACCACGCGGCCCACGGATCCGGTCCGATATGGCACACGTACATGAGCAGACAGACTTACTAGGAGGTCTTGTGGTTTATAGAGATATCCTCACCATATCATGTTGTTCCATGTACTACAGTGTAGTATTAACCTGTAGCGTATATTGCTGTAACGGAAACAATGAAATCATACTTCTACCTAAAATCATAGCTCTGCTACAAATGTGACAAACACAACTAAGAAAACGTACAATCCAATAGACACCCCCATAATCTCTCCCTGCTCATTGTAACAGCCTGTGAAGCTACAGCACTGAGGGGCTAACAAAACGCCCACCAGAGCCCTTCAAACTCATTAGAATAATTATACCATGTTTATTTTAGAAGGAAGGAAGCCATTGATAACATTGTGACCCTTGCTGTCTTCTCTATTGTCATAGACCTCAAGCACCGATACCACGCGGCCCACGGATCCAGCCCGATACGGCACACGTAGCTGAGCAGACAGAATTACTAGGAGGTCTTGTGGTTTATAGAGATATCCTCAGCATAGATCCCCAGTGTAGGGCTTACTACTACACCGATCTCAGCTCCCCGACGCGGCTCTCACAGTTTTATGTTTAACTTTGTTGCACACATATTTGCATAAGTCGACATAAATAAGCTACAAAAGAACAGCCAGCAGCGGTTTGGTTTCATAGCTTCTATTTTATTTCCTGCCTAACACTAAGGACGCGGTGTCCTCTGAAAGTGATTAAAATACAGCCGGGTTTGTGAATATAGTTTGTGCGCAGAGTCCTGCTCCCTCCAAGCTGAGGGATTATGGGACATTTCTTGCCATTAGTTTGATCTCTTGAAGAGATTTAGCGGAAGGCCCCTATGGGTTGCAGCCATAGACTTGGCATTGCTTACTGATGAGAATTGCATGTTTTATTAATAATGTTCATCCCTCCTTAGTATCATGTTGTTCCATGTACTACAGTGTAGTATTAACCTGTAGCGTATATTGCTGTAACGGAAACAATGAAATCATACCTCTACCTAAAATCATAGCACTGCTACAAATGTGACAAACACAACTAAGAAAACGTAAAATCCAATAGACACCCCCATAATCTCTCCCTGCTCATTGTAACAGCCTGTGAAGCTACAGCACTGAGGGGCTCACGAAACGCCCACCAGAGCCCTTCAAGCTCATTAGAATAATTATACCATGTCGATTTTAGAAGGAAGGAAGCCATTGATAACAAATATAAGAGTCACAGTGCCTGGATCTACGAGTAAGTGTCCCTGGTTTATCATGATTGACTTTGATGGGAGATTTCCAGAACCCATCACCAGGAAAATGCTATACAATCTGCAGTGTGTTATATAGGGGTGGAGTAGATTTATACGTTTTAAGGAAATTTTGTAAAATATGTAATTTCTTGGTTACATAGGTAAGATTCATACTGAATCTTTTCAAAGCAAAATATAGACACTGGCGAGGATAGTCTATGGGGTTAGCTGTCTCTTCTGTGTGTCTAGTAAGAATAGTCTATGGGGATATGGGGTCTCTTCTATATGTCCTGTAATGATAGCCTATGAGGATATGCACCTCTTCTATATGTCTTCTAAGAATAGTCTATGGGGGTATGGGTCTCTTCTATATGTCTGATATGGATAACCCATGGTGGGGTAGAGGTCTCTTACATGTGTCTGGTAAGGCTAGCCTTGGGAGTATGGGTCTATTCTATGTGTCTGGTAAGGATAGTCTATGGTGGGTTAATGGGTCTCTTCTATGTGTCTTTATGGTGGTGTAGAGGTTTCCTCTATGTGTCTAGTATGAATAGCCTAGGGTTAGGGGTCACTTCTATGTGTCTGGTATGGATAGTCTATGGTGGGGTAGAGGTCTCTTCTATGTTTCTGGGAGAATAGTCTATGGTGGGGTAGAGGTCTCTTCTATGTGTCTAGTAAGGATGGTCTATGGTGGGGTAGAGGTCTCTTCTATGTTTCTGGGAGAATAGTCTATGGTGGGGTAGAGGTCTCTTCTATGTGTCTAGTAAGGATAGTCTATGGTGGGGTAGAGGTCTCTTCTATGTGTCTAGTAAGGATAGTCCACGGTGGGGTAGAGGTCTCTTCTATATGTCTAGTAAGGATAGTCCATGGTGGGGTAGAGGTCTCTTCTATGTGTCTAGTAAGGATAGTCCATGGTGGGGTAGAGGTCTCTTCTATGTGTCTAGTAAGGATAGTCCATGGTGGGGTAGAGGTCTCTTCTATGTGTCTAGTAAGGATAGTCCATGGTGGGGTAGATGTCTCTTCTATATGTCTAGTAAGGATAGTCCATGGTGGGGTAGAGGTCTCTTCTATATGTCTAGTAAGGATAGTCCATGGTGGGGTAGAGGTCTCTTCTGTGTCTGGTAAGGATAGTCCATGGTGGGGTAGAGGTCTCTTCTATATGTCTAGTAAGGATAGTCCATGGTGGGTAGATGTCTCTTCTATGTGTCTAGTAAGGATAGTCCATGGTGGGGTAAAGGTCTCTTCTATGTGTCTAGTAAGGATAGTCCATGGTGGGGTAGAGGTCTCTTCTATGTGTCTAGTAAGGATAGTCCATGGTGGGGTAGAGGTCTCTTCTATGTGTCTAGTAAGGATGGTCTATGGTGGGGTAGAGGTCTCTTCTATGTGTCTAGTAAGGATAGTCCATGGTGGGGTAGAGGTCTCTTCTATGTGTCTAGTAAGGATAGTCCATGGTGGGGTAGAGGTCTCTTCTATGTGTCTAGTAAGGATAGTCTATGGTGGGGTAGAGGTCTCTTCTATATGTCTAGTAAGGATGGTCTATGGTGGGGTAGAGGTCTCTTCAATGTGTCTAGTAAGGATAGTCCATGGTGGGGTAGAGGTCTCTTCTATGTGTCTAGTAAGGATAGTCCATGGTGGGGTAGATGTCTCTTCTATATGTCTAGTAAGGATAGTCCATGGTGGGGTAGAGGTCTCTTCTATATGTCTAGTAAGGATGGTCTATGGTGGGGTAGAGGTCTCTTCAATGTGTCTAGTAAGGATAGTCCATGGGGGGGTAGAGGTCTCTTCTATGTGTCTAGTAAGGATGGTCTATGGTGGGGTAGAGGTCTCTTCTATGTGTCTAGTAAGGATAGTCCATGGTGGGGTAGAGGTCTCTTCTATGTGTCTAGTAAGGATGGTCCATGGTGGGGTAGAGGTCTCTTCTATATGTCTAGTAAGGATAGTCCATGGTGGGGTAGAGGTCTCTTCTATGTGTCTAGTAAGGATGGTCTATGGTGGGGTAGAGGTCTCTTCTATGTGTCTAGTAAGGATAGTCCATGGTGGGGTAGAGGTCTCTTCTATGTGTCTAGTAAGGATAGTCCATGGTGGGGTAGAGGTCTCTTCTATGTGTCTAGTAAGGATGGTCTATGGTGGGGTAGAGGTCTCTTCTATGTGTCTAGTAAGGATGGTCTATGGTGGGGTAGAGGTCTCTTCTATGTGTCTAGTAAGGATGGTCTATGGTGGGGTAGAGGTCTCTTCTATGTGTCTAGTAAGTATAGTCCATGGTGGGGTAGAGGTCTCTTCTATGTGTCTAGTAAGGATAGTCCATGGTGGGGTAGTGGTCTCTTCTATGTGTCTAGTAAGTATAGTCCATGGTGGGGTAGAGGTCTCTTCTATGTGTCTAGTAAGGATAGTCCATGGTGGGGTAGAGGTCTCTTCTATGTGTCTAGTAAGGATGGTCTATGGTGGGGTAGAGGTCTCTTCTATGTGTCTAGTAAGGATGGTCTATGGTGGGGTAGAGGTCTCTTCTATGTGTCTAGTAAGGATAGTCCATGGTGGGGTAGAGGTCTCTTCTATGTGTCTAGTAAGGATAGTCCATGGTGGGGTAGAGGTCTCTTCTATGTGTCTAGTAAGGATAGTCCATGGTGGGGTAGAGGTCTCTTCTATGTGTCTAGTAAGGATAGTCCATGGTGGGGTAGAGGTCTCTTCTATGTGTCTAGTAAGGATAGTCCATGGTGGGGTAGAGGTCTCTTCTATGTGTCTAGTAAGGATAGTCCATGGTGGGGTAGAGGTCTCTTCTATGTGTCTAGTAAGGATAGTCCATGGTGGGGTAGAGGTCTCTTCTATGTGTCTAGTAAGGATAGTCCATGGTGGGGTAGAGGTCTCTTCTATGTGTCTAGTAAGGATAGTCCATGGTGGGGTAGAGGTCTCTTCTATGTGTCTAGTAAGGATAGTCCATGGTGGGGTAGAGGTCTCTTCTATGTGTCTAGTAAGGATAGTCCATGGTGGGGTAGAGGTCTCTTCTATGTGTCTAGTAAGGATAGTCCATGGTGGGGTAGAGGTCTCTTCTATATGTCTAGTAAGGATAGTCCATGGTGGGGTAGAGGTCTCTTCTATATGTCTAGTAAGGATAGTCCATGGTGGGGTAGAGGTCTCTTCTATGTGTCTAGTAAGGATAGTCCATGGTGGGGTAGAGGTCTCTTCTATGTGTCTAGTAAGGATAGTCCATGGTGGGGTAGAGGTCTCTTCTATGTGTCTAGTAAGGATAGTCCATGGTGGGGTAGAGGTCTCTTCTATGTGTCTAGTAAGGATAGTCCATGGTGGGGTAGAGGTCTCTTCTATGTGTCTAGTAAGGATAGTCCATGGTGGGGTAGAGGTCTCTTCTATGTGTCTAGTAAGGATAGTCCATGGTGGGGTAGAGGTCTCTTCTATGTGTCTAGTAAGGATGGTCCATGGTGGGGTAGAGGTCTCTTCTATGTGTCTAGTAAGGATGGTCTATGGTGGGGTAGAGGTCTCTTCTATGTGTCTAGTAAGGATAGTCCATGGTGGGGTAGAGGTCTCTTCTATGTGTCTAGTAAGGATAGTCCATGGTGGGGTAGAGGTCTCTTCTATGTGTCTAGTAAGTATAGTCCATGGTGGGGTAGAGGTCTCTTCTATGTGTCTAGTAAGGATAGTCCATGGTGGGGTAGAGGTCTCTTCTATGTGTCTAGTAAGGATAGTCCATGGTGGGGTAGAGGTCTCTTCTATGTGTCTAGTAAGGATAGTCCATGGTGGGGTAGAGGTCTCTTCTATGTGTCTAGTAAGGATGGTCTATGGTGGGGTAGAGGTCTCTTCTATGTGTCTAGTAAGGATAGTCCATGGTGGGGTAGAGGTCTCTTCTATGTGTCTAGTAAGGATGGTCTATGGTGGGGTAGAGGTCTCTTCTATGTGTCTAGTAAGGATGGTCTATGGTGGGGTAGAGGTCTCTTCTATGTGTCTAGTAAGGATAGTCCATGGTGGGGTAGAGGTCTCTTCTATGTGTCTAGTAAGGATAGTCCATGGTGGGGTAGAGGTCTCTTCTATGTGTCTAGTAAGTATAGTCCATGGTGGGGTAGAGGTCTCTTCTATGTGTCTAGTAAGGATAGTCCATGGTGGGGTAGAGGTCTCTTCTATGTGTCTAGTAAGGATAGTCCATGGTGGGGTAGAGGTCTCTTCTATGTGTCTAGTAAGGATAGTCCATGGTGGGGTAGAGGTCTCTTCTATGTGTCTAGTAAGGATGGTCTATGGTGGGGTAGAGGTCTCTTCTATGTGTCTAGTAAGGATGGTCTATGGTGGGGTAGAGGTCTCTTCTATGTGTCTAGTAAGGATAGTCCATGGTGGGGTAGAGGTCTCTTCTATGTGTCTAGTAAGGATAGTCCATGGTGGGGTAGAGGTCTCTTCTATGTGTCTAGTAAGGATAGTCCATGGTGGGGTAGAGGTCTCTTCTATGTGTCTAGTAAGGATAGTCCATGGTGGGGTAGAGGTCTCTTCTATGTGTCTAGTAAGGATAGTCCATGGTGGGGTAGAGGTCTCTTCTATGTGTCTAGTAAGGATAGTCCATGGTGGGGTAGAGGTCTCTTCTATGTGTCTAGTAAGGATAGTCCATGGTGGGGTAGAGGTCTCTTCTATGTGTCTAGTAAGGATAGTCCATGGTGGGGTAGAGGTCTCTTCTATGTGTCTAGTAAGGATAGTCCATGGTGGGGTAGAGGTCTCTTCTATGTGTCTAGTAAGGATAGTCCATGGTGGGGTAGAGGTCTCTTCTATGTGTCTAGTAAGGATAGTCCATGGTGGGGTAGAGGTCTCTTCTATGTGTCTAGTAAGGATAGTCCATGGTGGGGTAGAGGTCTCTTCTATGTGTCTAGTAAGGATAGTCCATGGTGGGGTAGAGGTCTCTTCTATATGTCTAGTAAGGATAGTCCATGGTGGGGTAGAGGTCTCTTCTATATGTCTAGTAAGGATAGTCCATGGTGGGGTAGAGGTCTCTTCTATGTGTCTAGTAAGGATAGTCCATGGTGGGGTAGAGGTCTCTTCTATGTGTCTAGTAAGGATAGTCCATGGTGGGGTAGAGGTCTCTTCTATGTGTCTAGTAAGGATAGTCCATGGTGGGGTAGAGGTCTCTTCTATGTGTCTAGTAAGGATGGTCTAGGGTGGGGTAGAGGTCTCTTCTATGTGTCTAGTAAGGATAGTCCATGGTGGGGTAGAGGTCTCTTCTATGTGTCTAGTAAGGATAGTCCATGGTGGGGCTATAACCAGGCTAAAGCACAGAAGTGTTGTCATAGGAATATAAAGATAGAGCGGTTGCAGGGTTTAGACCTAACATTTCAACCTGGCTAATGACACCTCTTACATATGCATACAGGTATGATTACTGCTTGTTTTTTATGTATATTAGCATGTAAGTGTTCTCCAAATATCTTCTGAATAAGATACAAGGGTGACCTTGTCATGATCTGCTCTTTGAGTGATGGTCAGAGCTCATTACTATGTGATTATTCCTCTGTAAACCTTTCCAGACGTAGATCATGGAGATAACAGTGTGCAACTATAAACCTATATAAATAACTCAGGGACACCCATACATATTATTGGCAAATGTTCTGTAATTGCAGCTCATTGCATTTTATATCTGTTGATTCGGTGCATAGATTTGTGTAAGACAAGGTGGAATTAATGGATATTCTAAACATAAACTGTCATCTGCCACCTTTTAGGATGTGCAAGTGATACATGATAACAATCAAAATTGGTACAACCCCTTTAAGGATGGGGTGGCATCTTAGAGTAGGTAATGGCATCTGTCTTAATGGCCTGGTGGGGGTGCCATCTATCAGACCCCCACCAATATCATACTGCTGACTAATTCTAAGGATAGGTCAGAAGTATGCAAAAGTAGACAAACCCTTTAAGGGTAACAGTTAATAGATATCTGGAGATGGGTTCTGTATTCAATTATATTCTGAATCTTTCATTTTCACACGTGACATTATTATAAACCAATACTTCCTGTTCTGCATTCATCTCCTTATCTTAGGTTTGAGATACAAAAAAGGGAACATATAAGTTATAAATATGGAGGTAGATAGGTTAATCACTTAACTCCTCACCTTCTCCCTGTAAAATGATCTCTGTATAGATTAGTGGGTAAAACCAAAATATTGTCCTTCTCTGTGCTCCTCCTTTTATATGTTCATCCGGCTGCTGTAAAACTGATCTCTGCACTGCTGTCCACAAACAGGAGTACAAGATTTGGAAACATAACTGCTGTGATAACCATGCATCAAAATTAGTATAAAAAATTGGCAATGAAATGAATGGAGCAGGTGATAATAGTTAATTTCTAACTGATGAGTAAAGCTGCTCCCATCTTCATTTTTTCTGCTCTTTCTCCTGTAGTGAGCAGTGTATATGAAAGTCTTCTGAGGTACATTCAATTCAGACAGATAAGGAAGCTAATGATTGGTTCTTTCCATACCTAGAGACCTAACTCTCTGAGGTGATTAGACTACCTAGGGATTGTCTGTAAAGTATTAAAGTGAGTTTGTCGCCACATATCTCACCCAGAACAGTACTTTGTAGTGGAGTTTAATAGCATTTCATTACTGACTTTAGTTCTATTATTGATGGCACAATTCCTGTAAAAATAACTGTTATTCATCCTCTTACCTTCTGAAAGTGAAGGAGGCGGGTCAGCTCTGGCAAACAGTCAAGGTGGCCCGCCTCCTCTCAGCTGCTCTCACTTCTAAGAGAGTCCCCTATGTACTGATGTCATCATCCTTTTCTGCTGAGCTACAGTGCCTGTGCCCGGCAGCTTGGCACCAGCCATGCGTGTCCCTGGCTCCATCTTGCTTATTGGATCCACTGTGCAATCTCTGCTTGAGGTCATTGTAGGAGCAAGGAAGATCTGGTTGCTCAACAACGACGTCCACATGCACACTGGAGCGCGCAGGCTAGTTCTTCCTTGTTCCCTTCAAGCAGCGCATACGCAGTGCGCCCATAAATCAGGACTTTCTCAGCCGGCGCTATGTGTAGGCAGACGAAGAGGATGATGACGTTGTGGAATAAGCTGACTTAACAGCGTGAGCGTCCGACTATATCTTTATCTTGACTTCTATCTTCAGAAGACAAGAGGGTGAATAAAAATTATTTTTACCGGAATGGTGGCAGCAATGATAGAGCTAAAGGCAGAAATAGAACGCAATTAAACTCTACCACAAGGAACTGTTGTGGGTTCCTGAGCAAGATATGTGGTAACAGGTTCACTCATTGGAAACAGTTTCCTTCACCTCTCAGCTGTCATTGGTGTAGACGACAGAAAGCCGATTTACAGAAACTCCTTAAAAAAATAAAGAAGAAAGGCAGGGGAAAAAGAAGGAAAAAGGAATATATTTGTATAACATTTCCTTTTAATAATCTTTAGTTTATAATGTCACTTAGTCATTGGAGAAAAAGAATAGGATTTTCTTTTTAGGAAAACTCAAATTTAGGCCCAAACTGTTCTGTATTTGTTAGTGTACTTGTCCTTTTATGCAGCTATTTTTGTGTCCGCCCTTCCGTTAGGACAAATTCCGAGGCTTGTAAGTAAGAGTAAAGTGCACTTTTCCTGGACAGGATCCACAGCTGTCCTTGTGTGAACTGCTCCTGCTCCTCATACCAGCTATAAAGCTCTAGTTGTGGCTGGCACGGTGCCACGTGTTGGAAAAGGTTCATATTCTTGAATGGCAGATTAGATTATTACATGACATTTATTCTAAGCCCTTGTACTCCGAATGGGTTAAAATTTGACGCATGGAGCAAATGTAGTTGGGGTGTGAACTGTGGGTAGTGCCAGCTCTTACGGCAGGAATGTGCGTCGGCATTTGGAATATTCTTACAATCTTGGACGATGCCCTTTGAATGAATAGAAATGAAAGCTGCAACAATGTTTCTTTTAACACATGTACGCGGGTGTATACGGTATATACACTGGATACACATAATATCCAGGCATCCACTTACAATCAATGTATTCATAACATTCCTCTGCATTGATTTGTATTCTTTGTATAATTTTAATACTGTTCATATTTTTTTTTTATCACATTTTGTGGAATTTCCGATTTTTTGTGTGTGTGTGTTTTGTGTTCCATGTGGACCCCGCAGAGTATAAAGTAGATCTCTCTTACTCTCAGAAGTAGAAGTATAAATGGGTCGTATGTGGTGACCCAGCTGGAGGACTGCAGCGGGTGTGTTGGGACGCTCGTCATCTGCTCTATCTATGGGTTATTCACCCATCTGGAGGGATGGTATTAGACAGATCATTTATCCTGAGTCTCCAGAGGCAAGTCTTTGTTTATTAGGACTGGGATTTGCATCTTGGATTTATTTTAAGACTTCTATATTTGCTGCAGAATCTGCAGACCTTGTCATTTATTATTCACGCTTCTCGCATTATTTTCTCTAAATAAGGTTGTCAGTATGAGGATGAAAGTCTGTACGTAGTATTGGAAAAATAAATTCTTCTTAAATTTTTGGTATCCAGGTATCAAGGTTCTATCTATCTTTCTGTCTATCATATCTGTTATTTATTATCTATCTCTGTATATCTATCAGATGCATCTATCAAATCGATCTCTCTATATGTGATGAGCTGAAATATTGAGGACATTGGGGCTTATTTACTTAGGGTCCGCGGACACACTTTCGTCGGACTATCCAACGCTTTTGGGTTTTGCTCGGCCGTGACGGATATTTAACAGGGGATTGTGTCACACGCGATCGGATTGTGGCTTGGCTGTGCTGGCTTTCATGCGACAGAAATCAGGGGGGAGCGCGCCGTCGGACGATCCAACTGATTCCGACTGAGTGCGGAATTTAACTTTCAAATTGTGTTCCAAGATCAAACACTTACATGCACCACGAAGAAGAAGGTGAACTCCTTAGGGTCTGCGGAAGCACTTTCGTCGGACTATCCAACGCTTTTGGGTTTTGCTCGGCCGTGACGGATATTTAACAGGGGATTGTGTCACACGCGATCGGATTGTGGCTTGGCTGTGCTGGCTTTCATGCGACAGAAATCAGGGGGGAGCGTGCCAACGATCCGGCTGATTCGGACTGAGCGTGGGATTTAACTTTCAAATTGTGTCCAAAGATCAAACACTTACATGCACCACGAAGAAGAAGGTGAACTCCGTCGGACCTGATCGACACATGCAGGATATCAGGCGCACGATCTTAGTGAATCGCGGCACAATGCATGATGGTTGGACAATGCACTTTGTGGCCCATTGTGTAAATAAATAACCTCGTGTGCTGCTATTCTCTTATATATTTTAGAATAGCTTCAGTACATGGCCATTATTTGGTTCTGATGGTATTTTTCAGTGAATGTCATGTATATAATACCTACATATAGTACTTTCCTATATGGTGCTACAATATTTGTAGCACATAACATGGCCAGTGGATGTCATTATAGTCGGTGGTGGGGACCCAATGGATACCTGTCATTTTAAAAATGAGGTGTCACCATTAACGTAAATGTTCTGTACCTATAATGGAGTTTAATAAGGAGCAAAGATAGTAACATATTCAGTATAGATAAAGCTGATATCCCTGATGATTAAGAGCAGTAAAGGATTAATGGTAAAACTCCTTCTGGTCCAGATGCTGCAGTCTTGAGGTTCTCCTAAAAGAGTCCAGCCCTTGAGAACTCCCCTAGGAAACATACGAGAGATTTATCAGAAGTGTTGGAGAGCAGAATTGTTCTAGTTGAGATACCTTGAGGCCATTCTCCACCACTGCCCTAGGTACTCAAGCCGGCCAAGGCGCCTTTTCTTTAGTGGGAAGATTTTGATGGAGCATTTTGATAGATACCTTGAAATGACTCAAAATCTCACAATTATAGGATGAAACAAGCGAAGTCCAGCTATTCGTTTTCTCCCTTGGGTAACGTGTGTCCAAACTATATACCCACTTGGGCCCCTAAGCGTAGAATCCTCTAACCCTAATTTCCTCCCTTTTCTGGATAGGGGGTCACATCAATTTCTTCAATTTTTGCATCTCCACTATGACACTGGTGTACATGTCATCGCAATCGGGGTGTCCCTTGCAATTAAAACTACATTACATATGTAGAGGAGTACAGCTGATTTACTAATCCTCTTTTAATGGAAATAATATTAAAGGGGTTTTCCCACAAAATTCTCAAATCTCAATCTCCTAGTGATGTTTACACAGTAAAGATCATTTTAACCCCTTACTTTACAATTTTACTCAGTTTTATTGGTTACATTATCAGGGTACAGGTGTGTATATACACTTTCATCTGGCTTCTGACATTATACTAACACACTGACATAGAAAGAGAGATGAGGCAGATCAGAGATGTATGAGATATGTATTACACAGAGGCATGACATAGAGAGGCTGTCAGCACTGCTACATCTCTGTTGTCACAGATATGTGCCTGCATCCTTCCTCCAGATCACTTATCTCCTTGTAGGTTGTAGTTTGCAGCTTCTCTCTGCTCACGATGTGCTGGCAGGAAGTGAGTCAGTGTATGTGTCAGTGTGAGCTCTGTGCAGGGGGCGGGGCTACAGGCACAGAGCAGAGCAGAAAGACACAGAAATCTCAGCTCCACGGCCGTCAAACAGGAATCCAAGATGACGGCCACCCGACCCTAAGTCAGAAGTTACAGGGTCGTGTCTAGGGTCAACTGAAACTGTGTACACCAGGACTGATAGAGACAGGTTGGACTGATATCTGTTAAATTCTGTAGTTTTGTTGATAACAGTGAATTAGAGAATGTGTTATAAAAAAAACTTGTCTTTATGGGATACTCCTTTAATGGCATAAAATAATAATAATAGAGAAAAAATTAATCAGGATTTTTCTTAAATCCTTGGAAAAAGTAAGCTCCGTGGTTTTATCCCCCCTCCGAATTAGGAGTAAAGAGGCCAAAGCAAATTTTACTGCATAAATATTTTGTAAGCTAAGCCCAGTCCTAAGCCTCCTGTCCTGTGAGTGTGTGTTATGACTCGGGCCCTCGCCTTCTTCCTGGGGTGGCCGGTCAGGACCACACAGCTGTACTATTTGTTCGGAGTGAGGGAATAGGCAGCAGCAGGGAGGTCATGGGAACTCCGCTTTACACAATGATTCTCTCAGAGCCTCAGAAGTGTGCAGCCTCAGATTCTACGCCGCAGCCTCTAATTGTGGCATGTGTTTTCTTTTCTGCCGTGTAATTTGACTTGAATAACATGAAGGTTTCAGAATGGGGAGTATTCAGTCCAATATCACCATGTGGGCGAGACAACAAGACTGCGACCACATAAGGCAGCTCAAATGGAGGTATTTTGGGGTTAAAGACGAAGACCTCAGCCAGTGAATTTTTTTTTCTTGTCCTGATTTTTTTCCATTCAGGCATAGGATTCCTGCCCAGGATATCCTCCTCCATTTCTCAAGCCTTCACTTCTCACTGGTTATCTGATTTGTTCCACTTTGTCTTCCTAGAATGTAACATTACATTTCGGGAAGGATAGTTATTTTTACAGATCTGTCAGACACTTAGAGAGGAGCGGTGGATTGAGAAACGTTGGGAGGAGATCAATACCAGAGGTGGTCGAAATTTACCTTATTGTGTCTTCTTCCGCTGTCTGGTCTAACCTTTCTTGTGTCTGAATCTGTTCTGTGTGCTCTGACCTGTGCTTGAAATAGCTTTTATGAATGAACTACTGCCCTGACCTTGGCTTGTTTCAGTCACTAAACTGAGACTACGCCAGCGGTAGCAACCTGGTGATTCTGTCTAGCCAGCTCCAAATTACTCCTGGGTTACTGGGTGTAACTGGACCACTTACTGGACCACTTTGACAATATGATCAGGAATAGCTCAAAGTCAATTTATTAAGAAATTTTAATATCTTAAAGAGTCCCAAATCTCTTAGTAAATCCAAAAGAATTAATTCTCGCTAGGATAGATCAGTTTACACTAGTTAAAACCTGGTCGAGATTACGGTTGTAGACTTTGCCTTTTTTCCAGCAGAGACTATAGTAAATATTACAATCTGGTGTGTTCTTGCATTGCCCTCCCCGACAGGTCATGCTAATAGTGGTATGCAGGCCGGAAATCCAACAAAACTGTCAGAAATGGGGTTTTTTACTTGCATTGTCGCCAGATTTCTGCCCCCCAGTGTGCCAATGCCTACTACATTACACTATTATTTTATTATGTTTTCTATTAAATTACAAAAATGAACACATAAAAATACTTTATTTTTTACATTTTTATCTATTCCATCTCTTGGCTAGCAGCTATCTTGGGAGGAGATCTACTGGATGTCGCATGTTAGATAAGAGCAGGGTAGGACTATACTTTTGCTGGTCCTGGAAGATAAATTAGTAGTTCTAGACTGCGGAGTTGTGTTTTGAACCATTTATTGATTGTCTACTTTGCTTTTGGACAAGTCGGAAAAGTGCCAAAAAATGTCTAAATCCCTTAATAAATGCAGTACAAGGCATTTGCTCCTGAATTCTGGTGAAGACCGCTCAATAAATCTCCCCTAGTATTTGGTTTGTTTGACTGCTAGGAGTTGACTATTGCACCCTCATCATTGATGGTATCAGGTGAGGTCAGTAAGACAGCCAGCTGCCCGGCACGCATGTTGGTTTGGTATGTCTTTGGCTGTGGTACCAAACAGTGGTCCAAACAGTAGTGGATGCTAATAAGCAGCATTAAATAAGGTGAATACCTTAAATTTTTGGGTCAAATTTCCATCCATGAAATTGCTGTACTGCAGGTGAACATTATCCATAAACCATGATGTAAATGAGATGCCGGCAATGTATAGCTTAGAATATTTTCGGAAGCCGAGAAGATGTGTTTACATTGACCTCATTAGAAATGCTTTCTAGAACACAGATGTCAGCAGTGATATTTTAGTCTCTGGCTTGTGGTGTATATATTATAGGTATACAGTAAATGTACCTTCTTTTCAGTGGTTGGGGTCGGATTATCATTACTATACTTCTCCCTATCCGTGAAGTTCCCTATGAGCCTTGATGTGATGACTGAACAATGAGGGAGATTTACTAAGCAAAATGTGTCAGATTTCTGCCATAAATTCCATCAAAAACGTAAGATAATTTTGATGACTAGTCTTGTCTAATTTGTAATTCTCTTCCCCCGATGATCTCTACCTCGCTTCTCATTTCTGTAGACAAATTAACCAGCAAGGTGGCCATAGAGAAGACCTAGTGGCCCTTGGTTTATCCATGATGTAATGTAATCCTCTATAGAGAATAAAGAATAATAGTGGAGGTTCAATAGCTTGGTCCCAACCGATCCCGAGGAAGGGTTGTGCTTCACCTGAGGGCACATTCATACGATGCGTTACATTGTGCGTTGCGTCATGTTGTGCGTTCCACTGGCTTCAGCCTTGATCACATGCTGAGGTTACATTGCGTTTTAGCAGATGCAGTGGAAAGGCAATGTAACCTTAGCATGTGATCAAGGCTGAAGCCAGTGGAATGCGTCAAAAACGCAACGCACAACGTAACGCATCGTGTGAATGCGCCCTGAAGAAACAGAACATTCAAAGCTCCACACTACAACTTCTATGTTCAACTCCATCACAACCCAGATTACAAGCAAATTAACAGCTTTCTTATCCAAATTAGATTTACTTATTCTACATTTCATCAGCAATAGAACCCACTCTGGCACAAATCCAAACCCATAAAAATATGAGTGGCCACAGTTCTTAAAAACAATCCATTTTATTAATAATTCATACTAAAAAAAGACATATTTTCCAAACATTAATGCATCCAGAAATACATGAATTGTGCCCCACCACTCATCCTAGGGACTGCAAATACATATGTTGCAGCATAGCGGCAGACTTCATCCTGATACCCATATAAACTGCAAGTGCCTTATATCGGAAAAATACTATAACATATTAGGGGACGTTCCGGTGCTCAGTTGGACCGTGCTCCAGATTTATCATGCAAAGTCCGGCAGAATTGTGTTGCACGCCTCATGTTAAAGGTGCACCAAAAAAAAAAGTTGAACTCCCCCAAAAAGTTGGGGCAGTGCAAGGAGCACCCGATTCATGAGGAATGTGCACCAGAAATCCTGAATTGGAGCACCTTGCACTATACACAGGAAAACTGCACATAGTACTCACTCCACTGTTCTTAGTAAATGTGCCCCAATGTGGCTAATCAGTTACAGAAAAAAAATTTGTGAAAAAAATTAAAAATCTTTAATCAGATAAAAAGAATAATTTGGAAACACAGTAATTTGTTTCATACTTGCCATACATTTGCGGAACATTATGGTTCTTTTGGGTTTACGCTTGGTTCCTAGAGAGGAAGTGCACAGGAAGTCACATTGTGCAAGGCTTACACTCATGACCTGGCGTGGAGCGGAAAGTGTATAGAATGACACAATCCCTACAAGTGTTTACATACAGTAGACAGAAAGATATATGCCGGCAAAGATGAAGTGCTCTGCAGTGTTCTAGGGAGTGACCACCCGGCATATGCCGAGGTAACATTCACATTCCTGACAGTACATAAATATGGATGTGGAGCTCCTCTGGGAGATGCCAAACCCACAAGAAGCACACATGAAATGTTACTCTAGGAACAGAGTCAGAATTTCATACATCTGGCCAAGGTAGCAATTTAAAAAACAGCTTTTAGCCCGGACAACACCTTAATCATGCATGCTTGGCTCCGAGGACATTCTGGGGCACATTTACTAAGGGTCCGTCGGACGCATTTCTGTCGGGTTTCCCAAAATTTTCCGTTTTGCGTTGAATTTCCCTTTGTTTTTGGCGCACGCGATCAGATTGTGGCGCATCGGTGCCGGCTTTCATGCTACAAATTGGGGGGTGTGTGGCCGTCTGACAACTCTGATTCGAACAAACCACGGAATTTAAAAATCAAATTGTGTTGCAAGATCAAGCACTCACATGCACCAGAAAGAAGATGGTGAATTCCAGTGGACCTGAGCGGGGGAAGCGACACATGCAGGATATCGGGCGCACGATCTTCGTGAATCGCAGCAGCTCCGAATCCTCGTCGGACATTCCGGATCGGTCTTTTGAATGCTGCTTCAAAGGGGTTGACCACATTCAACAAATAATGTTTGGGCAATGAAAAGTTATACAGTTTTCCAATATTCTTTCTATATCAATTCCTTGCGGTTTTCTAGATCTCTGCAGCTTGGTGTCATTTATAATTTACTTCCTGTAAAAAAAAAGATCCCTGGTCATGTGATGTCACACAGGTGCACGGCTCCCAGAGAGTAATCAGAGCTGTGTGATGTGCACCTGTGTGACATCACATGACCTGAGACTGGATTGTATCCACACGAAGTAAACGATGAAGCTTCCTACAGAGTGACAGAAAGCAGAGATCTAGAGAACAGTGAGGAACTGATATGGGAAGTATATTAGTAAATTGTGCAACTTTTTATTACACAAACAATATAAATTATTTGATGAAATGAACAACCCCTTTAAAGAAATCTACCATCAAAATTGAGCTTGATAAAACAGGGCACATACTGTGACTGTGTGACTTCTTATATTCGGCCTTCCTTCTAAAATCAACTTTTAAAGTTATGCTAATGAGCCTGAAGGGCTCCGGGTGTGTTATCAGAAATTTTCTATGATGCAGATTCAAAGCCTGTGAAACTATCTGCCCCTCCCTCCTGCTCCCTTAGCACTTCCCCCCCCCCCCCTCCTGCTGCCTGATGTAATCTCAATTCAGCAGAGCAAGTGTCAGCAAAGAAGTGGGAGGGGGACATGCTCCTGAATAGTGTAACAGCCTGCAAAGCTGCAGCACGGAGGGGCTCTGGAAACACCCCCAAAGTCCTTCTGGCTCGTTAGCATAATTTAATATATTTTCCCAAATTTATTCTAGGCTCTAATGTCAGGCCGTGATTTTTTGTCGCCAAAAAAAAATAACTTGAGGCCCACCATAGACGTATATGTTAAGTAGCTGCGAGCCACATCATATATACCAGTGATGGAGAACCTTTTAGAGATCGAGTGCCCAAGATAAGACCCAAAACACACTAGCTCTTCCCAAAGTGCCAACACAGCAATTTAGGCAGTAACAAACTTATTGCTACCAGAATCTTTGAGATCCAATTCCGCCCTGTCCACGTCTTCTTACTATTCGGACAGGACCAAGCAGCACAGGATGGGTCACTTTAAAATAGCAGGGCACTACCTGGACTGCCTGAGACTTCAGGAAGATGACATGTCTGGCAAACTCTGTGCCTGGGAGACAGCCTGTGTGCCGACAGAAAGGTCTCTGTGTGCCATCTCTGGCACCAGTGCCATAGGTTCGCCACCACTGATATATACTATATCTACAGCGGCGCAGATCTTCTCTCCCTGTGTCAATTTTCTTTTAATGTGATGAATTCCGAAATTATTTGCATGTATTTAATCCGGTTTCATTCTCTCTACAGTCAAAGACATTGAGCTCAAGATGGATTTAAAAAGAACAAGGAGCAGAGCGTGAAATTCATTATCAGTAAGTTTCATGTATCTGTCATTCCACCTTTTACCTTTTATACCTTCCAATAGTAAGAACAGTGTATTTGTCTTCCGAAAATAACATCTCACATCCTTCAAGTCTTTCCATCTAATATGATAAGTGTTCGCGAAGGGGAGATGTGGGGTCGTGTTGGTCTAGTATAATGGTTATAGTTACAGGCAGTCCCCTACTTAAGGACACCCGACTTACAGATGATCCCTAGTTAAAGACTGACCCCTCTGACCTCTGGTGAAGCTCTCTGGATGTTACTATAGCCCCAGACTGCAATGATCAGCTGTAAGGTGTCTGTAATGAAGCTTTATTGATAATCCTTGGTCCCATTACAGCAAAAAATTTTGAAACTCCGATTGTCAGTGGGGCCAAAAAATTTTTTGTCTAGAGCTACAATTATAAAATATACAGTTTCGACTTACATACAAATCCAACTTAAGAACAAATCTACGGAACCTATCTTGTACGTAACCCGGGGACTCTCTGTAGTGATATTTAAATCAAAGTGAATGAAAATCAGATTTGAAATAAAAACATAAATTTGTGTCTGAACGCTCCCCAGGACAGCGTTACCTGATGTAAAGTTCTCTCCCGCCTACGGTCAGGGTGTTGACTTGCTGTTTTGACCTTTTTAAAGTTCAGGCAGATATGTGCCTCAGCCGCTTCTCCCCGTGACGTCTTTATAGTTTAGGGCAATAAGTCAATCATTGGCTTTGTGTGAGGATAATGATACGTTGCGTGTTGTGTTACATTTCTTGGCCTCTGCTGTGTTCTAAGCGGCTGAAAATTGACTAATGAGCTTTTCTGTGTTCCGTGCCCAAATCTGTGTGTGTACTGCTGTCCACATGTAAAGGTCATGCCCCCGTTCCCTGCTGTCATGGACTTCCCTAGTAGCTGACACTGTAGCGTGTGGGTCCAGGGTCATAGGGTTCATGGATTTGTTACAAGGAGCTGATAATTTCAGTACACAGTCAGGCGGCCGGTGTGACAGGGTCGTATCATCGGCTCGTTAGTGTCCTTACTGTATAATCAGGCTACACATAAGTGATCGATACCGACAGATCGGGAAACGGACTGTGCGTCACCAAAAGTCTTCTCTTCTGAAATCTATTGAACAACAAGGAGCTGCTCCATGAACTGTCTTCTGCTTGAGGTGATCTATAGAACTGCACCCCTCCACCACATTCAGTAGTAATATATCAAGTATTTTTTCAGCATATGGGTCCTCCCATTTTTAAGTGTGAAGTATCTAGACATCTAGTACCGTCCAGGTCATGATCTGCTC
Organism: Engystomops pustulosus; assembly: GCF_040894005.1. NCBI lineage: Eukaryota > Metazoa > Chordata > Amphibia > Anura > Leptodactylidae > Engystomops > Engystomops pustulosus. Next base: position 18,798,447 of record NC_092421.1, on the reverse strand, counting down.
CATCAGGAATAGGACTTTGTTTATGATTTCTCCTGGTCATGGTTTATCTCTGCTGAATTTACAGTCAAATATCTTCAGCTCCAAGCGGCACAATTCCACACGGCGCCCCTAAAAAAACACAGTCACTTATATTATAATGGATTGTGTTACTTAATATACACTCACCGGCCACTTTATTAGGTACACCTGTCCAACTGCTCGTTAACACTTAATTTCTAATCAGCCAATCACATGGCGGCAACTCAGTGCATTTAGGCATGTAGACATGGTCAAGACAATCTCCTGCAGTTCAAACCGAGCATCAGTATGGGGAAGAAAGGTGATTTGATTGCCTTTGAACGTGGCATGGTTGTTGGTGCCAGAAGGGCTGGTCTGAGTATTTCAGAAACTGCTGATCTACTGGGATTTTCACGCACAACCATCTCTAGGGTTTACAGAGAATGGTACGAAAAAGAAAAAACATCCAGTGAGCGGCAGTTCTGTGGGCGGAAATGCCTTGTTGATGCTAGAGGTCAGAGGAGGATGGGCAGACTGGTTCGAGCTGATAGAAAGGCAACAGTGACTCAAATCGCCACCCGTTACAACCGAGGTAGGCAGAAGAGCATCTCTGAACGCACAGTACGTCGAACTTTGAGGCAGATGGGCTACAGCAGCAGAAGACCACACCGGGTGCCACTCCTTTCAGCTAAGAACAGGAAACTGAGGCTACAATTTGCACAAGCTCATCGAAATTGGACAGTAGAAGATTGGAAAAACGTTGCCTGGTCTGATGAGTCTCGATTTCTGCTGCGACATTCGGATGATAGGGTCAGAATTTGGCGTCAACAACATGAAAGCATGGATCCATCCTGCCTTGTATCAACGGTTCAGGCTGGTGGTGGTGGTGTCATGGTGTGGGGAATATTTTCTTGGCACTCTTTGGGCCCCTTGGTACCAATTGAGCATCGTTGCAACGCCACAGCCTACCTGAGTATTGTTGCTGACCATGTCCATCCCTTTATGACCACAAAGTACCCTGTAACATCTGATGGCTACTTTCAGCAGGATAATGCGCCATGTCATAAAGCTGGAATCATCTCAGACTGGTTTCTTGAACATGACAATGAGGTCACTGTACTCAAATGGCCTCCACAGTCACCAGATCTCAATCCAATAGAGCATCTTTGGGATGTGGTGGAACGGGAGATTCGCATCATGGATGTGCAGCCGACAAATCTGCGGCAACTGTGTGATGCCATCATGTCAATATGGACCAAAATCTCTGAGGAGCTTCCAGCACCTTGTTGAATCTATGCCACGAAGAATTGAGGCAGTTCTGAAGGCAAAAGGGGGTCCAACCCGTTACTAGCATGGTGTACCTAATAAAGTGGCCGGTGAGTGTATGTTATATTCACAATACGACTCAACACACTATTCCCCACATGAAACATCCTTTTTATCCTTCCCCGAATAATCTATAGTATCTACAGCACCCACCATTTATTATATATACCACACCCCCCAGAACTACACCACCCAGCTAATTTGTGTACATACCTGTTTTATGTATATACAGTACCCCTAGTTCATGTATAACAGCACCCATATAAATTCTCCCAATTAAATTATATACACTACTCCATATTAATTAAATTTCAGCTCCTACATACAGATCCCTAAAGACAGTATATAGCGCCACATACACAGTATACGCAGCCTACCGTCCGAATAATACACAGCTTACCCTCCGAAGTAGTACAAAGCCTCACCCAGCTGCACAGAGCCTCCCCCCAGAAGTACACAGCCTCCCCCCAGTACACAGCCTCCCCCCAGTACACTCAGCCTCCCCCTAGTACACAAAGCCTCCCCAGTAATGCACAGCCTCCTCCAATTGTACACAGCCTCCCATCCAGTATACACAGTGTCCCCCCAGTACATACAGTCTCCCCCAGTATGCACAACCCCCCCCCAGCATAATCTGCCTCCCCCAGTACAAACAGCCTCCTCCAGTAATGCGTGGCCTTCCCCAGCATACACAGCCTCCCCCAGTACAAACAGCCTATTCCAGTAATGCACAGCCTCCTCCTGTAATGCACAGTCTCCCCCCAATATATACAGCCTACTCCCAGTATATAAACACATGACACTCAAATAAAAATGACATCACGCTGGCCTGTGTCCTGCAGAGCAGTGCGCTGTGCTGCACCGATGTAACTAATTTTTCATGTAGGACGGACTTGCCAGTGTTTGGTGAGACCGTACTACTGGCTGCGATCAGCCTCCCTCCAAAGGGTTCGCATTCTGCCGCCTGAGGCGGGAACTTCATCCCGCCTCCAAGGCGGAGCAGTGCGGTAGCTAATATGTTAACTCTATCGGATGTTAGTGCATTAGTCCTCAATTTGCATCACAGATGCCACTAACCCTACTAAAAGTTCACAAAGCACACAGTGGGTCAAAAAGGGAGGGGATCGGTGTGGACTGACCAGCTAGTGATTTTTGTTGGACTATGGGAATTAGGACCTGAATAAAGGACTCCCTGGCCTCAAAGATTTTTTGCTATCTAGCTTTAATGTTGAGGCTAGCACCCAGCCTATTTCAGGGGTGCATCCCATGCCCATGCTGCGGGTTTACAATCCACAGCAGGTCAATTATTACTGTGAATTCAAAGTACAGAATTCAACCTTTGGATCCTACATAGGTAATGTATAATGGAAAGATTACCCCAAACGTCCGCACGGCTTTACGATCCATTTCTTAGGTTGGTTTCCAAATACTGATGCAAAATTCTATAGTGTGTTTAGTATGTGTCCAGTGTGTTAGAGGTATGTGTTAGTGATAGGTGTAGTATGTGTCCAGTGTGTTAGAGGTATGTGCTAGTGATAGGTGTAGTATGTGTCCAGTGTGTTAGAGGTATGTGCTAGTGATAGGTGTAGTATGTGTCCAGTGTGTTAGTCTTATGTGTTAGTGATAGGTGTAGTATGTGTCCAGTGTGTTAGTGATATGTGCTAGTGATAGGTGTAGTATGTGTCCAGTGTGTTAGAGGTATGTGTTAGTGATAGGTGTAGTATGTGTCCAGTGTGTTAGTCTTATGTGTTAGTGATAGGTGTAGTATGTGTCCAGTGTGTTAGTGATATGTGCTAGTGATAGGTGTAGTATGTGTCCAGTGTGTTAGAGGTATGTGCTAGTGATAGGTGTAGTATGTGTCCAGTGTGTTAGTGATATGTGCTAGTGATAGGTGTAGTATATGTCCAGTGTGTTAGTGATATGTGTTAGTGATAGGTGTAGTATGTGTCCAGTGTGTTAGTGATATGTGTTAGTGATAGGTGTAGTATGTGTCCAGTGTGTTAGAGGTATGTGTTAGTGATAGGTGTAGTATGTGTCCAGTGTGTTAGAGGTATGTGCTAGTGATAGGTGTAGTATGTGTCCAGTGTGTTAGAGGTATGTGCTAGTGATAGGTGTAGTATGTGTCCAGTGTGTTAGTCTTATGTGTTAGTGATAGGTGTAGTATGTGTCCAGTGTGTTAGTGATATGTGTTAGTGATAGGTGTAGTATGTGTCCAGTGTGTTAGAGGTATGTGCTAGTGATAGGTGTAGTATGTGTCCAGTGTGTTAGAGGTATGTGCTAGTGATAGGTGTAGTATGTATCCAGTGTGTTAGAGGTATGTGCTAGTGATAGGTGTAGTATGTGTCCAGTGTGTTAGAGGTATGTGCTAGTGATAGGTGTAGTATGTGTCCAGTGTGTTAGTCTTATGTGTTAGTGATAGGTGTAGTATGTGTCCAGTGTGTTAGTGATATGTGCTAGTGATAGGTGTAGTACGTGTCCAGTGTGTTAGTGCTATGTGTTAGTGATAGGTGTAATATGTGTCCAGTGTGTTAGAGGTATGTGCTAGTGATAGGTGTAGTATGTGTCCAGTGTGTTAGTGGTATGTGCTAGTGATAGGTGTAGTATGTGTCCAGTGTGTTAGTGATATGTGTTAGTGATAGGTGTAGTATGTGTCCAGTGTGTTAGTGATATGTGTTAGTGATAGGTGTAGTATGTGTCCAGTGTGTTAGAGGTATGTGCTAGTGATAGGTGTAGTATGTGTCCAGTGTGTAAGAGGTATGTGCTAGTGATAGGTGTAGTATGTGTCCAGTGTGTAAGAGGTATGTGCTAGTGATAGGTGTAGTATGTGTCCAGTGTGTTAGAGGTATGTGCTAGTGATAGGTGTATTATGTGTCCAGTGTGTAAGAGGTATGTGCTAGTGATAGGTGTAGTATGTGTCCAGTGTGTAAGAGGTATGTGCTAGTGATAGGTGTAGTATGTGTCCAGTGTGTTAGAGGTATGTGTTAGTGATAGGTGTAGTATGTGTCCAGTGTGTTAGTGATATGTGTTAGTGATAGGTGTAGTATATGTCCAGTGTGTTAGAGGTATGTGTTAGTGATAGGTGTAGTATGTGTCCAGTGTGTTAGAGGTATGTGCTAGTGATAGGTGTAGTATGTGTCCAGTGTGTTAGTCTTATGTGTTAGTGATAGGTGTAGTATGTGTCCAGTGTGTTAGTGATATGTGTTAGTGATAGGTGTAGTATGTGTCCAGTGTGTTAGTGGTATGTGCTAGTGATAGGTGTAGTATGTGTCCAGTGTGTTAGTCTTATGTGTTAGTGATAGGTGTAGTATGTGTCCAGTGTGTTAGTGATATGTGTTAGTGATAGGTGTAGTATGTGTCCAGTGTGTTAGTGGTATGTGCTAGTGATAGGTGTAGTATGTGTCCAGTGTGTTAGTCTTATGTGTTAGTGATAGGTGTAGTATGTGTCCAGTGTGTTAGAGGTATGTGCTAGTGATAGGTGTAGTATGTGTCCAGTGTGTTAGTGATATGTGTTAGTGATAGGTGTAGTATGTGTCCAGTGTGTTAGAGGTATGTGCTAGTGATAGGTGTAGTATGTGTCCAGTGTGTTAGAGGTATGTGCTAGTGATAGGTGTAGTATGTGTCCAGTGTGTTAGTGATATGTGTTAGTGATAGGTGTAGTATGTGTCCAGTGTGTTAGAGGTATGTGTTAGTGATAGGTGTAGTATGTGTCCAGTGTGTTAGAGGTATGTGTTAGTGATAGGTGTAGTATGTGTCCAGTGTGTTAGAGGTATGTGCTAGTGATAGGTGTAGTATGTGTCCAGTGTGTAAGAGGTATGTGCTAGTGATAGGTGTAGTATGTGTCCAGTGTGTTAGTCTTATGTGCTAGTGATAGGTGTAGTATGTGTCCAGTGTGTTAGTGATATGTGCTAGTGATAGGTGTAGTATGTGTCCAGTGTGTTAGAGGTATGTGCTAGTGATAGGTGTAGTATGTGTCCAGTGTGTTAGAGGTATGTGTTAGTGATAGGTGTAGCATGTGTCCAGTGTGTTAGAGGTATGTGCTAGTGATAGGTGTAGTATGTGTCCAGTGTGTTAGAGGTATGTGCTAGTGATAGGTGTAGTATGTGTCCAGTGTGTTAGAGGTATGTGTTAGTGATAGGTGTAGTATGTGTCCAGTGTGTTAGAGGTATGTGCTAGTGATAGGTGTAGTATGTGTCCAGTGTGTTAGAGGTATGTGCTAGTGATAGGTGTAGTATGTGTCCAGTGTGTTAGAGGTATGTGTTAGTGATAGGTGTAGCATGTGTCCAGTGTGTTAGAGGTATGTGTTAGTGATAGGTGTAGTATGTGTCCAGTGTGTTAGAGGTATGTGCTAGTGATAGGTGTAGTATGTGTCCAGTGTGTTAGAGGTATGTGCTAGTGATAGGTGTAGTATGTGTCCAGTGTGTTAGTGGTATGTGCTAGTGATAGGTGTAGTATGTGTCCAGTGTGTTAGAGGTATGTGCTAGTGATAGGTGTAGTATGTGTCCAGTGTGTTAGTGGTATGTGTTAGTGATAGGTGTAGTATATGTCCAGTGTGTTAGTGATATGTGTTAGTGATAGGTGTAGTATGTGTCCAGTGTGTTAGTGATATGTGTTAGTGATATGTGTAACATGTGTCCAGTGTGTTAGAGGTATGTGTTAGTGATATGTGTAGTATGTGTCCAGTGTGTTAGAGGTATGTGTTAGTGATAGGTGTAGTATGTGTCCAGTGTGTTAGTGATATGTGTTAGTGATAGGTGTAGTATATGTCCAGTGTGTTAGAGGTATGTGCTAGTGATAGGTGTAGTATGTGTCCAGTGTGTTAGTGATATGTGCTAGTGATAGGTGTAGTATGTGTCCAGTGTGTTAGAGGTATGTGTTAGTGATAGGTGTAGTATATGTCCAGTGTGTTAGAGGTATGTGCTAGTGATAGGTGTAGTATGTGTCCAGTGTGTTAGTGATATGTGTTAGTGATAGGTGTAGTATGTGTCCAGTGTGTTAGTGATATGTGTTAGTGATAGGTGTAGTATGTGTCCAGTGTGTTAGAGGTATGTGTTAGTGATAGGTGTAGCATGTGTCCAGTGTGTTAGAGGTATGTGTTAGTGATAGGTGTAGTATGTGTCCAGTGTGTCAGAGGTATGTGTTAGTGATAGGTGTAGTATGTGTCCAGTGTGTTAGAGGTATGTGTTAGTGATAGGTGTAGTATATGTCCAGTGTGTTAGAGGTATGTGCTAGTGATAGGTGTAGTATGTGTCCAGTGTGTTAGTGATATGTGTTAGTGATAGGTGTAGTATGTGTCCAGTGTGTTAGAGGTATGTGTTAGTGATAGGTGTAGTATGTGTCCAGTGTGTTAGAGGTATGTGTTAGTGATAGGTGTAGTATGTGTCCAGTGTGTTAGTGGTATGTGTTAGTGATAGGTGTAGTATGTGTCCAGTGTGTTAGAGGTATGTGCTAGTGATAGGTGTAGTATGTGTCCAGTGTGTTAGAGGTATGTGTTAGTGATAGGTGTAGCATGTGTCCAGTGTGTTAGAGGTATGTGCTAGTGATAGGTGTAGTATGTGTCCAGTGTGTTAGAGGTATGTGCTAGTGATAGGTGTAGTATGTGTCCAGTGTGTTAGAGGTATGTGCTAGTGATAGGTGTAGTATGTGTCCAGTGTGTTAGTGGTATGTGTTAGTGATAGGTGTAGTATATGTCCAGTGTGTTAGTGATATGTGTTAGTGATAGGTGTAGTATGTGTCCAGTGTGTTAGTGATATGTGTTAGTGATATGTGTAACATGTGTCCAGTGTGTTAGAGGTATGTGTTAGTGATAGGTGTAGTATGTGTCCAGTGTGTTAGAGGTATGTGTTAGTGATAGGTGTAGTATGTGTCCAGTGTGTTAGTGATATGTGCTAGTGATAGGTGTAGTATGTGTCCAGTGTGTTAGAGGTATGTGCTAGTGATAGGTGTAGTATGTGTCCAGTGTGTTAGAGGTATGTGTTAGTGATAGGTGTAGTATGTGTCCAGTGTGTTAGAGGTATGTGTTAGTGATAGGTGTAGTATGTGTCCAGTGTGTTAGAGGTATGTGCTAGTGATAGGTGTAGTATGTGTCCAGTGTGTTAGAGGTATGTGTTAGTGATATGTGTAGTATGTGTCCAGTGTGTTAGTGATATGTGCTAGTGATAGGTGTAGTATGTGTCCAGTGTGTTAGAGGTATGTGCTAGTGATAGGTGTAACATGTGTCCAGTGTGTTAGTCTTATGTGTTAGTGATAGGTGTAGTATGTGTCCAGTGTGTTAGAGGTATGTGCTAGTGATAGGTGTAGTATGTGTCCAGTGTGTTGGAGGTATGTGCTAGTGATAGGTGTAACATGTGTCCAGTGTGTTAGTCTTATGTGTTAGTGATAGGTGTAGTATATGTCCAGTGTGTAAGAGGTATGTGCTAGTGATAGGTGTAGTATGTGTCCAGTGTGTTAGAGGTATGTGCTAGTGATAGGTGTAGTATGTGTCCAGTGTGTTAGAGGTATGTGCTAGTGATAGGTGTAGTATGTGTCCAGTGTGTTAGTGGTATGTGCTAGTGATAGGTGTAGTATGTGTCCAGTGTGTTAGAGGTATGTGCTAGTGATATGTGTAGTATGTGTCCAGTGTGTTAGTGATATGTGCTAGTGATAGGTGTAGTATGTGTCCAGTGTGTTAGTGATATGTGTTAGTGATAGGTGTAGTATGTGTCCAGTGTGTTAGAGGTATGTGTTAGTGATAGGTGTAGTATGTGTCCAGTGTGTTAGAGGTATGTGTTAGTGATAGGTGTAGTATGTGTCCAGTGTGTTAGAGGTATGTGCTAGTGATAGGTGTAGTATATGTCCAGTGTGTTAGTCTTATGTGTTAGTGATAGGTGTAGTATGTGTCCAGTGTGTTAGTGATATGTGTTAGTGATAGGTGTAGTATGTTCCCAGTGTGTTAGAGGTATGTGCTAGTGATAGGTGTAGTATGTGTCCAGTGTGTTAGTGATATGTGTTAGTGATAGGTGTAGTATGTGTCCAGTGTGTTAGTCTTATGTGTTAGTGATAGGTGTAGTATGTGTCCAGTGTGTTAGTCTTATGTGTTAGTGATAGGTGTAGTATATGTGTCCAGTGTGTTAGTCTTATGTGTTAGTGATAGGTGTAACATGTGTCCAGTGTGTTAGTGATATGTGTTAGTGATAGGTGTAGTATGTGTCCAGTGTGTTAGTGATATGTGTTAGTGATAGGTGTAGTATGTGTCCAGTGTGTTAGTCTTATGTGTTAGTGATAGGTGTAACATGTGTCCAGTGTGTTAGTGATATGTGTTAGTGATAGGTGTAGTATGTGTCCAGTGTGTTAGAGGTATGTGTTAGTGATAGGTGTAGTATGTGTCCAGTGTGTTAGTGATATGTGTTAGTGATAGGTGTAGTATGTTCCCAGTGTGTTAGAGGTATGTGCTAGTGATAGGTGTAGTATGTGTCCAGTGTGTTAGTGATATGTGTTAGTGATAGGTGTAGTATGTGTCCAGTGTGTTAGTCTTATGTGTTAGTGATAGGTGTAACATGTGTCCAGTGTGTTAGTGATATGTGTTAGTGATAGGTGTAGTATGTGTCCAGTGTGTTAGTGATATGTGTTAGTGATAGGTGTAGTATGTGTCCAGTGTGTTAGTGATATGTGTTAGTGATAGGTGTAGTATGTGTCCAGTGTGTTAGTCTTATGTGTTAGTGATATGTGTAACATGTGTCCAGTGTGTTAGTGATATGTGTTAGTGATAGGTGTAGTATATGTCCAGTGTGTTAGTGATATGTGCTAGTGATAGGTGTAGTATGTGTCCAGTGTGTTAGTGATATGTGTTAGTGATAGGTGTAGTATGTGTCCAGTGTGTTAGAGGTATGTGCTAGTGATAGGTGTAGTATGTGTCCAGTGTGTTAGAGGTATGTGTTAGTGATAGGTGTAGTATGTGTCCAGTGTGTTAGTGATATGTGTTAGTGATAGGTGTAGTATGTGTCCAGTGTGTTAGTGATATGTGTTAGTGATATGTGTAGTATGTGTCCAGTGTGTTAGAGGTATGTGTTAGTGATAGGTGTAGTATGTGTCCAGTGTGTTAGTGATATGTGTTAGTGATAGGTGTAGTATATGTCCAGTGTGTTAGAGGTATGTGCTAGTGATAGGTGTAGTATGTGTCCAGTGTGTTAGTGATATGTGCTAGTGATAGGTGTAGTATGTGTCCAGTGTGTTAGAGGTATGTGTTAGTGATAGGTGTAGTATGTGTCCAGTGTGTTAGAGGTATGTGTTAGTGATAGGTGTAGTATGTGTCCAGTGTGTTAGAGGTATGTGTTAGTGATAGGTGTAGTATGTGTCCAGTGTGTTAGAGGTATGTGTTAGTGATAGGTGTAGTATGTGTCCAGTGTGTTAGAGGTATGTGCTAGTGATAGGTGTAGTATGTGTCCAGTGTGTTAGTGGTATGTGTTAGTGATAGGTGTAGTATGTGTCCAGTGTGTTAGAGGTATGTGTTAGTGATAGGTGTAGTATGTGTCCAGTGTGTTAGAGGTATGTGCTAGTGATAGGTGTAGTATGTGTCCAGTGTGTTAGTGGTATGTGCTAGTGATAGGTGTAGTATGTGTCCAGTGTGTTAGAGGTATGTGCTAGTGATAGGTGTAGTATGTGTCCAGTGTGTTAGTCTTATGTGTTAGTGATAGGTGTAGTATGTGTCCAGTGTGTTAGTGATATGTGCTAGTGATAGGTGTAGTATGTGTCCAGTGTGTTAGTGATATGTGTTAGTGATAGGTGTAGTATGTGTCCAGTGTGTTAGAGGTATGTGTTAGTGATAGGTGTAGTTCGTGTCCAGTGTGTTAGTGATATGTGTTAGTGATAGGTGTAGTATGTGTCCAGTGTGTTAGAGGTATGTGTTAGTGATATGTGTAACATGTGTCCAGTGTGATTGAGGTATGTGCTAGTGATAGGTGTAGTATGTGTCCAGTGTGTTAGTGATATGTGTTAGTGATAGGTGTAGTATGTGTCCAGTGTGTTAGAGGTATGTGTTAGTGATAGGTGTAGTATGTGTCCAGTGTGTTAGAGGTATGTGCTAGTGATAGGTGTAGTATATGTCCAGTGTGTTAGTCTTATGTGTTAGTGATAGGTGTAGTATGTCTCCAGTGTGTTAGTGATATGTGTTAGTGATAGGTGTAGTATGTTCCCAGTGTGTTAGAGGTATGTGCTAGTGATAGGTGTAGTATGTGTCCAGTGTGTTAGAGGTATGTGTTAGTGATAGGTGTAGTATGTGTCCAGTGTGTTAGAGGTATGTGTTAGTGATAGGTGTAGTATGTGTCCAGTGTGTTAGAGGTATGTGCTAGTGATAGGTGTAGTATGTTCCCAGTGTGTTAGAGGTATGTGCTAGTGATAGGTGTAGTATGTGTCCAGTGTGTTAGAGGTATGTGCTAGTGATAGGTGTAGTATGTGTCCAGTGTGTTAGTGATATGTGTTAGTGATAGGTGTAGTATGTGTCCAGTGTGTTAGTGGTATGTGTTAGTGATAGGTGTAGTACGTGTCCAGTGTGTTAGTGATATGTTTTAGTGATATGTGTAACATGTGTCCAGTGTGTTAGAGGTATGTGCTAGTGATAGGTGTAGTATGTGTCCAGTGTGTTAGTGATATGTGTTAGTGATAGGTGTAGTATGTGTCCAGTGTGTTAGAGGTATGTGTTAGTGATAGGTGTAGTATGTGTCCAGTGTGTTAGAGGTATGTGTTAGTGATAGGTGTAGTATGTGTCCAGTGTGTTAGAGGTATGTGCTAGTGATAGGTGTAGTATATGTCCAGTGTGTTAGTCTTATGTGTTAGTGATAGGTGTAGTATGTCTCCAGTGTGTTAGTGATATGTGTTAGTGATAGGTGTAGTATGTGTCCAGTGTGTTAGAGGTATGTGCTAGTGATAGGTGTAGTATGTGTCCAGTGTGTTAGAGGTATGTGTTAGTGATATGTGTAACATGTGTCCAGTGTGTTAGAGGTATGTGCTAGTGATAGGTGTAGTATGTGTCCAGTGTGTTAGAGGTATGTGTTAGTGATAGGTGTAGTATGTGTCCAGTGTGTTAGAGGTATGTGTTAGTGATAGGTGTAGTATGTGTCCAGTGTGTTAGAGGTATGTGCTAGTGATAGGTGTAGTATGTGTCCAGTGTGTTAGTGGTATGTGTTAGTGATAGGTGTAGTACGTGTCCAGTGTGTTAGTGATATGTGTTAGTGATATGTGTAACATGTGTCCAGTGTGTTAGAGGTATGTGCTAGTGATAGGTGTAGTATATGTCCAGTGTGTTAGAGGTATGTGTTAGTGATAGGTGTAGTATGTGTACAGTGTGTTAGTGATATGTGCTAGTGATAGGTGTAGTATGTGTCCAGTGTGTTAGTGATATGTGCTAGTGATAGGTGTAGTATGTGTCCAGTGTGTTAGAGGTATGTGTTAGTGATAGGTGTAGTATGTGTCCAGTGTGTTAGAGGTATGTGCTAGTGATAGGTGTAGTATATGTCCAGTGTGTTAGTCTTATGTGTTAGTGATAGGTGTAGTATATGTCCAGTGTGTTAGTGATATGTGCTAGTGATAGGTGTAGTATGTGTCCAGTGTGTTAGTGATATGCGCTAGTGATAGGTGTAGTATATGTCCAGTGTGTTAGTGATATGTGCTAGTGATAGGTGTAGTATATGTCCAGTGTGTTAGTGATATGTGTTAGTGATAGGTGTAGTATGTGTCCAGTGTGTTAGTGATATGTGTTAGTGATAGGTGTAGTATATGTCCAGTGTGTTAGTGATATGTGCTAGTGATAGGTGTAGTATATGTCCAGTGTGTTAGTGATATGTGTTAGTGATAGGTGTAGTATGTGTCCAGTGTGTTAGTGGTATGTGTTAGTGATAGGTGTAGTATGTGTCCAGTGTGTTAGTGATATGTGTTAGTGATAGGTGTAGTATATGTCCAGTGTGTTAGTGGTATGTGTTGGTGATAGTTGTAGTATGTGTCCAGTGTGTTAGAGGTATGTGTTAGTGATAGGTGTAGTATGTGTCCAGTGTGTTAGAGGTATGTGTTAGTGATAGGTGTAGTATGTGTCCAGTGTGTTAGAGGTATGTGTTAGTGATAGGTGTAGTATGTGTCCAGTGTGTTAGAGGTATGTGCTAGTGATAGGTGTAGTATGTGTCCAGTGTGTTAGAGGTATGTGCTAGTGATAGGTGTAGTATGTGTCCAGTGTGTTAGTGGTATGTGCTAGTGATAGGTGTAGTATGTGTCCAGTGTGTTAGTGGTATGTGTTAGTGATAGGTGTAGTATGTATCCAGTGTGTTAGAGGTATGTGTTAGTGATAGGTGTAGTATGTGTCCAGTGTGTTAGAGGTATGTGTTAGTGATAGGTGTAGTATGTGTCCAGTGTGTTAGAGGTATGTGCTAGTGATAGGTGTAGTATGTGTCCAGTGTGTTAGTGATATGTGCTAGTGATAGGTGTAGTATGTGTCCAGTGTGTTAGTGATATGTGCTAGTGATAGGTGTAGTATGTGTCCAGTGTGTTAGAGGTATGTGCTAGTGATAGGTGTAGTATGTGTCCAGTGTGTTAGTGATATGTGCTAGTGATAGGTGTAGTATGTGTCCAGTGTGTTAGTGGTATGTGTTAGTGATAGGTGTAGTATGTGTCCAGTGTGTTAGAGGTATGTGCTAGTGATAGGTGTAGTATGTGTCCAGTGTGTTAGTGATATGTGCTAGTGATAGGTGTAGTATGTGTCCAGTGTGTTAGTGGTATGTGTTAGTGATAGGTGTAGTATGTGTCCAGTGTGTTAGAGGTATGTGCTAGTGATAGGTGTAGTATGTGTCCAGTGTGTTAGAGGTATGTGTTAGTGATAGGTGTAGTATATGTCCAGTGTGTTAGAGGTATGTGTTAGTGATAGGTGTAGTATATGTCCAGTGTGTTAGCGGTATGTGCTAGTGATAGGTGTAGTATGTGTCCAGTGTGTTAGTCTTATGTGTTAGTGATAGGTGTAGTATGTGTCCAGTGTGTTAGAGGTATGTGCTAGTGATAGGTGTAGTATGTGTCCAGTGTGTTAGTGATATGTGTTAGTGATAGGTGTAGTATGTGTCCAGTGTGTTAGTGGTATGTGTTAGTGATAGGTGTAGTATGTGTCCAGTGTGTTAGAGGTATGTGTTAGTGATAGGTGTAGTATGTGTCCAGTGTGTTAGTGATATGTGCTAGTGATAGGTGTAGTATGTGTCCAGTGTGTTAGTCTTATGTGTTAGTGATAGGTGTAGTATATGTCCAGTGTGTTAGAGGTATGTGTTAGTGATAGGTGTAGTATGTGTCCAGTGTGTTAGTCTTATGTGTTAGTGATAGGTGTAGTATGTGTCCAGTGTGTTAGTGCTATGTGCTAGTGATAGGTGTAGTATATGTCCAGTGTGTTAGTGGTATGTGCTAGTGATAGGTGTAGTATGTGTCCAGTGTATTAGTCTTATGTGTTAGTGATAGGTGTAGTATATGTCCAGTGTGTTAGAGGTATGTGTTAGTGATAGGTGTATGTATTCTCTCTTGTATAGGTTTTTGTTAACGTTAGATAACAAACAAATTATGAGATAGATAGTCTCCTGATCCTGCGTGGTGCATATGACTGGAGCCATCTGATGACTCTGCGCCAGTGAATATTCCATCATTTTTGGCAGTGTAGAGCAATTTGCACCCACTAATAAATAATGTAGTCATAGGAAAGCTCGGATCGGTGATAAACATTCTCAATATGGGCTTTAAAGCAACACGTCTGAATATTGTCATCCCCTGGCAATGGATTGTATTCTGCTAATGAGGAAAGCGATGATCGCCTTGTGGGAAACTGAATCCAAATCACATAATAGCAGATTTGGCCTGAACTATTGCATGTGGTTTGTAGGGCTCGGAGCCCTGTATTCCTGAGGCTGTCATTGATGAAACCATTAGAGTTTATTTAGTGACGGCTGCCGGTCACAGCGGGACTTAGTTTTGCTTCCAAGATGACATCAGGGGACCATCTACTTGGCAGTTCTTATTATAGATGCTACAAACACAACAAAAATTTTTTTTTGCACCAACCCGGACAAGTGAATTTATCCCATTGCTTCCACATTCCTTCAGAAAGGGATGAACCTAAAAAAGAGGTGGCCACAATGTCCACCCTCCTGAGCCAACGAATAGCCAAAGAGGCCCTAGTCTTGGTAATAAGCATATAACATTGTAGGATTTACTGATGAGAGGAATGGGGGGGGGGGTGTATTTATTGGCATCATGGACTCCTAATAGATACCTAAAATGTAGAATAGTCCTTGCTACGACCTGGATGTTTTCATTAGGTGACGTTCAGATCTGTGTAGGACCCTCATTTGTAGATTACATCAGAAATCACTGATGGAAAAATGGTGGACGTCGGAACCACCAATTCAAATGAATATATAGGGATTACCCACAGGCAAAAGTTACAAAAATTATAATTGGGCAGCACGGAGGCTGAGTGGGTAGCACTTCTGCCTGGCAGCACTGGAGTCCTGGGCTCTAGTCCCACCCAGGTCAACATCTGCAAAGAGTTTGTATGTTCTCTCCGTGTTTGCGTGGGTTTCCTCCGGGTCCTCTGGTTTCCTCCCACTCTCCAAAACATACTGGTAGGTTGTTTAGGATTGTGAGCCCCATTGGGGACAGGGTCCAATTTGGCAAGCTTTGTGCAGCGCGGCATAATCTGTGTGCGCTATATAAATAAAGAATTATTATTATTAATTAGGGCACGTTTCAGGTTCCAAAAAAGGGATATGTGATAAATCACCGGACCAAAGCACTAAGCCTTTCTGTTCTTCATATCTGTGCCTCTGGTCAAGATTGGTGAACAAAGATCTTCCTCCTCTACTTCATCGCTATCCCGGTGCTAGAGCGTTCAAAGGCAGTGTCCTGCTGCTTCTGTTTTTGTTTATTTTACATTAATTTGGGGTCTTTTTGATGAGTAGCAGCCCAAATCTATGTTGCTTCTGGTGGTTTAATCAAAGATCACAAAACATTTCTTTACATAGACTTCAAAGGGTCTTATCAGGGCTGTTTGACTTAATCTTTATTCCCAGAGGAGACTTCTAGTTATGGCCCCTTTGATGTCTAGGAATAATATAGTATCCCGGGGCAGAGCTGTGGTGGTGCATTCATTTCAAGTTGTATTTTTATACTTTTTATGGTCTAGGGTTAGGCTTAGGGTCAGGTTCCGAAATAAATATATTTATATTATATATTGGCAACTGTATATTACGGTATATAAAAATCTGTTTCTTATAGTTAGAGGGTTTATGGTATAATTTTAATAACTTTAAAACCTGGTATTTCTAAAAACACAGTCTCCATATATTGTGAGCCACGAATTTTGAAGGCACAGATTGGAAACATATTTCTATTTTTGGTCACAATCATAGATATGTATGTATGTATATATATATAAGTAGCCCCTGTTATTCATCTCTAAAATTTCTGTATGTTTTCTGGCCACGCCCCAGTAGCCTCTTTGCTCCTCCTACCCTGAAATCTTTGGCACGCAGCTCGTCCGAGAAGCCGGAGTTCTGCGCATGCACAGTAGCTCCGGCCTCTCGAATGAGGGTGCGCAGCTACGAGGAGCTGCGCACCAAAGATGTCAGGGTAGGAGGAGCAAAGAGGCTACTGGGGCGTGGAGTAGCCGCGCCGTGTAGCTTCATGTCCGGCGACTCCACGCCTCAGTAGCTGCTTTACAAATTTTACATATTAGGGCAATAAAGATTTCAAAAAGATAGCGGGGACGTGAGGATCAGCTCGAAAAAGGGCTATCGTTACGTCCCATACATACACCTACCACCCGTTCTACCTTTATAGGTAGAATCGTGGTGGAAGGTTCCCTTTAAAATCTTCACAGAACATGGCACTATTCTTTCAGCTCCTCGTCTTCCATCACAAGAATCATCCGATCAGTGGGTGTCCTAAATGTTGTATACCAATAAATTCATTGATTTTTCTTAAGAATAGGTCTTTATTGAGAGTGAAGGGGTATTTCAGGATAGGGGATACCTGGCTAATCAACGGGGTTCCTACAAATCAAGAGATCCAAGGTCATTTGTACCCCAAACGAGTACCACCTCGGCTATCTCCGTCAGCGCCATAGAGATGAATAGAGCAGCGTGTGTGCGACCAGCTGGTCCAAACATTTGGGGGAGCTACAGACCCATCGAAGTTTCACCACAAGGACCCCACCGATCAGCAAGTTATCCCTTATCCTTATCAAAACTGACTTTTTCCCCCTTGCTTAACAAGACTGTTTTTTTGTATCCACACCATGTGCACTATGTACATGATCTCATGTCCTGGTGCTTTTGCCTTTGCAGGTGCAGTTTGGCATTGTGGATTGTTGTAGCACAAATAACACCCTAACCGTAAACATGTTGAATGATCCTAATCAGTATCGGTATTCATGTCCTTTATCAGAAGAGCGATGGGCGCCGCTTTGAACCCTACGTGAGTGGCTTTCAATGAGCAGAGCTGCCGTTCCTGCACACTTACCTATAGAAGAGTCTGCATAAATGCTGACATTGTTTGCTCTTGAAGCCTCGCTTGAGTAGTCCTCATGTAATGTACAGACTCACAGCTTGAAAACCTGTCTTTATGGGAGCTCTCAGCTCTCCGCTTGTGAAACTACCTATCATTATACTGATAGGCTTATTTTATACTTGAAAATAATTTTTCCCCTTCGCTGCTGGAAAAAAAAAAAAAGCGCTCATCAGCCGAGCAATCACAACCTTCCTTCACCGTAATAATTCCCATAAATAAGAGGGAAATGTGCAGGTGTCATTATTTCCAAATATTTATGTGTCAGATTTATTTTAAGGTTTCGTATTAATAGGACAATATGTCAATCTAGGAATCATTCTCCGGCAGCAATGTTCAGCAACAAACCCCTTCTAGCTACTCGTTTCCACAAACGTAGAAAAGCTTTAATGATTCTAGAATTTACATATGTGTTAGACACCCCTACATCTGATTATGGAATATAGTATATCCGAAATTAGGTCCTTTAATAAGAAAATGATCCCTTTACTCCCATAAAGGGCTTGACTCTTCCAGGAATGCTGTAGAGTGGTGGCGAACCTATGGCACGGGTGCCAGAGGTGGCACTCAAAGTCATTTCTGTGGGCACTCAGACCATTGCTCCAGGACAGAGTTCACCAATTACGACCAAATCCACCTGCAGTCCCAGGCAACTTAAGAGATGCTGCTCTCAGCGCATTTTAAAGCGATACTTCACTGGCTGTTTGGAACTGCGGGGAAAGTGAGAAGGTGTTGACAGAACTGCAATGTCTTTGGAGGTCCTCCTGCTGGACCCACCATTCTTCTACAGAAAGACTTACAACGAGAAGCTACAACGAGTCAGAATTTGCCCTCCTTCTTTTAACCGTATTGCAGGTTGATACGATTGAAAGATGAGTAGCAATAAGTTACTGCTTAAAATGCCATGTTGGCACTTCATGGTAAATACATGGATTTTGGTTGTAGTTTGGGCACTCAGTCTCTAGAAGGTTCACTATCACTGGTGTAGAGCATGGGATCTTTTCCGTTGACCTTGACATATGTTGAGTTTCGGGATTGTTTCTGAACAGTTACATCCATCAAGACTCACCAATAACTCGACCAAAATTTTTTTATGGATTCTATTCTCGCCCTATGTGTTGTGCGATGGCCCTCCTCAAACTTTATTGAAAACTATCCAAAAGACCAACTTGGAGTTATGCACCAACCCTGGGGCAGAGATAACATCATAGCTGGGAGCTCAAAGTTCTCCCTTGTTCTGGAAGTTGGCTGATATGGGAGCTTCATACCCTGTACAACTTTTCTCTGGCCCAGATTTAGAAACTGTGCTAGACACCCTGCCTGCACATGTCTATTCTACCCTGGGTTGTGTGGCCTAGGCAGGACAATGAGTGGCTACTGACACCAGGAGCCATGAGTAAAATGAAGATATAGGAAAACCGTATACTCTAAAACATATGTTTATACTTTACTTTGTTCATTCAATAAGATTAAAAATTCAAAAAATGTACTAAAAGTTAGGAAATTACCCAGGCCTATTTCCACCATATATTGTTCAAACTGGCCAATTTTTAGACAACTCCTCTTGACTACCATTTTTTTTTTCTAGTGTACTTTTGGGTGGTCTTCTCAAAGAGTTGAAACTTGGTTGACTGAAATTTTTAATTATTGTGACCAGGGTGTGGTGAGAGTAATGTAGGTTTTAGTAAACTAAAGCCTAAAGTTTCAACCAGAGTTTTGTCAATAATGTTTTTTTTTTTAGCATTCCAGTCCGGCAGGTTTTTGTTGTACCACCAGACTAAATGCTAATGTTAGATTAGGGACTTAGAATTGAGTTCTTTCAAAGAGGAAGTAATGTATTTTTTTTTAATCCTCCAACTTGTCTTCACTCTAGAGTCCACTTCTTTCAACTCCTGACATTGTGCATGATAATCTAAGTTTTTCATGTGGCTACTGACATCCTTTGGAGGATGTGGTGTTGAGGACAATACAAGGTTCAGATATGATGCTGAGTATGTGCTTTAGCTTTTGGTGGTCATGTTCTTTGAGCTTGTGTGGGCAACCCAAGCTGTGGTCATCAATTTCCTTTAATTGTTACAACCATCAAAGGGATGTTCCCATCTGTGCTATCTCATTTAATTTAATTCATCTGCCATTTATATATATCTCCTCAAATGGATGTTATAAAAAATATTCCTGTGTGGAAATGATTTCCCATAAATGTGGCTATGTTATCCTTTAGAAACAAGATTGCTGTCCTTTGATACAACCACTCCCACACCGTGGCTGTGATGCCCCAACACTTTAGCTATTGAGGTGCATGACCGCCATGATTCATCACCAAAGGACGGCTCTGGGACATGCAGTAACTCCCGACCATTTCATATGCAAAAATAATTTGATCCTTTGCACAATCCCTCCAGCAGAGGCGGTCATATCCAAGGACAACAGTCTTGTTTCTAAGGAACAGTATTGCTACATTTACACAGATCCTATGGGAATTAATTGTTTATTCCTATGTAATGCTAAAGAGTGCTACAATTCAATGGAGCAAAGGAGTGGGCAATAAGTGGGAACAGATTCTCCAAGCAATGAACCTGGTCCTGGTGCTACTAGGTATTGGGGCACATTTACTTACCCGTCCGGTTGTCCAGCGAGGATTTGGATCTGCCGCGATTCACTTAAGATCGTGCGTCCAATTTCCTGCATGTGTCGCTTCCCCGCTGAGGTCCACGGAGATCACCTTCTTCTTCCTGGTGCATGTGAGTGCTGATCTTGCGACACAATTTGTTTTTTTTAATTCCGCGGTTTGTGCGAATCAGTCGGATTGTCCTACGTCCAGACCCCCCGATTTGTGTCGCATGAAAGCCGGCACTGATAAGCCACAATCCGATCACGTGCGCCAAACACCCAGGGCAATTCAGGGCAAATCGGAAAAAAAAATAAATTGCGCAACCCGATGGACCCTTAGTTAATGTGCCCCATTATGTTGTTCCCATATGGATCCTCTTCTGGCTTCAGAATGGTGTGGGCCACTTTGGCCACCTCCATCATCCAGTCAATACAATATTTATCATGACTGAACTGCCCAAACACTTTTTCTCCCCCAAAATAGTAGCGGCCTCCAGTCCTTGGATCCACAAGATAAAATTATTCCTACTTAAAAAGACCTACGAAGCCTCCAAATGCGGCTCTCTAGGCCTGGTTGGCTCTTCGTGTTATTTGTATTATTCGGTATCAAGTCATCTGGTGTAATATGATCTATTCAGTTCTGAGTATTTGCCACGGAGGAAGTAAGATATCAAGACGACGCCCTTAACATCGTCTGGCATTGTGCCTGGAATTGTGTGTATGTGCCTGGTCCATATCGTTGTGTACTACAATGTTACAAACTATCATTTTCTTGGTAAAGTTTAACTTATTGCGATCTTTCTTAGAAAGAAATAGCTTAAACCTAACAATAAAATAAATCCAATATATTATATATATTAGTACATTATAACCTCCTGGGCATGTTTACTACCTGACTCAGCTATGCCACACATGTCGTCCAACTAGAAATACGTGTTTATAACCCCCTTTTCTCAACGACAATTTTTTTCAAAAATATACTGTGTGTTTATGTATTTTTATGGTAGTTGTGTCCATGGAAGTTCCACAGGAAAGTTTGCTTGGAACATTTGAGACGTGTAAAGTTTGAATGTGGTTTCATCTGTCTTTGAGAGGCAGTTTGTAGGATACATTAGGCATGCATACTGAATTACACATTCCCCCTTAAAGGGTTGTTCCAGTTTTTGCGTAAATAAAGATGAGGTATAGTAAAATAGTTACATCCGGGTGTGTAACCTTGAGACTTTAGTTTGTCTTGTACTGACTATACTCTTGTTAAAGGACATCTATCACGCTGCTGTGTGTCCCTTCTTCTTGTTGCTTATTATACCGTTGTTTTTAAGAAATAATGGTTTAACATGTATGCAAATGAGCCATACCCAGAGACCCCGAGGCCCATTTGCATAATTTATAAAACCTTTTTTTGTAAAAGCAATCGTGCTTTCATGCGGCACAAATCGGGGCCGTGATTCGGACTAAGTGCGGGATTTAACATTTAAATTGTGTCGCAAGACATGCACTTACATGCACCGGGAAGAAGAAGGTGAACTCCGGCGGACCTCAGCGGGAAAGCAACACATGCAGGATATCGGGCGCACAATCTTAGTGAATCGTGCCGGACTTCATCCTCGTCGGACAACGCACCTCAGGGATCACGTCAGGACCTGGTAAGTAAATGTGCCCCATATTCTGGAAGGCTGTAGTCCACGGGACATAGTAGCAGAGGTCAAGTTCAGCTGAAATGTTCCCTTGATCTTATTGTAAGGAGCTGATTGTGTTGTAGTTGGCCCCATGGTCTCGCTCCTGTAGTGACTAAACACTTGCCTGGGTTCCCCTCCCTGTAGTGTGCATTACATCACTTTCTGGCAGTCTGTCCTCTCATACATCATTTGGGCAATGTGTCCTGGCTGTAACTGAAGTGTATTTCCAAGAAACCATTACACACTCTTCCCTGCAGACGTGATATATAATGTTGTGTGTTGTGAACAGGGCGGCCATTACTGCTCTAGGTTGTTGGAAAACAATATTCTTACGGTATTTTCCTGGGATTTTTATTATGTCTGTCAAAATATGCAGGATGGAAAGACGTAGGAAGCTACATGTTTTCTTCCTGCAGCCTCCGTCTGATCGACGTATATGCTCAACGGAGGAAATGGAGGTCTATGGGGAGCGGATGCAGCGTATTGCATTCCTCGGTACAGCCACGGCAGGAGCCGGTGATGTCAATGTCCATATTAGGATGGTGACGTTTCTGGGGAAACACCTCGTTTATCGGTAGCAGCCAATTGCCGGCTACTGCCAATGTACACTCCCCTCCCCCCTCCACATTTGGTAGGTGCGTGGAGATCCCCTTGGAACCTATCGCACTCTATAGACATACAGTAGGATACGTCTGTGCCATAAGTTGTGAGGACACGTCGGAATCCTCCTGACATGTCCTTACAACATACGGTAATCGACGTGGTGTGAACCCAGTAATAATCTCTTATGGGATGACATATCCCTCACCGAGAAATAAAGGGGCTGATATAAAGCTGCCCCCACCAACCAGCTGTGTTGCACAGTAAAAGGAAATGCTCCCATTTTGGGGGGGGCAAACATTTCTTTATAAAATGCCCTATTTCCTTTGATTCCAGGTATAAGAGAAGTGGCTGCAGACAGAGACTACTCCGATACTACTGTATCAGCCAAAATGAAAGGTATAGGACATGATTTAAAGGAAACCTGTCAGCAGAAATTGACCCAATGAACACCATCCAGTTTCTTTCATGGCTCAGCATGATGGCATAATCCTTAAAGGACACCTGTCATCAGGTCTGTGTCACTTGTCCTGTCACCTCTACCTTTTGAAGCAGCTCACAAGGATCCCATCCCAGCCTTTATCTAGTCATATCATACATTAATCATTATAAAATCATCTATTCTTTTTTATGTAAATGAGGCTGGTCACATGATCAGAGGCAGTGATGTCACCCTGTTACCCCTCCCTTCTTCTCCCCCTGCTCATGTCTGTGTGTAATGTATAGTAAAGCATTGCTGGTGTCTGTGCTGCATCTGCTGATACACAGAGACACAGAGACACAGACATCAGCTACACATGTACCTGACATGTTCTGCTATAACATGGCTGCCTGGAGCTGTTGTATCTCTCCTATACACACACACAGGCTGCAGGGGGCGCCAGCACCAGGAAGCACATGGAGGAGCCATTACACCATTATACAGGCTGTCAGTCAAACACTGGGGGTGTGGCTGTGCCTCCCACTCATGAATAAGCTGGACAGCTTGAATATGTTAATGCTTCATTGGACATTTCACAGGTCATTTGCATACAGCTTTAGGACCTCATTGCTTAGGTTTACAGGCATGTAGAGGGACAATGAAGGGATAGAGGCAATGC
This sequence comes from Engystomops pustulosus, assembly GCF_040894005.1. NCBI lineage: Eukaryota > Metazoa > Chordata > Amphibia > Anura > Leptodactylidae > Engystomops > Engystomops pustulosus. The sequence continues at coordinate 18,775,583 of NC_092421.1, read as the reverse complement.
TCTCTAATGGCAGTTTATGAAAATATATTTAGTTTAGGGGGTTATTTTGCCTGACGGGTTCTCTTTAAAGAGGACCTGTCAAAAAGTGGCGCTAGTGCTACAACATACGCAGCCGTGTTACACTGCTAGCATTACAGCAAGCAAGGAGAGCTTGACTTCAGTGCTGAACTCTTCTCCTCCTTTACTATACAACCAATTCACATCTCACTTCTCTCCACATGCGCAGTAGCTCCGATCGTCTGTCGGCAAAGCCACGGCAGCAGGGGAGCTCTGCACTTGCGCAGTAGCCACAGTTGGCTTGCTGGAATCCCCCAGCAAGGAGGAGTGACAAGCAGGTAGGCGTTATGCAGGGGAGACTGGGGGCATGAAGTAGCCTTCATCCCCTGGAGTTGGCTTCTCCATGTCCGCAGTAGCCTCTGCAAGTAATTTGCATAAAGAACGAATAAACATTATTTCACAAAGGCTGAATAAAAGATTAAGATAAAACGGTGGTATCTCAATTCGGAACTACTTAAGAAAGTAGATGCACAATGATAGATTTCCTTTAAAGGGAACCTACCACCACGAATCTACCTATAAAGGTAGATCGGGTGGATCAATAGGACGTGAGGAGAGCCCTTTAAGCGCTAATCCTCACGTCCCCGCACTGTTTCGCTAACTTTTTATTATATCTATATGTAAATTTAGTTATGCGGCTACTCCACGCCCCAGTAGTCTCTTTACTCCTCCTACCCACAATCTTCGGCGCGCAGCTCATCGTAGCTGCGCACCCTCGTCCGACAAACCTGCCGTCTGCGCTATCTCGGGCAACGATCGCAATATGGGTAAGCTTGACATAGTAATTTGTGTGCACTGATTTTAGGCCACATAATCCATTATTCTTTGTGCTTCCCAATAGCATTGCTTTTCACTTACATTTGGCCACTTATGCCTATACATGTTCATATTTTGATGTGTTGATCTGTTGCCTGCGATGCAACTCTTGCTTGTGTCCTCCTTTTTGGAGTGGGTTCATTTTTAACCATTATGTTGTAATTTGACTTAATAAAATGTATAACCTTTTACCATTTATTACGTTTTTTTGCTGTATATGTTGGGTTTTTTCACCCCTTTCTCCGAGGGTTGAATGATAGGTTTTGGCATGCGCAGAACAGCAGACCCGCGCCTGTGCATCTCCGGCTTCGGAGCAGCGACCGCGTATGCGCAGGCGGCAGGTTCGTCGGACGAGGATGCGCAGCTACTGAAGATTGTGGATAGGAGGAGTAAAGAGGCTACTGGGGCGTGGAGTAGCCGCATAACAAAATTTACTTATAGATCTTATAAAAGTTAGCGAAACAGTGCGGGGACGTGAGGATTAGCCCTTAAAGGGGCTATCCTCACGTCCTATTGATCCTCCTACCACCTGATCTACCTTTATAGGTAGATTCGTGGTGGTAGGTTCCCTTTAAAAGTCTTTTTTCTCCCCTAACAGAACATATTTGGGCTTGAGCTTTTACAGATGCCACGTCTGCAGGACAGCAGGGGTGTGCAAGTGCTCAAAACCCACTGTATAGCGGTGGTCGATTTGCTTTCAGACACTCGACAACATACAGGTAGTGGTTTACTAGGTCTATTTCTGATATTAGGCAGGTATCAGCCACACCACCGAGTACTGAACATCACTCATTGTGGGCAGAGCTTGTTACATCTTGCCCATGAGTCCGTTTTTTTTTTTTAAACTTCTTTATTAAAGTCAGCATGAATATACAAAGTATCCATCACATTGCATATACGCAGATCTGCCATTATCCATACAGACTCTATTTTCCATATTTATGTATACATTGCACAAATGGAGTAACATACATTTATTTTATGAGTCTCTTCATGAGTCCGTTTTTTTAACGGACTGCTTAAAAACGATTTAACCCAGTGTCTGATGCAGCATTATACTATGGGGCAGATTTACTTCCCCGGTCCATTCGCGATCCAGCGGCGCGTTCTCTGCGGTGGATTCGGGTCCAGCCGGGATTCACTAAGATAGTTCCTCCGACGTCCACCAGGTGGCGCTGCTGCGCTGAAGTCCGCCGAAATGCATTCAAGTTCACCGGCCTATTCCTAGCGAAGGTAAGTGCAAGTTTCGCAACACTTTTTTTTTTAAAATGCGCCGGGTTTTTGTTCGGACACGCCCCCGATTTCCATCGCGTGCATGCCAGCGCCGATACGCCACAATCAGATCGCGTGCGCCAAAATCCCGGGGCAATTCAGGGGAAATCGGCGCAAATCGGAAATATTCGGGTAACACGTCGGGAAAACGTGAATCGGGCCCTTAGTAAATGACCCCCTATGTGTTTTTAGGGTGATGAAAATGGATTTACTGTATCCTGATCTGCCTGGTTCATGAGTGAATCTGTCCGAACTCCATACAAGTGAGGCTGTTCTATGAATCTAGACCTCAACCGCTGGAAACTATATTGTGGCAACCTGCAGGGGTGAAAATGAATATTTTCTTCAGCCTGAATTTCAGCTTTATTGGTTTCAGTGCGATCTTTATGAGAATGTACTGTTTGGATCCTCCGCGGTATTTGGCAGCTCATCCAGTATTATGTGGATAATTGGAATTACATGTTCTGTATTAACTACAGGGATGGGAGTAATTACTTATGGGGGAACAAACTAATCTGGGAAGGGAATGATGAAAATATCAAGGTGATTTATTAACCTGTTTTGAGGCGTCACCTTCCCTTAGGCAAAACATAACTTTAAGTGAAAGTACATTATGATAGAGATGATAGTAGGTGGAATACATAAGTGGGTGAATCATGAGACCCGGGTAAACAGAATTACTCAGAGCAACATACAGTAATCTGTCTGCTGCCCTGGTGCTAATGGGTAGTTTAGAGAGGTAAAAAACAGGCTGAAGTTGCGCTGCTCAATTTTTCACATTTATTTTCGGAAACAGAGTGGACTACGCGTTTCGGAAGCGGAACGCCTCCTTCATCAGGTCCAAAAGATAATTTCTAAAACAAGTACAAAAGATTCTTTGATATAAAATAACAGTAAATGTGTCACAATAAATAGTAATACGATACAGATAATCGCCAATTAGGCACATATGGGTAAAACCACATAAAATCATCATAATTATAAAGATTTTCATAAAAAAACACATATTTTTACATATACAAAAAGAATAAGTGTATAATAGGTATAATAAAATTGCATTAATAATCATAAATAAGTAAGTAAGTGGCTTAATTAGTAAATTAGTAGATGAGTAGGTAATATAAGGATTGTGGAAATTGATAGTTGCAATAAATAAATAAATAAATAAATAAAAGGGGGGACCCCTACCCTATAGTCCTCTTTCAGGTGGTCTGCCCCAGGTGGATATGGTAGGGATACTAAAGCTGTCTTATACACTGTATTGTTTGCAGGAGAAAAGGTAATTAGTAAATTGATGATTATGTTGCTATGAGTGAACTTAGACATAGAAGTACCTGTGGTATGGTCAGCGATGAGTATAAAGAGGTCTGAAATAGCAAAAGTTGTTTGGATTAAGTGATTTAATATTATGGCCCAAGAGGGGATAATGCTAATTGTATTGGTTTGGTACTTACAGTATTAGGATCGCGAGCTGGCAGGGGCGCTGTGTAGCGTGTCTGCGCCGGCTTTGTGGGGGTTTTAAATAGAAAGAGTAGGAATGATGTGCGCGTGCGCGCGTGACGGCGCGCAGGCGCAGTGGCAGGACTTTATGTAATACACATAAAGTCTAGTGCGCATGCGCGTATCGGGAGATCGCGCATGCGCCGTACGGAAGATATCGGGCTAAGGCTTTAGAGGTATGATCGTGGAAGGAGAAGGTCGCTGGATAAGTGGACAGGTAAGTAGATGTTTAAAGTCTGTACTTGAGTGTTCTGGAAATTACCTAATATGGAGAAGTATAAAGGAATATAATGAGATATACTATAGGGAAATATGAAAATATAATGCATAGTCCGGACCATAATTATTATGGGTGGGTGATTTATGTATATACTGGATTAGGGCGGAGATGCATGGGGTGAGGGATGTTAAGCCCGAAAGAGGATTAGTGGGTTTAGAAAAGGGGAAAAGCATACAGTATGATCCTCAGGGTGTGTGAGAGGGGAATTTTGGCAGAGGTATAGTTATTGCTGGTGTGTTAGAATGGTGAACCCAACTCTAGAGTAATGGATTGTGAAAGAGTGTGTGATGGTTTATGTAGAAGCGTAGGTTAAACTCGCTCTAAAGACTCGTTCAGTCCATATGGACACATTGTATTTAACTTAAATATCCAGTAATTTTCCCTCTTGATCAATTGTGATAGGCGGTCCGGGTGGTCCTTAGGAATCTGTTCAATTGCCAAAAGGGAGAGCTGGTTAATATCATTACTGTGGTGTTGATGGCAGTGTCGTGAGACACTATGGAGCTGGAAACCACTTTTAATTTTGCTCCTATGGGTGTTCATCCTATCCCTTAGGGCCTGAGTTGTTCTACCCACATACTGGAGTGGGCAAGGGCATTGAAGTAGATAGATGACAAATTCCGATGAACAGTTGAGAAATTTTTCGATTTTAAAGGTCTCTCCTGTGGCCGTAGAGTTGAAGGATTGCGTGCGATGGAGAATTATGTCACATGTGAGGCATTTGGTGCCATTGCACTTGAAATTTCCTTTCAGATCTGGGAAAAACGAGGGTCTTATTCGTCTGGTATCGTCTCGATCCATAATTTGTCGAATCTTTGTGGGAGCCAGGATGGTCTTCAAGGTTGGCGCCCTCCTGAATGTAAGTTGTGGGCGTGATGGTATGGCTTCCTTAAGGTGGGGGTCCTTATGGAGAATGGGCCAATGTTTTGATAGTATGGTCTTTATTGTTTTATGGTCAGATGTGAATGTAGTGATAAAATTAGGAGCTCTATTTCCCATCTGGTCCGCATCTTCTTTCTTATTTTTTGGCATCAGGCAGTCTTTTTGTGAAAGGTTTTTTGTCTTGGAGTATGCATCCCGTATGATATCTTTTGGATATCCTTTTTCTTTAAACCTTTTGCGGAGGATTTGTGACTGTTCGTGGAATGTGTGGTCTTCTGTGCAGTTTTTTCTGATTCTTTTGAACTGGCTATATGGAACGTTCGTAAGCCAACTCTTGAGGTGTGCACTATCGAATTCCAGAAAACTATTGACGTCCACCTGTTTGAAATATGTAGATGTAGTTAGACCGTTCTGGTCCTTATTCACCGATATAAGGAGGTCTAAAAATTCAATCTTAGTTTCAGAGAAGTTCAGAGTGAGGTTAATTCCCCATGTATTGGAGTTGACTTCATTGACAAAGTCAATGATCTCCTGTTCGCAGCCGTCCCAGACAATCAGAATGTCGTCAATGTATCTTTTAAAGAGTGCAATTTTCTTTGAGAACCGGGTGTTTCCACTGATCAGGGCTGTTTCGAACTCACCCATATATATGTTCGCGTAACTTGGCGCGAAACGTGTGCCCATTGCCGTTCCTCGTTTTTGCTGGAATATATCCTTTTGAAAAGCAAACACATTATGTTCCAGAATAAAGTTAATACTCTGGATAAGAAAATCCGTTTGTGGAGGGGGTATATTCTGGTCTCTTTGGAGGGTATTTCGGACTGCGTTCACCCCTAGGGTGTGGGTGATGTTTGTGTATAATGATGTAACATCAAGGGTGATGAGTTTCATAGACGGTTTCCAGACAAAGTCTTCTAACTCTAGAATCAATTGTGATGAGTCTCTGAGATAGGTAGGTAGTTTTTTCACATAGGGTTGTAGAAATTGATCTACATATTCTGAAAGGTTGCAGGTTATGGAATTTATCCCTGAGATAATGGGCCTCCCCGGTGGGCACTTGGGATTTTTATGTATTTTAGGAAGGTAGTAGAAAAGGGCCATCCTGGGGTTGGTGGGAAGGATGAAGTCCCTTTCGAGTTTGTTCAGAATTCCTTTACTGAATGCTTCCATGACAAAGGACTTGAGTATTTCTAGATGTTCTGCGCTTGGATCTGAGGTCAACTTTTCATAATATTCTAGGTCCGATAGGATTCTGTAGCTCTCTTTCAGGTAGTCCTTTTTATCAAGTATGACTGTACCACCACCCTTATCTGCTGGTTTTATCATAAGGTTGGGATTTGTCCTTAATCCCTTTAATGCCTTTCTCTCTAGTTGGGTGAGGTTGTTCTTTGGGTGTATTATTTGTGTGGTTTGTAAGGATCTGAAATCTGCGGCAACCATAGAGTAAAAGGTCTCAATGTGTGGCCCTTTGCTGTGGGTCGGGTAGAATCTTGAAGGGGGACGTAATGCAGTGTGAATGAATGGGTCTTCTTGGAAATCTTGTTCAGTTTTACTTTTTGCTTGATTAATGGCAAAGTGCCGTTTGAGGGTAAGTTTTCTGATGTAGCTGTTCAAATCCATGAACAGATCGAATTCCTTGGATTTCGTGGTAGGGCAGAAGGAGAGGCCTTTGCTTAGAAGGCTATTCTCAGCCTCTGATAGTATGTGAGAGGAAAGATTGAAAATCTTCACTAGTTTCGGGGTGGTGATGGTACCTGTTGGTGATTTTTCTTTTTTAGCATGTTCCATATAGCCAGTTCAAAAGAATCAGAAAAAACTGCACAGAAGACCACACATTCCACGAACAGTCACAAATCCTCCGCAAAAGGTTTAAAGAAAAAGGATATCCAAAAGATATCATACGGGATGCATACTCCAAGACAAAAAACCTTTCACAAAAAGACTGCCTGATGCCAAAAAATAAGAAAGAAGATGCGGACCAGATGGGAAATAGAGCTCCTAATTTTATCACTACATTCACATCTGACCATAAAACAATAAAGACCATACTATCAAAACATTGGCCCATTCTCCATAAGGACCCCCACCTTAAGGAAGCCATACCATCACGCCCACAACTTACATTCAGGAGGGCGCCAACCTTGAAGACCATCCTGGCTCCCACAAAGATTCGACAAATTATGGATCGAGACGATACCAGACGAATAAGACCCTCTTTTTTCCCAGATCTGAAAGGAAATTTCAAGTGCAATGGCACCAAATGCCTCACATGTGACATAATTCTCCATCGCACGCAATCCTTCAACTCTACGGCCACAGGAGAGACCTTTAAAATCGAAAAATTTCTCAACTGTTCATCGGAATTTGTCATCTATCTACTTCAATGCCCTTGCCCACTCCAGTATGTGGGTAGAACAACTCAGGCCCTAAGGGATAGGATGAACACCCATAGGAGCAAAATTAAAAGTGGTTTCCAGCTCCATAGTGTCTCACGACACTGCCATCAACACCACAGTAATGATATTAACCAGCTCTCCCTTTTGGCAATTGAACAGATTCCTAAGGACCACCCGGACCGCCTATCACAATTGATCAAGAGGGAAAATTACTGGATATTTAAGTTAAATACAATGTGTCCATATGGACTGAACGAGTTTTTAGAGCGAGTTTAACCTACGCTTCTACATAAACCATCACACACTCTTTCACAATCCATTACTCTAGAGTTGGGTTCACCATTCTAACACACCAGCAATAACTATACCTCTGCCAAAATTCCCCTCTCACACACCCTGAGGATCATACTGTATGCTTTTCCCCTTTTCTAAACCCACTAATCCTCTTTCGGGCTTAACATCCCTCACCCCATGCATCTCCGCCCTAATCCAGTATATATATAAATCACCCACCCATAATAATTATGGTCCGGACTATGCATTATATTTTCATATTTCCCTATAGTATATCTCATTATATTCCTTTATACTTCTCCATATTAGGTAATTTCCAGAACACTCAAGTACAGACTTTAAACATCTACTTACCTGTCCACTTATCCAGCGACCTTCTCCTTCCACGATCATACCTCTAAAGCCTTAGCCCGATATCTTCCGTACGGCGCATGCGCGATCTCCCGATACGCGCATGCGCACTAGACTTTATGTGTATTACATAAAGTCCTGCCACTGCGCCTGCGCGCCGTCACGCGCGCACGCGCACATCATTCCTACTCTTTCTATTTAAAACCCCCACAAAGCCGGCGCAGACACGCTACACAGCGCCCCTGCCAGCTCGCGATCCTAATACTGTAAGTACCAAACCAATACAATTAGCATTATCCCCTCTTGGGCCATAATATTAAATCACTTAATCCAAACAACTTTTGCTATTTCAGACCTCTTTATACTCATCGCTGACCATACCACAGGTACTTCTATGTCTAAGTTCACTCATAGCAACATAATCATCAATTTACTAATTACCTTTTCTCCTGCAAACAATACAGTGTATAAGACAGCTTTAGTATCCCTACCATATCCACCTGGGGCAGACCACCTGAAAGAGGACTATAGGGTAGGGGTCCCCCCTTTTATTTATTTATTTATTTATTTATTGCAACTATCAATTTCCACAATCCTTATATTACCTACTCATCTACTAATTTACTAATTAAGCCACTTACTTACTTATTTATGATTATTAATGCAATTTTATTATACCTATTATACACTTATTCTTTTTGTATATGTAAAAATATGTGTTTTTTATGAAAATCTTTATAATTATGATGATTTTATGTGGTTTTACCCATATGTGCCTAATTGGCGATTATCTGTATCGTATTACTATTTATTGTGACACATTTACTGTTATTTTATATCAAAGAATCTTTTGTACTTGTTTTAGAAATTATCTTTTGAACCTGATGAAGGAGGCGTTCCGCTTCCGAAACGCGTAGTCCACTCTGTTTCCGAAAATAAATGTGAAAAATTGAGCAGCGCAACTTCAGCCTGTTTTTTACCTCTCTAAACTACTCGCCCACATCCGCTACTACCATAAGTACTGGATGACAGGTTACCTGCAGCAGCTCTTACCACTTTACCTCTGTGATCTAGTCATCATCCTACTGGTGTGCCTATAAATCTTATGGTCCATGCCCGTGGAGGTGAGACTTCTATCACTGAGGCGCCATTATATTATATTATCTCTATCACCATTGTGTATATGTAAATCCTTTTGTGCTATACCCGAATTGTTCCACACCACTTGCGCTGTGTACAAAAATATTTTTTTTCTCCCTCTTATACTGGTGCTAATGGGAACTGGAATAGGTACCGTATTTTTCGGACTATAAGGCGCACTGGATTATAAGGCGCACCATCAATAAATGCCTGCTAAAATGTCTAGGTGCATATATAAGGCACACCTGATTATAAGGATGAATGACCAGCAGGTGGCAGACCTGTGCACAGTTCAAGGCAGCTGTTATCTGTAAGTACGGTTCATATATAAGGCACACTGGACTAGAAGGCGCACCTTTGTTTTCAGTCTGGAGGAATCCAGTGAAATCTGTAATAAGAACCTCTGTGTGCCATTTCCATTTCCTATTTAACCCCTTTTGACCAAATGTTTCCATCACCTTTGGTTAGCGGAGATTCCACAGCCCTAACTGCTTCATTATTGGCTGAATGTAGTGAATGTAGAGGCGGCTGTTCATGTCTGACTCCTCTCTTCGTTCCATTTGTTCTGAAACGTTCTTGGAGATTCTCCATAAAAATTGCTTCCAATGTGCAAATGAAAAGATTCACTTTTTGACGAGCCTCGCTGAGAGCCTGGAGGGGGAGCATCACTTCAGAGATCCCTTTCTTGGACATTTAAGCACTTTCAAAACAAATCTGGGTTGTGGTTCTGTGAGCTACAGAACAGTATATACAGCCAGGCAGAGACATGGGGCAGATTTATAAAAAGTGTCCTAGGGTTAGACAGTGCAGAGTAAGACTAGAGCGTCTTATTCTGCACCAGATTCATGTTAGTGTCTGGTGCTGGGTGATAAATCTGGTGCAGTATAAGACTGTCTAGTCCTACTCCGCACCTCTTATTAGTTGGTTTACTTTACGCTAGAAAATAAGGAAAATATTCTGTTGGGTCAACAGTATTTTTGGCGCCTGGACCTTTTTGGCGTGAGGCCATGCCCTCTACACAATCCACGCCTCTTTTGCTGAACTAGACGTAAAATCTCGATGACTAGATGAATAAATCTCGCCCTAAATTGGTAAAGCTAGCTGCAGAGAAGAATCCAATTACCAAATATTTCTTAAACTCCATATTTCTGGTTCCGTACCAAACAAATTTTCAAAGATCAGATTCTTCTCTTAAAAATGTCACCAGAAGCATGGTGCTAGGTGCTATAGAACCCTAGTTTTGCATGGGTTAACCCAACATTTATAAAAGCCTTTATAATCTAACCAAGTTACATTAAGATAGGGGCTACTGAAGTGATGCTCCCCCATCAAATTCTAGAAAGGACATATTGTACCCTACTTAACGGGGCTCATAGTCAGAGGGTGCCAGTTAATAATTGCTATGATAGAAAATGAAATATTTGTACAATAATATTTCTTGCATTCACATTGGGGCAGATTTACTTACCCGGTCCATTCGCGATCCAGCGGCGCGTTCTGTGTGGAGGATTCGTGTCTTCCGGCAATTCACTAAGGCAGTTCCCCCGATGTCCACAGGTGTCGCTGCTGCGCAGAAGTTCGTCAGAATGCACTGAAGTTCACCAAGCCGGGCCGGGTGAAGGTAAGCGCGTGTCAAGCGACACTTTTTTTTTTTTTTTTAAATGCGCGGTTTTTCCAAATCCTTCACGGCAATTCAGGGAAAAATTGGCGCAAAACTGAAAAATGTTGGTAAACCGCCGGAAAACCGCGATTCGGGCCCTTAGTAAATGACCCCCATTATGTTTAGACCACGTTTATTAAAGGAAGGCAACTAGGGAGTCTTCGACCGACATCTCCCCCATTCTGCATATAAATCGGAGCTCATGGGTCCACTCCACAGTAGTTGGTTGGTTGGGGCTCTTCCAATGTCGGGGTATCACCATTTTAATAGAGGAAATTGAGCACCTTGGGGCTCATTTAGTAAGGGTCCACGGAGCGCATTTTCGTCGGGTTTCCCGTCAATTTCTGTTTTGTGCCGCATTTAACAGGCGATTTTGGTGCACGCGATCAGATTTTGGCGCATCGCCGCTGGCTTGCACGCGACAGAAATTGGGGTGCGTGGCCGTTGGACAACCCGACGGATTCGGACAACACGTAAGGTTTAACATTTAGAATTGTGTCGCAAGACACGAACTTACAAGCACCGGGAAGAAGGAGGTGAACTCCGGCAGACCTGGGCAGGGAAGCGACGGATGCAGGAACTCTGGCGCACGATCTTCATGAATCGTGCCGGACTACATCCTCGTCGGATCGTCCAAATCGGGGGTCGGGATAGGACCGGGTAAGTAAATTTGCCCCCTTGTGTTCACATTAAATCCTAAATTCAGATGAACTCCGCTGCAGGATTTCAGTGAAATGTATTATTATTTTTTAGGAATGGAATCCAAGGTTATTGGGTTATGATGTTATTTGTAGCCAGCATTCTTCCCTCTGAAAGTTTCCAGGGTTTTTTTGGTTGGTGATTAGACAGGCCGGTATGGAGGAAATCACTGCACTTTCTCACAGCCTTGTTGGCTCCAGTTTTGCAAAAATATGTAATTTTTATTGTGATAAATATTCTTCTTTCTCAGGAGCGGCATGTGCCGTCTCTACCAGGCTCCGCTAGCTCTCCCTTATCCTCCTTTTCCCCAGATGTGTTTGCGAAACTATTTTCATCTCCTCACAGTTCTCCAAAGCTTAGGAGAATATCTGCAATGTCTTCAGCGGTCTGAGAAAGCCCTGACCAGGACTGGACAATCCTGTGACCCCACGTATCCAGTGTATCCGGAAATTTACATTCATTCCAGGCTGGAACCACAGCCAAATCTTGTACTGAAACCAAAGGGAACGATATATTTGTTCTATAATAATAATTATCATTTATATAGCGCACACAGATGACGCAGCGCTGCACAAAGCATGACAAATTGGTCCCTGTCCCCATGTGGCTCACAATCTAATCATCCTACCAGTATGTTTTTGTTCTCTTTCAATACAAGCACTGTGTGGAGATCATAAAATAAAGAAACTGTGGAAGTTTCAGGGTCTTCAGTTATAACGGTGCGGCAGAGTAGGAGCCGATAAACGTTGTTCCCAGCCCATTGATTAGTTATGCTCCCCACCCAGGAGTTTCCTTTCTCCTTTATAAAAGGTACGGTCACACACTGTGCTAGCGCGGCGTATCAGTGCAAACGCAATGCACGCCCCCAATGCTAGCGCAGCGTGTGACCGCACCCTTAGGCCGGCGACACACGTGGCGTTTTGAACCCATTTTTGGGCCGTTAAAAAAAACACATGCGTTTTTCAAAACGCATCTGTATTTCACCGGTTTTACCAATTATCTTAATTAAAACAGGTAAAAAATGGATGCGTTTTCCAAAAAACATGCGTTTTTTAATGGACTGCTTAAAAACAGCCCAAAAACAGGTTCAAAACGCCACGTGTGCTGCCGGCCTTAAGGCATGGTCACACGGGCCGTTCTTGCTGCATTTTGAGACCGATTTCACACGAACTGCGTTGTTTTCCGTTTTTTGCTATGTTTTTGATGCATTCCAAAGACTGGAATCGTGATCAAATGCTGAGATTACGTTACGTTTTAGTAAAAGCAGTGGAAACACAATGTAACCTTAGCATGTGATCAAGGCTGAAGCCTTTGGAATGCGTGAAAAACGGAAGGAGCCTTAAACACAATGAAAACGCATGCGTTTCTGCATGTTTAATATGCATTTGGCTGGTTTAAGCAGCTGTAAAAATGTTAATACAGCTGCTTACACTTACAGGAATGAAGATTTGTGTCATGTGAAAGCCGGCGCCGATGCGTCAAAATCCGATCGCGTGCGCCAAAAAACCCTTTCTAAACGCGGCGCAAAACGGAAATCATCGGGTATTCCGATGATAGTGCGGACCCTTGGTAAATGAGCCCCAATTTTACTTCAATAGGTGAAGTAAGTGAAGGAGAAGTCTGTGCGTTGCTTTTGAAAACGCAACGTAAAAACCACATGTGAACGCGGCCTCGGAGTAACGAGGAAATACAGAGGATACCACTCCCAGCACAGTTTATCTAAGCTCCCCGAAACCTCTCACGCCTGTCCATCAGCATTAATAATGTAATAATTTAACCTCTGACTGGTGGAACTGGTTTCGGAGGCTACAACAATGGGAAACAAAGCAGACGAGGAGCGTTGTGCAAACCCCATTTCCATACCTGGTAGATACAATCTGCACATATAAAACACTCTTCTATTTTTAGTCTCGGAAAGATTTTTATCTCATTAGTATGCGGTATGGAACCTCGTGCACTTTTCACATTTGTTATATAGTTGCTTTGTATTAAAGGAAACAAAATAGAAGTACTGCAGGTAGTGAACTGCTCAGGCTGCGTTCACACATTGCGTATTTTTTGAGTTTTCGTAAACACTTTTTCAAATGCAGCACATCAGCTGAGGAGATTTACCTAATACATTGCGTTTACAAAATGTTAGCACATGCGTTTTTGGAGATGCAATGTTGACGGCAATGTAACAAGGCCAATCTCCCTCTCCTCAGTTGTTGTGATACGTGTGAAAACGCATGCATTAACGCAAACAAAACGCAATGTGTGAACACAGCCTCAGGCCGCGTCCGCATATTGCGTTTCGATTGCGTTTTGAAACGCATTACAAGCGCTGAAGAGAGGCGATTTCCCTAATTACATTACTGTTAACATTTGCGTTTACAAAACACATTGTAAATGTGATGTTAACATTGTGTAAACAAATGTAAACAGTAATGTAATTAGGCAAATCACCTCGCCTAAGCTTTTGTAATGCGCTCAAAATGCAACGAAAAGGCAACCAAAGTGCAACATGTGAACGCGCCCTCAGTATTAAAGGGGTTGTCCGAGTTAAAAAAAAAAATGTGTGGCCGGGAGCGGGCTGACTAAAATAATAAAGCTGTACTTACCTCCCGTATCCAGCGCCATTCCGGTCCGGGCGCCATGTAAACAAACATGGCCGCCGGAGCAGCGCTGCATTCAGCTTCCGGCCGGACACGACAACCTTCCGGCCCCCATGCACAATGCTGTGTATAGGGACGGATAGGCGTACCTGGCCACGGCCGGCCGGAAGCTGAATGCAGCGCTGCTCCGGCGGCCATGTTTGTTTACATGCCGCCCGGACCGGAGCGACAGCAGCGCTGGATACGGGAGGGCACCGGAAGGTAAGTCAGACTTTATTATTTTAGTCAGCCCGCTCCCGGCCACATATATATATATTTTTTTAAACTCGGACAACCCCTTTAAGGCCAAGCAGAAAGCTTCACCCAGTCAGCATTTCTCCAGCATTTGGAATATAAAGGGAAGATGGGAAAAAATTCCATTGAATATTACATGATGCCAGCAGAGAGAATAAACTATAACAGGCCTCATGTACTTCCGGAAATACAGGAATAAAAAGGTTTTTGCTTTTAGAAGGTGATGGTGGTGAGGGCGGGGTCACGCGGTACGTTTTGTTTGTGTTTTTATTACGCTTTGAAACGTGTTACAGCAGCTGAGGAGAGGAGATTTTCCTTATTACATTATTGTTAACATTTGCATTTACAGAACTCTATGTAAACGCAATGTTAATACATGTGTTAACAACGTGTTTGCGTTTAGTTAACACATTGTTAACACATGTGTTGACATCACGTTTACATTGTGTTTTGAAACCACGAAATTTTAACAGTAATGTTACAAGGTAAATCACCTCTCCTCAGCTGTTGTAATCCATTTAAAAATACAATGAAAGCGCAACCAAAATGCAACGTATGACCACGGCCTATAAAACAGTAAAGGCTTTCAAGGGGTTATGCAGTCAAAACAAGTTCTCCCCTAATGACAGGATATAAAATAACTTGGTAATCAGTGGTGGGACCCCCACTCTGCACAGTATGGAAGTGTATGAAAATTGCAGTGCACAGCACTCGGGTATCTCCAGCAATCCCATTCACTGTCAATGAGAGTGTCTGAGATACCTGAGCGCTGTACTAAGCAATTTTTGATACTAACATAGAATTAAATGGAGCAGCAAGACACACACTCATCCTGTCGCTCCACCCATAGGCCGCGGTCACACGTACCACTGGGCGACACTAGCGCACAGGGGGCGGTCTTTGGCCCAAACGCACATGCGTTTCCAAAGGAAAGCATGTGATTGATAAGCCGATCACATACGT
The DNA here is from genome assembly GCF_040894005.1 of Engystomops pustulosus. Classification (NCBI taxonomy): domain Eukaryota; kingdom Metazoa; phylum Chordata; class Amphibia; order Anura; family Leptodactylidae; genus Engystomops; species Engystomops pustulosus. The sequence continues at coordinate 18,760,385 of NC_092421.1, read as the reverse complement.
TTCTCTGGAAACGCATGTGCGTTTGGGCCGAGGATCGCCCCATGTGCGCTAGCGTCGCGCTATGAACGGACGCCTAGCGGTACATGTTACCGCGGCCTTCGTGTAAGCTGGACTTTGTCAAGATTAGGGTCCTGTTCTCGTTATCCCCTATACATCTCACTGCATATTCAATATGCGTCGCTGCATTCTGTTCTCTATATCATTGCTTATGGCGGTACAGGAGCCGTATGGGGGAGGAGGTAGGAATAATTGAGATGAATTGTGATCAATACAGAATACATTTGAATTTTAAACAAGGTTGTTGTGTGCAGGGAAATTGTGTCTTTACTGATATGTCAATAATATAGGAATGGAGATGAAGTGTGGAAAATAAAGAATACTGACAGCTGTGTAACCGCATACTTCTGTATACTAAAGGAGTCATTGGGGCTTATTTACTAAGGGTCCACGGATCACATTGCCCGCTGACTTCCCGACCGTTTCGGGATTTGCGCCGCTTTGACAGGGATTAAGAAGGGAATTGTGTCGCACGTGATTGGATTTTGGCGCAGTGGCGCCGGCTTTCATGCGACAGAAATCGGGTGGCGGGCCGTCGGATGATCCAACTGATTCAGACTGAGCACGGGATTTAAGATTAAAATTGTGTCGCAAGCAGTGCACTTACATGCACCGGGAAGAAGAAGGTGAACTCCGGCGGACTTGAACTGGTAGCGACACATGCAGGATATCGGGCGCACAATCTTAGTGAATCGCGGCACAGGGCATTCCGGTCGGACAATGCACATCGGGGAACGCGCCAGGGACGGGTATGTAAATGTGCCGCATTCAGTTGCACCCTGTATGGCAGTGGTTCTCAACCTTTCTAATGCTGTGACCCCGAAATACAGTTCCTCATGTTGTGGTGACCCCAAACCATGTACAAGAATATTGTATTCGTGCCAAAAAATACAATAAAATCGTGGCTCCGATGGCTTTAGGCGACCCCTGTGTTTTGGTTATTCGACCCCCAGGTTGAGAACTGCTGCTGTATGGGATCTTCTTCTAGTTTGGGTGAAAGCATGATTTTTATCCTATAAGTAACTGGTAGGGTCACATTGCCATAAACATTGCATCTATCTATAGGTCCATGTATCCTACAAGCACTGTATGGAAAGCGAGCAGGAATACATTACACTGCACTAATAATATTCTGTGGTTTCCTCTTAAAGGACATAATGTTTTATGCAAAATAGAAAAAAAAAACTAACTGAAACAGAGTCTACAATGTATCATTGTAATAGATAAACACTTGTAGCCATCGCTCATTGTTGACAAAATACACAGATCGTCTGCTACTTGTTCATCAGGTGTAACAGAGTCTGCGGGACACAGACAGTGAAGCTCTGGAGCCATTAGTTAGTATTCTCGTCAGACGTTCACAGGGCAGATGTACCGGCCATGAATTATTTACTATCTATAGACAGAAATAGGTGATTGGTAAAATCATTGAGAATGATTAGCACAGGCGCACATACATATTCACTCGCTGACTGTGGCTTTAGCCTTCCTTTCTGTGGCTTCTGACTTACTCATATAACAGGTTTTCACTGCATAGTAAAATCGGACTGTGGTAAAAGGACGGCGAAGATATGGGAACTAGATTGTACTCATTAATAAGAGTAATAATTCCTTGTTTATATAGCGCTCACAGAGCTTGCCATATCAGTCCCTGTACCCATGGGGCTCACAATCTAATAAACCTACCAGTTTGTTTTTGGAGAAAATCGGAGAACCCAAAGGAAATCCACGCAAAAACAGAGAAAACATACAAACTCTTTGCAGATGTTGACTTGGATGGGACCTGAACCCAGGATCCCAGCGCTGCAAGCCTGTAGTGCTAACCACTGAGCTACCGTGCTGCATTCATATTTCCCTTGTCCATCTTTCTATAGGTTTATTAAACTTGTTGTTTGTCCTGTGTGCTCCAAAATCCAGTATATTGCTTCCTTTTCTCAACCATTTAAAGGGAATCTGTCATCAGTTTTGGCCATAATAAATAGCAGACAGTATTAGGTATAGGCGCTGGAGATCTGTGTGGATGATACCTTTTAGTGTATCGTAAGCAGCAAGCAGGAATGTGAAAAGTCAACTTTCAATCCAGGTCTAGAGCTCCTGTAAGTGCTCTGGGCAGGACTTTCTCCCTGAAGAGCATTTTGTTCTTTGCAATGATCTGTTCCACTGCCCCTCCCTCTGATATGATTGACTGTTGGGAGTATCCAATCAAATTCCTGATACAGCTCCTACTTGTAGTAGAGGGGGGAGTGTAACAATTCAGAGAGCAGAAAGCTCTTCAGGCTGAAAGACCCCCCCCCCCCCCCAGAGCCCTTGTAGGACCTTGAGACCTGGATTATAACTTCACTTTTCACAGTCCTGTCACTACTAACATCACCCATAAAGGCATGACTACACAGATCTCTACATAGACTGATGCCTAATAGTGAAGGAAAATCCAGCTCTACTTAGTGAGTTGGCTCATTAGGCTCCGCTCACTAAGAAGAGCCGGCTCCTGAACGGCTTCCTATGAAATATATAATATTTATTGGGTTAAAAGGGGCGTGGTGAGTCCATTAGGGGCGGGGTTAAGTGAGCTATCGGCTCATCGAAGGGAGCAGACTCCCGCCGTTCACGCGCTGTCTCATTCACAATCGAACCATCACTACTGGCCGACTCTCTGCTGCTTTTCTATGGTCTAAACTGCTGACAGGTTCCCTTATCTGACTGTCAAAGTGGCAATTCTGAGTCTTTCAGGTAGCTATTGGCAGGGGCATAGGTGGAAGAAGTGCAGAGTCACATGTTGCACCAGAACCTGGGCCTTAGGACACCCATTATGTGCCTCTTCCCCATATAAGTAGTCTAGAATTATAAATAATCATAAGAAACTTCAGGTTACAATTCCAGCTGGCAAATTATTTTTTATCCATAGATTAGACCTGTTCTTATTCGGTATTTTTATACATATCCTATGAAGATGGGAATACTCCTTACTATTCTTCAACGCGGTAACAACAAGGAAGTGTCATTCATGCATTCTCCAGCCCAGATAGTTACATACTTCTCTCATATTGAGAATTATGAGATCTTTACATCCAACACGGGTATGAAAATAGGGAGACACATGCACAATATTAGTAGCATTGTCCAGTCTGCACGTGAGGTTTGGGGGAAGTGAAGAACACGATGCTTCTCTCGTTGTTTTGCTAAACAAAAAAAAAAAAATCTAAATTGACCAGAGAAGTTGCCAGATGAAAACTAGATGATAAATCAAAATCCAAATCAAAATAAAATATTATAAAAGGGGATTTTCTCAGCTGCCTCATTTTTTTTTTATAGTAGTGACATAAATACTTATGGATGATAAGATTTCCGTTTTCGTGCAGGTGCAGTTGACAGCACCCTGAGCTCTGACACCATGTGCACATTCCTGACTGCACCTCTTCTCAGAATACAGACCTCTGTAATGTGGAATGTATTATGTACAGGGCACCCCGCAGCCGCTCTGGGCCCTCTACGTCTCTCTATATGGCGACTATCCGAGTATCAACACTGGATGAAAGGATCTCCATAGGTTACAGAGTGATGTTATCTTTACTTTAGATAGATTGAAGGTTAAAAGGGTTGTCCACTTTTCCTCATGGTTTTGTAATGTGTGATTAAGTGTGGGGGGGGGGGCAGGATATTAGATAATTTATCAATATACATCTATTCTGCTCTGTTCTGCATAGTTCTGGTTCGCTTTCTTGATATTTAAAGTGAAGCCTCCTTCCTGTTATCTCATCAGCCAGACATTCCTGACCATAAAATGGCTGTAGATGGAGGGTCAGGTGATCTCTATCTGTCCATGATCACAGCTCACCTACAACACATAGGGGCACATTTACTTACCCGGTCCAGTCGCGATCCAGCAGCGCGTTTCTCCGACGAGGATTGGGTTTTGCCGGGATTCACTAAGGTCCGTGCGCTTGATATCCACCAGGTGTCGCTGCTGCGCCGAGGTCTGCCGGAGTTCACCTTCATCCCGGTGCATCTGAGTGCTTCATCTTGGGACACAATTCTTTTTTAAAATTCTTCGTTTTTTCCGAATCTGTCGGGTTGTCCGGCGGCCACGCCCCCTGATTTCTGTCGCGTGAAAGCTGGCGCCGATGCGACAAAATCCGATCGCGTGCACCAAAATCCTGAGGCAATTCGGTGCAAATCGTTGGGAAACCCAACGAACGTGCCCGATTTGGACCCTTAGTAAATGAGCCCCATACTGTCACACCTGCCCCCCCCTTATCTGTCTGTAGTTCTACTCTCTTCAGGAGCTGGCCGGCAAGAAGCGAGTGTCTGTGTGAGCTTGTCCTGGAATGCAAGGTTGGGGGCTGGAGGCAGAGAGCAGCTCAGTGCAGTGTCAGACAGAAAACCACAATGTCTTCCGACCCTAAACTCGGAAGATACAGGGTCGGGTCCAGGGGCAACCAAAATTGTGTACACCAGAACTGCCAGAGACTGGTTAGATTTATATCTGTGAAATGCTGTATATTTGTTAATAAGAGTGAATTAGAGAATGTGTTATTTTGTTATCCTGAGTCCATTTAAGAAACTTGTCTGCGTGGGAATACCCCTTTAAGGTGGCTCTCTAATGTTCTTCTAGACCAAACTTGTCACGCCATTTGCCTCTCTTTGAATACATATCTATCTTCATTGTCAGACAAGTGGTAATTATATAACAAGCAATGATCTCTACTGTGAATGTTCCTGATTTTTATGGCTTCATCAGGTGCCGAAACTACAATCTTGTTAGAACAGAGCGATCTGCTGCTCCAGCCAAGTGTATACAGCACTAAGCTGAATCTTTCATGTACAGACCATGTTCACACCTGTCATACAGGGACCTGCCAACTTATAAGCTGCAAGGTCTGGTTTTGTAAAAATGTATGGCCCCTCTTATAGCAAGAAGGCTTGGGTGTTCCTTTTCACCTCCACGATTATATATCTTCCTTTGTAACTCATAGCTCATTGCTAGCAGTCTGGTATAATGGCTGCCTCACTGCATAGACCAGTCCTTCTCCACGGATGCCATTAGATACGGTCTGTTCCAGAATCCGGTGAAACTAGTTAGGCCAGTTCTTTGATTTAGAATAGAACATATTTGCATTTTAATTTGGAAGTTACTTGGAAACGTAAGGACTTGTAGAAGGCTTCAGCAAAATAACACATGTGGTAATAAACGTGTCCCCCAATTGCCTCTTATGGCTTTATTCTCACAAGTGTCCGGTTGGCAGCAGGGCAGCCTGTAGCCTGCAAGGTAACTGTATTATCCAAAATCTGGCACCCTGTGCATTCGTATGAGGATCCAGGGGAACCATGGGATGTCCCGATGTAATAATTACTCCTACATGTAATTGCTATATAATAGTGTGAGAAAGTCTCTAACTCCTGGATGATATCAAAGATGTCCCATTTATTTTCCTGTAGCAAAAGAACCCCCTTCTATAACCTCCAGGTGTCCCAATACTTCCAGGTCCTACATTACCCTACAGGTATAAATAGTATTGTGTAGATACCTATCTAGGCTTTATCCCGCTGTCTATTTTTGGGGTCTCCGCGCCTTACTTTTCCCCATTGCCTCACCGGCCTCCGTCTATATAATTGTTCTTACTTGTGCCCATCACCTCACCGGCCTCCTTATATATAATCGTTCTTACTTTTACCCCATCACCTCACCGGCCTCCTTATATATAATCGTTCTTACTTTTCCCCATTGCCTCACCGGCCTCCTTATATATAATCGTTCTTACTTTTTCCCCATTGCCTCACCGGCCTCCTTATATATAATCGTTCTTACTTTTTCCCCATCACCTCACCGGCCTCCTTATATATAATCGTTCTTACTTTTACCCATCACCTCACCGGCCTCCTTATATATAATCGTTCTTACTTTTTCCCCATCACCTCACCGGCCTCCTTATATATAATCGTTCTTACTTTTCCCCATCACCTCACCGGCCTCCTTATATATAATCGTTCTTACTTTTTCCCCATCACCTCACCGGCCTCCTTATATATAATCGTTCTTACTTTTACCCATCACTTCATCGGCCTCCTTATATATAATCGTTCTTACTTTTTCCCCATCACCTCACCGGCCTCCTTATATATAATCGTTCTTACTTTTACCCATCACTTCACCGGCCTCCTTATATATAATCGTTCTTACTTTTACCCATCACCTCACCGGCCTCCTTATATATAATCGTTCTTACTTTTACCCATCACTTCACCGGCCTCCGTCTAATAATCGTTCTTACTTTTTCCCATCACTTCACCGGAAAGTGTCGAAAACTGATAACTGATCGGTTGTAGTTCTCATACCAAGCTCAGCCACTATACCATGTACGGCGCTGTACTAAGTTAGCAGTGAAGAGTCTACAGCATTCAATCAAACAGCTGCTCGGCAGAGATGCCCGTGGCATGACCCCCGCCGATCCAATATTGATCACCTGCTGTACAGATAGTTGATCGATTATAAATATAAATCCCTGAACGCCTCTTTAAAGGGCATTTCCAATAATCAGGCCCCTTTAATGAATGGATTCAGCTTTGTCCGTAGCAATAGCTAGGCATAAAAAATACTTTTGTGTTGAATTTTCCATTTGAAACAAAGCTAGGAAACAGTAGCTCCACATCAAGAACCGGAAAGTCCGGAGCCCCAGCCTTTGTTTGTAGCCACGTAGGCCGCTTATAGGGACAACTCCACTAACTTGTGAGTGAGCCGGCGTAGTAAGAATCATTGTAGCTGAAGTTATAGGTAACGCATTTCAGAGGTTTTGAGTCGCGCGATGGTCTCTTTGGGAGGAACCAGTCGTGATTCAGAGACGTATTTAGAAGTCAGACATCCATTTCTCTTATTGATGTCTCTGGCATTTAAAGTTGCAATCTGCAATTGGATTTGTTACAGCTCGGATCAAACAGTCCATCAAAAGCAAGACCTGGCTATTTATAGCCGCTATTTTTCATCTCCCAGCCCTCCATTCCCAGGACACTTCATCACCGGCCATTGATTATTAAACTATTTGCAAAGACTAAATCTGAAAAAAAAAACATCCAGGAAGCTGGTATCGATTTCAGATGAAAATTTTCTTTAAAACTGCAGTTCTGTAGATAGGAAATTGTGCATAATTGAATTGCGCACCCTGCTGTGTGGTAATGGGGAGGGAAGGATGGAAGGATAGCCCCCTTTTCACTCCATATCAAGGGAGGGGGTGTCATAAATTTCATGCTTAATGCGGATCACAGAATATGTAATAACGACCCAAAAAAACGTGGATGCAGAGGAATAAGAGTCTATGAATTATTAGCGCGGCCATAGAAATTAGATAGTAGCAGCTCGCTTCCCCAGCACAGCTGGCATTTTAAATGCAAAATCTTAAAATTACCCTCACCGGGGCTCTGGCCTCTTAATAAATATAGACGCAATCTCCGTCAGCTTGTAGTGTAAGTCTCTGCACACTGCTGCTTGCCAGCAGGAAGTGTCTGTGTGTGGGTAGAGGGGCAAGAGAGCACAGCTGTGTGCAGACAGGAGAAGCTATTCATGAGAAGTCAGAAGATTTACACAGCCTTAGGCTACATGCACACTGCCGTGTGCCCGCCGCACCGTAGCACGGCGGGCACACGGCAGCACGGGGAGAGGAGGAGGAGGTGAGCGCCGTGCTACGGTGCGGTGGGCACACGGCAGTGTGCATGTAGCCTTAGGCTGTGTAAATCTTCTGACTTCTCATGAATAGCTTCTCCTGTCTGCACACAGCTGTGCTTCTCCTCTCTACACACTTTTGCAAATCCACAGTGTAATATTCTAGCATTATAGTGTGTTAGATTAAGCAAAGATTAAGCAAATAAGCAACGTGACACTCCTTGCTGTGTATCATAGTGTGCAAATACGTCTTTGGAAAGGTTAAGCTCTGCCCCCGAACACAGCAGAATTGTGTCATTATACACATGAGAAACCAGCAGATTTTGCTCTGGGGTAAATCCTGCAGCTTATACGCTACACATGCAGATATTTTTAGACATATAAAACAGCTTTTTTCCTGATTCTTTGTAAATATTTTACTTGACAAACTTAAATTATGGCTGAAACTGTCTTATTTTTCTCAACTTTAGACACCTTTATGCAAAAGTAAGTAATTTATGGGCCAGGTTGTATAACAACCACTTGCTCTAGGGTATAAGCGTAGCTTAGCTATGTACTTATTTTAAGAAACTTTACCATCAAAATACATCATGATAAACCAGAGGCACTTACTCATAGATCCAAACACAGTGGCCTCTGTCATTATCCATGGCTTACTTTCTGCTAAAATCAACTTTTAAAATTATTCTAATGAGCCTGAAGGGCATTACTAGAGCCCCTCCATCACTCTCCACCTTCTCTCTAAGCACTTCCCCCTCCTTCTGCCTGATGTTATCTCACAAGAGCAGAGGAAGTTTCATCACACAGTGAGAGGGGGAAGTGCTCCTTCACAATGTAACAGCCTCTGAAGATACAGCAAAGGGGGGGGGGGGGGGGTGTCTAGTAACACCCCCAGGATCCTTTTCTGACTCATTAGCATGATTGTAAAAGTTGATTTTAGCAGGAAAGAGGCCATGGATAAGAAATATAAAAAGATTACCACAGTCACAGTGCCTGGGTCTATGTGTAGGTGTCCCTGGTTTATCCATGCTCGATTTTGAAGGTAGATCAAATATCCAAAACATACTCTGCTCTGGTGATGGTGTCACATTATGCCAATTGATGTGATATCATCGGTGTAGCCAAGAAGAGACTGACTCCCAGCGTGGACCACAGTCATGGTACTAGAACAATGAAAGATGGACTAGATGTGTATTATTTTTCTCTTCCTGGGCTAATAATTCTTGTTGATCCTAAACAAATCTAATAAAGGGGAGAATAAAAATTAAAAAAAAAGATAATTTATATATTCTTTCCCCCAAAGATCCACTGTGGCCCCACTAGTGAGGACCGGCACCGGTCACTGGCAGATTGTTGTCCTGCCATACTTACTACTGGCGCGATGGTGCAGTGCCAGTACAGGTGGTCCCCTACTTCAGGACACCTGACTTACAGACGACCCTTAGTTACAGACGGACCCCTCTGCCCACTGTGACCTCTGGTGAAGCTCTCTGGATGTTACTATAGTCTCAGGCTGCAATAATCAGCTGTAAGGTGTCTGTAATGAAGCTTTATTGATAATCCTTGGTCCCATTACAGCAAAAAATGTTTAAATCTCCAATTGTCACTGGGGGCCAAATTTTTTTTTGTCTGGATCTACAATTATAAAATATACAGTTTCGACTTACATACAAATTCAACTTAAGAACAAACCTCCGGACCCTTGTACGTAACCCAGGGACTGCCTGTAGTTCCTATGGGATAAAGTATGTGGCATTTTAGTGTCAGTAGCACGTGGTACAGTAGCGCGTGGTACATTGTACACACATCTTATTTTTCTGGAAGGTAATAAAAAAAAAAAAGAACAACTCCTTACAGCGTGCGCAGCAGCTGCTCTATAGCAATCTGCATGTACTTCATACTAATCCGCCCATCTGTCCCGAGTAATAGGGAAAGTCATCCAGTAATATTGTTTGGTTTCTAGGGCAGTCGGGCTTAATCCCAGCGAGGGAGCGGCTCTAGGATAATCTGCTTCTTGTCTATGACCAGGCCCGGGCTTCATGTTGTACCATAAATATTTAGTCCTGGCTGGAAGGTGACATAAGAAAGTTTGAGAACACCATGAGATTATTTGGATTTCTGGTTGAATGGCTTCTGCGATGTGACCTCATCTTCATCTTTGTTATAATAGAAAATAGACAGATTAATTTAACAAAAGGACACACAAACAACTTTACGCTCCCAGAACATCAGGTTTAGACGACCAAGGTCATTCATGGGAACAAGAATAAGTCTGAGAATCTGGTTTTGGAGCCCTGGTGCCCCCCTTTACCCCCCACCTGGGGTGATATTTAAAAGGAGACCATGCTGAGCAGATAGGACACTATGTACAATTCTCAAATAGCATATTATAGAGCAAGAAGAGATGAGCAGATTGCACATAATGGGGCACATTAACTTATAGGGCGTGCGACACAAAAGTTAAATACGGCGCTCGGTCCAAAGCAGTCGGACCGACAAACAGCACGCCCTCTAATTTGTGTCGCATGGAAGACTGCGCAGCTGCGACACGAAAGGGTCACGTGCGACACAATCGCAGCGCAGACACTTCTTAAATACCGGTGCAAGACATTTCAGCCTAGAAGAACGTGCACAGTGCGGCGCAAAGCCCCTAGTAAATATGCCCCAATGTCTTGTCTGTAGCAGCATATAACAGAGCAGGCAAAGCTGAGTAGATCGTACTCAGTGTCCTACATAAAGGCAGCATGTTATAGAGCAGGAGGAGCTAAAAAAAAATTTACATCGTGTCCCATCTGCAGGCAGCATGTTACAGAGCAGGAGGAGCTGATCAGATAGGACACTATGCACATTTGTCAAATAGCATATTATAGAGCAGGAATAGATGAGCAGATTGCACATAACGTGTTTGTAGCAGCAAATAACAGAGCAGGAAAAGCTGAGTTGTTTGTACACAGCGTTCCTACATAAAAGCAGCATGTTGTAGAGCAGGAGGAGCTAACTAAAATTCCTATCTTCTAGCAGCATGTTATAGTGCAGGAAGAGTTGAACGGGTTGTACATAGAGTCCTGTCTGCAGGTAGCATTGTAGATAACATATTATACATAATGTCCCTTCTGCAGCAGCATATAACAGAGCAGGAAAAGCTGAGTAGATCGTACATGTTGATCTGCAGGCAGCATGTTATAGAGCAGGAGGAGCTGAGCAGATGGCATCCGATGTACAATTGTCAAATAGCATATTACAGAGCAGGAAGAGATTAGCAGATTGTACATAGTTTCCTATCTTCTGGCAGCATATGACAGAGCAGGAGGAGCTCAGAAAAATTGACATAATGGGACACATTTACTAAGGGTCCGTCGGACGCATTTCCGTGGGGTTTCCCGAATATTTCCGATTTGCCGTGAATTGCCCCAGGTTTTTGCCACACACGATCGGAATTTTGGCTTTCATGCGACACAAATCGGGGGGGTGGGGCGGGGGAACAACCCGACTGATTCGGAGAAACCGTGGAATTTAACAAATCAATTTGTGTCGCAAGATCAGCACTTACATGCACCGGGAAGAAGAAGGTGAACTCCGGCGGACCTGATTGGGGAAGCGACACAGGCAGGAAATTGGACGCACGATCTTAGTGAATCGCGGCAGACCCGAATCCTCGTCGGACATTCCGGATTGGCAGACGCAACGGGATGGGTGAGTAAATGTGCCCCAATATCTTATCTGCAGGCAGAATGTTATTGAGCAGGAGGACCAAAAATACATTACAAGGGCAGTTTTGAGGATTAACCATAGCTCAGAGGAGGGGACTCTGAGCATCATAGTAATATATAATACAAGGAGTCCCTTTTTCCCCGCATAACAGCAGCACCGACACTGTAATTATAATTACTGCAGGGAAGCAGGGACTCCTTGTATCATATATATCGCTATGATGCTGTCCTGTCCTCGGCATTGTAGTTCACGGACTGACTACAGTCACTGAAACTGCCTGAACGGGTAATTTATTAATGAAATCCCTGCTCTATCTACCCTGAATCCAGTGTGTGGCCTTCTAGAGTGATTGGCAGCTATCTGTACATGTATGTTCTTATTGGGTTGTCACTGTCAGTCACTGTAGGACCTCTCATTGGACTTGTAAGCATAGAAAGAGATGAAGAAACCCAAACAGCTAAAACTGAATAATTTCCCCCAAAACTGTATTCCTAAAGGTGTCATTGTGCCACCTGTTATGACATGTCATGACCCGTGCTTATCACACAGCAAACCTTGTTTATAGGTGTCCATTTCTTCTATAGGAAGTAGTCACTGTGATATTTGGCTGAGAACTGTGCGGACACATAGTGTTACTGTAGGGGAACGCCGTATTGATTATTAATAGACACATAATGGTTACGTGTTTTTGCAGTTTTCAATCATTAACAATCAATTTTTACTGACAAATGGCACAAAGAGACACTAAACACGTAAAAGCTCTTACCCAAATGTCCACAAGGGATTTGACAGAACGTCATGGAGATGGCCTTATTATAAAAGTATGGTAATTTCTAATAAAGATCTACATAATCTACATGATTTCTTACACATATAATGTATATAATATGTTTCAGCAGCTCTGGATTACTAGAATGACATGTAAAGCATCAGATATAGTATTTTTCGGACTATAAGGCGCACCATCAATAAATGCCTACTAAAACCTCTAGGTTATATATATAAGGCGCACCGGATTATAAGGCACCCCTGATTATAAGGATGAATGACCAGCAGGTGGAAGATCTGTGCACAGTTCAAGGCAGCTGTTGTCTGTAAGTACGGTTCAATTATAACGCGCACTGGACTATAAGGCGCACCTTTGATTTCTGAGAAAATCAAAGGATTTTTTGTGCGCCTTATAGTTCGAAAAATACGGTACATCATATTTATTCCGTCACATACAAGAGGACTATAAATGTAGCCCTAATATGGACTGTGTTTCTCTTTCAGGTCCATTTCTATATATTTTTACTTGACATAAATTGTGAAGGTTCACTTTAAATATGTGTTTCCTAAATAGCTGCAAGATCTAAAAATAATGCGCAGACTTGTAATATATCTCCATTAGCCAACGAGCCAGAACTCTCTGCTATTCCTCTGTTAGGAATATGTTTCTGTCATATATACTGTATTGTAGTTACAATTTCTACCTAATGAGATTATATGACCCAAACTTCCAATGACATAGGGATCTATAATGCTGCTAGTTCAGGTCCCAGGATGGGAATTGCAGCCATAAGGCATAACATAGACACCTAAAACCATCTAAATAATCCCTTATTCTACATAGAAGTAGTAACTAAGAATCTCCACTGAAGTGGTGGGTGTCCCATTGTCAGCAACGATTGACAAAGGTGCATTGGGAACTTAAAGGGGTTGTCCACTTTCAATAAATCTCTTCCATTAGACATATCTCTGCATGTACATGTACCCGTGTCTTTGCCTCCTTTGAGAGCGTCAGCCTTCGTGTGTGTGTGTGTATATATATATTATACACACACACAACTTTCTCTTGCACTGCTGCAGCCCATCCATATGGTGTCACCCACTGTGCCTCTTTCTCTCACAGTCAGTCTCACTGCCAGACACAGGGAGAGGGGAGGGAGCAGGATGAGGCATAATCTCCTGCTTCAGCCCCTCTTGTTCACCAGTGCTCAGACATGTGAACAAAGATTCACTGAGAGTTTGCAGACAGCACTAAAGTAAGTAGTGAGTAGTCACTAGCTGAACATACATGGGAAATTTATGTGAAAGACTGGCCAACCCCTTTAAGGGGGTTATTTAAAGTTTATATATTATCCACTGTCCGCAGGATAGGGGGATAACTAACATTGTTGAGGTCCGACTACTGGGACTCCCACAGATCAGGAGAATAGACTATAGCAATCCACAGAATGGGAGTCCCGTTCTCACTAATAGGTGGAGCGGAAGGTTGAACATGAATCCAGTCACTTTAATGGAGCACAGTTCTTGGCTGGCTTTTGGCATTCTCAGAGTCAGTGAATGGGAGTGCCGGAGATACCTGAGCGCTGTGCTCTGCAATTTCCAACACTATTATACAAATGAATGGAGGACACATACTGCATCTGCTTTTCCTCCTATTAGTGAGAACAAAACCCACATTCTCCGAATTGCTGGGATCCATTTCCATGATTGTGGCGGGTCCTCTATTAACCCTTTTTGTTGGAACATTGGCAGCAGAGAGGACTAACACTAGTCGTAGTGTATAAAATATATATATATAGCCGCTCTTATTATATAGTACTCCATTCGCTATGCAATGTGAAGAGTGGCTCCAGCTCTGGTGGACTGTCCAGTGGTATATGGTCTCGGCAAAGTCTTCCCAGGACCTCTATGTTTAGAAATATGAAAAGCAGTGTTTTTTTTTTGGTTGTTACCTGCTGGGGTCTTTCAGTTCAGTTAGTTCTGACTACAAGCACTTGGGACAGGGGGACATAACGTAAGGCCACCAGTAGCCCATTAAATAATCCCAGTGGCCCCTATTACTGACCAGGTCACCCGAATTGTTATATCAAGGGGAACTCCAGTGTTTACTAAAACAGTCAGATCAGGAGATCTATCAGATCCCACGCACAGGTGTAATGACTCTCCAGCTGCAGGATATATAATGTATACTCTGCATATGGCTAAGGTGTGATCTATCAGCCCCATCTCCATGTTCCGTCCCAGCACACACATGACATGGTCCTCCAGGCACTGAGAGGGGGTGTAGTGTACTGCTGGAGGACTGTACGTGCCTAGCAGACTGAGTAGTTCTAGATAAAATGGCCACACTCTGCTCTCTAGGTCACGTAGGCGATCCAGTATTTAGGCAGGTAACTAAAATGACAATTATTGGTACGAGAGGTTTTCAGCTCCCTGGGTTATCTGTCTTTAAAGTAACTTCACATAGAAGATTTATTGTTAAAAAAGACCCCCACCAAATACCTTATATACTCGAGTATAAGCCTAGTTTTTCAGCACAAAAAAATGTGCTGAAAACCCAAACTCGGCTTATACTCGAGTAAAAATATATAGGTTTTTGTGGTAAAATTAGGGGCCTCGGCTTATACTTGGGTCGGCTTATACTCGAGTATATATGGTATGCCCCCCACAATACTCTCCCCAGCCCCTGTCTATTTATGCCATTTTTATTCAAATTTATGTTGGAAAGGTGGTTTTAATCCATCCGACCTCTTACCAAATAAGAGGTTGGATCCTCGTATCATGGGGGGGGGGGGGGGGGGGGGAAGTGACAGGTCCTCTTTAAAACATTCATATCCACACTAGAAGGCTATAAAATTATGCAAATTAGCCTGTTGGGATTCGGGCTCCTTTAACACCTATGGAGCCTGAGCCCCTCAGGCTCATTTGCATAATTATTTTTTTTTTACAAATCAGGGCCTATGAAGCTAAAAGACAAGCAGATCCTGCCAGTTGGGACATACACCAGTTTATCAGTGTCCTTGGTTTACAATCCTTCATCCTGGTGGTAGATGCCCTTTGCAACTGTGTTTACACTACGCAAACTCCGCATTTATATCATGTTACCCTGTGTTCACATAAACATTATGTTAACGCAATGTAAGCGCAACATGTGAATGCAGCCTTGTCTCTGGTGCTTACAGTTAAATAGACAGTAGAAAGCGAGGCAGCAGTCCTCTATACCTATCATCCCCATTGACCCTGGAGCTGCTGATGGAATGGAGTAGATGTCCTATGCAGTCCTTTATACCTATCATCCCCATTGACCCTGGAGCTGCTGATGGAATGGAGTAGATGTCCTATGCAGTCCTCTATACCTATCATCCCCATTGACCCTGGAGCTGCTGATGGAATGGAGTAGATGTCCTATGCAGTCCTCTATACCTATCATCCCCATTGACCCTGGAGCTGCTGATGGAATGGAGTAGATGTCCTATGCAGTCCTCTATACCTATCATCCCCATTGACCCTGGAGCTGCTGATGGAATGGAGTAGATGTCCTATGCAGTCCTCTATACCTATCATCCCCATTGACCCTGGAGCTGCTGATGGAATGGAGTAGATGTCCTATGCAGTCCTCTATACCTATCATCCCCATTGACCCTGGAGCTGCTGATGGAATGGAGTAGATGTCCTATGCAGTCCTCTATACCTATCATCCCCATTGACCCTGGAGCTGCTGATGGAATGGAGTAGATGTCCTATGCAGTCCTCTATACCTATCATCCCCATTGACCCTGGAGCTGCTGATGGAATGGAGTAGATGTCCTATGCAGTCCTCTATACCTATCATCCCCATTGACCCTGGAGCTGCTGATGGAATGGAGTAGATGTCCTATGCAGTCCTCTATACCTATCATCCCCATTGACCCTGGAGCTGCTGATGGAATGGAGTAGATGTCCTATGCAGTCCTCTATACCTATCATCCCCATTGACCCTGGAGCTGCTGATGGAATGGAGTAGATGTCCTATGCAGTCCTCTATACCTATCATCCCCATTGACCCTGGAGCTGCTGATGGAATGGAGTAGATGTCCTATGCAGTCCTCTATACCTATCATCCCCATTGACCCTGGAGCTGCTGATGGAATGGAGTAGATGTCCTATGCAGTCCTCTATACCTATCATCCCCATTGACCCTGGAGCTGCTGATGGAATGGAGTAGATGTCCTATGCAGTCCTCTATACCTATCATCCCCATTGACCCTGGAGCTGCTGATGGAATGGAGTAGATGTCCTATGCAGTCCTCTATACCTATCATCCCCATTGACCCTGGAGCTGCTGATGGAATGGAGTAGATGTCCTATGCAGTCCTCTATACCTATCATCCCCATTGACCCTGGAGCTGCTGATGGAATGGAGTAGATGTCCTATGCAGTCCTCTATACCTATCATCCCCATTGACCCTGGAGCTGCTGATGGAATGGAGTAGATGTCCTATGCAGTCCTCTATACCTATCATCCCCATTGACCCTGGAGCTGCTGATGGAATGGAGTAGATGTCCTATGCAGTCCTCTATACCTATCATCCCCATTGACCCTGGAGCTGCTGATGGAATGGAGTAGATGTCCTATGCAGTCCTCTATACCTATCATCCCCATTGACCCTGGAGCTGCTGATGGAATGGAGTAGATGTCCTATGCAGTCCTCTATACCTATCATCCCCATTGACCCTGGAGCTGCTGATGGAATGGAGTAGATGTCCTATGCAGTCCTCTATACCTATCATCCCCATTGACCCTGGAGCTGCTGATGGAATGGAGTAGATGTCCTATGCAGTCCTCTATACCTATCATCCCCATTGACCCTGGAGCTGCTGATGGAATGGAGTAGATGTCCTATGCAGTCCAATGCAGCCCATCATGCTGCGTCTTATAGACAACTACCTAAGTGGTCCTCATGCTGCAGTAATGTCACTTTTATACATATATGATAGATACGTGACCCTGCACATGGATGAGGACGGCCTGTAATTATATCCAGGAGAGCGCAGATCTGTAACAAGCTGATCTCCCCCTACGTCGCACATCACACAGCGACTGTCCTCACATGTGCTGCTGCACGTTATTGACGCCGACTGGGTGCTTTCCCTCGCTAGGTCTCCCACCTCTCAATTACCACTAAACACTATGTCCCTTCTCATTATCATCTGAGAGATAACTCGTATACAGTCACATGCTGCGCAGTGTTGCAGACATTCTGTTACAGCCTTAGGGGTGGTTGTATTCTGCACAGAGAGAGGTTAGGAAAATGGGGGTCCTTGGCCCCCAACTGTAAATGGGGCACACATTGAGCATGTGTGCTGCCCCTCCATCTATCACTATAGGACGGCAAGGGGGAAAGCAGAGCACAGTTACTGACATTAGGCTGGCCAGAATACTGGAAGATCCCATGTTGGGCTGACTAAATAAAGGGCCAGTCCTACTATTTTGGGCTGACTTTGGAGCCAATCAGCTGCTTATAAGTAGTAAGGATAATCTTGTGACTAGTAACAATTTTGATTGTAACATTGTAAAACTAAGCAATTCTCTAATTTACTCTATTAGGTTTCTGCAGATGTTTAGCTGTTAGCAGAGGTTTTACCTTGCTACTCTCCTTTTGTCATGCTTCCTGGTAACCATGGGAAACTGTACAGGAGGGCTGGAGAAGAGATGAGGCTTGTTGGGAGGGGCTTTAATAGTGAAGTGCAAGAAAATAGGAACTTGTGTGATGTCACATGCATCACATGCTTCGGGTCCTCCAATTACAAACATGCTGTCCTGATCCATGTGAAAGCCCTCGGCTGATGTCACAACCAACAAGTTCCGCCCACTTCAGGAAAAGCCAAATATGATTTTATAAGATAGATATACTAGTGATGGGAACTCCGGCTCTTCTTAGTGAGCTGGATCATTAGGCTCCGCTCTTCTGGCTCCCAATTAAATATATAATTGGGAGCCTCAGGCCAGCTTGTCCCCCACTATAAGTTAAAAAGGGGTGTGGTGAGCCATTTAGGGGCTGGGCTTGGTGAACTGAAGGTAGCCAACCGACCATTTAGGTGTAGGCAGCTTTGGCCACAATGTAAATTTCCCTACACAACTAAGGCCGCGGTCACACGTACCGCTAGACGTCCGTTCATAACGCGACGCTAGCGCACAGGGGGAGGTCCTCGGCCCGAACGCAAATGCATTTCCAGAGAAACGCATGCGATCGGCTTAACAATCGCATGCGTTTCCCTGGAAACACATGTGCGTTCGGGCCGAGGACCTCCCCCTGCGCACTAGCGTCGCGTTATGATGTAAGGGCGCGGTCACACGATGCATTAGAACAGCTGAGTAGAGGCGATTTCCCTAATTACATTACTGTCAACATTTGCATTTACAAAATGCCATGTAGATGCGATGTAAACACACATGTTAACAATTGTATGTGTTTTAATAGTAATGGAATTTGGCAAATCACCTCTCCTTGCAAGGCGTTTCAAAACGCATTGAAAATGCAACCAAAACGCACCGTGTGACCGCGCCCTAAGTGAATAAGGGCAAATCACAACCTCAAGGATGCCAAGAACAAGACATTGTCACCAATATGTATGTTTTGGTGGCGTGTTCCCTTATGGCGGCTTTACGAGTGTTCTGTAGATGTCTGTTTGGCTTCCTGTAGCTACAGGTAACCTCATTATTTATTGCCCTGTAAATCCCCAGTTGCCTCTTATCTGTAACATTTACCCTTCTGATATAGTAGGGGGCGCAGCATCCGGGGCTCCGGTCATTTCCCAGAAGTGCTCTCACCATATATATAGAGCACAGACAAGTGACGTGTCCTGCACTGTGATCCCTGGGCAGGATGTTAGCTTTTCTTCAGTTTCTGAATTCTTCTGCTATTTGTCACCCAGAAGGTCGGGTCTTGCTCATATTTAGCTTTTTTTTAGTACATATATTTTCTACAACTAAAATTTTTTTCAAACCCTCTTTGAATGGGATGGTTAATCTAACGCGGTCAGAGTTAGGGTGGTGTCACACGGCGTTTTGGCTGCGTTTGCAAACCAGACCAAACCACACCCCCTGTGTGACCGCGCCCTCACGTTTTCGTACATGAGCTGAATCCTATGGGTAAATCCTTAGGGCGTGTTCACACGTTCCACTAGCGAAACTAGCGCACAGGGCTCGGGCCAAATGGCATATGTGTTTCCCCAGAAACGCATGCGATTGATAACCCTTGAAGGCGCGTTCACACGTTGCGTTTTGACCTGCGTTTTCATTGCGTTTGAAACGCATATACAACAGCTGAGGAGAGGTGATTTGCCTAATTACATCACTGTAAACGTTTCCGTTTACAAAACGCATCGTAAACGCGATGTTAACGCATGTGTTAACAAAGCGTTAACTCATGCGTTTTGTTAACGCATGCGTTAACATTGCGTTTACAAACGTAAACGGTAATGTAATTAGTCAAATTACCTCACATCAACTGTTGTATATGCGTTTCAAACGCAATGAAAACGCAACCAAAACGCAACGTGTGAACGCGCCCTGATTTTTTCTCATAAAAAAATGCATGCGGTTTTCAAAAACGCGTTGCTTAAAAATGGCCCAAAACGGGTTCAAAACGCTATGTGTGCCGGCCTAATTCGCGCTTCCTGACACTCTCTTAATTAGGTATGGTCAGGGCGTGTTCACACCTTGCGCACAGGGGGCAGGGCTCGGGGTGATCCTATATGCTTTTCCAGAGAAACACATGCGATCGGGTTATCAATCGCATGCGTTTCCCGGGAAACGCATATACGATCGGCCTGAGCCCCGCCCCCTGTGCATAACGCGCCGCTAGCGGAACGTGTGAACGCGGCCTTAGAATGCTGGAGGTCGTGTAGCGTTGTGCTCTGATAATTCCAACACTCCTATGGTGTTGCATGGAATGACAGGACCCAGGGGATTCCATTCTTGTGATTGGGTAGGGTCTTGGCCAAAACATTTCTTTAGAAACACATAAAAATTTTTGGCCAAAACCTCTTCTAACTTGCATTTTTGGATGTTTTTAAAAATGTGACAAAACCACCACATGGGAACATGCGTTTTCTTGTCAATGCTAGTCGCTCCGTGTAGACAGTAACGTATAACCGATAGACCACTAGCCATGGCCGCTGTGTATGAGGGTACATACATATAGGTACTAGGACACAAAAAATTATCCAATTAGCATATGCATTAAAAAAAACGTAGGCGGTAGATAGACATGTCCGTATGTACTATCAGTGTGTATTCAGTGTATAGACATTTACACTATGCTCAAAGCTGATGTGAACTGAGCCTTATAAAGTCTGGGGAAAAGTTTGGCAGGACTTTGTGGTGCCTCATCTGCCTGCGTTACCGCTGCGTTACCGCTGCGTTTCCGCACACATGCTGCTGAGGAAGTTCCGTTTCTTGTAGACCCAAATGTGAGTGAAATGTGATGAGAAGTGATCGGCACCACACCCTGTCAGTGAGAGCACACCCATCCGCCCTCCGCCGGAGCCTGGGAAGTCATTAATTAGAATAGGCCTGCGGCCTGCCGCCCTGCCATAGGCTCCCCGTCCCAGGCCGGCCCCTCTGGCCTCCTCCTCCCCGCACATACACGGCATTTCCCACTAACTTCTCCGGCGAGAGGCGGCGGTGGAGACAGTAGTGTGAGGTGAGGAGACGGCGCTATGCTATACGCTACAACTTATGGCTGAGCGCAAGCCGCTATGGAACTACAACTCCCAGCAGCCCCCTGCGCCGTGTGACTGCCGGGGCAGCCTGGGACTTGTAGTCCCGCGCCTAGCTGTGGATTCCTGGCTATGTTTACATGTGTTGTGACGTCACCAGCCCGGTTATTATTACATTACAGGGGCCAGTCATGTGTCTCCGGACATAGTAAGTGGCTGATACCAGAGAGCTCTAGTTTGCCTGCCATATGTTGTATGGTATTTTCTGCATGTGTTGTGCAATGTCCTGTATTTTCTCTACTTTCTCTTGTATGCCTGTCACTAGATAGTGATGCAGTGACCCGAGGTGCCCGCCGGTGCCAGTCAGACGCTGGGGAGCGCAGTGAAGGTTTCCAGGGCTGAGCCAGCTGTGCGCTCACATGGACTTTGGCCGCGGTCACAACGCACCGTGTGCACGAGCCACTCCGTGACCGAGGGTCAGGAATATTTCATCCTCACGTGACCGGGAATCTTCAGGGATCAGTTTCCAAGATTTTTCCATATAAACCCTGGCAGAGAGCGGTAGAGCGGGTATACGGCTGCATGGGATGAGCATATGGAGACGAGGAACGCTACTATTTAGGTCAGGATGGTGTTAATTATACCACGTGTTGTGTTAGTAATCGCCCGTCATCTGGAATCTGACCTGCCAAACCTGCCGGCATCGGGGGCACCTCCTGGCATCTGCTTGGCAGCCTATACACACATAGGGGAGCGCTCGCCAAAGCCGCGCTATTGTTTTCAATATGCTGAACCTCAGTAAGTAATGTATGGGTCCAGTATCTCTTCATTCCTGTCTATAGGGGGTGAGGGCGTCCCGCATCTACTCAGAGCAACTACTTATATACCGAAAGGGTTAAGTATATAAGAAAAAGTTTAAAATTCTTATGGACTTTGTGTATGTTATGAAGGAATGTGTATTATCCCGGCACGGAGCGAAGGTGTAACTGAGGGCCATGCACGTTCTGATGTGATGATTGTGAGGCTGTTTTTGAGGTGAGGGGTGACCACGTTTTGACCACTGTTTGTTTGATGTTATTCATTATGTATTACACCTGCCTCGCTCTTTGTTTATTACCACAATTTTTTACCCCTTTAGAGGGGCTGATTACTTGCTTCGTACCACGTTCCGGCAGCATTTTATGTGGTCGATTAATAAGTTTGCTTGAATATTTGGCATATAAGATGTCTGGGCAAGTCCACTGTGAACGTTTCTAAGTACTTTTTAAAGAATATGTTTGTTGCAAAGGCTGTGACATGTAGCGGGGTACTGATCACTGCCCCCCCCCCCCCCTCTTACTGCTCGGCCAGCAATAAGGGCTCATTCACAATATCACAATCTGTCATGCACTCACATCAACGTTACTGTTCTCCGATTCTGTTCCCATTTCAATCAGAGCTGACGGGAGGAATAACTCTGCAGTTTCTCTCTTTGCTGCCAAGACATCTGAAACCTCATCTGACCCTACTGTACGGGTGAAGACACACATGGCGTTTTTGGGCCGTTTTTAATAAGTGCGTTTTCAGATCGTAAAAAACGCATGTGCAAAAAACGCATCCGTTTTTGTCCGTTTTTAATTGAGCAAATTTGGAAAACCGGACAAAAACGCATGCGTTTTCAAAAAAACTTTTTTTTTGAACCGTTTGGCAGATTGACTCAAAATGACTTGGTCAAAATTGAGTTGCCCCTTCGTTATAGGAATCGGGAAGTCGCTGATCGATTTGTGGTGGCCTCTGCTTGTAGTTGCTGTTTCGTGGTGACGTTTCTCCATTGCACATGGAAAATACTGTGTTTTATAGCAGCAGAAAACCTGTTAAGTTTTTAATAAGAAAAAAACTTTAGCCTTTTACCCCACCCCTTGTCTATTCGCTTTGGTGAACTCTACAGCATTCCTTCACTGAAGACCTGAGTTTTGCACAATTCCTTGTCTCCCACCCTACATCATTCTGTTTTGAGGCCAATAGTTTCCCTTGTAAACTGGAAGCCTGTGGGCTAACTTTGTTTCATGTATTTGCATACAATTTCGGACATATGGTTTATGTGCAGGGATACAGCATTGCCTGGTACATATATTTGCATATAATTGGTCTCATCACAGGACTCATTGTTATTGCAGGTGAGTGGGTGTATCTGTGCCAGTCGTCCCGGCTGTGTTCTGAATGGGCTTATAGAATCTTACAGACTATGAAGTTGTCCTTCGCATAGGTCTACAGGTATCCTACTTCCATTGTGGATCACTTGGGGGTTCTATCACATTGATTGGATCTACGAGAAGGGACCTAGTAATAAGGACAGCACCGACCTGAATAACAAGGTGAAAACTAGACAAGCGACTATTGCTGTCTGTAGCTGGGGGTCGTGAGGAATACACACAACTTTTAGTTGTCATGTATATAGCAGGATCAATTCTCCGAGGACTTGTTAGGGGGGCCAATACACCGTAAACTAACACCCGCACCCTCCAATTCAAACACACACACTACCTACGCATCACGTAAATGTAGGATCTTTGAGTTCTAGTGAAACTTTGGGACTGATTTTTCTCGTTGCACTGGTTTGTTTCTCGTTACTCTCCAAAAATAATAATGAATTTACAGATGGGACCTTTTTTTTCCAACAGCCCCTTTTAAATTTTCCCTGTAATCTTTTGGCAGATTTTAATAGGAATAGCGGGGAGTTATCTTGCGGACATTGCCGTACAGCAGGTGTTCCTTTTGTATCCGCGTAGCAATGTTTAAACATGACTGGATACAATGGATAATTCCCGGACAAGAGCCGCCGCTTTTAACCTCACATGTGGCCTCTTTTGTATGTTAGTTACTGTTACATAATAATTTACCATTGTTGCCTTAAGAGCGGTTCTGTTTTCCTTATTTATGTATTGATTTTGGTAACGGGTCACAGCAAAGTTATGTTGGGAACGTTCCCCATCTTTGTTCCGGATGATAAGATGTAGACAATGACTTCTTGATATAATGACCCAGCATGATATGTGTTATACATATTGCCTGACTAGACATCTAGGGGCAGTACATGGTAGCGGCATGGATTACAGGCAGAGCTTCGAAACCATTTGTGGGATTAATATTTTTATTTTTAGGGAGACGTGCAACGCTGACTCTTTTTTTTTTTTTTTTTTTTTTTTTTTTTTTTTTTTTTTTTTAATCCACAACCTTTTTTTGTTGCAACGAAGCTGCAAGAAAGTCACATGCCTTATAATACAGACGTAAGATGCTTAAAGGCTTAGTCTATGGCAGGTATAGGCAGAGAGCAGAACATGGGCATGTACATCATGTAATACAACAGTCACTGCAGCGACCGTGCTCTGTAAGGAGTACATCCTTTCCGTCTTGTTGGTAACCCCTCGTCTAGCCTATTTGGACTCCTAATGAGCCTCAACATGACTAATCCATGACGGCTGTCCCCGGGGGGTGCTTGACCACCTTACACCAACTCTTAGGACTTTCCTTGTTGTGTAGCTTCGGCTGCATAGTTGTTGTTCTAAACACTCGCGATAAATGTTTTTTCTTTTCTAATTGTTTCTGGGAAATACAAAAGAATATGAGCAGAGCGTTTGTGGGCGAGCCAGCCGAGCTCTTAAGTCATTACGTTAATGGAAGACTTCTGGCATTGGAGGGAGAGAGTCGGCGGATTATGATGGAAGTGATAATGTGGGACTTTCTTAAAGGTGAAAAGGCAGGGAATGTTACGCTTCCAGGTGTCTACTCAAACTTGTTTCCGAAATCGGATGGGGATTCGGTTTTTTGGCAAATAGTCGGGTGGCACTGCCCACATTTGCCATCCTTAAATGACCAGATTTTTTTTTTACAATGTTTGAATAAAGATTCTTAAAATGTAACCATTTTGCAATTTCTGTAAGATGTTATTGTACAGCCTTTCTGTCCCCCTGAGGATGTGACCTGGAGGTGTTGTTTGGATGAGCATTGTAGGAAGCTGTGGTCGAGCTCTTGAGCATGGCATTGGTGGCGCTGGTGATGGGCAGGCTGTGTGCCATTGTTAGAGTGTAATGTTCTGTGGTATGTTTTACATGGATAAGTGCGTGTCAGCAGAACACTGATCCAACCGGTCCTCGCTTGTTAGCGCCTCTGTTTTCATTTCCCTGTAATGAGCTAATTGATAAAGGATGCGGCTGTTTATTTCTATAGAGCAGATGATCTCGTTTCACATCGCTGGTGACCAAAGTGACATTCACTAAACCAACGGCAATGCTAATACAAGGAAACGGTGTCACTCCAACCCAAATTAGCGTGAAAAGATGTCCATCTAGATAGATCTAGGGCTGTTATGAATATGGCTGTGTCAGGGAGAGGTTTCATCCGTGAGATAATCTGTGTTTAAAGTGAACCATTCAGGGGCTTTGTACCTTATCTCAGAGCAGTGTATCGTATTATAGAGGAACAATCAGTCATATACAGGTTTATGTGATTTAGAGCAGTTTTTTTTTCTGTGTACTAAATTGATTTTCTCCCCTACTTGCAAGTTTGGGGTTAACAAGTTAATTGCCAAGACCCCCTACAATCACAAGAACATAGACCCCCCCCCCCCCCCCCCTAGCAAAGGTGGTCCCTGTTCTCACTAATGTGTAGAGCCACAGGTTGAGCATTCGTCCTGCTCTATCCACTACTATGGGAGGGGTCAGACATTGCAGAGCACATCGCTCGTGTATCTCCACTGTAAGTTCTGGAGATATTGGAGCACTTGTGCAATTTCCCACACTCCCATACAATTGAATGGAGTGGTAGGACACATGCTCATCCTGCTGCACTACCCATTCGATAGAACAGTTCCTGGGGCCCCCCCAGTGGAGGTCCAAGCGGTCGTACCCTCACTGATCAACTTGTTATCCCCCAAATAGAAGTTTTTAACTTGGTACCACTCCTGTAATTAAATCCTTATAGGACTTCTAGCAGAGGTAATGAGTCCAGCTTACATACATGTGTGTGTATGTATATAATATTGCTATATAGAGTTTCTCACACTCATACAATTAGGTTGGTTTTATCAGTAGGAGTCCTGTAGTCCTTATTATTCAGAAATCTTGTTTTAAGTTATATAAACCTATACATGTCACAGTTCAGCCCTTCTCCCTCCTTAATATGTAATTTAGAGAGGACAACACAATCACTTTGGTTTTGGGTCCCCAAAATATGTATCGGGAAGAATTGACTATATATCACAATATGATGCCCCCCTTCGTTATAAAGGACCTGTCCACTTTCCTAATGTCTGTATTGGTCAGTTCTTGTGCCCATGAAGCTAACCACTCCAGAGGGTAACATTTATTTACATCAGGATTTCACAAGATAAGGGACTCTGTCCAAAAAACGTAAAGCAAAAAACTTTCCCGGCTAGCCAGAAGGTGTTGGAGGCCTTGGTGTTGTGCTACAAGGGCTTCATGCCGTAGCACTTTCCTGACCAGCCTGCTCACGTGTCTAGTATTCCCCTGTACCCTATGCTCATTGATATTTGGCCGTGCCACGTGATTGATGTCTTGCTGTGTGACACGTTTGTTTTTGTCTATTGAATATGGATGCCCTAAAGGCAACAACTTGACATGGTGAAGGATTATGTGTTTCCAAAGATCCATGAAAATCCATCTCCAATGCTTGGAAGCTGGAGCGTAATCTATAGGGAGAGTTCCAGGTTTCTGTGAGCTTTGGGTGATCTGAATAAATTCTTCATCCAACAAAATGTGAATTATTAATGGTGCTTTAATGACGGTATTTGTCACTTTTCAGCCCTAGTAAATGTGCTCTTCCTCATCCGTACAGTGAGGCTTACAGGCTACAGAATCCTAGAAAACATGTCTTTCCTTTCCAAAGCTGTTGATTGAGAAGCGACCCGCTCCAGGACTTCCTGGAAGGAACATATAAAACTTCAAAGAAAGTTCTCCAAAAATAGTTTACACCATAGCGGAGGAGCAACTAGTAAGTTGCCCCTTTCCCAGGAGCCAGACATAGGAAAAAGATCTACATATTTATCTACAAATTTTAGTTTTCTACTCCAATATCAGCACCATAAATGGGCAGTCCTGTTCACACAGCAGTATTCAGCTCAGAATTCAAGGCTTTATAATACAGAAGATGTACAAATCTTTCCATTACGTATTCTCTGTAAGTCCTACTTCTGGGCTTGACATAAATAAAACGCTCTCAAAGCAGTCCTGCAAAATCTTGCCGATTTTTGTAAATGATCTTAAGAGGGACTCAAGCGTTTACAACCCTAAACTACCAGCCCCCTCGGGTAGGGTATGAAGTGTCCTTTCTAGCGTTCCCTCTATGTGCAAATGAGCTGAGGCTCCGCATCGCTTCAGGGGCTTATACCATGGGCTCTATAGTGCCATGGTTCTGGTGTCATTGTAAAGGCTTGTGGATCACTGAACTGAAAATAAGGGCAGCTAAAGTCATAGTGCCAGGTAATAGGTGCCCTGAAATGGTTGCAATTCCTCGTGCAAGTGTGCCCATTCCCCCACCCCCTTATGCCACCTCCAAGCCAAGTAGGCACGGAGGGGCGCTGCCTGGTGTGGGCACGGAGGGGGCGCTGTCCGGCTGCCTGGTGTGGGCACGGAGGGGGCGCTGTCCGGCTGCCTGGTGTGGGCACGGAGGGGGCGCTGTCCGGCTGCCTGGTGTGGGCACGGAGGGGGCGCTGTCCGGCTGCCTGGTGTGGGCACGGAGGGGGCGCTGTCCGGCTGCCTGGTGTGGGCACGGAGGGGGCGCTGTCCGGCTGCCTGGTGTGGGCACGGAGGGGGCGCTGTCCGGCTGCCTGGTGTGGGCAGGTGCGGGGCAGAAACGCCATGGATACATTCCCGCGCCGGCTATGTAGCAATTCTACTCCAGCGCCTCTTGATAAATCCAGCAGGTGCCAGGGATAACTTCCTACACTGGCACACATAGTGCCCAGTGCCCATTGAGATAAATCTCCACCATAGTGGGGAATGTGAGCTGCAGATAAAGATCCGGTTCCTGACTGTCTTTACGTGCCCGCATCTCCGATGTCCAATGTGATCTGAAAGCTTAGATTTACATCTTTATACACTGTAGTTTTAGAGCCTCAAATGACACGAACTCTCCAGTCCCTAAAAGTGACTCTTCTCAGCTCATGTGCATAGGACTGGGTGCTTCTTTTAGCTGAACAAGTGACTTTTGAAACGAGGGATTTCTGGAAAGGAGCTTTTATATCGTACATGAGGAGGCTGCTAACTATGGTTATCAAAATGTAACCTATTAGAACAGGCTGATTTTGGATTATATTTTGCTCTTCCTGCAGTACAGTTTGTGAATATTTCCTTATGTTGTAGCTGTTTATAGCTGTAGGATGGTTTTTTTTTTTTAGTGCTGCTTTTACACTTGGTTGCTGTTTATGAAAATAAACTTGTTGTCTGTACACGGCTATAAATGTGTCAGAAAGGGAAATCGCCTCTCCCATGTGTCTCCCCTCCGGATATGAAGCCTCCACCCTGACTCCACTGGTGGCCGTTGTGAGACGGCCTTTTCCGTTACTCATGTCTATTACTCATCTGTGATGGCTGACGTAGTGAATAATTGGACGTTTTTCAATAAAACTTCTTACTTGCTCAGTATGAAGAGAGCATTTGCCAGGAAGCTTTGGAATAGGACGCACATGGCAGTATTTTTTTTGGGGTTGTAACAAATATTAATGTTGTTCCCTATGTACAGGATTGGGGATATCACGCGTATCAGTGAGGGGCTGGGACCCCCACCAACCACCTGACCCTTGTTGCTCTCCAAATGGAGGAGCATGCATCCTGACACTCCATTTAATAGTATGAGAAGGTTGTAAAATTGCAGAGCACGACGCTCTGGTACCTCCAGCTCTCCCATTCATGTTCCTGACTATTTCTGATGCTCTCATAGCAGGACGCATGCTTGACCAGGCAGTCCATCAATTAGTGAGAAGAGCACCCTTGTTCTCAGGATTAGTGAAGGCAGTCTATAGTGTATTTTTCTTTTAAGCCTCCTATAGCGTTGTAACAAAATGCGTGCTTCTGCTCAGTTTGTATTTGACTTCTCCGGTTTCTTTTGTAGATGACCCTCGGCTGATTCTTCTATGACTCCACACGTGGGAAGGCGCGTAAAGTGTCCACTTCCGTATTCCGGATCCATCGTTCTATAGAGCTACACCAGAGACAGGATGAGAAAGTT
Organism: Engystomops pustulosus; assembly: GCF_040894005.1. Classification (NCBI taxonomy): domain Eukaryota; kingdom Metazoa; phylum Chordata; class Amphibia; order Anura; family Leptodactylidae; genus Engystomops; species Engystomops pustulosus. The sequence continues at coordinate 18,731,272 of NC_092421.1, read as the reverse complement.
ACGAAAAGGACTCTTGACGCTTTTCTATGATTGTAATTGGATCGTGTAGAAGACACAAAAACCCAACCGTTGTTGGAAGATGAAGGAAGTAATCTACTGGTCACCCAAGGAGGTCGCTGACTGGTTGACAAAGAGAGGTCTACAAGAATACTCTGAGACCTTTAAATCCCTCAACGGCCAAGGATTGCTTAGGTTGAAAGAAGATGATTTTAGAAAGCCGCCCTTGTCGCGTGTATCTTCTGATAATGGACGGCAGCTGCTGGAGATGATAGAGACTCTGAAAATCGAGAACCACATAGAGGAACATAAGAATGGGCACGCTAATGGACATATTTGCATCAAAGATGAGATCAATTCCAATGATCATAGTTTCACCAGCAAAGCCAAGAAGAACGGGATGCCAAATGGAGTTAGAAAAGAGATGATCAAGATCCCCATGCCTGAGGTGGATCGATCCCAGGCTTTTCCGAACGAGTGGCATAAAACCTTAATAGCCTTTCTCTATGCACTTTGCTGTTTTATCCTCACCACAGTGATGATCTCTGTCGTCCATGAACGTGTGCCTGAAAAGACAGAGGAAGGTCCTCTCCCGGATGTGTTTTTTGATCATTTTGACCGGGTTGCGTGGGCCTTTTCCATATGTGAAATTAATGGGATGATTCTTGTGGCACTATGGATGCTCCAGTGGATATTTCTAAAATACAAGTAAGTAAAATAGTGTAAAGTAGCTTGTCCATTGGGAAAAAAAAAAGTTTTGGCAAAGTATAGAAAACTTTTCTCACCATGCACCCAGTTTTGCTTGCTCGATGCCTACTTCCTGTTCCTATCCTGACTCACAGGAAGTGCCAGTTCAACCAATCCCTGATCTCGGTGGTGACTCACCAGATCGGTAGGATCGGCTAGGAGCCAGAAAGTGTCATCAATACTCCTTATGTGTATTTTGCGCCTCGTATTGCAGCCTGTTTATTGTCTTTACATAGTCTGTGGACTGATTGATGGGCGACAATAGCTATACCTGAATAACTTGTCAGCCATCTAGATCATGTACCTAAACTCAAGTGACAGGGTAGCTGCTGTCTTCCTTGGGGCCATAGCTACACATCAGTATCTGTAGGAAGATTGTGCTATGACTTGAGGAGGAAAAATATGCCTTGTAGTTTCAGTAGTAATTATTAGGAGATGAGGGGACTCCAGGTGCTGTCAGATGCTTATCTCCCAGAAAAGGATCAGAAGGGGGGAAAAAGTGGGGACTCTATTGAATGTGTTTGGTCACCTATCATTGAGAAGCAATGGTGTCATCTTGAGGTCCCCAAAGGTGTTAATACAATGTTGTAGTTCTAGTTCTCCCATAGAAATTTATCTGCGCTCTGATTGGCTTCCCTTGGCAACTAGAACAGTTTTACCTCCCCCCATGTGTCCATAAGTGCAAAAAGTCTTAGGCCCTAAAACTTTGCACTTATGGACACATCTTTTTTTTTTTTTTTGCCAATATGCAATCTTAATTTCTCTACTTACTATGACTTACTAAATCAGCGGATACGCGGCGATCGGAAACGCTCCCGCCAGTCACGAGTTTGGTTTTTACGCATGTTAGGTTACCTGCATACAACTGGTCCGTGTCTTGCGTTTCCGTTGTTTTTTTGGAAAATGATATGTCTGTAAAAACCTCCCGAATGGTTAAATTATTGTAAAATTTAAACTGATCCGCGAATATGGATGACACCACCAAGAGGCGGTTGCGCTCTTATAGACTTCTATGAGAAGGCCCAATTCCCTAACACGGGCAGGAATAGGACCTGCTTTCGGTTGTTTACAGAATTAAATTGAATTCATTAAAATAAAATGCGTCGTTCATCGACAAAAGTAACAATTGTATCTGGACTATGTGGGAACAAGTCGCGTAGCATTCCTAGCCGCAGATCAGCGTAGTGCTGTTATTGGTAATGTCTCCCGGGGATCCTCCGCCTGGTACCTGCTGCTGCTTGTCGTGGGTTAGGTTGTGGAGGGCTGGCTGTATCCCAAATATCCAATGTGTTCTATGCGTCTGATCCCCGTGACCATTTTATATTCTGAATAATCTGTCCTATAGAAGCGATTCATTGTCTCTTGTGTACATGGAGCGCCTGTGTTATCTGCACCCTCTATGGAGCGACCCTGCCCTAATTCTTGTCGTGTCTTCCTCTACAGGTCCATTATTAGCCGGCGTTTTTTTTGTATAGTCGGGACGCTGTACTTGTACCGATGTATAACTATGTATGTTACTACACTGCCAGTTCCTGGGATGCATTTTAATTGTTCTCCAAAGGTAAGTGTTCTCTTCATAATAACGATGTAATTTGTGCCTTACTGTTATCAGAAATGTGTACTTTGGCAGAGAGGGTTACTTTTCCGTGCCGTGCCCAAACCAGGCATTGGTATCGGTTATGACTAGCACAATGAAGAGCTGTGACTCAAATTTCCAGGTCTGGAGTTATGTTTATCACTGATGTCGGGCATGTTGAAATTGGGCATGTCCGATCCTTTGTTCTGGGGAGAGAACCTGCGGGCCACGGTTATCTGGCAGGAGCTCACTTTACTTCCCTTACGGAGAGCTTAGAGATGAGCAAATATATCCATGGATTTGGTACGAATCTTCATATTTAGGATCGGAATATTTTCAGACCAATCTTCTATGCTCGAGAAGAATGAAAATGTAATGGGCCCATTAACCCTTTGTGACAGATGGTCATTGGTGCCTGAATGTCCAGGTCAATTTTTGACATTCTGCTCATCTCTGGCGAAGCTTTACTCATTTATAACAATTTTTACTATATCTCCTGAACCCTTGCAATGAAACACATTCTGGTGTTACATTATACAGGAGAGTCTCCCCTTTAATATGATATGGATTGTGTATGGATACTTAACAGAACCACAGATATCCACTCTTAGTTACAATCAGAAATGGAAAGCTGTACATAAAAATCAAACATTTTTAGTACTACTTTAAGGGTGTATATCTCTGTGTGTCTGAGTGAATTAGACTGTCATGGCGTCTATAAATGTCCTTTCTCAATGGGGCAGGTGCAAATAAGAAGTATATAGCCATCTGGCAGTCGTGAAGGGGTTATAATGTCCCATGTCTAGTGAGTACAATGCACTACTGGTGTACGTGCTCCGGGTTACATACAAGATGGGTTCTGTAGGCTGGCTATTTGCTGGGGAGGGGCTGGCTATATACTGGTGGTACTGGCTGGCCATATACTGCTGGGGGGGTTGGCAGGGGCTTTCTGGCTATATACAGGAGGGGGGGGGGTTGGCTGGCAGTGGTATATGGCATAGTAGTTGTATTCCTGTACATAGGGGGCAGTATTATAGTAGTTATATTCTTGTACATAGGGGGCAGTATTATAGTAGTTATATTCCTGTACATAGGGGGCAGTATTATAGTAGTTATATTCTTGTACATAGGGGGCAGTATTATAGTAGTTATATTCTTGTACATAGGGAGCAGTATTATAGTAGTTATATTCCTGTACATAGGGGGCAGTATTATAGTAGTTATATTCTTGTACATAGAAGTATTATAGTAGTTATATTCTTGTACATAGGGGGCAGTATTATAGTAGTTATATTCTTGTACATAGGGGGCAGTATTATAGTAGTTATATTCTTGTACATAGGGGGCAGTATTATAGTAGTCATATTCTTGTACATAGGGGGCAGTATTATAGTAGTTATATTCTTGTACATAGGGGGCAGTATTATAGTAGTTATATTCTTGTACATAGGGGGCAGTATTATAGTAGTTATATTCCTGTACATAGGGGGCAGTATTATAGTAGTTATATTCCTGTATGTAGGGGGCAGTATTATAGCAGTTATATTCTTGTACATAGGGGGCAGTATTATAGTAGTTATATTCTTGTACATAGGGGGCAGTATTATAGTAGTTATATTCCTGTACATAGGGGGCAGTATTATAGTAGTCATATTCCTGTACATAGGGGGCAGTATTATAGTAGTTATATTCCTGTATGTAGGGGGCAGTATTATAGCAGTTATATTCTTGTACATAGGGGGCAGTATTATAGTAGTCATATTCCTGTACATAGGATGCAGTATTATAGTAGTTATATTCTTGTACATAGGGGCAGTATTATAGTAGTTATATTCCTGTACATAGGTTCAGTATTATAGTAGTTATATTCTTGTACATAGGTTCAGTATTATAGTAGTTATATTCTTGTACATAGGTTCAGTATTATAGTAGTTATATTCTTGTACATAGGTTCAGTATTATAGTAGTTATATTCTTGTACATAGGGGCAGTATTATAGTAGTTATATTCTTGTACATAGGGGGCAGTATTATAGTAGTTATATTCTTGTACATAGGGGCAGTATTATAGTAGTTATATTCCTGTACATAGGGGGCAGTATTATAGTAGTTATATTCCTGTACATAGGGGGCAGTATTATAGTAGTTATATTCTTGTACATAGGGGGCAGTATTATAGTAGTTATATTCCTGTACATAGGGGGCAGTATTATAGTAGTTATATTCTTGTACATAGGGGCAGTATTATAGTAGTTATATTCTTGTACATAGGGGGCAGTGTTATAGTAGTTATATTCTTGTACATAGGGGGCAGTGTTATAGTAGTTATATTCTTGTACATAGGGGGCAGTGTTATAGTAGTTATATTCTTGTACATAGGGGGCAGTGTTATAGTAGTTATATTCTTGTACATAGGGGGAAGTATTATAGTAGTTATATTCTTGTACATAAAATGCAGTATTATAGTAGTTATATTCTTGTACATAAAATGCAGTATTATAGTAGTTATATTCTTGTACATAAAATGCAGTATTATAATATATTTTACTTAGGGGCAGTATTATAGTAACATTTTTGTTTAATGAAGAACGTATTGTAGTAATATATATATATATATATATATATATATATATATATATATATATATATATATATATATCTCTATCTATCTATCAGTATTAAAAAAGCTTTATTCCTGTACATGGTGACTTAGACCATCTATAAACAGTTTGTGTGGAGTTTAGTAACTGCACTCGCATCACATGGCCACGCCTACTTGTTTTGACCCCGCCCACAGAATGTGGCCACTTTTTGCTTCCCAGTCCGTCCCTGAAGGGGGCAGAGGGGTGAGTCTTTAACTAAGGGACGTCCGTAAGCCTCGTATCCTTAAGTAGGGGACATGTAGGGATATATAGATACAGAGAGGTAGATCTCCTTTTTCCTAAAAAAAAAAAAAAAAAAAAACTTTTGGCGTTTTGGTTTTAAATAAATAATGTAAATCGATCGAATGTGTGAACAGACAACGGACAACTATCATACAACAACTATGTATACATTTGTTTTGGGGGAATAGAGAAGGTTATATGCCGATTTCCAAGGCCATAAAAGCAAAATGGTTTCGGAGCAGATCAAATCTTATAAAATATGCGTTAGGAAAACTGATCTTGAATGATTCGCTCACCTTTGAGAACGCCTGTAAATGTGCGGCTCCTAGTGCTCATGTGTATGGAGAGGATTAGTGCGGGTAATGTCACCAATGTGTTACAGTGATGGCCTTCGTCCTTAGTAGCCCTGAGCTCCCTCCTCCTCCTCCCCAGTTACTATTGATGCTTTACCAGCAGCAGAGTTTACATGGCAGTAGTTATAGGTTTATTACTATATAGTGTATTATATTACTGTATAGTGTGAGCTGCAGGTCCTTCCTCCAGTGCCACGATGCTCCAGCTTTCCTATAGTACAGGCAGTCCCCGGGTTACATACAAGATAGGGACTGTAGGTTTGTTCTTAAGTTGAATTTGTATGTAAGTCGAAACTGTATATTTTATCATTGTAGTTCCCGACAATTTTTTTTTTTGCCCCAGTGACAATTGGAGTTTCAAATTTTTTTGCTGTAATAGGACCAAGAATTATCAATAAAGCTTCATTGCAGACAATTTTAAGCTGATTATTGCAGTCTGGGACTATTTTAAAGCATCCAGAGAGCTTCACCAGAGGTCACAGTGGGCAGAGGGGTCTGTCTGTAACTATGGGTTGTCTGTAAGTCGGGTGTCCTTAAGTAGGGGACCGCCTGTAAATTCTTATGTAAAGGCAAATTGGTTATTTTACAAGCTCGCAACAGATGAATAAGGATCTCGCTGGCTGCAATCCCTCTCCAGCAGCTGCCCGTCTCTCTGAAAACCCAATTATTCTCCTCCTGGTTGAGTATCACCACAGCATTTACATGCCAAGTACTGATGCAAATGTCCAAGTTTTTTAAGTTGAGGCGACGGAACAGGAAATTGAAGATTCCGTCTGGGGCCTTTGTAGGCATCGCACGCGGCTGGATGGCGTCTTCAGGAAATCTTGGCTTCCTTTTACCTTTTTTTTGAACGGTTACTTCTGTTTCTTAATTGCATAAAAACGGGAGAACAATGTGTGACATTATACAGGAGGAGGACGGAGCGGCGGGCGGCTTGTATGGAGGGATTAGCATCCGCTGTGTCTGCATAATCCTGCCGAGGAGTTTATTAGGAGGGAGATGATGGGTCGACAAGACGCTGGCAATGATTTGAGTCTATGTATAGGCTAATCCTAGTCTCCTATTCCTTAGCCGGAGCTGATCCGTGTGAAAACGTAGCTATATAATCAGGATGTGTCGGAATGGTCGTCTGGTGACATTCTCCTGACCCGTTTGTGGATATGGTGATTTTGCCGTCACAAAGAGACATCCCTCACGGTGACCATGGAGCAGCGGATGTGTCACAGACAGCAGTGAATCAATAATCCATTTCCCAGGCTTCCAATTGATCAGCAAAGTCTTGTTAGTCAGCGACTGCAGAAGAGCCTCTCGTACATTGCACCCTGTTACTTCCCAGCTAACTATTAACACAAGCCGTGATAATCCAATTACCGCCTCCGATCGTCAATCTAGCAGCTACGTGCTCGGCAATCAACATCTCGCTTCTTGTGCTGCAAGCAAATTTATTTTCATTTGGGTTTTTTAATTAATTTTTCAATAAATTAAAAGTCCATAATTGATATTAAACCTCAAGAGGATCTGTCCCCTCTCCTGACGTGTCTGCTCTAGTCAACGCTGTAAATAACCATTCATTGAAGTAATTGACACATTGGGGCACATTTACTTACCCGTCTCGTTGACGCCGACGTTCCGGAATGTCCGACGAGGATTCTGAGCTGCTGCGATTCACTAAGAGTGTGCGCTCAATTTCCTGCATGAGGTCCACCGGCTGCCGATGTGCCGCAATCCGACCGGGTGCGCCAAAAACCTGGGGCAACTCAGCGCAAAACTAAAAAATTCGGGAAACCCAACGTTAATGAGTCCGATGGACCCTTAGTAAATGTGCCCCATTGTATTGTTTTGTCAGTCCGGTGGACATCAATAGTTGAAAGCATTGCCATAGCTTAAAGGGACCCCATTAAACTCCCAGCCCCCTCAGGTAGGGTATGAAATATACTTTCAAGAATTCCCTCCCTTTTTTTGTGAAATCTCACCCATTTACATATTTAAAATAAAAACCCTCGAGTCGTGTGATATTGTTAACCATTTATAGGAAGATGCAAGACTTTAATCTTCCAGGCAAACAAGTCTCATCCGCATAATTCATAGGCGATGCGGCTGATGTTGAGGAATCTTCCTTTTCGCTGGCGGCTCTTCAGTGGTCACATCATGTGGGTTTTATGCTGTGCCGTGGAAAAGTATTATAAAAATAGCTTTCCTGTACTTCTCATATCTGTTTGTGAAGAAATATTTTAATTTCCTGCTCTGGTGTGAAATGGAAAAATGGGTTGGTGTCCGGAAAGCCAGAATTCTCCATACTAGTATTAAGAGAAGATCCAATTTGTTAAAATTTTTAGCTTTTTATATTCAATTTTTACAATCCCTGGTAGGGAGGCAAAGGTGTACAGAGATGACAAGATCACACCGTTCACAGTAGGAGATGGGTACAGACTCTCTCCCCCAAATTTGCAGTCTCATTGCTTGTAGCTATTGATTTTGGGTATTCTGTTTTGGTTTTCTGGAGTTCTCAGGGACTCAAAGAAGTCAAAGTGAGAAATGGAGGTAGCGGTGCCGCGCATGTGACCTGTGGTCACAACTAATAAAGTACAGACAATACCGCACTTGCATTTGAACATCCATTTATAAAATGATCCTAACAAAAATCTTAAATAACAGAAGTCATTAAAAGTCATGGACTTTTTAACGGGTCCGTAAAGATTTTTGTCGGGCTCATTTTATGATGGAAGGCGATAATGGATGTTCAAATGCAAAAATTTGGTCTGTGCTTGGACAGCAAAGGGTTGTTTTTTTGGTGTAACTCATTCCACCTGCTATGGATGTGCTAGACTGCGTTTTGTGTGTGGTTATTTTGTTGTTGTTTTGTTGTAGTTTTTTTGTTTTGTTTGTTGTTAGCCCTAATTTTCTTGTGTAAGGTGTTTTGTTTTTGTTTTTCAAATTTAAGAAATGACCCTTTTCGTTGGCTTTTCCAGTAAAGTTGTAAGACCCCACATTTTTTTTTGAATGTTTGGTGTCTAATCTAAAGTAAATGTTTTTAGAAGTGGTGTATAGTAATGCCCCTGGTGGAGCAGGAAGGAAGTCGGCTGTACGGCGCTGTTGTGTAAGGCGTTACTTCTTGTTTCACCTTCTTTGCTGATGGATACTTTTTGTACATTCTGTTTTTTCTTTTTCTGCCGATGAAGAAATCTGTCAGCCTCCCAGGTCTCCAGTCTGTGTAAATTCATAGCTAAAGCCGCTTATCAGAGGTTAACGAGATTACCTCGCCCTGGTAATAAGGAGATGTATCCACAACAAAAATAATTGTGTAATATGGAGTAGAGAAAGCATCGGAGCAGCAGCGCCCAACAGAACAGATAGAAGGGGCTGTGTGACTTCAGGGTCACTCGTGGTTTGTTTGCCGTCTGTCACCGTGGAGACGCATAGATCTGAATAAAGGAAACTCGTTTTCAATAAGCCTCTACGTTTTATAATCTTCTGCATCGTGTACAAACAAAATAACATTAGATTAATTCTATGGTCATATGAAACGGCACAGCACAGAGCTTGCCAAATCCGTCCCTGTCCCCAATGGGGCTCACAATCTAACCAACCTACCCTGGGAGGAAACCTGAGTACCCGGAGGAAACCCACGCAAACACGGAGACAACATCCAAACTCTTTGCAGATGTTGACCTGGATTAGATTTGCACCCAGGACCCCAGCGCTGCAAGGCTGTAATGCTAAACCATTGAGCCACCATCCCATTGTAACCTATAAGATATAGGTATACATAAGGGCCAATTTGTCCATTGTTTCTGGCCACACCTATACTTTCTATATCTGCAGCTTCCATGCCATTTTATGTTCCAGCCCTGGGGAAATCGTGCTGGTTACATACACTACTGTAGTCCAGGGAAGGAAGAAGACTCCTTAAAGGGGTTGTTCCCTCCACGGGTAAAGGGGTAGCCATCTGAATGGTGAGGGTCGCTGGGACCCCCACCCATCAAACAGACAGGTGTAGCAGCAATCCAGGGAACAGGGGGACACTGTATTCCCATCCATTTAGATGTGGGGGCTATATTTTAGGGTGTGCAGTGAATGGTTGGGGCTCCCGCACACCCTCCTCTACATTTTTATCTGAATTTTATTTTTGCCGTTGGGTTCCCTATTAGACAAAATTGCAACCACTAAAAATCTTTTTAAATGTTATGAGAAAATACCAAAATACTTTATCACTTACCAAAAATTCTTTATTCTTTACCAAATTTGCTTATGGATTTTAACTTTGGGAGAAGGTGTTATACACACACCATGATGAGTATGGAGGGGGTGCTGCCTTTTGGTCAGTCTTTGATCTCCAAGAAAACACCAGGCACATGGACGTTTGTACTTAATACGTTTCTCCCTAAAGATCTTCATATCTTGGGGATCAATAGGAAATGAGTCCGCGGCTCGACAGAGCGACGTCGCAACCTTCATACAATGAGTTCACGTTCACACAATGAAGATGAACCGAGGTAAAGGAAATTTATTGACGGGAGACAGAGAAATGAAGCCGTGACTCTGAGGCCGCGATCGCTTTGTTCCGTCATATGGTTTCCAAGGCTACACCCCGAGGAGGGAGTCCCCTTTAACCTGTGTATAGTAGCCGTAGGTCATGGAGTGAACCTGGAACAGTATTGAAATTTTGGCCAGAGGATCCTGCACAATACTGTTAATGCACCAGGGAGCCCGATCTAAAATAAAGGGGGGAAGGGCATCACTAATAGTGCAGAAGCACCTCTAACCCTTCTAAAGCACCTCTAACCCTTCTAAAGCACCTCTAAAGCTTCTGTGTTTACTTCCTATAGATGAAATCCATTCTGTGGTCATGTGATGTCACACAGGTGCACAGATAGTTATATCACACAGCTCTGATATAACAAGCTGAGCACCTGTGTGACCTCGCATGACCGGGGATATATAACGAGCCCTGCATCTGTGTGACCTCACATGACCGGGGATATATAACGAGCCCTGCATCTGTGTGACCTCACATGACCGGGGATATATAACGAGCCCTGCATCTGTGTGACCTCACATGACCGGGGATATATAACGAGCCCTGCATCTGTGTGACCTCACATGACCGGGGATATATAACGAGCCCTGCATCTGTGTGACCTCACATGACCGGGGATATATAACGAGCCCTGCATCTGTGTGACCTCACATGACCGGGGATATATAACGAGCCCTGCATCTGTGTGACCTCACATGACCGGGGATATATAACGAGCCCTGCATCTGTGTGACCTCACATGACCGGGGATATATAACGAGCCCTGCATCTGTGTGACCTCACATGACCGGGGATATATAACGAGCCCTGCATCTGTGTGACCTCACATGACCAGGGATATAACAAGCCAAGCACCTGTGTGACCTCACATGACCGGGGATATATAACGAGCCCTGCATCTGTGTGACCTCACATGGCTAGGGATATAACAAGCCAAGCACCTGTGTGACCTCACATGACCAGGGATATAACAAGCCAAGCACCTGTGTGACCTCACATGGCCAGGGATATATAACGAGCCGTGCATCTGTGTGACATCACATGACCAGGGATATAACGAGCTGAGCACCTGTGTGACATCACATGGCCAGGGATATAACGAGCCATGCACCTGTGTGACATCACATGGCTAGGGATATAACAAGCTAAGCACCTGTGTGACCTCACATGACCAGGGATATAACGAGCCATGCATCTGTGTGACATCACATGACCAGGGATATATAACGAGCCGTGCACCTGTGTGACGTCACATGACCAGGGATATATAATGAGCCCTGCATCTGTGTGACCTCACATGACCAGGGATATAACGAGCCATGCATCTGTGTGACATCACATGACCAGGGATATATAACGAGCCATGCATCTGTGTGACCTCACATGACCAGGGATATATAATGAGCCCTGCATCTGTGTGACATCACATGACCAGGGATATATAACGAGCCATGCATCTGTGTGACCTCACATGACCAGGGATATATAACGAGCCGTGCATCTGTGTGACGTCACATGACCAGGGATATATAACGAGCCATGCATCTGTGTGACATCACATGACCAGGGATATATAACGAGCCGTGCACCTGTGTGACATCACATGACCAGGGATATATAACGAGCCATGCATCTGTGTGACCTCACATGACCAGGGATATATAATGAGCCCTGCATCTGTGTGACATCACATGACCAGGGATATATAACGAGCCATGCATCTGTGTGACCTCACATGACCAGGGATATATAACGAGCCGTGCACCTGTGTGACGTCACATGACCGGGGATATAACGAGCTAAGCACCTGTGTGACATCACATAGCCAGGGATATAACGAGCCGTGCACCTGTGTGACATCACATGACCAGGAATATAACAAGCCGAGCACCTGTGTGACCTCACATGACCGGGGATATAACGAGCCGAGCAAGGGAGAATTTGGTGCAAAAAGTATAGACACAACATTACTATATACTACACAAACAATATCAATACTTTTTTTTTTTTTTTTGGAAACTGGACGACCTCCTTAAGAAAAAGTAGTCGCTGCACATGATGCGTCCTGTACTGTGCTGCTGAGCTGCATTCACAAATTTCCTAGGCTTGATATCATCTAATAATAGGTTTTATCTATAGTCTCCTATGATTCTTCAGCACAGTTACTTTAAGCTTTATTATAGTATTAATAATTCACTTTTTTTTTTTTTTTTTTTTAAGCTTATCACAAGCTTAATTGTCCTGATGACGTGTCTGTGTATAGGGGCCATTACTGTGTATGGCTGCTGGGGGATGACGTGTCTGTGTATAGGGGACATTACTGTGTATGGCTGCTGGGGGATGACGTGTCTGTGTATAGGGGACATTACTGTGTATGGCTGCTGGGGGATGACGTGTCTGTGTATAGGGGCCATTACTGTGTATGGCTGCTGGGGGATGACGTGTCTGTGTATAGGGGACATTACTGTGTATGGCTGCTGGGGGATGACGTGTCTGTGTATAGGGGACATTACTGTGTATGGCTGCTGGGGGATGACGTGTCTGTGTATAGGGGACATTACTGTGTATGGCTGCTGGGGGATGACGTGTCTGTGTATAGGGGCCATTACTGTGTATGGCTGCTGGGGGATGACGTGTCTGTGTATAGGGGACATTACTGTGTATGGCTGCTGGGGGATGACGTGTCTGTGTATAGGGGACATTACTGTGTATGGCTGCTGGGGGATGACGTGTCTGTGTATAGGGGACATTACTGTGTATGGCTGCTGGGGGATGACGTGTCTGTGTATAGGGGACATTACTGTGTATGGCTGCTGGGGGATGACGTGTCTGTGTATAGGGGACATTACTGTGTATGGCTGCTGGGGGATGACGTGTCTGTGTATAGGGGACATTACTGTGTATGGCTGCTGGGGGATGACGTGTCTGTGTATAGGGGACATTACTGTGTATGGCTGCTGGGGGATGACGTGTCTGTGTATAGGGGACATTACTGTGTATGGCTGCTGGGGGATGACGTGTCTGTGTATAGGGGACATTACTGTGTATGGCTGCTGGGGGATGACGTGTCTGTGTATAGGGGACATTACTGTGTATGGCTGCTGGGGGATGACGTGTCTGTGTATAGGGGACATTACTGTGTATGGCTGCTGGGGGATGACGTGTCTGTGTATAGGGGCCATTACTGTGTATGGCTGCTGGGGGATGACGTGTCTGTGTATAGGGGACATTACTGTGTATGGCTGCTGGGGGATGACGTGTCTGTGTATAGGGGACATTACTGTGTATGGCTGCTGGGGGATGACGTGTCTGTGTATAGGGGACATTACTGTGTATGGCTGCTGGGGGATGACGTGTCTGTGTATAGGGGACATTACTGTGTATGGCTGCTGGGGGATGACGTGTCTGTGTATAGGGGCCATTACTGTGTATGGCTGCTGGGGGATGACGTGTCTGTGTATAGGGGACATTACTGTGTATGGCTGCTGGGGGATGACGTGTCTGTGTATAGGGGACATTACTGTGTATGGCTGCTGGGGGATGACGTGTCTGTGTATAGGGGACATTACTGTGTATGGCTGCTGGGGGATGACGTGTCTGTGTATAGGGGACATTACTGTGTATGGCTGCTGGGGGATGACGTGTCTGTGTATAGGGGACATTACTGTGTATGGCTGCTGGGGGATGACGTGTCTGTGTATAGGGGACATTACTGTGTATGGCTGCTGGGGGATGACGTGTCTGTGTATAGGGGACATTACTGTGTATGGCTGCTGGGGGATGACGTGTCTGTGTATAGGGGACATTACTGTGTATGGCTGCTGGGGGATGACGTGTCTGTGTATAGGGGACATTACTGTGTATGGCTGCTGGGGGATGACGTGTCTGTGTATAGGGGACATTACTGTGTATGGCTGCTGGGGGATGACGTGTCTGTGTATAGGGGACATTACTGTGTATGGCTGCTGGGGGATGACGTGTCTGTGTATAGGGGACATTACTGTGTATGGCTGCTGGGGGATGACGTGTCTGTGTATAGGGGACATTACTGTGTATGGCTGCTGGGGGATGACGTGTCTGTGTATAGGGGACATTACTGTGTATGGCTGCTGGGGGATGACGTGTCTGTGTATAGGGGACATTACTGTGTATGGCTGCTGGGGGATGACGTGTCTGTGTATAGGGGACATTACTGTGTATGGCTGCTGGGGGATGACGTGTCTGTGTATAGGGGACATTACTGTGTATGGCTGCTGGGGGATGACGTGTCTGTGTATAGGGGACATTACTGTGTATGGCTGCTGGGGGATGACGTGTCTGTGTATAGGGGACATTACTGTGTATGGCTGCTGGGGGATGACGTGTCTGTGTATAGGGGACATTACTGTGTATGGCTGCTGGGGGATGACGTGTCTGTGTATAGGGGACATTACTGTGTATGGCTGCTGGGGGATGACGTGTCTGTGTATAGGGGACATTACTGTGTATGGCTGCTGGGGGATGACGTGTCTGTGTATAGGGGACATTACTGTGTATGGCTGCTGGGGGATGACGTGTCTGTGTATAGGGGACATTACTGTGTATGGCTGCTGGGGGATGACGTGTCTGTGTATAGGGGCCATTACTGTGTATGGCTGCTGGGGGATGACGTGTCTGTGTATAGGGGACATTACTGTGTATGGCTGCTGGGGGATGACGTGTCTGTGTATAGGGGACATTACTGTGTATGGCTGCTGGGGGATGACGTGTCTGTGTATAGGGGCCATTACTGTGTATGGCTGCTGGGGGATGACGTGTCTGTGTATAGGGGCCATTACTGTGTATGGCTGCTGGGGGATGACTTGTCTGTGTATAGGGGCCATTACTGTGTATGGCTGCTGGGGGATGACGTGTCTGTGTATAGGGGCCATTACTGTGTATGGCTGCTGGGGGATGACGTGTCTGTGTATAGGGGACATTACTGTGTATGGCTGCTGGGGGATGACGTGTCTGTGTATAGGGGACATTACTGTGTATGGCTGCTGGCGGATGACGTGTCTGTGTATAGGGGCCATTACTGTGTATGGCTGCTGGGGGATGACGTGTCTGTGTATAGGGGCCATTACTGTGTATGGCTGCTGGGGGATGACGTGTCTGTGTATAGGGGACATTACTGTGTATGGCTGCTGGGGGATGACGTGTCTGTGTATAGGGGCCATTACTGTGTATGGCTGCTGGGGGATGACGTGTCTGTGTATAGGGGACATTACTGTGTATGGCTGCTGGGGGATGACGTGTCTGTGTATAGGGGACATTACTGTGTATGGCTGCTGGCGGATGACGTGTCTGTGTATAGGGGCCATTACTGTGTATGGCTGCTGGCGGATGACGTGTCTGTGTATAGGGGCCATTACTGTGTATGGCTGCTGGGGGATGACGTGTCTGTGTATAGGGGACATTACTGTGTATGGCTGCTGGGGGATGACGTGTCTGTGTATAGGGGCCATTACTGTGTATGGCTGCTGGGGGATGACGTGTCTGTGTATAGGGGACATTACTGTGTATGGCTGCTGGGGGATGACGTGTCTGTGTATAGGGGACATTACTGTGTATGGCTGCTGGGGGATGACGTGTCTGTGTATAGGGGCCATTACTGTGTATGGCTGCTGGGGGATGACGTGTCTGTGTATAGGGGCCATTACTGTGTATGGCTGCTGGGGGATGACGTGTCTGTGTATAGGGGCCATTACTGTGTATGGCTGCTGGGGGATGACGTGTCTGTGTATAGGGGACATTACTGTGTATGGCTGCTGGGGGATGACGTGTCTGTGTATAGGGGACATTACTGTGTATGGCTGCTGGGGGATGACGTGTCTGTGTATAGGGGACATTACTGTGTATGGCTGCTGGGGGATGACGTGTCTGTGTATAGGGGACATTACTGTGTATGGCTGCTGGGGGATGACGTGTCTGTGTATAGGGGACATTACTGTGTATGGCTGCTGGGGGATGACGTGTCTGTGTATAGGGGACATTACTGTGTATGGCTGCTGGGGGATGACGTGTCTGTGTATAGGGGACATTACTGTGTATGGCTGCTGGGGGATGACGTGTCTGTGTATAGGGGACATTACTGTGTATGGCTGCTGGGGGATGACGTGTCTGTGTATAGGGGACATTACTGTGTATGGCTGCTGGGGGATGACGTGTCTGTGTATAGGGGACATTACTGTGTATGGCTGCTGGGGGATGACGTGTCTGTGTATAGGGGACATTACTGTGTATGGCTGCTGGGGGATGACGTGTCTGTGTATAGGGGACATTACTGTGTATGGCTGCTGGGGGATGACGTGTCTGTGTATAGGGGACATTACTGTGTATGGCTGCTGGGGGATGACGTGTCTGTGTATAGGGGACATTACTGTGTATGGCTGCTGGGGGATGACGTGTCTGTGTATAGGGGACATTACTGTGTATGGCTGCTGGGGGATGACGTGTCTGTGTATAGGGGACATTACTGTGTATGGCTGCTGGGGGATGACGTGTCTGTGTATAGGGGACATTACTGTGTATGGCTGCTGGGGGATGACGTGTCTGTGTATAGGGGACATTACTGTGTATGGCTGCTGGGGGATGACGTGTCTGTGTATAGGGGACATTACTGTGTATGGCTGCTGGGGGATGACGTGGCCTCTGTCTGTGGCCTGTGTAGTCGTGGTGGGCTGTGGTATTATATGTGTGTATATTACACTGCTGGTCTAGGGGGAAAATGGCTTTAAAAGTGCTCATTACATGTGACGGGACCGGCACCCTCCAGGGACCCAGAATCTTTCATTCTAGTGTCATTTTGGGAGGGGAGGGAGAGTGGGGGGTTGTTTAATTTTGCAGGCAGGTCAGCAGTGATGGATCCCAGTATAGATCTGATATAACACGGCCTCCATATGATGGGGAAGTAAAGCTCTGCCTGCAGAGGAGGAATGGCTGCACTTTCATAGTGATCCCTACTTGTTGTGTAGATGAGTCGCTCACACTGTAGGTGCTTTCCCTGAATGACTAATAAAACGTGCTGCCACTTATGGGTGTATGGGTGCTCACAAGCCCTCACCAGGCTGTATATATGTAGGGTAGCTATTCATCATAAGGCCACTGTATTGGCGCCCTTAGCGAGCGCGCCGGGGGGGGGGGGGGTGCTCCATGGATCTGGCGGCCTCTGCGCTGTATGATTTCTCATTCTGCTCCAGTGTGTAGTGTTGGATACAGTGTCTGGTCCTGATTAGCATGAACTTTCCATCTAATTAATGTAATTAGTATTAAGACTCCTACATTTCAATCAATCCTACAATAATTAAGGAATTTTTTTTAACCTTTTTGAAATTAACGAGCAAAAAAAAACAAAAACATATATTAAACTTAATAAACTTTTCTTAATATGTATTATCCTTCAATGAACCCGTCAACATATTTACAACATGTTATAGAGCAGGAGGAGCGGAGCACATTGTACATGGTGTCCTAACAGCTGACAGGAGGTGTGAAGATTCTTTACAGCATCCTATCAGCAGTCAGCATCTTATAGAGTAGGCGGAGCCAGGTAGATTGTACATTGTGTCCTATGGAGCAGGAGGAGCTGCCAAATATTGTTTGGGACAGCCTACTGGACTGATCAGCAAATACTCTGTAGTATGGAATAGAGCAGGAGGAGCAGATTGTCCGTAGTGTCCTATCTGCAGGCAGCATGTTACAGAACAGAAAGAACGAAGATTCGCTGTAACTGCTCTTTAATATTGTCTCCTAATACAAAGATCAAAGAAAGGGCAGACACACAAATGAATATAAAGAGAACCTGCCATTTAGATTTAACCCACCCCAAATAAATACTTCATCAAAAACTATGATTCAAAAACATTGCCCTTTTTATATGTAAATGGTTCCTTTCCATGGCTGCAAATCAGTTTGGTGGGTTGCATATACATTTACTCCATGTTAAATGTTACCTGCATTGCCCCGCCTCTTTGTTACTGATTGACAGGTCTCACTGTTAGGACATTCTGCTGTGTGGAACATATAGAGCGCTCTTGTTACATATCATGTGGCCAGGGTGATGTCATTGAAGGTCCTATTACATATGCAATGTCTACCCTATGTATATATCTGATGACATGAAATCACAGCAGTCTCTATGGCCTTCTATTCCTCCTCATCCTCCATGTGGCATACTGTGATTTCATGTCATCAGATATATACATGAGGCAGATATTATGAACCTAACTGGGTAAAGGACTGTAGATGACATCGCCCTGGTCACATGACATTAATTGCTGACTGCTAAGAGGCATTGGACTTGGGGAGGAAGAGATGGGAGGGGCCAGCCATGCCAGACACTCCCCCTCTGATGGCAGGTAATATAAGATAATGTGGATGTAAGGCAACAACTTGTAGCTAAAAGTAGGGTTTCAGTTAGGTCCCTATAGAGACCTATTAACTGTCACTAGCTGTGAAAATGTGGTGGCAGGTTCCCTTTTAAAAGTCCGATATTAGAAGACGTCAAACTACATAGAATAGTTTGTCATAATTCTATATACCTTACAGTATGCACTCTGCTCCTCCTACTCTATAACGTTACACCTGGCACATCAGGCTGCATGTTCAGTGTGTCAAGTTGGTGACGTGTGATGCATCCTTCTCCCATCAGATGCCATCAAACTTACCAGGTTTTGTCTGACTTGTATATTGGCAGGATTATAAAAATATATATAGAGAGTAATCTGGTTATTAATGGGCGCACATTACATATGAAGTTCTCGGTATATGCGGCCGGCTTGGTTGTTGTGTCTACTGAACAGTTGTGGTCAAAATGTGGCAATAGCGGCAGTGTAAATGTGTGCGGGTCAGGCTACGTGCTGACGGACCGGATCCAGGGCAAGCTAAGGGCCAGGAGGGGGGAGGGGTGGCCGCTCCTCACCCCTCCCCCATCTATAGGACGGTGATCGGGAGCCATAGACTTCCATTTTGGCCCCCATTCCAGCCGTCTGACTGTCCCCTTACTGTGTAATGTTGTATCTTGTGGTCACACTTTATTAGAGTACATATATGAGTAGAGTTGATGGTTCTTTACAATAGTAATTTGCCTATGAGCGCTCCGAGCCGAGCTGGGAAATTGTAGCCTGTCTAGCTGTGACAATCTTACGTCCAGGGTGGTCCTCCATCAACCCTCCCTGGTTTCGTGTTTTGTTTGTTTTGGATCTGGAAGTAAAAAATGCATGAGTTATAGATGAAATAATCTGATTTTTGTTTTAATAAACTATTATAAAATGACCATCAATGAATGTATTATTATCTTTTTCTATTTCAGCTTTTTGGCAACACGGAGGCTCAGCTGAGGAGGATCTTAAAGATGATAGCAGGAGGTGGTCTATCAATCACAGGCGCTCACACCATGTGTGGGGACTATCTGTACAGCGGCCACACAGTCATGTTAACACTGACATATATGTTCATAAAAGAGTGTAAGTAAATGTACAGTCCATTGGCCTGTGTCCCATATCTTCTGGTCTGGAAAACTGGCACCATGAAAACCTGCTCCGCTCCTGCTCTGCTCTATAACAACATGCTGCCTTCAAATGGCCTGGCATGTACAATCTGCTCCTCTCTTCCTGCTCTATAACAACATGCTTCCTTCAAATGGCATGACATGTACAATCTGCTCCTCTCATCCTGCTCTATAACAACATGCTTCCTTCAAATGGCCTGACATGTACAATCTGCTCCTCTCCTCCTGCTCTATAACAACATGCTGCCTTCAAATGGCCTGACATGTACAATCTGCTCGGCTCCTCCTGCTCTATAACAACATGCTGCCTTCAAATGGCCTGACATGTACAATCTGCTCGGCTCCTCCTGCTCTATAACAACATGCTGCCTTCAAATGGCCTGACATGTACAATCTGCTCTATAACAACATGCTGCCTTCAAATGGCCTGACATGTACAATCTGCTCGGCTCCTCCTGCTCTATAACAACATGCTGCCTTCAAATGGCCTGACATGTACAATCTGCTCTATAACAACATGCTGCCTTCAAATGGCCTGACATGTACAATCTGCTCGGCTCCTCCTGCTCTATAACAACATGCTGCCTTCAAATGGCCTGACATGTACAATCTGCTCCTCTCCTCCTGCTCTATAACAACATGCTTCCTTCAAATGGCATGACATGTACAATCTCCTCCTGCTCTATAACATGCTGCCTGTAGATCAGGTTTGCATCCTGGTGCTCTTAATGTGTTTTGTATCTCTTCATAGTTGTCTTATATTTATGTTTCATCTGATCATATTGGATTACTGTACCTTTGACCTAATTTTGAAGCTCTTTTGTGTTTTTTGTTTTATTAGATTCTCCTCGGCGTCTCTGGTGGTATCACTGGATTTGCTGGTTTCTCAGCGTTGTTGGCGTCTTCTGTATTCTTTTAGCGCACGACCACTACACTGTAGACGTCGTAGTCGCTTATTACATCACATCCAGGTGTTTCTGGTGGTACCATACAATGGCCAACCAGCAAGTAAGTATATACCTTGTGTATAAACCGTGTAGTCTGGGGTGCACTGGCTTTATTATGTTGTCTTTATGATTTGGGGGTGTTGCATATTGCTGAGCATGGTCTCTAGGCCCCTCTTCCTCTCCTCCATAGCTTATCATTATATTGAGAGAACCCATCAGCAGTGAACTACGAGCCCCCTCAGGTAGGGTATGAAATGTCCTTCTAGAATAGTTTTTTTTATGTAAAATCTCAAAATTTACCTATAAAAAAATTGCCTGAGATGAGTCAGTTCAGATGCCCCTGGAAAAGTGATTCTGGTGCGATACCGTGGCCTGTGTGTCCACAGAACCACAAGCCTGATGTGATCTGATTAATGACCTGATTAAGAGAATAATGAACTGAAGATGCCGTGACACTCCCCCTGCAGCCTGGAAAGCGACTTTCCAGGAAAAATATGACTCTTCTCACATGACTTTGGAGGACAGAAACCCCTGTATTCAGAGTCACAGGAGTTCCTGCAAGTCCTCTTGTAGGTAGTGACATGGTGGGGTTGATGTCACCTGAATCTTCAAGGTTTTGAGTAGTTTAAAGGAAACCTACCCTCAGGAATCCTAACTTTTTAAGGTTGGTTCATCCTAACCTCCTAAGCCAGTGGTGGCGAACCTATGGCACGGGTGCCAGAGGTGGCACTCGGAGCCCTTTCTGTGGGTACCCAGCACAGAATTTACCCGATAGGACTCAAGGCTTCCTCCTGCAGTCCAAGACAGCCATCGACATGCTATGACGTGCTTTTTTTTAAAGTGACACCTAATTGGCTGCCAGGATTACAGGAGGAGCGAGACGGTATGGACAGAAATGGATAGTCATTGATGTTCTTGCTTTGGGTCCCCTGATTCTTCCTCTTCGGGGGACCCTGGATGGAAGCTACAATCCAAATGTCTCCTGCTTTCTATTGTATTGGTGTCCTCAGGACGCCAATACAACTGAAACTTGTGATACAGCAGAAATCAATAGGTTACTGCTCAAATTGTCATGTTGGCACTTTGCAACATAAAAGTGGGTTTTGGTTGTAGTTTGGGCACTCTGTGTCTAAAAGGTTCGCCATCACTGTCCCAAACTTTCTCTGCCTAATCCTATAACTTTTCCTAACATGATCTTAACTGTATCCAACATACATGCAGCGTCCACCGAGGCATAGAGAGGTCTCTCCAGGTTGTGGGACTTGAGGCTCTGCGGTCCCACCACCTCCTACTTCCTCTGCCGATAGTTTGTGCTTGCGGTTTTCTCAAGCCCTGTGCATGCGCAGGAGCCTTTCAGTCCCCATACTGCTCCGATAGGCTCATTCGCTCTGCAGCCGGCACCGGGCAGGGGCTACTGCACATTTTGTAGAGCTTGAAGGAGCGTGCCGAGGAGAAGGGAGGTGGTGGGACAGCGGAGGCTACTGGGGCCTTTACACCCACATCCCGCAAATGCCACCTCACGCCCCAGTAGCCTCTGCTGAAAATTGTTATATCACGTTTACATCAGGTTAGGATATATTCTAGGATTAGAAAAAGATACTTTAGGGCTTAAGATGTCAGGAGGATCTACCTTGGGATTCCTGATGATAGGTTTCCTTTAAGTCTCTTCTACAATGTGCATTACATAATAATTACACACTTGGCGGGTGCTGTCAGGGACCTGTCCCTGTCTGTCCTGTCCTGTCGGTCTGTCTTGGCGAGGCAGGCAGGTCTCTGGGCCTGGATTTATTTTTCCTTGTGTTTGTGTTGCGGGGAGCTTTGTCACTTGGTTTATCTTTGATTTCTTCTGTAGAGGCATTTATTACATCATATTAATGTGTGTACATAAGGCGGGTACATTACAGGCGTGTGGAGCGCGAGCGGCCACCTGCTTCTATAATAAACAGGAGTAAAACTGCTGCGTAATGATATTGTTTGTATTCTGAAAAGTTATACCATTTCCCAATATACTTTCTGTATCAATTCCTCATGGTTTTCTAGATCTCTGCTCGCTGTCATCCCATAGAAAGCTTCTATGTTTACTTCCAGTGGATAGAAATCTGACCATGGTCACACAGGTGCGCGGCTCGTTAGTATCACAGAGCGTAATCAGAGCCGTGTGATGTAACGAGCCGCGCACCTGTGTGACCATGGTCAGATTTCTATCCACTGGAAGTAAACATAGAAGCTTTCTATAAATGGACAGCAAGCAGAGATCTAGAAAACCATAAGGAATTGATACAACCATTTTCCAATATACTTTCTGTATCAATTCCTTATGGTTTTCTAGATCTCTGCTTGCTGTCCATTTATAGAAAGCTTCTATGTCACTTCCAGTGGATAGAAATCTGACCATGGTCACACTGGTGCACGGCTCGTTACATCACACGGCTCTGATTACTCTCTGTGATACTAACGAGCCGCGCACCTGTGTGACCATGGTCAGATTTCTATCCACTGGAAGTGACATAGAAGCTTTCTATAAATGGACAGCAAGCAGAGATCTAGAAAACCATAAGGAATTGATACAATCATTTTCCAATATACTTTCTGTATCTTTTCATAATACAAGCAATAACATTTATTTGCTGAAATGATAACACCCCTTTAAGGAAACTGGTTAGAAAGTTGTTCCTAGCTGATCCAGTGATCATCGGGGAATGGGCAGGACACGGTCTATCTATACTGCAAGAGGCCATTTTATGTGGATGTGTATATGATCATATGGTGTCTTAAAGGGGTTGTCCATTTTCAGCAAATAATTGATATTTTGTGTAATGAAGTTATACAATGTTCCTATATATCTTCTATATCAATTCCTTTGCTAGATCTCTGCTTGCTGTCCTGCTGTAGGAAGCTTCTGTGTTTACTTCCAGTGGATAGAAATCTGTCCCTGGTCATGTGATGTCACACAGGTGCAGGAGCCGTTATTATCAGAGTAATCCGATCCATGTGATAACTGCCTCTGCACCTACTAGTCCATCACACGACCATGGACAGATTTCTATTCACTGGGAATAATTATTGAAGCTTTCTATAGAAGGACAGCAAGCAGAGATCTAGAAAACTGGAATTGATACATAAAGTATATTGGAAAAATGTATAACATTTCCTTACCCAAATCATATCAATTATTTGTTGGAATTGTAGCTCTTTCCCACCTTCATACTAAAAATTGGATTGTCCCCAAATACCTCTAATTAAAAGTAAATCAATAAACTGCACCACTACCTAATCACCTTAACGTACAGTGCCATATATTGTATCGAGGCTATGCTTGGTATTGCACTTGATTTTAAAATGTTAAAGGAAACCTACCATTTTAGAATGGCAGGGGTAAGCTGTAAGTACCGAGCACCAGCTCAGAACAGTCTTCGGCGCTGCGTGCGCGCGCCTACATAGGAAATGCAGGAGACGTTGCGCGCATGGGAGCGCCGGAGCCCCTTCTGCTCTAAAGTTTAAAAAGTGTTAAAACCGCGATACAGCGGTTATTAACACTAACGAAAGTAAGTACCGGCACCAGCTCACCCTGAGCTGGTGCTCGGTACTTACAGCTTACCCCTACCATTCTAAGTGGTAGGTTTCTTTTAAAGGGGTTGCTCACTTTTAAATTTTATCCACAAGCAAACGTTGAAAAGCAGAGTCCTGGCAAACTTCTACTATAGGAAAACTTCAGTACTGTGGTGCTATGTGGCCATTGTGTGTGTGTCTCTCCCGCGAGTGGCCATTGTGTGTGTGTCTCTCCCGCGAGTGGCCATTGTGTGTGTGTCTCTCCCGCGAGTGGCCATTGTGTGTGTGTCTCTCCCGCGAGTGGCCATTGTGTGTGTGTCTCTCCCGCCAGTGGCCATTGTGTGTGTGTCTCTCCCGCCAGTGGCCATTGTGTGTGTGTCTCTCCCGCCAGTGGCCATTGTGTGTGTGTGTGTGTCTCTCCCGCCAGTGGCCATTGTGTGTGTGTGTGTGTGTCTCTCCCGCCAGTGGCCATTGTGTGTGTGTGTGTGTGTGTGTGTGTCTCTCCCGCCAGTGGCCATTGTGTGTGTGTGTGTGTCTCTCCCGCCAGTGGCCATTGTGTGTGTGTGTGTGTGTGTGTGTGTGTGTGTGTGTGTCTCTCCCGCCAGTGGCCATTGTGTGTGTGTCTCTCCCGCCAGTGGCCATTGTGTGTGTGTGTGTGTGTGTGTCTCTCCCGCCAGTGGCCATTGTGTGTGTGTGTGTGTCTCTCCCGCCAGTGGCCATTGTGTGTGTGTGTGTGTGTGTGTGTCTCTCCCGCCAGTGGCCATTGTGTGTGTGTGTGTGTGTGTATGTCTCTCCCGCCAGTGGCCATTGTGTGTGTGTGTGTGTGTGTGTGTGTGTGTGTCTCTCCCGCCAGTGGCCATTGTGTGTGTGTGTGTGTGTGTGTCTCTCCCGCCAGTGGCCATTGTGTGTGTGTGTGTGTGTCTCTCCCGCCAGTGGCCATTGTGTGTGTGTGTGTGTCTCTCCCGCCAGTGGCCATTGTGTGTGTGTGTGTCTCTCCCGCCAGTGGCCATTGTGTGTGTGTGTGTGTGTGTGTGTGTGTGTGTGTGTCTCTCCCGCCAGTGGCCATTGTGTGTGTGTGTGTGTCTCTCCCGCCAGTGGCCATTGTGTGTGTGTGTGTGTCTCTCCCGCCAGTGGCCATTGTGTGTGTGTGTGTCTCTCCCGCCAGTGGCCATTGTGTGTGTGTGTGTGTGTGTGTGTGTGTGTCTCTCCCGCCAGTGGCCATTGTGTGTGTGTGTGTGTGTGTGTGTGTGTGTGTGTGTGTGTGTCTCTCCCGCCAGTGGCCATTGTGTGTGTGTGTGTGTGTGTGTGTGTGTGTGTGTGTGTCTCTCCCGCCAGTGGCCATTGTGTGTGTGTGTGTGTGTCTCTCCCGCCAGTGGCCATTGTGTGTGTGTGTGTGTGTCTCTCCCGCCAGTGGCCATTGTGTGTGTGTGTGTGTGTGTCTCTCCCGCCAGTGGCCATTGTGTGTGTGTGTGTGTCTCTCCCGCCAGTGGCCATTGTGTGTGTGTGTGTGTGTGTGTGTGTGTGTGTCTCTCCCGCCAGTGGCC
This sequence comes from Engystomops pustulosus, assembly GCF_040894005.1. Lineage (NCBI taxonomy): Eukaryota > Metazoa > Chordata > Amphibia > Anura > Leptodactylidae > Engystomops > Engystomops pustulosus. The sequence goes on along the minus strand of NC_092421.1, from coordinate 18,705,609 downwards.
ATTGTGTGTGTGTGTGTGTGTGTGTGTGTCTCTCCCGCCAGTGGCCATTGTGTGTGTGTGTGTGTGTGTGTGTCTCTCCCGCCAGTGGCCATTGTGTGTGTGTGTGTCTCTCCCGCCAGTGGCCATTGTGTGTGTGTGTGTCTCTCCCGCCAGTGGCCATTGTGTGTGTGTGTGTGTGTGTGTGTGTCTCTCCCGCCAGTGGCCATTGTGTGTGTGTGTGTGTGTGTGTCTCTCCCGCCAGTGGCCATTGTGTGTGTGTGTGTGTGTCTCTCCCGCCAGTGGCCATTGTGTGTGTGTGTGTGTGTGTGTCTCTCCCGCCAGTGGCCATTGTGTGTGTGTGTGTGTCTCTCCCGCCAGTGGCCATTGTGTGTGTGTGTGTGTCTCTCCCGCCAGTGGCCATTGTGTGTGTGTGTGTGTCTCTCCCGCCAGTGGCCATTGTGTGTGTGTGTGTGTGTGTGTGTGTCTCTCCCGCCAGTGGCCATTGTGTGTGTGTGTGTGTCTCTCCCGCCAGTGGCCATTGTGTGTGTGTGTGTGTCTCTCCCGCCAGTGGCCATTGTGTGTGTGTGTGTGTCTCTCCCGCCAGTGGCCATTGTGTGTGTGTGTGTGTCTCTCCCGCCAGTGGCCATTGTGTGTGTGTGTGTGTGTGTGTGTCTCTCCCGCCAGTGGCCATTGTGTGTGTGTGTGTGTGTGTGTGTGTGTGTGTGTGTCTCTCCCGCCAGTGGCCCTTAAAACTTTTTGTTTGTTTTATTCTTCAAGGTGCTAAAAGAAGCTTCCCCATTAAACCACCTCTCCCGGGTGTGGTGGTACAGACCCTTCCAGTACTTTGAGAGGAACGTCCACGGTGTTGTACCTCGCTCCTATCAATGGCCCATCCCTTGGTCATTGCTGCCTACGAGGCAGGCGGCCTACAGCAGACTGATAAATGAAGCGTAAGCACACGGTGTTCCCTCAGAAGTGCGAAGAACTCCTGGACCATGCCATAAACACCTACCATCCCTCGTTATGTTAACTTACCTTGACCTGTTCATCTACCTGGTCAGCACTGTGATGACTTACTCTCCAAAGGACCCACCGATGGAAACCGACAACCATTTTAGCTCCTCATGCACTGAGACACAACCTCCTACCCACGTGGGGACGACCTTTCCCACTGCTGTGCGTGTTTGTATACGAAGAAACCACATAAACCATAAAGATTTTATACCCTGCGTGTGTCTTTTTCCAGTCATGTCTGGGAATGAAGCATTATTTTCTTGGGAAAACATAATTTCATACCACTTAACCCTAAATATTGGGCTCGAAGCCATTTTCTAACCAGTGTCTCTATGAAGGCTTTGAAGTATCTGACAACCTGATGCTGCAGTCCCACCGAATTAAGGAGTTTACTCGAGCAGGCAGGTTTTGTTTTTTATTATTTTTTTTTTTTTTTTTTTAAATAAACCTTTTACTTTTAGCCTTGAAAGTTTTTTTTTTTTTTTTTTTTTTTTTTTTTTTTTTTTTTTTGTGTGTTTTTTGTATCTCACCTTATCCAGTGCATTCATCACTTTGGCAATCTCCACGATTTTTGTTAGTCTAAATTTTTTTTTTTTTTTTTTTTTACATAAAATAATTTTTATTTTAATTTTTTTTTTTTGCGTGGGACTGCAGCTTTGCGTTCTCCAATCTTTCTACCTGTCGCTCTGTGTTTAAAAAAACAAACAAAAAAACCCTAAAAAATCGGCGAGCGGTTTAGTAAATGTGGTTTTGTAAAAATCTTTAGCAACGGTGGCAGAAAGTACACAAAAAAAATTACTCAGTTGTAAAAGTGAATTTTCTAAGTATTTCCTACCTTTATTTTTCCAAAAAAACAAACAAAACAAAACGATGTTGATAAAGATGAACCTTTAAAGATTTTTACATATCGGAGAAGATCTGCGTGGAGAGAGATTTGTACATGTTTCTAGTGCCTTCCTCGTCTTGATTGTATGGTCAGTAGGCAGTCTTAAATCATTTTTTAATTTTTAAAGAAAGTATTCCGTATCACATGTGAAAGAATGAATATATATGATATAGGGATGTATTTTTTTTTCTGCATTCACGCCTATAAAACACACACTTTATTGCAGATTTTATTCAGAGCGAAAAAAAAAAAGTTGACATTTCATATTGTAATTGTATAATGTTTTTCATATTATATTTTTTCTTTTTTTTAATGTAAAGCTGCTTTTTTAACCAAAAATATTTGTGAAAAGCAGTTCCACTTTAAGTTGACTTTATGCTTTTTTTTTTGTTGTTTCAATGTTCTGGTCTAGTACAAAAATAACAAAAGCTGACAATTTTCAGATTGGGGTGGAGTTCATTAAGTCTAAAGGTTGATTCTAAAAAAAATCCTCTAATTAAAGGGGTTGTCCAGGCAAAAAAAAAGTGTGTAAAGCTTGATAGCAGGGGGAATACTAAAAACCTGCAACTCTCCTTTTCCTGTACTCCCATTGGCCTACGGTGCTGCCTGTTACTGGCAGCTTATGTGTGTTTAGAGGTGGGATTTCTGTCCTGACCACTGCTGCGAGTCTGCTACAGCGTCAGTTTCAGGCTTGTGGCAGTACTCGTGATGGGAGCACCAGCAGTTACAGGCGGTACTGTGAGGAAACGGGAGCACTGGTTGAGGTGACTGTAGGTGAAGGAGATCTGGTCTGACCATAACCACAATTTTGTATTTTTTAGCCTGGAAAGCCTCTTTCTTCACAATAAGAGATTAAAAGTATATTTCAGTGTTTATTATACATACAAAGAGATTCCAGGATTACAAAAGGTTCTGCTTTTTTATTGCATTTTTTTATATTGGCCATATACATAAAATGTAAGTTGACCTGTAACCGACAAGGGGTATTCTCATCTGGATATTGACATGTAATTGAATTCCTTTTGATACATTTCTTCAATTTGATGTTATTAAAAAGAAAATGTGCCTGTGTGATATTCATTTCCCATAAATGTAGCCCTGTTGTCCCTTTGAAACGAGATTATTGTCCTTGGATACAACCAACTCTGATTGTACAAAGAAACAAAGTTTTTGCATATGAAATGTCTGGACTGCATGTCCCCCACACCTGTCCCTTGGTAATTTTACACCATAGCTATCCAAGGGTGCGGGAGTGGCCGTATCCAAGGACAGCTATCTTGTTTTTTGCAAGGAGAACATGGATCCATATTCGCATTGGTACGTTTTTTTTTTTCTCAAACCTTCAACTGCAGAAATGTGTTTGGACACATCACACACATACACACAATCCGATAAATGTGAATGGCGAGATGATTACTCCTTTAACCGTCTGTTGTCTTTTGAGATTTATCTGATTTCTCTAGATGGCTGGTGTCGAGCCAAAAACCTTACAAACTTATGCCCTCTAAACACCTTCTTCTGAGCTTTCCATTACATTCTCCGTAAACTAAAAATGAAAGGTCTTCTATTCAACCTTCCGTAGACTTTAATAGACATTCTGTTACGTGTCCGTTATACACAGTACTATTAATAACGGAATATGTAACGGAATCTACCGGGCCCAGATGTGAACTTGGCCTAAGCTGACTGTGTATGTGGTGTCATGTGTAGCCAACATTACAGAAACTGTGCCACTTTACTCGGTGACCATCTGCAGCAACAGATTATGTCCATAGACAAGAGGGGCAGAACCTCTTCTCGACTCACGGGAGTGGGGGGGGGGGGGGGCAATTTAATTTAGCATTTCAGCTTGATGTGGTAGGATACCTTCTTTATTGCTTCTGCTGAACTTTGTCTCCAAGTTATTGTGTGGGACTGTACTTAAAAACTTGCCAACGGATCCCTTTCCGCTGTCGTAGACTGCAGGTGCCCCCTCCCCTTTCTTACAGAACAATAGCATGGAACCTATTGTGTATTATTCTTTGTTAATGAACTCCACCCACCTGTACGTTTTCACTTGGATGGGGGGGGGGGGGGCGATGGAGTTGTCCAATGTCCTGCTTTAGATTTTGATACTCCAGGATAGTCAGTTTGGCTATATTTTATTTGCGCACCTGTTTTTTTTTTTTTTTTTTTTTCGCTCTAACTATATTTAAAAAGTATTTGATGAAATGATTGCCAATGTACAGGATATAATTTTTTAAGAATGAATTCTATCTATAATTGATATATATATTCACATATATATCTATTCTGTATTTTCTGTAAAACAGAGTTTTTTTTTCTCGTGTTTTTTTCTTTTTTGTGTGTATTCACGCGTTGATATTTGTACTGTAAAAACATATCTCGATTTGAAAATAAAAGGTTACAAGAAACGTAAAAAGCAACTAGAGAACACTTGAAATGTGTTTGTGCTTGTATTCATAGCCTTACCATTAATGCTGGGCCTGTATGGATTGGAAATGTCTTTGTCTATTTATGGTGTCTTCTATTATTGACTTAATATGAAAAAAACTTTTCTGAAAATTGTTGTTCAATTTGTTTGCTCCCATATTCTTTTGACCTCCGATGCTTTACCTGTTTTCACCGTTATTTTGTCCCCTTGTTGTTTCCACAACTGTTTAATTAAAGTATATTTATATTTAAGTCACTTCTGTCTTCATTGTAATTTCTCCATCCCTGGATTTACGACGGTCATTCATCATCGGTAAAATTTCAAAGCTTTAGAAAACTGCTAGTAGGACCTCCATTGGTTTCTGCTTGGCCTATCCATCATTTCATCCAATCCCATCAGACCAAGTGATGATTGAGCCAAGCCCTGTCCTCACATCTGAGTCCAAGGTTTGGTTCAGACTCGACTCTATGTAGAGCTTTCTAGGTTTTAATCTTTTTTTATTTTTTTTATTTATTTTTTTTTTTGCATTCTAATGAGAACATTCGTGGCCGGCATTGTCCTCCCTGAATAATCCGCCACTTAGTGGGGACACTTATCCCTACACCACCAGATAGGGATCAGCATCTGGGGCTCTGCAACGGGTACCCAGTGGATGACCCTACAATGGGTTCATCCAAGTACTTTTGACACCCCGAGGGATACTCCTGTACTCTGGAGGTCCCGTTTTATTTTTGATCATTTCCACCGCAGTCCCTCTGAAGAACCTACAGCAGGAAGAAACGCGTCAGGGAAGGGGAATGCAGGGTGTTTTTTGATTAGGGCAAGGATGTGGTACTGCCCTTGTTAGGGAGCTAAATATATCTACTTGGGTGACAGGGACAGCTGTAGGTTTAGTGCAGGTCTTGACACTTTTGTCCTACCACATGCAGGTATGTCCTTCATCACCTCACATGCTCCTGTCCATGCACTTACCTGACATGGAGACAGCCCAGCTGACGGTCGGATAACACTGAATACCGCTTTATCGACAGCACACGTCAGATGTGGTAAGAATTATCGATCTGTCTTGTTCTCAAGGTGCCCGTCATATGGTATGGTGCTTGGCACCTTGAAATCATAAGGGACGTGTGTAGCCCCATTTTCCACTTCGTCCCCCATGACGGCCCACCTGGAGGATGCCCCTTGACCTCTGTAGGGACAGGAAGAAGAGAGGTTAAATTCCCCTCCCCGCATCCTCCCACCACCAGTGTTCTTCCTGTCCCTACCGAGGCAGGTCAAAGAGAGGTGCCCTCTCTCCTCCAGGTGGCGGGGGGGGCGGACGAAGCGTTACTTACGGGTATGCCGTCCACGGCGAAATCCCGGCGGCCCCGGCTCTCGGTCGATCCAGGGGCCGCCGCGCTGCAATACCAATTACACGCGCGCGCGGCCGAAGAAAACTACATTTCCCAGCAGCCCGTAGTCTGGTGACGACTTCCGGCCGCGACCGGAAGTGACGCGAAAAACCGCAAAGCATCACTGGGAGCCGTGGGACGCGGACCACAGCCACTTCTAAGGGGGATGGGCTCCCCATTAAGGTATTTAAAGCAGGTAGATCACTATGATCTGAGGTCTAGTTGTTTATGTGACGACGGCTCCAGTTTTTGCGTCTAAATCTTCTGCTGTCTACTATGACTGATGAAGTTAACCCAATCTTCCTGCACCCTCCAGTATCCGTAAGTGGGGCTAATTGCAGGGGATATTGCCACTGTGTATGCAATGTTAGTGGGTTACTAGTCTCCTATATTTGCCTTTTAGGAAAAAGACCTGGGGTCTAAGGGGAAAGGCAAGGAGGAGAAGGGGGATAAGGCTAGCAGGCCTGAAAGACCCGAGAAATCGGATAAAACCAGGACCAGGAAATGTAACATGTGTAACCACTCTATGCCAGATTCGTATAAAAAGCCAATCTGTAAAGTGTGTATTGATAACTTCATGCGAGAGGAGAAAACATCCTTCCTAGACGAGCTAAAAGGGTTCATAGAAGAGAAAGTGGTCTCATTTATTGCCGCAGCTACATCTAGGGCTCCCCCATATAAAAAGCCCAGATTAGAACCCGGGTCATCACCATCTGAGGCAGGAAGTGATTCGGAGACTCCTTCTTGTTCTATAATAGAGACGGAAGACTCCTTAAACCCTCAGGATTTTATAAAATCTGCTGAATCCAGACATCTTTTCCCAATAGACGAATTGGATAATTTACTGAAGGCCATCAGACAGACCTTAGAAATTGAGGGGAATTTGTCTTTGGCCCAGAACTAGATACCATCTTGGAAAGGGCATCAGATAAGAGAAAGGGGTTCCCGGAGAATAAGCCAATACCCAGGAAGCAGCCCTTTCGTGAATTTAAAGGCCAAAGGGAAGAATACAAAGATAAGGGGAAAAGGGGTCGCTGGAGCTACCCGAAAGGGGGAAAAGGTAAAGGGTTTCTCTTTTCAACATCATCCGATCCCAACAGAAACAAGAAGCAGTGACGCCATAGTAGGAGGAAGATTATTGAAGTTCAGAGAGGAATGGTTAAAAATCACATCAAATCCTTGGGTTCTAGACATCCTTCTTCAGGGATACAAGATAGACTTCAAGAAACTTCGTCCTACAAATTACCTACCACCCTCTCCCTATACATCAGAAATGTCCCACCATCTTATCTGGCAAGAAATATCCTCCTTATTGTCTTCCGGAGTTATTACCCAGGTTCCTCAGGAACAAGAAAAACAAGGGTTTTATTCTTCTCTTTTTCTTGTAAAGAAGCCGAACGGATCGAACAGGCTGATAATCAACCTAAAGCGACTCAACGACTTCATCGTCTACAACAGGTTCAGGATGGAGTCGGTAAGGTCTGCCACCCACATTATCCACCAAAATGCTGTAATGTGCACTATAGACCTAAAAGACGCATATTATCACGTCCCAATTCACCCGTCTTCACAAAAGTTCCTACGGTTCTCTGTTCTTTCTCCGGGGGGTTCCACGTTACATTTTCAGTTTTGTGCACTCCCTTTCGGTATATCCTCAGCCCCCAGAACCTTCACCAAGGTGATGATAGAGGTGGTGGCGTTCCTAAGACAGCAGGACATACTGATTGTACCATATCTAGACGACCTGCTGGTTATTGGACGAGACAAACAGAACCTAATTTCCTCAAGGGATGTTACAATAGGAACTTTAGAAAGACTGGGCTGGATCGTAAATTACCAAAAATCCGATCTATCACCAGCCACAGTAAAGAAATTCCTGGGAGTGAATTTAAACTCATGTCTGCAAATGTCATTCCTTCCACAGGAGAAGGGGACTCGCATCAGAGAGGAGTTAAGAAGATTCCGAAGAAAGTCTCTTATCTCCATCAGGGGTGCTATGAAGGTCCTAGGACTGTTAACAGCCTGCATCTCCTCAGTGGCCTGGTGCCAAGCCCATACTCGAGCTCTCCAGAAATGGGTCCTAAGGTCCTGGAACAGGAGTTCGGAAGGACTGGACAAAAAAGTATTGATCCCCTCTTCAGTCAAGGAAGATCTCAGGTGGTGGCTGATAGACACAAATCTAGACAGGGGAATCTTCTGGAGGAACAGTCCGTATATCACCATACAGACAGATGCAAGCAAGAGTGGTTGGGGAGCAGTGCTTCCTCAAAAGTTGACGCAGGGTTCCTGGACAGAGGAGATTTCCAGAAGGTCGTCCAACTACCGAGAACTGAGGGCGGTTTGGGAGGTACTCAGCTCAAACACTGCTCAACTAGCAGGGCACCACCTGTTGATACTGTCCGACAATACCACAACAGTATCCTACCTGAAGAGGCAAGGGGGAACCAGATCCCCATTACTGATGTCCTTAACAAGACAAATATTTTTGTGGGCAGAGGACCATGTCCTATCAATCTCGGCTACCCACCTAAAGGGAACAGAGAACTCAACGGCGGATTTCCTCAGCCGAAGGAAAATCCTTCCCAACGAGTGGTGCCTAAAAGAAGAGATATTCCAGTACCTGTCTTCTCTTTGGGGGAAACCTCAAATAGATTTATTCGCAACAAGAGAAAACACCAAGTGTCAACACTTTTTTTCCTTGGAAAAAGGAGAGACAAGAGATCGTCTGGATGCATTCTCCCACTCTTGGAACACCACTCTCGCCTACTCCTTCCCCCCTATTCCCCTGATCGCCAGAGTGTTAGAGAAAATTTATCTAGAGAAGACGCAGACCATATTTGTGTGCCCAAATTGGCCCAAAAAGAGCTGGTACCCGATTCTGAAGCGGATGACCACTCAGGATCCAGTCATGCTACCAGTATCAGAAGATCTCCTGGTACAGGGTCCAATATCCCATCCAAATCCAGGAAGACTCCAGTTATCAGCATGGATCCTGAATCGGACTATATGAAGTCCCAAGGACTCTCCCCTGCTGTTATAAACACCCTGAAGGCAAGTAGAAAACCTGTCACTTTTGCCATTTACCACAAGATTTGGAAAAAATTTTCTTCTTTTTGTGCAGATAAACCACCATGTCAATCTAACTCCAATGTCTTGCAGGTTCTTGACTTCCTTCAAAAGGGTTTGGAGTTGGGACTTTCCACAAGTACTCTTAAGGTCCAAGTATCAGCCCTAAGTGCTTTCTTCGATCAACCCCTCATCGAGCACAGGTGGGTGAAAAGATTCATTCTAGCAGCCTCTAGATTAAAACCCCAGGTCCTTAAAAGGACTTCTTCATGGGATCTTTCTTTGGTCTTAAATGCTTTAATTAAAGAACCTTTTGAACCAATTTCTTCTGCTAGTGTAAAAAACCTGACACTAAAAACGGTATTCCTGGTAGCAATCACCTCAGCAAGGAGACTAGGTGAACTCCAGGCAATTTCTATTAAGGAACCCTATATGAGGGTTCTTGATGATCGAATTATTCTTATGCTGGACCCAAATTTCATCCCAAAGGTGGTCTCGGAGTTCCACAGAGGTCAGGAGATCATATTACCTTCTTTCTGCAAGAATCCGTCCTCAGAGAGAGAACGCGAATGGCACACTCTAGATGGGAAAAATAAGGGGAGGAAGGCGTCCAAGGCAACCATCGCTAGATGGCTAAGGATGGCGATATCTTCCTGTTATGACATCCAAGAGATTCCAGTACCATCAGGGATAAGGGCACATTCCACAAGAGCTGTATCCACCTCCTGGGCAGAGAAAAGAGGGGCCTCCTTAGAACAGATCTGCAAAGCAGCAACTTGGACTTCCTCTTCTACCTTCTCAAAACACTATAGACTTGACTTGCCCTCCTCGAAGGATCTGTCCTTCGGGAGAAAGGTGCTTCAAGCAGTGATCCCTCCCTAAAAGACTACTCATATTGTAAGTCTCCAGGTGGGCCGTCATGGGGGACGAAGTGGAAAGAATGAATTAGTTACTCACCGGTAATTCCATTTCCATTAGTCCACCATGACGGCCTATAGTTTCCCTCCCTTGCTTGTTCAAGATTATGTGGTATTCACAATGATAAAACTGTATGTGATAGAAACATATAAATAAATCATTGTTGCATCTTCCTCAGTGTGGTTATTTTGAAGTCACTGGTGGGAGGATGCGGGGAGGGGAATTTAACCTCTCTTCTTCCTGTCCCTACAGAGGTCAAGGGGCATCCTCCAGGTGGGCCGTCATGGTGGACTAATGGAAATGGAATTACCGGTGAGTAACTAATTCATTCTTTTTTTTTTTCCACAGCCACTGAGGGTTGGGTGGTAACTAGAGATGAGCGAGCACTAAAATGCTCGGGTGCTCGTTACTCGAGCCGAACATTTCCAGATGCTCGAGTGCTCGTTTCGAGTAACGAGCCCCATTGAAATCAATGGGAGACCCGAGCATTCTTCAGTAAAATTACAAACTGAACGAGCACAGTGAAAGAACACAGTGCAGAATAGATTGCAGATGTTCGGGAACATCTGCGATCTGCTCCGGAGACACGCGTGCAGAACGGTGTTCTCCGCAATAGTATTTGAAGAACAATATGTGTAGAGAACAACTTGCAGATGTTTCCAAACATCTGTAATGTGTTCTTCACACATATTGTTCTTCAAATACTATTGCGGAGAACACCGTTCTGCACGCGTGTCTCCGGAACAGATTGCAGATGTTCCCGAACATCTGCAATCTGTTCTGCACTGTGTTCTTTCGCTGTTTTCTTTAATTAAACAATTAAATTAAATGTTTTAATTGTATCTTTTTACTGTTCTTCACTTTTTTTTTTTAATTAAATGCTCGTTATCGAGCAGGGCAAATACTCGTCCGAGCAACGAGCCGGTCCGAGTATGCTAATACTCGACCGAGCATCAAGCTCGGACGAGTATACTCGCTCATCACTAGTGGTAACCAGTATAGTTGCCTTGCTTGGCTTCTATAGTACAGATTGATGGTCTTATATATGACTTATATAAACTTTCCTTTTTTTCCTAAAGATGACCTTAAGGGGTACTCGAAGGTGTACTTACCCTAATGTGTGTACCGAGTAAGTTTTAGGATGGGGCATCCATTAACCGGCCTGTTATTCCAGTACATCACACAGATCAGATTGAGATCTGACCTTGGGGAATACGATTACTATTCAAAACTTTTAGGTTGGCCTGGAAGTTAGAGCCTTATGTCGAAGCAGGTGATGTGTCCCAATCCCGTGTTGGAAGATCAATATGGACTCTTTTTTACTTGAGCGTATTTTGTGGACCGACAGGACTCGCATCTTCGATACTTGACCTTGGAAAGCGGGGGGCTAGGGGGATAAACACGGCACCAAGTTCTATTGTAAATCGGTAAAGTCTCCTTACAAAAAGATTTTAAAAAATGTCAGCTCAAGTGTGCCCAGATATATTCCATCATGTGATCCCGATAGGGGGAGAGGGGGCAGACCGCATCACAAAGAAAAATCAAGGAATTCCTCCACCACTCTTCATTCCATTAAAATACAACTTATTTAATCCCTTTAAAAAAAAGTTATTAAAATTCCTACTTGTTTCATACTTTTCCAAATACAAGTTCTTAGACGGGGTCATCAAAAAAAATGAGTGAACGTCACTACGTCAGCCCACACGTGCGTCAAGAAAAATGGACTCTGGGGAACAGTTATCGTGCGCTGGTGTATGAAGTTGCCCCCGCCACTCCAGCGCCGCTAGATACGGCATTGCAGTGCGCCGGTGGCCAACTGTACTCCAGAGATGCCCCAATTCTGGAGGAATTCCTCTATTCTCTAAAGGAAACCTACCGTGAGGAGTCTACGATCGGAAGTAGATTTGATGCCTGCCTCTGCCCTAATCTGTAATTTAATAATCCTGGAACCTAACCAAACGCGTTAAACTTTATTTTAGTTGTATGCAAATTAAGTGCAGAGGCTATTGGGCCCTGTATTGGCCTTAGCTCCCAGTGCTGGGCTAGTACACGCCCCAGTAGCCTTTGCAGTTAAACTTTATTTTAGTAATCTGTAAATTAACAAGTTGGGTTAGGTTCTAGAATTATTGAATTATACTGTAGATCAGGAGGAATCTGATCTACTTCTGATAGTAGATTCCTCATGGTAAGTTTCCTTTTAAAGGGGTTTGCCCATGACAGAAAATCTCAAATTTCAATCCCCTAGTGATGTTTACACAATAAAGATAATTTTAACCCCTCGGTTTTTACACTTTTACTCAGTTTTATTGCTGTTTTAGCTCCCATCACTCAGTGATGGTCAGTGTAAAATTTCAGGGTGTGGGTGGGGACTCTAAGCAGACACTTCACGATCCATCTAGTTCTGTGAGCTGACAATGTGCTTAGATTGTCAGGGTACATGTTTATATACACTTTTATTTGGCTTCTGAACCTTCACTAGTATCTGACACATAGATATGAGATGCATATAACGCAAGACGTTCTCAGCTCTGCTACATCTCAGTCGCAACACACACTGTTGCTGTGCCTCCCTCCCCTAGATAAGGACTGTATTTGTCTGTAGCTTGTAGATTTACACTCCTCACGATTTTGATTTCCGGCAGGAAGTCTTTGTGTGAGCTCGTCTTGGAATGCAAGGGTGGGGGCTGGAGAGCAGCTCAACACAGCGTCAGATAGGAGAACTTTGGGGCAGATTTACTTACCCGGTCCATGCGCGATCCAGTGGCGCGTTCTCTGCGGTGGATTCGGGTCCGGCCGGGATTCACAAAGGTAGTTCCTCCGACGTCCACCAGGTGGCGCTGCTGCGCTGAAGTTCCCCGAGGCCTGCCGGAATGCACTGAAGTTCACCGGCCTGTTCCTGGTGAAGGTAAGTGCAAGTTCCGCAACACTTTTTTTTTTTTTTTTTAATGCGGCGGTTTTTCCGAATCCGTCGGGTTTTCGCTCGTCCATGCCCCCCGATTTCCGTCGCGTGCATGCCAGCGCCGATGCGCCACAATCCGATCGCGTGCGCCAAAATCCCGGGGCAATACAGGGAAAATCGGCGCAAATCGGAAATATTCGGGTAACACGTCGGGAAGACGCGAATTGGGCCCTTAGTAAATGACCCCCAATATGTCTACCTGACCCTTAAGTCAGAAGATTAACAGTCAGATCCAGGGGCTACTGAAACGGTGTACATCAGGACTGATGGAGACAGGTTGGGATTATTTTAGTTAACAGCGAATTAGAGTGTTATTTTGTTGAGTACATTTAAGAATCTAATCTTCGTGCGAATACCCCTTCAATGTCTCCGGAATTGTTTCTCTACCACGATGACTGTGTAAAAACTGTCGCAACGACAAAGTTTTTTTTTTTTAATGAATTGTATAAAACAAAGATGACATTAAGATTTTGGTCATCCGGTTTACAATGACAGCACCTCTGCCTTATACAGCTAGTGGTCAGCAAATGATGAGATGCAAGCCGAAAGGTCGCGTAACGCAATTGCTGGAACGCGAGCGATGTCCTCTGCCAACTAAATCCCATTTAAGAGACTGAAGTGACAACCATAAAGTTGTCCTCCGGAGGATTGTAGTAGAGAAATGATGGGTCGTTAAGTAATTCAGCGGGTTAAAATAACCCAATCCTGTGTGTTTTATATATGGGAAGAGTTGAGTTTATATTTTCTATATGGGTCGTGATGTCATAAAAAATATATACTTCTTTATCTGCTTTATAGACATTCTGCATGTAGATATATGTATACATGTAGTATAAATGTGTGTGTAAAATATATATATATATATATATATGTGTGTGTGTGTGTTGTGCTCAAACCTGGCACAGGTTTCTTCCCTCTGTAATTAGACATGTTATGCCGTGTTAGATGACGCAGGGAGCTCGGCTGCTTTCATCGTATCTGCTTTGCGTTAATAAAAGGTGAAGAAAAAAATGGAGATATTTTTAAACCTGCAGACATAGCTGTACAGACATGTCCGCTTCCAGGTCTATAACGCCCTCTGCTGTTTATGAGGACTCCCAGGCTCGTATGTTCCTGTTCTATGTTATACAATATTTACTTCCACTGCCATAGAGATCACACCTAATGCCTTCACAGAAAAGTGGCAAAATTAGGTGTGTAATACATGACATTTTTATTAAAGGCATTATTTATTGTAATTAGTAGTAGCGATTAGCAAACTCTTCAAAAATGTGATTTGGCTGATTCACAAAATTTTTTTCCAAAATTTCACTTCGATACTTATTTACTAGTTGTTGCAAATTGTAGATACTAATAGTTTCTTGGAGTAAAACCATCACAAGGCCCCCCGTAGCCAACAGTCACGCAGCCTCCTGGCTGAGTACGCACTGTATTTTGCTATTGGGGGGCAGTGAACCCCAATATATTGTCTTTCCAGTAACAACTAGAAACTAGCATATAATGCACTGTATTTTGAAATAACTCTGGAACCATGAACCCAAATATATTGTATTTTCAGGAACAATTACAAACTGGCAGACTATGCACTGTATTTTGCAGGGTATTTTGTTAGGGCAAGGTGAACCCCAATATACTGGGGTTTTCTTACAAACGATAAGGAACTGGAAAATAATTAAGTACTTTTGCACTGAGGACAGTGACAGATGATAATAAGCGCTGCAAATTAATACCGAGGCAGATAGTATAATATTTCATGTAAAATGGGCAAAGAAATGATGATGAGGTTTAATGTAGATTAATATAAAGTTATGCACTTGGGCCTTGGAAACAAAATGTACAATTGTGTTCTTAACAGTCAATTACTTAGCAAAACTGCAGCTTAAAAAGACTTGGGGGTTTTCGTGGATGGTAAACTTAATTTTGGTGATCAGAACCAGGCATTTGCAAATAAAAGTATGGGATGTATCAAGAGAGGAATAGATTGTCATGATAAGGATATCATAGCTCCCAACCGTCCCAATTTTGCCGGGAAAGTCCCATTTTCTTACCTCTGCCCCGCGTCACGGGCAGCTATGAGATTGTCACGGATTTTCCCCCCAGGTCCCGGCACTGTGTCCGCAGAGTAAATACTTTGAAAGCCAGAACTCACAGTACAGAATGGCTTCTACAGACATCAGGAGGGAATCCTTTTCAGAGAAGTGTCGGCAGGGGCGTAACTAGGATAGGCTGGGCCCCATAGCAGATTTCTGAATGGGGCCCCCCTTCCCTATATATATATATATGTATAAGCCGAGACCCCTAATTCTACCACAAAAAACTGGTAAAACCTATTGACTCGAGTATAAGCCGAGGGTGGGAAATGCATTGGTCACAGACCCCCCAGTAGTATACAGCCCAGCCTGCCCCCAGTAGTATACAGCACAGCCTGCCCCCAGTAGTATACAGCCCAGCCTGCCCCCAGTAGTATACAGCCCAGCCTGCCCCCAGTAGTATACAGCCCAGCCTGCCCCCAGTAGTATACAGCCCAGCCTGCCCCCAGTAGTATACAGCCCAGCCTGCCCCCAGTAGTATACAGCCCAGCCTGCCCCCAGTAGTATAGAGCCGTGCCCCCAGTAGTATAGAGCCGTGCCCCCAGTAGTATACAGCCCAGCCTGCCCCCAGTAGTATACAGCCCAGCCTGCCCCCAGTAGTATACAGCCCAGCCTTACCCCAGTAGTATACAGCACAGCCTTACCCCAGTAGTATACAGCACAGCCTGCCCCCAGTAGTATACAGCCCAGCCTGCCCCCAGTAGTATACAGCCTGCCCCAGTAGTATACAGCCGTGCCCCCAGTAGTATACAGCCCAGCCTGCCCCCAGTAGTATACAGCACAGCCTTACCCCAGTAGTATACAGCACAGCCTGCCCCCAGTAGTATACAGCCCAGCCTGCCCCCAGTAGTATACAGCCCAGCCTGCCCCCAGTAGTATACAGCCCAGCCTGCCCCCAGTAGTATACAGCCGTGCCCCCAGTAGTATAGAGCCGTGCCCCCAGTAGTATACAGCCCAGCCTGGCCCCAGTAGTATACAGCCCAGCCTGCCCCCAGTAGTATACAGCCTGCCCCAGTAGTATACAGCCCAGCCTGCCCCCAGTAGTATACAGCACAGCCTTACCCCAGTAGTATACAGCACAGCCTTACCCCAGTAGTATACAGCACAGCCTGCCCCCAGTAGTATACAGCCCAGCCTGCCCCAGTAGTATACAGCCGTGCCCCCAGTAGTATACAGCCCAGCCTGCCCCCAGTAGTATACAGCACAGCCTTACCCCAGTAGTATACAGCACAGCCTGCCCCCAGTAGTATACAGCCCAGCCTGCCCCCAGTAGTATACAGCCCAGCCTGCCCCCAGTAGTATACAGCCCAGCCTGCCCCCAGTAGTATACAGCCTGCCCCAGTAGTATACAGCCGTGCCCCCAGTAGTATACAGCCGTGCCCCCAGCAGAATAAAAAAATAAAGTTATATACTCACCGTGCGCCCCGATGCGCAGCGCTGCCCCCCGATGCCATCGCGGCTCCTCTTCTTGCTTCAGCTTGCTGGGCGCCGCCATGCTCTTCTCGCGGGCGGCGCCTAGTATGACGCGCCGCTGCTGACGTCATACTAGGCGCCGCCCGCGAGAAGAGCATGGCGGCGCCCAGCACGCTGAAGGAAGAAGAACAGCCGGGAAGCCAAAAGAGGAGCCGCGATGACATCGGGGGAGCAGCGCTGCGCATCGGGCCACCGGGGGGTGAGTATATAAGTTTATTATTTTTTTTGTCAATTTTAGTCAGTATTGACTCGTGTATAAGCCGAGGGGACGTTTTTCAGCACATTTTTTGTGCTGAAAAACTCGGCTTATACACGAGTATATACGGTATATATATATATATATATATATATATATATATGGCAGGCACACGTCTGGCGCACTGGAGAGGAGAAGAGGTGGTCGCGGCTCACCCCTCCCCTCTCCATAGAGAATAGAGCCGCATGGCCTTTCTTACGGCCATAGATGGAGCACGCTCTATCTCTTTTGCTTGAAACAGCGAGTACTCATTGTGCTCACCGTACCGAGCCCAGGCGGTATAGAAGCTTATGGGGGAAGTATATCCGGCAGCAAATTTGCAGCCAGATATACGCCCCCCATATGTTCTTGTGAATGTACCCCTATACGGACATGTTTATACACAGAGTATATACAAACTCATTCAGTATATACCCACATACAGTATACACATTATATATATATATATATATATATATATATATATATATATATATATATACACACACATACAGTATACACTGACCATATATACACATACATGCAGGATAAAAACACCATATACACGCATGCTGCGAATGCATACAGAATATACACACATACAGCAAATGAACACACATTCAGTATATACAGCATACATACTTACCATATACACAGCATATACAAAAACACACATACATCATATATTTAAATGTGCACATATATATGCTTATATAAATACAGTATCTGCTTCTATGCATTTATACACAGTATATACATATATATACATAAATACACCGTAGATGCATATATACACATATATATAGTATTAAAACATATACACAGTATATACATAAATACACACAGAATATGCATATATAAACAGTATATACACATACACACAGTATATACATATATATACACAGTATATATACAGTATATACATAAATACACACAGAATATGCATATATAAACAGTATATACACATACACACAGTATATACATATATATACACAGTATATATACAGTATATACATAAATACACACAGAATATGCATATATAAACAGTATATACACATATATACAGTATATACATATATATACACAGTATATATACAGTATATACATAAATACACACAGAATATGCATATATAAACAGTATATACACATACACACAGTATATACATATATATACACAGTATATATACAGTATATACATAAATACACACAGAATATGCATATATAAACAGTATATACACATATATACAGTATATACATATATATACACAGTATATATACAGTATATACATAAATACACACAGAATATGCATATATAAACAGTATATACACATACACACAGTATATACATATATATACACAGTATATATACAGTATATACATAAATACACACAGAATATGCATATATAAACAGTATATACACATATATACAGTATATACATAAATACACACAGAATATGCATATATAAACAGTATATACACATACACACAGTATATACATATATATACACAGTATATATACAGTATATACATAAATACACACAGAATATGCATATATAAACAGTATATACACATACACACAGTATATACATATATATACACAGTATATATACAGTATATACATAAATACACACAGAATATGCATATATAAACAGTATATACACATATATACAGTATATACATAAATACACACAGAATATATAAACATATATACTGTTTATGCATATATACAAAGTATATATACAGTACATACATATATACACACAGTTTATGCATATAAGTACATATATACACACAGATAAATACATCTGTATATACTTACCTTTCAAGAAGTTTGGGGGCTGTATTGGCGTGAGGTGGGTGTCCGGTGCCATTCAGACAGCAGGGAGGGGGGGGGGGCGAGCGGGGGAGGTGGACGGGGGGGCGAGTGCGAGTGGTGGGGGTCAAAACGAGGGGGGGGGGCGAGCGCGAGGAGAGAGGTAGCGGGTGGGTCAGAGAGGTAGCGGGCGGGTCATTGAGATGAGCGGGCGGGTTATTAAGATCAGTGGGCGTGTCAGGGAGATGAGAGGCAGGAGATCCAGGAAAGAGTTGGTTGACCAGGAGAGATGTGGGCGGTGGCCGGGACACAGTGGGAGGGGCCCGGCGGCACGATACGGCAGGCACCCGGCAGTGCAGCCTCCCCTGCCGTGGCAAAGCACTAGTCTGCAGGGAGTGGGACCGTGCATCCCCGGGCCCCTGAACCTCACGGGCCCCGTAGCAACCGCTACGGCTGCTACGGCGGTAGTTACGCCACTGAGTGTCGGGTTAGCAGAGAGCAGGGACCACGTCATCAGCTTCAGATCAGTATCTATCCATATATGGTCACTGCATCTCCTAGGGTTCCCCAGAGCAGACATCAGGCAGGGAATCCTTTTCAGAGAAGTGTCGGCCGGAGAGCAGGGACCACGTCATCAGGTCAGATCAGCATCTATCCATATATGGTCACTGCATCTCCTAGGGTTCCCCAGAGCAGACATCGGGCAGGGAATCCTTTTCAGAGAAGTTTCGGCTTAGCAGAGAGAGCAGGGACCACGTCGTCAGATCAGTATCTGTCCATATATGGTCTCCAGGGCTTCCCCAGACACAAGCTCTTTATATAATTAAATGAAATAAAGTTTTGCCCAGGCTGAGATTCGAACCTGGGACCCTCTGCACCATAGACAGGAGCCTTAACTATAAGCCCAGTGATACTTATCAGAGGATTTCTGGTAACTAAGAAGTGTTATCTGCCACTGCTACATTGTGACACAGACTTAATGCACTGATAGAGAGGGATCTTCTCAGAGATTATTATTGTAATTATTTTTATTATAAATTTTATTATTTTTATTATTATGGAGGTGATTATTAATAGTAAAAATAATAATAATCATCTCAATAATAATAATAATAATCTCCATAATTATAATAATAGTCTCAATAATTACAATCATCTCTGAGAAGATCCCTCTCTATATACCAAGGCATTAAATCTGTTTCACAGTGTAACAGTAGTCATAGTTCTTAGTTACCAAAATTCTAATCCTT
Organism: Engystomops pustulosus; assembly: GCF_040894005.1. Lineage (NCBI taxonomy): Eukaryota > Metazoa > Chordata > Amphibia > Anura > Leptodactylidae > Engystomops > Engystomops pustulosus. Next base: position 18,686,101 of record NC_092421.1, on the reverse strand, counting down.
GATAATCGCAGAGGTTATAGCTCAGTTGGTTGGGGCACTGTGACATTATTGTACATGGACACTGCAGGTTCTAGGTTCAAATCCCATAGAGCAGTGGTGGCGAACCTATGGCACTAGTGCCAGAGGTGGCACTCAGAGCCCTCTCTACGGGCACCCGTGCCATCACCCCACCGCAGACTCCGCCAGACAGGACTCAAGGCCTCTTGCAGTCCCAGGACCCTAGAAAGAAGCTACAATGATAACCTAAGCTTTTTCTCCTTCTTTCTACTGTATTGGTGTCCTCAGGTGCCTATACAATTTAAACATGTGACCGAGCAGGGAGTAATAAGTTACGGTTTATATTGTTGCATCGGCACTTTGCGAAAAATATGTGGGTTTTGGATGTAGTTTGGGCACTCGGCGTCTAAAAGGTTTGCCATCACTGCCATAGAGGATAATTTTTTTTTTTTTTTTTATTGAGAGGATTTTTATTATTATAATATGGCTAAAATTTGGGGCGTGGCCAGGGAGTGATTGGGGGTGTGGCTTAGGGGGATCGCTACGCGTGCCGCCATTTTGTCCCTCTTTCCCTTTCACAAATGTTGGGAGGTATGGGATATAGTTTTGTACACCAGTGTATAGAGGAGTACCATCGGCATAGACAGGGATTCTTTACTGTACGAGCAGTGAGACTGTGGAACTCTCTGCCGCAGGAGGTTGTTATGGCGGACTCTATGTACATGTTCAAGAGAGGCCTGGATGACTTTCTGTAGGGCAAAATATCACGGGTTATAAGGAAAAATAACATTTGTTTAATCGTACAGGTTGGACTTGATGGACCTGTGTCTTTATCCAACATTCTATACTATGATACTATAAGTTGAGAATTCATAGTCTTGGTAAATATTTCGATGGAGATATCGCAGGCCTGTAAAAAATGGCAAAATAGTTAAGGTTTTATGCACCAAATTGGCTTGCCCCAAAACTGAATTCCAGTAAACTGAAATGGTCCATTTCATAAACTGATCCTGTAAGAGGTACAATATGACTTCATTGGCAATACAGGCAGTCCCCGGGTTATGTACAGGATAGGTTCTGTAGGTTTGTTTTTAAGTTGAATTTGTATGTAAGTCGGAACTGTATATTTTATCATTGTAACCACAGCCCAAACTTTTTTGGTCTCTGTGACAATTGGGTTTTAAAAAATGTTGGGTTTTCATGAGAACCAGGATTAATAACAAAGCTTCATTACAGACACCGGTGATAGCTGTTACATCTGGTTATTTTACTGGTGGGCCTTCAGCCCAATACAGTTAGTCCCCGGGTTACGTAGAAGATAGGTTCCGTAGGTTTGTTCTTAAGTTGAATTTGTATGTAAGTTGGAAATACATAGTTTAGAATTGTAAACCCAGACCCAGGTCTGTGTGACTTGGATTTTAAAAATGTTGGATTGTCATAAGAACCAGGATTAACAATAAATCTTTATTGCAGACACCTGTGATAACTATTACATCTGGTTATTGTAGCCTGGGGCTAAAGTACAGTAAATTACCATGATCGAAAGGATATTTTTAACTAGGGGTCATCTGTAAGTCAGGTGTCCTTAAGTCGGGCACTGTCTGTACAGCAAACATCCAGGCAGATAATGAATACATGAGTTCACCTGCTTCAGCTAATCTCCAAAAAGTAATTCCATATTCTTAAATTGGCCTTAACAATGGGGACAACGTCACCCAATTATAGTACTGCCTTGTTGGATGCCACATACATTCAATGACGTTTGCTGAATCCTTGGGGTTTTCCAGTCGGACGTATCCCTTTTATAGGTCTCTGCTGATAATAACATGGACCAGATCAGAGATTTTGTGCCCAGAGCAATGTTAAGAATTGGACACCCCCCCCCCCCAGACGACATCCTTCCTCACGTCCGCTGCATCCCATGTGCCTAATCTACAGCTGACCTTGTGGGTCTAATAACCCATTTAACATCTATTTCTAATCATCTCCATCTTATTCAGAAAGAGAATTTGGCACATCTGCTTCAAATGTATTTTTGCTTCTGTCGGTTCCTATTAAAAAGTACAAGGTCAAGTAGCATTAATTTATGGCGGTAGCAGAAACGTATAATATCTGGGGATGTATGACGCACGCGGCGCTCTCCGCTATCCTACTTATGTCAGGAGAACATGAAGTATTTTTCAGATAACTGTGTGCTCTTACCTTCTATTAATACTGCGTGTAATTAACCATCAGGGCTGCACGTTACATGGCACGGCGTCTCCGTACATAATGATGATTTTCTATGATTAACCCTTTCATAAGACTTAGAAAAAGCACAAGAGCAATAGAAAAAAAAAGAAATTGTATTTGAGTCGATGTCTAGGAGTTAAACTTGATCTATTCTTTCTTCATAGTGTTCAATCCTGTTGCCTTTACCTGAAATCTTCAGATATCTGCCTTACGACTGACACGGCCAAAATAGCGGTCCCAACCATTTTCCGCCTAAACTGCTATAACACACTGTTGGCATTAAAGGGCATCTACCACCAAAATGAAGGACTGTATGCAACTGGCCTGTGGGGCTCCAGGTTCCATAGGTTTTAATGGAGGCTCGAGCCCCTCAGACTCATTTGCATACAACCCTTCATCCTGGTGGTAGATGTCCTTTAAGGCCCATAATTTGTCCATAACACTGCACAGTCATGGTTCTGTACCCTCATCTTTATCTACTACCCTCCCATGTTCTTTGCTCAAACAATGGCCCAGATCTATAAATAGGGATGCGCCAGTTTTCTGTCTGACTTTGCACTAGAAAGAACGTCTTTGGAGCTTGCACATGTATTTAAAAAGCGTCTGCGCCAGTTTTGTGCCGCGGCTGCTCTGTGCCGAAAAAAACGGGCGTCTTAGTGCTTAGGCTACATGCACACTGCCGTTGCCCGCCGTACCGTAGCAATGCTCACCCCCGCCCCTCTCCAAAGGAATGTATGACGCACGGCGTCCTAATATGGGAAAAGATAGGACATGTCCTATCTTTTCCCGGGGTACGGAGCGGCACTGTGCCGCACGGGTACCATTCTGCTCCCGTAGGGCATCATGCGCCCATTGCTGTCTATAGGGGACGTATATAGGCTGTATATACATTGACCGTATATACGTCCCCCATGCTGCAGTGTGAATGCAGCCTTAGTCAGAGTTTGCAACAGATCTAATAAAGGCAGGCTTGGCTCCAGAACTGGGCAAGTTCCGGGGCCCAGAACTGCTGGGGGGGGCCCACATAAGACTGTACATAAAGAATCCATGGGGACATGCTGCACCCTTCCCGATCAGTACAGGGTGCACCAAATTATTGAAGATACCATTATCCAATAATCTGCCACACCCTGCACATTCGTGAGACAAACTGCACTTAATAAAGTTTGTCTCACTATTGACAAATCAGCCCAATGTTCTCCGCCGGTATAACATGTTCTCAATCTAGTGCTGCACAATACTCCTGCAATTATCCAGCTGGATGTGACGTATATTGAGCAGATGAAAGTGAAAATGATGCCTCTGTCTGCCCGTTTACCGTAAGTCTATGGACACATTCAGCGTATTTGTTGAGAGCTATTTTGGCATAAATGCTAAACGTGTCCAAAAAAACGTGGTGTGAATGTAGCCTATCAAAGGCAAGAATCGGCATAACTAATAAGTGAAAGTCAAGTTTATGTTTGAGGTTCAAGATAATTGTATATAAAATGATGGTAGTCTCATGTTGTTGTGTTGTGGACGGTCACATGTGGAGCCTGAAAGTCAAAGGTTCATTACGTTGTTAACCATTGGCTCATCCGTGTATATTAATTGTATCGGCCGATATACCTCCCCCATAGACGGCAATGGGCGCACGGCGTGCGGCACCGTACCGCTCCGTACCCGGGAAAAAGATCCTATCTTTACCCGTAATACGGCGCCGTGCGCCATGTATCCCTATGGAGAGGGGCGGGGGTGAGCTGCGCTCACCACCTCCTCCTCTCCCCGTGCACTGCTGTTGCCCGCTACGGTACGGTATGGGCGGGCAACGGCAGTGTGAATGTAGCCTAAAACTGATTTATTTACAGTACAATGTATAGCATTTGTAAAAAGATGGCTGCCATGTTCTGGTCCTACAGTATTCCTTGGTCATCCCTAGGTCTGAGTTCCAGAAGGTTTAATATTCCACCGTAGTTCCATGTTGTGAAATTGAGCTTTTATTACATTTACAAAGATTGTCCTTGATTAATGGGTCAACATTTTCTTATTTTGTCTTCTGATCATCCCATAAACAATTCAGACTTTCATCATGATACCAGATTAGTCTCCTTTTATCGTCGGAGTCTATCAACATTATCAATAGATCGCTGATTAGTTGTAATAAACGCTTATGTGGCTATCCGCCCCCAATGAAAGTCCAAGCAGATAAAAAGCAGTAAAAAATATTTTATCATCTGGAGGCAGGACCTGATAACATGTAAGTGCACACACGTGTGATGTACATTGTGTCATTAACTTTACTAGATGTAGGAGCTTCTATTATTGATTGCGATATACAATATGTGGAAGAGCTTTCTCTATGGCAAAAAAATGTTTATATTTTGCAAAATAACCCAAAAATAGTAAATCGGTAAAATATTGCACGACTGATTCCTGGGTTTCATTTTTAAGGTGTGCACTGTACAATACACATGACATTTTAAACTGTTGACCTGTGAGATTATAGAGACACCAAAATTATGTTGTTTTAAAAATAAAATGAAAAATTGTAAAATTAAATTGTTTTTTTTAAATTATTTTAAAAACCTAACCATTTCCCCCCCAACGGGTGTCACATAGGGGGAAATTTATCAAACTTTTGGATTGCCTTTTTCTTGAATTTTCTTGAATTTTCATGGTTCTTGGGCTCATTTGTGACTTTTTTTGCGCCTAAAACTGTCTCCTTTCAAAGTTCGCCATTGTCTAGTTTCCTGAAGTGTTCCCTGATTTAGCACCTTTAATCCAGATGTGAAAGTTGCGACTATTGTTAAAAAGTCTAAAATTTTTTCTCAAATCTACGGTTGCCCCTGAAAATAGATTGGAAACTGTTTGCGATTTTCAGAGACTTGTTGCGAGTTTTGACCTGACTGCAATTTTGTTGCCAGATCACAACCACAATTACAGCCATGTGAATACGGCCTTAGGCTAAGTCTTTCAGACTTACCGTATATAGTCGTGTATAAGCCGAGCTTTTCAGGACAAAAAATGTGCTGAAAAACCTCGCCTCGGCTTATACACGAGTCAATGATAAAAAAAAATAAATAAATTAATACTCACCCTCCGGTGTCCCCGATGTTCCTCGCGGCTCCCGGCGGCTCCCAATCCCTGTCGCGGCTCCCGGCGGCTCCCTGTGTCTTCTCTTCTGTCTTCTCTAGCCGGCAGAGTCGCGTTCATGCGATCTTCCGGCCGTCGCACACTGTGATGACGTCATCAGCGGCGACAGCGCTGCATCACAGTGTGCGACGGCCGGCGCGATCTCCCGGCCAGAGAAGAGTGAAGAAGCCGCCGGGAGCCGTGACGAACATCGGGACAAGGGGGGTGAGTATTAAGTTTATTTCTTTATCTGTATACTAATAGGGGCTGCTGTGTACTACTGGGGACAAGCTGTATACTACTGGGGACAAGCTGTATACTACTCGGGGCAGGCTGTATACTACTGGGGACAAGCTGTGTACTACTGGGGGCAGGCTGTATACTACTGGGGGCAGGCTGTATACTACTGGGGCAGGCTGTATACTACTGGGGACAAGCTGTATACTACTGGGGGCAGGCTGTATACTACTGGGGACAAGCTGTATACTACTGGGGGCAGGCTGTATATTACTGGGGGCAGGCTGTATATTACTGGGGGCAGGCTGTATACTACTGGGGGCAGGCTGTATACTACTGGGGCAGGCTGTGTACTACTGGGGGCAGGCTGTATACTACTGGAGGCAGTGCTGTATACTTCTGGGGGCAGTGCTGTATACTACTTGGGGCAGGCTGTATACTACTGGGGGCAAGCTTTATACTACTGGGGGCAAGCTGTATACTACTGGGGGCAGGCTGTATACTACTGGGTGCAGGCTGTATACTACTGGGGGCAACCTGTATACTACTGGGGGCAACCTGCATACTACTGGGGGCAGGCTGTATACTGCAAGGGGACAAGCTGTATACTACTGGGGGGCAGGCTGTATACTACTGGGGGCTGGCAGTATACTACATGGGGGCTGGTTGGCTGTATACTACATGGGGGCTGGCTGTATACTACACCCTCGGCTTATACTCGAGTCAATAGGTTTTCCCAGTTTTCGGTGGTAAAATTAGGGGTCTCGGCTTATACTCGGGTCGGCTTATGCTCGAGTATATACGGTAAGTGAATGTGGCTAAATTGTAATACAAGGCACATGCCATAGACAGTAGTGGATTTGTTGCATGTTTATCTCATTTAAGCTCGAAATGGACATAGAAGGTGACAGGTGTGAACCTAAACATTCTGCTTCCTGAGATGAACTTTAGAAAGGCACCCTCCTCCACCCCATCCAGTAGTAATATATCAGGTTATTTTTAGTTCTTGGTTTCTCCATGCAGTGTCTCACACCCATGCTGTCATCTGGTGTGAAGAATAACTATTTTTAAGAGTCAATTTCTGCTTTGCCCCTGATGCCGCCCCCCATCTTGCTGCAGGTGGTGCTGCCTGAGGCAAGAGGCTCAACTCACCTCATAGCTGGTGCACCTCTGTAAGGAGAAGACACTGGCAATCCCTGAGGTTCCAAGTTGACCTCAGATGTTTATGAAACTAGATTCTTCGATCGATAACATTATAAGCTATATTATTCTACCTTTACGAGTTACTACAAGCTGAATCAAAAATTACTTCTGGTCTCTCAGCTGACTTACACACTGAACTTCACTGTCCTCTATAATATTGTATAAGGAAAAGAGGGCTAGGATATCCTTGAAGTAATAAAGATAAGATGGGAATAGCAGTGGTGGATGATTCATTCAAGTCCTTGTTCCAGTTCAGGAGAAGCTCTCACCATGAGCTCCTGAGTCAAGGAGGTTCGGGAACGCTCTTTACACTCCATGATACACTGAGGGGTGCCATAAGGTAGGACCTTCACACATTTTATGATATTGATTCCACTTTACTTCATAAGAAAGTTTGGGAAAGTTTTTTTTCACTTTTGTATCAGGATAATGCACCACCGGCTATAAGTAATGTCCATGGCCCATCTTCTGGCATCTTTCTATACAAAGTTTTAATACTTTATTAGTTATACTTCTGAGACCTAGTCTGACCATAGACATAAACTCTGACAATACTTAAGTTCTAGCCATTAATATGCAAATGTTTTCAGACCACATGTTACATATTTAATAATAAGCAGTAAGGTGTCCCCTTTTTTGGTGTAGAGACCTTTGCTGTAGGGCCAGTTTTCATAAGTCGTCATAAGCTAAACGGTTATTTGACTACAGCAACTTATTTTTGTAAAGTAATGGAATATCAGAACAAAAAAAAGGTAAATTAAGCAATATTCTTAAGTTTGACATGGGCTCAGGCCCTATCCATGTGGGGGGCGGGCTACATTAGGCTATATAATAATAATTCTTTATCTATATAGTGCACACAGATTACGCAGCGCTGTACAAAGCTTGCCAAATCAGTCCCTGTCCCCATGGGGCTCACAATCTAATCAACCTACCAGTATGTTTTGGAGTGTGGGAGGAAAGTGCAGGACCCGGAGGAAATCCACGCAAACACAGAGAGAACATACATACTCTTTGCAGATGTTGGCCTTGGGACTTGAACCCAGGTCCCCAGCGCTGCAAGGCTGTAGAGCTAACCATTAAGCCACCATGCTGCCACGATAAGGAATCCATGGGGGGTGAGGGGGACTGTATCTAATGAATTCATAGGGGGTGAGGGAAGCTGTACATAAAATAACCAAAAGGGGGCTGTTTGGTATGATATACTATGGAATATTTTTGGGAACAGGGGACCGTTAGTTTCTGAATTTTTAATGCCGCCATGTGAGTTCACTGCAAATGGATCTACAGAGGCTCCGTCGCCCAGGGGCCTACTGAAACCTGGAACCGACCCTGCAACTCAGCACAGCAAATAAGAGATTCAGGATGCAGAAAGAAAAAGCAGCTGAAAAAAGATAATTCCTAGTCAAATAATTTAGCTGCATTCATTCGGGTCTACAGTGAGGTGCATCTCTGGGAGGTGTAACCAGCATTTTCCATGTGGATATGTCATGATTTAATTTTCATTTCTTCAGGCATTTAAATATTAAGGCATAAGGCTGCAAAAAAGCTATGGCTTAATCTTTGTCTGTGATAACCATGATGATTTCCATCAACCAGTTCTTAGATTTTTCTAGCAGCAATAATTAGTTCAGGCAATACAATCTTTTTATATGGAATGGAGAGTATCTTCTATTATGTCACTGTCCCAAATAGCTAATGAAAATAGTAGTTTAATGGCACATATAGACAACAAACAACTCTTCTCATTCCATTCGTTCTCTGACTCTAATCATCCCAATCTCGTCCGAATCATCACAATCGCACCCCGCGCCCGGATAACAGAAGCAATTATTCCACAATAGCGCCAGCCATTAGCTCTTTAACCTCTATTTCAGGCTTTGATACTTATTAACAAGTCATATGCCTGCAATGCTCAGGTTTTATTTCCACCACCGGAGTCTTAAGAATTAGACTTTATTACCAGCAAATGAAACCTTATTGATGTGGCTCCAAAGGGAGGAAAACAAAGGTGCACAGTCTGAGTGATTACACAGTCAGTATAGTCAAGAATGTCATTTTTTCCCAATTCTTTATACATGTATAGTAACAGTAGTCCGATGACAATGCCCTGTGCCGCTATTCACTTACATTGTACGCCCAACTTGCTGAATGTGTCGCTTCCCCGCTCAGGTCCGCCGGAGTTCACCATTTTCCTCCCGGTGCATGAAAGAGCTTGGCTTGCGACAAAAAATTGCTCGATTGTGCCAACATCCGATCGCGTGTGACACAATAGCCTTTTAAATGCGGCTCAAATCCGAAATCCAAATATCCAACGTTTTTGCGCCCCATAGTGCCGGTATCTTCATGCAGCTGGATCATGACGGTGCGTTCCCATGTTCAGTTTTTCTGATGCAGTTTTTGCAGGCAAAAGCAGGTGTGGATCATATTAGGGGAGAACATATTACTAAGAAGTGCTACTCCACCTCTCTTTCTCACTTCGCTCCTGGTTTGGACACCAAAAACTGCATCTGAAAAACTGAACTGGGAATGCACCCTCAGGTTACAAGGGTCTCATGAAGCTATCACAATTTCCTACATCTCCAGGGCTTCAGGCGCTCAATACTTTACTCATCTTCTACCAGATATCCAGTCACCAACACCTCTTAGGCCACGTTTCTGGTATTCTTGTACTACTTCACAGTCAGGGACAAGTCCCCCCAGCTTCTCCTACTTTAGCTACTGCCTTACCACCCACCCTTAATCTGTCAAGTCTCTCCCATTGGGCAGCCGTCACATTGGGTTAACTCCTCTTTCATGCCTTACACAATTCTAGCCAAGGCTTTACATTGTCCATGGTGATCTTAACCTTGGGTGTTGCTGATGGACCATGTTACAGGGGACATTATTCATAACTGGACCCTCTGCTCTATTATTATATATATATTACATATAGTGTAAATGGATACAGTATATACTGACCACAGTCACTGATATTCTGTGGTGAGATGTCAGTGTGTACTGAAGCCATTGGGTCATTAACATATCAAAAGGCTTTGAACAGTAAGAAGCCACCATGATCCAGGTGTGAGATTCCCTGCACACTACTGGGGTCTATCCTGAGAGGGTCTTAGGGGGGAGTTATAAGGGGGTGGGCAGAAACTACACAAAGGGATATTTAAGGTGGAAGAAGCAGAAATCAAGTCTCTTGCTTCCTGGCCCCCCACCTGGATGAATAGCACTTACCTAAGGAACCAGGTCATATATTGTGTGTGCTTTCTGTGTATGTATATAACTTTATAAGAGTAATTATAACATAGTACTTATTATAACATAGTAGACTTTATACGTGTACCTATAGATATTCCAGGTGTTATGTGTTTTACCATATATATACATAGCTAAGTGTTTACAGTGAGTGTGTATATATTAGTGTAACTACATGTACATCCTGTATCCCATTCACACGTGGATCTGTGCCCTGCACGTGTATTGGAGTAGATATATAGATGCTATTGTGCATGAGTCTCTATATGTACATGTATATGGTCAGGTACTGGATGTGACTACTGCTTCAGGGTATATCCAGGAGCGGCTGTAGTGTTAGAATATATTGTATATACATACACATTACTGGATCCAAAAGGGGTCAGGAAAAGAGGTTTGTGTGTAGTTGTGTTCTCTATGTATTTTGTATTGTATTGTATATAGTTACTTTGTCACATGTATGTTGTTAGTAAAGTCTTTTTGTATATAAGTATCTGCGAGGGTTGTATGTTATTCCTGTGATATATGAAGGACTGGAGTAGGTGCTTATGGTAAATAGCACAGACTAAGGGGCTGGACAGAACCACTGAAGCCTAGAGGAACTGAATAGAAACCCAATCCCCAACCCCCCTTTATCAGACCACAACACAAGTTTCTAGCTCAAGTTCTTGTGCCTCCTATGGCCGTCCATATGGCAATGGTTGAATTGGCATGGTATTTTAGCTATAATTTTTGTAACTCTTTGGCATAGGTTATATGTAAATGTGCCCAGGATTCTGAGCTCTGTCTACTTCTTAAAACATATATGGTGGAAGCAGCAGAGGTTAAAAGGTTATAAAATATAACAAGGGCCAATGCACAAAAGGATTTTGGTGCCATGAAGTGGAGTGTGTGGAACTACTGTACATGTGTATGCCTGGACTGGTAGAATTACTTATGACAAGTAGGAAACTATTAGGAAAGTTTACTTTTTAGACACAATGGGGCACATTTACTATGGGTCCGCACACCGCATTTCCGTCGGGTTTCCCGACTATTTCCAATTTGCACCGCATTTAACAGAGGTTTTTGGCGCACGCGATCAGATTTTGGCACAATCCCGAAGACTTTCATGCGACACAAATCGGGGGTGTGGCGGTCAGACAACCCGACTAATTCAGACTAAGTGCAGGATTTAAAATTCAAATTGTGTCGCAAGACATGCACTCACATACACCGGGAAGAAGAAGGTGAACTCCGGCGGACCTCAGTGGGGAAACAAAACATGCAGGATCTCGGGCGCACGATCTTAGTGAATCACACTGGACTTCATCCTCGTTGGACAACGCACTTCGGGGATCGCGACAAGACCTGGTAAGTAAATGTGCCCCAGTGATTCTAGTGCACAATCACCTACCATATATTCACCACAGAGAATTTGTATTACTTGTGGTTGAGCTGCTGTTGCTCCTTTATACTTAATTTCATCATATATCTCAATATGAAAAATTTCCTTGTGGCAAAAGTTCTATGACAGAAGCTCTTAAAATGACTGAGCTCCTCTGTATGGAGCACACCATGACCATTGTGTCGGGCTGTCTGCCTCATTATACTAATATTTCATTACATTCTATCTGAAGATCAGTAAGTTAGTGTGACATGAATATAACTAAAGGGCTTTTGCAGTCTATAACTGTAAATGTGATGTTCTTCTGTCTTTCCTTTTGTAGATTGTAAATTGGTGGCACCGTGACATTCCAGGAAAATGGGAAAGCAGAAGACTTTTACCAACCTAGAAGTGGCTCTCATTGTGCTCACAGTGTTACTCTTCTGCATTTCCATAGGATTTATAACAATGCTATTTATCCTGGAAAACACAGTGAAAAAAGATAGTAAGTTCAAACATTGAATTACTGCTCATCATGTGCATTTACATGGGAAAAAATAGAATATCAGCTCTGTCTCCTTGCTTTGTAAGGGTAATGTACTGGGTTAAGGCCTGTAGTTACGTCACAGTACTGGGATAATATACACAGTGATATCACAATACAGGAATAATACACACAGCAATGTCACAATACATAGATACAGTGATGTCAGGGCTGTGGAGATTGTAGCCCTAACTTCCAACTCCGACATTGAATCCCCAATTTCTCTGACTTCGACTCTAACTCCACAAAAATGGTGACCGGCCCCAACTCCACAGCCCTGTTTTCCTAGTCACTGTAGCAGTTCTAAGATCAGTGCAGGCTTTCCTTCTCAGTGCCTTATTCCTTTGATCTGTATCTGGAGCTTTACTACTGAGCATGTACATAAAGTGCAGCCACGTTCAGCTCAACTAAAAGGTTGGAACATGGATGTACATCCAACGGCCGACTGGCCACATGCGGCATGTCAAGCCTCGAGCTGTGTCCTTCACCCTGCAGACAGGTAGAGTCCAATAAGCTTCAATAACTGATGGAAGCGTTCATCGGTGCAGGAGGCTGGGTAGGGGTGTGGGCAGCTAAGAAGTTATCACTGCTCCAGGGTCCTCACAGCTCCCACTCTGCTCTCTGTCTTGACCCCTGACTGGTTAAATTCACTGATATCAGGACCCAAAGCAGAGCAACCCCAGGAGCAGGAGAAAGCTTGGTAAGTACATGTCAGCCAGTACTGCTTCCAGGTCCTCTTTTGCTTCTGGCACAGTTCTGCTCTGGGTCCCAATACTGGTGCATAACCAGTGTGGGACATGGAGGAGAGAAGAAGCTGCAGTGTGGTACAAAGAGGAGAAAAGGAGCCAGGATAGAAGAGTATTTCTGTTTCTTTTTGTCTGCTCTGGGGTTCTCCGTTATAATTAGTTATCTGCTCTGGGGGTCCCCAGAATTATTAGTTGGCTGCTCTGGGGTGTCCAGTATTATTATTATCTGCTCTGGGTTCTCCACTATTATTGTCTGCTCTGAATGCACTATTTGGTTGCTGGGGTGGTATTTAATGCTGCACTGTAGTTAATCAAGGGTGCTGGCTACTTAAATTACAACAATTGTTGAAAGCTGAGCTACACTTTAACCTTATCTATTCTATATTTTTAGAAATATTATGATTTACTTTATGTTTTCACAGGTTCAACCACAACAATAGCACCAGCACATTCATCAGCATCATTGCCACCATCATCAGCACCACAAACAACCAGAAAACCTCTTGAAACAACCACTGATGGTCACCCTAATGCCTATCTCGTTGGGGCAGGAAGAGCAGATTGCACCGGCCTGTTGGGAGATGTTCCTTTGGTATACGACTTCTTTTTGTAACCGTTTGTGAATATTGATTATATAATTAAACATGTAACCTAATGTAGCATTTGCTCTGTATGATTGTGATTGACTTCTGTGGGTGACATTGATGGATCTACTATATGAGAGTCTCCTTATCCAGAGACAAGCAGAATTCGACAAAGATCAGTATTACTCATTCATATGTATATCATCACCATGTTCTGCTTCCTTATTATCGTCTTAGTACTGACCATTTCTTGTCTCTCGCCAGATGGGCTATGCCAGTGGTGATCAACTGGCCGGAGGACTACACACACGACAATACAGTCGAGCTTTCATTGTAGCGGAACCGAATAATAACAAAAGAGTGGTGTTTGTAAGCGCTGACATAGGAATGGTTTCCCAAAGGGTCAGACTGGAGGTTTGTATACATACGAGCCAAACAACTTGTATCCTTGTCAGAGATGATTGAATCTATTTCTCAATTCCGTACAAATATGGTGATTTTCAGGAACCGAATCAAATCTTATTTTTTGGATTCACTTTCAACAAATTTTGGAATTGGCTTTCAACAAATATTGAATATACAATAATAAGTCTAAGAGATTGATTATTATGTCCATGGATTTCAATTGACTTTTGATAGTTTCTGTTCTCGCCCATTTGCACCATGTCCGATAGGCTTCCGTTATTATCATTAAAGTAAAAACTGCAAATTTAAACATTTGTAAAAAATTAACTAAATGAGATAAGTAGAGATGAACGGACCAGAACTTTCAGGTGTCTACCTGGCTAATTACAGACATGACTAGTTGCTAGTGACTTAAAGCTGCCTGATGGGAGGGTTAGGCGGAGCTGCCAAATGTAGAGTGCCTAACCCAAATTTCACGTCCGCTCATCATAAGATATTTATTGATAAAAGATCTGCGTTTTAGAGGACTAGATCATTAGGACCAATTTCCAGGCACAAATAGATTTAAACCAGAATCTCACAAAAATTTGGCTTATCTCTTATCCACATGACAAAATGAATAGCCTCCATAATTGTTCTGCAATACAGGCAGTCCCCGGGTTACATACAAGATAGGGTCTGTAGGTTTGTTCTTATGTTGAATTTGTATGTAAGTCGGAACTGTATATTTTATCATTGTAATCCCAGCCAGAACTTTTTTGGTCTCTGTGACAATTGGATTTTAAAAATGTTGGGTTGTCATAAGAATCAGGATTGACAATAAAGCTTCATTACAGACACCTGTGATAACTGTTATAGATGTTTATTGTAGCCTAGGACTAAAGTAGAATAAATTACCAATATCCAAAGGTCCGTTTGTAACTAGGGGTCATATGTAAGTCGAGTGTTCTTAAGTAGGGGACCGCCTGTAGATAAAACTGGACCATATGTTCAAACAGGGAAAAAAATACAGAACTGTAGTTGCAGAGCATATGGAAAAACATGAATCCCTATCATAAACCATGTATTCTTTTCTGAAGGTCATGCAGAAGCTGAAGAGCAAGTATGGAGATCTCTACAGACAGGACAATGTCATATTAAGCGGGACGCACACACATTCAGGACCTGCTGGATATTTTCAGTACACAATCTTCAGGCTGACGAGCAAAGGATTTAGCCGAGAGGCCACGGATGCCATAGTAAATGGTATTGTCAAGGTACATTCAGCAATAGCCGACTCTGGGGTTTTGCTATAAGATACAGTTTAGATATTACTTATCAGATTGTAGCTCTGTTTCTCAAGTATTTTGTCTCCTTGAATACAGAGCATTGACATTGCACACACAAGTATGAAAAGAGGACGAGTCTTTGTCAACAGAGGTGTCCTTGATAGAAGCCATATCAACAGAAGCCCTTCCTCCTATCTCCAGAACCCACAGGCAGAGCGAGACAGGTAATGGGATCACAGTAAAATCCGTACTGCAAGAAATTGTTGCCACATTCCAAATCATCCTTGTGTAGACTTTCCAGGTGAGAAATCTTCCATTAGGAATGTTGAGGTTATCTCTACCTGATGCCTCATTGCAGAAAAAAACAGGTGCATATGCAGTGCGCCTGGGGAAGCCATAGGCACCAGACCTTCAAGGTAAGTATCAGATTTTTCGGACTATAAGGCGCACTAAAAATCCTTTGATTTTCTCAGAAATCAAAGGTGCGCCTTATAGTCCAGTGCGCCTTATATATGAACCATACTTACAGACAACAGCTACTTTGAACTATGCACAGGTCTGCCACCTGCTGGTCATTCATCCTTATAATCAGGTGCGCCTTATATATGAACCTAGACGTTTTAGCAGGCATTTATTGATGGTGCACCTTATAATCTGGTGCGCCTTATAGTCCGAAAAATACTGTAGTCTTGGTACTGGGTGACTGCATAGCTTTACAGGTTGCACTGCGCATGCGTTGGAGGCTCATATGAACTTACACAGGATAGAAATTGAAGGAGTTTCGGCACTGGATTAAAAAAATCTTCAATGTTTTATTAGGTTGAAAGGGTGACTACATAAAAATTGAAGGAGTTCCGGCACTGGACTAAAAAAAATCTTCAATGTTTTCTAAGGGTACATTAAAGGGTGACTTAATACACGCAGACAAGTTGACGCGTTTCGGGCAAAAAAATACACTTTGTGAGAGCAGGTGATGCTATAACTAAGGGCATTTTTTGCCCAAACTGTGTCAGCTTGTCTACATGTATTTAGTCACCCTTTTAATGTAACCTAATAAAACATTAAAGATTTTTTTAGTCCAGTGCCGGAACTCCTTCAATTTTTGTCCTGTATTTGTTTCATTGTTGTCGGGACAACTTGGTCAATGGCACGGAACTGAAATATGATTGGCCACACAGCTACAGGGATCTCCATTTATTAGTTGACCCATTTATTAGTGGTCAACTCCAGAAAAAATTAGATTTTCCGCCTCCTTTGGCTTCTCTCCGAAATAGTCCAAGGTTGTTGTGGTGCGGAAACTCTGACACAATACGGCAAGATGGGTCCCTATGATCCTCCGATACATGTGCAGTGTGGTTTGCAACGCTGAATACAGTACTCAATTCACTGCGCAGTCGCCCAGTATGCAGGGCTTGACCAGTGAAGCATTGTTAACCTTGACTCATGAGAATCATTTATTTATGATTTTCATTCAATTTTATCCTTTTAGACAAAATCCTAATTTTAAAATATTTCTCATAACTACTACAGGTCCCTTTGCCCCCTAAAAACACCTGTATATAAAAATACAAATACCGTATTTTCCGGGCAATAAGGCGCACCGGACTATAAGACACATTACTAATACAGGTCTTATATATGGAATAATTCCATATATAAGGCGCACCGGACTATAAGGCGCAGGGTCCGGGGGCGTGGCTTGCAACCCGAGCAGAGAGGTCGCAACCAGCGACTCTCCACAGACCCGGCAAGAGGTGAGCGGTCTCCCCAGGGAGATGGGGAAGGGGTCCGTTCAGGTGGAGGAGGGCAGCGGACCCTACTTACATAGGTCCCCGCTACCGGAGATAGCAGATCTCCAGCGGGAACTGCAGAAGTTGGTTCACGCTATGGCGCCTGTTGTTTGTGCCGCGTGGTCTGCAGTTCCCGCTGGAGATCTGCTGTCTCCGGTCTCCGGTAGCGGGGACCTATGTAAGTAGGGTCCGCTGCCCTCCTCCAGTCACTGCCCTCCTCCATACATAGGGCGCACCGGACTATAAGGCGCACTTTGGATTTCTAAGGAAATCTTAGGTTTTTATGTGCGCCTTATAGTCCAGAAAATACGGTATGTTTTACCAAACTTGCCAAATCTATGGGAACTTTGTGAGGATATAGATCTGTATACAGGCAGTTTGTTCTTAAATTGAATTTGTATGTAAGTCGGAACTGTATATTTTATAATTGTAACTCCGGCCAAATTATTTTTGTCTCTTTGACAATTGGATTTTAAAAATGTTGGATTGTCGTCAGAACCAGGATTAACAATAAAGCTTCATTACAGAGTCCTGTGATAACTGTTATAGATGCTTATTGTAAGCTAAGGCTAAAGTACAGTAAGTTACCAATTACCATAGGTCCGTTTGTAACTAGGGGTCGTCTGTAAATCGGGTGTTCTTAAGTAGGGGACTCCCTGTATTTAGATTGTATTTTATTGTACAGGCAGTTTCCTACTTAAGAACACCCGACTTACAGATGACCCCTAGTTAAAAACTGACCCCTGTGCCCACTGTGACCTCTGGTGACCTCTCTGGATGCTTTACTGTAGTCCTAGGCTGTAATGATCAGCTGTAAGGTGTCTGTAATGAAGCTTTATTGATAATCCTTGGTACAATTATGGCAAAAAAATTTGAAACTCCAATTGTCAACTCCAATTTTGTCTGGATCTACAGTTATAAAAAATATACAGTTTCTACTTACATACAAATTCAACTTAAGAACAAACCAATGGAACCTATCTTGTATGTAACCCGGGGACTGCCTGTATTTTATATACAAATAGAACATGGCAAAACTCCAAGTTTAAGTTTCTTCACCACCTCTTGAAATAAGCCTTCACCGTCTAATGAACTTTGTGTAAAAGTTTTGACGTGTTTCACCAATAATTTACAGTGTTCGTGAAATCTCTGTAACATTATTATTCATTTGTACATAAACAATTACTTGTGCTGGAGGCAGAACTAGCGTATACAGGCAGTCCCCATGTTACGTACAAGATCGGTTCTGTAGGTTTGTCCTTAAGTTGAATTTGTATCTAAGTCGGAACTGTATATTTTACAATTGTAACACCAGCCAGAATTTTTTTTGGTCTCTGTGACAATTGGATTTTAAATTTTGGATTCTCATAAGAACCTGGATTAACAATAAATCTTCATTGCAGACACCTGTGATAACCGTTATATCTGGTTATTGTAGCCTAAGACAAAAGTACATTTAATTACCAACATCCAGAGGGCAGTTTGTAACTAGGGGTCGTATGTAAGTCGGATGTTCTTAAGTAGGGGACTGCCTGTACTCTGGTTAAGAACTTGGATTTATGTATTGCCTGTCTATTTTCGTACCATATCTAAATCCCCAACTTTGTGAGCAATCTTTACGATGAACCAGGGGTATGATACGAGAACGCTGAGAGCTTCGGGAGAGAGAGGTTCAATCAACTGGTAAATTAACTTTCACTGGCAAATAGAAAAAGCACTCCGAAGTAATTACATAAGTGAGAAATATGGTATGTGAAGTGTACGATAAGGGCCCATAACATCCATCTGCTGGCGCTCGGCTCTGATCTGCAATTTCGGCTGTGGATTTCTTACATTGGCCATAGTAGAGGTCACTTATAGGATACATAGTGATAACGGTGACCTTGTCATATTGCAGGTCACACACCTGCAACAACGGTGAGCACAGCAAATCCACCAAATTGCTTGTATAATGCTTCAATTTCTGCTATAATATGACTTAACTTTTTAAAGCAAATCTAGCACTGGTATATTGCTGTATTGATGCTTAAAGGAACACTGCAGTTAAAGCAAATTCAATGAATTATACATGGTGCAGGGCCTGAAGGGAGGAGCAGGACTCATTTTCATTGTATTCCTAGAACGTGGAGTCCTGCTCCTCCCTTCAGGCCCTGTACAAGCTATAACTCAATGAATCAGCTGTGATTGGATTGTTCTTTAAATGCTGATGGGTATCTCCCGGCATGGTGAATACAGCTATAAGTTTATTAGGAGCTCTGCAGCTGTAATTGTTAAAAATAGTTGTTAAAAATTAACTATAAACTTTATATAGATTAAGGGAAAGAGCTCTGGGGGCATCACCAGAGCCCCTCCACTGTCCAGGTCTCCTGCTCTTCTCCCCCTCCTCCCTCTGTACTCTTCCCCTCTCACTGCCTGCTGTAATCTTCAGACAGCAAATACTCTGGGGCAGACTGCAGAGGGATTAAAGGCATAAAATTATCTTTTAACCAAAAAAACAGGAGCAGGGCTCCCTGCGCCATAACTGTTCCTCTGGTTCCACTGTATGTAGAAATGGCAGGTGATGACATCATGTGAAGTTGTCATCTCTGCCTTAGGCTTTACTGCTACATACAACAGAAGAGAGGAGCTGCGGGGAACAGGGAAAGGTGAGTTTTTACTGTGGGGGCACAATAGGAGGTGGAGCTGCTTGGGGAAAGGGCATTATAAGAGGGGGGAAATGCTGGGGGGCACTATAAGCAAGGGGGGGTAGCGCTATAAGAGGGAGAACTGCTAGGGTGGGCACTATAAGAGGGTGTAACTGCGGGGGCAGCACTATAAGAGGGGTAACTGCTGGGGAAGACACTATTGGAGGGGGAACTACTGGAGGACACCATAAGAGGGGTAACTGCCAGGGGGCACTATAAGAGGGGGGACTGCTGGAGGATGCACTATAAGCGAGGGAGCTTCTGGGGGGCTTTAATACCATATGAGGGGGAACAAGGGGCACAATGCCATAGGGGCTAGAATGTGTCAGGGAGCGGAGGGTATTCATTCTGAGTTGGATGCTGATATTTGTGTATAGCAAGAGACCTGCCATCTAAGCTGAGATTGCTGAAAATCTGGTGCAGAGCTGACCATGGCACTTTTTAGGCGAGATTTTATTGTTGATAGTTGTACTACTACGGTACAACAAAGCATAAAAAATGTGGCACCCTGGTTTGCTGGAATACATCTGCTATCTTAGTAACTTCTCAATAAACTTTGCATAAGTCTATAGTAGTAGTAACCTGAACCCAAATTTAAAAAGATTGCCACTGGCAAAGTTGCCGGAGGCTCTCAAATGGCTGTGGCCACCCATTTTCTAGCACTTACATGCCTGTAGTGGTGCACACCGCCATTTTTTGGGGGGGGGGGGTTGTTGCTCCCCATGTCGTCATCGGGGAGCAGTGATCCAAAATGGCAAGTTAGTGCTGACTTTGCCAGAGGCATTTAAAGAGTTTGGCAGGTGGTTGAGCCAAACACAGACCTCGACTTCTAATTTTGTGGTACAGATCCGCTCAACAGGTCGGAATATCATCATAATTCAAGCCTTGTAGGGCAAGTCACAATAAGTTAGTGGATCACGAGCCACAATTTGGGGCTCAGTATTATCAGGCGTGAAGATAGCAGAAAGGGCAAACTGATCGCAAGTGCTAGCAATAATCTAGCATGTACGATTATTTCAGGTCTTCTACACCACTGACATGTCACAGAACCCGCGATAAATACCCCCCATTGAGTGGGTGAGCAGTTTTCTGATTCTTAAAAATCTTACTTGTGTCTTACTATATGCAGGTACCAATTTAACACAGACAGAGATATGGTGATAATGAAGATGGTGGACATGAATGGTCAGGAAGTGGGACTTGTCAGGTAATCACAGAATACATGTTAGCTATAATATCTATCGATCACGTACAGTATCTATTTCATATCTATCCATCTATCTATCCTTCTAATTATCTATCCATCTCTCCCACGTAATACACAAAATATACATCCCATAGAGAAAAAGTAACCACCTGAATATTCTGCCCTTGTATTTGCAGTTGGTTTGCGGTACACGCAGTCAGCATGCCCAATACTAACCACCTGATAAGTAGTGACAATTTGGGCTATGCCTCTTACTTGTTCGAACAGGCCAAGAACCAGGGATCCCTCCCTGGAGAGGTAATATTTCTACTGAACTACAACTTAAAAATCATCTCGAAAGTTGCACAAGTGATCATTGAACATCATAAAAATAATAGCAGAACTTATGAAAGAAAGAACTAGAGCACTGAAGTCATAGCCTGAATAGCCAAGTCCAAAACGTACATTTTTAGTGGCTACAATTGACTTTTCTACCTATGACAATATAAGTTTGAGTGATTTTACTGTTTACAGTTAACACAGGGAAAACTTTTGTCTTAAAATGTGTTAAATTTATTGCAGCAAAAGACTCGTTTTACACCACTTCTCGTTTGACTTTTTTGGCTTTTGAGACATCTTAAAGTGAACCAGGGCATTTTTAGCTGGTGACAGGTTCCAATAGCCTCAGCTGTACTGATTTTAGAAATGTTTTTGTCAGCATTCTGAATTATTTCAGTAGATTAAATGCACATTGCATGGCTCCCTGCCAGCAGCATGTGGTGAGTCCCAGCTGCAGTCAGTTGGTGCCTGTGTCAGCCTCCTCTCCTCCCAGCTCATGCATTCCCCTTCCTCCTCCCCACTTCCTGTCATCTATATTGAGAAGACAGGGGAGGGTGATGGTTTGAGAAGAGGAAGAATGCACAAGGAGACACAGGTACACACGGTGCAGCTTCCCCTCCTCAGGGACTCACTAGAAGCTGCTGGCAGGGAGCCAGGTAGTGTGAAATTTACTTAAATAAACTACTGAAATAATTCAAAATTATGACAAAGGCACCACATGGGCTATTAAAACCTGTCACTAGCTAAAAATGACATTCCTAGTGACAAGTTTGCTTTAAGCCCAGTCTCCAGTATTCTTGCACATATTCTATAGGGGGCTTTGTCCATAAACTTATTACAGCTTTGTATTGCGTCATATATACCATTAAATGTAGTTATGTTTCCACAGGGATCATTTGTAGCTGCTTTTGCCTCATCAAACCTTGGAGATGTAACACCAAATACCAAAGGTCCTCACTGCACAGATACCGGTCTGCCATGTGAAAACCCGTGCAGCACCTGCCCAGTAGGAGGGGTATGGAACCTTTTTGTTATTACATGTATCTAATTGTATTTATAGTGGTTGTAAGAGAATCCATGTCATTCACATGAACATCTGTAATAACAGACAAAGCTTATACTCAAGGATAGTGCCGTTCCAGATTCTTTTATCTTCTCTACACAACCTTTCAGCGATGCCAGTTTCAGTTGTTGTAGTTGTTTTTGTAAAATAATAGTTCAGGTAAATGGAAAAAACTGTAAAATGTTTTTTTTTTTTTAATGATCTCTTATCAGTCCTTTCCTGTCTGCTAAACTGCTCATTACACAGCTCAGTTCTGTCTTCAGTGAAGACAATTTACACTTTTTTGGGGTAATTTATCTATGTATGTGCTCTTGAATACTGGAGTGTTTCTTGGGCAGGTTTTGTGTTGTTTTTTTGTGCACATGCAACTCATAAGGCAGAGAAATCCTGGACTGTTCTCTTTAAGGAGCATTTTGATATATTTAGAATTTTGACAATTCCAAAATCTTTCACAACTGAGGAAAATGAGAGAGTCAAAGATACAGACACAAGCTGCAACAGAGAACGGTGAGTGTTAAGGAAATCTACCATCAACATGGAGCATGATAAACCAGGGACACTTACTCATAGACCCAGGCACCGTGACTGCGGTAATCTTCTTATATTTGTTATCCATGGCCTCCTTCCTTCTAAAATCAACTTTTAAAATTATGCTAATTAGCCTACGCTAGCCTTCTGTGATCTGACTTTACAGGTTGTTACACTGTCTCACCCCCCCTTCTCTTTTAGCACTTTTACAGTGAGCACTTCCTGCTTCCTGCTCACTGCACATGTGCTGAGGAAGCAGGGGGAAGGTGAGACTGTGTAACATCCTGTAAAGCCAGATCACAGAGGGGCTACAGTACCCACTCAGGCAAATAAGTATAATTTTTAAGTTTTTAAAGTTGATTTTAAAGTTGATGTTAGAAGTAAGGAAGCCATGGATGCGTCACGGTGCGCCGAGTAAGTGCCCCTGATTTATCATACTTACCGGTAATTTTGATGGTAGATTTCCTTTTAAAATATGTAGAAACAGATATGAAGCTTTGCTCTATTGTCCAACTAAACTCAGTGAGCCGGGAAATCAATAGGTATAAACATCATAACAATTACATTGATTTTCAGGCTAATGTAGCTTTTTTTTGCTATGCGAAGGTTCTGTCATTTCATGGTTGTGGAAATTGGTATGAAATGTAATTTATTTAGGGGATGTGAATACAGGGATGTTTGTATATTGACTATTTTTTAAATCTACAAAAAGATTGGTCCTTAGAGAGATGAAGCAATGGAAAAGTTATATCAGAGCTTTCTGGAGAAAAGTGAATATAAATCCTCATGTAGCAAATTGTATTAAATAAGAATATGAAGATGTAGTTAGAAGCCAATAAATCAGTTTCATGATATTAATGTATCAAGGTAATGAGAAACTGCTCCCCCTGTCCTCCAGGTCGGCAGGGTGTCACAGATGTTGAACCCTCAACTTGGCAGAATATTATAATGTAATGTCAGATCAATATAAAAATGTTCAGGTTCCGGAGTCTGTGTACCATTTACGCAGGCATTGTTAATTATAATTTTATTGGGGAAATAAAAAAAAAAAATTTGTATCACCATAAAAAATTACATTTTAAAGTTGATATTATTAATTCTGAAATAAGATATACCGTATATACTCGAGTATAAGCCGACCCGAGTATAAGCCGAGACCCCTAATTTTACCACCAAAAACTGGGAAAACCTATTGACTCGAGTATAAGCCGAGGGTGTAGGATACAGCCAGCCCCCATGTAGTATAGAGCCAGCCCCAAGTAGTATACAGCCAGCCCCCATATAGTATACAGCCAGCCCCCATATAGTATACAGCCAGCCCCCATATAGTATACAGCCAGCCCCAAGTAGTATACAACCAGCCCCCATGTAGTATACAGCCAGCCCCCATGTAGTATACACGAGCCTCCATGTTGTATACAGCCAGCCCCATGTAGTATACAGCCAGCCCCAAGTAGTATACAGCCAGCCCCCTATAGTATACAGCCAGCCCCCTATAGTATACAGCCAGCCCCCTATAATATACAGCCAGCCCCCATGTAGTATACAGCCAGCCCCCATGTAGTATACAGCCAGCCCCCATGTTGTATACAGCCAGCCCCCATGTTGTACACAGCCAGCCCCCATGTAGTATACAGCCAGCCCCATTGTTGTATACAGCCAGCCCCCATGTTGTATAGAGCCAGCCCCCACGTAGTATACAGCCAGCCCCCTGCCAAGCGCATAAATAATAAAAAAACGTAATACTCACCCTCTGGTGTCCGGATCGTTGGCGCGGGTCCCGATCTTCAGCGCGAGGCCCCCGATCTTCGGCATGGGTTCCAGCGGCTCCTCTTTTCTCTTCTTTCTTCTTTCTTATGTAGCCGGCAAATCACGTCCATACGATCTGCCGGTGGGCGCGCACTATGATGCGGCGGTGTCGCTGCTGCTGATGTCATCAGCCGTGACACAGCCGCATCATAGTGCGCGCCCGCTGGCAGATCGCATGGAAATGACTCTGCTGGCTAGAGAAGAAAGAAGAGGAGCCGCCGGGACCCGCGCCGAAGATCGGGAGCCTCATGCTGAAGATCGGGACCCGTGCCAACGATCCGGACACCGGAGGGCGAGTATTAATTTTTTTATTTTTTACTTGACTTATGTATGAGTGTACTTGAGGTGAGTGCTGAAAAACTCGGCTTATACACAAGTATATACAGTACCTTTTACATGATTGAATTACTCTAATTTTGTAATTTTTGTTTTATCCAAGTAAAGGTCACAACATGTGTTTCAACTGGTCCTGGAGACAACATGTTTGAAAGCACAAGAATAATTGGAGAGCAAATATTTGAGAAAGCCATGGTAGGTTGATTTTACCCTTTTAGTAGAAAACAAGTACAGGCAGTCCCACGACTTAAGAACACCCGACTTACAGACGACTCCTAGTTACTAACAGACGTCTGGTAATTGGTAATTTGCTGTACTTTAGCCTTAGGCTACAATAAACATCCATATCAGTTATCACAGGTGTCTGCAATTAAACTTTATTGTTACTCTTGGTTCTTATGAAAACCCAACATTTTTAAAATCCAATTGTCACAGAGACCTAAAATTTTTTGTCTGGGGTTACAATCATAAACACAGTCATTCCAACTTACATACAAATTCAACTTTAGAAGGAACCTATCCTGTACTAAACCCATGGACTGCCTGTACATAGTACACATAAAAAAAAATGAAAATCATATACAGTATTTTTCGGACTATAAGGTGCACCAGATTATAAGGCGCATCTGATTATAAGGATGAATGACCAGCAGGTGGCAGACCTGTGCACAGTTCAAGGCAGCTGTTGTCTGTAAGTACGGTTCATATATAAGGCGCACTGGACTATAAGGCGCACCTTGGATTTCTGAGAAAATCAAAGGATTTTTTGTGCGCCTTATAGACCAAAAAATACAGTATACATATATGGCATAAATCTAGACACAATTAGGTGCTGTAGAGTCATACCACCTAACATCAATGGGACCTGTGGTGGAAGGAGACCATAAGGTACACTAACTACATGCGGTCCCCTACTTAAGAACACCCAACTTACAGACAACCCCTAGTTACAAACGGACCTCTGGATATTGGTAATTTACTGTATTTTAGCTTTAGGCTACAATAAACAGATATAACAGTTATCACAGGCGTCTGTACTTAAGCTTTAGTGTTCTAATGACAATCCAACATTTTTAAAATCCAATTATCACAGAGACCAAAAAAATTCTCTGGGGTTACAATTATAAAGTAGACAGTTCCGACTTACATACAAATTCAACTTAAGAACAAACCTACAGAACCTATCTTGTATGTAACCCGGGGACTGCCTGTACATACAGATTATACTGAAATTTTTATCAGTATCAGAAATCAGAAATTTTTACAATATCAGTATGTATTCATATGCGACAAGTTACTTTAATTAATTAAAGGGAACGTGTTCTAGTTAGAATATGGTTTATGGAGTTTTCTGCTTCAAAAAGCTCTGATGGCTACTTGTAGATGATATCTTCCGGTTCCGGACTAGTATACAAAGTTATGTTAAAGGGGTTTTCTATAATATGGATGCCCTGAGCGGGCCAGGGCCAGAGTGAGAAAAAACAAACACATATTTATTCATAGGGGCTCCTGTGACACTCAGGATTCTGGGTCCTACACCTGATTGGAAGTTCTGAGGGGGTCACAGGACCGGCTACATCCAAAGACTAGCCTCCTCAGACCAGGCATATCAAGGAGGAACTTTCAGTAGGGTGCAGGGCCGAAATCAAGAGTACTGGAGCAATGCAGAAAGTGAGAGCCAGAGCAGGCTATGTATGTGTTCTTTGTTTTTTTCTCACCCGACCCTCTGGAGGTTTTCCATATTCATGGAAAACCACTTTAAGGCAATGTTTATATCAGCTATTAGTTCGTTCTCTTTAGGCCCAAATTTTTTACCCCTTAAAAATACTAGCTGTTGCTTGGGATAGTAAATATAATAAAATAGAATGGGTTAACAAAAAAATATTTTATGTGTATCTTTAGATACTGTCTCTGACTGTCTCTGTCACTGATCATCTCTGTCACTGACCGTCCCTGTTTTATGAACTTTTTTGACCGTATTTGTCTTATCTGTTTCTGACCGCCTCTTTGTGTCTATGTATCAATTTCCCACAAAATTACAGCTGATCTCTGATTGGTTTCCATGGGAAATCAGAGCTCATATTAATGACCTGTGGCAGAACAGCAACCAATCACGGCTCAGCTTCCAACTGCCACAGCAGAAGCAGACAATGGCTCCTCTATATGGAGGCTAATAAGTGGATTTTGGAAAGTGCGGGATGAAAATTGTCTATGATGTTCCTTGAGTCATAGAGAGCGGCCGTGCTAAATTTGGTGATTGCTATCGCGATGGGACAGATTCCTTTAGCAGACATACATACACACATACATTCAGCTTTATATATTAGATTTGTACACTCCATTTATATACTTATATACATACAGAATATACACACATAAAGTATAAACAAATTATATACACATACATACAACATTTCCACAAATACATACAATACCATATACACTCATGCAGCATATACAGACATATGCAACATCCCCCACCGGGGCCCAGAATAACGGAGTGGCTGGGGGTTGCGTCCTAGGCATGCTGAGGTCACGATGCTTGGTATGGGGACCGGAGGGCTGTCCTACAGCCTGGCTGGTCTCCAGCAGGTGGCGTGTGCAAGAAATTGTAGAGGGAGAGACTGATGTACTGGTTCTCCCTGGGGCAACCCCTTTGTGTCTGTAGTATAAGACCCCGGATGATAGATGGGGAGCCCTTGATGGTGACAGCCGTAGCAGGAACCAGACGGAGGCAACATTGTGCAAAAATAACTTACAGTTCTTTATTCGAACCAACAGCATGCAACGGCTTAAACGATTTCTTACAGATGGTCGGATTACTGGGAGTGATCTTGGAGAGTGAACCTCAGGAGTTAGGTCACCAGCCTGGTTGCAGATGCAGGCTGGGATGTAGCTGTGTTGAAGGCTGGAAGCTGCAGCTCTAATCCTGGTTGTTCTGTTTGAGCTCACTAGAGGTGTGAGGCACACGCTGTCTCTGGTCACTCAGTGTAGAGTTGCTCCTGTGTCAGGAGCTGGTGGTCAAAAGCTGCTCAAGAGGTGAGAGCCCAGCACCAAAAACTATTTGCTCTCTAGGAGAGGTGGGTTCCAAGAACCCTTGTCTCTTCCTGTCCAGAGGTTTTGTTACTCCCTCTGGTCAGGTGGTGGCTCACTCTCCAATCACACTCCAGTTTACAATGAAGCATGTAATTGGATGATAACATTATGCAATAATATTAAATAAGATTATCCCTTGCCTATCCAGGCAGAATTTACCGCTGCAAATTACCTCTTGGTGTTCTGAATGGTACAAGGGGCTTATTCACAACCACTCCTCTGCCATGCACATTGGCAGGGGTGTTGCATATACATACAGTACCATATAAAGACATACAGCATATGCACTCGCAATATCCCAGATGCAAGGGCCCCCTGACACTGCGGGCCCCATAGCAGCTGATATGGCTGCTACAACTGTAGTTACACCCCTGATCAGAATTCTGGTAGATCTTCAGTCAATCCTTTCCATTGTCTTACAAAGCGAGCATAGTAGGTCCTAAATGATCAGGAACGTTTAAAAGGTACGTAAAGGGGGGAACATAACTGGGGTTTGTCATGATAATTTGCTCATGAATTATATACACTTTGGATTTTGAGTAGAACCTGATAATATTATATTATATCTTTGTCATTTTGATTTGTTGCTTACGTAATTTTTTTATGTGAATTCAAGGAGTTGTATAATTCATCAACCAAAGAAATGTTGACGATCGTGAACTCTGCTCACCAGTGGGTAGACATGAGTAATGTCACCGTGAAGCTTAATGACACGCACAATGTAAGTATACAATGTGTATCACACCGTTCACTTTGGTGGCCAATTGTCATCTTTCAATAGAAGGAGTCTAATATGCTAGTCTTCACATGGCTGTGAAAAATGTAGAAAAAAAAAAAATTCTATAAGCCATTGGCTTATCTGATGTCTGATCTGGTTCTAGTTTTATTGTATGAGTTTAGAAATGTTTATGGATGATTCATAATAAAGCAATGAGATATCTGCTTTGTCTTGTATCTATTAAAAGGCAACAACTTGCAAACCTGCACTTGGTTATAGCTTTGCTGCTGGGACAATTGATGGACCTGGATTGATCAATTTCACCCACGGTGAGGGAGTTCTGTGGACGTTATACTGCTTTGTTGCTGTGAATTAGATCTCAATTACTTACAAATCCCATATAGCTACTTGTGTACTGTATGGACATCATATATGATTGATGCAGTGATATTTAAATTTCAAGGGGCTCTTCAAAGTCATGGATGCAGGATTATTCATATCTAGTACAAGTAAAATATGTATTTGTAAAATATCCCATTGCCTTACGAAAAGTGGAGGTAAATATATCTAGGATCACTGAAAATAAACTGTATGCAGCATCCTTAACCGTAGCCTGGAGACGTGGAGGTGATAACGTATTTCAACATTTTTCTTTTCCACCCAGGAATGACTGAGGGGGAACCATTCTGGGATGCTATACGGGATTTACTATTTGGCGTTCCATCAAATGAGACTACCAAATGTCACCAGCCCAAACCCATCCTGTTGAACACTGGAGAGGTGCATATGATAAAACTTTGCCAACATTTTCTATCTTCAATTTTTCAAATGACAAAGTCCCATTTTGCATAAAATTCAGACTATAAAACTATGGACATAAATGGTCATTTTATATGTATAGTCTATGTGAATATTCGGTGGATGCTCATTCTAACCAATCCAACAAGGATGCACCTTGATCCTGGTGTCTGAGGTGCCAACAGTCCTTCTGTTTCCTAGAAATGTAGCAGGTCCGTACATGACTTTGTGGAGGAGCAGTTGGGCAGGGAGGTTTCTGCAATTACAGCTTTGCCCAGGGAACCAGGAGAATGTTCTAGAGCAGTGATGGCGAACCTTTTAGTGGCCGAGTGCCCAAACTGAACCCAACTCCCCCTTATTTATTGCGAGGTGCCAACCAAAAATTAAAGCAGTAACTTATTGCTCCCTGTTCAACAACTTGATATTTGCCTCCTGCGGAGAGCAACAAGGTAGAAAGATGGAAAATTTTCATCATTTTAGCTTTTTCCAGTGTCCCTCTGTACACAGATAATCGTGTGGCCAGCAGGAGGCCCTCCAAAGATAATTTGGCCCTGTCTACACAGTCCCCTTTTCCTACAGTCCCGAGTAGCGAAGTAAGTATCAATATATGACTGAAAGGAGCATATTTTATGTTGCGTGGAACTGCAGGAAGATTCTTTGAGTCCTGTCTGGTGTGCTGGGCTGATGGCCCGGGTGCCCACAGAAAGGGCTCGGAGTGCCGCTTCTGGCACCCGTGCCATAGGTTCGCCACCACTGTTTTAGTACCTCAACAATTATTCTATGGTTTGCACTAAAGTTCTGGTCAATTGACAGCTAAATGTTTGAGAATAACGATTGACTGAGCTCTTCCATGTAACTTGTTATCAAAGATATACAGTCTGCAAGATAGACATGTTCTTGATTTTTAGAATCTGAATTCTTCTCCTTGCAGTCAAGGGGGGAAATCCCATGGCATCCAACAATAGTCGACGTTCAGATGATCACCATTGGATCCTTGGCTATTCTTGCTGTTCCAGGAGAGTTTACGTGAGTATCTGTAGACTTTGCTGAAGCTACAAACTGACTCAAAGTATCTTTGTTCAAAAACACCTTAGTACTTAATAGGAACCTGTTAGCAGAAATTGACCAATAAACTACTACCACTATGTTGTCAAGCAGCCTAACACCTTCCAGATCATGTCTCTTTCATGACCCAGTGTGGTGGCAGCATCCAAAAAATCTACTTTAAAGTGAGATGCAAGTTAGTTATATAGAGTCAAGGAGGAGGAGATCAAGATCAACACTGAAGTCAAGCTCTCTCTTCCTCTGAAAGCCCCTTCACTGTAATTGATGGTCCTGCATCCAGAGACTTCACTAACCAGATCTCCTGAAGTCCGATGCATGATGTCAATCACAGAGGAGGAGGAGTTCAGAGCCCCCCACCTTGACTTCAGTGTTAAAACCTCCACCTCCTTGACTTTATACAACCAATTTACAGCTCACTTCAAAGTCGATTTTCCGGATGATGTCATGTCAGTGGGACATAAGAGAAACAAAAACTAGAAGTTGTTATGCTACTTGACAATATTCTAGTCTGGTTTATTAGGCCAATTACTGATAACAGGTTCCCTTTTAAAGGAAACCTACCATTTCAGATCATCGGTGTAAGCTTAGTTTCGTTAGTGTTATAAACCGCGGTATCGCGGTTTTAACACTTTTTAAACTTTATAGCAGAAACTGCTTCGGCGCTGCGTGCGCACGATCGTGCGTGCGCCTACATAGGAAATGCCGCAGGCGTTGCGCGCGCACGGCCGCGCGCAGCGCCGAAGCGGCTTCTGCTATAAAGTTTAAAAAGTGTTAAAACCGCGATACCGCGGTTTATAACACTAACGAAACTAAGCACCGGCACCAGCTCACCCTGAGCTGGTGCTCGGTGTTTACAGCTTACACCGACGATCTGAAATGGTAGGTTTCCTTTAAGCTGGAACTGATAGACCCTAAAATCTGAAATCCATTAGATACATTTCGCTGGTATTGAACCTGTTGTGTTTTTTTGGTATATTTGGTGTTGGTCGGTATATGCACAGCAGATAAGACATTTGTGGGGGAGATTTATTACAACTTTGACTACTCTAGTGTGTGTTTTTGTGTCAATAAAATTGCACATCCAAAATGGTCAATTATAGACTTGCAACTTTTTGGGTGCAAAACCTGCACATCAGACTAGTCGAAGGTGTGATAAACCTATGGACCTTCCAAAACCTTATTATGGATAAGCAGTGGGGCCGCCTTATATACGGGACTCCTGTACACCTGCAAAGCATGCCTAAATTATACGTACGCCTCCAGTGGAAGCTCAAAAAGAAAACTAACGTATAAAGTACTGACCAAGAAAATAAGTTTTATGCTTTCTTTTACTTAATATCTATTTGCCAGGACCATGTCGGGAAGAAGATTAAGAGAAGCAGTAAAACAGGTATAAAACAGAAGTATTACAATTTATTATAAGGGTTAATATTGGGGTATGTTTCTAAGCACTGTAGACGATGGGGTTATGGGTTGGGGAGGGGTAACTGTTGGGATAATGGGGTCCTCAAGGATCAAGAAGTAATTACATATTTCTGTGGATCATGTTCTTTATGACATCTTTAATAGGAAATCTTTAGACTGGTTCAAAATGTTGTTTTTTTTTGGAACAAAAGTACTTTTGGAACTTTTTTGTAGGAACTGGATCCATCGGATACTAAGAACATTGATGTGGTTGTCTCTGGGCTTAGTAATGTATATACACACTACATTACAACATTTGAAGAATATCAGGTAAGTACCGTAAATCAGTTCTGCCTGGCCCTTTATGCATTAGACTATGTACTCATCTGCTATGAGAAAAGTTTAATATTTTTACTAGTATTGGTCTATGGTTTTACATGTCTTCCCCATAATAAACTGAAATAGAAACTAAACCAAATGGTACACTGTATGTGCCCTAATTTGAGCCCAATGAAAACTACAACCTTCCTGTAAAAAACAAGCCGTCAAAATAACAGAAAAGATGGTTGATGATAGATTCCCTTTAAGAGAGAGGGAAGTTGTAGAATGTTTACCTTTAGATTGGTGCCCAAACCAAAAAAGAAGAAGTGGGGGTCATGAATAAATGTAGAAAGATTTGTCAAGTGCTGGCGCAGCATTTCGCCATTCCTCTCCCCAGATATTTGAAGAGGTTTTGGCCTCTTGATATATCCAGTGCCTGTTCATGTGGTCAGAAAATTCTACGCCAATTACCCACAGGAACAGCCACTATGCGAAACAATACGGCCCACTCCATCCACTAGGTGGCGTTAGTACTGATAAAGTCACAATTGCTGTTTGTATTGCAACTTTATCACGGCTTGTTCACCACTACAAACCCTGCTAAATCCCACCATTGTTTTGAGCTAAATTTTATTTTGCTCTTAGGCAACCTTTAAAGCAAACTTACTGAGACATAAGGTCACATGCACACCAGGGCGATGCCTGGGCGCTGCTTCCCTTCCCTTCTCCATAGGAAGCTGAGGTCTGTCTCATAAATCCGGCCAGTAATAGAACCTGCTCTATCTTTTGCGGTGTATCCCCCTGCTCACCGCGTCGGGGCCTGATGTATTAGACCTCTATATGGGAATATTAGCAAATACTTTGGAATGGGTTTCTTTAGGATTAGGGTACACTATTTTTTGGACTATAAGGCGCACCGGAGTATAAGGCGCACCATCAATAAATGCCTGCTAAAATGTCTAGGTTCATATATAAGGCGCACCGGATTATAAGGCGCACCGGATTATAAGGATGAATGACCAGCAGGTGGCAGACCTGTGCACAGTTCAAGCCAGCTGTTGTCTGTAAGTACGGTTCATATATAAGGCGCACCTGATATAAGGATGAATGACCAGCAGGTGGCAGACCTGTGCACAGTTCAAGGCAGCTGTTGTCTGTAAGTACGGTTCATATATAAGGCGCACCTTTGATTTCTGAGAAAATCAAAGGATTTTTTGTGCGCCTTGTAGTCCGAAAAATACGTTAATCTAAATTAGTGCCACTTTTGTCAACTGGATGTGTTTGGCTTTGCAGTTCAGCTCCATTCTTTTTGTTGTGATATCGAACATTATTGTAGTCCTCTTTTGGGTATCAGCTCCGTAAAAAATAAAACTTTCTTTTATTGAAACATATTAAAATGCAGCAACATGACTATCCCTACTAAACAGCTGACACGTTTTGGGCAAAACGGGCGCTTCATAGCTATGACTAAGGGTATGTGATAATTCTTTTGCCCGAAACGCGTCAGCTATTTAGTAGGGATAGTCATGTCACTGCATTTTAATATGTTTCCATAGAAGAAAGTTTCATTTTCTACGGTGCTGACACCCAAAAGTCGTCTACTTCGTTTTTGCTGCGATCCAGGCAGTCTAGTCTCAATCCTCGATTGAGTCAATGGGATTCAGCTGTATTAGACGAAAAACTATTTTCCCCGTATTGTTGTAGTCACCTGGCCAAAAGCTGTTTTGTTTTTTTCTATCTGTTCTCTCCCTTTTTCTATCCTTCGTGTTTACGTAATTTTTGCTGTAATCTGACATCTTTGGAATATACTTTGATCAGAACCATAAATGTGGAAATTTTTATCTATGTGAATTATTAATCAGTAATAGGCGCCGTCTGTAATGCTAAGGACTGGGTTAACCCCCCTCCACCTGATAACAACTGATAGAGCTGACACTTTTTGTTCTTCTGATTATATAGGCTCAGAGATACGAGGCCGCATCTACTATTTATGGGCCGCACACACTCTCTGCTTACGTGCAGCTGTTTAGAGGTTTGGCTAAGGCCATCGCAGAGGTAACTACAGCTCGCTGTTGTGTAATATGTTTTTACCCAGTTGTGTTATGAAAGCTGTTTTATTGGTTTAATCAGGGTCTGACAGGGGAGCCTGGGGGCTACCTACTGCCTAGGAGCCCACCTACTGCCTAGGAGCCCACCTACTGCCTGGGGGCCCACCTACTGCCTAGGAGCCCACCTACTGCCTGGGGGCCCACCTACTGCCTAGGAGCCCACCTACTGCCGGGGGGCCCACCTACTGCCTAGGAGCCCACCTACTGCCTAGGAGCCCACCTACTGCCTGGGGGCCCACCTACTGCCTAGGAGCCCACCTACTGCCGGGGGGCCCACCTACTGCCTAGGAGCCCACCTACTGCCTAGGAGCCCACCTACTGCCTGGGGCCCACCTACTGCCTGGGAGCCCACCTACTGCCTGGGGGCCCACCTACTGGGACATGGAAATATTACCAGCTTAGTCTTAGGCCGCATTGACAGAATGCATTTTCAATGCGTCTCCAAGGTAGGGGTCTGACAGGGGAGCCTGGGGGCCACCTACTGCCTGGGAGCCCACCTACTGCCTGGGAGCCCACCTACTGCCTGGGACCCATCTACTGCCTGTGGGCCCACCTACTGCCTAGGAGCCCACCTACTGCCTGGGGGCCCACCTACTGCCTAGGAGCCCACCTACTGCCTGGGGGCCCACCTACTGCCTAGGAGCCCACCTACTGCCTGGGGGCCCACCTACTGCCTAGGAGCCCACCTACTGCCTGGGGGCCCACCTACTGCCTAGGAGCCCACCTACTGCCTAGGAGCCCACCTACTGCCTGGGGGCCCACCTACTGCCTAGGAGCCCACCTACTGCCTGGGGGCCCACCTACTGCCTGGGAGCCCACCTACTGGGACATGGAAATACTACCAGTTTATTCTTAGGCCGCATTTTCATTGCGTCTCCAAGGCACAACAAACGCATCAGGCAAATCGTATCCCAAAACACATCAGAATTAATGATTGTAGAAACACAAATGGATTTTGACATTTTTCCCAATGTGCTTGCAACATGTTTTAAAACACAATGCAAACACGTAATGTGAACACAGCCTAAGACCATGTGCACAGGATGTGATTGAATTGTTTTCAAATGCATTGTAGGCACATCTGGAGAATCTCCTTCTGGAAGGCAGATGTGTTTAGACCTAAATGCTTGTGATTGGTAAGTAGTAATATGCTTTGTTGTTACTAATCCAACGCAAGCATTTAGGTCTAAACATGTCTGTGTTTCAGGCGGAGATTCTCCAGATGCACCTAAAATGTAATTCAATCTTATGAACCTGGATGTAAGGTCCAGCATTAGGTAGGACCTATTAAAACCAGGGCCTCTGCCAGCTCCTATTGTGGCCCCTCACCTTCTGCTCATATGGTTGCCTCTCTCATCTCTCCTTCATATTGTGGCCTCTAATTTCCTCCTCACATTGTGGCATCACATCATCCCCTCATATAGTGGCCCCTCATCTACCCCTCATACTATGGACTCTCCGCTCCTCCCCATATTGCAGCCCCTCTCATCTCCCCCTCACATTGGACTCTCATCTCCTCCTCATATTGTGGGCACTCTCATCTCCCCCTCACATTGGACTCTCATCTCCTCCTCATATTGTGGGCACTCTCATCTCCCCCTCATATTATGAACTCTCATTTCCTTCTCATATTGTGGCCCCTCTCTATTCCCCCTTATATTGTGACCCCTCTCATCTCATCCTCATATTGTAGCCCCTCATGTTATGGACTCTCATCTTCTCATAATGTAGCCTCTCATCGCTTCCTTATATTGTGGCCCACACAAATAACCCCCATATTGCAGGCCCCCCTTCATAGCCTCCCATATTGTTGACCCCCTCTCATATCCCCCCATATTGTGGGCCCCCTCTCAAATCCCACCTAAATTGTTGCCCCCTCTCATACTCCCATATTGTGTGCCTCCTCTCATACCTCCCATATTGTGGGCCTCCTCTAATACCCCCCATATTGTGGGCCCCCTCTCATATCCCCTCATATAGTAGGCTCACTCTCATATCCCCCCATGTTGTGGGCCCCCTCTCATACCCCCCATATTGTAGGCTTCCTCTCATATCCCCATATTGTGGACCCCCTCTTATATCCCCCTATAATGTGGGCTCCCTCTCATACACCCCCCATATTGTGCCCTCCCCCCCCCCCCCCACTTGTCCTATTTTCCTTATGTCAAATGAATAAAAAAAAATAAACACCACATACTCACTGTCCCCGTTCCCCAGCAGCTCTCCTCTTCTCATCTTTCTTCGTGGCTGTGATGGTGGCAGATGATGACATCATCACTCTGCACCTGCATCACAGCCTCAGCAGGGTAACGATGATTATGCAGAGTGCTAATAGCTCCCTGCAATATCCACTTATTCAGCTCTATCTGTGCCCTCTCCGGACATAGATAGAATTGAAGTCCTAACGTTTGGGGCGTTGAGGGCCGGGGCACCACCAGGCGGGCCAAATGGAATTAACAGAAAAAGGTATCATTTGCCCATATAACTTTCATAAACATGATCTGAACCCACCTATAACCCACCTATTCCTTTAACTGCCTAGATGTGGCCATGTCTTTTTACGTCTGCAGATAAGGATTATAGGGAGGGCTCAATGGTGTAGGGGGATTACACCAGCAATGTTCGACAGTCAGTTCACATCTGTCAGCTCCAAGCTGTGACTCAATGGGGCAGATTTATCAAGCTGTCTGAAAGTCAGACTATTTCTAGCTGCCCATGGCAATCAATCACTGTACCATAAGTTCTTCAGGAGCTGCACTGCATGTAGAGTGACACCTGACCCCAATCCTTAGTGCCTAACGCTGGATGGCTGAACTGGTTGCCAGCCAAGTCTTAGCCAAGCAGTGTTAAGATTTCTTCCTCACAGATCACTCAGCCTTATCTGTTCGAGGAGGAAAGAGAACTCTCAGGGAAGCAGTGGCACATGGGACTGTACCATATGCCAGTTCCATATTTTTTCAAGCAACATCTGTGAAAAAATATTTTTTTAAGGAAGTTGAAGTTTGCCTGTCTAGTCTGAATAGGGTTCCAGATTCAGCATTTCTGTTCCACATTCTTCCAGATTCTGGTGCTCCCTGCACTGCTCCGAGAGAGTGCACCACTTTTTTTGGTGCACCTTTAGCATGGGGCTTGTGACACATTTTTGTCGGCCTTTGCATGTTAAATCTGGCACACGCTCCGATAGAACACTGGAACACCCCCTAATTTGTATTGCATGAAGACACACAGGGGTTGCATGCCACACAGTTTTGGTGCAGACACTTCTTAAATACCTGTGGAAGCAGTTTGCACCTAAAAGAATGTGCAAAGTCTGACAGAAAACTGGTGCAAGGGCCTTAGTAAATGTGCCCCAGTGTGTGCTGTAATTTTTCCTTGCAGTGTATATACTATGGCGCACATTTACTTACCCACTCCCTCGGAGTTCCCGAAAGTGCATGTCCAACGAGAATGCACTGTGCATTCCTGCATGTGTTGCTTCCCCGCTCAGGTCCGCCAGAGTTCACCATCTTCTTTCCGGTGTATGTAATTGCATTGGTTCCAACACAATTTTAATCTTAAATCCCGCGCTCAGTCGGAATCAGCCGGATCGTCTGACGGCCCGCTCCCCCATTTCTGTCGCATTAAAAAGCAGGCGCCACTGCAGCAAAATCCGATCGTGTGCGACACAATCCCCTTCTGACTACCTGTCACGGCGCAAATCCCGAAAGCGTCAGGAAAACCCCTATATGATGAAGTGTGCATATCTGTGCACAAATGTGTGTGCATGAACTGTAATATAAGTATATAAATGGTTTGTGTACATGAGTGTATAAATGTGTGTGATTGTAACTTACATGTGTGACTATACAGATATGTATATTTTTTTAAGGGGGTCTGCTATAGGGTCCTGCCTCCCCTTGTTACTCCCATTCTGTGTGTGGATTATGAATGATTAGCCAGCCTGTTCTGTGCAATGCCATAGAGCAAGGGACCAATGGCTCCCTTCAACGGAGCACAATCTATGCCAATTGTAAGTAAAATCTGGGTTATGTAGGGAAAAGGGTCACTAAAAATCTACAGCTGCTGCAACAGTGAGTGAACTGGGAAGGATAAGAAGGTGGACAATACGACTTGTAAATATTCACACATACCTTCATTTCTAGGATAAAGTTGCAGCGTTGCCCCCAGGACCACCACCGCCATTTTTTAATGAATCTCAGCTCACAAGTTCATTGCCTTTAATTCGAGATACGGCTCCTACCAACAAAACCTATGGAAGTGTGCTGGTGGATGTTCAGTCAAACTACTTACCAGTAAGTCAGAAACTAATTATAAATGTGTATAATATCGTGGGATTATCTCTACAGATATGGGATATGGGATTCATATGAAAGTACAAAATATGAATCATCAACATGTACTGGCCCAAAAATGTTTAGCTGTAGGACTCCTCCTACATAGCCTGATAATTCCCTTACAGGATACCCTTTTGGCTTACATTTACCCTTTAAAGTCTTTGGCCATGCTGTTTTTCAAGAATCAGGCGGGCTGGGGAGGTAAGAAAGCTGTACTTACCACCTCCATCGCTCCCAGGGTCCCGTGCCGTCATCTCGCTGGTCCGTGCCCCTGTAAACAAACAGTGGCATGGACCAGCAAGATGACGGCGCAAGACCCTGGGAGCGATGGAGGTGGAAGCTCCTTTTGGTTCAGCTTGCGTCCGACCGAGGTGGCTGGCCACGGCCACCCGTCCCTATTCCCAGCGCTGTATCCTCTGTTGAGATATGGGGACGGGTCGGACCGAAAGACGAACTTAGCAGAGTTAACAAACATGGGCACAGACCAGCGAGACGGCGCCATGGAACCCCGGGAGCACCAGCGGAGGTAAGTACAGCTTTCTTTCTTTCAACCGCCCGCCAGCTAGGTTCGGACAACCCCTTTAATTGGCAAAGTCTCCGTAAGGAGAACTCTTACTTCTCAACGCCATGCTGGTGTATAAGAATGTATCTGTATAACATTAATTAAAACCACATCAAACCTCTATTAACAATTTGATATGATCACAGGGTGATGTTGCTTCTGTTACTTTTGTTGCTGGGAACCCCAGAAGTTCTGTCACTTATATGGTATGTATGTTTACTATTGAATGCGTTCTTTAAAACTTTGAACTTGTTTTATTATAAAGCATTAATTGGGCCACAAAATAAAATAAACCTGTTATTTAGCCCATGAAGTAAACATCATGAAAAAATAGTAAACAGCAAGAT
Organism: Engystomops pustulosus; assembly: GCF_040894005.1. Lineage (NCBI taxonomy): Eukaryota > Metazoa > Chordata > Amphibia > Anura > Leptodactylidae > Engystomops > Engystomops pustulosus. The sequence continues at coordinate 18,646,674 of NC_092421.1, read as the reverse complement.
AATTTCATGGTTATCCCTGATCAGGAAAATGCTACAAAATATGATAAAAAAAAGATAAAAAGTAAAGTTTTCCCACAAAAAGAAAGTCCTTCAACCTCCAAAAAAACATATTATGAAAGGAAGAGGTTGGACCACTAACTTTACTATCTTGATCTGCTATGTCTGGCATTCTTATAAATAAGTGTGAAGCAACACATTCATGACTTTTTGCTTTATTTATGGGAGATGTTTAGGAATATATACTCGAATATAAGCTGAATAGGGCCACAAAAATTGTGCTGAAAAACTCAGTTTATATCAAGTATATATGGCACCTTATATAATCAAGTATAAGCCAAGTTTAAAACCCAACCCCAGCTTATACTCGAGTCAAAAATATTGGGGCAGGAGTCTAGCTTTATACAGGGGCAGGGGGCTGGCTATATACAGGAGCAGGGGCCTGGCTTTATACTGGGGCCGGGGGCTGGCTATATACTTGGACAGGGGGCTGGCTATATACTGGGGGAATGCTTGCTGTCTATATATTTGGGCAGGGCGCTAGGTATATACTGGGGGAATGCTTGCTGGCTATATACTAGGGCAGGGGCTGGCTATATACTGGGGAAGAAGACTGGCTATATACTGGGGAAGGGGACTGGCTATATACTGGGGGAATGCTAGCTGGCTATATACTTGGACAGGGGGATTTCTATATACTGGGGCAGAGGGCTGCCTATATACTGGGGGCTGGGGCTGCTAACTATATACTGAGAGCAGGGGCAGGATGGCTATATACTAGGGGGAAGGGGACTGATTAGCTATATACTGGCTGTGAACAATGCATTTCCCACCCTAGGCTTATACTTGAGTCAATAGTTTTTTTGTGGTAAAATGAGGGACCTCTGCTTGTATTCGGGTCGGCTTATACTCAAGTAAATTACCAATTATCCCGCTCCATACACATTACACACACATTAGGAAAGACATGAGCTAAAGTGGCCAACCCCTTTAAACCTAAATTTAACCCTAACGCTAATACTAACCCTAATAAAAAAAAAATTGTAGAAAATTAACAAAATGGAAGATAGGATCTTTTCATAAAATCCAGACGACTAGATGGGTTGTGTAGCAATTTCCAGGACAACTGGAGAAACATCAGTCTCATGGAATCACAATCATATCGCAATGTATTTCAGCTGCTACATTTTGTATATTATGTATTTTTCAAGCAAATAACACAACCTTTTGCCAGAGTTATCCAATTTTTTTCATGTGAAACTCATTTTACATGAAATTTTATTTAATTTTTCATAAAGTGTTCCCCAAGGTTGTTTCCCTCAATAATGTTCCAAGGCTAATAATGAAATGTATCTTTCAGAGTAATGACACTTACTTAAAAGTAGAAAAACATGAAGATGCAACAGGAGCTTGGCGCACAGTGTATAATGACGCCTCTTGGGAGACAAGGTGAGAGATGTATGGGAGTTATGGTGGAAGTCTCATCTATTTATGTCACACAGTTTCCTTCATTTAAGGAAATCTACCACCAGGATGAAGGATTGTAAACCATGCACACTGACATACTGTTGTGTGTCCCCTCTGGCAGGACCTGCTCTTCTTATATCTTAATTTAAAAATTATGCAGAGGAGCCTTCGGGGCTCCAAGCTCCATTTACATCTCTAGAGTCTGAAGCCCTGGAGGCTCATTTGCATAACCGGTGAAACCTTTTTCTTGTAAAAATAAGGTCCTAAGAAGCTAAACAAAAAGCAGAACCAGTATGTCAGTGTAGTTGGTTTACAATTCTTTATCCTGGTGGTAGATGTCCTTTAAAGGGCACCTACCACCCCGATTCTACCTATAAAGGTAGAAGGGGTAGTAGGTGGATGAATGGGACGTGAGGATAGCCCTTTTTTGGGCTAATCCTCACGTCCCGGCTATCTTTTAAAAAACTTTATTGCAGGCATATGTAAATTTTATTAAGCGGCTACTGGGGCGTGGAGTAGCTGGACATGAGGCTACTAGTCGCGGCTACTCCACACCCCAGTAGCCACGTTATTCCGCCTACGATTTAATCTTCGGCGCAGAATACAGGGGACTAGGACGAGGGCGCGCAGCTACGAGGAGCTGCGCGCCCTCGTCCTAGTCTCCTGCGTTCTGCGCATGTGCAGAACGCAGGCCTTCGGCTGCGCGGCCACGGCTCCTGGGCCGGAGCTACTGCGCATGTACAGAAGGCCGCAGATGCCGGTGGACTAGGACGAGGGCGCTCAGCTACGAGGATCTGCGCGCCGAAGATTAAATGGTAGGCGGAGTAACGTGGCTACTGGGGTGTGGAGTAGCCGCGACTAGTAGCCTCATGTCCGGCTACTACACGCCCAAGTAGCCGCTTAATAAAATTTCCATATGCCTGCAATAAAGTTTTCTAAAAGACACCCGGGACGAGAGGATTAGCCCAAAAAAGGGCTATCCTCACGTCCCATTCATCCACCTACCACCCGATCTACCTTCATAGTAGTTGGTAATAGTAGTAGTTGCTGCTTTTATAATCAGTCTTGCAAAAAAAGTAGATAAAAGAATATCTATGTCCCTGCATGTGATTGGTCGTTCATGAACCACCTAGATCTTACAGCCCAGTTTGAAAGGTGAGTGATGGGAGTTGTCTCTCCCCCTTTATCATTAGCCCCACCCCTAAAACAGAAACCCCGTTGACGCCGACGAGAATTCGGAGCTGCTGCGATTCACTAAGATTGTGCGGCCAATTTCCTGCATGTGTCACTTCCCCCGCTGAGGTCCGCCGGAGTTCACCTTCTTCTTCTCCCGGTGTATGTGAGTGCTGATCTTGCAACACAATTTGGTTTTTAAATTCCGCGGATTTGTCCGAATCAGTCGGGTTGTCTGACGTCCAGGCCCCCCGATTTGTGTCGCATGCAAGCCAAGCGCTGATGCGCCACAATCCGATCGCGTGCAGCAAAAACCTGTGGCAATTCAGGGCAAAAATCGCGAAACCCGACGGAAATGCGGCCCAATGTGTCGTAGAGAGGTTTTAGTGACTGCATTGTGGCTCCCTATAATACATTTAATAGGGGGCATTCGAGAACCAGGAGAGCTGTCTCTTTTCAATGAGCTGAGCCTAATGAACCAGCTCACTGAAAAGAGCTGGACTTACTATCAATACTCCCTGCCAGCAAGAAGCATTGAGTCCTGTGGTAATAAGCTTCAATGTACAGAGTCCCTGACATTCTCCGTCATAGTCCCTTATCCCCCTCTCTTCTGTTCCCAACTGATCCCTCCTCCCCCTCCCTCATTCCTGTAGATGATAGGCTCACATAGGCACGAGGGAGGGGGAGGAGGAAGAATGAGGGAGTATGATGGATGGACGGCGACTTGATTACACAGGGACTTGGTGCAATGAAGCTAACACCCTCAGGGCTTGATGGTGATTGCTGTTGTTGTTTTATCCACATTTTGACATGGAAGATTGATTTTAAAATCAGTATCCTCTCATGATAGAAGAGGCTATTGGAACCTGTCCTTAGGTAAAATTACTGATGACAGGTTCCCTTTGATTTAAAATAATATCTCTAGGATTCGTATGTGAATGATCAGAATCAGGGTGTGCTACCCTCTGCTGCTATACACCGAGGTGCTGCAAAATTAGTGAGGGGTGAGGGGGTAAACCGTACTTACTTCACTAGTTGCAAATACATTATGACACACAGGGGGGAACTTATCATAGGCCGTTGCTCGTACGACGGTGTATGATAAAAGCCTCTCCCCTCTGTTGCGGCAGACCAAGGACGTAACTAGGAGGGACAGGGCCCCATAGCAGACTTCTGAATGGGGCCCCTTTCCCCATCACACATGTAAGTTACAATCACACACAATATATACACAATATATATACATACATACAATATTATATACACCCATGCATCATATACACAGACATATATCACATACACATCACATATAATACACACATATATATCATATACACCTCACAAGGTACAAGGGCCCCCTGCCACTGCAGGCCCCATAGCAGCTGCTATGGCTGCTACCGCTGTAGTTACGCCCCTGCGGCAGACACTTCAAGACTACTCGATGTATCTGTCGGGAAGCCACATACCCTGGAATTTTTCTGTTCATAGCCTGAAAGTTTTCATGACATTTTTAATTGTTGTTTTCTTATGAATACCGCTTACATTTTGTGTATATTTCTATAGGTATTACTGGCATAAAGGCACAGGAGGTCTCAGCAATGCCACAATCGAGTGGCACATACCTGTAACAGTTGTACCTGGAGTCTACCGAATTCGTCACTTTGGACACTATAAACAACTTATACCTGCGACTGTACGGCCCTACGAAGGAATGTCTTCTCAGTTTGAGATTACAAGATCTTAGATGATCCGGTCACTTTTTTTTATAACTTATAACTTCTTCATGTGAATGAGTCAGATGAACTGAACAGCCCTGTGACATAACTACAAATATACAGTACTGTGATATCTCTATACCTGCTTTGACAACCATTGAGTGGTCCAGTCGTACATGATGGGGCACATTTACTTACCCGGTCCTATCGCGATCCCCGTGGTGTGATGTCTGACGAGGATTCGGAGCTGCCGTGATTCACTACGATCGTGCGTCCAATTTCCTGCATGTGTCGCTTCCCCGCTCAGGTCCGCTGGAGTTCCCCATCATCTTCCCGGTGTATGTGAGTGCATGTCTTGCAACACAATTTTGAATGTTAAATCCCGCGCTTAGTCCGAATCAGTCGGGTTGTCTGACGGCCACGGCCCCCGATTTGTGCCGCATGAAAGTCGGCGCGATTGCGTCAAAATCTGATTGTGTGTGCCATAAATCCCGGTTAAATGCGGCGCAAAACGGAAAATGTCGGGAAACCCAACGAAAATGCGGTGTGCGGACCCTTAGTAAATGTGCCCCCCATGTCTTTGACCAGCAAATTTGGTGAAACTAATTTACTTTGCAGTAATTCGAACCACTGGTTCCACATATTTACTACTACTAAAAGTGGAAATATCTTTTTTTTTTTGCCGTTTTTACCCTAATAAATGAGATATTTTTTATTTTTAATCTGTTCCCCTGTTTAGAAGAGAAACATGAAGGTTTTTTATTTAAAATAGCTCACACCCCAAGGGGGCGTTACCGGGTGTGTCACTTGGCTAATATGATATTCTGAAAATTAATTTACAAACTTGCACGCTCTATATATTTTTGGTGGGTGGGTGGATTTTTAAAAATGTTCCCCACATCGGTACAGCACAGGGGCACAGCGGTAATCAAATAAGGTATGTAATTCAGCATTTATTACTAGGTGACAGGACCTAAAGACTCTTCTGATGACTGCTGTTAAGTGAAATAAAATGTGTCTGAATAAAAAATTCATGATGAGGTGAAATATAATCATGTTTTTTTGCCAGATTATTATTTATTCTCCCACATCCTCGTGTTGACCTTTAGATTATATTTGATTATAATCAAAATTATTTTTGATTATATATTCATATTTTGGTTTCCAATATGATTAATTTGTGATTATTATGATTATTATGCAATGAGCTATTTCTCTGCCGCTCAAAAATCTATGCGTCAGATGTGATGACATCACCCATGATAGAGTGACATCATATAACTGTCAGAAAACTATAGGTCAAACATCAGACCAAAAAACATAAAAAAAACCCTACAAATACTCACCCCGCCCCCCTTCATCTTGATCTTGAAGGTGTTTACACAGATTACTTGTGTTTGATCAGCAGTTTTATGCTAGAGCCTGACACACCTGATGACATTTTACTGCAACAAATGCACCCATGCGGCACCCATAAAGGGTACATTGGTGGATCAAAAATCCTACACCAATTTACAAAAATAAACTGATACCAGCTGCTGATGCCAAAAGTGTGTATGGTGCTGGTAGGGTAGCTTGTTTTTTCTTCCTACTCCTTTGTTCTACAGAGGATAGCCATCAGTGTTTAAAAGGAAGTGCAACATCCCCCACCGGGGCCTACCCTTTTCTTGGTGGCCTGGAGGCAGCCGGGGCCCGGAATACCGGAGTGGCTGGCTAGTGCGGTGGTCCCGATGCTTGGTATGGGGACCGGAGGGCTGTCCTATAGCCTGGCAGGTATCCAGCAGGTGGTGTGTGCAAGACATATGGAGGGAGAGGCTGATGAAATGGTTTCTCCCTGGGGCAACCCCTGAGGTGTCTGTAGGATGAATCCCTGGGTGATGGATGGGGAACCTGTGGTAGTAAGCAGCCGTATGCAGGGATTAGATGGAGGCAACGTTGTGCAAATCAACTTACAGTTCTTTATTGAACACCAGGCAACGGCCAAAAACAATAAGAGTAGATTCAGCAAAGCTGGTGAGTTGGTGGGAGATAGCTGGTCTGCAGGAAGGTTACTCACTGCCTGGCAGGAACTGCAGGCTGGGCTGTTGGAGATGGAGCCGAGTCCAGATGGGGAACTCTGCTCTGGGGATTAAATCTCCTGATTTGCTCTCAGGTATCAGGCAGAGGGCCTGAGGTACCTCTTCTTCCTGGTAGTGGGTCTGGAGGGCAGCTCTGCAGGGAGCTGCAAACAACCGGCTTCTCTATCTACTCACTGGAATCCAAGACCATGGGGGACATTTACAAAAAGTGTTGGTGTCTTCATTGGCTTTGTTACTTACCTGCTCTCGGAAAGAAGATACACATTAAATATTGTGGAGCTGTGCAGATACATTTCTGGTGCCGAGACCATTTTCTGTCCCTGGGACCAAAATCTGTCCCAAGCACCAGAAATGTGTCCAACAGTCGGAGAACAGGCAACAGGTTTTGTGCCCCTGCTTTCCGCCAGTTTACAGCACCCAAAAATGGCCTCGACACATATTGTGTCTGAGTTTCCACCCCTTTTCAGAGAAGAGTCGGAGCAGGCGGAAAAAGTCATTTTTTTCTGGCACCGCCAGCTAATAAATAGGTCTGAGACCAGAACATGCAGTGAGAGCGCCACAAAACTGGCGGAAACGCCATAGTAAATGTCCCCCCATGTGCTCTCACCCAGGAGGGATTTATAAACTAACTGGTCAGGTGGTAGCACTCCTCCAATCAGCTTACAGCTTGCTCTACAAGAACCTAATTGGACAACAGCATATCACAATGTTAACTGTTGCCTTGCCAGGCAGTAGCTACAGCTGCGATTACACACCATACCAAGTTCCACAAACATCATAGAGTGTTCATAACTCCCCCTAACAGCTCCTGACCTAGAGCGGGCGCTATTCGCAACTACCAGCCTACCTATGCATTGGCAGGGGTGTTGCAGAAGCTTTAAAATAAGATAATGTGAACATCTGAAAGTGTGGCTGTGCAGCTAGTGCTTGGATTAAAGTTTTATTAAAATAAAACTTATAAAGTGTCCCACTGCTAGCAGATTGATTTGGGAACTGGTAGACTGCCCAAAATGATCATATTAAGGTGCCATGTGACATAAAGAAAAATCTGTGGTTGGTACTTATAGGTCAGTAGTGCCATTGTAGCTGGGTGCCATCAGTACACCATCACATAACCCCACATGTAACATGTAGTCCTCCAGAAGTTTGGGTCCTTGGTATAGAGATTGGAAAGTAAATTCACATTCTTCGTAGTCTTACAGAGAGGTAGTTGCCTAGTTATTTTTTACCTCCTATGGTAGATAAAATACAAGCACTTCCTCGATAAACTTTACGTCATCTGCTGTAACTTAAAAGTAGTCTTACTAGAAATGTTGTGTTTCATATTTTTGGTTTTCAGTGACCTAGATTCCGGGGTCATCTATCATGTATGAAAGTAATTCCAGTCAATTATGTTATCAGGTGAAATAATGAGAGACTGAGTGTGTTGTGTCTGTACAGATGTACATTAGGAGTATAGGGATACTGCCATATAGAACAAAGGGGACTATATATATATATATATATATATATATATATATATATATATATATACTGTATATATACACTCACCGGCCACTTTATTAGGTACACCTGTTCAACTGCTCGTTAACACTTAATTTCTAATCAGCCAATCACATGTCGGCAACTCAGTGCATTTAGGCATGTAGACATGGTCAAGACAATCTCCTGCAGTTCAAACCGAGCATCAGTATGGGGAAGAAAGGTGATTTGAGTGCCTTTGAACGTGGCATGGTTGTTGGTGCCAGAAGGGCTGGTCTGAGTATCTCAGAAACTGCTGATCTACTGGGATTTTCTCGCACAACCATCTCTAGGGTTTAAAGAGAATGGTCCGAAAAAGAAAAAACATCCAGTGAGCGGCAGTTCTGTGGGCGGAAATGCCTTGTTGATGCAAGAGGTCAGAGGAGAATGGGCAGACTGGTTCGAGCTGATAGAAAGGCAACAGTGACTCAAATCGTCACCCGTTACAACCAAGGTAGGCAGAAGAGCATCTCTGAACGCACAGTACGTCGAACTTTGAGGCAGATGGGCTACAGCAGCAGAAGACCACACCGGGTGCCACTCCTTTCAGCTAAGAACAGGAAACTGAGGCTACAATTTGCACAAGCTCATCGAGATTGGACAGTAGAAGATTGGAAAAACGTTGCCTGGTCTGATGAGTCTCGATTTCTGCTGCGACATTCGGATGGTAGGGTCAGAATTTGACGTCAACAACATGAAAGCATGGATCCATCCTGCCTTGTATCAACGGTTCAGGCTGGTGGTGGTGGTGTCATGGTGTGGGGAATATTTTCTTGGCACTCTTTGGGCCCCTTGGTACCAATTGAGCATCGTTGCAACGCCACAGCCTACCTGAGTATTGTTGCTGACCATGTCCATCCCTTTATGACCACAATGTACCCTGTAACATCTGATGGCTACTTTCAGCAGGATAATGCGCCATGTCATAAAGCTGGAATCATCTCAGACTGGTTTCTTGAACATGACAATGAGGTCACTGGACACAAATGGCCTCCACAGTCACCAGATCTCAATCCAATAGAGCATCTTTGGGATGTGGTGGAACAGGAGATTCGCATCATGGATGTGCAGCCGACAAATCTGCGGCAACTGTGTGATGCCATCATGTCAATATGGACCAAAATCTCTGAGGAGCTTCCAGCACCTTGTTGAATCTATGCCACGAAGAATTGAGGCAGTTCTGAAGGCAAAAGGGGGTCCAACCCGTTACTAGCATGGTGTACCTAATAAAGTGGCCGGTGAGTGTGTATATATATATATATATATGTATATATATATATATATATATATATATATATATATTTGCAACAGCTACACACGCCAGACCATGATGGGCTAGCAGGGGCGAGTTCTTTTAGGATTCTGAGGGTGTGTAGTTCAGGGGATATAAGGCCCAGATAGATAAGAACATATTCCATAGTCTCTTTGAATGGTTTATTCTCAGCAGTCTGAACACTTCAGTCAGCAATCACAGTAATAATAATCCAAGACAAGTTCTAGGGGCCGGGGCAGTGACTTCAGTACCTGATGTATGAGGCTGAGGTGTCTCTGGGCTCCAGTGTCCTCCCTCTGCACATGTCTCTGGATCCTCTGTAGCTTCTGCAGCTACATATATTCTCTCTCTCTGTCCGATCAAGAAATATCTTGTGCTTCCAGCTCTTTCTAATGTGCAACTAATCTCCCTCTTCCCAGGTGTCTCTGCTGCAGGTTGCTGCACTACAACTCAGGCACTGGATCTGCTCTGCACTGGTCTCAGGAAAATATAACAATACTGGGGCACATTTACTAAGGGTCCGCGGAATGCATTTCCGTCGGGTTTTATCAAATATTTTTCAGTTTTGCGCTGCATTTAACTAGGGTTTTTGATGTACCCGATCAGATTTTGGCGCATCGGTGCTGGCTTTCTCGCGACACAAATGGGGGGTGTGGCCGGTGGACGATCTGACTTATTTGGACAACGTGCAGGATTTAATATCTCAAATTGAGTCGCAAGCCATGCACTCACATACACCAGGAAGAAGAAGGTGATCTCCATCAGACCTCAGCGGGGAAGTGTCACATTCAGGAAATCCGGCGCACGATCTTGGTGAATCGTGATGGACTTCATCTTTGTCGGACAGTCCGGATCGGGGATCGCGACAGGACGGGGTAAGTAAATGTGCCCCATTGTGAGTTGTCACTACAGCAGCTCTGATTAGTTAACTCATTAGTTGCTGTGCTGTAGTGTGATACACATGTGCACAGTTTAGCTGTGTTTGTGAAGCAGGGATCTAGAGATTATGATACCCCTGTTTTCACTGGGTTACATATATATTGTGAGACAGTGACTGGTACAGTGGTTGGAGATCCCTATATTTCTCCTAGGTTTCTTGCATCTGTCTTTTAAAGGACAGGTAGCGTATATCTCACCCAAGAAAAGCTGAGTGAGATGTAGAAAGTTCAGGAAAGCTGAGTGACGTTAGCAAAGACATAGCTTGCTAATGGAGTTTGGTAAATCCTGTTTTCGGGCCTGGATTTTTGGAATGATTGGCAGGCTGGTAGTGGAGCTGGTCATTCCCTTCGTGTCCAGCACAGGTTTTCCTGGTAGCTCGTACTAAACCCAGGTGTTGGAGCTCAGCTCTGCCTTGGGGGGTAGGGAGGAACCATGTGGAGAGACAGAGCCTACCTACCTGTTTAGAGGATCCTATACTGAGGCCTGGGAGCCTGTCTATGGACTGTGATTGTGTGAGGTAATACCACATCATTGTTATCTTGGGAGGTGGCTTATAGTCAGGGAAGACTGCGTATAGTTAGTGCTCAGCCGAGTTATTATTTTGTTTGCCTGAAGTATAAGACTTTGTTTCATTTTGGGATTTTTGTTGCACTAAAGGAAAAGGCCACAAGCCTGTTTCAAACTAAAACCTTTGTGTCACTGTCTGTGACTGTTTTTTGCTGCAGCTCTCAAGCTAACCCCTCAAATATATATAATGTAAGATACATATATATATGTAATCACTTCAAATGAAGGAGAATAGGCTTGGCCCGCTGTGCCGGCATTCCTCCCCACTCATCCCCACTTAGGACACAGATCGTGAAGAGAAAGTGTGCATTTAGCACAATGCTTTCCCCAGAAGGACCTGTAGCCTCCAGGAGAATATTACTACCCATAGGCTACAGGACCTGTGATGATGTCATGATCACACCACCTGCAAGGGAAAGCAGTGCACAGAGCTGCACCAGTGAGGTGAGAGGGAAACATGATAGGGGCTAAGGGAAGGGGGAGAACATAGTGTGGCTGTGTGAGGTCATTACTGGAGGGGCTATGCAAGAACAATACCGGAGGGGCTGTGCGGGGCACATTACCGGAGGGGCTGTGCGGGGCACATTACCGGAGGGGCTGTGCGGGGCACATTACCGGAGGGGCTGTGCGGGGCACATTACCGGAGGGGCTGTGCGGGGCACAATAACGGAGGGGGAGTGAAACGCATGTGATCAGTAATGACAAGCTGGTGTGTTGTATTGTTTAAATATAAGGCAAACGCCAAGTGCGCATGCTGCCTTACAGTATTTTGGTAGAGTGTTAGGGGTAGCAGCATTATAACACTTGGTCAGGAAACCAAGATGTAGGGACAATGAAGAACAAAATGGGGCACATTTATCAAGTGTCTGAAAGTCAGAATATTTGTAGTTGCCCATGGCAACCAATCACAGCTCCCCTTTAAAATATTCATGAGCACTGGTAAAATGAAAGCTGAGCTGTGATTGTTGCCATGGGCAACTAGAAATATTTTGACTTTCAGACACTTGATAAATCTGCCCCAATATGTCTGTGTGGTAAACTCCACAGGAAGGAAACGTGGCTGAATAGGAGACATGTTGATGCCTAATGGAGAAGATAGAGGCTAGGTAAAAGTTGTATACTTTACAGTTGTAATTTCAAGAAGTCAGTGAAAGGTGGTTGAGGAAGTGTCATCATTTGGGGAATGTTTTCTGCATCGGGCACCCCACAACTTTAGAAACTTGCCTGGTCAGCGCCTTTGTTTATAGATTGTATTTTCATAGGCCAGATTCATCAATTCCTTCCATTTCGATACAGAGGCAAAGTGATCAGCCATATAATGGAGAGCTACACTTTTGCAAGCCAAAAACAGTTCTTCCCCGAAGGAATGAGGGGAGGCTGCTACTGGACATGTTATTAGTGAGGGGAGGCTGCTACTGGACATGTTATTAGGGAGGGGAGGCTGCTGCTGGACATGTAATTAGTGAGGGGAGGCTGCTACTGGACATGTTATTAGGGAGGGGAGGCTGCTGCTGGACATGTTATTAGTGAGGAGAGGCTGCTACTGGACATGTTATTAGGGAGGGGAGGCTGCTGCTGGACATGTTATTAGTGAGGGGAGGCTGCTACTGGACATGTTATTAGTGAGGGGAGGCTGCTACTGGACATGTTATTAGTGAGGGGAGGCTGCTGCTGGACATGTTATTAGTGAGGGGAGGCTGCTACTGGACATGTTATTAGGGAGGGGAGGCTGCTGCTGGACATGTTATTAGTGAGGGGAGGCTGCTGCTGGACATTTTATTGAAGAGAGGCTACTGTTGGACATTTTAATAATGAGGAAAGCTAGACAGCATTTTAATAAGGGGTTCTGCTGCTGGGGACTATACTTATGGTATATGAGTATGGTGCTGTGTGCATATGTCGGTATGGCATTTTTGTGTATTCTCAAGTGTAATGTGTTGGATGGGGCTGGCAGTGGCTCTGAACCAAAGTTTACACCTGGGCCCACTAGTGTCTTGGCACACCACTGGTTTTTGCCAAATTTCTTCTTTATGATGTCATATTTCTTTGTGATTGTTGATCGTGATATCACCCAAACATGATAATAATTATAATCAATACATTTCTTTTGTTATGAAGTCATCAGTCTACATTATGACCACATGTCATTTGCTCATAATACCATCTATTGAAATAACATACAAAACAATCCTACATCTAACCGTAGTCACCAAATCTCTCCTGAAGTCTATATAAGAAAAAAAATTGGTTGCCCCTTGTCACCTGACTAAGCAACACTTGAAATAACCTGCAAGTCACTTGCTTGTGATGTCACCAATACACTAACCCTAATCCTTACACATGAGAGTTGGGTTAATGCATTAAACCAGTATTCACCAGTTCAAAGTTCAAATAAGTTATAGAAATTATAGTAATATGAATCCTCCTTATAACATTCACTTTTCAAACCTACCACTAGATGTCAGTATTGTTTAATTCATATTCCTATACAACAGCATCCCATTCTTTGTTGTATGGATGTAGCATTTACTGTATTGCACTGTTACTATATGTATTAACTCTTTTGCTCCAGAAGCAGAAGCTGGTTCCTATTTCTATGTCTGTATCTCATTCGTCATCATATATTTTATGATTTCTAATTTTACTCACTTTTGGCTAAATTATACAGACCATTAACATGTCATTATATCTGAAATATTATCAGAGCATATGTCCCATGCAAGGGGCGGACTGGAAATTTATAGTGGCCCTGGAAAAAAAAATGTAAAAGTGGTCCCATTCTGTGGGCGGGGTCAAAACAAGTAGACGCGGTCATGTGATGGGGGTGGAGCTACTAAACTCCACACAAACTGTTAATAGATGATCTAAATCAACATGTACAGCGCAGCAAAAGAGACTCATACTTGTACAGGAATAAAGGCTCTTTTTTAACCCATTAACGACCTGGCCCTTTTTTTCGTTTTTTCACTTCCGTTTTTCACTCCCCACATTCAAAAATCTATAACTTTTTTATTTTTCTACGTAAAGAGCTGTGTGATGGCTTATTTTCTGTGTAACAAATTGCACTTCATAGTGATGGTATTTAATTTTCCATGTCGTGTACTGGAAACCAGAAACCAGAGTTTGCCATTTTCTGGCGCTAATAACTTTTTCATACTTTGGAGCTGTGGTTGGTGTCATTTTTGTGACTTTTGATGACGTTTTCAATGATACCATTTTTAGGACTGTACAACCTTTGAATCACATTTTATAGAATTTTTTATATTTTTTAAAATGGCCAAAAAGTGCCGTTTTTGACTTTAACGTGAAAAGACGTTATTATATTTTTATAGACCGGGCATTTTTGGATTCGGGGATACCTAATGTGTTCATGATTTTTACTGTTTATTTATATTTCTATCAGTTCTAGGGAAAGGGGGTGATTTGAATTTTTATTTTTTTTTTATTATAATTTTTTTTTTACTTTTTTTTAAATTTTTTATATTTTTCAGGCTCCCTAGGGTACTTTAACCCTTGGTTGTCTGATCGATCCTATCATATACTGCCATACTACCAATGTGATAGCACATTGTAATGAAAGGATTAAAACGAGACAGCCTCGGGTCTTCAGAAGATGGCGGTGCATCTTTTTGAAGTACCAAACGCGGGTGTTACCGGTAAGCAAAGACTTAACGGCTATAGAGAGGGCTCAGCCCCTGAGAGCTCGGCCCCGGGATCAAGGGGTTAAAAGAACACAACTTAATACTGACTTACATATACAAAAAAAAACTACTACAATACCTTCTCTTAGCTGTCAGACTAGGTAAGTGGTGGCGAACTCACCCAGCGACGTCCCTGCCGGCTAAGGCCCTGCCTAAAGCAGATAGACTGCCCTGATAAGGGCGACCCCGCTGTCAGGAACCTAACTGACGGGCCCTGAGAGACGCTACAAGATGACAAGGGAAACTTACTCCGTCTGGCAGCTGCTGGATGGTGGAGCGGACAGGTAACCGGGATACAGGGATAGACCAGTGTTCACACTGGTGCACAGAAACCGACACAAGACTGAGACAGGAAGGAGATAAACGATACAGAGGGACAAACAACAGATACAGACAGACAAGCGGAGACAAACAATCTGTTCCCATCAGCCAACCAGTCCAGCACATTAAATTAATAAACCATGAACTCACCTTTCCGACGTTCCCCTGAAGCTCCGCTGGTGACAGCTCAGTGGGCGCTGATGGGTCCACAGGCTGTGACGTCAGTCGCTTGCCAGCGTCATAGTCTGTGCAACACACATGTAGCTGTCACTGCCTGATGGAGTGGATAAAGAAGCGGAGCTGCAGGGAAACGTTGTGAGTTCATGGTTCAGACTGAATGGTCCTCCGGGATTTTTCCGGTGGGTCATATGGCCAGTCCGCCCCTGGGCCCATGGCACTGGATACATACAACCAGAGATTCCAGAAAGCAATGACTTAATATAGAAATAAGTAAGTAGAAAATATTCTGTGTGGTTAAAAGTTCACGGCCAACCAATGTTAAAACAAACTCTTTTATCTGATGCCCTCTGCTGATCCTGATGCATGACAGAGGCCGGAACCAAATATATTTGGGTTGAATATTATAAGCTTCATTAGAAACTGGAGCAAAATCAGTTACTGGTAAGACCATCATACAAGACTGTCACATTGTAGCGAATATTCAACATTTGTATTATTGATGATGAGACTGATGAGATTTTACTGCTACTTGGCAATGCATAGGATGTACTACCGTATCATTTTATCAGCCCAAACTGTAAATACACTGGACTAGTAAACCATGTAGTCAACATGTTTTTAAGAAAAGTACTCCTGTTGGTTGGTTCCCGTAATCTTAGGTCATTGATTAATAAGTTGCAGTGTTTATACTGTACATATATACAGCAACCTGTCAGTTGGGGGTAAGAAGAGCTGGGAGTCTTTCACTAGCCTCACAAACTCTCTGTACTTATAACCTAAGATAAACTATGAGGCACATTTACTAAGAACCGTGCAAACTGCACTATGTGCAGTTTGTCTGTGTATAGTGCGCCAGATTCATGATTTCTGGCGCACGTTGTTCATGAATCTGGCACTTCCTTTGACATATGGCGTGCCACACATTTCAGTTTGCATGATAAATGTGGCGCAAGCTCTGGCTGAGCACAGGAATGCATATTTCAGTTTGCACCTAAAGGAAAGTGCAAAGTACGACAGAAAACGGGCGCACGGCGCTTAGTAAATGTGCCCCTATGTGTCTAGAACCCTCTTTGCAAAATCGTTGGACATATTCATCATACACGGCGTTTGTGCGCCAGCGTATGATAGCCCTACCGCTGCTCTTGGGCAACAAGATGCATCAAGACGCTGAAACCTCTTGATGTGTCCGGCGGGGTGCAGCTGGCAAATTTTCACATTTGGGCCACGCCCCCCCCCCCTTTACGCCCATCTGGCGTGGAGGTCACAGATTGGCGAGAATAATCATAAGTGCTTGCAATAAGCTAGCACTTGCGATTATTTCATGGCCTTTACGCGACTGTTGGGGTGGAGAGACCCTGATAGATATGCCCCTCTTTTACTAAGGGTTCGAACGACGCACTTTCGTTGGGTTTCCCGAATATTTCCGTTTTGCCAAATTGCCCCGGGATTTTAGCGCACGCGATCGGATTGCGGCGCACCGGCGGCGGCTTGCATGCAACAGAAATCGGGGGCGTGGCCGTCAGATAACCCGACCGATTCGGAAAAACAGCGGAATTAAGAAACGAAACTCCGGCGGACCTCGGCACAGCAGCAACACAGGAAGGAACTCGGGCGCACGATGTTAGTGAATCGCAGCAGACCCGAATCCTCGTTGGACAATGAGCCACGGGATCGCGACTGGACTGGGTAAGTAAATCTGCCCCAATGTGTCTAAAAGGAAGAGCTCTCCTGACAAATTCATTGGACTCATAAACAAAAATTATCTATGGGTCTGGAATAGAGAGCTCTCCCTAAAAATCAACTGGACTCGTAAGCATAAGCTGTGTGTCTTTTATTTGATTTAAGTATGTCTAGTACCCAAGCAGTAACAAGTATTTGTGCAGTTTTGGCTACTAGCAGTAAAAACCTGAAGCTGCAGTACTAAGCGTTTACTGCTGTTTATGGATCTGGTACTCTGTGAACCCACATATTGCTTACTAGAGATGAGCGAGTATACTCGTCCGAGCTTGATGCTCGTTCGAGTATTAAGGTACTCGAAACGGCTCGTTGCTCGGACGAGTATTTCCCCTGCTCGAGATCGAGCATTTAATTAAAAAAACACAGTGAAGAACAATGAAGAATAGAATAAAAACAGTGAACACAGTGAACACAGGATCATTTAAGTGAAAAACACAGTGAAAAACACAGTGAAGAATAGATTACAGATGTTCGGCACATCTGCTTACTTGTCGGGAGATACGCGCGGAACGGTGCGAACAAAATACTATGTGAAGAACAATATATATGTGTGAAGAACACATTGCAGAACACGGTGAGCAGGACAGAGACAACGAGGAGCAGCACAGAGACACCGGGGAGCAGCACGGAGACATGGGGCAGCGGCAGCACGAAGACATGGGGCAGCGGCAGCACGAAGACATGGGGCAGCGCAGCACGGAGACATCAGGCAGCGGCACGGAGCGGCACGGAGACATCGGGGCACGGAGACATCGGGGCACGGAGACAGCGGGGCACGGAGACAGCGGGGCACGGAGACAGCTGGGCACGGAGACAGCTGGGCACGGAGACATCGGGGCACGGAGAGAGCTGGGCACGGAGACAGCTGGGCACGGAGACATCGGGGAGACTTCAGTGGAAGAAGAGCAGCGGATCCCGGGACATCGTATCTCCCGACAAGTAAGCAGATGTGCAGAACATCTGTAATCTATTCTTCACTGTGTTTTTCACTTAAATGATCCTGTGTTCACTGTGTTCACTGTTTTTATTCTATTCTTCACTGTTCTTCACATCTGCTAACTTGTCGGGAGATAATATACGCGCGGAACAGTGTAGAATAGATTGCAGATGTTTGCATACATCTGCTAACTTATCAGAAGACATTCTTTTTCAATTAATTAACACATTTTATTCCCGAACCATGGTCCCTTTGAAAAATGCTCGAGTCTCCCATTGACTTCAATGGGGCTCGTTATTCGAGACGAGCACTCGAGCATCAGGAAAAGTTCGTCTCGAATAACGAGCACCCGAGCATTTTAGTGCTCGCTCATCTCTATTGCTTACATTTTGATATAAGTGCCTGCCTTACGACGATTTATTTAAAAAAAAAAATCTTTAAAATAAATTGAATTATTATTTTTGCATTGTTTAAATAAACTCTCTAACATTGTCTCTAAAACATTTAAAATGTTAAACATTTCAGCAGCTTCTCCTGTTGAAGTCAAAAGTTTAGAGTCAAAGAATCGATTGATCAAATAAAGCAAAGTTCACATTTACCGAGCAATGTCAGCCTGGCTGCCACATTCCAGGTATAGACGGAGCGTAAATCTGCTAAGCAAAACGTCCAAATAAGTGATATTTAAAGGGGACACTTAAAGGGCATCTACCACCAGGATGAAGGACTGTATGTAGATGAGCCTGAGGGGCTCCAGGCTCCATAGGTGTTAATGTAACCTGGAGCCCCTCAAGCTCATGTGTATACAGTCTTTCATCCTGGTGGTAGATGTCCTTTAAGCTGCAATCTTAGGATCAACCCATGACCAGGTATAATGCTGTGGAAGATCAGAAGCAAGGGGGATATTTATCATATGCTGGAGCTAGGTGCACCACTGTATGATGTTCCCCCCTGCCCCTCTGAGTAAGTAGTCTCATCCATATGACCATTGATTGTCCAATTCTGAAGGTATTTTATCACGTATCCCCCTCTATGACCAAGTTCTCATTATCCTAAAAAATGGTATTAACTTACCGTATTTTTCTATAAGGCTATAAGGCGCACTGAATTATAAGGCACACCATCAATAAATGCCAGCTAAAAGGTCTAGGTTAATTTATAAGGTGCACCACATTATAAGGCGCACCTGGTTATAAGGATGAATGATCAGCAGGTGGCAGACCTATGCACAGTACAAGGCAGCTGTTGTCTGTAAGTATGGTTCATATATAAGGTGCACTGGACTATAATAGTAGTCCGAAAAATACAGTACTTGAAAAGTATCCTCTGGTAGAACTTGCTAAACAAAGAGAATTTTCAAAGATGACAACCGGTCCCTGAGTACAGGCGGTCCCCTACTTAAGGACACCCGACTTACAGACGACCCCTAGTTAAAGGCGGACCCCTCTGCCCACTTTGAGCTTTGGTGAAGCTCTCAGAATGCTTTACTATAGTCCCAGACTGCAATGATCAGCTGTAAGGTGTCTGTAATGAAGCTTTATTGATAATTCTTGTTCCCATTACAGCAAAAAATGTTGAAACTCCAATTGTCACTATGGCAAAAAATTTTTGGGTCTGAATCTACAATTATAAAATATACAGTTTCAACTTACATACAAATTCAACTTAAGAACAAACCTATGGAACCTATCTTGTATGTAACCCTGCCTGTAATGGACTACACAAGCAAGCCTTATCCATGTCATTCCTAAAAAGAAGTAGATCTTGAGAAAAGTGGCTGCTTAGGGGTTGTAGTGGGGTCTAAGTATGGATCCATTCATATTATGGCTCTGGACAACTTATATGGAGCTGTCATATGACATCACATTCATCTGTAGGACTAATGTACGCTTCTCTGTATACTGTTCAGTTCATATAAAGGTATATGGAGGCAAAAGTTTATGCTCAGATTTAGTTTTTCTTACAAGAACTTAACTTCAACAAGAGACTTCTCCACTTGGCATGGACCATGACATATGACCTTAAGACCACATCTGGTTACATGGGATCCAGTCCTATTTAATTGTACCTTAAAGAGTCCCATTGAATTGTAACTTGCAGACCCATGACTGCAAAAGAGGCAGAACCCAGAAACGCGCCTTAGCCTTCTGCCGTGGTTTCAGTGGCATTTATGGGTGCGGTAGAATGCTTGAACATAAACCATGTGTTGCCCCAGTGATCCTGGATTTTTCAGTTTGACTAAGCTTAGTTTGGGTAAGCTTGAGAAGACCAAAAATAACAGGCAGGAGAGCAGCACTCCGTGGTATACAGTGCAACGTTTCGGCTAGCTCAATGCAGCCATCTTCAAGATGGCTACATTGAGCTAGCCGAAACGTTGCACTGCATTTTCCACTGGTGAATAAACACTGTATACCACGGAGTGCTGCTCTCCTGCCTGCTATTTTTGAATATCTCTTGGGGCTTTGAGTCGAACCCCTGGAGCCTGCACCCACATTGGATTACAATCCCATTGATCTCACTGTGCCGCCTATATCTGTTTTTTTTGGTAAGCTTGGGAAGTATGCAAAATATTTTCCAAGGTGTTAAATGGAAAACAATGCCTTCTTTTGTTACCTTGAAAGGCAGCCCCCTTACCACCAAGTATGGTCTACTTGAAGTCTAAAGATATAGTACTGGATTAAGCTTCCAGAAGGAACAGACTCCCAACTGTAGACAGAGCTGTTCCGACCTGGTTGGGTCTCCTCAGTACAGCATGGGGAACTGGATTGGCTGTGTGAGAGGCTATGGACTAGGGTCAGACAGTAGGTGTTCTCTTTATGGAGTGATTACCAATTAAGGCCACCTTAAAGGCATGTGGAGACTTAAAGCAATAGATGCTCCACTCGGGAGTTGGGAGTCTGTTCCTTCTGGAATAGATATACTGGTTTGTCTTAATCCCGCACCATATCCCGTAATCCCTTACCTATCTTGTAGGTCATACTTGGTGGTAAGGGAGCTGCCTTTCAAGGTAGCAAAAGGAGGCATTGTTTTCCATTTAACACCTTGGAAACTGTTTTTACATACTTCCCATAATTCCCTAGTGGAACATCTATGGCTTTAAGTCTCCAAATGCCTTAAAGGTGAACTAAATTGGCAACCTCTCCATAAGGAGAACACCTACTGTCTGACCCTATGGGTAAGCTTAGTATGAGGTGAACTCTTGATATATCTGTATCCCCACAAAGAAATGAATCAAACATCATTGAATGTCATTTAATTACTGATATTACTGATCATTTCATGGCCAGAGATCCCCATTCCAACCCTGAATCTTGATGAAATCTACAGTCTTTTGATTCCATAAATTGCCTTTTATTCACAGTACGACAGTTCTTTACAAACATCTATACAAACATAAGTGCTTCATGCACATTTTAATACTGCTGCCTTTTTTTTTGCTGTTATTTGCTAAATTCCAGAAGATAGACCAGTCGATAACATTGCCATGTCCTATACCTTATCATTGATACAGGTTTAAACTTTAAACCTTGGCTGGTCACTCTCTGGTTAAGTTCACATTTGTTGCACAATATATTTCCGGCTGCCAGAAACTGGATAAGTCAATAACAAAAAATACCTTAGCGTTAAGGATAAAAACAACTTTTGGTTCTAGATTTTTCTGTGTTTTTGTCTTTTTTAGGTGTGCACAAAATCTGAATTTAGTCCATTGAATAGTATTAAGCCTTAAAGGGAACCTGTCATCAGACATCGACCTTATAATCAACTACCAGTATGTTGTGAAGCAGCTGAGCTCCTACATCATGTTTCTTTCATGTCCCAGCGCGGTGGCATCATGCAGAAAATCAACTGATGTAAACTGGTATCAAGTCAAGGAGGCAGAGAATTTAACACTGAAGTCAAGCTCTCCCCATCTCAAAATGTTCCCTTCACTGTAATTGATGATTCTGCATCCCGAGATATCACTTATCAGATTTCTGGTGCATGATGTCAGTCATGGGGAGAAAGCTTTCAGAGGTGGGGAGAGCTTGACTTCAGTGACAAACTTTCCTCCTTAACTTATACTTGTACAATCCTTAATCTATTTACATCTCTCATTAAATATGATTTTCTGCATGATACAACCACACTGGGCCCTAAAAGTAACATGATCTGAAAGCACTTCTTGACAACTTACTAGTAGTGGTTTATTAGGTTAATCTCTGTTGACAGGTTCCCTTTAAGTTGGCTGGACACATTGGGGGTTATTTACCAAGGGCCCGATTCACGTTTTCCCGACGTGTTACCCGAATATTTCCATTTTGAGCCGATTTTCCCTGTATTGCCCCGGGTTTTTGGCGCACGCGATCGGATTGTGGCACATCGGCGCCGGCATGCACGCGATGGAAATGGGGGGGGCGTGGCCGTACGAAAACCCGACGGATTCGGAGAAACCGTCGCATTTAAAAAAAAAGAAAAAGTGTTGTGGGACACGCACTTACCTTCACCAAGTATAGGATCGAGAACTCCGGCGGGCCTCGGCGGACTTCAGCACAGCAGCGACACCTGGTGGACGTCGGAGGAACTACCTTAGTGAATCGCCGGAAGAACCGAATCCACCGCAGAGAACGCGCCGCTGGATCGCGAATGGACCGGGTAAGTAAATCTGCCCCAATGTATTTTTGTTGCCTAACCTAATGATCTTGGCTCTATTGGGAACAATCTATATGTTAGCCTTCTTAACTCTCCGAAGAGGACATAAAGATTGGGCAGTTGGATTATGACATGCCCAATTTGTTCTCAAGAAGATTTGCCACCACCAGAGATGGTTCACCCCCCCACCATTATAAGGGATCTATGAGCTTGGGTATCATAATTTAAGCCCAGCATGTTGTCATTTTTATAGACCCCCATTAAAATATTGCTTGTACCACAAACATGTAGACCCTTTAAGAGTCCATATGTTGTTCTTCGATCACAATGCAGTGTTTTTTTTTTTAAAGATTTCTATACACAGCAGATTTTTCAGCTTCCAAAAGTGTTGACTATAGAAAGTCAATTGGCAACCATGCACACAATCTTATCTTTCATTATACACACAATGGTTAATATGATTGTTTGGTCCCTGTTTCTGTATGTATTTACATAGGGAATTGTGCAGCCATGATTATTTAACCCAAAAAATGGTTCTATGGTTGGGCATATTTGCAGAACTTACCTAAACTAACAAACTTAATGAACCTTGGGTGCCCCTTTGGTGTTTCAGGTAGTGAAATCTTTTGAATATAGACACAATGGACGAAGTGTATGTCAGGTGATCAACCTAATAATAATCTTTTTAAAGACTTTACGCAAAGTCCTATAGGCAAAGCCAATAGTGTCACGTCCAATATTCATCTTGATGAAGAGGACCTTCAAACAGTACAAAATCGCTACAAAAACTACGACCTAAACCTAGACCCTTAGAAGAAATGGCACAAAATACAATAAAATAAAAATAAAATTCCGATCTCTCGTTCACATTCACCGCACACAGGATAGGTTTCTGCTTTAAGGGAATTGTTAAAATGTTCCATAGGCATCTCCGCGAGCAGCCACTGCGAAGGCAGGATAGGCTTCATAAGCGGCATAGGCGGCGAGGTCTTGTCCCAAGGCCACGGCTTGTTTGAGTTGTGTGGCTGCCACTGCTGCTGCTGGGGAGCCGGCTATCGCATATCCTGGGGATATAAATTACAATGTAGTCGTGAATATATGACAGGATTATAGTATTAACATTTATTATACTTCGATGATGGAGTTTCACAGGGTCTATACTGTAGACGGGCCGATGAACATGAGCAGCTCATTAAATTTACATAAATGTTGAACCCAATCGTTCCATTGGGATTGAAGAAGAGAAGACGGTCCCGGCACTGATCCGCAACTTGGAGCAAAGACTTGACCTGTAATATCTTCTTTATTTAGAGCATAGTGGGTAAAAACAGAACACATATCCAGAGGGTAACCCACAGACCTACGTGTTTTTCGGCTATTCAGCCTTATTCATGGTCAATGGTTCCATTGGGATTGTTATGGCATCTACTGTGTATGGAGACCAACCACATCTACCAACAGATGTCAAGAAGAAGAAAACATTTTTTTAGTCGATGGGGGATATTTATCTGGGATTCTGCGAACTTGCGATTATATTCCACCTGCGTTCCTGCCCATACAACTGCGCACATGCTGCAGCTGTTGAATTTTCATATGTGAAAATTTGCCGGCTGCGTAGGACCCCACGGTGCAGGACACCGCCGGATACATCAAGAGGTGCTGGAGCGCGGTTGTGTAATAAATAGCCCCCAATCTGTCCATAAGTGTGTGATATCAGATGACCATTTCAGGAATATAGGGGGTCATTTACTAAGGGCCCGATTTGCGTTTTCCCGACGTGTTACCCGAATATTTCCGATTTGCGCCGATTTCCCCTGAATTGCCCCGGGATTTTGGCGCACGCGATCGGATTGTGGCGCATCGGCGCTGGCATGCACGGGGGCCGAAATTGGGGGGCGTGGCCAAACGAAAACCCGACGGATTCGGAAAAAAACACTGCATTTAAAACAAAAAATCTGTTGCGGAGCTTACCTTCACTCAGCCCGGCTCGGTGAACTCCAGTGCGTTCCGATGCTTTTCAGCGCATCAGCACCACCTGGTGGACGTCGGAGGAACTGCCTTAGTGAATCCCGGCCGGACCTGAATCCAGCGCAAAGAATGCGCCGCTGGATCGCGAATGGACCGGGTAAGTAAATCTGCCCCATTGTGTTATTTAGGGTGAGGCTGCGATGACTGCAAAATATCGGAGACTATACACGTGCATTACGTACAAGAGCATTTTGGATTTTTAAATCTAAAGACGAGATATCCACTTGGTTTGAATTATAAAACGGATCCGATATAAAACTTTTATTACGTTTTCTCCTCTTATTTTTATTCTTTTTCCACCTTTTTGATAAAAGTAACTGTGTAGCGTTTATGATCATGTGTTCTATGACGTAAGCATTTAAACAAGCGGCATTGTTACAAAGTTTATGTCTGAAACATATAAGCGCCTTTTTCTTTGGCGCGCCAAAACGTTTTGGGATTCTGAATATAGAGAATTTTTAACAATTATTTTCCACTGGGATCTACTTGTGGGCTGCTGGATGAACTATTTGCTCATCCATTCCTGATTCCGACACCGCAGATCCGTGCATCAATATCTTTTTACTCTCTGGTTATAAAGTGAAGGTGAGCTGAACCATATACCTTTATAATTGTAATTTTTTACAACTAAAAACGACTTTATTGGCCAAAAATGTTGAAGATCAACCTTTCAAATAGCCATCGAGCCTTTGATCAATGTCAATGTCTGAAGAAAATCTACCATCAAAACCAGACAGATGGGCTCAGGGAGGCGGCTTTATAGCTTCACATGCTATTACACTGTGTAGGAGCATGTCTTACTCCCCCCTCTGCTTCTTGGTACTTCAGGGCGTATCTCCCCCTCCCACTGTGTGAAATTACAGCAGGCAGAGGGAGGGGGAGATACGCCCTGCACATTATAACAGCCTGAGAACCTGCAGCAGGGAGGAGCACAGATAACACCCCCCCAGAGACCTTGAGGCTCATTAGCATAATATTAAAAGTTGATTCTAGAAGCAAGGGGGCCATGTATAACAAATATTACAATATTATCATAGTTATGGTGCCTGGATCTATGAGTAAGTGTCCTTGGTAGGTTTCTTTTAAGCTCAGTATTAGTAAGTATGAAAGGTCACCAACAGTAGGTGGTAAAAAATCTATAATAACCTTTCCGCACAATTAAAGATCTCTAGTGTTAGGGTCAGGTTAACTATAGTGGAGAACACGGTTAATCCCATGAAATGGCCCCAATCATTCCTATATATTGATGGTCCACCATTGACATGACTCTTATCACATGTCGTAAAAGCTTTTTCCACTGATATCCCGTATAAGCTGGACATTCAGATCATAGGGGCTCATTTACTAAGGGCCCGAATCGCTCATTTTCGTCAGGTTTCCCAAAAATTACCGGTTTGCGACAAATTGCCCCAGGTTTTTGGATTGTTTTCGGATTGTGTCGCATTGTCGCCGGCTTGCATGCGACAGAAATCAGGGGGCGTGGCCGTCGGAAAACCTGATGGATTCGGAAAAACGCGGTATTTAAAAAAAAATGGGTCGCTTGACACGCACTTACATGCACCACGATTAGGATGGTGAACTCCGCTGGACCTCGGCGCAGCAGCGACACCTAGTGGACATTGGTCGCACGACCTTAGTGAATCGCCGGAAAACCCGAATCCTTGTCAGAGAATGCGCCGCTGGATCGCGACAGGACCGGGTAAGTAAATGTGCCCCATAGTGTTTATCTTTTATTCATGAAGCAACAAAACCAAATGTTTCTTGCATTTGTAACTAATGGAATAATGTTACCTGCAAAGGCTGCTGGTGGCTCAGCTGTTTCAGTGGGAATCCCTAAGGTCTGTAGTGTATATTCGGCTGCATAGTTCTTTGCTTCATCCACTGATATGCAGAGTTTTGGAGGTGTAAATGGGTGTCTACAAAAAGAAAAATCATCGGAGTTATGGATAAATAGAGGAGTTTGTACTGATGCACTTAAAATGGTTGGCCAATGGTTAGATATCAAATCAGGATCAGATTTAGCTCCCATTCACTGAAGCCTAATTCCTTCGGTTAGGACGTCAAAATCAATATCCAGGTAGACCCCTAGTGCCCTACAGCGGTGCATGTATAGAGCCCATATATAAACCAAAATGTCACCATTCCTGGTGTTGGCTCACATCCTTATGTGATCTCTGATCAGGGGAGGATTAAGACCACTATGGGCCCTGGGCTATCGGAATATTATGACCCCTACTAGTCTGAAATCACTTCTTATATCAGCTTCTTGGGGAATGGAGAAAGTGTCCCTTCTGCCTGCTTTCAATTTGCGGTTTCAGAGATACTCAGCTCTTGTATAGATGTGTATTAAGAGCAGGAACAGATGTACAAGGATGTCATGAGTGAAGGTTTGGTATCAAATATGGTGGTGGGTTGGGTGGACTGGCCCCCTAGAAGGCTTGGGCCCCAGGGTTCTGCCTAAACCGCCTACATTATAATCCACTACTGCCTCCAAGAGGATAGCACAAAGGGGGGAAAACAGGTCATGACATCTTGGCTACATCCTCCAAATATTAGCACTTAGAGAACGTGTAGTCCGCTGCCGAGTTACCTCCAATACATCCATATAGAAAAGAAAATGCATAAATGAGAAAAGCATGTACTCACATTGCAGGGTTCTGGCTTGCCAGCACAGGGATTGTGATCTTATATAGAAATAGTTGCCTTTGATCTTGGCCAATTGCAGAATGCAGCTGATAAACTGGTTGTCCCCAGTTGTTTTTTTGGCAAATTTCTTCTAGAACCTAAAAAAAAAGGAAAGCTGCATATAAATCACAGATTTCCCATTGAAGAAATATAAATTATTATATATCAGCAAGTTGTACTTAAAGGGAACCTGTCACGAGGAGACCCATTTTTTGCACTTCCCCAGTACCCACAGAGCATAGTACATACACTGCCAAAGTTTTTTTGTATTTAAAATTGGTTTTACAGAAAAAAAGAGATGTTATATTGTACCTTTCGTTAGCATCTGCTGTGTGACTAGGCAGTTGCCAAATGGGAGGGGCTGGGAAGGAGCAGTTCCCCCCCACCCTTGGGAAACAGCTTCTCCATGTGACCTTTTCAAGTATATGAAAACACCCATCACTGGGCTTAGCGACGCCCCCTGCTCCTCTACAGCCAATCCCGAGTGAGGGGAGTTATTCATATATTTGAAAAGGTCACATGTTTCCAGCCCCTCCCATTTGGCAACTGCCTAGTCACACAGCAGATGCTAATGAAAGGTACAATATAACATATCTTTTTTTCTGTAAAACCAATTTTTTATACAAAAACACTTTGGCAGTGTATGTACTATGCTCTGTGGGGACTGGGGGAGAGCTAAACATGAGTCTCCTGATGACAGGTTCCCTTTAAAAGTAGATAGAAAAATTCAATACCATATAGGAATACATACACTCTTCATGTATGTACACCATTTACAGTCTAAAGGGGACACGGTTCTAGCTGGTGTAGAACCGAAGAGAGGGACATCTGGAGGTGAAAAAGTGACCCTTCTCTGCTCATTTGCATATAAATTTCAGTTTCAACATAAATTAGGGAATTCTAGAAAAGATATTTAATTGCCTACTGGAAGATGCACTTCGCTGGTAAAAAAAAAACTGGTGACGGGTTCCCTTTAGTTCATTTGCTTTTGTAGCTGATTAGTTACTTTTTTTAGTCCATTAGCAATACCTTCCAGGACCTTTTGATAGTATTCATGAATACAAGCTTAAGGTCCTGGAAAGTAGATTGCTCATGGATAGTTAGGATCACAGGACCCTCCATCTCCTTCTATTTTATGCACAATGTCAGCTGAGGAGCTATAGAAGACATTTCTGAAGAAGGGCTTTACTTAACATTTTAAGAAAGCGGAGCAGAATTATTAATAGATCTATATTGGTAAATTACCTAATAATAATAATTCTTTATTTATATAGCGCACACAGATTACACAGCGCTGCACAAAGCATGACAAATCGGTCCCTGTCCCCATGGGGCTTACTATCTAATCCACCTACTAGTATATTTTTTGGAGTGTGGGAGGAAACTGGAGGACCCGGAGGAAACCCACGCAAACACGGAGAGAACATACAAACTCTTTGCAGATGTTGACCTGGGTGGGACTAGAACCCAGGACCCCCAGCACTGCAAGGCAGAAGTGCTACCCACTCAGCCACCGTGATGCCCCTATCCCCCCTTAAAATCCTACTCCCCCCCCCCCCCACAGACACACAAAAACATGTAGTAGCCATCTTGTCTAAGGCTACAGCTCAGATTTATATTCTCTAGACTCCTCTTGGTAAGTGTTAATTCGAGATTCCCAGTGACAAAAGCTCCTTCCTTGCTAAATTTTTCGGGTGAAAAGGGCATAATACTCTCCAACACCCAGGTATGCCTATGCTTGTTAGACCTAAAGGATCCAGTTGTTGATTGTTGCTTCTGTTTGCCTAAATTTTTATAGTCAGTAGACAGTCAACCCAAACCTAAAAAACCCAATACACCTCTACACCCGGCCCCAATGCCAACTGAACATGGTAGACAATGGGGGCTGGAGCGGATCCTATTTTTGCTATGGATTTCCCTGATTGACAGCTGCTACGCTGAATAATCTTTTATCACTTTTTTTTAATATTAACATTTAGCCTTATGTGTTTTTCAGAAATACCAGCTTCCATTGAAGACTTCAATCTACATTAGTTTCCTGCCATTTCCACTCCAGAACTGATCCGTTTCTGTAATTTACAGCCTTATTCCAGGAGAAGGGACACAAGGTTCTGTACTTTATCTAATGGTGCATCCCCTAATCTACAAATTAAGGTAAAAAGCTTCTCGGCAAATGTAGCTGTGGCTGATGTGGTTGGATAAATTACATAATGGAAATGTTGTATTTGATAAAAGTCATTTAGACTTTCTGCTCTAAATTGTATTTCAGGAAGCAAAATGTTTTGTTGGTCCATTATGAGTCTGATCTTTTTACTATTTTAATCACACAGAATATCATTACTGTCTTATTACTATGGGTTTTTTCTTATCATAGATTCGGTAAAGTGGGCGACGTCTCTGAGGAGATCGTAGAGAAAAGGGATTTTGTCTCTTTTTAACTTAGAAAGAATGTTGCCCAAAATATATCTTGTTTTTGGACCTGGAGTAAGACACAAATAGCATGTGTGTTAAGACTGTAGAAGAAATTTTGGGTACAGCTGAGGACTATTGGTAATCCTAGTTTAAGTAGGCAGAAATGTTTTTTTTAATTTGCCATTTTTTAAAACTTTTCCTTTTATCTTTTTTATCTATATCCAGCAGTTTCTTTGCTGTCCTCCTCAGTTTAGCCCAGTTTAGTAGGTCCTTCCCCTGCCTGTGCTGACAAGTACTGAGAATCTTTCCTGTAAACAAATCTACAAAATTGGACTCACAGGTGGGGAGGGGCTGCTGCTCCCTGCTCACAGGGGAGGAAAGAGGGGGAGGACTTATGACCGTGATCTCTGTTTGTGTGTAGCAGAGCTGAATGTGCTCACTGCTTTGGATTTGTTATGGGAAATCCGGCTCTTCTAAGTGTGTTGGATCATTAGGTTCTGCTCACTAAGAAGAGTCAGCTCTTCTAGCTCTCGAATGGCTCCCGATTAAATATATAATAGGGAGCTTCAGTCCAGCCAGTCACCCCACTCCGCAACACTTTTAACCCGATTTTATTTTATCTGGTTGACCCAAAAATAGGTTTGGGGTTAAGTGAGCTATTGGCTCACCGAAGCGAGCGGACTCCCGTCAGTGAAATAGACGGCTCTAAGTGACGGCTTGTTCGTGAATGACAAATCTCTACTGTGGATACAGATGTCTCCTACGCAGAGTCGTGCCACTCAAGATCTCTTCTGTTACTTATCAGTCCATCTATCCCAGTCTATAATTCTACAGAACTTTCTGTGTCTCTTCACCACATGCAGCACCCCCTCGCCCGCCTTGTACTTGGCACTTTGTGCATAGCACAGGGAAGCTTTTAACAGTCAAACATACTGTACACTTCTTGTAACTGTTTTACTTCTGTTTTGTACCATGTATTACATGCTCCTCCGTGTGATGAAAGCTGCCAGGCATACATCCTGTACACTATTCAGTGTTCAGTGGATCTACTTCTAGGAATCCTACTAGATTTGTTGCTAAATTATTGAATGAGAGAACACAAGGTTTTTATAGGACGTGGGGCAAAGTGAATTGAACTCGTTTTCAGGACAGATACAGGGAGAGGTTAGTCTCCGCCCACTTCACCTCTAGTGAGAAAGATTTTTGTCAAACACTTTCAGTACTCAAAATGCCATAACTTTGGAAAGAAAAGGGAGAGTAACACAATATTGGCATCATTCTGTTTGTTTGTAAAGGGGGAATCATACATGACACTTTGGTAAAATCACTGTTCTGTTAAGCATATTTGACAAAGCAAGGTAATATCTTGCTTATCAGTGAGGCTACATATGTGACATCAACTTAGCATTGGGTTGGGGGGGGGGGTTGCCGATAATGGGAGATGGAGCAATCAACAAATAAAGATCTGTTTTAGATGAACCATACCATTGTAGTCACGTTATAAAAGTTCCTATCCACTTTAATGGGAGCAGATTCTGCATATACAACATACGACCACTACATAGACCATCGGCTCCTGTCTCCATTATCTGTGTTTGGGGGTTAGGTGTCTGCCCCTGCATGATCAGTTATCAACATTTAGTCCTGGGGTTAGACCATAAATACACCTTTGTGCACAACTCCTCTATAATCCTGTCCCAGTACTATAACCAAAGATCCCAACCTACCTGTGGTGCCAGTTTGATGCCTTGTGGTTTTAATGCAACAGTACTCATAGGTGTGAGCTCCATTCCTGGTAAAATATCATAGAGTTTCTCTTCTCCTCTCTTGTCTCCTTTCATGGGGTATGCAACACATCCACGGCCCAGACCAGTATATGCCAGGTATCCCCGTCCTCCCAGGCCTCTAACGCCTGCAGCCCCTACAGGTACACTCATGTAAATTTCTAGGAATGTAAGAAGGCATTAAACTGAATCAAATCAGCAGAAAATCACCCAGATCCATGATATAATGCAGAAGCTAGCACCACGTGCATTGAACATGCTTATAACAATGGAGTCACATTCAGTGGAGAGTTATCTAAGAGCCTGATGTGTAATGATAACTACCCTCTACATACATTAATAGCATCTGCAGTGTGGATAGTGCTACATCAGGGCCGGATTAAGGATGGTGGGGGCCCCTGGGTGCAAAATCTGGTGGAGGCCCCCCACTGAGTGTAGCGTACATACATATCCTCCTGCTCACTATCCACTATCCCAGCAGTCACCCAACTACATACAGCCGCCTCGCCCCCCAGTAACACAGCTACATACAGCCGCCTCGCCCCCAGTAACACAGCTACATAAAGCCGACTCTGCCAATCTGGTGGGGGCCCCCTGGGGGGGCAAGAAGGTGGGGGCCCCGGGGCTCGAGCCCCAGGAGCCCCCCCTTTAATCCGGCCCTGTGCTACATAGTGTCTTAAAGGCAACAGTGCCCCCTGTGTTAGTTAGCAAATTTAACAAGATGAACAAAATGATTCCATTCTTCTCTTCCTCAGGCTTAAAGATTTCAGATATGTAATAGTAATATTATGCTCCTCCATTGTCTTAAAGTTGTTCAGCACACAGTAGTTCCAACTTTTAATGAAATTAATGCACAAATTATAGCCTTTGCATGTTAATTGCTTTATACACATTGTAATGTACAGTACCATCCAGATTATGTACAGTAAAGTAGCATTAGTTCTTGATAGTTTTAGATTAGACTACCCCATTATGATGAATTGTAATCCTTACATCACAAGATCGCAAGATACTACATTGGGGGCAGTGATCACATGTGTCACCCATTAAATCCAGCAGTGGATTATAATATAGGCTGTTTGGGCAGCAGCCCGAGGTCCAAACCTTCTAGGGGGCCCATGACCATCCAAACCACCCACCAAAAGTTATACTGAGAAGGACCTCAACCCATGAAATTCTCATACATATGTTCATGCTGTTAATACACATGTACAGAAGTCATTTCAGGACCTTTGAAGGTCCTTAGAGGGTCCTGAAACCGCAGATTGAAAGCAGGCAGAAGGAACACATCCTCCATTCCCCACAAAGCTTGATTCTAGTAAGAATGTACAAAGTGACTCCAAACTTGTAGGGGTTATAGTACAGTCTTTTTCGGACTATAAGGCGCACCGGAGTATAAGGCGCACCATCAATAAATGCCATCTAAAACCTCTAGGTTCATATATAAGGCGCACCTGATTATAGGAATGAATGACCAGCAGGTGGCAGAACTGTGCACAGTTCAAAGCAGCTGTTGTCTGTAAGTACGGTTCATATATAAGGCGCACTGGACTTATAGTCCGAAAAATACGGTAATCATAGAGCCCTGGACCCATGGCAGTCTGAATCTTCCCCTGATTAAATCCCTAATTGTCTTATGATCCTTGGATAAGACTTGGGTAGTCCAATATCTATAGAATGTCTCATTCCTGTTATTTCTGCAAACAATGGATGAATACAATGACAACTTAATAGAAACAGTCTCAGTACCAGCACCTTGGGGAAGCCATCAAAATACAATACATCAAATACATACACAATGGCGTATGCTTGTTGGGAGAACCCCAAAGTAAATTTAACCGAAAACTTGAATGGAATAAAATCCCAAAAAGGAACCATTTTCCTTTTTGTAAATGTATAATAGATACATTTAGATGCATGTATTGAAAGTATGAAAGAGCTCTAGTATCATCCCTTACATATTCACAGGGCATTTCAGGTCATTGTGGTCCCACTATGCATCCGAAAATATCCCCCCTAAGGTGACAAGCTTTCTTTTGGTTCCTTTCTTTTTGCTCTTTGGAGCAATAAATGTCTCCAGAAATTGGTTTGAATTAACCCAAATAAAATCAATTACAACGTATTTCACCACATTTGGATCCATAATATTAAACAGCGGCAAACTCTGTTCTGTTTTCTATTTTCGGAGCGATGATTAATTCCCAGTCATTTTTCATACACTCTCTAATCTATTTACTAAGTAAGTATTATCGGACACGCATTATGCAAAATCCAGGTTAGTTACTGCTCCCTGTTCATTAGAAGGGTGACTAATTGGGATTCTAATTTAATAAATGACATGGAAGTAACTTGCAGGGGGATTCTACACAGCTAATTACATTGCTAAATTGTCATGTCATGGTCTGCCTTCTCAATTAATAACGAGTGGCAACATTTATTACACGTAACACAGAATTATCGAATGTAGTCAATGCGCTGTTACCTCGAACAGACGGAGGTCGGATGAGGCTGCGATTGCTGACATAACCCTTGGCCGGAGGGAAATGAAAGCTGGGGATGGCTGCACTGTATGTAGGGGGTGCATAGAACACAGGAGCTCCTAGATACGCTGTAGTCGGGTCGTAGACGTGACCGATGGTATATGTATAGTCTCCTTGTATAGCGCCACCTCTTCCGCCTGTTCCTCTGGTATATCTTACATAACTGTCTTTGTCGACTGGTTTAGCCAAGGTTACTTCTATGGGAGAGCCATCAATAATCTACAATTAGAAAAATTAGATTGTTACATCTATAAAGAATGTTTTAAAAAAACAAAAAAACAAAACACATTAAAAGAAAGGGTGTTATCTTTTTGGGTCCTTTTAGTAGAGTAGGTGATCATCAGTATCAGAATGGAAGAGTCCGACCCCTGGTCAGCGAGTCTCTTTTAACATTATTTTTTTGTATTTCCAGAGATTAATGTAAAAAAAAAAAAAAGATGAAATACGCCTTTTTTTGGGAAGTGATATCTTACACACATTCCAAAAACTTTTTTTTGTGGTCCAGGCACCAAATTTATTTGGTGGGGTGGGTCAATCGTGAAAGGTTGAAGGTTGTAGCGAGTGGCCCAGGCCCATTCCGCTGCTCCTTCACGCCCCTCCATGCCCACTTGGAGTGGAGGTGGCGTGGAGGGGGAAATAAGCCCAATCACTGGTGGCTCATTAGTAATTGCTTGTACACCAGAAAACTGACATACAAACCCTGATAATCTCCCCCGAAGATGTATTTATTATTTATTTATTTATTATGTATTCGGTAAAAGTTTTCTGACATTACTGTCACCCAGAGCCTCCACCCCCCCTAATCTGACCCTGGTGAGAAGGTAAAATGACGTGAAGGATGTAGTTCTGTGATATCAGACCTAACTGTATCAAAGATTTACTTTCCATGAGTACTACATCTAGGGTATGGACATCAGAGTAGCATATTTAGTGGCTGAAATGGGCCCCAAGGTGTCGGGGGGGGGGGGGGTCCTACATTGCAGAGAAATCCACACACAATCGTGATGAGTAAGGGATGGGTGCCATTACCTTGGTCAGACATCATGGGGAAGGTATGCTAGTGTTTTCTCAGTGCATATTTCTATATCATACCTTGCCATTTAATACATTCATAGCTTCCACTGCATCGTTACGATTGTTAAAATGTACAAAAGCATAATCTCTAATTTTCTTCACACGTTCAACTGCCCCTATAAGAGAAGTAGAATAAAATATAACCTTATGCGGAAAAAAATGAATGCTGGATAACATGATATGGAGACCCCGAGTCAAGACTTTATATTGAAGAGTTTTTATAAGGGCAGACATGGGTCCCATATTACTAGAACCTCCGTGACCCCCTCTGACTATTGGAACATAGACATCCTTCTCAGGCAACATAGACCACAAATCACTGCGTGGAGAAAGTTCAGTGGACATGACAAAAGGTAGGATTTGCAAGAGACTATGCTACTTTACTTTACACTTTTCTGTTTAGAAGCAACTACTCTGCAATGCCGGTTGTACAACTTCTTGCCACATTACAAGGTATCAACACAAACCGGTAGAGAGTTGTAATTTAGCTGCTGGTGGCATTGGAACTAGCAGTATGGGCATCCTAGGGAAAAATCTAATCATCTCATGTTTTCTTCCATGTTGGATAAAATATACCGTATATACTCGAGTATAAGCCGAGCCAAGTATAAGTCGAGGCACCTAATTTTACCACAAAAACTTGGTAAAACCTATATTTTTTTTACTCAAGTATAAGCCGGGTTTTGGTTTTAAGCACCTTTTTTTGTGCTGAAAAACTAGGCTTATACTCAAGTATATATGGTAATTTGGTTTCTTCCAATATTAGAAAAACTTACTGACTGCCATTTTGCAGTCTGTATTACATGTAGGTACTAAAGAGTTGCCAAGTAAGAGCTCCAACATTCAGACCTCAGCTGATCATCATAGATGTGCTAGGAGATTCTATGTATTTGGGATTATTGTGGCTTCTGGTTGACTTTCACTCTTGCCCTTACATCATGACAAGCACCCCTGTCGCCCCCATCTTTGCCTCATTGCCTTTCACACCTCGGTGAACTCTCCCCTGTCACTGGGTGGTCCTAACAACTGGATACAGATGATTCTGTCACCATACATATAAAGGAGGTAACTCAAGAATATATTTTAGAATGTGTTGAATTTGTTGCTCTTCGGGGTCCAAACACCCATAAATTATTACTGAATTATCTTTCTGTAGCTGTAAAAATAACTCTTTGGCCAATTCCAAGGACCGGACTTTGAAGTGAGAATGAAATTACACACAACTTGACTGCTATCTCCCTGGTTGATTCGGGGACATGTAAATAACCATTTTATGGTCTACAGATTTATCAGTCTCAGGGTTCACAGTTCAAAGTGTTCACATTTTTTGACAGGATAACTTCAGCTTAAATATTGCCATTTGGTTGTCATCAGGCACAAAAATAGAGTATAAAAATATTCTCAGAACATTTTAATAGGTCTATTATATTTAATAGTCTATTTATTTATTATATTTATTATTTATTATATTTAATTTATACTATTTATTTATTTAATTTATTAATATTCTATTTATTTATTTAATTTATTAATATTTTATTTATTTATTTAATTTATTTATTTAATTTATTAATATTATATTTATTTATTATATTTAATTAATAGTCTATTTATTTAATAGTCTATTATAAGGTTTTAGCAGTATTATAACAGACTCACATACATGTGGGACATTATAGGCATTTTTTTTACTTGACAGCATATTACCTGGTTTGATGTTACTAAATTCCTTCTCTATTGCCTCCTCTGTTGTTGTGAGCATAAGGTTTCGGACATATAAAATCTTAACTGATGACATTGTATCTTCATCCACTTCAACCTCTGGTTCTGCCCAGTCCACTGCAATCGGATGGCCCCATAGCTGTATACGTCCTGCAGAATAAATAGATATGTAAAATGGTTTTGTTTGATTGAATCATGAGACCAAATGGACAAATATGTGTAAGAGAGTTCTGGATGTTCTTCTTCTGTAGTTCTGTAGTAATTAAGTAGGAGCAGAGCTGCAATCCTCTGCCAATGCTCTATACAGGAGTTGAAGCTTTTTGCTTCCATCCCCTGTTTCTTGCAGGGTCTAGATGTTTGACCCCCACCAATTTGATACTGATTAACCATCTTAAATATAGGTCATCAATATCATAAACGGCTAAGGGAACAGAAAACACCTTTAACCTTCCTCTTTGCTCAACATACTGGGGGTCATTTACTAAGGGCCCGATTCGCGCTTTCCCGACGTGTTACCCGAATATTTGCGATTTGCACCGATTTCCCCGGGATTTTGGCGCACGCGATCGGATTGTGGCGCATCGGCGCCGGGAATGCACGCGACGGAAATCGGGGGGGCGTGGCCGAACGAAAACCCGACGGATTCGGAAAAACCGCCGCATTTAAAAAAAATAATCTGTCGCGGAGCTTGCACTTACCTTCACTCAGCCCGGCTCGGTGAACTCCAGCGCATTCCGATGCTTTTCAGCGCAGCAGCGCCACCTGGTGGACGGCGGAGGAACTACCTTAATGAATCCTGGCCGGACCCGAATCCAGTGCAGAGAACGCGGCGCTGGATCACAAATGGACCGGGTAAGTAAATCTGCCCCATTGAGATGTGATGCCCAAAATATCCCTGACTATAACTTCCCTTGGAGTATTCTGAATGGGATCAGGTTTTGGATCTGTTGAGAAAGCTGGGTGTGCGTTGGGGTTTATTATTATTTTTTTTTTGCAGCTGTGGCTTGAGTGATGGACAGGTGAAGCAGTCAGCTGTTGGGGCGGCGTCCATTACTCCTCCCTTTTTATTGCAGGGTCTAGATGTTGGAACCCCAACACTTTGATTCTGATTACCATCCTAAATATAGGTCAATATCATAAATGGCCTAGGGACCAAACAACCCATTTACCCTTTCTCTTTGCTCAACATACTGAGATATAACCAGAAGTCCCTAACAACTAGGCTTGATAAGTAGGTGACAGGAGTTGTGGATGAATTTAGGGCTTGCACTCTTTCTCTAACGTGACAGTGGGGCAGATTTACTTACCCGGTCCAGTCCCGATCCAGCGGAGCGTTCTCCAACGCTGATTCGGGCTCTGCCGTGATTCACTAAGGTCATGCGCCCAATGTCCACTAGGTGTCGCTGCTGCGCTGAAGTCCGCCGTAATTCACCTTCTTCCTCTCGGTGTATGTGAGTGCTATTTTTGTGACACAAATTTGTTTTAAATTTTGTGGTTTTTCCGAATCCGTCGGGTTTTCCGACAGCCACGCCCCCCGATTTGTGTTGCATGAAAGCCGGCGCCGATGCGCCACAATCCGATCGCGTGCCCCAAATCCCGGGGCAATTCGATGCAAATCGGAAAAATTCGGGAAACCCGGCTGAAAAACGCGATTCGGTCCCTTAGTAAATGTGCCCCAGTACCTTTATAACAGTTTTCCCAACAATTGCAGTCAAGCCCAAATCTTCTCCCCCTGTAGTCAAACTTTCAATTTTTTTGTAAATATCATTGTTCCGTATCCTACCTGGTAATAACTTCCGTCGTGCCATAGCTGCTGCTCGGTGACTTTCATATTCTACAAATGCAAACCCACGATTTTTCGTTTTATCTGCAGCGCTGGGATACACAATGACATCGATGACCCCATCTGTGACTTTCTTCATTTCACATAATATCTCTTCTCTCTTTTTGGTCTTCGGGATCCCACCAACAAATAACCTGCAGTTGTCCACACTGGCACAGACCCCCAGCAGTCTTCCATTTCTGCAAAAAGAAACATAAGGAATTCTGTTCATTTGAGTAATTTTTAGAACAAAATGTTAAGACATTAAAATAGTTTTGCTGGATATGAATATGGTACCTTCTTTATCAATCATCTCTGATGTAAAGAAACTTGCCTTCTTCACTCTAAAGTAACAATAGCTGTTACCTAAATGCAAAGTATAAAGAGCCTCATGGAATCCTGATAGGAAACGCCGCTATGGATCAAGTCATATTTCATATCTTTGTTAGAAAACCAATATACCATATATATTCGAGTATAAGCCTAGTTTTTCAGCACAAAAAAATGTGCTGAAAACCCAAAATCGGCTTATACTCGAGTAAAAAAAATATATCAAACATCACCTTTCCAGCTTCCCCCGCTGCTGGCTATATACTGGGGCAGGGGGCTGGCTAAATACTGGGGGATATGGGGTGACTATATATTGGGGGGCAGGTGGTGGCTATATACTATGGGGCAGGGTCCCTCAGGCTATATACTGGGGAGGCTGTGATCAATGCATTTCCCACCCTCGGCTTATACTTGAGTCAATAGGTTTTCCCAGGTTTTTGGAGTAAAATTAGGGGTCTCGGCTTATACTTGAGTCAGCTTATACTCGAGTATATACGGTAATTCTTATTTTCATGGATTTAGCACAGCGACTTATCTAGATCTTACACTTGGGTTCCAATGTAACTTTGTGGATTTTGAACATAATAAAAGAAAGCAAAACAAATCATAATGTAAAATTAGGGGCCTCGGCTTATACTTGGGTTGGCTTATACTCAAGTATATACAGTACTTACCGAATTTCATAATTATTGAGTTGCCTGATTGCATTTCTGGCATCCTGTCTGTTAGTGAAAGTTACAAATGCATATCCCCTATTGTTTCCATTGAAATCCATCATCATTCTCATTTCGTAGATTCTTCCTATCTGGGAAGGTAAATGTACACAAAACAGCACATATTAATAATGAACAATAACCGTGTTATCCTCAAACTACAGGATCAGTCTGGATTCCTTGTGATTTTTTAAAATGGTGACAAACTATTCAACTAACTCTACATTATTCTCACCTTCCCTCCTAATCTATGTATTACTTCTAATCTAACATTTCTGTGAGTTGCAGTCTGTCTTGGGAAACTAAGATGTTGAGGTTGAAAGTTGAGTTGAGTTAGCAAAATAGTTTAATGGGTAAGTGTGGAGATTTAAAGCTCATATAAAGCTCAGTGTAGGGGCAATATACAAAAATTGGGTTAAAAACACCCCACATAAGATTATAAGCTACAAAAAGAACCAAGCGGGTGTGTATACAAATGGTATAAACTTTATTTTATGTAATCAGCATCAGGCCCGGCGCCAGCACCCGGCCAACCCGGGCAAGTGCCGGGGCCCCGGGGTACTGGAGGGGCCCACTCGGGCCCCCGGATCAATTGTACCAGTGTCGCTATAAGACACTGGTACAATTGATCACCATCGGGATCGATCGCTTTTCTGCCTCTATGCTGCGCTGGTCGGGAGCGCAGCATAGAGGCAGAATCTAAAACTTACCTTCCCGGTTCCAACGATGCAGCGCTCCGCAGGGTATGCGACGGCTTTGAAGCCGGCGCACATGATGACGTCATCGGATCACGTGTGCCGGCTTCAGAGCCGGCGCGTACGGGAGGCCCAGGCTGAAGACAGCTGCAGGCTCTGCTCCGGGGGAACCAGGAAAGGTAAATACTTTCTTTTTTCTTTTCCGGAGGTGAGTCAGGGTGTCCGCGGGGGGCGGGGGTCAGTGTGTATACAGGGGGAGAGGGAGGGGGGGGTGTTAGTGTGTCAGCAGGGGGGGTCATTGTGTCCACAGGGGGAGGGAGAGGGTCAGTGTGTCCACAGGGGGAGGGAGGGGGTCATTGTGTCAGCAGGGGGGTTCAGTGTGTCCGGGTTCAGTGTGTCCGCAAGTGGTGGTGGTGGGGGGTGGGGGGGGTTCAGTGTGTCCGGGTTCAGTGTGTCCGCAAGTGGTGGGGGGGGGGGGGTTCAGTGTGTCCGGGTTCAGTGTGTCCGCAAGTGGTGGGGGGGGTTCAGTGTGTCCGGGTTCAGTGTGTCCGCAAGTGGTGGTGGTGGGGGGGTTCAGTGTGTCCCTGGGGAGGTGGGGGGGGATCAGTGTGTCCCCAGGGTCAGTGTGTCCGCAGGGGGAGGGGGCGCAGTGTGGCCACTGGAGGGCGGTCCACGGAGGGCCCACTAAGGCTCTGTCGCCCAGGGGCCCACTAAAACCTGGAGCCGGCCCTGATCAGCATTAAAAACAGTTAAAAACAGTGGCAGACCACTGACAATTACAAAACATCCCATACATAAACCCCGCTTCCTGATAAGATATATGACCATTGTCCCAGATTTCATGTTTTACAAATCATTTAACTGATGCAATCTCCCAAAAATTAAATAAAAAACTCATTCAAGATGACCCTGTTGTTATTCCTATACTGTTGCAAATACTTAATTGAGTTTCACTTTACCTTTTCACATAATGGTATAAGTTCATCTTCAAAAAGATCGCGGGGAAGTTTCCCGACAAAGATCTCACATCCTCGTTCGGGAGGTGGGCCGTCCCACCCAGGAGGAGGACCACCATATCTTCTTTGCCCATTTTCCTGTTTAAAGAAATACATTGTTCATATTACAAGAACAATACGGATTTTAAGGAATAGGAATATGGCGCCTTCATATAGAGGTTTATAATATAAGGTACTGTCGCTCTTATGATGATATGGAGGCTGCCGCGTCACCTGGGTACCGTTACAATAATACATGTGGTAAAGGTACAGATTTATGTGTGGTTGCTGAAAAACCAGGTCCTGGTTAGACGTGCTGCCCCAAAAATCCAAGAAACAATAGCGTATTGAGGTATGGATATTTTTATTTATTATTTCAAGTTGACATTGTCAGACTACGCGTTTTGAGGACGGACTGTCCCATTCATCAGTTCCATAGTGATAATAGTCTTCACACCTGGTCCTACTGTGTTACATGATGATGCAAAGGTGTGAAAAATAAAATGTCCACAGCTATACATACAAGATGTACCGTATCTTAAAGCTGTACAGTATAATGATGTAATCTTTAATTTTGCAACCCTGAAATGGCGATACATGGTAGAAATATACAGTATTTTTCGGACTATAAGGCGCACCGGAGTATAAGGCGCACCATCAATAAATGCCTGCTAAAATGTCTAGGTTAATATATAAGGCGCACCTGATTATAAGGATGAATGACCAGCAGGTGGCAGACCTGTGCACAGTTCAAGGCAGCTGTTGTCTGTAAGTATGGTTCATGTATAAGGCGCACTGGACTACAAGGCACACCTGATTATAAGGATAAATGGCCAGCAGGTGGCAGACCTGTGCACTGTTCAAGGCAGCTGTTGTCTGTAAGTACGGTTCATATATAAGGCGCACTGGACTATAAGGCGCACCGGATTATAAGGATAAATGGCCAGCAGGTGGCAGACCTGTGCACTGTTCAAGGCATCTTTTGACTGTAAGTACGGTTCAGATATAAGGCACACTGGACTATAAGGTGCACCTTTGATTTCTGAGAAAATCAAAGTATTTTTTGGCGCCTCATAGTCCGAAAAATACGGTAATGTGGAAGTCGAAATATCTGAATGGCTCCTCACGTATTGTTGTGAAAGTTGGAGAATCTCCTTTGAAGCTACCATCTGCACTAGACAGAGGAACATTCGGTGCAATATGACCAGCCTTGAGGGTGCGTGGCTTTGTCGAAAAAGTTGTGTCTTTAAAAGGGAAGTGGTACATTGCCAATCCCCAAAAAGTGTAGCCAATTTTTCCTTCCAAAAGTAAGCCTACAAGTAGAGATGTAATGTGAAACTAGACAGTTTTCAATAGATTTATCATCCATTCTTAAAAAAATTTGAGAATTCCGCAATGGTTTAAGATTGTCTGTCTAACTGTGCACTGTCTAAATTTCGAGACATAAGTCAACCTGCCCCTTATGTCTAGACTGATAACGTTGACTTGTGTTTCACTCAATGCTGATAACCTGGTGATAAATGGTCAAACCTAGAAAGAATTCAGGCGCTTTGCAGTCCATACACATTACTGCAATGTACAGAATTATACATAGCACACAACACGTTCAACTACTATCTGTATATGTGTATAGAATGTGTATACATTGTTTATGATATCTGTTGTTGTACATCCGAAATTTACTCAGGACTTCCCATGTGAATAGTGGCAGAGGAAGTTTTTCAGTGTATCCATTATTAAAGGACGGAGATCAAACATTATAAACAATCGGTGGACTGGTTCCTGGCACCACAGATAAGAGATGAACTTTTAATGAGTCAGTAGTCAATGAGTTACACATAGAATACCTTCTAGACATGTGTAAATACAACCCACTTCTCCGAGGTGTCTACATTCATCCACCTGTAATACAGTCTCATAGGGGATTATTTATCATTGGGTTTTCCTGGTCTTTTTATGGCTCAAAGGCTCAAAGTAGTCGTATTGAGAGTTTTTTGAGACTTTTCACTGCTAAAAAGTCTCACAGGACTACATACACCTCTTCAGTAATCCGGCCTAAACATAGAACTACTGCTAGTGCAACACCGTGGAAAGCCTAATTCATGACTTGAGACTTTTGCAAAAAGTCTTATTAATAGTCTCATAGTCACTACAGTCCTGAGACTTTTTATACATTTTGAGACTTTTTTTGGGACTTTTTGAAAAAAAAAAAAAAATAGACCATAAGAACATTTATTAAAGGGCCAAAGCCACTTTAATGAATCTGATGGGCAGCGGAGATAGAACTGTCCCAAGTAGCTGGTCTAATGTGAAATAACCCCCATACTGTCTATTTACTGGACCCGTTAAACAATAAAATTCATTTTACTATTTTGCCACATATATATTTTTTTTAGATTTTAAAAGGTAAAACTCAAACCATATTGTTGCATCAGTTTAATGGAAAGTTCAAAAATCAGACCTCAAAAATCTGGAACCTAAATGACAGGTTTTGGGGGATATTTATCAGGACCTCTGCGCACCGCCAGTGGCGCAGAGGCCCTGAAATAATCGCAAATGCTAGCTTATTGCTAGCTTT
This sequence comes from Engystomops pustulosus, assembly GCF_040894005.1. Lineage (NCBI taxonomy): Eukaryota > Metazoa > Chordata > Amphibia > Anura > Leptodactylidae > Engystomops > Engystomops pustulosus. The sequence continues at coordinate 18,603,064 of NC_092421.1, read as the reverse complement.
TGCGATTATTTTTCACAATCCGCCACCTTCACGCCAGTGGGGCGTGAAGGGGCGTGAAGGGGGGGCGCGGCCGGCCGAGCGGGGCGTCACTGTCCCCGCGCCTGCGCACTTGCTGCTGCCGGCGACTTTTCATACGTGAAAAGTCGGCGGTTGCGTTTTTTTCTACGCCAGGCCTGGCGTATGAAAAACGCTGCGCGGCTGGCAGCCCGATACATCAAGAGGCAGAAGCCTCTTCATGTATCGGGCTGCGAATTTGCAGCGGCGGGGCTATCATACGCTGGCGCACGAGCGCCAGCGTATGATAAATATCCCCCTTTGTTTCTATTCCCTGGGTAATGGGGCAATTCTACATTCTCTGCACAACTCATTGTAATAGAGAAAAAACTGTAATCGAATGGGACCTTCAGGACCACCACTGATTAGAAATTGGGGAGGTCATAGGGTCACTGTAATATATACTAATACCTGGAAGTTTTCACATCAGTGGCCAACTATGGATGACAGGGATTGTCTACATGACCTCTATAAAATGATAGTTATTGTTGTGGTAATAAGGTAAAATTATTGCATAGTGCCCATAAAATCAAAAGCAAAACAAAAAACAAGGGTCAAACCAAAACCAATTTCTGTGACTCTGTATCAATTTACCGTAGATCAATTTCCATATTTGAACATAAATACACTGGGTAGATTTATCAATGTTTCTAAGCTCATTTTTTGGCGTAAAACCACTGAAATAATTGCAAATTCTTGTGCACTGCAAGAATTTGTGATTATTATCGCAACTATGCCGTTTGGGCATGTAGTGGGCGTGGCTTCTAACATAGTGGGCGGTCACAGGGTGTTCCTGCCCCGATTCTGCACATTTTTTAGAAACCTGCAAACTTTTGTTCACAAATTTTTATACAAAATTACAGCAGATCCGACCTGGAATAGTTTTGCCTGGCAGCTGTGCCACCCAATGAATGCATCAAGAGGCCAAAGCCAGAACCACTGGCATATGATAAATTCCTCCCACTCAATTTTACATGGCAGATTTGAACAACCAGCTATCTATCTATCTATCTATCTATCTATCTATCTATCTATCTATCTATCTATCTATCTATCTATCTTTTTCTTGATCAAAGGTTGGAGGTAATGGACGCACCAAATTTCTAGCTTTTTTGTAGTTTTTAGATCATTATATATATCATTATAGATAAATGATACATTATGGTTTACACTATTACTTTTACATCTGCCTTTCTAATTTCACAAGTGCCTTTTTTATATACTGTAAGTTCTATACTATTTATGTTTTGGAGACTATGGGGCACATCAACTTACCCGTCCCGTTGCGTCCGCCGATCCGGAATGTCCGCCGAGGATTCGGAGCTGCCACGATTCACTTACAGCGTTCGTCTGATTTCTTGTATGTGTCGCTTCCCCGCTCAGCTCCACCGGAGTTCACCTTCTTCTTCCCGGTGTATGTGAGTGCTGATCTTGTGACACAATTTGAATTATAAATTCCGCGGTTTGTCCAAATCAGTCGGGTTGTCCGATGGCCACGTCCCCCGATTTGTGTTGCATGAAAGCTGTCGCTGATGCGCCACAATCCAATCGCGTGCAACACAATCCCCTGTGCGATTCAGCGCAAAACAGAAATAGTTGGGAAACCGCGGACCCCTAGTAAATGTGCCCCTATGGGTGTTATTTTTACCAGCACCCAAGAGTCAAAAAAAAAATAACCACCCTCAAATCCCCCAAAAAGACAGGCCTATATTTTCGGACTAAAGATTAATGGCACACTTCCCAGTCTATGGTGATCTATTCATAAACCATCCTTGACATCAGATCCCACATTATGACAAACTGTACCACCCAGTCACCCTACAGGTATTTATTATAAATGTATTGGTATCCTATGTATCCTGTATCCTGTGTATCCTATAACACGGTTATGAAACAGGAGCTCAAAGTTCAACCTTCCTGAAGGTAAACTAATAGTATGTAAAATACAAACACAGATCGTACTCAGTTTCCTCTCCCTAAGCAGAGATTTCTCTGACTGGTCATGTAATGCTGTGCTGATGCATCATGGGTTTGACAGCAAACCCATAATAAATTAACCTTTTTTTTCCATTAACCCCTTAACGACCTGGCCCTGGTTTTTTATTTTTCACTCCACACCATCAAAAATCTATAACTTTTTTTTTTTCATAACAAATCTCATTTCATAATGACGGTATTTAATATTCCATGCTATGTACTGGGAAGTGGGAAAAAAAATTCCCCATGCAGTGAAAAACGCAATTGCATGGTTGTGGGCTTGGATTTTACGGCACTGTCTGCTCCAAATGACATGTCTACTTTATTCTTTGGGTCGGTGAGATACAAACAAATTTGTATAGGTTTTATAATACTTTCAGACATTTAAAAAAATGAAAACCTTCTGTACAAATTTTTTTTTTTTTTTTCCATTTGGCACTAATAACTTTTTCATACTACGGTGTACAGAGCTGTGGTTGATGTCATTTTTTTTCAACTTTTGATGATGTTTTCAATGCTTCTATTCTTAGGATCACTTTTTATTGATTTTTTTATATTTTTCATAAAGGCAGAAAAGTGGGGTGATTTGAATTTTTAGGTTTTTTTAATATAATTTTTTTTTCTTTTTTTTTTTCTTTTTTTACTATTTTTCTGACTCCCTAGGATACTTTAACCCTAGGTTGTCTGTACGTTCCTATCATATACTGCCATACTGTAGTATGGCAGTATATGTGGATATTCCTCCTTATTCATTACAATGTGCGAATCGAACATTGTAATGAATAGGTTAAATCGAAACAGCCTCGGGTCTTCCGAAGACCTGGGGCTGTCATGGCAACCAATCGCTGCTCCCTGATGGCATCACGGGGCGCGACGTTCTTCACCACTATGGCGGCGCCTATGAGCCGCCATCTTTTTGAAGCCGCCGGCAAAGCTGCTGTACGCCAATGTACAGGATATACGGGGTGCTAGCACCGATCAAGGATGTTACCAGTAGGTGTTTGCTGTAATATGCAGCAAAGACTTTCTGGCTATGGAGAGGGCTCAGCCCGAGGGCCCTCTCCATGCACCCGCAGCCGACCAGTGATGTGCCATTGGTAGGGTTAATTGGCTACCAAGAGAGGTTGCACTAACATTTTTCCAGAAGGGTAATAATTTTTCTATCACCATTTTTGCAGAGTAATTTTAGCCAAGGCGGAGTATGAAATTTCCAGTAATGCATATAAATAACTCCTAGGCATATACAGTGTTTATAGACAAATATTTATGATATTTTAGCACCTCAGACCCCCCCGGTCCTGACTATAGCTGATGCCCCATACCCCCGCATCCAGACTATGGCTATCGCCTCGCCCTAGCCCCCCCCCCGATGGACTAAGGCTGTTGCCCCAGTCCCTTCCTATATGGACTATGGCTGCCACCCCAGTCCCCCCACTGTCAAGACTATGGCTGTTGCCCGTTGCCCCCAGACCCAACCCCCCCGGCCAGACCATGGCCGTCACACTAAGCAAAATAGACACTTGTACAGGTGTTATCATGATCTCTGCCAACATTTGAAACCCATTTGAAGGTTAAAATTAATCATACAGCCTTAATAACACCTTCTTCTGAACACTTATTTAGACAGATGCTATTACGTTGAATTCCCCACACAAGGCTCAGCTGAGCATGCATGTCTTCTCATTGGGGAGTCAAACATCTCTTTTAGGATCAGTGTTATAAAATAAACCTACCAGATTTAAGAAGACTCCATACATATTAGATGTTGGCCAGTCCTACAGAAATCAGCATGTTCAGAAAAAAAGGTGTGTTTTCAACATGTGCAGAGATCAAAAAGATCAAAGTAGAATTCCTTGTTCGAATCCATTTTATGTCCCATATAGTGCAACGTTTTCACTTGGACTTTATATATTGCATCCTTTAGAATGAACATAAAGGGGGAGATCTACTTACCTGTTCGCTGGAGTTCACAGAAAGTGCATTGTCCGACCATAATGCATTGTGCCGCGATTCACTAAGATTGTGCGCCCGATATCCTGCATGTGTCGCTTCCCCGCTCAGGTCCGCCGGAGTTCACCTTCCTCTTCCTGGTGCATGTAAGTGCATTGTCTTGCGACACAATTTGAAAGTTAAATCCCGCGTTCAGTCTGAATCTGTCGGATCATCCGGCGGCACGGCCCCAATTTCTGTCGCATGGACAAGCTGCACCAAAATCCAATCGCGTGCGACACAATCCCATTGCCGGCACCTGTTAAATACCTGTCAAAGCCATGCAATCCCCAAATCCGTCAGAAAGTCCGACGAAAGTGAGCAGCGCGACCCTTAGTAAATGAGCCCCATACTGTTAACAAATGAAATCTAAGCTGGTCAAACTCCCACATTTCTCAAGGAGGTGCTGACCATGTGTATATGACGGTCTGCTGACATTTATTTAATGGTGTTATATGCTCTGTGTATGTGCTCTATATGTGTGAATATGCTGTATGTATGTGCGCACGTGATGTATGTATGCTGTATGTATGTGTATATGCTGTATGTATGTGTATATGCTGTATTATGTGTATATGGTGTATGTTATGTATATACTGTATGTTTGTGTTTATGCTGTACAAGTTGTAATTGGTATTGTATGTATGTGTGCATATGCTATTTGTGTGAATATGCAATGTTCATATGCAATGTGTATATATGTGTTTATACTATATTTGTGTCTATATTCTTTGTGTGTGTGTATATATGCTGTATGTGTGTGTATATATGCTGTATGTATGTGTGCATATGCTGTATGTGTATGTATGTGGTGTGTACATGCTCTATATGTATGTGTATATTAGGTATGTGTATATTTGATGTATGTATGCTGTATGGTGTGTATATGCTATATAAGTGTATATATGGTATGTTGTGTATATACTATATGTACAGTATGTGTGTTTGCATATGCTGTATGTCTGTATATGGTACTGTATGTATGAGCGCATATGCTGTATGCGTGTGTATGCGGTGTGTACATGCTCTATATGTATGTGTATATTTGATGTATATATGCTGTATGGTGTGTATATGCTATATAAGTACGTATTTATATACAGTATTTATGTGTGTATATATATGCTATTTGTCTGTATTTGGTACTGTATGTATATGAGTTTATGCTGTGTGTGTATATGGTGTGTATATACTGTATGCTTGTTTATATATAGTGTATTAATTGTATGTGCAATGATATGATGTATATACTATATGTGTGTATATTTGATGTGTTTATACTGTATGTGCGTATAAGATTGTATGTATAAATGCATAAATGTATGTATATGAGTGTATAAATGTGAGTGATTTTATAAACATGTATGAGTGTACAAATATGTAAATTTATAAAGGAAAAGGGGGGAAGTCTGGTATGGGGCCCAGCCTCTCCTAGTTACGCCCCTGACTATCAGATTGATAGGTCATCAGTACCCAATTACTGACGTTGATCAGCTGTTCTGGGACCCTCAGGGTCAGAGGCAGTAGGATCAGGGTCAGTCTATTCCATTGCAATGCATCTCCCATTTAAGTGAATAGGAGCCGGCACTTCCACTATTCATTGTCCAGAGCCCTTAATTCCTTCTCTGTCTATTCTACTAAACCGACCAGGGAACTGGGTGTCAAAACCCCCGAGATCAGATATTGAGGATTTATCTTGTAGATAATTCAAATTGTAACAAACCGCTAAGGCTACATTCACACTGCCGTATGGAGGACGTATATACGGCCGATATACGTCCTCCATAGACCGCAATTGGCGCACCGTCCTATCTTCCACCGTAATACGGCGCCGTGCGCCATTACTTCCTATGGAGAGGGGCCTCTCCCCGTGCACTGCCGTTGCCCGCTACGGTACGGGCGGGCAACGGCAGTGTGAATATAGCCTAAGTCTTATGCAACCATTTGGATAGTGAGACAACTTCATGGAATTTGATGACTGTATTGTATTTTATTATGCTAAACAGGTCCAGGACTTGATTACAATCTCTGTAACTCGGATAATTACGCCTACATTCACTGCTACAAATTAACACATAATTATCAGATCAATTATATTTAGTTTTCACAAAGCCAAAGGAAACGGCACAACACATGGTATAAAACCAGCCGTAGACATAGAGAGATAATGTGGAGTTGACTGAGAGACAACAAAGAGACGACAAAGTGCGATAAGAGAAAAGAGGTAAACAAAAGCTTCGAGGGAAGGGCACACAATGTGCTATGAAGGAGCATAGATCAGCAAGTGCCCACTACAAATAGCCAGTCACACTCTTATTTTTACTGCCAAGAATTAGGCCTTATACAAGGTCTTTAATAATCTTTTAAACTTGGAAAAAATTGAGTTTTCCAATGTGATGCTAGTAATCTAAGGGCTGTATACCCAAAAAGTGGGTATATGATGTAGCTGTAACGGATATTATTACAGGAATCAAGCACTATCACAAAACTTTACCAGGGTAAGTACCTGACCCTAATGAGGGTATAGAATTTCTGTAAAGCTGGGAATGGTGGGTCATGTGACACACAGCAGGACTTCCTGTGACTTCCCGTGTCCTGCTGCCTTCCAATGGATGGAGGGGGGGCCTGTAAATGTTCCTCGTCCATCATAACCAATCCCATACCAGTAATTGGAGGGGTGTGTGGATGCCCTGGACATGCCCATCCAACCACTGCTATAGGAGTGAAAATGATGTAGGGGGCATGCAGACAGTAATGACTGTACAGCCCTCTTCATCAACTGAAAGGCTCAGGACATCCAGAGTTCTGCTGTGGGCAGCTCAAGTGACCCCACAAATCCCACCAGCTACAAGTATCTTATGGGTGACCATATTGTTGATTTCCAAATTTTAATGTGGTTTAAAGGAAACCTACCACTGGTAATGGTAGGTATTAGCTGTAAACACCGGGCACCAGCTCAGGGTGAGCTGGTGCCAGAGCTTACCTTTGCTAGTGTTTTAAACCGCTATATCGCAGTTTAAACACATTTTTAAGAACAGACCCGAAGCAGCTTCGGCGCTGCGTGCGGCCGTGCACGCGCGCGCGCCTCCATAGGAAGTGCCGGAGGCGTCGAAGCTACCTCGGGTCTGTTCATCAAAATGTGTTTAAACCGCGTTTAAAACACTAGCAAAGGTAAGCTAGCAAAGGTAATACCTACCATTAGCAGTGGTAGGTTTCCTACCAGCACATTACCATTCTAACATTATAAGCATCCCATGGTCTACTTCTGCATTGGAGAACTTCTCCCCCCTAGATGTTTTGGTAGAGGACCAGTTGCTTAAAGGGTTTGTCCAAAAAACTGGCACTTATCCACAGGATAGGGGATTACAAGATGATCGACAAATGTGTCTGATTCATGGGAACCCCGCTGATCACAAGAACAGGAGAAGGAGGTCCCCGTTCTCATGGATGAGCATACTGCTGCTCCATCAATTGTATCGGAGTGACGGAAATAGTTGGGTACAGCCAGGGGCGATCTCTGACCACTCCCATAGAGAATGAATGGAGTCCCACTCCATCAACTAGTGAGTATAGGACCCCCTGTCTCCTGATTGTGGGTGGTCCATTTGTCTCATTCTCATTCAGTCAAAGAACAGCTGGGCACAGTTGAACCAAAAACAGCCAAACATACTTTAAAATTGCTTAATATTCCAAGATGGTGGAAATACATTGTGTTACATCAGCAAGTAAAATTGTACAACTCAAATTATATCATGTTATTTCTTTTTAAAAAGTGTATGCAATAAGGAATACATGTCAGGCCTAAAGCTCCTACCTGAGTCAAACTATATCCTGTACGCTGCATCAGAGCGCGCAGTGAGGCTTCCTTCTGGGTGGTGGCCATTCCATCCCCGGATTTTTGATTTGATTCCATTGTGAGTGATTATCAGCAAAAAATCAGGTTAATTAGGTGTGCTCACTGCAAGCAAATTTAAGATAAATTACATGAATTAATATGGCTAAAAATAAGAAAGGTTTCAAATAATTAGAAAATTAATAGTTGTCATACTAAGTATAGAAATTAATTTTTCGCTGTCATCCATGTGTTTTTTATCCGGAAGTATCTTTCAGTATACATTATGCATTGTACAATACATTATAGATTACATGCTAATAGTAGACACGTGGGGATAACAAGAACTAACAATTTCTTATGATAATTATTGAAAATTGGCATTGACATTGGCTTTTATTAATGGTAGGCTAAAATTGTGGAACTTGAGTCTTATACATTAAATATTGTATATACATATTGTGTATATATAACGTATTTTTCGGACTATAAGGCGCACAAAAAATCCTTTGTTTTTCTCAGATATCAAAGGTGCGCCTTATATATGAACCATACATACAGACAACAGCTACCTCGAACTGTGCACAGTTCTGCCACCTGCTGGTCATTCATCCTTATAATCAAGTGCGCCTTATAATCCGATGCGCCTTACATATGAACCTAGACGTTTTAGCAGGCATTTATGGATGGTGCGCCTTATAATCCGGTGCGCCTTATAGTCTGAAAAATATGGTGTGTGTATGTATGTATATATATAGACAAGCGAAAATATTCAGCACTCCAAGACAGCCATCTTTTATATATATATAAAAACACAAAAAAATGGCAGCACTCCGAGATTCAAAATGTGGCAAAAAATGTACTCGTTTATGCACACTCTGTGAGATATATCTATATCTATATATCTATATCTATCTATATATATATATATATATATATATATATATATATATATATATATAAAAATACATTAGTCGAAATTGCCAGAATTTCAAGGGGTTTTCCTGCCTCTAATATTTTTTGAAGAAATAGAAAAAATAGTTAAAAACTGCAAAAAAAAAAAAAAATTTGTTCAGCCATTACTATCTGCCACAGTGTCCAGTCTTTGCACGTGAGAGGGATTAGAAATTTGAGACCAGCATTGACCTGGAAAAAAATCAGTAATTTTTTTTTTTTCTACATTTCATTTGCTGGATAAACTCCATTCAATATGCAATCTAAGAGATGACGTACATTATCCACTTAGTCTCCAGCAGGGTTACCCCTAAATTAGGGATTTCCAAAATACAACTTTGCCAAAAATGGGCTTTTGCTTTACTTTATGGCCAAAACCAAAAAGGAGGTTAGCTGCTGTTTGACTTTCTTTCCATTTGGTGAATAGTCAGGTAGGTCTAGCTTGACTTTGGTCAAATGGCATTGACATATATAATTAATCTATCAATTAATATCAGACAATAATGGTTCAGTTTGAATTTTTTGCATCAAGTCAAGGCAATTAGATTTTTGGAGATGGGACATTTATCCAGGGATTATTCTGATTGCTATATTTGAGTTGAGAAGAATCCCCTCCATCCTACAGTATTTTTCGGACTATAAGGCACACCGGAGTATAAGGCGCACCATCAATAAATGCCTGCTAAAACGTCTAGGTTCATATATAAGACGCACTGGACTATAAGGCGCACCTGATTATAAGGGTGAATGACCAGTAGGTGGCAGACCTGTGAACAGTTCAAGGCAGCTGTTGTCTGTAAGTACGGTTCATATATAAGGCGCACCTGATTATAAGGATGAATGACCAGCAGGTGGCAGACCTGTGCACAGTTCAAGGCAGCTGTTGTCTGTAAGTACGGTTCATATATAAGGCGCACCTGATTATAAGGATGAATGACCAGCAGGTGGCAGACCTGTGCACAGCTCAAGGCAGCTGTTGTCTGTAAGTACGGTTCATATATAAGGCGCACTGGACTATAAGGCGCACCTTTGATTTCTGAGAAAATCAAAGGATATTTTGTGCGCTTTATAGTCTGAAAAATACGGCATTTGCCTTTAAGATAGAGCTGTATAAACCTTATTAACAACTTTGTAACTATATATTAATTCAGTCCTGCAGTTTAATCTGTGTTTATCTTCTATATCCACTGTATAATTTTTTAAAATTCTATCTTATCTGCCATCAGAAAGCTAAGGTCTCCTTACACTGTACGTTCCATGTGGCACTGTCTCCAAGCTGTTACCATCCGATTACATCACCGTCTCCCTTCCAATACTGTTTACTCTGTAGATATCCATAAATCTAACGACGTACAAGACAAAGTTGTACATGTGTAATGATCTCACAAGGAGGACATTGGCCCACATCTATTATTCTGGCTGCGCCAGTTTTCTGTCTTGCGTGTTTAAAGCTTGGACATGTACAGACGGTCCCCTACTTAAGAACACTCGACTTACATACGACCCCTAGTTACAAACGGACCTCTGGATATTGGTAATTTATTGTACTTTAGTCGTAGGCTACAATGATCAGCTGTAATAGTTATCACAGGTGTCTGTAATGAAGCTTTATTGTTAATCCTGGTTCTTATGACAACCCAACATTTTTAAAATCCAATTGTTACAGAGACCAAAAAAGTTCTGTCTGGGATTACAATGATAAAATATACAGTTCCGATTTACATACAAATTCAACTTAAGAACAAACCTACAGACCCTTTCTTGTATGTAACCCGGGGACTGCCTGTATTTTAGAAGTGTCGGCGCCAGTTTTGTGTCACGGCTGCACTGTGCCAAGACCAAAAAAATGCCTACCCAAAGGGGCGTGTTATTGCTTAGTAGGGGTTTGCAACACATTTCATATAGCGACTCGACAGAATTCTGTCGCACGCTGTATGTTAAATTAATTTCCAAAGCAATTTCAAGTATCTAATGGTTCTGATTCAATCCATGGATTTGCATCACTCAGAACAGATTTACTGGATAAATGAAATTTCCTGATCTGAATGGCTCATTCACAAAAGCTAAACATATAGGGGGTCATTTACTTACCCGGTCCTGTCGCAATCCAGCGGCGCGTTCTCCGATGAGGATTCGGGTCATTCGGTGATTCACTAAGGTCGTGCACCCGATGTCCACCAGGTGTCGCTGCTGCGCTGAAGTCCGCCGAGGTCCGCTGGAGTTCACCAACCTATTCCTGGTGCATGTGATTGATTTGATTTTGCGACACAATTTGTTTTTTAAATTCTGCGGTTTTTCCAAATCCGTCGGGTTTTGCGACGGCCACGCCCCCGATTTCTGTCGTGTGAAAGCCAGCGCGTGCGCCAAAATCTGATCTCGTGCGCCAAAATCCCGGCGGAATTCGGTGCAAAAGGGAAAAATATTGGGAAACCTGACAAAAGTGCGGCCGTGGAGCCCTTAGTAAAGAGCCCCATAGAACTTCTCCTGCTCAGTCCCTTAATGGGAGAGGAGAAATCTGCTGAGAAACAAGAGCAAAAGCTACATGAAAATCCATGTGGATTCAAGAATTTCTTCTGTAATTTATGCATTTAAGGTTGTATAAGGGACTTAAAGGAAATCTACCCTGAAAAACCATCATAAAAAAACCATAATTCACCATGATAACTGATAATCAGGATTATTATATTTAGCTGTAGTAACAGGAGTCCAATTATTAATTTTTAAAAAAAAAAAAAAATTATTTTTGAAATTTTTTAACATAAGGGAAACAGAAAGGGTGGGTGGTACAGACAGTCCCCAGGTTACGTACAAGAAAGGTTCTGTAGGTTTGTTTTTAAGTTGAATTTGTATGTAAGTCGGAACTGTATATTTTATCACTGTAATCCCAGCCAAAGATTTTTTCGGTCTCTGTGACAATTGGATTTGAAAAATGTTGGGTTGTCATAAGAACCAGGAGTAATAATAAAGCTTCATTACAGACACCTGTGATAACTGTTATAGCTGTTTATTGTAGCCTAGGACTAAAGTACAATAAATTACCAATATCCAGAGGTCCGTTTGTAACTAGGGGTCGTCTGTAAATCGGTTGTTCTTAAGTAGGGGACCGCCTGTTTAGATCATATTTTTATAGTGAGAAGAATGCAATTAAATGTTTCAATTTACAAACAATTGGGAATCAAAAGGAGGGGGAAGAGTAGGAAAAAATGTAAACAAAGCATTAAAAAGCAGATGGTAACAGATCGATTCTGCCCGATGTTGTAATGGGGAATAACAATCTAAGGCAAAGCATTCAAAAGCATGGGCGCTGCCATACTGGCTTAGATCATCGTTCCCCATGGCGTTATGCGATTTGCACATTGCAACATGATATAGAAAATTCCCATATACTGTCATACTGTAGTATGGCAGTGTATGGTAGGATCAAGTTAAAAATAGTTAAAATAAAAAAAACTAAAAATTCAAATCACCCCCATTTTCATAAAACTCATATAAATATAAATGAACAGTAAAAATCATAAACATGTCCTAAAATGTCCGATCCATCGAAATATAATAATGGTTATTCCCGGCGTTTAACCCCCTAACGGAAAATGTCGCCCAAAGAAGAAAATGCCACTTTTTTTGCACTTTTATTAAAAGTGAATAAAAAGCTGTACAGTCCTCAAAATGGTAGCATGGACAACGTCAACTCATCTCAGAAAAAATGTATGAAAACATTATAAAACCTATATAAATTTGGTATCCCTGTAAATAGCACTGACCCAAAGAATAAAGTAGACATGTAATTTGGGGCGCACAGTGAAAGCCGTAAAATCCAAGCCCACAAGAAAATGGCGCAAATGCGTTTTTTCACCATTTTCACTGCATTTGGAATTTTTTTCCCGCTTACAAGTACACGGCATGGAATATTCAATACCATCACTATGAAGTGCAATTTGTTATGCAGAAAACAAGCTGTCACACAGCTCTGTACATGGCAAAATAAAAAACGTATACATTTTTGAAGGTGGAGAGTGAAAAATTGCAACGCAAAAACGAAAAAGGGCCTTGCCATTAAGGGGTTAAAGGACATCTACCATCAGGATCAAGGATTGTAACCCGAGCACACTGACATACTGGTGTGCGCCCTCTCAGGCAGGATCTGCTCTGTTTTAAGCTTCTATGCCCTAGGAAAAAAAAAAGCTGTAAAATGTATGCAAATGAGCCTGCGGTGCTCCAGGCTTTGCTAACTTTTATGGAGCCCAGTGCTCTTCAGGCTTATTTGCATAATTTTTAAAGCTTTTTTTTAAAAAGTGCATAAAAAGCTAAAAGAAGAGCAGATCCTGCCATATGGGCAGGCACCAGTATGTCAGTGTGCTTGGTTTACAATTCTTCATGCTGATGGTAAGTGTCCTTTAAGATAAAATTGGTGAAGTCCAACTGTCTCTCATTGGTCAAATGTCAAATTATTAATACAAACTGCTTTTATACAAAATTTCAGGACTTGATTATCAGGAATAAATGGGAATGTCTTATAACAGCAGTGGGTGCCGATTATTTTGACTCCTCTTGCTGTGTTGGGAAATATGAAATAAACTACAAACATTGGGGCTGATGTACCTCCATTTTTCTGAACTAGTTCTTAAAAAGTGACAATTTGCAACTTTTTAACCATGCGGGCAATTGTCTTATAAAGTGGCCGCGGTTGGGCCATGGCAGGGTCACCTTGGCTGGCAAAATTTACTATATTCCGTGCCAGTTTCCAGGACCTGGTGTAGATGTCAATTGTGGGTTACAAATGCAGCACCAGAATTACTTGAACCTTCTGACACATCACATTCTGGGTGCTCATTGGGTGCCACTGTTAATACATCAGCCCCAGTGTGGTTTTTTGTATGCACATTATTTTTTTCCAAGCTAAACATGCTCTGGGTATGGCATGTTTTAGACATATCACCACCAATCTTAATTTTTTTTCATGACATGCACCAGAAAGTTAGCTACTTCCAATTTTTCAGGCTGGTAAGGCAAGGGGCAGCCTCTTGTACCTCTCTTGCCTCCACCCTTTCATCCACATAGGGTCCATTAGCTCTGCCTCTTTGATTTTAGTATTGTATTTGCATTGTCCACTTTGTGTCTCCATGTTAATAACACAGTCATTTTGAAGACAAAATGGAGATTTGGATGGAGGATGATGTGGAGCACTTTTGAATGCTCATAACAAAGAAAGATTTTCACTCGAGTCTGAAAAGACCCATTGAATATAGAGGGTCAGGCTCCCATGGGAGTCCTTTTCTCATAAGCTTGTGCAGGACTTTCGGGTGCAAGGGCCCTCACTACGAAAGCAGCTCTACAATTCACTGTGTGAGCTCATTTACTAAGGGTCAACGGACCGCACTGTCTTTGGAACATCCGACGATTTCCGTTGTGCGACGCATTTAGAAGGGCTTTTTGTCGCACGCGATTGGATTTTGGCGCATGGACGCCGCCTTTTACGCTACACAAATCGGGGGGGGGGGGGCTGGCCGTTGGACGATCCGACGGATTCTGACTACGCACGGGATTTAACATGTCAATTTGTGTCTGAAGACATGCACTCACATACACCGGGAAGAAGAAGGTGAACTCCGGCGGACCTCAGCGGGGAAGTGACGCATGCAGGATCGCGGGCGCACGATCTTGGTGAATCGCGCCGGACTTCATCCTTGTCGGACAGTCCGGATCGGGGATCGCGACAGGACTGGGTAAGTAAATGTGCCCCTGTATATCAAGTGCACATTCACGCCAGCGTTTGATAAATGTCCCCCCATCAGTCTATTTTCAGATGCTGCACCAATGCCTCCTCTAGTGATATGGGAAGTGAGGACGGTATAATAACCTGGCTTTACTGCACATGCGCTGTACCTACAGTGACTGCGCAGAGGAGGCAGGGTGTACTACGCCGGCTTCACTTGCTGCAAAGTGTAGGCACCGAGGAAACAAGGGACGAGGTGAGTATTAAGTTTATTTAAAAACATACAGGCCATTTTGGGACAATAAACCACTGGTCCATAGGGACCTATGGGTGGTTTAGTGGCCCAAATCTCCCTGATAGGTTCCTTTTAACTTGTAAGGATGCAGTCACATAAATCAGTTTTCATAAGTTGCAATTTAGGGCACATGACCCAGTTTGTCCACAATAATGGAGACTTTTTGCTATCCAAGGTTTTTTTGGGAAAAAGGCATTGACATACAGTGTTCTTCGGATTAAAAGGGTGAATTCATACACATGTGTTTGTTAACACACTGATGTGTTACCTGTCGAGTTTTGTAATTGCAAATGTTAACACCAATTTAATTTGGCAAATTTCTCTTCAGTTGTTGTAGCGCGTTTTGAAGCACATGCGTTAAACGCCAAATGTGACTGCACCCTAAGATGCCTATAGCCTGAAGGTGAGGAGGAGCACTGCCAGACCCTCCGGACTGCTATAATAGAGATCAGGTGAAGCACTGACAAAGCATTTCACCCAATCTCTGTGATAGAAGTACCTGTGCACTGTTCTCCTCTCCCTGCCCGCCAGACATGTAAGAAGCAGGAGCTGCCGTGATGATGTCATCAGGTCATGTGACAGTCTCAAGTCACATGACCTGGAAGAATAGGCTGTATACACAGGATGATATGCCTGTGCTCTGCAGTTTGATGCTGTGAGTAGCTGTGAGGCTGGGAAGCTGCAGGGGAAGGTGATGGGGAATTATTTAGACGAGGTTGTGAGATGATAGTATGTGTGTAGGGAGTAAAATAAAAGGATAAGGAGCAGATACTAGGAAATATGGTGTATAGGGAGCTGGGGGTATTTTGGGGGTTTAATCATTTTAAGGGGTTAAAGGAGATCTACCGCTAGTGCTACGGGGGGGGGGGGGGGGGTAGAGACTTGGTGGTGTACATACATTGAAATACTAGGCTACTAGGCTAATTTGCATAACTCTATATTTCTGTGATTGTGACATATAAAATTATAATAAAATAAGTCCAGAGGAACTTCTTACTAGGACATGTCATCACTAAATTGATGGTAGATTTCCTTTAAGAGCTAATGAGGGCTGAGGGTGCCCAGGTGTAGCAAAGATGTGTGTGACCAACAGGGGATATTTAATTGGCGTCGAAATCTGGGGAGCGTCTTATGCTCCGGTAAATACGGTATTTACTATAATTTGCGCCATAGGAGATCTCCTATATGTCTACTCATTTACACTGATGATATACACTGATTGAAATGAGTTTGTTACTCTCTGTACATTTTTGCTTTGCATATTAAAACATTTTTTGGGACTTTAAAGGGATATAGAACAAAAATACCCTCCAAATTTTTTTGGAGCCAGGCATCATGTCTGTTGGGAAAGGCTTCGCACTCGCAATGCAATACATATGTGGAAAACGTTTTGCTTTAGACTTTGCAATGGGGATTTAAAATTCTGCAATTAATGTGTTTTATATTTTACATTTATTTAATAAACATCAAGACGAAAATTCCACAGACCCCCTTATTAGTCTTTTGGGTCTGTCTGGTGCTGGTTGTACAATGATTAAAAGACTAAGAGACTTGACCAATGCAGGTATGAACACAGTTATACATATACGGAATTTAAAAAATGAAAATATCCTTTTTGTTTCTAACCGTCTGCTTTTTTTTTTTTTTTTTTTTTTTTTAAAGAATTGTAGTACATGGGCATACAATATATGTCCTAAAAAAATGTTCTCAAAATGGTTGCACATCTTTTTGCCATATTGTTTTTGGATATATATATATATGTTTATAACCAACTTTGTTAGGTAATTTGATTTAATTCTAAACTGAATTGTAACTGATTCTTAAATATTTGACCAGACCACACACTTTACCTGTCACATAACATCAACTAGAGCAAACAGTCAAACAGAGCAGCACAGAAAAGAAGGATGACATTAGTCATATCAACCATTACTTGTGTCTATGTCTACATAGTATTTATGATGTATTCATAGAACACATCTAAGGTCTGGTTCACACACTGCTGAAAGCTAGAACTAGGAGCAGAGCAGAAAACACAATATTTGCATAATGGAAGAATTTCTACTACAGACGGTCCCCTACTTAAGGACACCCAACTTACAGGCAACCCATAGTTACAGACAGACCCCTAGGACCTCTGGTGAAGCTCTCTGGATGTTACTTTAGTCCCAGGCTGCAATGATCAGCTGTAAGGTGTCTGTAATGAAGCTTTATTGATAATCCTTGGTCCCATTACAGCAAAAAAAATTGAAACTCAAATTGTCACTGGGGCAAAAAAAATTATTTGTCTAGAGCTACAATGATAAAATATACAGTTTCCACTTACATACGAATTCAACTTAAGAACAAACCCATGGAACCTATCTTGTACGTAACCTGGGGACTGATGACTGACTAAAATACTGATGACATTTTTGCTGCATGTTCACACCTGGCTAATTTATGTCTCCGAAATTTCTGTGAATGTTCCATTCATCTTTATACTGTTTACAGACATCCTGGAACATGATATACCCAATGTATAGAGCAGATTTTCAGTTGTTGATATTGGTAAAAGAATTCTGCCACACATGTGAACATATATACTTTAAGAAAATTAAATTTTTTAAATGTAATTTTAGGGAAAAAAATAATTCATTTTATTGGTGAGTTTCATAATAATCTTGAATTTTAGAGCAGCTAATAATAATAATTAATATAATAATAATCATATAAATGATAATCATAATCATATTAAAAATAACAATGGCAATAATACTAATTCATTATAATAATTGCTATTATTTTGGATTATGTTTGTATCTGTTTATGGAGCGTCTGTTTCTTATCTCACTTTCTACAATAGTATAAATTATTAATACTATTCTTAGCATTAAAAAATAACAAACAAATATATTACTTTCATTATATATATATATATACAGGCAGTCCCCTACTTAAGGACACCCGACTTACAGACAACTCATAATTACAGACAGACCCCTCTGACCTCTGGTGAAATGATCAGCTGTAAGGTGTCTGTAATGAAGCTTTATTGATAATCCTTGGTCCCATTACAGCAAAAAATGTTTAAACTCCAATTGTCACTGGGGCCAAATTTTTTTTGGTCTGGATCTACAATTATAAAATATACAGTTTCGACTTACATACAAATTCAACTTAAGAACAAACCTCCGGACCCTATCTTGTATGTAACCCGGGGACTGCCTGTATATATATATGTATATGTGTGTATATATATATATACAGTGCCCCTGCTGGGGCTACATTATATCAACGTAGTAATAATGATGACAACAATAAAAATGTTCCAAAACAAATATGAAATATATATGTATTATACAATAATAATTGAGATTCAGACAATGTTAATTATATGTTATATGAATATAAATGCAACATAAATAACAAAAATAACAAAAAGTAGCACACAATAATAAGTGCACATACACACACAAAGTAAACATGTTCTTTACTCTGTGCTTAAAATAAATTCGAGAAACCTACAAATGGTTTCTGGAAACATAAATGATTAACACCTGGTGTTTTTTCGTGGGGCCGGGCAGACACTACCGTTATATCAGTCCCCTTACATACATGCTACATGTTATTCCATGCAGTTACAGGGCATTGTATTTGTCTGTTCAGTATATACAATATGTAACATTGTATCCGCATTAAAGCATCTTCTTTTTTTGGGATGCTATTAAACATATGTGACAACACCAAAGGTTACGACTGTTTAATGGCTCTTGTACAGTTTTACAGACGCTTTATGGAGCTACTTATATGTTGCCGTTATATTTTCCAACTCTTACAGGTAAAAAAGATCCCCGTTTTCTTACCTGAGCAATTTCAGAGATCACTACCAGCAGGTTCTGCTTGATTATGGTCGAATTTGAGACGTGTACCTCTGGTTATCCCTTAATCATATCAAGCTCCAAAGGTTCATTGGCCCCAGGTTTGGTTTACAATCCTCGTGGGTTAAACGTTAACTTGCTCTATCTTTTAGCTTGTGTAGCCCTTTGACCAGATAATTAGGTTGCAGCACACACACAGCATCATCATGTGCTCCACAGACAAAACCTGAGGCCAGACACTAGCATATGGAGTAACACCGGGAACGAGGATAGAAGGTGCATTTTGACAATATGGATACTACAGGTTTCAGTAGGCCCCTGGGCGACAGAGCCTCAGTGGGCCCCTTTGCAGTGAACTCACATTGTGGTATTGAAAGTTCAAAAACAGTCTCCTGTTCCCTAAAATATTCCCTAGTTTATCATCATAAACAGCCCCCTCATGGTTATTTTATATAAGCCCCCCTCATGTTTATTTTATATAAAGCCTCTTCGCCTCATATGGATTAATTAGATACAGCCCCCTCACCCCCATGGATTCCTAATGTACAGCCCCCTGCCCCAAGATCCATGGCTGTCTCTTTTTATATGGCAGTATATGGTAGGATCAATCAAACAACCTAGAGTTAAAGTACCCTAGGGGGTCTGAAAATTGTAAAAAAAAACAAAATAAAAAAAAACAAAAAAACAAATCAATTTGGTATCCCCGTGATCGTACCGACCCATAGAATAAAGTAGACGTGTAATTTGGGGCGCACAAGAAGTACACGGCATGGAATATTAAATACAGTCACTGTGAAGGGCAATTTGTTACGCAGAAAACAGCAAGTTATGGATTTTTGAAGGTGGGGAGTGAAAGAAGAAAATGCAAAAACAATAAAGGGCCTGGTCGTTAAGTGGTTAATATAACACAATCAGATGCAATATCCCCAACCTTAACCACTAGGACAGCATTTGGGTTCTTATGATGAAAGCACATCAAGCAGAGTACAAAATGTTTAACATTTAGCCCTACATGATAGCACCTCTATGATGTTGTACCCAATGACCTGGAATCATGATTGGGCATCTCAGGATTGCCAACCTGTCAGCTTCATCACGTACAATCAATGAAAAATTAGATCGTTAGGGTCTGTCTGTGATGGATTTCATTAGGTGGAGATGGACATCACAGATGGGACTCTACTTATGTTAATTTTCATAGTTTATTCCGTAAAAATGGTCTTCCCTAGCTGTAACATCACGGTAGAAAAAGGGCTGGTATCTGCTTACATCGGTTGTCAGATGTCCTTCTTAGGCTTAACTAGGTTTAAAGAGGACCTGTCACCCATAATGTCGTAAGTAAGCAGCTCCTAGTGCTTAAACAAACTCCGCAGTGTTAGAAGGATACTGTTACCGGAAACCTCCGGTAACGCTATCTATCACTGCGGCGGGGCACAGTGTAATTGTCGTAACGCTCGCAAAGTGGTCTTATGTATTCATGAGGGGGCGGTCTGAGGCGCTGCCTCTTCCCTGGACCGCCCCGCTCCCTCCATAGGCTGGCGGTGACTGCCGCGCATCATGCTGCAGTCACCGCCCCTAACCACGCCCCAACCCCACTCCCTCATGAATACATTGGACCGCTTTGCGAGCAGTCCGATGTTTACATTGTACTCCGCCACGGTGTTAGGTAGCGTTACCGGAGGTTTCCAGTAACGCTATCCTTCTAACGCTGCAGTGTTTGTTTAAGCACTAGGAGCTGCTTACTTTAGTGTCTGGTGTCACTGGTGTCTTCAGCTCCTTGCAGCACATCTCCACACTATGCCTCTAAAGATACCACAGTCATGTTATAGTGCCCTAAATTAATTTTTATACAGCAAGATTTTGACATTACCATATGAAATATTGGGGCATCTTTAGCCAGATCTAATATAGAGGTGCCTCAGGTTGAGGCCACACAAATAGAAAACAATGTAGTCACAGGAGGCTGATAGACTCGATTTGATGTTATTGCGCCTGCTGGCTTCAGAGCATAGCAGTGGCAGCAAAGATAAAAGTGGAGAAAACAGCTGTGAGGAAACAAAGACTGGTAGGGAGTGGGAAAAATGATAGGGTTAATGGTGCAAAAATGATTCACTGTGCATTTTCTGTCCCTCCAGCACAATATTTGGGAGGTATGGATACAACACCAGAACCTCATTACAAAGATAAACCACAAAATACAAAATGTCATATAAAACCCGCTGTCAAATACCATAAAAAATATACCTTCTAGTAAATCCTTTATGTCCTATTCAACCAATCGTGTTCAGTTTGTGAAATGCTAAAATATTAAAGACGATAATGCAATTGATTGTCGCTGTTCCCATGAGCAACTAGAAAAGTTTTAGACACTTCTAATAAATCTCCCTCTTTGTATCTATTTTCTCTATCTTTATACTGTTTCTGTCCATATACTCTAGCAGACATTTTTGATAAATCTCATATTCAACAGAATATACAACTAGAGTATATAGATAGATACAGTATATGCCTGGGTGCCAGTCCACAGATCTGAGCAAGACTCCACCAATAGCAAGACAAAACAAAAAGGCAACAATCCAGTCTGTTGTGAAAAAATAAATAATAGGCTGTAAGAAAAATAAAATCTACTTACCTTCTCCGGTGATCCTGATCTCCCGCACCACCGTGCCCCTGTTTGTTTACTGAGAACTTCTCCCCATCTGGCATGCGCACCCATCCCCTTTCCCAATGTCTGATACAGAATTAGTTTCAATGTCTATTAGGTGCTGGGATGGGTGAGTATGAATATAATATATATATATATATATATATATTTATATATATATAATGTTAATAGACTTATTTATGTAAGAAAATCCTCATTACAGCTGTTTTCTCTACTTAAAGGGGTATTCTGGGAATATGAGCCTCATTTTATCACAAAATTTTATGGGGTTTCCAATGTGGTGAGGTTATTTCTAAAATGGTCACCATAGGATACTACAATTCCCATGAACCCACAGACCTCAGTCACAGATCCTCCCTCTCATGCTCTGCTCTAAATGATATGATGATAATGATAATCTAATAGACTGCCCTGCTTTGTTACCAAAGTAATGACAACTAATAAAATACATGTTTCTCTCACCTACTATAATTATGTGTGTCATTGCCAACACTGCACATGAAATCAGACACCAGTGACATGGCATTTCACAACAACATCCAAGCTTGAATGTCTTAGTTGTGTGGCTTTACTGAGATGTTTCAGCCCAAACTGTAACTTTGGGTGACAAGCAGGGGCATAACTACAGCGGTAGCATCCATAGCAGCCGCTATGGGGCCCGTAGTGTCAGGGGGCCCTGTCATCCGACCTGACACAATAAACAATGGAGGATGTGCACCATTATATCTATATTGTACTGCACATTGTCCAGCATAATATGTATATAACATATACTGTGATGTATATATGCAGTGTCTGTGAGGTGTACATGGTGTCTGTATACACTGTATGTGAGTATGTTGCATATGGCACTGTATGTGTGTGTATATGCTGTGTGTGCACAAGAGTGTATTTATATGTGATTGTTTCTCGCATGTGTATATTGTAACCCTAATATGTATATTTTTTAAGTGGGAAGGGGGCCCCATGCAGTAGCCTGCTAGGGGGCCCTGTCTCTCCTAGTTACGCCACTGGTGACAAGTAAAGTAACAAACTGGGTGTAATGTACTAGTTTTACACACTGTTGCTGTCTCATAATCTGTAACTAGATCTGCTATGTACAAAATGTGATGAATGTGCATATGAGTGTCCAATGAGAATGCTGTAGCTACACTGAAGCAGAATCATATCTTGTTTAATTCCTGAGTGGAGTGGTTTTGCTGAAAAAACTATTATAAAATTCTGGACCTTGGGGAAGCTGGGTGAGGCTGGCTGCCTACATAAACACATTACACACTGAGCTTGTCATTACACACAGAGCTTAGTCAAGACATGACTAATCAATCTGGATCACTCAAACACAGCACCTGGGGTATGGTGTAGCCATTGATTATTCTACCTTCAGGCACAACCCAGGGATTACATCATCCTCTGGTGCAGTGCATAACTAATGTGCTAGGAAAAGCGCAGAGCCAGGCAAAGGAGCGACACAGCTTCATTATTAGAATTTTCTAATTGCTTTATCAGCAAAACCTCTCATCTCAGGGATTAACCAAGATATGTTTCTGTATCAGTGTAGCTACAGCATTCTCAAGGTATGTTTGGTTCATAATGCATGAAATCAAATGGTAGATTTTCTTTAAGTACCAATCTAGGTGATGTTTCCTATGGATTCCTTAGTATTTGCCACCATCTAATGGTAATTATTGGTATTGCAGCTGAATAACCATCTGCTTATAAAAGAAGGGTTAATGTTCTCTATGTTGACATTAAATGTATATGAAATGTTATTCCTCCTTGCAGCGAGGTAAGCCATTGGTTAGAACGCTGGAATTCCTCCTCAGAGTGGAAGTTTACAAATAGTCCTTCTGGCTGGATTTCAGTAGTGATGGGAATTACGGCTCTTAGTGAGCTGGCTCATTAGGCTCTGCTCGCTAAGAAGAGCCGGTTCTTCTGGCTCCTGAAAGGCTCCCTATTAAATATATAATAGGGAGCCGCAGGCCAGTCAGTCACCCCACACCACTCCATTTTTAACCTGATTGCATCGGTTTAAAGGGGGCAAGGGGAACCGGTTAGGGGCAGGGTTAAGTGAGCCATTGGCTTAGTGAGGAGAGCCGGCTCACATCATTCACGAACAAGAGCTGGCTCTTAGAGTCGGATCGTTCGTGAACGACATATCACTAACTTCCAGGGTCTTCAGTCTAGAACTTTCCATGAGTACACATCTCAAGGCCTTCAGAGTCTAGCAACCTGCAGCTTCTGTCTCCCCTGAGAGAGCTTTCCCTTCCTCAGGGCTACAGCTCTGCCTCTCCAGAGTCTGCCTATACTTTCTGTCCAAGCAGTTCAATTATTTTACAGCCCCAAGCTACAGAACCTGGACTAAGCAGGAAGGACCTTTCTACCTCAACCAGTTTTATGTTCATAACCTCTATCTCCACGTGTGGTCCCTGGCTGCCACTAACGTCTTGGGCCTCCTCTTCACCATCTGCCCAGAGATCCCTTCATCACACCTATGCCCCAGGGGGAACTCTTCATCATATTGCCGCATTCCCCTCTTCTTGCATCCCCTCGATGGCCCTGCCTGGTGTGGACAATGCCTGTTTACCTGCACCAAGCTACCATGACCCGACTAGCGCTAGGCCATACATCAAGCCTGCCACTCAGGTATTAGGGGAATGCAGCTTATGAATGAGATTAATGTGTATGAGTACTCCTATGTCTGTGCACATCTCACTTCATGTAGTCTGTTAGTGGAACATGTGCCTTAATATATACAATGTATGGGGGGGGATCAGCAATGTCTGATGTAAAACTGTTCTTGTTGCCCATGGCAAGCAATCAGAACTCAGCTTTAATTTTTTAAACAGCTGTGGGAAAATGAAAGCTGAGCTCTGATTGGTTTCCAGGGGCGACTAGAACAGTTCTGCTCTCAGATACTTCTGATAAATCTCCTCCTATGTGTTTATAAGTGTGTGCATGTACATGTAAGGTGTGCAGGAGTTCATACATCCATGAGCAGAATAGAAGAGATGCTGTGCATGTATAGAGGTGTGTAGGAGAGAGCAGGGGCGTAACTTGAGGGGGTGCAGAGGTTGCGGTTGCACCCGGGCCCAAGAGGTTTAAGGGGCCCTTATGGTGTCACTTTCCCATATGAGAAGACTATTACTATAAACCATACATTATAGTCGGGGGCCTGGCACAGACTTTGCACTGGGGCCCAACGGCTTCTAGTTACGCCACTTGGAGAGAGGCCATGTATGTGCATAGGGTGTACATGATTGTCTATGTAAGAGTAGTTTTATTGCATCAAATCAATATTCATCACATACATGACGAGGGTCTTTTCTCTGTATAAAAACTATCCCTCCCCCCAACATACAATCTCATGTAAAATACATCACCTCTGCTCCTTTTGAAACCATAAACGCACAGTCCAATGGACTGTTCGGCCATACATTGAATAATCATTCACTTTTATTTCTCCCTTTCTAAAATCTTGGTCCATGTAAATTTCATGTAAGCTGGGACTAAAGGCACAGAGCAAGACATCCCTTCTCTTCCTTCAGTCTAACATACAGTCCCAAGTAAATGACATCCACATTTCCATTCACACTTCCCATCCATATCCAGTGCTCCAATCATACACTCCATACTCAGACATACAGCCAATGTTGCTCAAGCTTATCTGCTCCTTGATGTGCATGTACTGATTAAATCCCACCCTAACCCTGATAAGCTGTGCCTCTCTATGACATCAGCTAGACACAGCTTAACATAACCTGCCCTGGTAGGTTTGGGCAGTGCCACACCTACCAGGAGGCCAGTTGAGACAATCGCTTCAGGCGGCAAGGCAGAGAAGTTGCAGGGGGCGGCAGTGCCTATTGGTAGTATTACATTGGAGTCGTGTAATTGCAGGAAGTGCAGTAGGGGAGGTTGTTTCTGGTGTCAAAAGCCTTAATGGAACCAAAGGGTGCCTACTCCTCATATGAGGACACGGTTACAGTAAATAATAAATTACAGGTAGGGTGCTGCAACCAATAAACGTACTGCACAAGGCACCAACCTGGCTAAGGCTATTTCTGATGGCAACTCTAAATGAAAAAAGATGGGCATTTCAGGACCAAAAATGGACATGGGTATATGGGGGCGGGATCCCAACCACAAACGGAACCCTTGAGGACTATTGCTGAAACTGCCAGATTCCAAGGTCCACCATAGTAACCTATGTACCAATCTTCTTTATGACATTTTCCTTGGACTATCTAAGCCATTGATGTCTTGTAAGATATACATTATCTCTAAGGTGACTTTTATTAACCCTTTACCTGCTCTTTGTTCTGTCTAGTTTTTGTTCTGTATTCAGTAATTTCTCAGTTTTTTTTCATAATAAAAAAGGAAATGAGATTATAGTCCATCCAAAACATATTCGATATGGTTACAGTTGTTATTCTTTATCTGCACAAATCTCATTTCCTGCCATTAGAATAAGAATAAAGCAGAGAAAACATCTCATTGTATAATTTATTTTTTGTAACATGGCAGAAATTTCCCTTTTAGATATTATTTGGTGATTTTTTTTTTTTTTACTAAATCATACACTATTTTCTGGGGAAAAATGCTTATTAATACATAGCACTAGGCTTTCTCATGAAGTGGATCCCATAAGGTCCATGTAATATAATTACAGGGACCTTAGATTGTACATAATGGGGGTCATTTACTTACCCGGTCCTGTCACGATCCAGCGGCACATTCTCCGTCGAGGATTCGGGTCTACCGGCGGTTCACTAAGGTAGTGCGTCCGATGTCCA
Organism: Engystomops pustulosus; assembly: GCF_040894005.1. NCBI lineage: Eukaryota > Metazoa > Chordata > Amphibia > Anura > Leptodactylidae > Engystomops > Engystomops pustulosus. The sequence goes on along the minus strand of NC_092421.1, from coordinate 18,576,935 downwards.
CCAAGTGTTGCTGCTGCCCTGAAGTCCACCGGAGTTCGCCAGAGTTCACCAACCTATTCCCGATGCATGTAAGCGTGTGTCAAGCGACACATTTTTGTTTTTTAATTCCCGCGGTTTTTCCGAATACGTCGGGTTTTACGATGGCCACGCCCCCCCCATTTCCGTCGCATGCATGCCGGCGCCGATGCGCCACAATCCAATCTTGTGCTTCAAAAACCCAGGGCAATTCAGGGAAAAATGGCGCAAATCAGTATAATCGCAATATAATAGTGATTCAGGCCCTTAGTAAATGACCCCCAATGTACACCGTGAAGTCACAGTAGAGATATAAAACATAGTAATGTCACAGTAAAGGAATAATACACAAAGTAATGTCACAGTACAGGGGTAATACACACAGTGATGTTACAGTACAGGGATAATACACACAGTGATGTCACAGTACAGGGATAATACACACAGTGATGTCACAGTACAGAAATAATACACAGTGATGTCACAGTACAGGGATAATACACACAGTGATGTCACAGTACAGAGATAATACACACAGTGATGTCACAGTACAGGGATAATGCACACACAGTGATGTCACAGTACAGGGATAATACACACACAGTGATGTCACAGTACAGGGATAATACACACACAGTGATGTCACAGTACAGAAATAATACACACAGTGATGTCACAGTACAGGATAATACACACAGTGGTGTCACAGTACAGGGATAATACACACAGTGATGTCACAGTACAGGGATAATTCACACAGTGATGTCACAGTGCAGGGATAATACACACAGTGATGTCACAGTACAGGGATAATACACACAGTGATGTCACAGTACAGGGATAATACACACAGTGATGTCACAGTACAGGGATAATACACACAGTGATGTCACAGTACAGGGATAATACACACAGTGATGTCACAGTACAGAGATAATACACACAGTGATGTCACAGTACAGGGATAATACACACTGTGATGTCACAGTACAGAGATAATACACACAGTGGTGTCACAGTACAGGGATAATACACACATTAATGTCACAGTACAGAGATAATACACACAGTGATGTCACAGTACAGAGATAATACACACTGTGATGTCACAGTACAGAGATAATACACACAGTGGTGTCACAGTACAGGGATAATACACACATTAATGTCACAGTACAGAGATAATACACACAGTGATGTCACAGTGCAGAGATAATACACAGTGATGTCACAGTACAGAGATAATACACACAGTGATGTCACAGTACAGGGATAATACACACAGTGATGTCACAGTACAGAGATAATACACACAGTGGTGTCACAGTACAGGGATAATACACTCAGTGATGTCACAGTACAGGGTAATACACACAGTGATGTCACAGTACAGGGATAATACACACTGTGATGTCACAGTACAGAGATAATACACACAGTGATGTTACAGTACAGGGATAATACACACATTAATGTCACAGTACAGGGATAATACACACAGTGATGTCACAGTACAGGGATAATACACACAGTGATGTCACAGTACAGGGATAATACACACATTAATGTCACAGTACAGGGATAATACACACAGTGATGTCACAGTACAGAGATAATACACACAGTGATGTCACAGTACAGGGATAATACACTCAGTGATGTCACAGTACAGAGATAATACACACAGTGATGTCACAGTACAGGGATAATACACAGTGATGTCACAGTACAGGGATAATACACACAGTGATGTCACAGTACAGAGATAATACACACAGTGATGTCACAGTACAGGGATAATGCACACACAGTGATGTCACAGTACAGGGATAATACACACACAGTGATGTCACAGTACAGGGATAATACACACACACAGTGATGTCACAGTACAGAAATAATACACACAATGATGTCACAGTACAAGGATAATACACACAGTGATGTCACAGTACAGGATAATACACACAGTGGTGTCACAGTACAGGGATAATGCACACAGTGATGTCACAGTACAGGGATAATACACACAGTGATGTCAAAGTACAGGGATAATACACACAGTGATGTCACAGTACAGAAATAATACACATAGTGATGTCACAGTTCAGGGGTAATACACACAGTGATGTCACAGTTCAGGGGTAACACACACAGTGATGTCACAGTACAGGGATAATACACACAGTGATGTCACAGTACAGAGATAATACACACAGTGATGTCACAGTACAGGGATAATACACACAGTGATGTCACAGTACAGGGAAAATACACACAGTGATGTCACAGTACAGAGATAATACACACAGTGGTGTCACAGTACAGGGATAATACACACAGTGGTGTCACAGTACAGGGATAATACACTCAGTGATGTCACAGTACAGGGTAATACACACAGTGATGTCACAGTACAGGGATAATACACACTGTGATGTCACAGTACAGAGATAATACACACATTAATGTCACAGTACAGGGATAATACACACAGTGATGTCACAGTACAGGGATAATACACACAGTGGTGTCACAGTACAGGGATAATACACTCAGTGATGTCACAGTACAGGGTAATACACACAGTGATGTCACAGTACAGGGATAATACACACTGTGATGTCACAGTACAGAGATAATACACACAGTGATGTTACAGTACAGGGATAATACACACATTAATGTCACAGTACAGGGATAATACACAGAGTGATGTCACAGTACAGGGATAATACACACAGTGATGTCACAGTACAGGGATAATACACAGTGATGTCACAGTACAGGGATAATACACACAGTGATGTCACAGTACAGAGATAATACACACAGTGATGTTACAGTACAGGGATAATACACACAGTGGTGTCACAATACAGGGATAATACACACAGTGATGTCACAGTACAGAAATAATACACACAGTGATGTCACAGTACATTGATAATACACACAGTGATGTCACAGTACAGGGATAATACACACAGTGATGTCACAGTACAGAGATAATACACACAGTGGTGTCACAGTACAGGGATAATACACACAGTGATGTCACAGTACAGGGTAATACACACAGTGATGTCACAGTACAGGGATAATACACACAGTGATGTCACAGTACAGAGATAATACACACAGTGATGTTACAGTACAGGGATAATACACACAGTGATGTCACAGTACAGGGGTAATACACACAGTGATGTCACAGTACAGGGATAATACATACATTAATGTCACAGTACAGAAATAATACACACAGTGATGTCACAGTACAGGGATAATACACACAGTGATGTCACAGTACAGGGATAATACACACAGTGATGTCACAGTACAGAGATAATACACACAGTGATGTCACAGTACAGAAATAATACACACAGTGATGTCACAGTACAGGGATAATATACACAGTGATGTCACAGTACAGGGATAATACACACAGTGATGTCACAGTACATTGATAATACACACAGTGATGTCACAGTACAGGGATAATACACACAGTGATGTCACAGTACAGAGATAATACACACAGTGGTGTCACAGTACAGGGATAATACACACAGTGATGTCACAGTACAGGGTAATACACACAGTGATGTCACAGTACAGGGATAATACACACAGTGATGTCACAGTACAGAGATAATACACACAGTGATGTTACAGTACAGGGATAATACACACAGTGGTGTCACAGTACAGGGATAATACACACAGTGGCGTCACAGTACAGTGATAATACACACATTGATGTCACAGTACAGGGATAATACACACAGTGATGTCACAGTACAGGGATAATACACACAGTGATGTTACAGTACAGGGATAATACACACAGTGATGTCACAGTACAGGGACAATACACACAGTGATGTCACAGTACAGGGATAATACACACAGTGATGTCACAGTACAGGGACAATACACACAGTGATGTCACAGTACAGGGATAATACACACAGTGATGTCACAGTACTGAGATAATACACACAGTGATGTCACAGTACAGGGATAATACACACAGTGATGTCACAGTACATGGATAATACACACAGTGATGTCACAGTACATGGATAATACAGAAAGTGATGTCACAGTACAGTGATAATACACACAGTGATGTCACAGTACAGGGATAATACACACAGTGATGTCACAGTACAGGGATAATACAGAAAGTGATGTCACAGTACAGTGATAATACACACAGTGATGTCACAGTACAGGGACAATACACACAGTGATGTCACAGTACAGGGATAATACACACAGTGATGTCACAGTACAGGGACAATACACACAGTGATGTCACAGTACAGGGACAATACACACAGTGATGTCACAGTACTGAGATAATACACACAGTGATGTCACAGTACAGGGACAATACACACAGTGATGTCACAGTACAGGGATAATACACACAGTGATGTCACAGTACAGAGATAATACACACAGTGATGTCACAGTACAGAGATAATACACACAGTGATGTCACAGTACAGAGATAATACACGCAGTGATGTCACAGTACAGGGATAATACCCACAGTGATGTCACAGTACAGGGATAATACACACAGTGATGTCACAGTACAGGGATAATACACGCAGTGATGTCACAGTACAGGGATAATACACACAGTGATGTCACAGTACAGGGATAATACACACAGTGATGTCACAGTACAGGGATAATACACACAGTGATGTCACAGTACTGAGACACTGAGACACTACTTCTAATGCAACACCATGCAAATTCATGGTTCGGGAATCAAAAAGTTGCATAAAAATTCTCAGTTACTCCAGTCCCATGCTGATCTATGTGCATGGAATTTTTATGTATTTTGAGACTTTTTTGGGACTTTTTGAAAAAAAATCCCATACAGAAAGTAGACCATAAGGACATTTACTAAAGGGTCACTTTAATGAATCTGGTGAGCAGCGGAGCTTAAAAAAAAGACAAAGGAGCCGCCTAATGATAAATAACCCCCAATGGCCCAGATTTATTATTCTGTCTGCGCCAGTTTTTTGTCTTACTTTGCACTACAAGGAACATCTTTGGAGCTTGCACATGTATTTATAAAGTGACTTGGCTGCACTGTGCCCGACAAGACGGAAAAATCTGCACCTAAAGGGGTGTTACTGCTTAGTCGGCATTTGTGACATATTTAATATCGCTACTCGACAGAATTGTGTCGCATGCTCTATGTTAAAGGTGCAGCTAAAAAAGTTGGTGCACTCTTTACAAGCAGTACACCAGATAATTTAAGATCTTGCTCCAGTACCCAATAATCTGCCGCTCCCAGCACATTTGAGAGGCAAACTACACTACAGATTGCGCTACTTTCGATAAATCTGGCCCAATGTAGACAGAGAGGTCACACATATATCATAGCTCCAAAAATACATTATTTCTGCAGTGAAGGGATAATTAATGCACGTGTTGGTGCTTTTTACCAATTATTGTAGTTTCTTAGTTGGAACTGATAGAAGAAGAGGAAGTGCAGAGTGTAGCACTTCAGATAAATAACCTGCTCTGTTGAATTGTGTAATGTGTGTATTATATGCGTGTGTATATGTTTGTGCATGTATGTAATGTGTGTGTGCATGTGTGTAATATGTATATATGTGGGTATTAGGTGTATATATGTGCATATTATATGCATGTGTATATCTTTGTGCATGTGTGTAATGTGTGTGTGCATGTGTGTAATATGTATATATGTGGGTATTAGGTGTATATATGTGCGTATTATATGCATGTGTATATCTTTGTGCATGTATGTAATGTGTGTGTGCATGTGTGTAATATGTATATATGTGGGTATTAGGTGTATATATGTGCGTATTATATGCATGTGTATATCTTTGTGCATGTGTGTAATGTGTGTGTGCATGTCTGTAATATGTATATATGTGGGTATTAGGTGTATATATGTGCGTATTATATGCATGTGTATATCTTTGTGCGTGTGTGTAATGTGTGTGTGTGTGCATGTGTATAATGTGTATATATATGTGGGTATTATATGCGTGTGTATATGTTTGTGTGTATATATATGTGGGTATTGTGTGTGTGTGTGTATATCTTTGTGCATGTGTGTAATGTGTACATATTTGGGTATTATATGTATGTGCATGTGTGTAATGTGTATGTCCATGTGTGTAATGTGTATATATATGTGGGTATTATGTGCATGTGTAGATGTTTGTGCATGTGTGTAATGTGTATGTCCATGTGTGTAATGTGTATATATATGTGGGTATTATGTGCATGTGTAGATGTTTGTGCATGTGTGTAATGTGTATGTCCATGTGTGTAATGTGTATATATGTGGGTATTATGTGCATGTGTAGATGTTTGTGCATGTGTGTAATGTGTATGTGTGTGCAAGTCTTTTACATATATATATGTGGGTATTATGGGGCATATTTACTTACCCGGTCCTGTTGCGATCCCCGATCCGGACGGTCCGATGAAGATGAAGTGCAGCGCGATTCACCAACATCGTGCACCAGAGATCCTGCATCTGTCGCTTCCCCGCTGAGGTCCGCTGGAGTTCACCTTCTTCTTCCTGGTGTATGTGAGTGCATGTCTTGCGACACAATTTGCGATGTTAAATCCCGTGCGTTGTCCAAATCTGTCGGATCGTCCCCCAATTTGTGTCGCGTGAAAGCCGGCGCCCAGGCGGCAAAAACCCCTGTTAAATGTGGCGCAACATGGAAATTGACGCAAACCTGACGAAAATGCGGTCTGCGGACCCTTAGTAAATGTGCCCCTATGTGCGTGTGTATATGTTTGTGCATTTGTTTAATGTGTATGTGTGCATGTGTGTAATGTGCATATATGTGGGTATTGTGTGTATGTGTTTGTGCATGTGTGTAATGTGTATGTGTGCAAGTGTTTTATATGTATATATGTGGGTATTATGTGCATGTGTTTATGTGTGTGCATTTGTGTAATGTGTATGTGTGCATGTGCATGCGTATTATGTGCGTGTGCATGTGTTTGTTCATTTGTGTAATGTGTATGTGTGTGCAGGTGTGTAATGTGTATAAATGTGGGTATTATGTGTGTGAATGGCAGTCCAAGGTATAGTAACTTCCACATCAGCGATTGTTGTAGTTTCAAGGTTTTGCTGCATAGCATTAAAGTCGTTTATTATCTCACCACATTTTGTCAAAACTGGGGTATGGATTCCAAATAATGCAGGAGAATAGGTCTACAGCCGGCTGTATTATGGAGTCTTCTCTCTTGGCCACGTGTTCTAGTGTATAGACATCACCTCACAGGACTATTAATGGTAACAATGAAAATTCTACCCACTCTGGAGGCCTCTATACATACATGTATGTGGCCAGCTTCAGTGCTAAAGTATGTTACCATAATCTTATTTTGTATCAGTTTAGCAATCTCTTAAAGCTACATACACTCATAGTTCATACGCTCATCTTATAGACCAGGAAAGCTCCTGGCATACACACTGGGGGGAGATTTATCAAACTGCCTAAGAGTAAGAATGTGCTTAGTTGCCCAGTGCAACCAATTACAGCTCAGCTTTCATTTTACTAGTGCTCATGAATACCATTGCCATTGGCGACTAAGCACATTCTTACTCTTAGGCAGTTTGATAAATCTCACCCACTGAGCGTATCCATAGACATGCAGAGGATTAGTTATCATTAGGCGGTTCCATGGGACAGTTCCAAGTCTATTTTTGGAGCTATGCTGTCCATCAGATTTATTAAAGTGGCTTTGGCCCCATTTTTTTTCAAAAAGTCCCAAAAAAGTCTCAAAATACATAAAAAATCCCAGCAGAAGGACTGGAGTAACTATGAGACTTTTTATGGGACATTTTGCAAAAGTCTCAAGTCATGAATCTGGCTTTGCACGGCGTTGTTCTATGTGTACTCCAGATTATTACTCCAGAGATGGCAAAGCCACGTTAGACTTTTTAGCTGTGAAAAGTCCGAAAAAGAACCTCAATGCGACTTTTTTGAGACCTTTTTATGCCAAAAAGTCCAACAAAACCAATATAATGATATATAACGCCCATGGGGTATAACCAAAAAGTCGGGTTGGTGGAATATCTCACAGAAAACACATTGAACCCAAAAACTAAAAATATACATTTCTAATATTTTTCAAAAATCTATCCAATGATACCAAACTCGACCCAATACCCCAACCCCCGGGGTTGGCGGGTTAACTTTAAAATCTTATTTCAGATTTGGATTTGATTTGTCCTACTGTTTTTTTTTGGAAAGTTGCTGACAAATATCACTAAAAATCGATATGTGTGCAAAAACTTTCAAAAAGTGGATATTTCGATACACATCGGATCCAAAATCTGACAATAGACATATGCAATATTTTTCTGAAAGCTATCCAATGTTACCAAATAAATTTTCGGGAATCTGCCTGACTTTTCCTTACAATGGACAGCCAAGACGTGATGCGCCGCTATTTTTTTGAGGCTGCCGGCAGCTTTGCCGGCAGCCATCGCTGTGAAAGCACCCGCGATCGGTGCTAGCAATATGCAGCAAAGACTTACTGGCTATGGAGAGGGCGCAGCCCGTGAGCCCTCTCCATACAGCGCGACTCGACAGTGCTTTTCCAGGTGGGGGCCGCAAAATATTGTCCCGCGGGCCGCAATTGTCCCGCGGGCCGCGAGTTTGAGACCCCTGATGTAAACCAAGCCTAGTCAACAAAAGGATCTCTAATAGGAGAACAGGTGGTCCCACCGAGAGTTGACCCTACAGCTCCAATTATGGGATTGTGGAATAGTTGGCTCTTACAGTAAGGTCATAAATCTGTCTTCTGCATTATATTAAAGCAATTATTACTCTTCTAATACTAGTAAACCTTTCTCCTACTATTACGATCAATGCACATGTTGTTCAGATAAAGCCTTGTCAGAAAACAGCTGGTCCTCACCGTGGTCAGAATCCCAGCTAGGCTTCACTAGAATGTAGATGTTCATCATGACTTAAAAAACCCCCCAATAATCTGTCATGTTTAGATGAGATAAACTTGTTTTTAATTGTTTTTGGCTATACACGATGTTGGCTTGAGCTGCCAAAGCTTTGAGCCGTCCAGCAGTTACAGTTTAGCAGAAAAGAACAACACTGTCCCATAGGGATGGGTGGAGGTTGTTGTCCGGCAATGATATTTGGACTAGTATTTTCTTTTACTTAGCCTCTAAAAGTTACAAACACTTCCTTCTATAAACAACTAAGATCCGGGGCATTAAATATCACAACGGATCAACTCCGCATGAGTCCCGTAGATAATACATTGCGTATCACAGATGTGCATCCCATTTCCTTCGCAGTAGTACTTACCCAATCAGCGGGAAATTCCTCATTTTTTCAATCCTGTCTTCTGAAGAAGGCAATGTACCATATATACTCGAGTATAAGCCTAGTTTTTCAGCACAAAAAAAATGTGCTGAAAACCCAAACTCGGCTTATACTCGATTTAAAAAAATATATCAAAACTCACCTTGCCGGCTTCTCCCACTTCTGGCTATATACTGGGGCAGGGGGCTGGCTATATACTGGGGGATATGGGGTATCAGGCTATATACTGGGGGGCAGGTGCTGGCTATATACTATGGGGCAGGGTCCGGCAGGCTATATACTGGGGAGGCTGTGATCAATGCCTTTCCCACCCTCGGCTTATACTCGAGTCAATAGGTTTTCCCAGGTTTTTTGGAGTAAAATTAGGGGCCTCGGCTTATACTTGGGTCGGCTTATACTCAAGTATATACAGTAATTCTTATATTCATGGATTTAACACAGCGACTTATCTAAATCTTACACTTGGGTTCAAATGTAACTTTGTGGATTTTGAACATAATAAAAGAAAGCAAAACAAATCATAATGTATTACGGCAGCAGGATATAAAGAGAGACACGCTATAAATGTATGGCAGACTTTCCAGCCTTTAATTAGTTATCCATTGCCCGGATGTTTGGAATCAGCAACAAAACTTATTTAGCCAAGAAATGGCCTCAACACAAGACAAGACAGAACTGATACTGAATGGGAAATAATCCCTGGGATGAAAGGAAGTTTTCGGTTTTTATCCATCATGTTTGACCTGCTTGAACCAATGGGAAAGCAACTCGGTTGGGTTTTTAATATTCTATTATTTACACCATTTGGCAAAGGTTTATGTTTCACTATGAGACACTGATACTTTTGTAATAACTTTTTGTTATTGCAACAGTTCTGGGATTTTACTGGTATAATATTCAAGTACAATAACAAATGACTGAGTTTTGTAATAGAGGATGCATCAATAGAAGAATAGGAGATATGGCTCTTCATGATGAAGCAATGTCCTCCATGCAGGGGTGTAACAAACAGAGGGGTGTAGAAACAGGCTTAGAGGCAGGGGATCCCCAGATGGACAGGATAACTTATTAATGTGCTCTCACCTGCCCCGTATGTCCTTGCTGGCAGGAACCCAGATATAAGCCCCTGGACCCGGGATGTACAGCCGAATTATAATTTCATGATGTACCCGTCCCACTACCTCTCCTGACTGCAGGCTGCATAGGAGGTGGGTGGGTTGGAACGGTCTGATGACTTGTCATCTGCAATCAGGAAAGGTAAAGGGAGGTGCCTGGGGGAACATCAGTTACAAATTATAATTCAGCTGTCCGTCCCATCCCATCCCACTACCTCTCCTGACTGCAGCTGACCTACCAAGCCCGGCCCACCTACCTCATATGCGGCCTGCCTGTGCCCACCGTTTCTTCTACTTTACCCTTCCCATGTCCGCGCCAAAATGTCCCGACCCCACGTTCCAGGCCTGGCGAGAGGCATCTGTTTTCCAGACTCTTCCGTTGTTGGAGGTGAGTATATACTGGATGTGTGTGTATGTATGCTGGATATCTGTGTTGTTCATTAGGGGCAGCAAGGTGGCTTACTGGTTAGCATTACATCATTGCAGTGCTGGGTTCCTGGGTTCAAGTCCCAGGGTCAACATCTGCAAAGAGTTTGTATGTTCTCTCCATGTTTGCATGTGTTTCCTCCGGTTTCCTCCCACACACCAAAACATACTGGTAGGTTGATTAGATTGTGAGCCCAATTGGGGACAGGAACCGATTTGGCAAGCTATGTGAAGCGCTGCCTAATCTGTGTGCGCTATATAAATAAAGGAATTATTATTATATACTGGATGTGTGTATATATGCTGTATGTGTGGGTATGTTGTACATACTGGATATGTGTGTATGTGTTGTGTGCATATTATATATAAATATATATATATATATATATATGCTTATATGTTGCATATTCTGGATGTGTGTGTATATATGCTGTATATTGTACATAGCTTATCATGGCATAAAATAGCGCTGAAATCACCACAATTTGCAACTCATCATACAGAGACTTAAAACGGTAGCAATGAAAACGTTTTACTTCCCAAAAAAGAAAAAATAAACACATTACATAGGTCTGAACACAGTAGTATGAAAAAATAATTGTGCTAGAATATGGCAAAATTAAGCAATTTCTTTTGCGCACAAGGTTTTAATTTTTTAAAAATCTAAAAATAAAACCTTTATAAATTTGGTATCCCCATGATCATACCCAACCAAACAACAAAGTGTTTGGAGAGCACAGTGAAAGCTGTAAAAACAGAACCTACATGAAAATTACGCCAAAAATATTTTCACCACATTTGAATTTTTTTACCTGATTCCCAGTACACGGCATTGGATATAAAATAGTTACACTTGGAATTCATTACGCAGCGGGAAGCAAAAAAGTGGAAACATGAAAACAAAAAAGCGTCGGGTGGTTAAGGGGTAAAAAATTAGAATAATGATTTATCATGAACACTAGTGCAACCGACTGTGTAATAGGAACAGATACGTTCAGAAACGGCCATATATCTGGATATAGGAATGATATATTTTATAACTCAATAACATTATTTTAATTGATTTATTATATTTTGAAATATACAGGATTTCTTTCTTAAAAAGCTGATTAAAATATTGGTTCTAAATATTATTATTATTATGATTTTTATTAAAATGAAATGATGAACCCGTAAATCCTTTTATTAGTGTCAATTCTTTTTCAACCAGATGGGGGAAGCATTGTCTCAGAATACAGAAGAAAACACTGATCTGTTGGTCTCCTTTTGTGGAGGGACTTGAGGCCACAGCAGCCATGCTGAGCCTGGAGGGTCATCCTCACATGACAGGGTGGATTCTCCTGTACATTTCTTCATCACTGGACGAGCTATACAGCTTCTTGTATCTGTCCTCAGCTTATAAAGTGAAACACAAACTCCACTGCAGGTAGAGGGACACTCCAAACCAGTTTACAAAATGCGTCTAAAGATGAGCGAGCACTAAAATGCTCGGGTGCTCGTTACTCGAGCCGAACATTTCCCAATGCTCGAGTGCTCGTTTCGAGTAACGAGCCCCATTGAAATCAATGGGAGACCCGAGCATTTTTCAGTAAAATTATAAACTGAACGAGCACAGTGAAAGAACACAGTGCAGAACAGATTGCAGATGTTCGGGAACATCTGCGATCTGTTCCGGAGACACGCGTGCAGAACGGTGTTCTCCGCAATAGTATTTGAAGAACAATATGTGTAGAGAACAACTTGCAGATGTTGCCAAACATCTGTAATGTGTTCTTCACACATATTGTTCTTCAAATACTATTGCGGAGAACACCGTTCTGCACGCGTGTCTCCGGAACAGATCGCAGATGTTCCCGAACATCTGCAATCTATTCTGCACTGTGTTCTTTCGCTGTTTTCTTCAATTAAATGATTAAATTAAATGTTTTAATTGTATTTTTTTTACTGTTCTTCACTTCTTTTTTTTTAATTAAATGCTCGTTATCGAGCAGGGCAAATACTCGTCCGAGCAACGAGCCGGTCCGAGTATGCTAATACTCGACCGAGCATCAAGCTCGGACGAGTATACTCGCTCATCACTAAATGCGTCCCTTTCCCCTTCAGAGTGTGACTGACATGTGCTTGTCATGATACGGCTCTGCAAACAGAGATGTCAGTCACTGGGGCCAAACACATGACAAGTGTAGAAAGTGCAAAAATATAAGTGGATAAATAACTTTCCTCACAAAGCTATACAATCTGCTTAGCTTTGCAAACATGTTATTTGCAGATATGACATTGGGGCAGATTTACTTACCGGGTCCTGTCACGATCCCGCTGTGCGTTGTCCGACAAGGATTCAGATCTGCCACAATTCACTAAGGTTGTGCGTCCAATTTCCTTCATGTGTTGCTTCCGAGCTGAGATCCGCCGGAGTTCACCTTCTTCTTTTCCCGGTGCATGTGAGTGCTGATCTTGCGACACAATTTTGTTTTTAAATTCCGTGGTTTATCCGAATCCTTCGGGTTTTCTGACGGCACGCCCCCCCCCAATTTCTGTCGCATGCAAGCCGGCACTGATGCGCCACAATCCGATTGCGTGCGCCAAAAACCCGGGGCAATTCGGCGCAAAATGGAAATATTCGGGAAAGCCGACGAAATCGCGGTCCGCAGACCCTTAGTAAATGAGCCCCATTATATACAATTTGCTCAGCTCCTCCTGCTCTATAACAAGTTGCCTGCCGATAGGACTTTGGAGCACATTTACTAAGGGCTTTTGTCGGACTGTGCACCGTCTTTACAAAGTGTCTGCGCTGAGATTGTATTGCACGCAGCGCTTTTGTGGTGCAGCTGCGCTGTCTTCCATGTGACACAAATTAGGGGGGACAGTCCAACTGATTTGGCCCGAGCGCTGTAGTTAACTTGAAAATTGTGTCGCACGCCCTATGTTGAAGGTGCACCACAATAAAATTGGTGAACTCTGTCGGGCCATTGCGAGGAAGCGCCAGATTCAAGATTTCTGGCACACAATCTTAGTGAATTGCCGCATGCAGCATTGTAGACGGAAATAGCACTTTTAGTGCATTTTCCGAATTTCTAAGTAAATGTGCCCCATTATGTACAATCTGCTCATCTCTTCCTGCTCTATAACATGTTTGCTGAAGAAAAGACTTTGGGGCTTATTTACTAAGGGTCCTGTGGCCGCATTTTCATCAGGTTTTCCGACTTTTTGGGGATCGCAGCAGCGACACCTGGTGGACGTCGGAGGAACTGCCTTAGTGAATCGCCGGAAGACCTGAATCCACCGCAGAGAACGCGCCGCTGAATCGCGAATGGACCGGGTAAGTGAATCTGCCCCATTATGTACATACACTCACCGGCCACTTTATTAGGTACACCTGTCCAACTGCTCGTTAACACTTAATTTCTAATCAGCCAATCACATGGCGGCAACTCAGTGCATTTAGGCATGTAGACATGGTCAAGACAATCTCCTGCAGTTCAAACCGAGCATCAGTATGGGGAAGAAAGGTGATTTGTGGCCTTTGAACGTGGCATGGTTGTTGGTGCCAGAAGGGCTGGTCTGAGTATTTCAGAAACTGCTGATCTACTGGGATTTTCACGCACAACCATCTCTAGGGTTTACAGAGAATGGTCCGAAAAAGAAAAAACATCCAGTGAGCGGCAGTTCTGTGGGCGGAAATGCCTTGTTGATGCCAGAGGTCAGAGGAGAATGGGCAGACTGGTTCGAGCTAATAGAAAGGCAACAGTGACTCAAATCGCCACCCGTTACAACCGAGGTAGGCAGAAGAGCATCTCTGAACGCACAGTACGTCAAACTTTGAGGCAGATGGGCTACAGCAGCAGAAGACCACACCGGGTGCCACTCCTTTCAGCTAAGAACAGGAAACTGAGGCTACAATTTGCACAAGCTCATCAAAATTGGACAGTAGAAGATTGGAAAAACGTTGCCTGGTCTGATGAGCCGACAAATCTGCGGCAACTGTGTGATGCCATCATGTCAATATGGACCAAAATCTCTGAGGAGCTTCCAGCACCTTGTTGAATCTATGCCACAAAGAATTGAGGCAGTTCTGAAGGCAAAAGGGGGTCCAACCCGTTACTAGCATGGTGTACCTAATAAAGTGGCCGGTGAGTGTATAATCTGCTCAGCTCCTTCTGCTCTATTACATGCTACCTGTAGTTAAAACCCTATATGCAATATGCTCAGCTCCTTCTGCCCCATTATATCCTGCTTGCATTTTTATTGTAGTCTTAACTTAACTTTCCTTTAATAAGACGAAATTTGCAGGATGAAAACCTTATTTAAACTTAATATAGGACATCAGCTTTAGTATTTTTTATTATTTCTTCTTTATTCCTGCATTGCATATTCCCGGAAGCTGCTGGTGGTAATTGGATCAGTCGCCTACTAAGTTCATTGTTAGTAGTGGACGTATGTGAAATTGAGGATTATTTTTATGATTCTTTATGTGGGGTCATTATGGTGTAAGAGCTTCCCAGAGAATGTGCTCATTCACACCGGACCCTGGCAGGAGCTCAATTCCCTACCACATACACAAACACAGACACACACTGAAGCCTTTTTAATAGAAGCCAATGAACCTTGCAGGGTATTTGAGATTGTGGCTGGAAACTGTAGTGGCCAAAGGAAACTCACACGAACCTTGGAAGAACATACAGATTTATTGCAGGTGTTGCCTTGGGTGGGTTTAAATATACATCCATGGTGCTCCGAGATGTAATACCCAACACTTGCGTAAAATGTGACATATTCAAAACCCCTAGAAGCTCTTATAGTGGAAGTTTTCTTTTAAGAACGATCTCAAGCTCCAACATATCAACATTCACGTCTATGATGTGGTTTGGTAATGATTGTTTTGAGGGCGTCAACAAGGGCTTCCAGCTACCGGAGATCTTGTTTTCCTGCACACCCTGATCTCGCTGTGTCAAATATTTTTTTATTTGCACTAGTCTTTTGGTATTTTATTTTCTAAGTAGGAATGTATTTTTCTTGTAGTGAATGTGCAGCCATAACATTGTCTAATAATTCCCACGGATGTCTCACTATCCATTATTGTTTATATTTGCCAAGACAAACCCGTAAAAAAAATTAAGATAGGGCCAAGTTTGACTGAAGCCAAAATTTTAAAGTCCTTTTCAGGTTCGGCGTTAGTGTTGCCATTGGTGTTAACTGTTTAAATGCCACTGGCCAGATGATGGCACTGGGGAGCAACATTCTTCCCCAAAATCGAGACACCCAGTTCCAGCACTGATCGCAGGCATTAGTTGTGGGGGGAATAAAGTTCAAGATCAGGTCCAGGTAACCCGAACGCACAGTTCAGTTTGAACCCGCAGTTCGGGTGCTCTCAACTCAACCTGTTTACATTTATGCCCATTGTTACGTTTTTTCGATGATCCCTTGTCTCCCCCTTTTATTACACATAAAGCCTATTTCTACTATAAAGCCATATAGTATTTGCTACAAAAATCTACTGGGGGTTATCTGTATCAGGGCCAACGTAAGCACTGGGCGTACCTGGGCAAGTGTTGGGGCCCAGAGCTGCTGCGGGGCCCACATAAGGTTGTATGTAAGGAATCCATGGGGGGTGTAGGGGGCTGTACCTAATTCATCCATAGGGTGTGGAGGGGGCTTATATAAAATAACCATGAGGGGGCTGTAGTGGATGATAAACTAGGGAATATTTTAGGGAACAGGAGACTGTTTTAGTTTCTGAATTTTTAATGCTGCCACGTGAGTTCACTGCAAAAGGGGCCCACTGAGGCTCTGTTGCCCAGGGGCCTACTGAGAGCTGGAGCCGACCCTGCTCTGCAGCATCTTTAAGTGCAATATAGGTCTGTCTTCACACTTCTGTGCTCTTAGTTCTCTGAATTGGACCGCTTTGCAGCCTCGTAACAGGGTTCAAATATATGCAGCAGCACAGTCAAGATTAAAGGACACCTGTCAGCTTAATAAATGGACTAGCTGCACATACTGATGAAAGAATCCCCCTAGCCCTCTTCCTGTGAAAATCCTAGCTTTATCGGAACGTACCAAAAGTTGTGCTATGCTATCGCACGTTGCACTCCAATCGACGGCCCTATGTTCCAGCGGTCCAGCACATTCAGAAGGCGGACTGCAACATCAAGCCTGGTGTGGGAATACACCAGACCGCTAGAAGAAAGGTTTGTCAGAGTGCTATATGCCAAAGTGTGTCACAGCATTTTGTTATTTTCGCATTGACATAATTGGAAGAGGGCAAGGAATGTTCTTTCATTCGTATGTGCAGCTAGTTTGTTTTATTGAGCTCACAGGTGTCCTTTAAGGGTCAGGTACAGGTTCAGGGTACACAGAATCATGGCTTGGGCTGGGGGTATGCAGGATTCTGGCTCAGGCTGGGGGTACACAGGGTTCCGTCTATGGCTTGGAGTACACAGGGTTCTGGCTCAGGCAAAGGTTCAGGTTTCTGGATCAGGCTAGGTGTATACAAGGTACTCAGGGCTTTGTCTCAGTTTGGGGGTATACAGGGTTCAGTAAAAGATTCCGGGATCAGTGGATCCTCTGGACCACCGCGGGAGGTGGTACTAGCCGACACCTGGGACTGGAGTCTAAGTGGCACCTGGTCTTCACCAGAGCCCGCCGGAAAGCGGGATGGACTTGCAGGGTGCCACCAGGTCGATCCACAGGTGCCACTAGCCCGCGGTGGCAGGCAAGGTCGAAGTACCTTAGAAGAAGACAGTCTCGTGTCAGGTTCAGGCACAAGGTCAGGGCAGGCAGCAGAGATGTAAGGTCAAGTCCAATCCGGGGTCAGCACTGGGAGGTCCAGGCAGATGGGAACGGGAACACGGGAACGCAGGAGCAGGAACACACAGGAATGCAGGAATATGGCAGGGGAGCTTTCACAAAGGCTTAGGCACAAAGATCTGTGGGGAAGGATCAGCGGTGCGCTGGCCCTTTAAATTTCCGACAGCCGACGCGCATGCCCTAGGAGACGGAGATGCACGCACATGGCAGTCCGCTGGGGAGCATGAGCCAAGCCAGGTGAGTCCGGAGCTGTGGTTGGACCGGGGGCACGCAGAGGTACATGGGTGCGTCCGCAACAAGAACAGTAACCAGCCATGAATGAACTGAGCATTAGCAATTTTTCCAGTTCCTAGATGCTGCTGCTAGCAATTGACTGGCTAGACCCTGCATTACTCAACCCCCAGCTGAGAAACACACAGAGCCTAGGCAATGATACCACCAGGCTTTCCTGAGAACAGATACTCAACTGATCCCAAGAAATCAACTCAAATTTAGGCAGCAAATTTAAACAGTTCAGCATAGTAGCCCAGGGTGAGGACTAGGGGCACAGTGACTTTTGACTACTGTTGAGGAACTGTGACTATGGGCTCTTGGGTTCCCTGTTGACTGTGGGGGCACTTAAACTTTATTGGCTAAAGTTATTACTATATTGGCTACTGTAAGAGCCCTGTGACTATTCGCTACTGGAGACCCTGTGACTATTTTCTTCTGTGGGGCAAACCCTGTGACGTGGTTACTATATGACAATGTAACTATATTATCTACAGTGGGACCATTGTTTCTATTTTGGCTACTGTGGGACCATTGTTAGTATATTGGATACTGTGTCGGTATTGATACTATTTTAGCTATTGTGGGGTTCAGTTACCATATTGGTTAGTGTGGGGGCACTGTTACTATATTGGATACTGTAGGGGCAATATGACCACTTTAAGGGCACCATTACTATATTGGGGGAGGGGCTTAACTATATTGGCTACTGTAAAGGGGTGAAACTGCTACTGTGTTGGCTAGTGTGGAGCGCAAGTTGACTATTTTGCATACTGTGGGGCATTGTTACTCTATTGGCCACTGTGAGGACACTGCTACTATATTGCCTATTGTGGCTACTGTGGTGGCACTATGTCTATATTGTGGTGGCACTATGTCTATCCTGTAGGGGCAATGGGGGGGGGGGGAGGAAAGACACTATTACTATTCTAGCTACTGTGGGGTGGGGGTGTTACTATATTTGCTCTGTGAGGACATACTATTAACTCTAGAGGAACAAATAAACAGTATTATGTTTGTGATAAGAAGTTAGAAGAGATTAAGTAAGAAAAATTACATTTTTGTGTTGCTAAATTTGCAAAGAAAAAATGTGGCTGGAACAGGCTGACATAGCGGCCAGGTAGAAGAAGAAAATGAAGGACTGCTCTTATCAATCAAAACTGTCAGCAGTTTGTCTCTCCTATAGGGGGCGCTACATGGAGACAGTCTTATTTACCACATTAGATTTATCATTCAGCATCAAACAATGGGGCACATTTACTAAGGGCTGTTTCGGGCCAGTCTTATGTCGGACTCTGCACGTTATTTCATGTGCAAACTGCTTGCACAGGTATTTAAGAAGTGTCTCCGCCACGTATGTATAGTTTGCTACTCATTTGTGTCTCAGATGCCCTACTTTTCACACGACCCAAATTTTGTCATCGAAATGGGCGTTCTAGTGCTCAGTTGGACCATGATCTACATTTATCATGCAACAGAAGTGTGGTGCATGCCCTGTGTTAAAGGTGCACCAAAAAAAAGTTGGTGCACTCTGTCGGAGCGGTGCCGGGTGAGCCAGATTCATGAAGAACGGACGCTACAATTCACAAATCTGGCGCCCCCTGCACTATACACAGGCAAACTGCACATAGTACAGGTTGCACAGTTTTTGATAAATGTGCCCCACTGTCATAAATATTGTGCAGTATAAGGCTACGTTCCCATCCTCTGGTTTGAAGATATGGCCTCCAGAAGTGTATACAGTACGTGGAGTAACTTATGAAAAGGCAAGCGAGGGGTAACCTCTCTGTGTGCTATATGAAAATAGTCGGTGGCGTAGCTGATGGGCCTCAGTGCAAAGTCTGTGCCAGGCCCCCGACTACATATGGTTTATAGTACCAGTCTTCTCATATTGGAAAGTGACACCTTATGGGCCCCCTAAACCTCCTGGGCCCGGTTGCGATTGCACCCTCTGCACCCCCTGAAGTTACGCCCCTGAAAATAGTCATTAATATCAGAGGATTTGGGCTCTCCCCACACCCCATTTTGAAGTAACCTCTACACTATAGCCTCTGCATTGTTTACCGGGTATAGTGGCTGTGCATGGTACTGCAGTTATGTTATTCTAGGCCTGGTCATTATGAAATATGGTACCTGACAATGATGCTATTAAACTGCTGATCCATGAAGATGTCTCATATCCATAACATATGGAAGCGGCTTTTATTATTAACCCCTTAATGCTGCAGACCTTTTTCTATTTTGCGTTTTTTTTTTTTGCTCCCCTTCTTTCAAAAGCCATAACTTTGGGTCCATCCATTCACAAAGATGCCAAATTCATATGTTTTATTAAATTAAAAAATGTAATTTTATTTTATTTGTTGCACAGTGGTGGAAAAGTGGGAATTCCGATTTTCGGTTGTTAAATTACATTATTGGGTTTACCACTGGGAATAATCATTTTTATATATTGATAGATTGGGCATTTTTGGACAGGAGGATACGTAACCTGTATATGTTTGTTAATTTTTATTTCAGTTCTATTGAAAGGGGGGGATTTGAACCTTGTCCTATAGCAGTCACTAAGAACAGAACTGTGGGGCAGTTTTTCACCATCCTGCTGCTACTAACAAAATACACAAAGGTACGATTGGACCACACTACAGAGCTCCAACCTTAGAGTCTGCGGCAGGGGCGTAACTACAGCGGTAACAGCCATAGCATCTGCCACGGGCCCCATAGTGTCAGGGGGCCCTGGCATCGACCTGATAGGGGTACTAATATATACATATTATGGGGCACATCTTCCATAGTATACAGCTGCTGGGACATATCTGTGCAAGTGTATAAATGTATATATCAGTGCATAAATGTGTGCGCATAAGTATACAAATATGTATATTTCCTGAGGGGGTAGAGGAGCCCCATTTATGGGGCCCTACCACTCCTAGTTACACCCCTGTCTGCACCTAGCATGGTTATAACTAATAATAGATATCCTTTAATTTTAATCAGTTTTTTTTTACACTTTGGGTCAACTAGAAAATACAATAATAACATTCTCATGGGGTGTAAGAAGTGTAAGGACAAGACAGCAAAAATGTTGACGAATGCAAAGCACCTAGGACTTGGCCGCCCCTTCAATAGTCAATTTATATAACCGGAACAGTTCTAAAAATAGTTCTACCACGAGTCTTTTTGATAGCAGCGCAGCCACTTATCAAGCCCTTGACAGGCACACAAGGACTTCTCGGTGCAGTTTCTCCATTTACAAGCACGCGCTTTCAGGGCTTGCAGCGGGAATTGTATATTATTTGTACATTGTTCAAAATAATGTATTCAATTAAAAAAAAAAGGCGTTTTGTAAGCAGCTTGACTAGAACACAATGGGAAGAGAGACGGTGTGTTATCCCGTATGTTAATAAAACAGCATATTTCAAAAGGTGGGGGGGGGGGGGGCGGAAAGTAACATAGAAAGAAGTATAGAGAGAAAAAAGAGGGTAATTATGTTGTCCAAGTCATTTATGATTATTTGTATAAATAAATCACAGAAAAGTTATATAAAATCCATTAACTCTAACACTACGATGTACAGAAGTGTCGTTTGGGGTCATTGAGGAACCACTTACTACTGATGAGTGAACCCGAGCTTAGACTTGAGCCTAGAACTTTGGGCTCATTCTTCCTTCTTTTACAATTATGCTAATGAGCCAGAAGGGCTCCGAGGGGCATTATCAGAGCTCCTCCATGCTTCAGATTCATTGGCTGTTACACTGTGCAGGTAGCACTTCCCCCTCCCACTGTGTGCTGAAACGTCCTCTGCTGCAGTGAAAGTGCATTAGGCAGCGGGAGGTGGAATTGCTGCTGGATGGGGGGACAACAACACTGTAACACTCTGCAGCACGGTGAGGTTCTGGTAAAACCCCATTTTTAGCATAATTTTAAAACTTGATTTTGGAGGGAAGGAGGCCATGGATAACAAATATAAGAAGTTTACCACAGTCACCTGTGATGGATTTCCTTATGTGATGATGGATGTTCTATAGTAAGAGCAAAGGGGTTTCATATCATAGTAGTGTGGGTAGTGGGTCATCGTACATAGCTCACCCCTCCTCCTCTCCAGCAGGCTGACATGTGCAGTAGTCGGGCCAGTACACGTCCATGTGATTGCCTCACTGTATGAGCCTTGTGCCTTACTGTAAGTGGTGCCACAATTGAAAAGACACTATAAGGCGCAGGTAGTTTCTTGAGCTTTGATTCAGTAATAACTGAGCTCATTGCCTCTCGTTAGAGTATTCTATGACCATCAGGTCAATTGCCTTTACTTGACTTAATAAGCCATTATCAAGTGGAGCTCCAGGTATGCCAAAGTGCTATAATATAGATAATAGAGATCCCTGGTGGTCCAATTTCTGGGAGACCCATGGATGTAGAGAACCAGGGATGGCAATGCCTCTGAAGTTACCTATTGGTGATGTATTGATGAGTTCCTCTCCGTCCAACTTGTAAAAATAACGTTAACCTCCAAACATTTCCTTTAATTACATTTTTTATGAATGAAATTTGAAGTCCGTATGAGAATATATCTTGCAATGTTTTAACCAATGGATCCAAGGCATGTGTTCCTTGCTTAAGAATGTCAACTGTGCTTAATTGATGGACATCACTTCCCAGCTCTCCGGGGGTCTGGTGCATGATGACAATCGTATCAGAGGGTGTTTTATAGGTGGGAGATTTCAGTGGTAAATTCTCTACTTCCATGACTGTACACAACAAATTTACATTTCTGATTTTCTGGATGATGCCACCCAAACCGGGTCATTTAAAGAAACATGGTCAGAAAAGTACAAATCTGGTTCACAAATTCCCTGCTGACAGATTCCCTTTAAGGTGCCCTGGTTTTACTATGCAGTGGTAAAAGGGCTGGCTATTTTCAGATGCCCATAATGCACCTTTTTTTTTTAGTACCCTACCTCTGTTCCACCACATCTATTGGGTCTAAGGCCTCATGCAGACAAACGTATGGGGGCTGGTGATACAGCTGCACAATTTGCGGCCACATCACCCTGCCCATAGAGGTCTATGCACCCAGTCACATTTTTGCAGTTTTTTACGGTGCAGTCAATCGGCTTTCAATGGAGAGGAGAGGGGTGAGGAGACATCTGAGCCACCATCCATTTTCTCCACCATCCAAATAACTCTACTTTGTGAAATATCAGAGATCCAGCCATTCCAGCTGTTGGATCCAGGTCACCACCTAAAGTCTGTTACTGGGCAGAAGTTGCTTCTGCTGAATAGATCATTCTCTATACACAGTTCGTCTGGACGCAAATTTCTAAAATCTGTTTGTGTCCTTGCACTCACCTGAACACCCCACCAGTAACAGTAACCAGGGTTTTAACTGATTAATTGCTGCTGGCAAAGTCACTGTTTTATTAGATCTATTGCGATCGGCAGCGTTAACAGCGGTGATGTTGAGCTGAACTACTGAAGTCCCAGATTCCCTCCCCCGCAAAGTTTGGTACGAACCTGAACTTTGTGGTTTGGCCCTGCCTAACACTAGCTACAAATACAAGGATCATGTGGATTTCTCAGCTCTCTGTAGGTGGTTCATTGCTAAACATAAGTTGTACTGCTAATTAACGCTCTGCTGTTGGTATCCTAGGGGATTTACATCCCTTTCCATAGGTCCCAGGCAATATAACTGTATTACTGATGGTTCAAACTTCTCTTACTATGGTGCCAAAATGTAAAATTTTTCGGTAAATACCTTGGCCTCAATAAGTATGAAGTAGGGACTCCAGGAACGATTTAGGGAACAATGGGGCTTATTTATTAAGGGTCTGCGGTTCGCATTTCCATCGGACTTCCCAACGTTTTCGGGGATAACATGGCTGAGACAGGTATTTAGAAGGGGATTGTGTCGCATGTGATCGGATTGTGGCGCAGCCGTGCTGGCTTTCATGCGACAGAAATGGGGGGGCGGGCTGTCGGACAATCCGACTGATTCGGTCTGAGCGCAGGATTTAACTTTAAAATTGTGTCGCAAGACAATAGGGGCAAATTTACTTACCTGGTCCTGTTGCGATCCCCGATTCAGACGGTCCGACGAAGATGAAGTCCGGTGCGATTCATGGAGTTTGTGCGCCCGAGTTCCTGCATGTGTCGCTTCCCCGCCGAGGTGCGCCGGAGTTTACCTTCTTCTTCCCGGTGCTTGTAAGTGCATGTCACAATTCGTAATGTTAAATCCCGTGCGTCCGTCCGAATCCGTCGGGTTGTCCAACGGCCCGCCCCCCGATTTGTGTCGAGTGCGAGCCGGCGCGATTGCGCCAAGATCCGATCGTATGTGCCAAAATCCTCTGTTAGATGCGGCGCAAAACGGAAATCGCTGGGAAACCCAACGAAAATGTGCTCCATGGACCCTTAGTAAATGTGCCCCAATGCGCTTACATACACCGGGAAGAAGAAGGTGAATTCCGTCGGATCTCAGCGGGGAAGAGACACATGCAGGATATGGGGTGCACGATCTTAGTGAATCCTGCCAGAGTGCATTTCGCGTGAACTCCTCGGATAGGTCAGTAAATGTGCCCCAATAACTGTACACAGAGGTATAATGGGGGCCCTTGTATGCTATCTGTACATCTATGACATCTGTGCTTCTAGAAATACTATTTCGTTATACATTCATTTGAATCAAATGTTTATGATATATAATATTATGTATGATATATTCTCTATCTATCTCTCTAGTAATATTGACCAGATAAAAATAAAACCCTTTACTGTAGCACTTTTAAGTTGGGTCCATCTCTAACATATCAATTCAAGCATAGAAATTAATATTAATGAGCCCTTATGAACCATCCATCTCCATTCCAGGGTTTGCCTCCTCCCCAGCACATGGGAGCCTGGAAGTAGTTCTTACATCTGAAGTATCTGCAGTGTGTTCAATATATTTCTAGATAAATGTTAAATATTAAAAGCTCCTGCTTCCTGTATTTAAGCAGCGAGCTATTACAAACCATTTGCCGCGCCCTCTCCCAACCTGAGATCTCATAAAATTTTAGTAAAGGTTTTCCTTACCAAACTCAGAATACAGCAGTTTGTGTTACAGAAACTTTTTTGTATTTTTCGTTTTAGGGCAAGCAGCTTGGGGAATGAAGATTGGCAGAACATGCCTGAAACGCTTAGAGGCTCCGCCCTGCACCTATGCAGTGGAATCTAAATCTACGCCAATTCTAGAATGTCGTAGAATTCGGTTATAACTGGTGCCAATTTTATAGCAAGTTTGCTTGGCAAAGGTTTACCCCCCTCCCTCTCCCAAATTATTCCCCACCCTGTCACCAAAGGCTTAAAAAAGATTTACAAGGAATGATACCTTGGCCCCATGTACGCAAATATCTTTTTAATTGTTCTTAAAGGAAATCTACCATCAAAATTAAGCATAGTAACTTACCGTGAATATGGTAATCTTCTTATATTTGTTATCCATGGCCTCCTTCCTTCTAAAATTAAGCTTTTAAAAGTATGCTTATGAAACTGAAGTGCGCTGCAGATTCAAAGGCTGTTACAGTGAGCAAGTAACACTTACAGAAGGCAGAGGGACAGGGGCCGTGCTGAGGGAGCTATGGGGGGTGGCAGTTTAATAGCCTGTGAAGCTACAGCACAGAGGAGATCTGGTAACACCCTCCAGAACCCTTCATTAGCAAAATTTTAAATGTTGATTTTAGACATGGATAAAAAATATATAAGAAGATTACCACAAGTCACAGTGCCTGTGCCTGTGTGGTTTTGATGGTAGATTTTCAAAAATAAGTAATAAGTACTGTACACGGCTATGGGCATTTTTCTCAACTTGTACTTATTAATAAATTTGAGTGGCTTTTCCTCATCACACTGTAGCTGTATACACAGATGAGCAGTGCCAAAAATCTAGAAAGATGAATTTTTGTGCTTGACTGGGAAATGTAGAACTAATGGCAGATATAACCAGATGCAAATGGAATAAAACTAGGGATACAGTACTTTGCAGGGCGATTTCAGAAGATATTTTCCTGTTGGGGTGTTTGAGGATCTTGTATATCAGCGGTCCAAGGCAGCAACCAAAGAACTTTGAGGAAAAAAAAAATACTCACCTTTCTCCACTTCCCCTTCATCTGCTGGCTACAGAGCCACCTACAGCCACCATAGAGAGGAGAAGAGGACTGCATCCTGGGGAGAGCAGGAGGGAAAGGTAAGTATATGCTTATTATCTCATACATTGTAAGCTCTTGCTAGCAGGGTCTTCACTTCTATTTTTTCATCCTACAATGTTATTGTTCTCTGATGTCTTAATTTGTCTGTATATATCCCCCATGATTTGTAAATTGCTGCTAAATTTCCCGTTGTGACCTCAATTCTGTTCTTGATTCCGATCCCGTGCTGCCCGTCCTGACCTACTGCTACGTCCCCAACTCCGATCCTGTGCTGTCTGTCTTGACCTCCTGCCTGTCCCCTCCATTGGTCCCTGGAGAATTGTTCCATAAAACCAGGCTGTGGTTAAAAAATGGTTGGTGATGACTGTTATTATTTGTATGTATAAAGCTAAATTTGCTCTTATCCGGCTTAGTCCAATGTAAATGAGAGATGGAACCTCCAGCATTGAGCCCGACAGGTAGATCCTATTAAGCATCTCCTGTCACAATAAAATACAATTCTATTTCCACGACTGAAGAAGAGCGGAAGCATTGATTGTTCTAAAACCTTGCATTGATTTTGATCTTTTATGAGAGTCCAGTTAAGGGGTTACTGGCAGGGGTCCTAACTTGATAATTACACTTGTGGTATGAGTAATGTCTCTTTTTCTCCCTCCTGTAAAGTGATCTCTTGTTAGTGGGAGTCGTAAAGGAAATATGGAAGGTGTGGGTGTAACTTTTCACTATCTCACTTTCGGCATTCTGCCTTATTTAATACATTCAGCAGTTCATGGTACCAAAGGATCGGCCACTATAGGACTCGCCTTTTTGCCAAGGGTGTAAAGTATACTTACAAGAACTTATTGTATCTTCCTATAAATCCTAAATTGTGTGCGCTCATCATTTTCCCACTTACTATTTGTTCTTACCACATATCTTAAGGTACGTTATAAAGTATACAGTGTCGATAGCACCAAAACTACCGCCTGAGTACAGGCGGTCCCCTACTTAAGGACACCCGACTTACAGACAACCCATAGTTACAGACAGACCCCTCTGACCTCTGGTGAAGCTCTCTGGATGTTACTGTAGTCCCAGACTATAATAATCAGCTGTATTGAAGCTTTATTGATAATCCTTGGTCCCATTACAGCAAAAAATGTTTAAACTCCAATTGTCACTGGGGCCAAATTTTTTTTTGTCTGGATCTACAATTATAAAATATACAGTTTCGACTTACATACAAATTCAACTTAAGAACAAACCTCCGGACCCTATCTTGTACGTAACCCGGGGACTGCCTGTATTTTCCTCTTTTAATTGGCATTATAATTATACGTGGATATGTTTTCACAGAGTAAAAATGGCAGGATGTAGGCAGTGGGGTAACTTGAATCTGATGGGCCCCAGTTCAAAGTCTGTGCCAGGTCCCTGAGCCTCTTGCTCACACTGCACACTCTGCACGCCCTCAAGTTATGCCCCTGGATGTAAGTCAGATTTGTATATTGTGACAGAGTGTCTGGAGAAGTGGTGGATGGGGTATACATTTGCCCAAGGTTCCCGACATCTTGACGTTTCCAGAAAGCAACCAGGATGTATTTCAGTTATTTGCAGACTCCTCTGCATTTAGATTTGGGGAAAAATCTACTAGGGGCCTGTGTTGATGGAGTGAGGTTGGACCCCACTCCATCCGGACAATCCGGGTTTTGGCTGTCTTCATTTACTGGGCTACAGGTGTACTCCTAATTTAAGGAGACCCGTGATGACACTCAAAGCGCTCTGTACCTGGGGAAACAACTGTGACTATACTGCTGTGATGTTTGGGCGGCTGTGCAGTAGGCGCTGTCTCTGGTAGTCAGGAGCCTGATGTATGGCTAGTGGCTAGACGGCCTAGGATTTAATTTTGTTTGTCCTTTGTTTTTGCTGCCATATTTTTTTTTTAAATAAAACTGGTTGTGGCCAGTTGAACCAAACAGACTCTGACGTTCTTGTGTGTCACACGCAAGAACCCAAGAGACTACTATGCCGATACCTAATCCCTTAGAATTGGTGGAGGAAGTTTTAGGCACAAATTTTGGCACGAGACAGCAAAGTTGAAAAATTTTAAAGGGCCAGAGTCCCTTTTTGTGCAGTGCACCAAAGAATGTTTCCTGCATGCATGAAAATGGAGGATGATCTCAAGGTGTTGTTGCAAGCTGTTGCATCTCATCAGGAGGCTATTAGAGTGCAGCAAATGGAGGAAACCAACTGCAGGCTGGACAAGAGGTGCAAAGAAAAGTCCAGGAGACTTTAAAGGATGTTATACAGCAACTGACCAGGGTCCTGTGTAATGATGAGGCTTCTCACACCTCCACAAGGGCTAGTCATTTTCCCCAAAAGATGAAGTGGAAGTCTAACTGACCACGTTTGAAAGAACGGCTGAGTGAGAGGATGGCCAAAAGAAAAATGGGCAGGACTTTTGGCACCTCCACTTCAAAAGGCATACTTTGACCTGGAGAATCGGGATGTAATGGGCTATATTAAGCTCAAAAGGAGATCCTAACTCATCTTGGAGTTACCATCTCTGTCCGGGCACAACGTGTTCACAACTGGGGCTATAACATGGACAAACCTCCACTTTCACAGATGCATGACCTCATTCACCTTACCAAGAAGTGGTTACAGCTGGAGATCCTGACAGACCGTTTCCTTGCACAAATGGGTGAGTCCTGGAGACCCCAAAAATGCTGACCAGATGGTGGAAAGGTATACAGAAGCTGAGGAGCTCATGAAACTGCCACAGCACCCCCTTACCCCACAGTGGAGAACTCCAGAACTGCCTGGTAAGACTGCTCTAAGGGAAAATGGGATGGCAGGTCTAATATGTCTGGGCATAAAAGGCTCTAGAGGCCAGGGAGGTTGGTGGCCTATAAGAGACTTGGTGTGATTCGGTAAAGATGTGATTAAATGCTTCCGATGTAATTTGCCAGGTCATGTTGTTGCCAACTTGCCCACTGTATGATGAGCCTATGCAATGTGATGCCTATCTCTGTAGGCTCAGATTGCTTGTGCTGTATTGCCAAATACTGAGGGTGAGAAACATATGTGCATGATTACTTTGGGGACACTGAGGACACTGACCATGATGTTTTAGGCGAGGGTCAGAGTAGTCCTGAGAGAAGAAACTCCTATAGTGACAATGTATATAGGGTAATCGAAAACCAGATCAACCGTAAAAAACAATACGACGGCGCAAGGAGAAGAAAGAACAAAACAGTCAATGAGAAACAGTTCCTCTCCATCTCCAGACACATGTACCTGAGTACAACCTTCTTGCGTGTTATCCACCCTTGGTGTGGCGTTCTTTCAGTTTGAGGTGCTCGTGGGTCTTGCGGTCACACTGGGATGCAGTGCGAGTCTTCCGACTCGGAAACTCAAACCCTCCACTATCTGTTCTGCTTAGATCCAAAAGGAAAACTTCAGATCCATTCACCGGTAAGGCAAAAGGAAAAACACACAATAGTGCAATAGGGTTTTTCATAAAGAAACTTCTTTTTTTTTAATTAAAGGTACTCCCAAAAATTCTCAGATAAAAAGGCCTTGTAAAATAAAGTGATTGCATGTTTGGCGTCACATAGATGGCAATAGTGGCACGGCGGTGATACGGTGCCACACATGTGTGGTACCCATCTGGGCCGCACACCACAAAAAGATAGAGCATGCTCTATCTTTCTG
This sequence comes from Engystomops pustulosus, assembly GCF_040894005.1. Lineage (NCBI taxonomy): Eukaryota > Metazoa > Chordata > Amphibia > Anura > Leptodactylidae > Engystomops > Engystomops pustulosus. The sequence goes on along the minus strand of NC_092421.1, from coordinate 18,547,052 downwards.
TGAGTGTGCGGCCGTGCGCCGCTGTTTTCTATGGAGGGAGGAGGGGTCACCTCCTCCTCCTCTCCAGCACACGGCGGTATGCCCGCACGGGGTGCATACCGCATGTGAATGCACCCTTACAGGAATACGGGTTCTCAGTGAAGCACAGACCTGGAACCCAAATGGGAAATGCAGATGCATTATCCAGAGTACATTGCCTTCTGCCCAAATTTGTTCCAGCCCTGGGTCTGAAATAGGAAGGGGAAGGAAATGTGACATAGTATCTGGAGAAGTGGTAGATGGGGTATAGATTTGCCCAAAGTTCCTCACATTTACATGTTTCTAGAAAGCAACCAGGATGTGTCTGTCATTTTGCTGACTCCTCTGCATTTAGTTTTTGGGAAAAAAACTTACTAGGGGCCTGTGTTGCTGAGTGGGGAAGAGAGAATGGGCCCCACTCCATCTGACAGTCCGGTTTTGGGCTGTCTTCATTAACTGGTCTACAGGTGTACTGGACTAATTTAAGGAGACCGGTACTCAGAGATCTCTGTACCTGGGGAAACAACTGCGTTTACTCATGTGTTGTATCAGGGCTTCTGTGTTACAGTGGTGCTAAGTTGCCAGTAATGTGAATCCCAGGCCTGAGTTTGGCAAAATAAATGTAACAACCCGTGGTCCTTTTGCCTCCATCCGTTTTGATCATATTTAAAGTCCCTATGATCTGAGGTTTTTATGACCTCAGATAATTTATGCAGCAGTTGTTTAACCTAAGCTTATAATCCTCTCCCACTGCTGAGACGGACATGATACTTTCATTCAAAGACCCTGGTAATGTAATAAGTGCACGTGAGGTTTTCCCATTCTAAGTTCTGATTACCTATCCCTTATGTTGTGCAATGGGACAGCGTTGTAGATGACAGGATGTTAGACATCATTCTCATCACACAAGAGCCACCATTTACACACGTGACATCATCCTGGCTGCAAACTGGAATGTAAAAGATTGTAGTGCTGTATAGAGATGGCTGAATCTATTTGTTGGTTTGTAGATTCAGTATTTATTTGCCATTTTTGAGGCACAAAAGTGAATCCGAATCTTTGAATCTTTTGATGGCTAGGAAATGATGGCTAGGTCATGAATCCAAGGGTTTAGGGAGAGGGGACGAATGAGGGAAAATTGTGTTTAAAATTTAACAAAATGAGATAGGAGTAGAGATGAGCGAACACTAAAATGCTCGGGTACTCGTTATTCGAGACGAACTTTTCCCGATGCTCGAGTGCTCGTCTCGAATAACGAACCCCATTGAAGTCAATGGGAGACTCGAGCATTTTTCAAGGGGACCAAGGCTCTGCACAGGGAAGCTTGGCCAAACACCTGGGAACCTCAGAAAAGGATGGAAACACCACGGAAATGGACAGGAAACAGCAGGGGCAGTATGCATGGATGCCTCTGAGGCTGCCTAATCGCACCATTATGCCAAAATTATGGGCAACAGCATGGCCATGACAGAGTGACAGAATGAAGCTAGATAGCATCTAAAACATCTAATAATTGACCCTGACACTCTAGGGGACGGCATGCAGAGGCAGCGGCAGGCTAGAGAGTGGCATGGCGACATACCCTAAATGGACTCAGGCTTCAAACCAATGGGTGGCAGAGAGGAACCAAAGGAGGTGAGCAAGAAGCGCTCAAATAATATCGCTACATGATAAAAGTTTGCCAGTATATTTTGTGGATTACACAGCAGGGTGGCGACAAAGTTAACATGGAAGCCATGAAAACAACCCCAAATTCTGCCTGACACAGCTCGTTTGATAAGGGGACCATGTATGCTTACAGTTCATGCCAGTCGCTGCACTTGCTGCCAGTCTCCTTTCGAATAGTTTAAAATAATAATAACCCTCATCCATAAAGCTCTGTATAATGCTGCACCCCCCTACCTCTCCTCTCTTATCTCAGTCTATCGCCCAACCCGTGCTCTTAGATCCGCCAGTGATCTTAGATTAACCTCTACCCTAGTGCGGACCTCCCACTCGCGTCTCCAAGACTTCTCTAGAGCTGCACCAATTCTATGGAATGCTCTGCCCCGGACTATCAGACTAATACCTAACCTCCAAAGTTTCAAACGTGCTCTTAAAACCCATTTCTTTAGGCAAGCCTATAACACTCATTAACTGCATGAAGTTTTAACTCTTCTACTAACCCGTCCTGTGTCGTCCTCCCATCTGTTATCCAGCAACCAACAGGCACCAGACTTCTCTGCAGTCCCATTCACCCTGGACCTGGTATATAAGATGACGGCTGAGTGTTTCAAGCGACAGCAATTCCATTTATTATATTTTTTTCTATTCCCTAAGAAGAATGGCTTGACCATTAAATATTCTTTTACCTCGTGTTACCCCATCATCTTCATAAACCGTAAGCTCTGGCGAGCAGGGACCTCACTCCTGTTGTTCCATACAAATGTTGTGCTCTGTTACATTACATTTGTATTTGTTTCCTATGATTTGTAAAGCGCTGCAGAATATGATGACGCTATATAAATAAAGATTATTATTATTATGGAGGCAGTGAACTAGTAGTAGATTAAAGGTGCTGCAACTATGTTAGTTGGATCTTGTGATGGAGCTGGCGCTCTGCAGCCAGGCGAGCTTTCGCCAATCCAAGCCCCTGTTTCTAGGCTACTCCCCAAACAGCACTTCTAAGAACCTTTTGTATAAGATCAAGTGTAGTAGCGTTCTTATAAGTTTAGGATATGCCGGGTGAGGGGAATGTAAACAGATGCGCAAGAAGCGCTGAAATAATATCCCTAAATGGTAAAAGTTTGCCAGTATATTTTGTGGATAACACAGCAGGGTGGCGACAAAGTTAACAACTTTGATGTGGAATCCATGAAAACAACCCAAATTTCTGCCTGACACACCTCGTTTGATAAAGGGACGATGTATGGAGGCAGCTATATGGACGACTTTTGGAGGTAGCAATGGAGACAACGTGTGGAGGCTGCTATGGAGACAATTTAATTTGGATAGTGCCTGTATGTGGCAGTCCCAAACATTTTTCAAACCAGAGGAGCAGGTAGGTGGCCCTCCAGTAAAATGGAATAGATTGAGTGCCTGTATGTGGCAGTCCCAAAAATGTTTCAAACCAGAGGAGCAGGTAGGTGGCCCTCCAGTAAAATGGAATAGATTGAGTGCCTGTATGTGGCAGTCCCAAAAATTCTTCAAACCAGAGGAGCAGGTAGGTGGCCCTCCAGTAAAATGGAATAGATTGAGTGCCTGTATGTGGCAGTCCCAAAAATTCTTCAAACCAGAGGAGCAGGTAGGTGGCCCTGCAGTAAAATGGAATAGATTGAGTGCCTGTATGTGGCAGTCCCAAAAATGTTTCAAACCAGAGGAGCAGGTAGGTGGCCCTCCAGTAAAATGGAATAGATTGAGTGCCTGTATGTGGCAGTCCCAAAAATGTTTCAAACCAGAGGAGCAGGTAGGTGGCCCTCCAGTAAAATGGAATAGATTGAGTGCCTGTATGTGGCAGTCCCAAAAATTCTTCAAACCAGAGGAGCAGGTAGGTGGCCCTCCAGTAAAATGGAATAGATTGAGTGCCTGTATGTGGCAGTCCCAAAAATTGTTCAAACCAGAGGAGCAGGTAGGTGGCCCTGCAGTAAAATGGAATAGATTGAGTGCCTGTATGTGGCAGTCCCAAAAATGTTTCAAACCAGAGGAGCAGGTAGGTGGCCCTCCAGTAAAATGGAATAGATTGAGTGCCTGTATGTGGCAGTCCCAAAAATTTTTTAAAACAGAGGACCGGGTAGGTGGCCCTCCAGAAAAATGGAATAGATTGAGTGCCTGTATGTGGCACTCACAAAAATTGTTTCAAACAGAGGACCGGGTAGGTGGCCCTCCAGAAAAATTAAATGCATGAAGTACTATAGCAAGAGCCAGTGGGCCCTGTCAAAAAATAGCCATTTTCCTCTGCTTTACTGTACAAAGAGGAGGAGAAGGAGGAAAATGAGGAGGAGGAGGAGGAGTGGATCAATTATTCAGGTTGAGCTTCCTTCACCTGGTGGAGATTGGAAATTCTGAGAAATCCAGCCTTTATTCATTTTAATAAGCGTCAGCCTGTCAGCGCTGTCAGTCGACAGGCGTGTACGCTTATCGGTGATGATGCCACCAGCTGCACTGAAAACCCGCTCGGACAAGACGCTAGCGGCAGGGCAGGCAAGAACCTCCAAGGCGTACAGCGCCAGTTCGTGCCACATGTCCAGCTTTGAAACCCAGTAGTTGTAGGGAGCTGTGTGATCATTTAGGACGATGGTATGGTCAGCTACGTACTCCCTCACCATCTTTCTGTAAAGATCAGCCCTACTCTGCCGAGACTGGGGACAGGTGACAGTGTCTTGCTGGGGTGACATAAAGCTGGCAAAAGCCTTGTAAAGCGTACCCTTGCCAGTGCTGGACAAGCTGCCTGCTCGCCTACTCTCCCTCGCTACTTGTCCCGCAGAACTACGCACTCTGCCGCTAGCGCTGTCAGAAGGGAAATACTGTTTCAGCTTGTGCACCAGGGCCTGCTGGTATTCATGCATTCTCACACTCCTTTCCTCTGCAGGGATGAGAGTGGAAAGATTTTGCTTGTACCGTGGGTCCAGGAGAGTGAACACCCAGTAATCGGTGCTGGAATAAATTCTTTGAACGCGAGGGTCACGGGATAGGCAGCCTAGCATGAAATCTGCCATATGCGCCAGAGTACCAACGCGTAAGAATTCACTCCCCTCACTGGCCTGACTGTCCATTTCCTCCTCCTCCAACTCCTCCAACTCCTCTTCTTCTGCCCATACACGCTGAACAGTGAAGGACTCAACAATGGTCCCCTCTTGTGTCTCGCCAACATTCTCCTCCTCTTCCTCCTCATCCACCTCCACCTCCTCCGATATGCGCTGAGAAACAGACCTCAGGGTGCTTTGGCTATCAACAAGGGAATATTCTTCCCCCGTCTCTTGTGACGAGCGCAAAGCTTCCGACTTCATGCTGACCAGAGAGTTTTTCAACAGGCCAAGCAGCGGGATGGTGAGGCTGATGATGGCGGCATCGCCACTGACCATCTGTGTTGACTCCTCAAAGTTACTCAGCACCTGACAGATATCAGACATCCACGTCCACTCCTCATTGTAGACTTGAGGAAGCTGACTGACCTGACTACCAGTTCTGGTGGAAGTTGACATCTGGCAGTCTACAATCGCTCTGCGCTGCTGGTAAACTCTGGATAACATGGTCAGTGTTGAATTCCACCTCGTGGGCACGTCGCACAACAGTCGGTGAGCGGGCAGTTGGAGGCGGCGCTGCGCTGCCCTGAGAGTGGCAGCATCTGGGCTGGACTTCCTGAAATGCGCACAGATGCGGCGCACCTTCGTGAGCAAATCAGACAGATTGGGGTATGTCTTGAGGAAACGCTGCACTATCAGATTTAACACATGGGCCAGGCATGGCACATGTGTCAGTCTGCCGAGTTGCAGAGCCGCCACCAGGTTACGGCCGTTGTCACACACAACCATTCCCGGCTTGAGGTTCAGCGGTGCCAGCCACAGATCAGTCTGCGCCGTGATGCCCTGTAATAGCTCTTGGGCGGTGTGCCTTTTGTCGCCTAGGCTCAGCAGTTTGAGCACCGCCTGCTGTCGCTTAGCGACGGCACTGCTGCTGTGCCTAGAGCTACCGACTGATGGCGCCGTGCCCACGGATGGTAGTTCGGAGGAGGAGGTGGAGGAGGGGTGGGAGGAGGAGGAGGCATAGTAGGCCTGAAACACCTGGACCGAGGTAGGCCCCGCAATCCTCGGCGTCGGCAGTATATGAGCAGCCCCAGGGTCAGACTCGGTCCCAGCCTCCACCAAGTTAACCCAATGTGCCGTCAGCGATATATAGTGGCCCTGCCCGGCAGCACTCGTCCACGTGTCCGTGGTCAGGTGGACCTTGTCAGAAACGGCGTTGGTCAGGGCACGGATGATGTTGTCTGACACGTGCTGGTGCAGGGCTGGGACGGCACATCGGGAAAAGTAGTGGCGGCTGGGGACCGAATACCGAGGGGCGGCCGCCGCCATGAGGTTGCGAAAGGCCTCGGTCTCTACTAGCCTATAGGGCAGCATCTCCAGGCTAAGCAATCTGGAGATGTGCACATTAAGGGCTTGGGCGTGCGGGTGGGTTGCACTATATTTGCGTGGATGCTGTGGAGGATCGTGGAGGCGACGATGGGGTTTTTGTGCCAGGGTCCTGGGCAGGGGGCTGACTAGCAGCTGACACAGGGGAAGGAGCAGTGGTGTGCACGGCCGGAGGTGAACGGGCTTGTTGCCACTGAGTGGGGTGCTTAGCATTCATATGCCTGCGCATACTGGTGGTAGTTAAGCTAGTAGTGGTGGAACCCCTGCTGAGCCTGGTTTGGCAAATGTTGCACACCACAGTCCGTCGGTCATCCGGTGTTTCCTTAAAGAACCTCCACACTTCTGAAGATCTAGCCCTCGCCGCAAGAGCCCTCACCACGGGAGCTTCACTAGTTGACAGTGGCGCTGATGCACCAGCTCTGGCCCTGCCTCTCCGTCTGGCCCCACCACTGCCTCTTCCAACCTGTTCAGGTCGAGGACTCTCCTCCGTCTCAGAAGCACTGTGTTCACCCGACCTCTCAACCCAGCTTGGGTCTGTCACCTCATCATCCTCCGATCCCTCAGTCTGCTCCCCCCTCGGACTTCCTGCCCTGACAACAACTTCCCCACTGTCTGACAACCGTGTCTCCTCATCGTCGGACACCTCTTTACACACTTCCACTACGTCAAGAAGGTCATCATCACCCACAGACTGTGACTGGTGGAAAACCTGGGCATCGGAAAATTGCTCAGCAGCAACCGGACAAGTGGTTTGTGACTGTGGGAAGGGTCCAGAAAACAGTTCCTCAGAGTATGCCGGTTCAAATGGCAAATTTTCCTGGGAGGGGGCAGACTGGGGGGGAGGAGGCTGAGGTGCAGGAGCTGGAGGAGTGGGGATTTCGGTGACATGGGTGGACTGCGTGGAAGACTGACTGGTGGTGGACAAATTGCTCGAAGCATTGTCAGCAATCCACGACATCACCTGTTCGCACTGTTCTGGCCTCAACAGTGCTCTACCACGAGTCCCAGTAACTTCAGACATGAACCTAGGGAGTGTAGCTCTGCGGCGTTCCCCTGCTCCCTCATCAGCAGGTGGTGTCTCACCCCGCCCAGGACCACGGCCTCTGACCCCTGCAGTAGTTGGACGCCCACGTCCCCGCCCTCGTCCTCTACCCCTAGCCCTGGGGTTAAACATTTTTAAAATGAGAGTTATAACTTTTTTTTTTTTTTTACTTTTTTTTGTTTTTTTTGTGTTTTTTTGTGTTTTTTGTTTTTTTTTGTGTTTTTTGTTTTTTTTTGAGTTTTTAGAACCAAACAATCCTATCCTATTGCTATGGCTATTTTCTAGCCAAGTATCAAAGGAAGCACACTACTATGCCAGATGAGATGACACTGAGTTAGTGCCTAATAGAAATCCAACCCCTACTGAATTTTCCCACTTCGGCCTTTGCTATGGATATGTGCGCCACTAAGCGCAGAACACAGCAGTCGCAAGTCTCACTACAAATTGCTCAGAATTGGCAAGTACATGCACTGCAGAAACTACAGCCACCAGCAGATCAACCAGAAATCAAATATATAGAACGCTACTGTAGGCTTCAAGAAGCTGTTTGTATTCTCCTATGGCTATTTTCTAGCCAAGTATCAAAGGAAGCACACTACTATGCCAGATGAGATGACACTGAGTTAGTGCCTAATAGAAATCCAACCCCTACTGAATTTTCCCACTTCAGCCTTTGCTATGGATATGTGCGCCACTAAGCGCAGAACACAGCGGTCGCAAGTCTCACTACAAATTGCTCAGAATTGGCAAGTACATGCACTGCAGAAACTACAGCCACCAGCAGATCAACCAGAAATCAAATATATAGAACGCTACTGTAGGCTTCAAGAAGCTATTTGTATTCTCCTATGGCTATTTTCTAGCCAAGTATCAAAGGAAGCACACTACTATGCCAGATGAGATGACACTGAGTTAGTGCCTAATAGAAATCCAACCCCTACTGAATTTTCCCACTTCAGCCTTTGCTATGGATATGTGCGCCACTAAGCGCAGAACACAGCGGTCGCAAGTCTCACTACAAATTGCTCAGAATTGGCAAGTACATGCACTGCAGAAACTAAAGCCACCAGCAGATCAACCAGAAATCAAATATATAGAACGCTACTGTAGGCTTCAAGAAGCTATTTGTATTCTCCTATGGCTATTTTCTAGCCAAGTATCAAAGGAAGCACACTACTATGCCAGATGAGATGACACTGAGTTAGTGCCTAATAGAAATCCAACCCCTACTGAATTTTCCCACTTCGGTCTTTGCTATGGATATGTGTGCCACTAAGAGCTAAACACAACGGTAGCAAGTCCCCCTGCTAATTCCTCACAAAATGGTAATAGATGCAAATTAAAATAAAAAAAGTAGAACGTTATTGTAGCCCTAAGAAGGGCTGTTGGGTTCTTTGAGAATCACTCCTGCCTAACAGTAAGCTAATAGAACACCCTAACGCTTTCCCTGACCAGCAGCAGCTCTCTCCCTAGCGGCATCCAGAGACAGAATGATCCGAGCAGCGCGGCCAGCGGCTAGTCTATCCCAGGGTCACCTGATCTGGCCAGCCAACCACTGCTATCGACGTGTAAGGGTACCACGTCATGCTGGGTGGAGTGCAGAGTCTCCTGGCTTGTGATTGGCTCTGTTTCTGGCCGCCAAAAAGCAAAACGGCGGGAGCTGCCATTTTCTCGAGCGGGCGAAGTATTCGTCCGAGTAACGAGCAGTTTCGAGTACCCTAATGCTCGACCGAGCATCAAGCTCGGACGAGCATGTTCGCTCATCTCTAGATAGGAGCTTTTCATGAAATATCAGTGTTTTTAGGGGACTAGAGGTGGTAATATAACAATTTCCAGGACAATAGGAGCAACATTGTCTTGAACTCATACCGAATTCAGCAAAGCTGTAGCAAAACAAATCCTGGAGTAGTGTCTAATGACTGGCCACAGTGATCAGTGGTCACAGGTGTAAATCACAGTTTTCATCATCCCCCAGTGTGTTCATGGGTAGTTAGGAGGGCCTAGACTTCAATATGCATTCTAGGTTAAAAAGTGACCCATCTAAGGGCGCATTCACACTGCCGTTGCCCGCTGTACCATAGCACGGCGGGCACATGGCAGCATGGGGAGAGGAGGAGGTGAGCGCTGCTCACCCCGCCCCTCTCCATAGGGATATATGGCATACGGCGCCGTATATGCCGAGAAAAGATATGACATGTCCTATCATTTTACGACTACGGAACGGTACGGTGCCACGCTCCCATTGCCTGCCTATGGGGGACGTATATGTGCCGTATATATGTCACCGCATATATACATCCCCTGAACAGCCGTGTGAATTCAGCCTAAGAGCTTCATAGAAAATCTATGAGATTTTGTCAGAGTGTGACCAAAGGGAACCATCTGGCCCAGATAACACATTGATGACAACAATGCCCATCCATATTCCGATATATTTGGTATACACAGAAACATATACACAGAAACATAGTATATATTGGCATCCATGTTATATCTTTCCAAAACGTTTTATAGCAATATAAGCTTAAGTCCATCTTCTCTTGTTGTCGTTGATAGAATTCCGCTTTGAAGAGATCTGGGTATTCAGTTTAGGTTACAGTATTTCAACATGAATAGAACAAGTACAAGGTACATAAAGAAACATTTAAGAACGACCTGAGATTGCCTTGGGTATATCTATTTTTACCCATGGTAGTTTGGGCTACTTATCCATAGTTTGTATTTATAGAATTTGTTTTCTTGTATGAAAATGTGCTTTTCGGAATATAATAAAACTCATTTTTAAAGGAAACCTACCACTTGAAGTGGCAGGTTTAAGAAGAAAACACCGAGCACCAGCTCAGCTTATTTTTGTTAGTGTTTTAAACCGCTGTATTGCGGTTTAAAACACTTTTAAACTTTATAGCTGGCGCAGGGAGGTACGCGCTCGGCGCTTACCGTGCGCGCGGCTCTCCTTCACTTCCTATGTAGCCGCGCGCATGGTAAGCGCTGAGCGTGTACCTCCCTCCGGCGGCTATAAAGTTTAAAAAGTGTTTTAAACCGCGATACAGCGGTTTAAAACACTAACAAAAATAAGCTCCGGCACCAGCTCAGCTCTTCTCCCTCACCTATAAGAGTCACCTCTGCTATATGCCTCCCTCTCGATTAAAGACCTTTTCTTGCCTGTAGCTAATAGAGTGAGTCTCTAAACGCTGCTGCTTGCCGGCAGGAAGTGACTGTCTGAGCTGGTATTGTAATACAGGGGGGGAGGAGTAGGTGTCGAGAGCACTGCAGTGTGCAGACAAGAGAAGCTATTCATGAGAAGAATCCGATCATAGCTAGAAGATTTACGGTCAGATCCAGGGATAACCAAAATCGTAAACAGCAGGACTGATAGACAGGTTGGATTATATCTGTGAAATGCTGTCTTGTCTGTGAATACCCCTTTAAGACAGGTTCCCTTTAACACAAGACAAATACACAAATTGTGAGTAGATGTTGACCTTGGCTAGATCACGCATCCCAACCCTGTGCTAACCACTGAGCCATCATGTCACCCACTGAGCCACCAAATTTGTATCATGAACATTAGTTTTTATGACTTTTCCAGATTTATTTTCGTAGTGTTTTTCTCATGAAAAGAGCAATGGCAATTTTTTTCTGGAGGTAACAAGGGACGTTGCAATTCCAGACACCACATTCTTTGCTGTGGATGATGTGCCAGGTATGCAAAGCAGGATCTGTAAATAATTATGCCCTAAATTAACCAGACACTATGAAAGAAGTCACTGAGTAACCTTAGCGATCTAATCCACAATCCCAGAAATGGGTCACAAATGTTTGACTGCGAGTGCAGCCACCCATGTTATTTCAAGTTTAATATTTACCCAAGTCTAGATATAGGCATGTGGTCCAGTGTGAATTGCGTTTGAGTGGTCGCTCATGTATAGCTCAGTTGTTGGAGACGTATGTCGGAAGAATACAGCGGCTATGCTGGCCACTCAGGGTACATGAAAACATTTCGGTTTACACAAATAAATGGTTTACATGCCGCAACCAGAACTAAATATATCACATACTTATTGCTACCGTATCCATCACAATGTCAACAAGCCGCTTTCTCAGCACTGACCTGCTTTCCTTTTCCATAGAAATACTTATATGATTACTATGCATTTTGCTGTAGAATATTAATGACTAGCTATTCCTTGTATACAACAGGAGCCCAAATATAGAAGACCAATCGGTGTGAACAGAAAGACACAATTTATTCTGTAGGGAAGAGAAGAATATGTTTCTTCTATAAGGAGGATACTGTAAATATTTACAGGATATTTTGTTACATTTTTGTTGTATTGTAGCAAGTTTGTTTCTTATGTGATTTGTCTTTCTGCCCAAATGAGTTTGTCCAGGATCAGACTATGCTTTGTTAATTCTCCTTTATAGTTGCTTCCCGGGCACTTATAACATATCTGCTTTGGCAAATAATTGTATTCCCTATGAAATAGCACAAACCTTTATTGTCATATAAAGATTGAAATTAATAAAAATCCGACCACAGTTCTTTATTCAACATCAGTGAAGAGCTCCCGTCAGATATTTAATCTTTTTAATCTTTGTAGGACTTTGCTTTTGGATCTTTTGGATTGGTCCTAGACTATATGTAGCTCTTTTTCCGTAAAAAAAAGTGCAACACTAAGTTTAAAAAAAAAAAAATTATTTTGTATTTCCTTTTTTTTGTGGTTTTTCGTTTAAAGAAGTGCATGAATAAATTGGATCTTACCATTTATCTACTATAAAGTTTGTATCTATACATAACATGATTGAACATTGTCATACATCACACGTGTGTCAATTCAAGCATATGGGGCACATTTACTTACCCGTCCCGTTGACTCCGCCGATCCAGAATGTCCAACGAGGTTTCGGAGCTGCCGCGATTCACTAAGATCGTTCGCCCATTTTCCTGCATGTGTCGCTTCCCTGCTCAGGTCCGCCGGAGTTCACCTTCTTCTTCCTGGTGCATGTGAGTGCTGATCTTGCAACACAATTTGGTTTTTAAATTCCCTGGTTTGTCCAAATCAATCGGGTTGTCTGACATCCACGCCCGCCGTTTTGTGTTGCATGCAAGCCGGGGCTGACGCGCCACAATCTGATCACATGCGCCAAAAATCCGGGGCAATTCAGGGCAAAATGGAAAAAGTCGAGGAACCCGACGAAAATGCGGTGTTCGGACCTTTAGTAAATGCACCCCTATATTTCCAGGAGGAATAAAATCCCTATCATGATAGGAAGTCTCCTACAATTATGCCATATGTAATGCTTGAAAAATAAGTGCTCTTCTTTTATACCATAGATGGTTTTTATTAGTATTATCCATGTCAACTGTAGAGGTCAAATGTGGCCTAAACAGAGATAAAAGCTGGTAAGACTGTGGGGCACATTTACTTACCTGGCCGCTTGAGTTCACAAGGTCCGGAGTGTCCGACGATTAGGCAGTCTGGCGTGATTCATTAAGATTGTGCGCTCGATTTCCTGCATGTGTGGCTTCCCCGATCAGGTCCACCGGAGTTCTTCTTCCTGGTGTATGTAAGTGCCTGGGCTTGTGACACAATTTTTAAGTGAAATGCCGCGGTTTGTCCGAATCCGTTGGATCGCCCGCCCCCTGTTTTGTGTCGCATGAAAGCCGGCGCGATTGTGACACAATCCAATTGCGTGAGACCCAGTCGCCTACTAAATACCTGTCCCAGCGGCATGATCCCCGAAAATGCCGGAAAACCCGGCGAAAATGCGGCCGCGGGACCCCTAGTAAATAAGCTCCAGGCTTCAGAAGGGCCCATAGTCACTTACAATAGTGGATTATAATTTGGGTAATTTGGGAAGTAGGCAGTGGCCTTAGTTTACTAAGGGTTCCATGGCCACCCAAACCACCCACCAAAATGTATACTTCACCCATGAAACCTTTGTACATCTGTTTTATGCTCTTTGCTCTTCAAATCTTTTTATTGTTTTTATACATTTTTTTTTTAAAGATAACAACAAAACATATATTTTACAATGTTTGTGCCAGAAATATAGGCAAAGTACAGTTGTCACATTAGTGAAAATGAGGGCATGTATAGTACAAATCAGGTTACATATGTTATCACAATACAAGAACTTGCGAAGCAACACAACTTTTACAGATCCAGGTGGTTTTAGTCTGTGCTAAAGGGAGGGTGGAGGAAGGGAATAAAGGATAACTATGTCAATAATGAGGTGAATGGTGAGGTGGTGTCTTCTTCTTCTTGGGGAGACTTTAAGATGTCAAGCCATGGGGACCATATTTTCAGGAATTTGGGATAGGTGCGAGTGCGTAGAGCGCAATGTGAGGGGATGAATGATTTTGCTGCCAATAGCATCTGAAACCATAGGGGTATATTAAATTTCTTAAATTATCCCAAACCGAGTCTTTTTTTTTAAGGTAATGCACACAAAAAAGTTATGGCCCTTAAACCAATAAGTATGAACATTCCTTAGATATCCTCTGGTCAGGAATGTCTCTTATGGCCTGGCCACAAGGGGTTAATACACATATACTCACAAGAGCAGAAGGGACACATCCTCCAAGAAGCTGATCCTAGTTCCATATGTAGGAAGTGACTCCAGACTTGTAGGGGCTGTAATATTCATACAGCCCAGGGCCTATGGTGGTCTTACTCCGACCCTGGTCTCTTAAAGGACACCATCCATCAGTTTTTTTTGGTCGGCTTCAAGTTGCTCCATTTAAATAGGTTGATCTGCTGCTGATAAATGCAAAAAGTGTGTAGGGATTTATTGAGTTGACCTGATTATTTTACATGGAAAAGTACAGTATATACTCGAGTATAATCCGACCCAAGTATAAGCCGAGGACCCTAATTTTACCACAAGAACCTGGGAAAACCGATTCACTCGAGTATAAGTCGAGGGTGGGAAATGCATTGGTCACAGCTTCCCCTTTATATAGCCTGCCGGACTCTGCCCCATAATATATAGCCAGCACCTGCCCCCCAGTATATAGCCTGCCAGCCCATATCCCCCAGTATATAGCCAGCCCCCTGCCCCAGTATATAGCCAGCAGCGGGGGAAGCTGCAAAAGGTGAGTTTTGATATATTTTTTTAACTCAAGTATAAAAACTAGGCTTATATTCGAGTATATAGGAAGAATTAAAAAGAAACCGCACCACTAGTGAAAAAGACAGCTCATTTCTGAATCTGCACTGAAAACACAGGTAATAATTCCTGTACTTGGACTAAGTTCCCGAAAAAAAAATATCACTTGCCAAAAAGTGAAGTTAGTGCGCTGCTCAGTTGCTGTGGGATAGCTGTAGTATTTTCTTGCATGACTCAAGCGATCCCAGAATTGCCTGGTACTCACCACTTATGTTATCTATTAGCACCTCCAAAATTTTCCTTTTATGGTTCACTGACTCAGATTCCATGACAAATGTTGTGGAAAGCTATTATTATCACCAGCCGACATGAGCGAGTTGTGCTGTGTCCTGGGTAGCGAGGGTCATCCATACCAATGTGTATGGAGCGCTGGAGGGGGCTGGCCAACTATAGAAAAACCGGAGGGCAGCAATTTATATATATTATACTGGAAACATTTTTAAAGATTAAGGGAACGTGCCACAGTGCAACATAACCAGTGTAGTACTCAAACAGGAACTGGTGGACCCCAATGCAAAATCTGTACTTGGTCCCCAACAATAATGGGGCTTATTTACTTACCTGGTCTGGAGGAGATCCCGAACAATGCCCTGTGCCGTGATTCAAGAAGATCGTGCGCCCAATTTGCTGAATGTGTCACTTCCCCGCTCAGGTCCGCCGGAGTTCACCATCTTCCTCCTGGTGTATGTAAGTGCATGGCTTGCGACACAATTTTTAAGTTAACTCCCACGGTTTGTCCGAATCCGTCGGATCATCCGACGGCCCGCCCCCTGATTTGTGTCGCATGGAAGCCGGCGCGGATGCGCCAAAATCTGTGCGACACAATCCCCTTCTAAATGCCTGTCCCAACTGCATGATCCCCGTAAAGCCGGAAAACCCGACGGAAATGCGGCCACGGGACCCTTGGTAAATAAGCCCCAATGTGCTCAAAAAAATCTACCATCAAAATTCATCATGATAAACCAGTGACACTTACTTATAGATCTAAACACAATGGGGGTCATTTACTAAGGGCCCGAATCGCACATTTTCGTCGGGTTACCAAATGTTTCCGATTTGCGTTGAATTGCCGTGGTTTTTGGCGCATGTGATCGGATTGTGGCGCATCAACGCCGTCATGCATGCGACGGAAAACGTAAAGACCGCCGTATTTTTTTTTTTTAAATGTGTCGCTCGACACACACTTACTTATCAGCCGCTGGATCGAGAATGGACCGGGTAAGTAAATGTGCCCCATTGACTGTGGTAATCATCTTATTTTTGCTATCCATGGCCTCCATCCTTCTAATTTAAACTTTTTCTAAAATTATGCTAATTATGCCTGAAGTGCTCTGATGTTGTCACCACAGCCCCTCTGTGCTTTAGCTTCATAGGCTGTTAAAATAAGCTTGAGCAAGTCTTCACTTCCTCTGCCCTCCCTGCATCTACGATTACACAGTCAGAGGGAGGAGGATGGGAGCAGGGGGTTGGGAGAGACTGCTCATTGTAAAAGCCTGTGAAGCTACAGCACTGAGGTGTTCTCAAAACGCCTCCAGAGCTCTTATGACTCATTAACATAATTTTAAAAGTTGATGGATGGATAATAACCATAAGATGATTACCACAGTGGATCACCCCTGGATCTATGAGTAAGGGTCCCTGGTTTATCATGATGGATTTTGATGGGAGATTTTATTTCGAGGGCTGTTCTCTTCATATGGGCAAGTGACACTAGCAAACTTTTTTTTCCCAGGACTGGTTGGAAGAGCGGCTAGATGGTATCAAAGCCCATGCCCTTGTGTGCCCACAGAGGAGAATTGTTTTCTCTCCTTAGTGACCCCTAAAGATATATAATGCCACCATTAGTGGACCCCACTTAGTATTAATGCCTCCTATCTGTGACACCCCCTACTGATAATACCTAATTTTTCCAGCCCCCTCCCTAGATGTCACTTTTTACATAGCTCCCCAATGTATTCCTCCTTTCCTTAAGCATTCCTTCTATAAGGTCACCTTGTCTGCCGTAACTTTATCACCATCCACTGATATTCTGCTGTTCGGTGCATTGTAGGGTTCATTCTGTATTTGTATATATAAATCCCAACAACCGAGTCACTTTAAGTAACATTTTATTGCATAAATCAATATTGCAGGTCATATTGTTTAACTTTATCGTATACTTTATTAAAGGGAAACAATTCCTTTACCTGTTCTTCGGATTGCTGGGAGTCCTGTTCTCATAATCGCTGGTGGTCCTAGCAGTCTAACCCTCAATGATCATCTTTTTCCACGAGGTAAGGGAAAAACTTGCAAACTTGGTACAATCCCTTTAAACCTTATAACACACTTGACTGCAGCACTGGTGGATGGGGGTTTTACGTTCTCGTAGCCAACCCTTAACCTGTACCTAACCCCATACCCCCTGTGTGCCCACAAAGTGTAATACTCCCCCTTACTCTGCTTTATAATGCCCACTTTCCTGTAGCCCTCTTTATAACAACCCCTGTCCAGCAACAGCCCTCCTTATAATTGCAGGAACCTGGTGCCGGATTTAGCTTATTAGGTAGATCTGTGATGGTAGGTTTCCTTCAAGGACTATGAAAATAAAATCTGAAAATATACTCCTCAATATTAAGAAATGTCTAATCTGTAAATGAAAATGAATGAACTTCCGTATATACTTGTGTATAAGCCGAGTTTTTCAGCAAAAAAAATTATCTGAAAAACCTCACCTTAGCTTACACACGAGTCAATTAAAAAAAAAAACAAAAAAACTTGATACTCGCCCTTCGGCGCCGGATCCTCGGCGTGGATCCCGGTGGTGGCTCCTCTTCTATTGTTTCTTCTCTACCCAACAGAGTTGCGTCCATGCGATCTCCCGTCCGGCGCACACTATGATGCGGCAGTGTCGGCGCCGATGACGTCATCAGCGGCGGCACCGCCGTATCATAGTGTGCGCCCACCGGCAGATCGCATGGATGCGAGTCTGCCGGCTAGAGAAGAAACAATAGAGAAGACGCTGGGAGTCGCCACCGGGATCCACGCCGCGGATCGGGAGTATTGCCGGAGGGTGAGTATTAAGTTTATTTTTTAATGTGCTTGGCGTACAGGAAGCTGGCTGTATACTACAGGGGGCAGGCTGGCTGTATACTTTAGGGGGCAGGCTGGCTGTATACTACATGGGGCTGGCTGTATACTACATGGGGCTGGCTGTACACTACATCCTCGGCTTATACTCAAGTCAATAGGTTTTCCCAATTTTTGGCGGTAAAATTAGGGGTCTCGGCTTATACTTGGGTGGGCTTATACTCGAGTATATACGTGGTACATTGAGTATTTAACTATGGGGCTCATTTACTAAGGGTCGGGTTGTTCACTTTTGTCAGACTGTTCGCCTTTTTCGGGAATTTCACAGCTTGGACAGGTATTTAACAGGTGTCTGTGCTGGGATTTTGGCCCACACGGTCGTGTTTTGGCGCAGCTGCACTGGCTTCCATGCGACACAAATTGGGGGGCGTGCACTTACATGCACCACTAAAAAGATGGTGAACTCTGTCGGAAGCGACACATGCAGGATATCGGGCACATGATCATAGTGAATTGGCGGACAGTGCACTTTCGGTGAACTCCAGTGGACGGATAAGTAAATGAGCCCCTATGTGCCAGGTCTGGCACCACTTTTTTTAATTTTTTATTACTGAGTATGTTGCTTGTATAACTGTAAATGGTGACCAGTCTTTTTACAAGCCAGAGAGAGACCAATAATAAGACAATAAATGTCTTTTTGTGAATGTTCCTAAACAATGATGTGACCCTGTGCAGCTGTCCTGTCTGTCACCTGTACTCTGCTGTGGTGGATGTGAGGTCCTTGCAGCTGTTCTTTTCGTAATTACTTGTTGTCTTCTTTTATACAGACGTAGACTGCTGGCCCTCCCAGTTCCCCCATACATGTCCACGCTTGGCGCATCCAGGGGTGCAGGTGTAGTTAATACGATACTGAAAACGGTACTATGTGCTATGTTCTCCTCACTAATGTGCAGGGTGCACCAGATTATTGAATACTGGTGTGCGGTCTTCTTTAATGTGGTGCACCCTGCACTTCACCGGGACTGTACACCAAATTTTTTTTTAGTGCACCTTTAACGTGGAGCATGCG
This sequence comes from Engystomops pustulosus, assembly GCF_040894005.1. NCBI lineage: Eukaryota > Metazoa > Chordata > Amphibia > Anura > Leptodactylidae > Engystomops > Engystomops pustulosus. Next base: position 18,528,577 of record NC_092421.1, on the reverse strand, counting down.
ACACAATTCTGTCTACTCAATATAATAAATTGAACGCCCCTTTAAGAGCAGAATTTTGTGGTGCAGTAGACACAGTACAGCCGCGACATAATACTGGGGCAAAAGCCTCTTAAATACATGTACAAGTTTTCACGTTCTTTCTAGTGCAAAGTCATACAGAAAACTGGCGCAAACACTTTAATAAATGAGGCCCATTATCTGTTCACATGATAAATCGTAAGTGTTTGATGCTGATAGTTTGGGGGTCGACCTTTGCAGGAAAGCTCAGTGGTCTACTTCCATTCCAACTGGACACAACGGACCCTTATTATGATTCAGGGGTTGCCAGAAGGGTACCTCCTAAATCAAAATCCCAGATCAAAAATGTGTCCCATAAAAGGCTCATTTAAAGGGGGTGTAAGATTTGTCTTTTATTCACTTTTACTATTTCCATTAAATGCAGTAGGACAATAAAATGAATAATTTTTACCTGGCTTCACAGGGGGCGATGAAGCACTTCAGCTCGTGTGGGGGGGGGGGGGGATTTCTTTATTCTATATAGATTGTGAGCCCCCACGGGCAGGGACCTCCTCCCACTTGTCTCCTGATCACTGTAGTTTTTGTATTTTGTACTTGCATTTGTTTTTGTCTTAATGTACTGTATGTGACCCCCTTACTAATTGTACAGCACCATGGTATTAATGGTACTATATAAATAATAATAATAATAAGATAACCCCTTTATTAGGTTAATAATAATGACCATTATCTTTATGACGTGTTACAAGTTGTAAATTCAATGCATTAAGTATGTAAAAGGTATGTCAGAACATACTCTCCCCCTCCTCCGGTCCTAAAAGCGGTGGGTATCATATTTTACAGACTTCACGCCGAAATTAGAACATTATACATTTCTTTACCTCATCCATATCTATATTAAGCTGTAAAGTTACATGACCAAGCAGCCACCAGTGTACAAGTCCTGCAATTCATGGACGAGCTGGGAAGATATCAGCTCTCCAACCAACCAAATTAGGTTTGCATGCAACCCAGTAAGTACAGCCAAACCTCCAAACCTCAGGGGGAAGGAAAGTACAAACATTTTCCTTGATGCTTGTCTTGGCATTAAATGACTTGAACACAAGATGTCACTCTCTGCGTGAGAATCTGATGTCCGCACAAGGATATTTTTATCGTTTTGGTATATATAGCTGGAAAAGAAAACAGTTACAAAGTTTTGAGACTCTCTGTACAGAATGTGACAGCATATAGCAGTGTATACGAGAAGCGAGAATTATAATAATAATTATATATGTGCATATTGACTGATTCCGTGTAGCTCAGAATCTGTGAGCGCTATATAAAATATTGTGTGATCTGTAGAGCAGTGATGGAATTATTTTTAAAATCAATATTTATTGATTATCATAAAAGTTAATGTAAATATTATGTCGATGATGCATTCTCCACAACACAAAACATATACAGGGGAAGTTTAGTATCAAGCATCATATATTACATTTACAAGAAACTCCAAAAAGTGCCTGATTTTATACTCAATACACCAATATAGACCATTGCATTTACTCAGAAGTCATTGCTCTCCTCCATAATGAGGGTACAGACATCTTTTACACATATAATAATGGTGACACAGAAGTTTTAGCTACAGTCACCATGGGAAGATAACTAATATAATAGACATGATCCTGCTGGCTGTCACTTACCTTGCTGTAAATCATCTGCCCTTAACCAGCAATACATGCAGCACAGTAAGTAGGACACAAACCATACAATGATTCTCCTCTGTGTCCACAGAGCAGTTATCTACTTCCTCTAACTTGGATTTCATTACCATATTAGAATGAGTTTCCTCTTGTGACTGTAAATTGTGGGATCTGAGATAACAACATCAGGACTGTCCCTTGCATGAGAAGGAATCCAAGGGATGAAGACCTCAGGCAGCAGCTCCAGCCTAGGTGGGAAGCCCCAGGGCTCCATCCATGAAGCTTTATCATCCAGAAGAAGGGTTTTCTTGTGATTGCAGAATCCCAGGATCCAGTTACAAGGAGCTGCGTCACCCTTAGATCACATGGTAATTGTTGCTATTTCAAGGATCAGGACTTGAGAGTGCCACAAAGCTCTTTTTTTTGTCTTCTTCTCAGTGGTGGAGAGTGACTATGATGGGATGTGTAGACTGATCACACACATTCAGGAGCTCTGACTTGTGCTTTCTATGGATTGATCCTAGAGGGGGTCTCACAGGGGGGAGGAAGGCAGCTCTAATTGGTTTCTCAATGAAAGATAATCAGCATTTCCCAAAAGGGACACTGGATTAGCACTCATCATCCTGCACTCCAGCTTGCACAGACTCCTCACCCTCCTTTCCTTTCCAGTCCATTCAGCAGAGGGTAGAAGGAAAACTTCACCAGCAGCAAGCACCTACTAGGAGGCTTCGTCTTCTTCTTGTCCTGGGATTGTGTGACTACTGCTAAGTTTTGCCAACACAATGAGTGACCTAGAGGAGGACTTCGCAAAGATCCTCATGCTGAAGGAGGAGAGAATTAGGGATCTGGAGAATCGTTTGTCAGAAAAAGAGGAGGAAATCCAGGAACTGAAAAGGAAACTGCACAAGTACCAGTCTGTTCTGGCTATGCCCAGCAGTACCCAGATTGGACCAAGGACCACCAGGGCACAGGGCATCTCAGCAGAACCTCAGAGCTTTAGGTCTTACCATGACCTCACCAGGCAGTCCTTTAAAAAATTCACAAAGTCTGAAAGGTAGGAGGAACTTGCTCCAAGAGTCTCTCTATAGATTTCAGCTGCTGTCATTCTAAGGTGCTGCTTGATTCTGATGCGCAGCAGGCACAAGGCAGCTGCAGATGTGAAGGGGTTAATGTGGTTGCATATTACTCTTGATTTATTTCACTTTCAAGCAAAAACAAGGGCAGATCCCAAGGCTTAGGAAACATTGTGTTTAAAAAAAAAAAATACTGGCTGGTCTCCAGTGGTAAACAGATAACTTTGTATGTGCCAAAGATACTACAACATGAGGTTAAGCACCCCATGGGGGTATCCAGAAGACCTCTCAGCTGTTTCCAACTACTTCCTGGTTATGATCCACCTACTTTCCACTGACAGACTCTTTTGGCTATAATGTATCTGTATCAAGAAATAAATAAACACATATACTGATGTAGCAGATCTATGAGCATCAGGCAAACTATCTTCATCATGTAAAGGGATAGCCTGTCAGACTCAGGGTATCCTGACCTGGCAGCAGGGGTCCCCTGCAAGTGGTCTTCCTGCTGTCAAACTTTTATTTTTTTTTTACTTTGGATGGAACCCAAGCACTAGCTTAGTAGTTTACCCTATTAGATGAAATTATTTAATTTATTTGAGGACATGCAGATGTGTAACTATAGGTTGTGAAAAGATAGTCTTCCAGGACTTGGAATCTGATGGGACCAAAGTCCATTCTGGTAGGTGTTGATGATGAGGCTGCTACAGATTAGGCATATGTACTTCGGAATCTGCATGCTAAATAGGAATGGCCAAAAGCAGAGTTAACTTAATGCATGGATAATAGATTTCCGCTTTGTTACATATATAATATATGTCTACATGTATATAGCGGTGTTGCTTTAAGAAGATGTAAGTGAGCCACAGACAATGGGAAAGTAGCATCGATCTCATCTGTCATTTAAGCCCCCTTTGGAAATTAAATAGAGGAAGTCCAGAGCATTATTGGCTTTTAGAAGCTGTGAGTACATGGCTGAAAATGCATGTTTCAGGATATTTAATATCCCATTAGCCAACCCTCCCCTCCCCTGCTTCTCTCTTGCATACTCTGCTCATCATCAGATCTCTACACACTTCAAAAGCGCAGAGAATGAGCGCCAGCTCTGAGGGACAGGGGGCAGAAAGAGCTGCATTTTTTACATTGCCCTGGCAGTGAGTGTACAGCAGTTCCCATGGTGATTCTGGTTTTTATATCAAACTCTAAAAAAAATAAAAAAAATCTCCTAGAAGATTTGTTTCTTTGTAGAAATGCCCAGAAGGCAAGAATAAGTGACATTCCTGGAGCCGCAAGGGTTAATGACACCAACTGCCGTCTTGTCATTGCTCAAGGATTAACCCTTTTTTCACATAGGAAATTGTAACAATTGACATTCTATATGTAAAATGTAACTTTTTTTAAAAAAATACTATATAGTCTGGTCATAAAATAATAATAATAATACTATGAACCAATCCCTATATAAGCCTGAATATTAATTGACAATATCTCCTTAACTTCATCATGTCTGCTGAGAAGGTAAAATTCAATGTGTTTGGTCCACATTTCATAGACACCATTTAAGCCAAATGGAGGTCCAAACCACAAATCCAGTACCTATTAGTGGTCAGCTCAATTATTTCTTCTAATAAAAGCACTTTTTAGTAAATATAAATCTTGACATTTTTACTACAAGCAGTAATATAGTAAATGCGGCGCTCAAGTTTTTGGGATCTGATACTAAGCTAAAATTGGTGTTTGCTGTAAGGAACACAATACTCTATGGCCGCGGTCACATGTACCGCTAGGCGTCCGTTCATAACGCGATGCTAGCGCACAGGGGGAGGTCCTCGGCCCGAACGCACATGCGTTTCCAGAAAAATGCATGCGATCGGCTTAACAATCGCATGCGTTTCCCTGGAAACGCATGTGCGTTCGGGCCGAGGACCTCCCCCTGTGCGCTAGCATCGCGTTATGAACGGACGCCTAGCGGTACGTGTGACCGCGGCCTATGGGGGGGATTGATTGATTTGTGGCGCTAGATCTACTTTCTGGCCCCTGACTTTAGTTCTGTTTTGCACTAAGATTTTACATTGTGGCCCACGGCCTAAATGTATTTGGCGTATGATAAGAAGCAAAAATGGACGTCAAAAACGCCACTTCGTGTTCATAAATAGGTTTAGAAGTTGGTAGACTTGTTAGTCTAAATGTGCAACAAAAATTGCAACAAAAAACTGTCGGGAAACCAGAAGGAACTGCAGGAAAAGTCAAAATTGAGCGACAAAAAAGAAAAGGCTTAAAGGGGTCGTCCACTTTCGGCAAATAATTGATATTGTTTGTGTAATGAAAAGTTATACAATTTTCCAATATACTTTCTGTATCAATTCCTCACCGTTTTCTAGATCTCTGCTTGCTGTCCTGCTATAGAAAGCTTCTATAATTACTTCCAGTGGATAGAAATCTGGTCATGTGATATGTCACACAGGTGCATAAGCTGTTAGTATCACAGAGAGTACAGGCAGTCCCCAGGTTACATACAAGATAGGGTCTGTAGGTTTGTTCTTAAGTTGAATTTGTATGTAAGTCGGAACTGTATATTTTATCATTGTAAACCCAGCCAGAACTTTTTTGGTCTCTGTGACAATTGGATTTTAAAAATGTTGGATTGTCATAAGAACCAGGATTATCACTAAAGCTTCATTCCAGACACCAGTGATAACTGTTATAGCTGATTATTGTAGCCTAGGACTAAAGTAGAGTAAACTACTAATACCAGAGGTCCGTTTGTAACTATGGGTCGTATGTAAGTCGGGTGTTCTTAAGTAGGGGACCGCCTGTAATCAGATCCGTGTGATACTAATTGCTTGTGCACCGGCGTCTTACAGCGCATGACCATGGACGCATTCTATTCAATGGAATGAAACATAGAAGCTGTTGAATGACAGCAAGCAGAGATCTAGAAAACTATGAGGGATTTATACAGAAAGTATATTGGAATATTGTCTACTTTCAGCAAATATTGACAGGAAAATTTAGACAACCCCTTTAAGGGCTAGAAAACCCTGGGATCAAAACAAAGCATTAATACACCCCCCCCCCGCCATGTGTTCATAGATACATGGATAAATTGTGAAGTCACTGTCTAAGGGATCTGCAAACTTGAATCCAGAATATAGGGGCAGATTTACTTACCCGCGCAATCCCGCGGTGCATTGATCGACTAGGATTCAGGTCCTGCACGATTCACTAAGATCGCCCGTCTGAGTTTCTTCCTGTGTCATGCTGCGCCGAGGTCCGCCGGAGTTCACCTGCTTCTTCCCGGTGCATGTGAGTGCTTGATCTTGCGTCACAAAACCTTTTTAAAATTCCGCGGTTTGTCCAAATCCACCCGATTTCTGTCGCATGCAAGCCAGCGCAGATGCGTCAACATTCGATTGCATGCGCCAAAATCCCGGGGCAATTTGGGGCAAAACGGAAATATTTGGTAAACCTGACGAAAGTGCGGTGTTCGGACCCTTAGAAAATGAGCCCCATAAAGTCCAAAAAAAGTTTAATGTTTAAGTGCAATATTTTTTTTCTATAGCTACTTTATTTCTTATGTCATCCAGGCGGCCACTGCACTTTCTATATCTTCTCTTTGGCTCCATATACGCAGTGATTGATGGCAGAACAACATCTGGATAAACAGGGGGGCGGCTGTTTAAGAGTTAACACTCTCTGCGACAATCATGGAGAGCTAATGACAGCCCTTAGATCATTCCTCCTGGGCTATACGTTCACTTTTTTTTTTACTAGCTCGGCCCTCTCAGCCTCTTATTCCCATGCTGATAGTCATCATGGTGTAGTTTTTTTTGCAGGCCTTCAAAAAAAAAAACAAGTACGGCTTAACCCCTTGATCACATTTCCATAAGGAGAAAGCTCTGTATTCAAACAGACATCCCAAACATAGCAGGAATGCGGACGTGCGCTAAAATAGTGAACAGTTGTCGGTTTTTTAAGTAGTGGCAACGACAAAGGCCAACATGGGTGATTGGAGTAAGATGTCTAATATAGACGCATCCCGTCTTATATAGTAAAGATGTGGTCACGTAAAGGTCATGAGCAGAGTTATATTCAGGCCAATGTACCCTTGAGGTGATTGTCACTGTATCTGATTATTTTAAGTATGACAACTTGGTATTCTGGTCCGTAGAGATCCCTTCTCACTCAGGCTTATTTTGTCATGCACAAAGTGACTCTATTTATTCTACTCGATGACATGTGCAATGCAAAAAACCCCCAGAGTAATTTTGGTTTTGGGCTGGCAGTGATGTCATGCGTCTTAAATTGTGTCTGTCCTGTTTCCCTCGACCAAAACAACAGTTGTTGCAATGTCATTATTGCTAGGCATTCTATGGTAGATGGATTGTTTCTTACATTCACAATATTGTATAAAACCCTTGTCTACATTAGGGAAGAGTTGACCAAACCTCCCCATCCTGCATGAGCGATTTGCTTCCTAATGTGTATCGGGACTGGATAGATCATGGACAAAGCATGGTCGGCATGTTGACTTAGGAGGTAAGGGCCCTTAAGGGGATAAACCTCCTCCAGAGACGTCTAGCAATGACTTACCCCCCTGACTTTACTTGGCCTCACTCGAATCATCAATTTGTATGATCAAGTCGGGTAGTAAGAGTTCTCCTCACGGAGACTGCCAAGTAAGGCCGCCATGTATGTTCCACTAGGGGATTCTGGGAAAATATGCAAAGTTTTCCAGGATGGGATAAGGGAAACATGTCTATTTTTTAACTACCTTGAAAGGCAGCATGACCGTTGACATCAAGCATGACCTTCAGGAAGCCTAATGACATGATGCAGGATTAAAACCAAACCAGTATATCTATTCCAGAAGGAACAGACTCCCAACTGTAGACAGCACTTTTTCGACCTGGTTGGGTCTCTTCAGTACAGCGTATGGGACTGGTTTGGCTGAGCCAGGCAGAACAATTGACGGCAAATAACTATTGAAGGTACATGGGCACTTTAACATTAACTCAGAGGTGTCTAGCAGTGGCTTACTCCCTTGACACGTGGAGGATGCCTACGTGCGATGGAGTTAGGTGATACAGCTGTTGGTCAATGGCTTTTGAAGGTCTGTTGATCTATGTAAGGGTTAAGATGCCTATTGCACCACCATCCTTATCCCCACATAAATACGTATACTCCGTATTGAATGTGGTGGTAGAAATATGCTAATGGGATTTTTATCTTCATCAGTAAATGGCTTGCATTTCGGTTTCGGCATCAAGGTTCTCCAAATTGCACAATGCCAAATTTGGTTCATCCTCAACGTATAGTTCTGCATACTTGAACTGGTTGGATTAGTATGCATCAATCTGGTATATTTTTTTTTGTGGCACGCTAGCATGCGATTGACCCAGCTGTTTGACAGGTACAATGTGGTGCCCTAATTGCTGCTATTTGGATAGCCATATGGTCGCCAACTATATCCAATATGACAACTAATATACAATGGGATCCAGTCTTTGCTCTGCACAGCTCTAGGATAGATGGAGGTTGTAACTGGGGCCAAGTAGATTGCGGCAAAGGTCTTCCAACAAACCTGTATATGTAATAAAACTGAACAAAATAACAAAAGGTGGGAATGTATTTATATAGTTATATCTTTTATTTTGGATGTTCCTGCTGAATAATGTTATTTGGTTTATTTGGATTTCTTTATGGAGCACAATGTACAGTACATAGGGAGATAGTAGAGCGTTTTCCTGAATCTCCATCGGGCACAAAGCGATCCATTAGGGCGATTATGGTGTGGAATGTATTTCCTGACACTGTATAGCAGCGCGTGGCCATAGTAAGTGCTAACTTAGATCTTAGACCAGTTCTGTTTTACGTTTAGCGTGTGACCATGGACATTACTAATAGTTACTTCCAGTCTCAGAACATAGCTGTTACATATCAGGCACACATAGAAAGGACTGTATCAGCAATGCTGGGGGAGATAAGATAGGAGAAGTGAGTGAAGTTAAACATTTGCATATATATTGTCTCTACGACATCTGGTAATTGTACTGTTTTAGACATGTTTTTAATTCTTTTTAGTGTAACATTCATCGTTGACTACAAGCTTCTATTTTTAAGCAATACAACTCTGAGGAAATTGTGTTTTGCTGCGTCACTCATATTATCATTTACTGGATGTTCCTGTCACTGTCCAGAGTAAAGATTAATTAATTTTGCATTGTAGTGGTTTTGTTGAGTGCACATAAGAGAGAGGTTACTGAAACAAACAGTAGTGGGTTATAATATGGACCGTTTGGGTCATAGCCCAGGACCCAAGGCTTCTAGGTCTTGAAGGAGCCTCAAACCACTTGCCATGTTTGATACTATCCTCTAGTGATAATAAAGAAGACCTCCAGCCTTCTCAACACACATGTATACAAGAACCCTTCACGGACCTCTGAAAGACCAATAATGGTCCTTCAACATCAGAATTGATAGGCAAGAGAAGGCCCCTATTTTTTCAAAACACTTGGTTTTGTACTATATATAGATATTAGAGGTCAAACCATTAAAAAATTGGACCAACAATTTACAACCCAGGGCTGGGTACAAGGTACCATCAATGAGAAGGCAATGTGAGGCAGGATGCAATGTTTAAGAGGTAGGGGCAATTGTTGCTTATATTTATGTATGTGTCAACGTGGACCCACCATGTCCATGTCCTGTACTTATCTTGTATCATTCATCAGCAGATATTGGCATCAATCATTTGCAGAATTACATGCCATCCAGGAATCATTGGACATTGGACGACCATGTCCTCCACGGCAAGAACTTTATAGCGTTCTCATTAGTACAGGGGGTCCATATACAGGCGGTCCCCTACTTAAGAACACCTGACTTACAGACGACCCCTAGTTACAAACGGACCTCTGGATATTGGTAATTTATTGTGCTTTAGCCCTCGGCTACAATAATCAGCTGTAACAGTTATCACAGGCGTCTGTAATGAAGCTTTAGTGTTAATCCTGGTTCTTATGACAACCCAACATTTTAAAAATCCAATTGTCACAGAGACCAAAAAAATTTTGACTGGGGTTACAATAATAAAGTATATGGTTCCGACTTACATTCAAACTCAACTTAAGAGCAAACCTACAGACCCCATCTTGTATGTAACCCGGGGACTGCCTGTATTATATAGATTTATATATCCACTAATATAACAGAACATAAGGAACAAAGTTGTAAGTAATTTGGAATATCCCTTTAAAGGGAAACTGCCAAGTAATTTATAGTATCCTATATGAGAACAGTTGTCTCCTAGCAAAAGGTAACAGATCTGATAACCAGAATCCATCAATGACACAATTTACACATTTATTAACATAAACAGTATTATGTGATATGATCCTCACATAGAAAATCATCCGATTTGTATAAATGTTTATATAACCATAGATAGCCAGGATTATAGGTGCTGCTTTTATTGGTTAAAAGTGTAGGTTCACCTTTAAACCAGTTTACATCTAGATATGATCCTACATAAACAATTGAGCAACTCTGAGCAAAAGTTTCTTACTTTGCTTATCCTTTACTAATGCCAAAATCCATCTCATCTGATGGCTCGTTCTCATTAAATTGAGTTCCTATTTCCAGAATTCCCTGCTCTTTTTAGATTTTGGAAAGCGCTTACTTTTGGAAGTGTATTGTGTGTATCCAGCGTCAGATTGGGGTTCTTTAGGTTCACTAGATAAACTTTCTTGGGGTCCAATTGTGCCATAATCTCCTAGAATGTAGCTTGTCTCTTGCTTGCCCTTTTCAGGGCCCACCGGTGGAACCCCCAGGTATTCTGATGTGCCAGTCTGTTACTGTTTCTAGTAGACTCTTTTGGTAACCTAATTTTGGAGGAACTTATTCTTTATGATTTTGCCTTCTGTGGAACACATTGCTCATCTAGCCGGTGAGGGGTCAGTTTGTCACAAACTTGTTGACTGGCTACTATATTGCAAAAATCTGAATATCACACTGGACTCTAATCTTTTTATTAAAATATAAAACATACCAATAAAAATAACATAAATATTATGAACATAATAATTTCCATTCCGAATCCCCCCCCCCCCCATACTATATACAAAATTTACAAAAGTGAATTCATCTACTCACCCACTGGTCCAGCCTCATTCACAGCCACTAGCACACTCCCCTATATAAACAGGAACACATAACCGTAATAACACCACAAATAATAATATCCCATTACCCACAACAAATCACCCAAATATTTTTGTTTAAATCATGTAAAGGGACTGTAAAGACCCTGTATGTGCTAAATGAATGTTTTCATGGCATTTGCTAATGAGAGGTAGTTAAACATAATGGGGGGTCATTTACTAAGGGCCCGAATCGCTATTTTTCGTCGGGTTTCCCGAATATATTACTGATTTGCGCTGTTTTTCCCTGAATTGCTCCGGGTTTTTGGTGCACGCGAAAACGGGGGGCGTGGCCGTCGGAAAACCCAACTGATTCGGAAAAACCACAGAATTTTTTTTAAAAAAAGTGTCGCTTGACACGCACTTACCTGCACCTTGGATAGGATCATGAACTCCGGCGAACTCCAGCCTAGGGCTAAAATACAGGAAATTACCAATTACCAGACGTCCGTTTGTAACTAGGGGTCGTATGTAAGTCGGGTGTTCTTAAGTAGGGGACCGCCTGTACACATAATATTTACAGGCCCCCTATTGGTTTTGGGTAGCCATAGGTCTAATAATGGCTATAAGAACTACCGTTTTAGCATTTATGATAGGATGTAAATGTTATGCTGTCAGGCATTGTATACATCTGCAACACAAAAGTATTGCAGAAAATGTCATGGAGAGGTCCACTAGGGACAAAGAAAAAATTTAGATCCCTGTGACAATTGGATTTTTAACATTTTGGGTTGACAAGGAAACAAAGATGAACAATAAAGCTTCATTGCAAACACCCTATTTTCCGTCATTGCCGTCCAGGACTAAAGTTCAGTAAATTTTTATCCAGAGAGCTTCACTAGAGGTCACAGTGGGAAGAGAGGTCCGTATGTAATGAGGGGTCGCCTGTAAGCCGGAGACTGCCTGTATATACAAAAATAAAACTTAAAATGGAAAGAATGTTGAATTTCTTCACCCTCCAACCACCCCCAAAAGAGCTAATAAAAGATTGTGAGCCCCTTGGGGACAGGGACTGATTTGGCGAGGTCTGTGAAGCGTTACGTCATCTGTGTGCTCTATATAAATAAAGAATCATTATAAAGTTATATTTAAATAAAAGAAATAAAATGTAGTAAAAAAAATATATTAATGAAAGGTGGGTTTTTTCCACGAATTCAAGTTGGGTCCTATCAAGTTAGGACCTACCTTGCTGATTGGTGGGGGTCTCAGTGATGGAGCTCAGCAATTTCCATCAGCTTCATTGAGATGTATGGAGCAGAACGGTCATACACGGACGTCTGCTCCCGTACTCTCATGGACCGACGAGGGGTCCGGCTGAGGTACCTGGGACCCCATCATACCCCTTGTTTTCATGATCTCTGGGGGGCTCATCGCTGAGACCCCCACTGATCAGCAAGTTAGGTCCTATCCTATGGAATTTGTGGGAAAACCCCTTTAAGATACAATTCATTGCACAAAAAAAACAAACCTTTCTACGACTACATTGATGCAAAAATAAAGCAATACTCGGTCTTGGGATGAAACAATGGTACAGTGAAAGAAGAGCAAAGTCCCTAAAGGGGATCTTTCAGGACCAAAATACGCCCTGTACCTCTATGACTACAAACTGATAAAACAAGGTAGTAACAATATATTATGTATATGCAAATCAACCTGCAAGTAGAGCAGGGCTGGGCCCAATTTGCCAAATTTAGTGAAAGTCGTAGTACTGGCAGCGGCCAAACATGTAATATTATAGCTAACAGGGCGGCAATGGTCATGAAATTCGCATTACAGCCAGAGATCCTATGGAAAAATCAGCCCCACCCCATTCCACCAACATATTTACATATCCATAAAAAGACCATTTTCTATGCATTGATTCATTGGTTTGTGGACACAAAGCTATGTCTCTGCTCCTATGTAAGGCTCGTACTTGCCACTATTATTGATTGTATTTTACCTTTTTAAAGCTATTTTGAGTATAAAACAATTGTCCATGTCACCGTATATGTAATTAAAAGTACTATATCCTGCAATTTTTACTTTATCCACAAAGCTAATTAATAGGTAGACACTTACCTTTCCTGACAGGGTACTTACTGTACATCAGACTGGATTACTATAGCAGATAGAAAACGTCATCATTAGACTTCAATGGTGTCACTCAGCAGGAGGTAACACAGAGGGTAACTACAGGGGTAGCAGCCATAACACTAACTATGGGGCTGGCAGTGTCAGGTGGCCCCAGCATCTTAGGTTTTGGGTGTGTATATGCTTCATGTCCATATATGGTATTGCATGCAGGGCCGGCGCTATGGGTAGGCAAAGTGGGCAATTGCCCAGGGCCCCCTGAAAGAGGAGAATCTCTTCTTTCAAATGAATCTTGAATTGTGTTTCTAGGTGCTATGGATCCAGAGATATTCAGGTTTAAAGTGAGAATATCAGGTGCCATTAAACATCACTTCCGACGGCAGTTTAACAGTTAATACCTCAGTTTTCTTGACACTTAGAAACACAAATTTAGATTCTTATAAAAGAGGAGACTCTTTTCTTTCATATAAAAGAAGAAGTGAGGTTCTATGTGTTACAGAGCCAGAGATACAGCCCCCTGAAATGTGTCCCCCCCCCCCTTCCAGATTCTTAGCCATCAGGCTGCAGGGAGAATTTGCTGCACACAGGAGCTGCTGCACCTCACAGATAATGGAAATATTCACTTTATATGTTACTACATATTGAGAAGGGAAAATATCAACTAATATTCGTGTTTTTAACCCTTCTCTATCCAGAACTATCTAAGAACACACTTTCTCTGTTATTGCTTTTTATTACGTGAAAGTTTTTTTTTTTTTGACAAAAATTGACTGATACGATGAACATTCGATCCTCTTCGCTATTATATATTAACACCGCGACCCAGAACATGTCCATAAAGTTATATGTAACACCAAAAACACACACATGTTCTGGAATAAAGTTTTTATTTCACACCATCCTCCATTATTTACACCTATGTTATGACGTTCTCACTCAGATTCTTATGAAGCGCGGAGGGTTCTGTTATTGTGCGGCTAATACATTGGCGCACATCTAAAAGTGACTTATTATCTCATTAGCTTGGTTTATGGATATATAGTTATTTATTTGGGTGACCATTGAGTAAGGAACATACAGTGATAGATCTGTGTGACACTCAGTGCAATTTTCTGCAGTTCCCTTTGCTGCATATTTTGGTGGATATACACAGGGGCGCACCAGCCATGAGGCGAGTTGAGACTTTCACCTCAGGGCGGTGCGCCTCCTGCTGGTGGAGAGGCGGCATTTTGCACGCTGCCAGGCTGCGCCTGCCAGGCTCTGCCAGGCTGCGCCTACTACTTACAATAGTACTTGCATCTTTCAGATGCAAGTACCATTGCTGACAGCACCGCGCAGGACTTCCTGTGCGGTGCTGCTGTGACATAGGAAGCGCTTACTAGCACTTACTGTGTCACTAGCACAGAGGCAGCCTGGAGGAGCGAGGGGGAGGAAGAGCGAGGAGGAGGGGGAGTGGGAGCGCCACATTCAAAGATGTGGCTGATCTCCCTGGAGGTGCAGGCCCCGGCAGAGCTGACAGGAGAAGCCCCGCCCACCAGCCCCGCCTCCTGCACAGAGGAGACTGCTCCATAGGCTTCCCTGATGTATCCACTGCCTGACCTGGACCTGCTGCTGTATACCAGGTAAGTGTAATGTATATGTGTGTGTGTTCTCTGTTTATATGTGTTTTGTCATGTGTATATGTGTGTAAAACATGTCATGTGTGTGTATTTAGAGGTATAACATGTAATAGCTGTATATATAGCTGTAATCCGTATGTATGTAGAGGTATGACATGTAATAGCTGTATATATATAGATGTAATGCATGTATTTATAGAGGTATGACATGTAATAGCTGTGTGTGTATGTATATATATATATATATATATATATATATATATATATATATGTAATGCTTGTGTATATAGAGGTTTAACATGTAATAGCTGTATATATAGGTGTAATGTGTATGACATGTAATAGCTGTATATATAGCTGTAATGTGTATGACATGTAATAGCTGTATATATAGCTGTAATGTGTATGACATGTAATAGCTGTATATATATATAGGTGTAATGCGTGTGTATATAGAAGTATGACTTGTAATAGCTGTATATATAGGTGTAATGTATTATATATGTGTGTATATAGGGGTATAACATGTAATAGGTGTGTGTATATATAGGTGCCATGTATGTGTATATGCAGGTATACCATGTAAAGGGTGTAGATATAGGTGTAATGCGTGTATACTGTATATACAGGTATAACATGAAATAGGTTTATGTATATGTGTGTGTAATTTGTGATGTGTGTGTGATATATATATGTATACAGTAATTGCTTGCTTTGGGGGGAGCTGTATACAGTCATTGCTGGCGTGGGGGGTATATTACTCTTCCCTGTCTGGACTACATTCAATGGGGGCCCTGGCTGTATATGTTTTCTACTACATGACGGTACTCTATGAATTTTATACTACATGGCTGTACACTGTATCTATCTTGTACTACATGGCGGTACTCTGTATGTATTTTCACACCAAACCAATATGATGGATCTGGTCCTGACATTCCCTTATAAATGGCGGGGGGGGGGGGGGGGCGTCTCTCTATGGCTCGCCTCAGGCAGCAGACAGGCTTGGTACACCCCTGGATATACACATGTGGGGTCTGTATGATCTCCTCACATCTAGCTGTTTTAGGAAAGTATATTTCCTTTATATAAGTATTCTGGATTTGTACATATTTAAGAGGAAATTTTTATGTTAATTGCCAAATGCATCACCTGGTTGTCTGCTTTCAAAATTCTATAGGTTTTATGGCACCTTTACTTTTTATTCTGTTTTATTGATATATTTTACAGGTTGTGACTGTTTTAAAATTTCTAGCTGCAAAGCAGATATCTAGTTATTACAGTGTTAGTGATATTATGTGGATTTATTTATGTGAACATATCTATATTGGACATTTGTGAACTCTACACATGTCCATCTATTACGTTTAGGAGATGTGAAAGTAAAATGGCATGAAGGCGTCTATGTCTATAAACTCTTTAATGCAATTTTGAAAATGGGGCAAGTATCTGCTTTCAGAAAATCTGAGGTTTGTTGAGTTGAGTTTTTTTTTGCTGTAATTTTATTTTTAAACGTCAAAATTATAAAAATTGCTCTGGTCAATACGCGACAAAACATCCAGAAATGCCTGGCGATGAAATGGTTGAATTCCCTGGTGAAGATGCTTATCATCTGTCTCCTGTCTATATATCTATCTCTCTAGTTATCTACCTCATATAATCTGACCATTTATATATCTCACTTTTTCTCTATCTATTTATTAATCAATCTTCTATTTCTCTTCTACTGTATTTATCTCTCATATCCATCTACTGTATATACAATCTACTTTATAGTTCTGCATCTAGAAATCTCTATCTTCTTTAATATTTTTCTTCGATCATAATAATTATAATTAACAATTCTTTTTTTATATAGCGCACACAGATTACACAGCAATGCACAGAGCTTGCCAAATCAGTCTCTGTCTCCATGGAGCTCACAATCTATTCAACCTACCAGTAATTTTTTTGAGTGTGGGAGGAAACCGGAGGACCCGGAGGGTCATACAAACTCTTTGCAGATGTTGACTAGTGCTGCAAGGCTGTAGTGCAAACCACTGAGCCACCATGCTGCCCATCAATCTCCCTATTATCTATCTCCTAAAAAATTCTCCAATATTACAGTTTGTTTTACCATACTAAAGGGAGCCTCTTACTGACTGCGACTGGTCATAAAATAGTTTTATTTTGGGGCCCCACATTTAGTTTTGCCCAGGGCCCCACTTTGTCTAGAACCGGCCCTGATTGCATGTATGTGTATATTTGCTGTACGTGTGTGCATTTGTGATATGTATATGCTGCATAGGACTATATGGTACTGTATGTATGTGTGTATATGCTGTATGTATATGTGGTGTGTGTATATTCTATGTGTGTTTATGCTGTATGTCTATATGTGTTTGTGTATATGCTGTATGTATATCGGTGTATAAATGTGTGTGATTGTAACTCACATGTTTGAGTATACAAATATGTATATTTTTTAAGAGGGAAGGGGGCCTCATTCAAATGTCCGCTATGGGGCCCTGTGTCTTCTAGTTATGCCGCTGATCTTACTGGATTGAAAGACGTAACTTGCTGCCTCTGTGCACAGTATACAATGTAGCAAAAACTATGCCTCTGTCTGTCTGTGTAAGTCTATGGGGTTAATTTATCTTTAGTCATGTCTTTTGTTTTTTTTTTTTTTTTAATTTTGTTATTAAGAAAACAAGCCCTCCTATAGCTCTGTACATCAAAAATGTATGGAATTTTGATGGTGGGGAGCAAAAAACAAAAACAAAAACAATAAAGTGTCAAGTCATTAAGGGGTTAAGATCTGATCAAGGTGACTCTTTTCCTCTTTTACCCGATTGAACAGCTCAGCCTTTTATGACCCCCCCCCCTCCCGTATGTTTTTCGCTCCTTCATTTCTGACAATCATCAAAGGGAGCGGTCGGGTTACGATTTTGGTGTGAAACGCGCGTAATAATAATCGGCTTTCCGTGACCACTCCTTGTAAGCGAGCTGGTGGCGTGTACTTTTTATACACAGGGTGATGGAATAACTGTACATATAAAGATATGCTTTGTATCACAATACATTAGAGCGCGGCTTAGAATACTCCTTGTAATGTGCGGCATGTGCAGCGGGGTATGTAATGGCTATGGCATCCGGCTTGGCACGTAGCGTGGCTTCTAATGAAAGTGAATCTCTTTGGATAGTGGATGTAAAGTGCATCTCTGGAGCTGTAAATAGAGGATATCATCTAATTGCTATGACTGGTGTATTCAATAGATGGATGTACATTATTCCGCTCCCTGCCATGCTCTCCCCTCACACTGCACTGTACATAGGGTAAACTTCTTTCATTTTTCCACTAAGTGTTTGGACTTGTTCTTTAGAATGGAAGCCATAAAGTTTATTTTCAGCTGGCTGACTCATGACACTTTTAAACAATTCTGACAGGTCAAATATATGGACATTGTGATTTTGCATGGCGGGGGAAGGGAGGTGTGAGATACACACAAGTAACCCTTCCAGCACTGGAGATTTACCATGTGCCATTACGCGACATGTGTTGTCTGGGGCACAGTTGTAACTGTCACCATTCTTGACATTGTGAGCAAATATGTCATCAATCATGGATTACATTGCTTCTGCTAACACTTTATGATAGGTTCCCATGATCTGAGCAAATATATGATCTGTATTGCACCACTTCACTGCACTGCTTACACTACTGCTGAAGTAACTCAAGGGGCAGCCAAGGCATAATAATAATAATAATAATAATAATAGTAATAATAATTCTTTATTTATATAGCGCACACAGATTATGCAGTGCTGCACAAAGCATGTCACATTGGTCCCTGTCCCCATGGGGCTCACAATCTAACAGTATGTTTTGGAGTGTGGGAGGAAACCAGAGTACCTGGAGGAAACCCACGCAAACACAGAGAGAACATACAAACTCTTTGCAGATGTTGACCTAGGTGGCATTCGAACCCAGGACCCCAGCGCTGCAAGGCAGAAGTGCTACCCACTCAGCCACCGTGACGCCCTTAATTAATCTAATTCTCAACTGGCATCAGTTCTGTAAATCAGAAATTGATACCTAATAACAGAAAATAATCAACTTCCAAAGTTCTCTATCTGAATTGGATTAGAAGTTTTCACATACTGCATGTGCCCATTCTCTGTGTTACCCAGGTTCAGATGAAGTCTGACCATAGACATGAGAATTTCGCTTCCTGGATTTACCAATAACACAGCATGTTATGATATTACATGGTCTGATTCAAAAATTATTTTATTGTTTCTCTTTATAGTTTCCCGAGAAATCCCCTCTTTAATCCATATGCTAATGAGGCAGTTGTTGCGCCAAGGCCAAATCTTTCACATCAAGAGTACTACCATTCCTGCCCTGACCACTTCTCTTTCCATCTGATATTATGGAGATTTGGCTTGTGAGAAGCATGGACTAACACTGGAAGAAGATGGAAATGGTTTATCCTAGAATGTGTGCCTTGGGGCTGAGGGCATTGCCCTCAGTACACCAACTTCTAATTAGCATAAATATTAAATAGTGAATGTCTTGTAGTGAAATGCACTGTGATTTCCCACACACCTTTATCATTTATAACATGCTGCCAGTAGATTACAATACCTGGTAGAGGTGGTGGACTCCCTTTTGTAGCCAAAGGAGTATCTTACGTCCTCCCAGGCTGGAATCTCTATGGCTAAGGATGTATGAGATGTCCTGGATTGTAGGAGCCATAACTTTAGATTCCTGACACCTAGAATCTTATTTTTTTGTCTGTATATGTTGAACCCTTTCTTACCCAGACTAATACGAGACCATGCTTTCTCTCTGATTGCCATATACTGAGTGATCACTTTTTTACTTTATGAAGGCAGAGGATGAACATTTCTTCTCTTTGGATAAGGTGGCTACATATTAACACAGCGACCCAGAACTTGTCCAAAATGTTGCATGTCACCCAAAATGTATTCTTATGTTATGACGTTCTTATGAACTATAAAAGTTTCTGATATTTTGCTGCTAACACAATGGTGCACATATTACACCCATCTGAAAGTGACCTTTGTTATCTCATTAGCTTGGTTTGTGGATATATTGGGGCACATTTACTAAGGGGCCGCAGAGCGCATTTTCGTCAGGTTTCCCAACTTTATCCGTTTAGCGCCACATTTAACTAGGGTTTTTGGCACAATCGCGCTGACTTTCATGCGACACAAATCGGCGGCTTGGCCGTCGGACAACCCGACTGATTTGGACTAAGCGCGGGATTTAACATTCAAAATTGTGTCGCAAGCTAAGCTCTTTCATGCACCGGGAAGAAGAAGGTGAACTCCGGCACAATCTTATTGAATCGCGGCAGCACCGAATCCTCGACGGACAATGCACCTCGGGGATCGCGACGAGACAGGTAAGTAAATGTGCCCCATAGTTTTTATTTGGGTTACCATTGTGTAAAGGAGTGTACAATAATATATTTGTGTGAAACTCAGTGCGATTTTCTGCAAATATTGTTTGGAGCAGAAGTCTGGATTTGTACATATTTTTAATATGCAGTTTGCTGCAAAGTTGCATGCATGTTGTTGTGTGCATTAATTAAAACATTATTTTTGTATACATTGTGGGCTGTGAATTCTAAAAAAAAATATTTTCAAAGCAAATTATTTTCTGTTTGGACACACATTTTTGCCATCAAAATTTAAATCTTATGCATTTTTACAATCAAAGTTGCATGAAGGGGCCTATTTCTATAAACTGGTTTGTTAGGGTCTAGTATTATTCTTTTAGCTGTAATTTCAGTTTTACTTCTACATGTCAAAATTGTAACGCAACAAGATTAACAGAAACGCCCAGGGAAAGGGTTAAAGGTGGCCACAGACATCAGAATGTTGGCTGAAACCACCATTTCCCACCCTCTCATTTATATGACCTTCTAAATATGTTATGATAGCAAATGTTAGGGAATGAAGAATCGGGAAGCAATATTTCAACATATTTAACGGGTTAAAGTATGCCACATTTATCATTGAGCATTGAAGACTTTGATATATCTGGGACTGATTAAAGGGATATTCTCACAAAGACAAGATAAAAGATGCAATGTACTCAGGATAACAAAATAACACATTCTCTAATTCACTGTTATTAACAAAAATACAGCATTTCACAGATATAAGTCCGACATGTATACAATTTCAATTGCCCCGGGATCCGACCCTAATTCTTGTATCTTCTATGGTCGGATAGGAGAGATTCTTCTCATGAATAGCTTCTGCTGTTTGCTTCTCCTCTCTGCCTCCTGCCCCTCTATTACAAGAATAGATCAGGCACAGGCACTTCCTTCCTCCATGTGTTATATCTCAGATGTATCAGAGCTGACAGTGTTTGTTATAGCTCAGATGTAGTAGAGCTGAAGTTTGTCATTGTGTGTCATATGCATCTCATGGATCTCATCATCCTGATCTGTCTCCTCTCTGTCAGATACTAGTAGCATGTTCAGAAGCTAAATAAAAGTGTATATAAACCCTGTAACCTAAGCACATTGTCAGCACACAGCAAGGAGGAATCATGAAGTGTCTGCTTAGAGAGTCCCTGTTCACACTTTATTGTATAAACATCACTAGGGGATTCAAATTTGAGAACTTTCTTTTGTGGGCAAACCCCTTTAAGGCTGCTTTCACACAGCCATTGTGGGGATGTACCCAGCCACATGTTTACAGCAGGACATGCGTTTGCTTAGATGCCTATGGCGCCTGGCGGCTGTACTCTAAAGATACAGCGTACTCTATCTTTCCGGTGTTTACAGCCGGGCACCAGGCATCCCTATGGAAAGGGGAGGGGTATTTGTATACCAGGCCCTGTCTGGTATAGAACTGCACTCTGTACCCTCCCTGCCCACTTGGAGTGGAGAAGGAGTAAATGGGGGGGGGGGGTAGCTGTGTGCTACAAGCCATGATAACTTCTCCCTTTAGTCTTACTTATAGACACCAACAAATAATAGTGGATTATAATACAGGGGGTTTGGGCGGTACCCTGGGGCCCAAGCCTTCTAGGGGGCACATGGTCACTCAAACCATCCACTAAATTTTATATTTAGATGGACCTTCACCCATGAAATCCTCATACTTCTGTTCCTGCTTTCAATGCACATGAGTCATTTCACAACCTTTGAAGGTCCTCCAAAGGTCCTGAAACCACAGACTGAAAGCACACAGAAGGGGCACATCCTCCACACCCTAAGAAGCTGATTCTAGTACCGGATGTAGGAAGTGATTCCAGACTTGTAGGGGCTATAATATTCATACAGCCCTGGGCTCATGGTGGTCTTAATCCGCACTTGGCAGCAGACTACACTGTGTGAACAAGACATATACACTATACTTCTTCTGCATTGTTCTTTTGAATCCTCAGAAAGCCCCTTAGGGATTTCTAGAAGTATATATATTTTTTTTTTGTAGACGGAAAATCACAAATTCCGTTTTTTTAAGCCATTGCATAACCGGCGAGTTCTATCAAAATAATCTACAAAGGCAAAACCTTGACAAGGAACAGCCGGTGTGAACTTGGCCTTATAGTGCAAATTTATCCCGAAATGCTACCGTGGTGAAGAGATTTACCAAGTGCTCTCCAAGAACGAATAACATTGTCAGCACTCGGAGTGCAGGTAGACGGATGGACTGACGGTTTGATGGAGTAGATGGAGGCAGGATGGATGTACAAGGCGCTCCCCCAGGAGTAGTCAAGCACAACTCCGCTCGAGCACATTCTTAACTCACCACGTTATGGGACACATTCATGCTCTAGATTATGGCCGTGTCAATTAGGCATTAAAATAGTCAAATTTGAACTTATTTTTAGTCCTGGTATGTGCACTTTGCTAATCAAACCCGTCGCTAAATATTAACCCAGTCACTGCCAACCACACTAATTCCCTCCAAAGAAAGGTCTGAAGTCCACCCTGGGATTGAGCAGTTTTTCGGATCATGAGAATCCATGCTGAAATGTACAGTAACCACTAAAATATAAAAAAATAACAATCCATCACGTGAAATGTTATAAGAGGGGAGTGACCATTAGCTAAGCTTTAAATACAAATACAGGAAATTTCAGATCCCAAGAAAGACTAGCGAGGACAGACCTTAAAATACATTTCACCCAAAGGGGGAATGTCTTCCTCTTAACCCCCTGAGTAATAATAGTAATAGTGATAATAATCTTTATTTTATTTATATAGCGCCATCATATTCCATAGGGCTAGTACATAATCAACATCCTGTGCTACGTAAAGTCTTAGGCTACATTCACACACATGTATGGGGGACGTATATACGGCCGATATACGTCCCCCATACACTTCTATGGGCTCACGGCACCGTATCGCTTCGTAGTCCGGGAAAAGATAGGACATGTCCTATCTTTTCCCATGTTACGGCGCTGTGCGCCATATGTTCCTATGGAGAGGGGCGCCTCTCCCCGCGCGCTGCTGTGTGCCCGCCATGCTACGGTTCGGTGGGCAACGACAGTGTGCATGTAGCCTTAGCTTGGAATTTATGCTGTAACACGAAAAGAAAAAAGGTTGCAGGCAACTACGCCTCTTCCACGTATACGATACACCTTGACACTTGCTAGGTCTGCAAATTCACTCGGTGGTGCACTCCGGGTGCAACGTATTAGCCAACATACAAGGAACAATCCGAATAAAGAAGATTAAACGGGTCACTCACCGATACGTGCAGGTTTATTGATGCCGGTTGGAGCAGGTAGAGAGGTATCTCTACCTGCTCCAACCGGCTTCAATAAACCTTCACGTATCGGTGAGTGACCCGTTTCCCCTTTTTTATTCGGATTGTTCCTTAGTTTGGAATTACTGTAAGTGGGTTGCATCCAGGGCCGGCGCCAGCATTGGGCATACCTGGGCAAGTGCTGGGGCCCACATAAGGCTGTACATAAGGAATCCATGGGGGTGATTCGGGGCTGTATCTAATACGGAGTGAGGGGGCTTTATATAAAATAACCATGAGGGAGCTGTTTGTTCACTACAAAGGGGCCTACTGAGGCTCTTTCGCCCAGGGGCCTACTGAAACCAGGAGCCAGCCCTGAATAAATCCTAGAAAAAAAAATAATCTGTTATTTCAAGTCGTCTAGTGGGCAGCATTGGCTCAGGGTTTCCCTGTGGTTAGCTGGCATTGCCACCTATACCTTATTGTAGATATGTTCAGAAATGTAAGACACCCAACGATGCAACAGGTTTCCATTGTTTTTTTCCTTCCTGAGTTAAGTCTAGTCATACTAGATACAGTGTTTGGCTTTAGTTGGGATAAAATAAATGCCGATCCTGATCTCCTAATAGAGTAAGAAAGGAGTTGTCTAAAATAGAAAATCCCTTGAAATCGGTGATTGCATACATAGCGATGTTATAAGAATATTGCATTTCAAACTCCCTGTGAATAACATTCTGTCGCAAAAAGTGGAGACATGAGAGACATTACAATTCCGTATAACTTTAGAAACCCTTTTATTTTACAGAATTTTAGTTTATTAGTTCTTTAGTCATTAGTTTTCTATTAGTATGTAAAACTACTTTGGTAGTATGTCTATACCAGTGGTGCCACTAAAATGTACAGGTTTCTCCTAAAACTGAGGTCATCTTATCTGAAAAGAGGTTTCTATGAGAAGACACATACAAATCTCATATACATTAGCCTAAGATTGATGCAGCCTTAAAGCAGGTTTGCTAGTTGAAACTGAAACGCTAGCATTGCCTTGGGGGTATGTGCATATGTTGTGAAGCCATATTGTCCTCTCTCGCATATCTCCAGGGAATACAAAAGGATCAAGTGTTTTAATTCAACTTACCCAAACCCCTTTCTCCTTTGACATCATCTAAATGAAGATATCTTGAGAGGCCCCCACACACAAATGAGATGGTCCACCAGTCTCCACAAAAAATGTTCATGGCGGATATAACCCCAAAACTGGTGATTGCTCTCACACGCTGCATTTGGTGGAGATGCATCATAACTGGGTGCATAGTGCACAGGTCACGATACTACCAGAACCCCATCCGCCCCGGCATGATGTGCCACATATCCCTGGCCTTGTCCGGCCTCGTCCTCCCTGGTGAATTCTACCCCAGTCCTGGCCTTGGCCTACATCCACCCACAACCCCCCTCCCTGTCATGCATCGGGTATTATTATTATTTTTTTTTTCATGGCTTGTGCGACAAAAAAGTAGCGTACAATCTATGATAAATTACCCCCATAGTGCTCGTGTTTTGATATTCCTCATACCGGATGTGTACTAAGACAGTTACCATACTATAAAGTATTTTATAGGAAGTAATATTGGAAAATAACAAACACTGTAGCAGATTTATAGATCAAAATGTGCCTCCAAATTCGGTTGCGCTAAATGTATTTTTTATTGTAGACATTTTTCATATTGTATTATAATAACGCTACATTTTCTGATGTTATCAGGGGTGTAACTACTGGGATAGCAGCCATAGCAGCTGCTATGGGGCCCACGGTGTCAGGGGGCCTAGCTTTTTAGGTATTGGGTGTGTATATGCAGTATGTCTTTATATGGTATTGTATGTATATGCATATGTCTATGTATATGATGCATAGGTGTATTTTGTACTGTAGGTATGTATGTATGTATTTATACATGGTGCGTGATTGTAACTCACATGTCTTAGTACACAGATACAGACAGTCCCCGGGTTACGTACAAGATAGGTTCCGTAGGTTTGTTCTTAAGTTGAATTTGTATGTAAGTCGGAACTGTACATTTTATAATTGTAACCCGAGCCAAATAATATTTGGTCTCTGTGACAATTGGATTTTAAAAATGTTGGGTTGTCATAAGAACCAGGATTAACAATAAATCTTAATTACAGACACCACTGATAACTGTTATAGCTGTTTTTAGTAACCTACGGCAAAAGTACAGTAAATTACCAATTACCAGTGGTCCGTTTGTAACTAGGGGTCGTCTGTAAGTCGGGTGTTCTTAAGTAGGGAACCGCCTGTATGTATATTTTTTAAGGGGGATCCCATTTAGAAGTCTGCTATGGGGCCCTGCCTCTCCTAGTTCTTATACATTGACATCTTTAACCTAAACGAGTCCATTACCAAACCATTATCACATCTTAGGCGCAGATAGTCGCCTAATTTCTGTTTAACCGTTCAGCATTTATTTTTTGGAAAATGTATTGAGGTTTATTGGAAATTTTGAGTGAAGCAGGAAACAGGTGGTCGATTGCATTTTTTTTTTTCTTCTGCGGACATTTCTGCAAAAAACGACCATAAACATTTAGAGTTTTCTGCTGACCTGCTTTGGTTTCCCATACGCAGTGAAGTATCCATGATGGGTTTATTGAGGCTGAAAGAGACAGTTTTATTGAGTAACAGAGGCTGCAACAACACTGCCCGGAGGCTGGATCTAAGGACAGCTGTTATAGTCACAGAGATGCCTTGTGCGGCCTTCAGTCTGACACTCCACCACCTGTAATGCTCACAGTAGGAAATAGCAGATATATTAGTCACCACGAGGGTTGTCCTCCACGTCCAGGGTACTAGCCAAATGTTTTTGCTATGGTCTTTTGGCAAAGTATAATATCTGAAGTGTCCGGATCAAAGGCAAGGGTTTATTTTTCTGGAGCCGATCGTTCTTAGGACGGAGTGAAAATGCCTTGACCACATCAATTATAGGAATAGAGAAGACACGTCGGAGGGATAGCTATAAACATCCGATTGAAGAAATATAACTATACGGCAGATAGGAATACCCCTTTAAGGCTACAACATGAAAACTAAACATGCATCACCTGAAAAAGACTTGATCATACATAAGGCACAGATAAGACCTACAAAATCTCAATTATACACCCAAAAAAAAATAAGATGCATGTCCTCCAGTGTGTTACATATGAGGATGTGTTCAAATCTAAGTTTTTATTGTTACACCATAGATGATATGGGCCGTACTGGGAAAGTTCCAGAAGTATGAGGCAAGTGGATATGCAAACATTTGTATGAGAGGTGAACTTTTAGCATATGATTGTCTTTTTGCATCAACATAGAAAGGCTTCAGTCATTTAGGAGTTAAATGCTATGCCCAGGGCCGTACTTGAGAGAACCTGTTACCTTGTTTTCCCTGAAGGTGCAGAATGTTACTCATTCTCTCTTCCAGAATGACCAAGGGAATGAATGAGATTTCACAGCTTCAGACAGGGGAGTAACTTGAGGGGGTGCAGGGGGTGCAGTCGCACCTGGGCCCAGGAGGTTTAGGGGGCCCTTATGGTGTCACTTTCCCATATGAGAAGACTATTACTATAAACCATACATTATAGTCGGGGGACCGGCACAGACTTTGCACTGGGGCCCATCAGCTTCATGTTACGCCATTGGCTTCAGACATTGCTAGAGATGGCAGGATGGGCACATGGGGCATAGATTTTAGATTAGACTTTAGCCCCTTCATATATATGACTGAATCCTCTGGGGTGCGTTCACACTTTCAGTTTTCCAGATGCAGTTTTTGATGCCCAAACCAGAAATGGAGTAAAAGTAGGCGGAGGAGCAGCACCTTTCAGTTACTTGTCTCAACCCATTATCATCCACACCTGCTTATAGCTGAAAAACTGAATGTGTGGACGCACCCTCAGCTACACTTATTAGATGATGTCCTAATTGCCCGGAGAATCGGCATACAGCAGGTAGCCATAAAGCAGCTAGCTGAGTGGGCGGGGCTTGGACCTGATTGATGGCTTGGTCAGAGTGTCCTCCACTTCCACACCTGTGTAATGCATGTGTTTGGACGTGGCTTCCTTGTGGCCACACGTGAGTGCTGGGATATATAGGTATTATAATAGATATTATGTATCACTAAGCTCTACTACTGATGGCATTATACATACATGGTACACACATCGCCTTAGTCATTATGAAATTTGAATAATGTAAAACCCTGTACGGAGATGACTTCCTATAAATTTCGGTCTCTGTAACCATCACATTGCTTGATAAAGGTTCCTGAATAGGAAACGAAATGTTGCTTTTTTGCACAATGGGTGAAATGGCAACCTCATATTTTTCTCTTTAACTACTGGTGTGCTGCCATTCTTTGATTTTAGATGTATATGAGGGAGAGATAGATAGATAGATAGATAGATAGAAGCAGTGTTAGGTAAATGGATAGATGGATAGATAGGTAGATAAATGATAATAATGATTTCTATATTTATATAGATATGAGTGATAGGTAGATAGAAAAATAGATACTGTAATAGATGGATAGATACGGTAATAGAGAGATAGATAGATACTGTAATAGATGGATGGATAGATACTGTAATAGATACTGTAATAGATACTGTAATAGATACTGTAATAGATGGATAGATAGATAGATAGATAGATAGATAGATAGATAGATGCAGATAGATAGATAGGAGGGATAGATAGATGCAGATAGATAAATAGATATGAGAGACAGATGGATATGAGGGAGACATATGATGGATAGATAACCTGTTTCCCCCAAAATAAGACAACCCCTGAATATAAGACCTAATACAATTTTTTCAATTTTAGAAATATAAGGCCTCCCCTGAAAAAAAGACCTAGTGGAAGTTATTTCTACATTTCCCCCTCCCCCGCCATACAGTAGTATTAGTACATCTTTTAAATTTGGAGGTTGTGACCCGGGTGAAGAATTCATGGTGCTTTTGCTAAACGTGAGCCAATGATTCCAATAGAAACGGAGTCACGAGAAATTCAGCACGAAATTCCGAGTTTATAGAGTTATAAGGATGTTGGAAATGTTGTTCATGGAAAAATAAGATATCCCCTGAAGATAAGAACTAGCGCCTCTTTAGGAGCAAAAATTAATATAAGACTTATTTTTGGGAAAACACAGAATATAGATAGATGGATAGCCTCACCAATTAATTGAATCACATGTGTATTCAGTCTCGCTTCTGTCTTCTAAGAAGTGTCATAGAAATGTGGTAACAGAAGCTAGAACCTATAATTGAGATTCCTGTGACCCAGGACCAAAAAGTCATTTTGGTAACAGCTGTGCCTTAAAAAAAAAAAACCTCTATCTGCCTGAGAAAAGTGATCCCTTCTCAAAGTTAAGAGAAACTTGCCCTTCCTCCGCAACTGCTGTTCCTAAAGCGGCTAATATATTATTGATGTCCATTTGGAGTGTAAGTGCCTCGTTTTCTCCATAATCTGGAGACGACTCTCAAACAATGGAAATGATCCGGACGCTGCATCATTCATAGGGGGGAATATTTTTTGCTGCTTTGTCCTCTTATAAAGAGATCAGTGATGGACATTGTGTACAGATCTCATCTGAAATCAGACAGAAATTAAGACTTTCTATTAATATCTATCTTCTGCCTAAATAGGGATTGCGTCGGCTTGGGAGGGACGTGCGGGCTGGACACAGCATACATTGTGCCTTGCATTCCCAATGTACTTGGCAAGATATTAACATTGATGCTATAATGTGTTTTGTTTCTTTTCATGCCTAATTAAACAAGGAGGTCACTGTCTTAAAGAGACCACTGTTATTCGAGGATAATACCATTAACGCCAAGTCAAATAGCAGGGAACGAAGGCGAATCTGCCGTATTATAACCACATCTTTTACTGACGTGCATATTAATGAGATTTCTTTTGGCTGAGCCACGCACCACTGAATGGATTGAAGTATTTACCTAGTGTCTTGTTGCTGTAGGTAGCAATTACCTTGCCTTTGATGTGTGCTGTTGGGTGTGTGCGTGCTCTGTGTGTAGCTTTTATGATAGATGGTAATCATTGCTCCTTTTATGTGTAGGGTATTATCAGAAAATGCTGGTATTACTCTCGTACATCTCATTGTATGGGGAGACGAGCGGCAAAATGGTCTTAGTAAATCTTAAAGGCTTCTTGAAGATTTAGTAAAAGGATGTAAAATGACTGCAGACGAAGCGGAATGGCGGTGAGATTATGGAACTGGACGGGTTCTGATGCTTTTAATGCCACAATTTTGCTGCAGTGCAAAGATTGGTTTCCTTAGCATTTAAATCCACTGCAGATTTTTTTCCCATAAGTGTGAATTGGATTTTTATTAATCCCATATAATGAACTACATTGATACTGTTGATGCTGCTGATTTCACGCACGGAAATAGCACATTGTAAGGTTATACACTACTTACCGTATATACTCGAGTATAAGCCGACCCAAGTATAAGCCGAGGCCCCTAATTTTACCACAAAAACCTGGTAAAACCTATATATTTTTTACTCGAGTATAAGCCGAGTTTGGGTTTTCAGCACATTTTTTTGGGCTGAAAAACTAGGCTTATACTCGAGTATATAAGGTATGTGAATTGCCATATGGTGTTTAGCCCATATAGTATATAAACTTACCCTTCTCTCCTCAGTCCTGCTTCTCTTCTGTTGGACTCTGAGATGGAGAAGGGGGGGGGGGCAGGGCCAGCCGGTGAGTAGCTACCTCCACACAACTCTGCTAAAGAGCAAAAACAGACGTGTGATCCAGCCTCCTAATCGTGGCTTTGCGGTTCTAGTCCGACCAGGAAGCGGGACATTATGGGACACCACAAGACATTCTCCCAACTGCCCAGGACGGCGGCCAAAAATTAAGACTGTCCCGCTGAATCTGGGACAAATGGGAGCTATGCAGTACTATTAAAGGGGATGGCAAAAACAGAACTACTGTAGTTATTGTATGGTACAATGAGGGTGAGACAAGAAAATAATTAATATTTCACCCTTGGCATCCTTTTGGTTTGTCTTCAGAAAGTCTATGTAGCACGTGCAGTGCTGGTGGTCACTTAGTAACTTTGTAGCTAAATTTATCTTCCTGAACATGATGATGGTGTGATTCCTTCGGCTGTCGTGCAGGCCATAAGAATCCATGCTTCATCCTGCCAAACTGCAACATATTAGAGGGACATTCTGTTTTGGACTCCCTTTCCAATGAGGTCATTTTGTCAATGTTTATATATACGGTAGTATAAAGGAAAATGAAGGTCTTTTACATGGGACTGTATGTTTTGTGTGATAGCAGAGTTACTGATCATTTTGTTAATGGTCATGTTAATTGCCGGTGTTGTTTGCCTTAAGGATTCCTGCTTACATTAGCTGTAGTGAAAGATTTGCAGTAATCTTTGGCCACAAACATCAGGTATCAATGGATCTGTACTATGATTGGGATCTCATGCTGCTTATACCTGAGACACAACTCCCGTAGAGGTTTGTAATTTGTGATGTACACAGGATCAGTGGTTGCCACTGCAGCCTTTTGTTGTCCCAATTTGGGTTGGAGTGTAGGGCGTCAAAAGACCAGAACTAGAGGAAAAATGTAAAGAGCAATCCCCATTATTTTCATTCCCTTTTGATGCCCTAAATCTAAATTTTCCTGCAACTTCTGTTGATAATAGATTGGGTTCTCCTTTCCTAGTTTTGGTAAGAAAAAAAAACCGAATTTCTTGTTATTTCCCTGAAGAAGGAACCTAACGGGGCCTGAATCGACATTAATTTGTTTATGGAAAGATCTTTCAAAGTTTCCTCTACTCATATCGTACATCACATACAGTATAAACATAGTAGGAACAATATATAAATTGTGTCACAAATGATGGAAGGGTAGAACGTATCAAAGAAGACGCCGTCCACATTTGTGCTTGGGGGGGTTTGTTTTCTTTTTCAATATTTTTGAGGGCTATAATAATGCATTCAGTCTTACTGTCAAATATATAGGAACTTCATTGACTCCATTGATATAAACTGGAAGGTAAAGTATTTTTCAGACTATAAGGCGCACCGGAGTATAAGGCACACCATCAATAAATGCCTGCTAAAACGTCTAGGTTCATATATAAGGCGCACCGGATTATAAGGCGCACCTGATTATAAGGATGAATGACCAGCAGGTGGCAGACCTGTGCACAGTACAAGGCAGCTGTTGTCTGTAAGTACGGTTCATATATAAGGTGCACTGGATTATAAGGCGCACCTGATTATAAGGATGAATGACCAGCAGGTGGCAGACCTGTGCACAGTTCAAGGCAGCTGTTGTCTGTAAGTACGGTTCATATATAAGGCGCACTGGACTATAAGGCGCACCTTTGATTTCTGAAAAATACGGTAGCTCTCATGGGTTCCATGATGCTAATGTGAACAGCATATAAGAAGCAGATTAGTGAGTGCCTCAAAAACACTTTAGGACATTTCACAAATTCACTTTTTGCTAAGCAAAACTTACAACTAGCTTACAAAACTTACAAAAAAACTTATAAAAACTTACAAAAAGCTTACAACTATTCCAGGCAATTTGCCATCAAAGCCAAAGGTTTGAAGAATGTAAAATATTAAACCGATTCTGGTTTAAGGCCAGTCCAAATTTTTGACCAGCATTGTATATATATTGTATATATTGTATATATCGGTGCTCATCCGGAATAATGACACCATTGTAACAGTTGACGTTTTTGCACCCATTATCACGCTATGTATTTGAAGTGGAGTACAGTAAATTATACCACCGTGCATTAGGGTGTTTACTTATTCTCCCAGAAAGGGGAGATGTGGGTATTGAAGACATGATGTGAAAATTGTCTTTACCAGCTCCTATTTATGCTAAAAGAAAATAGCGCTGAGATTATTTATAGACTGACTAAATAAAGCGCAAAGTATGTAATACCTCTCCTTCTCTGGCGTAGCACGTTACCGCCGTAACAAATGAGGCCGAACAATCTCTCGAAAGAGGTGCCAAGTTCAGTTAATGTAAATGTCAATGGTTGGCATAAATATAAGAACATTAACTTTAATAGACTCAACCGGCACCTGCAGGTGGTGTAATGTAAATGACTGTAAAACAGGATTTATGATTTCAGTAAAATGTTGAGATTATACGTGATACACAAACACAGTAAAATTCCTTTTATTCTGGCACCTGATGGTCTGGAAATGGTTTTGGTCCATTAAAGATAATCCCAAAAGTTTATTTTAATCCAAATTGTTGCGTAAAAACCAACTTTGTAAATTCCCAAAATAGAAGTTTTCCAGATTTATGAGAATTGTTAGACGAAATCCATGTGGTAGAACAGAGAACAGGTCACTTGATATCTGACATTTCACCTTTGAGGTCAGTGCTGGTTATAGTGGTTTCTGACGTGAGAAGGAAGCAACCTCTTGTTATTACAAAACCAAACCACGGGCACCGAATGTGGATCCTGCAGACCTAAATACTCCAGAAACTTTCACCTTACATCTCAAATACAATGCTTGGATTGGTTGCCTAATCTATGTATTTATATAGGAGAAAAAAAGGTTTTTTTGGAGCTATGTGTGGGTGCACTAATAACCAAAATGGAGAAGAGGGAAACCATTTTGGTTATTAGCGCACCCACACATAGCTCCAAAAAAACCTTTTTTTCTCCTCTATACAAACTTACGGTTCCTTTTGGATACCGGTCATTGCAGCAAGTGGGAGCAGCTGGAGTAACCAATAAAGGAGTTCCACAAAAGGGTGGATACCATCCCCCACCTGATTTCCTTACTGCATCCGTACAAGTGGTTATCAGGTGAGCACCTACTAATACTTACCTGACGGATAAACTATCCAAACGTTATCACGCGAGGCGCCGTCCTCTCTGTTGTCCTTTTGTTCTCCACTTCTAATCTATGTATTTGGCAGTGGATTGTTACTTAGACATTCGTCTGTACGACTGAACCTTTGGGCATTACTCCGGACACCAAAAAGGAAGTATCGAAAGTAATGAAAAAAGGGAGTTGGCATGGGGAAAAAATCCGATGCAATCTCTAGTTTGAGGCAAATGGGTCAAGAAACTGTTTCCAAGATGTAGCCCCATAGTAGAAATAGATGAATTATGATACAGGTTCCTAATTTCCAACCCAGATTCCTGCACTCAAATTGTCAGCTGCCATTATGTTTCAAATTCAGTTCCATTTGTGTAGATCCTGTATAAAAAAGCTTAAAGGGTTTGTCTCAAGTTTTTAAAAAGGACCTATCGCCAGGAATGTCATTTTTATCTTGTGACAGGTTCCAATAGCCTATGCTATGCTGATTTAAAAAAATGCCTTTGTCCGCATTCTGAATGATGCCATTACTGCTATTACTTTATAAAACTTTATTTCACATTACCTGCCTCCCACTCGGCAGCATGTGGGGAGTTCCAAGGGGGAGGCATGGGGTAGCTGCAGCCTGTGTCTCTGTCTCAGTCTCCTCTCCAGAAAAGAATAATGCCTGAGGAGACTCTGCTGGCTATTGGAACCTGTTACCAGCTAAAAATTTTATTTTTGGTGACAGGTTCACTCTAAATTCTCACCTATAGAGAATAAGGGGATCAGTGAGGCTCTCAATGCTGATATCCTAACCGAGCATAGTGCTCAGCAATCTCAGACACTCAGACAGAATTGACCCATTAGCGAGAACCATCCACCCGTTTTCTGGATTACTGGAGTCCCATTCCCATGATCCCAGCAGTCAACCAAACACCTTGGTATCCCCACTCCTGTGCATTGGGGATACATTAAAAATTTGAAACAATCCCTTTAATACTACAAATATAGAATAGGGAGAGTTTTGAGGTAGAATTCCTGGTGAATTGGAGATCATACCCTGAACATAGATAGTATCATATGGACTTCCTAGTCCTAGGGAAGGTGCTGTGATTCATATACATGTTTATCTGTTTCATTATATTGTGCTATGTTATATCATCAGAAATTGGATAGATAGTGTGTTCCCAGGCAGTATTTATTGGCGCCAGATCCTCAAAGTCGAAACCTCTTGTGTAATTTTATGGTTTTTTTATTGGCTTGCTGAAGTCGCCTTTCGGGCCTGGACCGTTGTATCTAACTGATGAAGGGCCCGGTCCAGGCCTGAAACACGTCTTCTGCAAGCCAATAAAGAAACCATAAAATTACACAAGAGTTTTCGACTTCCTGAGGATTTGGCACCGAAAAATACTGCCTGGGAACACACTATCTATCCACTATTTCCCTACCGAGACGACCTCTTGTCTTGGAGACCAGGAAGGTGGCCGGACCTGCACACTTCCTACAACCCAAGCCCGCTAACGTGTTGTACAACCGGTAAAGGTGAGCACAACTTAGTTATTATAATCAGAAATTGGGATCCTATAGAAATCCTATAGGATATAGAGTTTTATTATTTAGTGGGTATAAGCTCTGTGCCAGCTGTCACACTACACTGAGGTGACAACTACAGGATAACCCGGAAGTCACAATGTAGCTTGTACTGACGTGAGGACAATATACCCTCGGGTACATACACAGCGTTAATGGCTGACATAAGGTTTCCTTTAGATCAGGTTAGAAGCAATGCCTTCAGGTAAAATGAGGCGAAAAAGGAAACATCTTTGGCTTTTGTTGCTTTGACCTCCAAGAGGTGACTATTAAGCCACAGAAAGGGCAGACGTAGCCTTTGGCTTCTTCGAGTCTCCTTTCACCTCACAAATAGCTCCTCCATTAAAATGAAGCTGATAAGGCTCGGCTTAGATCTGCATTCCTTGCCTTTTTATTACACACTTTAGATGGGAGACTAATATGCTTCTGGAGCGAGGGGGGTAATAAAACTGATATATCTGTGATCTATTTTTGTGGGTTAACTGAGGACATTTCACTGAGAAAAAGACTCTTGATTTATTTTTAGACTTCCATTGTTTTGTGATGAAGCGGTCATTAAAATGACATTACAGGAATGGTTTAGGTAAGGTAAGTGACAGGATAGTCACATGATGCGGTTAGACCTGCCAGGCTTTATGCCATCTACTGCCGAGTGCTCATAAAATGAGTTTTTCTCTTTGCCTCCAGCTGGCATCGAGCAAAGGTTGAGAGTAATTGTTCCTTCATGCCACCATCTGGCATTGAACACAAGTGGAGAATATGCAGTACTAATGTGTAGTCTTCTTCATTCCACCTACCGGCACTGAGTCCAAGCTGAGAATATACTAATGGTTAACCTCCTTCATGCTACCACATGGCATTGATCCCAAGTTGAGAATATAGAATATGAATGGGAATTCTTCTTCGTGCCATGTACAGGCATGGAGGCCACTTTTAGAATATTCTATTGGCTCTAATCCTTCATAGAACCTTCAAGCTTTCAGCACAAGTTCAGAATATTCAATATTAATGGGTATTCTCATTGATGCCACCTTCTGGCGTTGAGTTGTAAATATACCAAGGATGGGTTCGCATCAAGTTTTTCGGATATGCTTGGCATTAAAGTCAGGAGAGCGGAACTTTGCAGTTCAGGTCATCTTAACACTGGTAATCTATTCCTTAATCCAGTTTACTGTTGGGGCCACTTGTGGTTTGACGATTTGCTAAGTGCTCCCTAAAACCTGATAACCACCTGTGATTAACAGGAAAAGATCTCCTCTATAGGGGCCTATTAGTGTAATAGTATGTACTATGTGATCTTCCAAAGTAATTTAAAGTAGAGTTAGATCCCTGATTCACTGATGGACAAGAATTTTCCAAACTTAAAACAATGTTACTGTCCACCCATGTTCACACTAGCTTTTTCTCTTGCTTTGTCTATCTCTTGGTATCTGATCTCTGGCTTGTATTTTGGACTTTTCTAATTGGATTGCGATTTGGTCTGTGTTTATTCCTGCTGTTGCTGACCTAGATTGTCTACTCTGTCTTGTTGTGTTTTATCCGTCTGTCTTGTAACATGTACACACTTTACCCAGGGAGGGGACATCGACCTGTTATTGGCCTCCATTTAGGGTGGACCCAATAAGCATGCAGGGACAGATTTGGGGACTCAGTTCAAGGACTCTTTGTCCTTGTGTATGTCCGGCCATTACACTTACAGTATTAGTGTAGGATTCAGCGCTACAGATAGCAATTCCAATGGCTACACGTCATTAGATCATTTATGCAGTTCCCTAAAATATTTGCATACTGCTAAAAGTTTTGTCCACTTAGAGGACACCTGTCATCAGGTCTCTGTCACTTGTCCTGTCACCTCTACTTGTTGAAGCAGCTCACAAGGATCCGTCCCAACCTTTATCTGGTCAATTCATACATTAATCATTGTAAAATCATCTTTTCTTATGTAAATGAGGCTGGTCACATGGTTAGAGGCAGTGATGTCACCCCTGTTACCCCTCCCCTCTCCTCCCCCAGCTCATGTCTGTGTGTATAATGTATAGTAAAGCATTGCTAGTGTCTGTGCTGCATCTGCTGACATGCTGCATCCTCCTAATATACAGGTGAGAGACACAGACATCAGCTACACAAGTACCTGACATGTTCTGCTATAACATGGCTGCCTGGAGCTGTTGTATCTCTCCTATATACACAGACAGGCTGCAGGGGGCGCCAGCACCAGGAAGCACATGGAGGAGCCTGTCAGTCAAGCACTGTGGGTGTGGTTGTGCCTCCCACTCAGGAATAAGCTGGACAGCTTGAATATGCTAATGACTAGAGATGAGCGAGCACTAAAATGCTCGAGTGCTCGTTATTCGAGACGAACTTTTCCAGATGCTCGAGTGCTCGTCTCGAATAACGAGCCCCATTGAAGTCAATGGGAGACTCGAGCATTTTTCAAAGGGACCATGGTTCGGGAATAAAATGTGTTAATTAATTGAAAAAGAATGTCTTCTGATAAGTGATCAGATGTATGCAAACATCTGCAATCTATTCTTCACTGTTCCGCGCGTATATTATCTCCCGACAAGTTAGCAGATGTGAAGAACAGTGAAGAATAGGATCATTTAAGTGAAAAACACAGTGAAGAATAGATTGCAGATGTTCGGCACATCTGCTTACTTGTCGGGAGATACGCTGTCTCCGTGCCCCGCTGTCTCCGTGCCCCGCTGTCTCTGTGCCCCGCTGTCTCCGTGCCCCGCTGTCTCCGTGCCCCGCTGTCTCCGTGCCCCGATGTCTCCGTGCCCCGCTCTCTCCGTGCCCCGATGTCTCCGTGCCCCGCTGTCTCCGTGCCCCGCTGTCTCCGTGCCCCGATGTCTCCGTGCCCCGCTGTCTCCGTGCCCCGATGTCTCCGTGCCCCGATGTCTCCGTGCCCCGATGTCTCCGTGCCGCTCCCCGATGTCTCCGTGCAACGATGTCTCCGTGCGGCTCCCCGCCGCTCCCCGATGTCTCCGTGCCCCGATGTCTCCGTGCCCCGATGTCTCCGTGCCGCTCCGTGCCGCTGCCTGATGTCTCCATGCTGCCGCTGCCCCATGTCTCCGTGCTGCCGCTGCCCCATGTCTTCGTGCTGCCGCTGCCCCATGTCTCCGTGCTGCTCCCCGGTGTCTCTGTGCTGCTCCCCGGTGTCTCTGTGCTGCTCCTCGTTGTCTCTGTGCTGCTCCCCGTGTTCTGCAATGTGTTCTTCACACATATATATTGTTCTTCACATGCTATTTTGTCCGCACCGTTCCGCGCGTATCTTCCGACAAGTAAGCAGATGTGCCGAACATCTGTAATCTATTCTTCACTGTGTTTTTCACTGTGTTTTTCACTTAAATGATCCTGTGTTCACTGTGTTCACTGTTTTTATTCTATTCTTCATTGTTCTTCACTGTGTTTTTTTAATTAAATGCTCGATCTCGAGCAGGGGAAATACTCGTCCGAGCAACGAGCCGTTTCGAGTACCTTAATACTCGAACGAGCATCAAGCTCGGACGAGTATACTCGCTCATCTCTACTAATGACTCATTGGACATCTCACAGGTCATTTGCATACAGCTTTAGGACCTCATTGCTTAGGGTTACAGGCATGTAGAGGGACAATGAAGGGACAGAGGCAATGCTCTCTAATGGTAGTTTATGAAAATATATTTAGTTTAGGGGGTTATTTTGCCTGACGGGTTCTCTTTAAAGCTTAAAAATGCCGATACAGCTAAATCCTAACATTTTGTACCTGGATATCAATAAATTGTTGTTTATTTTTCACCTATACAATCATTCCAAAACTTCTGTTATAGATCACCCTCAAAAACGTATTATTGACCTGTGCTTCATAGGAGGAACAGACTTTTTCTAAATCCGCAGACTATTGCAATTCTTAAAAAGTCTGAAATACCTGCTACCCTACATAGGATATAGGTCTGGTAGATGTGTGCACTTCCATCTGTATGATGGTCATTAAAATCTAATGGTAGAATAGATCAATGAAGACTCCTAGGGTTTCTTATATCTGGTTTCTACTATTGAGCCGGCCTTAAAATACCTCCGCTTAGAAGTGATGTAGTGCGGTCGAAGGACAAAGGATATTGTAAGAGTAGAAATGCTTCAGAGAATTGTATTCTGCAGGTCACGCTCTGCTCTACAGTTCACTTTGCATCCGGTGAAAATTCTTCTCCGAGTGATTAATGGACCTCATGTCACCATTTCCTTCATTCGTTTTCAAAGGAAAATGTCTTATTTTAAGTGTTGAGACTGAATTGTGTGCCGTAACGAAATACATTACCTTTGCGCACTTCTCTACGATACTTTAGACAAAGGTATTGGCCCCTTATTTCATTTGTCTTCTCTTAATTCCCCAGTGTACCCCTACTTTGATGTACTGTCGAAAGGGAAAGAGCGACCCGTACCAATGAAATCTGTGATTCTGTATGTTCCATCGGAGCGCGAAATATACTCAGAAATACATTTAAAGGAAATGTACAAATCAGGGTCACTTAGTGATAGATATAGGCACAGCAAGTGTCGTAATTTATACTTGTTATCCATGACCTCCTTTCCTCTGTAATTAACTTTTACAATTATGCTAATGAGCTAGAAGGGTTCTAGGGGATGTT
The DNA here is from genome assembly GCF_040894005.1 of Engystomops pustulosus. Lineage (NCBI taxonomy): Eukaryota > Metazoa > Chordata > Amphibia > Anura > Leptodactylidae > Engystomops > Engystomops pustulosus. The sequence continues at coordinate 18,489,081 of NC_092421.1, read as the reverse complement.
TCCAGAGCCACACTGGGGGTCATTTACTAAGGGCCCGATTTGCGGTTTCCCGACGTGTTACCCGAATATTTCCGATTTGCGGCGATTTTTCCTGAATTGCCCTGGGATTTTGGCTCACGCAATCGGATTGCGGCGCATCGGCACCGGCATGCACGCGACGGAAATCGGGGGGCGTGGCCGAACGAAAACCCGACGGATTAGGAAAAACCGCCGCATTTAAAAAAAATAAAAAAGTGTCGCTGGACACGCGCTTACCTTCACCATTAATAGGATCGTCCAGTGGACCTCGGCGGACTTCAGCGTAGCAGCGACACCTGGTGGACGTTGGAGGAACTGCCTTAGTGAATCGCCGGAAGACCCGAATCCACCGCAGAGAACGCGCCGCTGGATCGCGAATGGACTGGGTAAGTAAATCTGCCCCACTGTGCTTCAGATTCACAAAATTTTAAAAGTTGATTTTAGAATGAAGGAGGCCATGGAAAAATATAAGAAGATTACCATAGTCACAGTGCCTGGATCTATGAGTATGTGTCCCTGGTTTATCATGTTGCATTCTGATGGTAGATTTCCTTTAATGAGATAATTCAGGAATATATTTCTACTTGAATTTTACCAATTGTCTTCTTTTTTTTTGTTGTTGTTGTGGGCAATTCTAGGCCTGCCAAATGTACTATAATTTCTGACGAAATATTGGTGCAGGTTGTAGCTGACATCTACACCAGGTCAGACCAGCACAGGTGGGTTGGAACCTCTTAGTAGAGCTGATGTGTCATATGCCGCTGCAGAGGTTATTAGGACTGGTGCCCAGTGCTACAGTCTTAATAATTCTCCTTGGTGAGTACAATGTTATTTAGATATTGCTTTCAATCTGAAAATTTCTGTGATGCGTCATGTGAACTAGGCATTTAACTCCATGATGATGCAACTGATTGCACTGGTTCTCCATGGAGGTCTTGGTGGGTGGGTGGGGGGAGCACAAACTCCCATTACAGCTACTGAATAGGAGGACTTCTTGCTTCAATGTGCTTGGCATCTACGTATATGGGCCCCAATATTAGAGAACAAACTAAAAAATTTAAGTGCTTCAGAAGCCAGATTTTTTCTTTTTAGTAGCTCAGAACTGTCATAAACCCCACTACTAAATTATTCCCAAAATAAGAGACGGGTTGTATTTTTATTTAGTACATTGAGCCGGTTCCTTTAGATTTTTCATTTTCTCTATTGGGTATGATTATATTCCATTTTTCTCAAATAATTTTTATAAAATGTAAGACCTGGTCAAACACGTTACAATAAAGAAAAGGCAATATTAGGAATAAAATGTAAAAAATAATTCATTATCCATCTGTCATTAGAAAGAATGCTATCTATAAAAAAAGAAGAAGCGCCCTCTTTATTATACATCAGTGTACATAGTAACGTATTATCGAGTAACAACTAATATGGAGATAAAGGATAGCATGGGAAAGTAGGAACTAGAGAATTTACGAGGATTTGCCAATGTGTTCAACTCAAACTACCGTATTTTTTGGACTATAAGGCGCACAAAAAATCCTTTGATTTTCTCAGAAATCAAAGGTGCGCCTTATAGTCCAGTGCGCCTGATATACGAACCGTACTTACAGACAACAGCTGCCTTGAACTGTGCACAGGTCTGCCACCTGCTGGTCATTCATCCTTATAATGAAGTGTGCCTTATAGTCCAGTGCGCCTTATATATGAACCTAGACATTTTAGCAGGAATTTATTGATGGTGCGCCTTATACTCCGGTGCGCCTTATAGTCCGAAAAATACTGTACCTTAATATGGCTCCAGTACATGTAAAAATGTTTGACAATTAAACTCTAAAGGGAAATCTTCACATGAAAAGAGAGAAAATTTCCCAGTCCACTTATTTCTTAATTTTTTTGGACATTTTCTCATATGTTTAATAAATTTGGTTGTAGAGCTCTGAATATAAAAAAGTAAACTCTTACCACTATAAAACTACCGTATGCCAAATATAATATGATTTTACTACTAAAGATGTATGAATGTATTGGCAACTGGATGGTTCCAGTAAAGGACGTGTCCCTGCATATTCAATCATTTTCAACAATAAAATCAACGTGGACAATGCAGAGTTTTAAGAATAAAATCCTTCAGAATAATTGATTTGTATTTCGTAAGATGGACAAAACCACATTGATAAACGCCTTAGTAACTGCCGATACGGTTTTTACACCATTCACTCATGGGGCTTTAGGCTAACTGTCTCAATCTGAAAGAGATCCCATCCGGACTGTATAATAATAATAATAATAATCTTTATATAGCGCCATCATATTCCATACAGATTTATAGGGGACATATACAAAGTATAATATTACATTAGAGCACAAACAGTCATATGGAACAATAGGAGTGAGGGCCCTGATCACAAGAGCTTACAGTCTATGAGAATGAGGGGGTGACACAAGAGGTTGTATAATGGTCCAGCCATTCTTTATAAGGGAACAGTATAAAATAATTTAATAATTAAAAAAAAATTCTGCTGCTTGAACCAGTAATCAGCCGCCATCTTATATACAAGGTGAAAGTGACTGCAGAGAAGCCGCCAGCTTTTTGACATACAAGCCCTGGCAAACAGCCAGGAATTGTGACTATTTTCCCTCTTACTCCACCTCCATGCCAGGTGAGTATGGAATGCCTTAAAGGGAACCTACCACCACGATTCTACCTATAAAGGTAGATCGGGTGGTAGGTGGATGATTGGGACATGAGGATAGCCCTTTTTTGGGCTAATCCTCACGTCCCGGCTATCTTTAAGAAAACTTTAATCGGCGGATATGTAAATTTTTTTAAGCGGCTACTGGGGTGTGGAGTAGCCGGACATGAGGCTACACTTCGCGACTACTCCACGCCCCAGTAGCCTCTTTTCTCCTCCTACCATTGCATCTTTGGCGCGCAGCTCCTCGTAGCTGCGTGCCCTTGTCCGAACACCCGGCGTTCTGCGCACCCGCAGGCCTGCGGGTGCGTGGCCACAGCTCCAAGGCCGGAGCTAGTGCGCATGCGCAGATGCCAGGTATTTGGACGAGGGCGGAAGATGCAATGGTAGGAGGAGAAAAGAGGCTACTGGGGCGTGGAGTAGCCCCAGTAGCCGCTTAAAAAAATTTACATGTCCGCCGATTAAAGTTTTCTTAAAGATAGCCGGGACGTGAGGATAAGCCCAAAAAAGGGCTATGCTCACGTCTAATTCATCCACCTACCACCCGATCTACCTTTATAGGTAGAATCGTGGTGGTAGGTTCCCTTTAAAGGATGGTGTTCCTGCCCTCTGATCATGGCCTTCACCAGGAGCCTCCTGATATATCTGGCGTGGCAGAAGGGGCGGATTTTACATTCATATCATAAATGCCCCCATTGAGGTCAAAGGTGGAGATTCACATTCAGTTTTGAGTACTTTAAATAAGGAATCTTTCCAAATTCTATCAAGATAATGGCTTGATCAAGAAACAGAACTCAGTGCCCATATTTCTACCAGGATACTATTTTTATGTACAGAAATTTTTTGAGTATAATTGTTTTTTGAGCCCGATCCATTTGCGGAACAGGTCATAGGAATCCTAATTTAGCCTGAAAAGCATCACAGGATAAAAAGTCTGCCTGAAAAAGTCACCCCGCAGCTGACTTATGAGATGTTTGCTTCTTTCAGCCAAATTTGCATAGCTGTTGAGATTATTTTTATAGCAACATATAGAAGACAGGAAGGGAACTCATCTATTATTTCTTGGATGTGCTCGTATCCAATTACAAAAGGTCAGAAAGCAGAACATTGCTTTGTGACTGTAACTTTTTGGCTACATTATAAATAAAAATCCAAACCAACCGGAATGGTCAATATACAATAGACAGCTTCATCGCCTGCATATAGAGAGTTAACCATTTATGGAAAAGCCAAACTCTCTATATGCAGGGGATGAAGCTGTCTATTGTTTATAGACCATTCCGGTTGGTTTGGAATTACGTTAATAGTTCTGTTCTCTCTAATGATTCAGCATTGTCAATAGGACGTCCTACAGACTGCGGATCCTCTACACAACTTGGCTAGCCTTAGATAGAAAACCTGACAATATGCTTGGGGCCACTAAACCACCAAATGATCAGATACAGATGACCACCTAATATATTGAAAAAGTGTATGCTCAATCAGAGAAGATGGGTAGTAGTCATGATATGTAGCAAAAGAGGTATGGATTCGGGATAGAGATGTACTATTATTGTTGTACAAGACATTGGTTTGGCCTCACCTGAAATATGTGCTTCAGTTCTGGGTACCAGGATGCCGGGGTGCTCAAGAAATGATAGGGGTCTGGAGGGTCTCAGTTATGAGGAAAAATTTAAAAGAATTAGATTTATTTAGTCTCAAAAAGAGACAACTAAGGGGGGACATGATTAAATATATCAATGGCCCATAACAAGAATATGGTTGGAAGTTGTTCCAGGTTAAATCAAATCAAATGACAAGAGGGCACTGTCTAGGTCCCAAGAAAACAAGGTGTTAGGTCTAGAGGCGAAAAGAGTTCTTTACTGTAACAATGGTGGAAATCGGTTACGGAGAAACCATATGAATCTCCCTCTCAGTGGGTGGGGCAGGCAGAGGGCGGGCCAGGGTGTGAACGCCCAACCCATCACATTTATTTTAGTCTCCGCTGGACAACCGGAGGACACTATAGCCACAAACTCTGCCAGTTCTGATCTAAAGATTGGAACTGGAAGAGTGTGGGCCCATTTTTACTAAGAGGGCGGAGCTTCTTGTGTCCATAGGAGGACTGCCGTCAGGGAGAATTTTTTAACCTTGTGTTATAAATGCCAGTCTAAATGAATCTTCCTCCGTGAGTCTGTGGAATAGCCGAGCTCAGGAATTGGCCACAGTAGGGACAGTAGAGAGCTTCAAGAAGGGCTTAGATGCTTTTTATCATCAAAATAACATTAACGGTTATGTTATACTATAGAATGGTTTCCTTACATGCCTTCCTCATCCATTCTCTTCCCTTCCTTGGTTTAACTTGATGGATATGTGTTTTTTTTAACTATATTTATTGGGGGGGCGTATATTTTGGCTGTAAGAGTGGTCTGGGGCAGGCAGAGGGCGGGCCAGGGTGTGAACGCCCAACCCATCACATTTATTTTAGTCTCCGCTGGACAACCGGAGGACACTAAAGCCACAAACTCTGCCAGTTCTGATCTAAAGATTGGAACTGGAAGAGTGTGGGCCCATTTTTACTAAGAGGGCGGAGCTTCTTGTGTCCATAGGAGGACTGCCATCAGGGAGAATTTTTTAACCTTGTGTTATAAATGCCAGTCTAAATGAATCTTCCTCCGTGAGTCTGTGGAATAGCCGAGCTCAGGAATTGGCCACAGTAGGGACAGTAGAGAGCTTCAAGAAGGGCTTAGATGCTTTTTATTATCAAAATAACATTAACGGTTATGTTATACTATAGAATGGTTTCCTTACATGCCTTCCTCATCCATTCTCTTCCCTTCCTTGGTTTAACTTGATGGATATGTGTTTTTTTTAACTATATTTATTGGGGGGGGGGGCGTATATTTTGGCTGTAAGAGTGGTCATGCGTCTCTATTTTCTATGGAGAGGGAGGGATGAGCAGCGCTCACCTTTCCTCCTCTCCACCGTGCCCGACGTTCGCTTCAGTGCATCCTAAAATTGTAAGTGGTTGGAGTAGTATTTTATTTTTAACATATGGGAAACTATACATACTATTGTGGGTACCATTTTTTAAATATATTGTTTTGGTACTTATAATTAGAGATGAGCGAGCACTAAAATGCTCGGGTGCTCGTTATTCGAGACAAACTTTTCCAGATGCTCGAGTGCTCGTCTCGAATAACGAGCCCCATTGAAGTCAATGGGAGACCCGAGCATTTTTTTAATAAAACTGAACAGTAAAAGAACAGTGCAAAAAAAAATTCCAGATGTTTGCAGATGTTTTACTTGTAAGAACACATTGAAATAACACTATTCTTCACTTTGCAGGTGTTCGCGCGTGTCTCCCTCTAAGTTAGGAGATGTGCACGAACATCTGGAATGTGAAGAATATTGTTCTTTCAATGTGTTCTGCACTTAAATGCTCCTGTGTTCACTGTTTTTAATGTTTTAATTCTATTCTTCACATTGCAGGTGTGCGCGCGTGTCTCCCGATAGGTTCGGAGATACGCGCGCACAGCTGCAAAGTGAAGAATAGAATTAAAACATTAAAAACAGTGAATACAGGACCATTTAAGTGCAGAACACATTGAAAGAACAATATTCTTCACATTCCAGATGTTCCGAACATCTCCGAACCTAGCGGGAGATACGAGCGAACACCTGGAAAGTGAAGAATAGTGTTATTTCAATGTGTTCTTACAAGTAAAACATCTGCAAACGTGTAATATTTTTTTTTTACAATAAAAATACTTTTATTCAATTTATTTTATTAATTTACTGCTCGATCTCGAGCCGGCGAGATACTCGTCCGAGTAACGAGCCGGTCCGAGTATGCTAATACTCGACCGAGCAGTATACTCGGACGAGTATACTCGCTCATCTCTACTTATAATACATACATAATATGACACTCACTGTTTGAACAATTGATCTGAAAGGGGTATATTGGGACTTTTTATTGGTCATTTACCATTGCGATAAATGATGGATATTAGAGATTTGACACCTGACACCCCCAACCTAGTAAAGCAACTGTTATAGGTGATTTATAAAAACAAATATTCCAAATATCCCTGTAAGCATTTAGTCTTTAATCGGAGCAGATTGTTTGGGAATCATAGGTCAGCTTTTTTAACCACTAAGTCACCAGGAATCTTCTATATTTCAAAAAACTGAAAAAAAGCAGAAGTTAACCTGGCAAGACCATTATGTTCTAGTGGACCTGGCATGAACATAAATTGGGTAGGGAACTGCTTACAATGGGACTATGTAATACTTTAACTCTGACATGCAGGGAAAAAAGTTTGTCCGGTTGTATATATATAAAAAAAAAAATTATATATGGCTGAGGGGGTTTAAAAAAAATCTTATACTTACCTTCTCTGGCACTCCCGTTCTCCCGCGCCGTCGCCGGTTACTGCCAGCCTTTGTTTGTAAAATGGTGATGCCATCCTGACCACGGGCACACAACTGTTACTGCCTAAACTCCTGTTGTAGCAGATTCTCGACAGGCTTTTGGATACAATCAGAGGCTGGCAGCAATGGGCAGCACCATGGAAGAACTGGAGTACCGGATGTGGGGAGTATAAGATGGTTTTTTTTTTAAACCCTCTCAGCCATATATTTATCCCTGGACAACCCCTTTAAACACTTGCTTCTAAGTGAGGGGGCACCCAGTTACATTTATGTATTTATATCTGGGGAGTGGGCAATTGTTCACTTTGGGAAAAGTTATAATTGGTGGGGCATTTGGGACATAAAGGACATCGGGTGATTATTAAGGTGCACCTTACATTTCCTGGTTAAATTCTGGTTAGGCTGATCTTGATTAGTGGCTAACCATAATAATACAGTGCCTAAAAGTAGTATTCAACCCCCTGCAGATTTAGTAGGTTTGATAAGAAGCAAATAAGTTAGAGCCTTCAAACTTCAAACAAGAGCAGGATTTATTAACAGATGCATAAATCTTACAAACCAAAAAGTTATGTTGCTCAGTTAAATTTTAATAAATTTTAAACATAAAAGTGTGGGTCAATTATTATTCAACCCCTCAAACCACCAGAATTCTGTTTGGTTCCCCTAAAGTATTAAGAAGTAGTTCAGGCACAAAGAACAATGAGCTTCACATGTTTGGATTAATTATCTGTTTTTCCAGCCTTTTCTGACTATTTAAGACCCTCCCCAAACTTGTGAACAGCACTCATACATGGTCAACATGGGAAAGACAAAGGAGCATTCCAAGGCCATTAGAGAGAAGATCGTGGAGGGTCACAAGGCTGCCAAGGGGTACAAAACCCTTTCCAAGGAGTTGGGCCTACCTGTCTCCACTGTTGGGAGCATCATCCGGAAGTGGAAGGCTTATGGAACTACTGTTAGCCTTCCACGGCCTGGACAGCCTTTAAAAGTTTCCTCCCGTGCCGAGGCCCGGCTTGTCCGAAGAGTCAAGGCTGACCCAAGGACAACAAAGAAGGAGCTCCGGGAAGATCTCATGGCAGTGGGGACATTGGTTTCAGTCAATACCATAAGTAACGTACTCCTCCGCAATGGTCTCCGTTCCAGACGAGCACGTAAGGTACCTTTACTTTCAAAGCGTCATATCAAGGCTCGTTTACAGTTTGCTCATGATCACTTGGAGCACTCTGAGACAGACTGGTTCAAGGTTCTCTGGTCTGATGAGACCAAGATCGAGATCTTTGGTGCCAACCACACATGTGACGTTTGGAGACTCGATGGCACTGCATACGACCCCAAGAATACCATCCCTACAGTCAAGCATGGTGGTGGCAGCATCATGCTGTCGGGCTGCTTCTCAACCAAGGGGCCTGGCCATCTGGTCCGCATCCATGGGAAGATGGATAGCACAGCCTACTTGGAGATTTTGGCCAAGAACCTCCGCTCCTCCATCAAGGATCTTAAGATGCGTCGTCATTTCATCTTCCAACAAGAGCTTGACTGTAGGGATGGTATTCTTGGGGTCGTATGCAGTGCCATCGAGTCTCCAAACGTCACATGTGTGGTTGGCACCAAAGATCTCGATCTTGGTCTCATCAGACCAGAGAACCTTGAACCAGTCTGTCTCAGAGTGCTCCAAGTGATCATGAGCAAACTGTAAACGACCCAAAGCACACAGCCAAGAAAACCAAGGCCTGGTTCAAGAGGGAAAAAATCAAGGTGTTGCAGTGGCCTAGTCCGTCTCCTGCCCTTAACCCAATTGAAAACTTGTGGAAGGAGACACCCAAAGAACCTAGATAACTTGGAGAAGATCTGCATGGAGGAGTGGGCCAAGATAACTCCAGAGACTTGTGCCGGCCTGATCAGATCTTATAAAGATGATTATTAGCTGTAATTGCAAACAAGGGTTATTCCAGAAAATATTAAACCTATGGGTTGAATAATAATTGACCCACACTTTTATGTTTGAAATTTATTAAAATATAACTAAGCAACATAACTTTTTGGTTTGTAAGATTTGTGCATCTGTTAATAAATCCTGCTCTTGTTTGAAGTTTGAAGGCTCTAACTTATTTGCTTCTTATCAAACCTGCTAAATCTGCAGGGGGTTGAATACTATTTGTAGACACTGTAGGTCCAGACCTATTAAAACGCCTCTGTGGATGCATTACTACTGCTGTGTTCAAGATCAGACCAAACATTGGGATTGACAAATCATTGGGATATTCTTTTGCCAAAGCTTTCAAATTGGATGGACAATTTTTACCTTATTATTTGGATATCTCAGCGCAGTGGTCCATACGGTCCAGGTATACCTTCCCAGAAGCAGACAGTGGTCTCATCTGTGCAATGCTTTGTTAGAGAACAAAACATATCACTTTAACACAAGCTTTGGATTTGCACTTTTTTAGACCACAGCCATATAAGTCACAACGTTGTATGTTAGCGGACAGACTGATCCTCTCTCCAATTTCTGGATGCATGTGTTCCTCCCACCCATTGTGTGCTGGTAATGTCATCATACAGAAAAATCATAAGTCAGACATTTTCCTAAATTAAAGATATGTCAAGTCATGTAATAAGGTCTATAGGATTACGGGAATCAATGTCAGAAAATACTGACTGACAGCTCCACATGGATGAAGGCCAATACAGTTGAGTTTTTAGAGATCATAGATAATCTGATGTAGGTCTGAACATCTTGTAATAATATCTTTAACATTTTAAAAGGAAATTCCTGCAAATATAATAAGAAATATCTTGTGTGTAAATGTGCAATTATCTACAGATATCAGCTGCGGAAAAATAGCCCAGGTCCCGGGAAAGCTGGTGAAAATCAGATGACATTTCCTTTACTCAATCCTTGTAAATCACCATATGCTCCTGAATTATTAAATTCATTAAAACATTCCAGAATTGATTTCAGGCAGAATCTACTAATCCAGGTACAGAGAAGATGGCCAAAAGATTGTACCTACCGGCCCAGCTATTGAAAACTAGCAGTATAATCAGTAGATCTACTGTACCAGACCTTGGAGTCTCCCCAACGGGATAGCTACAGCATAAGTTACTTAAAATGGGGGGGGGGGGGGGAGGAGGACATAATTTTTTGCTTCTCGGTATTCGGCCATTGGGGTATGAACCTTAAAGTTTTATCTAGTGTCTTAGAGAACCTGACTCCATACCTGGATATGTGCCCCCAAGAAGAAAAGTAAGAAAGGAAACATCTGATCTTCTGCATGGCCACCTCTACTTGGCCTCCATTATTTGGCAGAAGCTTATTCATCTCTTCAATTCTAAAAACACATACTGAAAATGTTCTCATGACCCAAACATAATGGGGCAAATTTACTTTCCCGTCCTGCGTGATCCCCGAAAGTGCATTGTTCGACCGGAATGCACATCTGCCGCGATTCACTAAGATCGTGAGCCCGATATCCTGCATGTGTCGCTTCCCCCCTCAGGTCCACCGGAGTTCACCTTCTTCTTCCTTGTGCATGTAAGTGCTTGATCTTGCGACACAAACTGAATGTTAAACCCCACGCTCACTCTGAATCAGTTGGACCCCCCCCCGATTTCTGTCGCATGAAAGCCAGCGCCGCTGTGCCAAAATCCGATCACGAGTGACACAATCCCCTGCCAAATACCTGTCACAGCGGCGCAGATCCCGAAAATGTTGGGAAGTCCGACGGAAATGCGATCAGCGGAACCTTAGTAAATAAGCCCCAATATGTACATATACAAGGAGATCTGTCCCTCACTTCTTTGTTTATTATGTGAAAGTACTGAATCAATACATGGAAACTGTAGGTAGATCAGTGACGGCAATGAAGTTTCATTCTCTTCACGGTTTACAAGGAATACAGGCAATTAATTGGAGCAGATCTTTCTTATACTTTCACTGTATGTCATTGCTTTACCAGTATCTGCCTGACATTGAGTAATACACGTCTGCAGGATAGAGTATTGCACATACCAGTCCTCTGGAGGTCATTACTTCATACTGAACAAAGTGGAATCTGCATGTGTTTTTAGAAGGGGGACATGATAATAACACGGTTAGTTTACAATCTGCAAACCCTCTTAGCTGTAAGGAACCACATTCCGATGGATAAAAAGGTAAAATTCTGCTAGCATCTGGCCCAATTTAAAGTTATCCGTACAATATACTTTTACTGGTAAAAAAAAACCCTCTACACAGAGCAACTTCAAAGAGCGAAGTGGTCATCACAAAGAATCACTTGTCTGAGATTCTTACATACTGTAACTCCTGGGGCTTTACCCGGGGTGTACTTCCATATAGGATTAATCTAGTCCAAATCTTTTATATGTGAAAACATGACATGGTTTAATTCTGTGACTGCAGACCAACAATGATATCCAGTTTGGAAAAGCAGATTTTAAGCCAATATGGGATCAAGGGCATTTTTATATATTGATCTTGCTTTGACCTAAGCCTTATGCACACAACCAGTGTATTGGGACATGTGCTAGCCGTCTGTATAGGTGTCATGTGCTACACATAGTTTCCACGTCTAGTCCTATGTGTGAGCTGACAGCCTGAGCTGCTAATGGTAGAGCAGGTCCAATTTCAGACGACCAAGTTGGTAGCTTGGACTCAGTTGGTGGCTTGGTGGCGTGCATTCAACATTCCGGTTTGGCTGCCCGACCTGGACGTATTTCTGGATTAGCGGCCCAAATGAACACTTCAAGCCATGGCCATCATTGACCAGGGAACCTCCCCTGGCCAATTATATCCTTGGCTAGTTGTTAAGGGTGTTCATTTGCCGGAGCGGCTGTTCGACGGCCAATCTGGCAATACGTCCAGAATGCCTAACCCGAAAACGGACATCCATTCTGCTCTTCTCTACACCTTGGCTCCATGTGCAGGTAGCCTTAGACCTATGTAACGCCGGTAACCAGTGATCACTTCACCAAGTCATGGGAGGTATCCCAGCCTGAAGCAATTATTACATATAGATAGAAAATAAACACTTAGAGTAGGGATCCCAGAATAGGGTCTAGGATCTGGTATCCATATTTCCTACAGCTCTTGTCATCGGGGAGGCCCATACACATCTACATAAGACGGTTAGTGGATCTAACTTGTTATCACTGGATGTGGTTTCACATATTTCTATCTGTACTCCTACAATGACATATTTATTGCGTAACAGACTGGAATCTCAGCGGTGCTCGCTCATATTAATCAATGCCACATGCAGGATATTTGTTACACAGATGCATTTCAATGTTCGTCTGTGATAAGGGACACAATGATTTTATAGTAATTGAAGGCAAAGCCTCCAGCCTTGCCGGTCGCCCTGCACTGGCACTAAATAATCCATCTTGATGGCTTGAAAGTACTTTGCCATACAGGGGCCATATGTGCCTTCTGTTCCAGTGCCCACAGAGGTCATAAAAAGTGTCTCAGTAGATATAAATAATTCAGCCGTGACCACTAGATGGCAGCAGCTGTTAAATTTAGAAAATACAGAATTTTTGGCGTTGTATGTAGCTTTCTGGAGGTTACCGGTAGTTGGCAACTTTAACATATGGATGCATTGTATACTGGATACTACTTCACAACACTGCAGTAAAGCAAGCCAGAAATATAAATATTGAATTTATCTTGGTCACTCCTATATTTCCCAAAGAACTACTACTCCTTAGTTTAGTGAATGGTGGTAGCATACTATTTCTAGCTAGTTAAAAATAATTCTGCTTGGACTACCATAACATAATGAAAACGCCCAGTTTGATATTTAAGACAAACCAAATTTTGCAGTGTTACCTGTGAAAATTTGTAAAAATCCAAGCAAATGTTGGAGTTGGATTGTTGCCAAGTACAGTACATTAGGAATCTCAGCCCCACCCCCCGGGGCCCCCGCAGATCACAACGTCCCTTATGTTACTATAAAATGTAGTGTAGAAACACTGAGAAGATCTTGGACTGATACCGACTTCCAGAAAGAACTAAAAATATAACACAACATTCTAAGCGGATTGTCAGTGATGGGAATGGAGCAGATTTCACTGGATTTCCCCTTAAAATTCCCAGTGGCTTTTGCTTGTAATATCAGGTTACCACATATTAGATTCTGCACTTAACTATGTAAACAGGTACTAAATTTAGAAGACAATGGTGTCCGGCCACTTTGGTTTGCGTGGAGGATAGTAGTAGGGATGTGCTTGATATCTACATAACAGGCTGGATCCTATTAAACAATGATATCATGCTGTGTAAACTCCACATCTCAAGCCGGCCGGGGGCCAAAAAGAGTCTTTGAGGGCCGCATCAATCCTTGTGCTGTCAGTTGAAAGGCAATGTCCTAGATATGAATCATCAGATTAGAACATGAGAACGGACTCGAAGACTATGTGCAGAATCTCAGCTGTTTGCCTTCTCTTTTTTAGGCAGTGGAGGGTTAAAAATTATTTATTCTGATCGCCTGAAAATTGAATGTTTATAGGCGACCATTGCTTAGCCCCTTCACCACCAGGTTTTCCAAACTTTTGGCTCCTTCCACAAGCCATCATTTTGATTTTCTAACAAAAAACGCACTGATATACAGGCAGTCCCCGGGTTACATACAAGATAGGGTCTGTAGGTTTGTTCTTAAGTTGAATTTGTATGTAAGTCGGAACTTTATATTTTATCATTGTAATCCCAGCCAGAACTTTTTTGGTCTCTGTGACAATTGGATTTTAAAAATGTTGGGTTGTCATAAGAATCAGGATTAACAATAAAGCTTCATTACAGACACCTGTGATAACTGTTACAGCTGATTATTGCTGCCTGGGACTAAAGTACAATAAATTACCAATATCCAGAGGTCCGTTTTTAACTAGGGGTCGTATGTAAGTCGAGTGTTCTTAAGTAGGGGACCGCCTGTACCTACATAACCCCACAGCAAGTTAGGAGGCAGGAAAAAAAAAATGGAGAAAAGTCCAAAAAATACCACCAAGTCTTTGCTAATAATACAACCCTTTGAAGGAAGAATTTATAATAAATTATTCTAATCATTTATTATTAGAGATGAGCGAGTATACTCGTCCGAGCTTGATGCTCGTTCGAGTATTAAGGTACTCGAAACGGCTCGTTGCTCGGACGAGTATTTCCCCTGCTCGAGATCGAGCATTTAATTAAAAAAACACAGTGAAGAACAATGAAGAATAGAATAAAAACAGTGAACACAGTGAACACAGGATCATTTAAGTGAAAAACACAGTGAAAAACACAGTGAAGAATAGATTACAGATGTTCGGCACATCTGCTTACTTGTCGGAAGATACGCGCGGAACGGAGCGAACAAAATAGTATGTGAAGAACAATATATATGTGTGAAGAACACATTGAAGAACACGGTGAGCAGGACAGAGACAACGGGGAGCAGCACAGAGACACCGGGGAGCAGCACGGAGACACCGGGGAGCAGCACGGAGACATCGGGCAGCGGCACGGAGACATGGGGGCACGGAGACATCGGGGAGCGGCACGGAGACATCGGGGAGCGGCACGGAGACATCGGGGCACGGAGACATCGGGGCACGGAGACATCGGGGCACGGAGACATCGGGGAACAGTGAAGAATAGATTGCAGATGTTTGCATACATCTGCTAACTTATCAGAAGACATTCTTTTTCAATTAATTAACACATTTTATTCCCGAACCATGGTCCCTTTGAAAAATGCTCGAGTCTCCCATTGACTTCAATGGGGCTCGTTATTCGAGACGAGCACTCGAGCATCTGGAAAAGTTCGTCTCGAATAACGAGCACTCGAGCATTTTAGTGCTCGCTCATCTCTATTTATTATACATACTTCCTTCGAAGGGTTGTATTATTAGCAAAGAAATGTTGAGCGTTATGTATGCACCATTCATTTATGTTATTATACGGATATTGGTGCTAGCAATCAGATTGTATGCGTCCCTTTAAGAGTGATGAATAATTGCACGTCGTTAGCCCCGGAAGAAACCTTCCCGGCGAAAAACTTTGAGTCAGGCGAGATACCGAGCGTGCAAAGAAGTTTTTAATACGGAAGTCCTTTTTATACACAAGTTTTGTGAGTATTTACCATAAAAATTTGTAAAAATAATTGCAAACTCTGTTGCACTATTGCGGTCTTTTCTTTTCCGTTGGGAAATCACTCATGGACTGATGACGTACACGGTACGGGTACGAAACGCGTCTCCCAAACAACTATAGAATTTTACTGTTTTTACTGTTTATTTTTACTTGTTTTTTTTCATCATAAACAATTTAAAAAAAAGTAGAAAATCCAGAAACGGGTGCTGAACTGAATTTTTTCAAACGCGCGCTACATGCTCACAAATCTTTTCCTTTGGGAGTGAGAGCAAAAGTGTCCAGGAACCAGAAGTGGAGAGGTGTATCACCTAGGGTGGAAGATCTTGCATTCACACCAGAATCTCCTGCGAGATCGGCCACCCTAGCAGTGTGAACGCCGCCCAAGAGAAGTCAGATCGTAATAGGAAATTGCCTCTACTCCTGTGCTCTAGACTGGAACTACAAAGGTTCTGTCTTATCCTTATTACTCTGCCGTAAATTGGAACATTGGAGCACGTAGAAGCGGAAAAAACTTTTTTATTTATTTGATCATTTTGATTTTCTGTCTACGGATCCATATGAAGGGTTGTTTGTTATCTGCGGGACAAATTGTACTTCCCAGTGGCACCATTTAATTTTCTGAAGCTGGAAAGAGCAGTTCCGCCATTTACTTATGGGCTAAATTTTTATAGCTTTCACTTTAGGGTCCATATGACACATGACCCCTTTATTCTTTGGGTTAGTACGATCATAGAGATAACAAATTTACCTAGTTTGTCTTAAAACCGCAAAAAAAATTTTGGAGTTGGAGAGTTTGATAAGGTGATTTTTTTGTGGGACTAGCTGACATTTCATTGATTTTGATAACAGTATGAAATTGCTGAATGACAGCTATGGAGCCTCCTAGTTGTCATGGCCGCCGATCGTCAGCCACTTATGATGCCACAGAAGGGGGACATCCATGCACCAGCACTGTTTAGGTGCTATGGTTGAAACCAGCAGCATTTGTGGCAGTTAGTGGCAGGTGTCTGCTGTCTAACGCAGAAGGCACCTGCTCTATTTGGAGGGGGCTTTGGTGAGCTCTCTCTATACCCTTTTGATTGGAGGTGGACACAATTTTACATGGCTAGTTGTGAAGGGGTTAACATAGATCTTCCTCACGTTAGAGAGGGGGGGTTAGGAGCAGAAAGGATGTAGGAGGGGAAGAAATAAAATATTAACGAGCAGGGCGGAGCTTAGTGTTATGCTAATTGACAAGCCTAACAGAGGATCACTCCAGGACTTGACCAGGACTTGTTGGCAGGGAGCCAAGTAAGCTTTATCAGGGGAAATTAGAGGAACGGAGGGGAGTAGGAGCAGAGTCGTGACTCTAACAGTTATTTAATGTACTATTCACGCGCCTATTGGGACCTGTCACCAGTTAAATTCTGCCTTCTGGTGACAGGTTCCCTTTAAAGGAAATCTACCCTCAAAAATCCATCATGATAAACCAGGGGATTTAACTCCTAAATCCAGGCACCGTGGCTGTTGTAATCTTTTTATATTTGTTACTCATGGTCTCCTTCCTTCAAAATCAACTTTTAAAATTATGCTAATTAGCCATAAAGCTAGGAATGTCATTTTTATCTGGTAACAGGTTCCCATGGTCTGTGCTGTGCTGATTTAAAAAATGCCTTTGTCTGTATTCTGACTCATTTTAGTACTTTATTTAGGTTTAATTCACATTACCTGGCTTCCTGCCAGCAGCATGTAGTGAGTTCCTGGGGAGAGGACAGCTGCAGCCTATGTCTCCTCATACATTTTTTTCTCTCCTCCACACCATCCCCCTCCCTGCACGAGTGTGGAGTAGAGGAGACTGTCGCAGGCACATACAGGCTCCAGCTGCCCCTTCCCAGGGACTCACAACACGCTGCTGTCAGGGAGCCAGGTTATGTGAAATAAACCTAAACTATGATTCAGAATGATCACAAAGGCATTTTTGAAATCGGCCCAGCATAGATTATTGGAACCTGTCACCAGCCGAAAATGACATTCCTGTTGATAAGGTTCACTTTAAGGTCTCCTGGTGGTGTTACCAGAGCCTCTCCATGCTGGACCTTCACTGGCTCCCTCAGCACTTTCCCCCTCCATCTGCCTGATGGTATCTCACTGCAGCCCAGGCAGTGTCAGCACACAGTGAGAGGGGAAAGTGCTTCTGCACAGTGTAACAGCTTGTAAAACTACAACATGTATGGGCTCTGGTAACACCCCAGTAGCCCCCCTGGTTCATTAGCATAATTTTAAAGGTGATATTATTAAGAAGGAGGCCATGGATAACACATATAGGAAGATTACTATAGTGCCTTTATCTAGTAGGTGTCCCTGGTTTATAATGCTTGATTTTGGATCCTCATCCATCATATACTGATGCTCAGATTGCAAATACTGAAAGTCCACCACAAAGCTGGCATTTGTCACCTATTCTCATCTAGTACAAATAGGAGGCCATATTTAGGGTTCGCTTATTTTGCTCTCAACATTTTTGGGCAGCGTCCATAGACACTCAGTAAGAGAACCTTCTCTGTCTTGACGAGGGTCACAACTGCTGCGGGAACTGGACACAACAGGAAACGATGTCATCCGTTTTGTCATAAAGTTTCCTCTTGTGCTTTTGTACTTTGCCAAACTGAATAATGTAGGGGAGGGCCGGCAGCATGTAATAGAGGTTGTGTATACAGGTCCCTTGGCCGCAGTATCTATATAAACGTTCATAACCATGTCCTAAGTTTTTTATTTCTCGGAATTGTCGGGATATTTGTATGTGCTCTATTTTGCACTAGACTAAAGTGTGGAAAGTAAATGCAGGATGAAAAATTCGATTGCATCTCTGAAAGCCAGAAGTGATATTACGTATTAACATCGGCTCATTAATGGCTTCTGAGTTTCCAGTAAAAAATGCACCTCCTATTCCCAGACAAACCACCACCAATTTGTCAAT
This sequence comes from Engystomops pustulosus, assembly GCF_040894005.1. Lineage (NCBI taxonomy): Eukaryota > Metazoa > Chordata > Amphibia > Anura > Leptodactylidae > Engystomops > Engystomops pustulosus. Next base: position 18,470,873 of record NC_092421.1, on the reverse strand, counting down.
GCATGTCAGCTTTCCTTACTCCAAATCAATATGTGTGAGCTCATTTCCTCTGAGCATCAAGACTCATGCTCGATTCCTTGGATTGCCAGGACAACATGGATTGGGGAGGGTCTTATGTCTACGCACGGTGTGTAATTAGATACATAATGCACACTGGTCACCAAAACTAGAGATGCACCATGTGGTATGTGGACACCGGACCATCACCTCTTCTTGGGAATGATAGGACTTCATATACAGTTGCCAGTAGTAAACTTGTGCACATTCAGATAAAAGATAGTTGTGAGCAGGGGCGTAACTACAGTGGTAGCAGCCAGAGCGGCTGCTATGGGGTCTGCAGTGTCAGGGGGCCCCGTCATCCGAGCTGACACACTGAAGAATGGAGGATGTGCACCATTATATACATTTTATGCTACACATTGTACATCATTATGTGTATACCAACATATATTTGATGTGTATATGCTCTATATGTCAGAGGGGGTCATATTTGGAAGCCTGCTATGGGGCCCATCCTCTTCTAATTATGCCCCTGGTTGTGAGGTCAAACCCTGTGAATTGAAGAAATGTGAATACAGGTTTCAATTGTTTATTAGACTTGTGGTCCAGATTCTGTGCAGGAGAATTTAAGGAAAGGTTCTGTAGACATGGGTCCACAAGGCTGGGCTTTGATTCCAATGTTGTCCACTTTCAGCAAACTTTAGCAAATCATTTATATTATTTATGTAATGCAAAGTTATACAAGTTATCCAAAAATACTTTCTGTATCAATTCCTCAGCAGGACGCTTCATTGTTTACTTTCTGGGGATAAAAACGGGGCCCTTGTCATGTGATGTCACACAGGTGCACAGTTCGCTTTATCCCTCGTCATGTGATGTCACACAGGTGCACAGCTCGCTTTATCCCTTGTCATGTGATGTCACACGGGTGCACGGCTCGCTTTATCCCTCATCATGGGATGTCACACAGGTGCACGGCTCGCTTTATCCCTCGTCATGTGATGTCACACAGGTGCACGGCTCGCTTTATCCCTCATCATGTGATGTCACACAGGTGCGCGGCTCGCTTTATCCCTCGTCATGTGATGTCACACAGGTGCGCGGCTCGATATATCACACGGCTCTAAATACTCTCTGTGATATAGCGAGCCGAGCGCCTGTGTGACATCACATGACCAGGGACTGTTTTTATGCAGTGGAAGTAAACAATGAAGCTTCCTATAGAATAACAGCAGACATAAGTAAGACGAGATCTTGAATACTGCAAGGAATTTAGATCTGGTTTGTTCTTAAAGGAAACCTACCACTTGTAGTGGCAGGTTTCCGATGAAAATACCGGGCACCAGCTCAGGGTGAGCTGGTGCCGGAGCTTATTTTAGTTAGTGTTTTAAACCGCGGTATCGCGGTTTAAAACACTTTTTAAACGTTATAGCCGGCGCAGGCAGGTACGCGCTCGGCGCTTACCGTGCACGCGGCTACATAGGAAGTGAATGAGAGCCGCGTGCACGGTAAGCGCCGAGCGCGTACCTGCCTGCGCCGGCTATAACGTTTAAAAAGTGTTTTAAACCGCGATACCGCGGTTTAAAACACTAACTAAAATAAGCTCCGGCACCAGCTCACCCTGAGCTGGTGCCCGGTATTTTCATCGGAAACCTGCCACTACAAGTGGTAGGTTTCCTTTAAGTTTAAGTTTAGTCTTCTGACTATTCACAGATCCGGATCTCATGAGTTAATTCCGGCTTGAAGTAGTCTGTTCAATTTTATATCAATAACCATACTAACCTAAAGATGTTTAGACACCAGCATAAATAAGACATTTATATACTGTATACACTCACCGGCCACTTTATTAGGTACACCATGCTAGTAACGGGTTGGACCCCCTTTTGCCTTCAGAACTGCCTCAATTCTTCGTTGCATAGATACAACAAGGTGCTGGAAGCTCCTCAGAGATTTTGGTCCATATTGACATGATGGCATCACACAGTTGCCCGAGATTTGTCGGCTGCACATCCATGATGCGAATCTCCCGTTCCACCACATCCCAAAGATGCTCTATTGGATTGAGATCTGGTGACTGTGGAGGCCATTTGAGTACAGTGACCTCATTGTCATGTTCAAGAAACCAGTCTGAGATGATTCCAGCTTTATGACATGGCGCATTATCCTGCTGAAAGTAGCCATCAGATGTTGGGTACATTGTGGTCATAAAGGGATGGACATGGTCAGCAACAATACTCAGGTAGGCTGTGGCGTTGCAACGATGCTCAATTGGTACCAAGGGGCCCAAAGAGTGCCAAGAAAATATTCCCCACACCATGACACCACCACCACCACCAGCCTGAACCGTTGATACAAGGCAGGATGGATCCATGCTTTCATGTTGTTGACGCCAAATTCTGACCCTACCATCCGAATGTCGCAGCAGAAATCGAGACTCATCAGACCAGGCAACGTTTTTCCAATCTTGTACTGTCCAATTTCGATGAGCTTGTACAAATTGTAGCCTCAGTTTCCTGTTCTCAGCTGAAAGGAGTGGCACCGGGTGTGGTCTTCTGCTGCTGTAGCCCATCTGCCTCAAAGTTCGACATACTGTGCGTTCAGAGATGCTCTTCTGCCTACCTTGGTTGTAACGGGTGGCGATTTGAGTCACTGTTGCCTTTCTATCAGCTCGAACCAGTCTGCCCATCCTCCTCTGACCTCTAGCATCAACAAGGCATTTCCGCCCACAGAACTGCTGCTCACTGGATGTTTTTTCTTTTTCGGACCATTCTCTGTAAACCCTAGAGATGGTTGTGCGTGAAAATCCCAGTAGATCAGCAGTTTCTGAAATACTCAGACCAGCCCTTCTGGCACCAACAACCTTGCCACGTTCAAAGGCACTCAAATCACCTTTCTTCCCCATACTGATGCTCGGTTTGAACTGCAGGAGATTGTCTTGACCATGTCTACATGCCTAAATGCACTGAGTTGCCGCCATGTGATTGGCTGATTAGAAATTAAGTGTTAACGAGCAGTTGGACAGGTGTACCTAATAAAGTGGCCGGTGAGTGTATATTGTTTATATACTATATATATTGAAGATGTTAAATTGCAGAAGACATGTACAATGCATATTAATAACATCTGTGTGTTAGATACTATGGAAAAAACTAATAATAATAAAAAAAAATATATAAAATTAAAAAAAAAAAAAAAGATTAAATGGCCCCAAACTTTCTTTGCCAGTACAAATCTGGACAAATCCGCTGCATGGTCTCTCTGTACTCCCATGCGCTATTTTTTAATAGCTTGTGCAGTGTTCTCTCTCTGTGTTGGTGGGTAGAGACTTAGCTGCTGTGACTCACTTGTCCATCTCCCCTCTGCATGGAGCTTCAATGTAGGCCAACACATTAATACATCTTTGCCCATCGCGCTAGCAAGATGAAATTCAGCATAAGTTTTAGTGTAGAAAAGCTAAGTGAGAAGGACAAAGAGTGGATGGTAAGAGCCAAAGTACGTGGAGAAGGAAGCACTTTGCTCCAGTATACGCAGAGTTACTGCTACTCAGTTACTACTGATTTATAAGAAGTTTGTTGAAGAGTTAGTGACTATGTCAGTATAAATGTGTATATACAGACAGGTTACGTACAAGATAGGTTATTAAGATTTGTTCTTAAGTTGAATTTGTATGTAAGTAGGAACAGCTATACTTTAGAATTGTAGCTCCGGACAAAAAAGTTTTTGTCCCGGTGACACCTGGATTTTCAAAGTGTTTTGCTGTAATTGGACCAAGGATTATCAATAAAGCTTCATTACAGACACCTTACAGCTGATCATTGCAGTCTGGGAGTATAGTAAAGCATCCAGAGAACTTCACCAGAGGTCACAGTGGGCAGAGGGGTCCATCTGTAACTACCGGTAGGCGTCGTCTGTAAGTCAGGTGTCCTTAGGTAAGGGACCGCCTCTATAGCTATTTCCAAAATATGTACTAACTAGCATATTGTTACCAATTATAAGAGGTTTCCAAACCAATTATTCTTTTAGCATGTGCGGATGCATTACTGTGGTTATTATATAATAAAAGGGGTATTTCAGATGTTACTCTTCTAGTTTGCCCATCATTTATGAATCACAGCTTCTGATCATTCGTGTGTAGTGTACAATACTTTTTAACCACACACTAGAACTTTTAAAAATGTGCTTAATTTATGTTGCATACGAGGGGTTAATGAGCCATTTCTGGCCCGCGATGAACTAATGGATTGCATAGTTTCCTTTATCGCAACCGCGGAATCATTCGTTATCAATGGAGAGACTAATGTGTAGACAGGTTGTATCTTCATTGCATTATTTCTCGAAATATTCTCATTCTCAAATCCAATTCTGAGCTGTTATCGGGAAGTTTAGATTGACATGTCCATGAACAGAACGGAGAGGACACTGGTGAGATCATGTCTAATTGACTTCATTTAGAATCAATAACCTCTTGGCGGACATCAGTCTGCCTTCATTCAGTTCTACCTGCGTCCATTACCCGCGGTGCTCCCTAGAGGCGCCCACAAAGTGAAGTCATCTTCTACTGATGTCATGCCTCGTCCTAGGGAAGGAGCTGAGAATTAGTGGAGAGGCAGAAGACTCGGGGCATCCAGTTTCATTGATAGAACGATGTTAGTTCTTGGGTTCCAAACAGTTAATATGTTTACACAATAAATATATACAGGCAGTCCCCGGGTTACATACAAGATAGGGTCTGTAGGTTTGTTCTTAAGTTGAGTTTGTATGTAAGTCAGAACTGTATATTTTATCATTGTAATCCCAGACAGAACTTTTTTGGTCTCTGTGACAATTGGATTTTAAAAATGTTGGATTGTCATAAGAACTAGGATTAACAATAAAGCTTCATTACAGACACCTGTGATAACTGTTACAGCTGATTATTGTAGCCTAGGACTAAAGTACAATAAATTACCAATATTCAGAGGTCCGTTTGTAACTAGGGGTCGTATGTAAGTCGAGTGTTCTTAAGTAGGAGACCGCCTGTATATATATATATCTACTACAGAGATAAAACACTCAAGTAGCATCTTATTCCAACTTATTGGGGCACATTTACTAAGGGTCCATCGGATGCATTTCCGTCGGGTTTCAGGATTTTTTTCAGATTTGCCCTGAATTGCCCCGGGTTTTTGGCGCACGCGATCGGATTGTGGCACATCGCCACAGCTTGCATGCGACACAAATCGGGGGGCGTGGATGCCAGACAACCCGACTGATTTGGAAAAACCACGGAATTTAAAAACCAAATTGTGTCGCAAGATCAGCACTCACATGCACCAGGAAGAAGGTGAACTCCGGCGGACCTCAGTGGGGGAAGGGACACATGCAGGAAATTGGACGAACGATCTTAGTGAATCGCGGCAGCTCCGAATTCTCGTCGGACATTCCGGATCGGCGGCGTCAACGGGACGGGTAAGTAAATGTGCCCCATTATTTTATTATGTCACCCACTATGTAATTTCTAGTCTGTCATAATGGAAGGAAAAAATATAAACATGAAAAATGACATTTTAATCCTTTAATGTAAGCTCACAACTTTTCTAAGCACGGTACTATGCAAGTATTTTGTAGGAAAACACCTTTCAGCACTTCTGGACCAGAAATTAAGCAGCATCAAGAGATTACACATTCTGCTCTTTGTATCCCAGCAATGTCATAGCAATCATAATAAAGTTTGTCAAATTATTTACAGTATTTTTTGGACTACAAGGCGCACTGGATTATAAGGTGGACCATAAATAAATGGCTGCTAAAACGTCTAAATTCATATATAAGATGCACCTGATTATAAGGATGAATGACCAGCAGGTGGCAGACCTGTGCACAGTACAAGGCAGCTGTTGTCTGTAAGTACGGTTCATATATAAGGCGCACTGGACTATAAGGCGCACCTTTGATTTCTGAGAAAATCAAAGGATTTTTTGTGTGCTTCATAGTCCAAAAAATACGGTAGTAGTATCCATTTCTCTGGGAAAGTACCCCAGACTAAAGGAACTATGGGATCCTGAGCATTAAAATTCTTAGATGCAGTGGTCCGCACATATTTGATTGTGGGGAGTCAGTGTTGTTAAATGGTATTTGACAGGCCTAGTGGAAACTGATATCTACCTTCAACATCTGCAAAGAGTTTGTATGTTCTCTCCGTGTTTGCGTGGGTTTCCTCCGGGTCCTCTGGTTTCCTCCCACACTCCAAAACATACTGTTAGGTTGGTTAGATTGTGAGCCCCATGGGGACAGGGACCGATTTGGCAAACCCTGTGCAGCGCTGCGTAATCTGTGTGCGCTATATAAAGAATTATTATTATTATTAGTTTGTACAACTAGGACATGGTTATTTGTATTAAATTAATATTCTAGACCATGGATGGGCATTTAATTTTCTCATGGGGCCACATGAGAAATTGGAATGATTTTGAAGTGCCAGAATAATATACCTAACCCAGTTCTACCTCATACCTATATACTGTATTCGGTATACAACCGATCCCTAGATAATAGCAAGAAATAAAACATTACAATGCGAATTGAAAAATGGACCAAATTGTATCATTAATTAATGATGAGGAGGAGAGCTCAAATTTTTCAATTATCTCAGGTGGGCTGGACAGTTAGAAGGCCGGAAGTGGCCCAGGGGCCGCACAATGCCCAGGTCTGTTCTGGAGCTCACTTTTGAGCTCTTATCCTTAGAGTAGGTCATCAATACCAGAAAAATTAGGGACTTATTATTGTCACTTTCACCGTCAACTCATTGCATGAAGCCCTTGATCTGCTTCACAGCCCTGAGATGTCACGTCCATCAATCACATGACCTGAGATGAGCACATTTTGCCAGAATTCTATTTGATCAATTCACCAATTTTTTTCTAAATATTTGGTCAAATGTGAATCCAATTTGTCAGACTGGGAATTTATGGAACCCATGACAAACCTCCTGGACTGGAAGGCTTTCAAAAAGGAGCCGCTCCAAAGAGTTGGATAAGGCTTCCACAACCCCTTATTCTTGCCACGGAGCCCTAAGCTTGTCCCATTTCTTTTAACAAGTCCTGCTCAGGGATACTGGTGAGATAAATGGGTGATTCCATAGCTTTATAGGGAAACCGGGAGGCCGTGGAAGCTCTGCCCTCCTTGAACCCTTTCCGACATGGTCCTAGCTGCTCCTTGGAGCAACCAGACATTCAGGAAGGGTGGCACCTAGCGGACGTTCCCTGGGAACCGCAGCTCTGATTCATACCAGAGACTCACTTACCAAGCCCCAGTCATGGCTCTAGGATGGTGGCTACTTTTTGAGTCTCACGTTTTTGGCAGAAACTCTGCCGAGATCAGGATGAAGCACCAGGCCATGACAGAAGGGGCTCCAGGAGGTCGATCATGGCTTCTATGCTCCTCCTGGTCTCAGAACTTGTTATCTAAGAATAAAGAAAATGTTACAATACTAATAATTTAGTAATTTAATAAGAGTGACATTCTGGGGATAAAGTATTAGAAGTGTTTAATTCTGTGCAAGTGAACTGGTTAATACACAACATATTATCTCATCCCGAATTGTCTTTACACCGCTCATCTACATCACAGCCCAGACACTGTTAGCGTTCTGTTCATTAATCTATAGTTCACCAGGCAAGTGACACGGATGAATAGCGTCGCGCGGCCTGCTGTGTTTGTTGTCAGCGACTGCTGCGAAGAGAGCGAAGGCTTTGTGCTGGTTTTAATGTGTCCAAATGAGCAGTTGTCTGGCTTTTCAGATTCAACCAAGGGAACAATTTTAGGGATATCAGTAATAAAAAAAAAAAAAAACCTTCTTGAGCCATAGTTAAACACAACCCAAAAATAAAGAGGAGGCCGAGATGTAATCGCATTGTATACTTTAGGTTTACAGAGATTATGATCACTTTTAGGCACAATTTAAAGGGTTTTTGTTTAGTATAAAACATTGATGGTGTTTTATAGTTTCATAGATTCATCATTTAATATTGGATACGATGGCGTCCATTGATGTTAACCTCGTAAATGAGGGAATGTATTTGCCCTCAGCCCTCAGTCTTGCTTAGGATAAATGAATGGAAACCAATGATAGGAGTCAGATGACATGGTACATTCAATGACTCAGAGTATCCTATGTCTATCGATCTGATGTGTAAGAAATAAAATCAGACACCTGATACCGGCACTTCCTAGTAGGAGACGGCCAAGGGCACCGATAGGAAGGCCATAAACATTGCCTTACAATAGGTGTCCTCACTGTCTTTGTGTTTAAATTCTATTGTCAATGCACGGGGGCTATTAGGTAAATAGTAACAAGTGACATTACTCGAGACGAACTTTTCCCGATGCTCGAGTGCTCGTTTCAAATAACGAACCCCATTGAAGTCAATGGGAGACCCGAGCATTTTTCAAGGGGACTAAGGCTCTGCAATAAAATGTGTGATTTTATTGAGAAATAAGGAAGTCAGTCCTGTTTCTTCGTTGTTTTTATTCAATGGAATATTCGTGGAACTTCAAAAAGGAGAATGACCTGTGTTAAACATCTGCTATGTGTTCTTCACACATATTGGGGCAGATTTACTTACCCGGCCCATTCACGATCCAGCGGTGCGTTCTGTGCGGTGGATTCGGGTCTTCCAGCGATTCACTAAGGTAGTTCCTCCGCCGTCCACCAGATGTCGCTGCTGCACTGAAGTTCCCCGAGGTTCGCCGGAATGCACGAGCCTATACCTGGTGAAGGTAAGCGCGAGTCCCACAACACTTTTTTTAAAATGCGGCGCAATTTCCATCACGTGCATGCCAGCGCCGATGCGCCACAATCCGATCACGTGCGCCAAAATACCGGGGCAATACAGGGAAAATCGGTGCACATCAGAAGTATTCGGGTAACACGTCGGGAAAACGTGAATCGGGCCCTTAATAAATGACCCCCATTGTTCTTCACATACTATTGTGAAGAACACCTTTCTGTACTCATGTCTTCTGATCAGTTAGCAGATGTACGGAAACATCTGCAATGTGTTCTTCAAAAACTCTCATTTGTATTCATATCAGATTTCACATGAATTTCGTCACAGATTCTGTACTGAAATCCTCTTTGAATCCGCTGGCTATCCGCATATATGTCAATTAAATACTATTTTTTTATTCTGAAATATGAAATGCAAACAAACAATAACAAGTGCTGTTCATCAGAAAGTGTCCATAAGCAACTCTGTCCTTTATCTACTCAGTAAGTGATAGACCTGTCACTAATACGAGGCACCACCTTCTGTATACTAGAGGAGACATTACACAGTAGCCCAGCTGCCATTATCAGCTGATGCGGGGGTTTCCATTAGGGTATTTAAGAAGGGGGTTGTCCAAAAATGTACCTAAAGATAATACTGTGACTCAGAGAATTTGAGCACCTTGGGGGTTTTAACCTTTTTAACCTCTTACATTTGTTGGTACCTTGACCTTCATGGCAAACACAACTCATGTTTTACTGGAACAGTAAATCAGACATGGATTGGGCATCGCACAGAATCATGGGGCAACACTTGTAACTACTAATAGCCCTTAGCACATAATTCTTGTCCGCAAACCTATAGAAATGCAGTCACTAAAAAATGTAGAGTTGCAATAGTAAACATAGTCATAACGTATATCATCTTATCCATCACATTTAAATTAGTGCAGGCTTAAAGGGATTCAGTCACCAGATTTTACCAAATATTAGCCCACTCAGATATGAAAAGTCCTTTCTTTTATGCGAGATTTCACATATTTACTTAGAAAAAAAATCTCAAAAGTCGTGAGAAAATGAGCAGAGATAAGTCATATTTTGTCCGAGATGAGTCATGTTTGGAGGCTAAAAGTAAAAAAAAAGACAAAAGGGGACAACAAGAGGATGACACCTAAAATGGTAACGGTTATAGATGGTACCAAGGAGATATGTTTAGGGGGAACATATGGTACCCCCAAAAGACATGCTCAACTTGTATAGCTCAATGCAAGCATGTAGAGAAACATTTAGATGGAGATGGTAGTTGCCCTTCAGCTAGCCAGCGCAGTCATTCGAGGGAAAATGAAGACCCGATGTGTAGCGTGGTTGAAAACCGTTAAAAAAATATGTGGCACGATGCTACTAATAGATTAGTCCACAAATAAAAGTAGTGGGTATACGCGTTTCGGGCATAAAGCCCTTTTTCAAGTACAATTGGAATGAAAATCTGAATGTTTCAACAATTAAATACACAAAAACAATATATAAAGCAAAAATGAACCCAATACTGTAGGTAAAAATTAATTATGCACAAATTTGATGATGCATAAATTCATCATGAGAAAAATTCCACAGAAGAAAATTAATCGGAAAAAAATTTATTTGAAAAAAACCATTTGAAAAATCAATTCTAATAAGTGATAGAAGTATAATTGATAAAATTCTGGAGTTTTTGATAAAAAACCATAAAAACATTTGCTGCAAAGGCTGCAGGGGGAGTATCACTTCAAAGCTGCACATCCGTGGGTCTTTTGTAGCTAGAAACACCTAATGTTGTGCCATGTTAAAGATCAGACTTGTAGTTGTGTGAACTGCAGGCATTTAAATATATAGATGGAAAAATATAATTTCTGCCACAATTGAACTGTCTGTATCTCTAGTTCTCTAGCTCACGGAATTACAAGCCTGATGTGTTCTGAAAGGTGAGATTCTTATCTTGAACATCTTGATACATTTAAAAAAACAACATGTGACTTGTCTGTGTTACTCACTCCTCAGAGCTTGGCCCCCACCTTTGTGCTCCTGTCTAGCTCCTCCTCCTGCTCCTTCTCTTAGGTCACAGTCCCGTGAGGTGACATCAGTGGGGGAGGGACGAGCTGTACAGGAGCACAAAGATGGAGGCAGCCTGCAGCTCAGACAAGGCACGTGTTATTTTTTGAAATGCATCCAAACCACAACTCAACCCCTGTGACTACCCCAGAATTTTGTCAGGATGCAAAGCAAGTTATAACACACAATTATATTGTAATGCAAATACTTAGAAAAGGCAGAGGCAGATTTGCACTGCAGGAGTGATGGGCTTTTACAATCTGGCTTTAGTTAAAATGAGGTCCCAGGTGACAGGTTCCCTTTAAAGGAAATCTACCACCAGGCTATGATGTTTTTTAGCTGAAGGCACTTACTGCTGGGCTCTGGGCTGCTTATTCCGGATCATATCTTGGTTAGGCACAAAAACCTTTGCTTTTGGCAAAAATCAACTTTCAACGATATTGAAATCACGCTCCGCCGGATTATAATTCTGCACGCCTCATCTTTGGCTGGCCTCCTCGCCCTGCCTCTGGGAGCCTGTGATGTCACCCAGCCCTCTGCACTTCTTGCGCATGCGCATTATACTACACTTGTTGCAGATTCTCACTCAGTCGCCGTACGGAGCAGCCGGCTGCACAATTGTAGTATAGTGCGCATGCACGAGAAGTGCCGAAAGCTGTGTGACATCACAGGCTCCCAGAGGCAGGGTAAGGAGGCCAGCCAAAGATGAGGCGTGCAGAATTATAATCCGGCGGAGCGCCGAAAGTGAGCTGTGACATGGCAGGAGCGCAGGAGCTTCATTTCAATATTGTCGAAAGTTGATTTTTGCCAAAAGCAAAGGTTTTTGTGCCTAACCAAGATATGTCCTGGAATCCGCAGCACAGAGCCCAGCAGTAAGTATATGGTAGGATGCCTTAAAAATTAACCCCCCCCTCCATTTCCCAAAAATCTTAAAAATCAGAAACGTGTTAGGTATCCCCTCGTCCCAAAAGTTGGGGGTCGTCTTATATGGCGCCAAATATGGTATAAATTCTAATCCATTTAATAATCTGCACGGTAGAAGCTTCTTCCCTAGTAAACTGTCTGCAGACTTCATTAAAACTTTACTACTGAGAGCAACTAATTAAAACCTCAATTATGGCAGCAGCAATCAGAGCGGTGTGGCAGCAATGACATGTCCTTGGAGGACGATGACACTAATTATACAGCCATCCATAAGGAAGGGACCTAGTTCGGATCAATTTTGACTTTTTGTGAGAATAAAGTGCCAGCAACTGTTTCCATCAAAAGCTGCGGATGCTTTAAAGTCCTAAATGAGGGGAAATTTAAAGGGATGGAGGTTTCCTTTAAAGTGTATCTTAAGATTCATTCCCTTAATTCTGTAATATATTTAATTTGAGTTTGATCTCTAATGAAGTTAATGATCCTTCCATAAGATGGAATTCTGTTCTATATATTCTCTTATGTAAAGAGCTTTATCAGACGCTGGGATGTTATATAAGGTTATGGAGCTCTGAACTCTTAAAGGTGGCTTTTGGGGTGTGTGACCCGTTTTTGGTGTCTTTTATTGCTTAAGGGGGTCGTCAGCTTTCAGGAAATAATTGATACTGTTGGTGGATCTAAAAGTTATTTAATTTTCAATATAGTTTTTCTATCAATTTCTCATGGTTTTCTAGATCTCTGCTTGCTGTCATTCTATAATAGGCTTAATTGATTACTTCCTGTGGACAGACAGCGGTCCCTGGTCATGTGATGTCACACAGGTGCACGGCTCGTTATATTCCTGGTCATGTGATGTCACACAGGTGCATGGCTCATTATATCCCTGGTCATGTGATGTCACACAGGTGCCAGGCTCATTATATACCTAGTCAGGTGATGTCACACAGGTGCACGGCTCATTATATACCTAGTCAGGTGATGTCACACAGGTGCCAGGCTCATTATATACCTAGTCAGGTGATGTCACACAGGTGCACGGCTTGTTATATACCTGGTCATGTGATGTCACACAGGTGCACTGCTCGTTACATACCTGGTCATGTGATGTCACACAGGTGCATGGTTTGTTATATACCTGGTCATGTGATGTCACACAGGTGCTTGGCTCGTAATATACCCGGTCATGTGATGTCACACAGGTGCACGGCTCATTATATACCTAGTCATGTGATGTCACACAGGAGCACGGCTCGTTATATACCTGGTCATGTGTTGTCACACAAGTGTACAGCTCGTTATATACCTAGTCATGTGATGTCACACAGGTGCACGGTTTGTTATATATCCCCGGTCATTTGATGTCACACAGGTGCACAGCTCATTATATACCTGGTCATGTGATGTCACACAGGTGCACGGCTCGTCATATACCTAGTCATGTGATGTCACACAGGTGCACGGCTCGTTATATACCTGGTCATGTGATGTCACACAGGTGCACGGCTCGTTATATACCTGGTCATGTGATGTCACACAGGTGCACGGCTCGTTATATACCTGGTCATGTGATGTCACAGAGGTGCATGATACTTAAGATTAATTAAAACTGTGTGTTATCATGAGCCAATAAGCTTCCAAAAAAAATGACATCTAACAGACCATGAGGAATTGATACACAGACTAAATTGTCTATGTATAACTTTTTATTACACAAACGATATCACCTATTTACTGAAAATGGAAACACCCTTTAATTTTGACTGTACATGTGCTATTGTTATTGTCTAACACTTATATATAATACTTTATCTGCGGGGCTGTGACATGCGCGCTGTGTGACGTTCGATACTTAAGCAATCTGTGCCAGTATGTTTGCAGTGGTAGCATTTTAGGGGATTTTGCATAGGTGACTGTATTATATGTCACATGGTATGGTTACTTGCCAATATTTTCTGCACAAATGGTAATATAATTGAATTAGGAATATTATAAAAAGTATGATTTGCACTCCATTATTCTTCTAGATCCCAGCATGGTTATGTATTAACCAGTGCTCTTCAATATCTGGTCACTAGAGGGCAGTGGTGTGCCATGGAAGGAATCCTATTCAGTGCTTAACCCTGAAGATTCATGCATCTCCTGCCTAAATGTGAACATGAAAGGTTCTGCCTATGTGACCTTCCTGTTATGTTAGTCTTTTTTTTTTTTACCTTTTATAATGTATGGTCACATTAGAATTTTTTTTTAAAGAGATTATTGTAGGGTATCACATATTTATACATATTTAAGGGCATCGCCTTTTATCATAGGATTAGAAATGCAAATAAACCAAAATTATCCGCTTTAAAGTGTAAAATAAAATAAAGTTACAAAACATTTTTCACGCACTAAAGTCAGATCGATCTATCAGCAGAAATCTGTTCCCTGACCCTGTCAGCAGGCAGGACCATGAGTTTGGTTTGACTTTTTTTGAGCTTTGTTTTACCCCTTTTAAGTCAAGTTTCCATTATAGTCATTTATTGCATTTTAATTAAAGGGAATGCGCTGCCTAAAGATAGATCAGATAAATAGGAAGACAAAACTTGTGAAGACTGACAACGTTTCTTTGTCAGTCTTTAACTATTCTATCTTTTAAGAGAGTCATTGGGGCTCATTTACTAAGGGTCCGAACGCCGCACTTTCGTCGGGTTTTGCGATTATTTCTGTTTTGCGCCGAATTGCCCTGGGTTTTTGGTGCACGCGATCGGATTGTGGTGCATCAGCGCCGGCTTTCATGTGACAGAAATCGGGGAGTGTGGCCGACGGATTCGGACAAACCGCGGAATTTAAAAACGGATTTGTGTCGCAAGATCAAGCACTCACATGCACCAGGAAGAAGCAGGTGACTCCGGCGGACCTCGGCGCAGAAGCGACGGATGCAGGAACTTGGGCGCACGATCTTAGTGAATAGCGGCAGACCCGAATCCTCGTTGGACAACGCACCGCGCGATCTCGACAAGACCGGGTAGGTAAATCTGCTCCATTGTCGAAAGTCTTCGTCAGTAGTTTTTTTATTTTGTGAAAAATGACCACGGGGCTTTGTAACAAAAATTTGGATGACCGCGATCTATAAAAAGTGATGGATAATAATAGTTTTTTTTTCTCACTTTGTCCGCTATGTCTTTCGCTCCCTTTTCTTGGCCTCTATCTACATTCCACTATTCAGCACACTCTCATATTCTTCTCCTGTACGCTTCTTCTTTCTCTTACACTCAGTCAACCAGATTAGTTTCTCCAGGGCCACTGACTAATAGGAGGTTTTATTAATTATTAAAACACACAAAAAAGTTCACAATTGGTGCACAAAATCCTATCCTTTTTTTTTTTTTTGCTCAATTTGAAATTCTAACCTTTAGATTGAGGAGGGTGCAACCAGGAACCAGAGACGTAACCTGAAGCTGATGCACCCCAAAGAAAAAGTTTCCAGTCCCCAAACTAAAATGTTTTGTTGGTAGGATCAGGGGATTTTTTGTAGACCCCCCCAAAGACACCTGGACCCGTGTGTGATCACAACCTCTAAACCTCCTGAAGTTATGACCCTTCAGATAATGACTTTTCTTAGTCTTAAAGAACATCTGCCACCAGGATGAAGGATTGTAAACCAAGCACACTAACATAGTGGTGTGGGCCCCCTCTGGTAGAATCTGGGAATTTTTTAGCTTCCTTTGCCTTTGTTTTTAAGAACAAAAGGCTTTAAAGATTATGCAAAAGAGCCCGAGGGGCTCCAGGCTGAATTAACATCTATGCAGCCCCTCAGACTCATTAGCATAATTGTAAAAGCCTTTCTTTTCATAAAAACCAGGACATAAGTAGCTAAAAGAAGAGCAAATCCTGCCACACCAGTATGTCAGTGTGCTTGGTTTACAATCCTTCATCCTAGTGGTAATGCCCTTTTCTAATATCTATGACCAAATTTCAGTTGTCTGACACCTAAAGGGGCTCATTTACTAAGGGTCTGAACGCCGCACTTTCGTCGGATTTCCCGAATATTTCAGTTTTGCGAGTAATTGCCCCGGGATCTTGGTGCACGTGATCGGATTTTGGCGCATCGGTGCCGGCTTGCACACAACAGAAATGGGGGGGCGGATGGCCGTCGGACAACCCGACAGATTCGGACAAACTGCGGAATTTTAAAAAGGTTTTGTGTTGCAAGATCAAGCACTCACATGCACCGGGAAGAAGCAGGTGAACTCCGACGGACCTGGGAGGGAACTCGGATGCATGATCTTAGTGAATCGCGAGCTGACCTGAATCCACATCGGACAACGCAGCGCGGGATCGCGACGGGTAAGTAAATCTGCCCCAAAGTGTCAAATTGGACTTATCTAAGTAGCTCATAAAGTTTATATTGTCCTTTCTTGAAATAACATTCATTTATGATCTGTATTGTCTGGTATAATTCCAGCTGCCTCACCTGCCCACGCATCATGTTATATCAGGAAATCAAATTTTTGTTTTTCTCATAAAATATTGAACTAAATCCTCTTACTTGAAAGCGAAACTATCCCTTAATGTTTTGGCTTTCAATAGTCGTATAAACTCACAATGTGAAGATAATTTATCCCGGGAGCTTCGGCTGGAGAGCGACTTAATGCCGAACATTCTTTCCGGTGACATTGAGTAAATAGTCCGTATTTCCTTCTAGAGCTGGAATGCAGAATGGAGAATAACCACCACATGATGTGTGTAAAATACAAAGCAACGGCTTAAGTTTTCGCCACTTTTTAGGTCGATTACTTAATCCTTTCAAGCATCGGATGACGGAGCTTGATGAAAATATTTGAAAAGAGTTTCAGAATCCAAAGCGATCCGGTTACATAAGTCATTGGGTCACCGCGCTTTACATCACACGTCGGCTGGAATTTACATTGCACTAACATTGCGGATTCTGGAGCAGTCACTGAGAAATGGTTTCAGAGTGTTGCTTATATGAACAGCTATCCAGATGAATTCTTACAAACTAATCTCAAAAAGAATTACTGCAGCTCTATCATTACTTACCTTTACATACAACCACCATCCCTAAGACCCAACACCATCTACATGCACCGATATTAAAATAACGTCCAGCTCCTATCTGATCTTGCTTTGCTTGGAGTTTTTATCCTGTAGTATTTTCTGTACATAGAATCCTTTCTGCCTGGCAGCATGTTATAGAGCAGGAGGAGCTGCGCAGATTGTTCATAGTTTCCTTTCTGTAGACAGCATTCTATAGAGCAGGAGGAGCTGAGCAGATTGCACGTAGTGTCCTATCTGCAGGAAACATATTATAGAGCAGGAGGAGCTGAGTAGATTGTCATAGTGTCATGTCTGCCCAGCTCCTCTGGCTCTATAACATGCTGCCTGCAGATAGGACACTATATACAATCTGCTCCTCTCATCTGGCTCTTTATCATGCTGCCTGCAGATTGTACATAGTGACCTATATGCAGGCGGCATGCTATAGAGCAGGAGGAGCTGAGTAGATTGTCATAGTGTCCTGTCTGCCCAGCTTCTCTGGCTCTTTAACATACTGCCTGCATATTGTACATAGTGTCCCATATGCAGTCGGCGTGTTATGGAGCAGGAGGAGCTGAGCAGATTGTACATAGTGTCCTATCTGCAGGCAGGCAGCATGCAATAGAGCAGGAGGAGCTTAGCATGTTGTAGATGGTATCCGATCTGCTAGCAGCATGTTATAGAGCAGGAGGAGCTCAGCAGATTGTGTGAGCAGATTAATGTCTAGTTTTTAGTGGGAGTGTCTTGTTTGGGTAAAATCCTTTCTCAAAATCAAAATTATACATCAATCTGTTCTGCTGCTCCTGCTCTATTACACCCCACAAGTTCAATGCCATTTGCATAGCCCTGTAGATCCATAGATGGGAATAATCACATATCCATTGGATTGGTAATAGCATGATTAGAGGAATACCTCTTCACTAGGTTACTTAGCTTTCGGTACTCTCCACCTTACTATCAGTTTACATTACAGAATCCCGTTTAGAAGCCCCAAAGGAAACATTACAGGTGATATATGGAAGTGTCTAGGAAACTAAGTCCTTGTTATGACATCTTTGCACACATTTACATTGAGTGTCATCGCGGGACATGATTTCCTGGAAATTCTGGAGAAGCTCATCAAAATCCGAAAATTATGAATTTGTTACATGGCAGATAATTGCTTTTCTTATCTACCCTCCTGGGTTGATTGATGGACCCTTTTCCGTATGAGTTAGTGCCATTAGGGATAACATACAAGCCTGATAGATACTGAGCACAACTTCTCCAGTATATTAAATCTTCCGCTTATCTGTAAGAACATGCCTGTATTTCCTCCGGTAGCACACGTCCTTATGTAGACCTGTTGTTACCTGCAAGTCTATAGGTCCGGGCAATTACCTTGGTCCACACGTTCTATGCCTGTCATATATGTTGTAAGCCGGGGGGTAACAAGGTCAGGCTGAGCCCCATAACAGATTTCTGAATTAGGTCCCCATAAAAAAAATGTACATATTACACACTTAAATAAACACACATTAATATACTTATATATACAGTATAAATACAGACAGCATAAACATACATACAGTATACACACACCACATATACATACAGCATATACACACATCCATACAGAAGCGTATACCCATATCCATACAGTATCATATACACCCATGCAACATATATATATATACACACACACATACTACAAATACACACATACATACAATACCATTTACAGACCCACAGCATATACACCACATACACACACATAAAGAATACGCTCAATTCTCAATCCTCCCTTGCTGGTAAGTTTTCTGTTTGGGTTAGATGTAAGGGGGGGGGGGGGTTGGTCCAAACACACCTGGACCGGGACTCTGCCCTTTTCCTAGCACTTGCTATAAGTCTTTCCTAGAGCTTATTCTGTATTGCCTTATTTGGGATTTTCTGTTCTCTGCTTACCTCCCTACCTTCAATTTGTCTCCTTTTCTATTCTGTGTAGTCTTCTCATTACATTGGTACAATCTCCCCCCTCTGTTTTGTTTTGTCCTGTTTTTGTCTCTGTTTTGATTTGATGCTGGAGGGGAACATCGCTCGGTTGTCACCTACCGTCTTGGGTAAGATCAGCAAGTAGCTCGGGACAGCTTTTCCATTAGGACTCACAGTCTGTGTTTCCCTTGGTTGTACAGTAGCTTTACACCCCTTTAATGCTCTTGTTACCTCAACAAGAGATTGCTGTACTCAGCTTCCTTGGGTCTTAGAGTTTTAATAGAGCTTCATTTCTTATGGTGGCTTATTGCTCTATTAAAACTTGGAATACATGACCCATACTTTTAGTTAGTTTTCATACCAGCAGTCAGCCTGCTCACTCACTTACAACTTGTTTTTGTAGATATCCTCTTGGATAATTGGATAATGATACCTAGGAGGTACCTTCTGTTGGGCCCGCACATGTGGTCCTGTCGCAATCCCCGATTCGGACGGTCCGACAAAGCTCATGCGCCCGAGTTTCTGCATCCGTCGCTTCCCTGCTGAGGTCCGCCGGAGTTTTCCTTCTTCTTCCCAGTGTATGTGAGTGCATGTCTTGCGACACAATTCTAAATGTTAAATCCTGCGCGTAGTCCGAATCCGTGGGGTTGTCCGACGGCCACACCCCCCGATTTCTGTTGCGTGCAAGCCGGCGCCGATGCGCCAAAATCCGATCGCATGCCATACAATTCAGCTTTCCCAACTTTGCTTCTCTGTTATTTCAGCAAAAGCACTCAGCTCAGGGATTAAACAAGATATGATCCTGCATCAGTGTAGCTACAGCATTCTCAAAGTATGTTTGCTTCATAATGCATCAAATGAAATGGTAGGTTTTCTTTAAAGGGTTATTTTGGTTATTTAATATCTACTGGCTCATAATGCATGAAATCAAATGGTAGATTTCCTTTAAGTGGTGGGTATTGAACCCCCCCACAGAACTGATAAATGAAGACATATCTAAATCCTGAAAAATCCCTTAAAGGAAACCTACCACTTGAAGTGGCAGGTTTCAGATGGAAATACCGAGCACCAGCTCAGGGTGAGCTGGCGCCGGAGCTTATATTTGTCAGTGTTTTAAACCGCGGTATCGCGGTTTAAAACACTTTTTAAACTGTATAGCCGACGCAGGGAGGTACACGCTCGGCGCTTACCATGCGCGCGGCTCTCCTTCACTTCCTATGTAACCGCACGCACGGTCGCGCGCATGGTAAGCGCCGAGCGCGTACCTCCCTGCGCCGGCTATAAAGTTTAAAAAGTGTTTTAAACCGCGATGCCGCGGTTTAAAACACTAACAAAAATAAGCTCCGGCACCAGCTCAGCCTGAGCTGGTGCTCGGTATTTCCATCTGAAACCTGCCACTTCAAGTGGTAGGTTTCCTTTAACATGTAAACAGTAACCACTGATGCATCATGTAATCTACATAAAGAACCACTCTATGATGTAGCATCATCAGCCAGATAATTATTTCCTATTGATGTGAACCCTAAAGTTTCTTCCCTGTGTTGGCTCCTCTCTGGAAGAGAATGATGGCTACCGGGGAATGCGCTCATCTTTGTCAATAGAGATAATAAGTTATTAAAGTTCTGGCTGCATCCTGTTTGCAGATTGTTCGAGAGCGAATTATGTTTTCCTGCTGCGCGTCCAACCCTCTAGGACAGATAATCATCTTTCTTTTCATGTGACAATGGAAAGTCCGAATGTCCTCGGGCAAAGTCACTACCAGAGTCATGAAAGGGATTATCAATAGGAGCGGAGCAGCTCATCGATCTGCATCCTATAGAATCCCACAAACGCGTCATCGTATCGTTCAAGCAGTAATTAAAAGTCTGTCAATGTGTCGCGCTCGTGCACATTCTACTTAGCCTTCCCGTACAGAGGACACCTCCGCTGACGTCTCAGTTTTAGGAAATAACTGCATAACCTGCCATTTTTTTTCTCTATGTTGATTTATTTTAATTATTATTATTTATTGGAACATGTAATGCAGTACAATATTTACTAAAAGACCTATCAGGGCCTCTGTATAGAGAGCTTCCAGGACTCTGGATAGGTCCTCAGTGTCAGACGACGACCTCTTCATTTTGCAGCTCAGCTTCTTTTGCTTGAATGGGACAGAGCTGCAAACATGTTACGTGATCAATGAACATGACATCGCCAACTTGTAAAGCAGTAGCTGGCGTCACCATGTCACTGCTGTGTCATACAGCTGAACAGTGTGGGGGGGGGCACCGGCTGCTCGACTGTCATCAATATCAAATTTCTAGAAAACTCCTTTAACAAAATGCCCAAAATAAGTAGATCTCCATGTTATACATTTGAAATTGGGATGTGAGGCTAGCTAGTCCATACATCAGTATCTATAGATCTCCATGTGTGTTACTGACCCTAGTGCCAATGAAAGCATCCGGCAATGTGGCAGTCAATTCTATGGCTACATACATAGGACCTCTACATTTATATGATCTCTATACTAGGTTCCCCTGGTATAGAGATGGTAAACAGACCTTTTTAGGGCCTTCAAAGGTCCTAAAAGGTATACATGTGTGTTGAAAGCTGGCATATATTTATATAGATTTCATGGTTGGAGATTACGCTTTTTTTAGGGTAGTATCAAACTTGGTAGGAGTGGAGTGGCTATGGACCCTGGTTGCTGCTGAAACTGCCCATGTATACAAACATACCTACCTTCCGCTGTAGGTACTTCTATATATAGGGGCTTATTTACTAAAGGTCCGCCGATCGCATTTCCGTTGGACTTCCTGACATTTCAGGATTTGCACCGCTGGGACAGGTATTTAGAAGGGGATAGTGTCGCACGCGATCGGATTTTGGCGCAGCGGCGCCGGCTTTCATGCCACAGAAATTGGGGGCCCCTCGGACGATCCGAATGATTCAGAGTGAGCGCGGGATTTCATATTTAAATTGCAAGAACAAGCACTTACGTGCACCAGGAAGAAGATGGTGAACTCCGGCGGACCTGAGTGGGGAAGCGACACATGCAGGATATCAGGCGCACAATATTAGTGAATCGCAACGCAGTGCATTATCATTGGACAATGCACATCTGGGAACGCTCCAGGGACAGGTAAGTAAATGTGCCCCATAGTTTGCTTATTAATTAAATGAAAAGACATTACATTGCAGCTCATTTTAGACTGGAATTGCTGCAGTGCCAACTCCTATAAACACAAGCCACTATGTAAAAAATTAGCACGGGGTCACACCTCTGATCCATTCACCAGCCCGAAGAATGTGGAATGATTTACTGTTCTGGTTACATATAGGAGCCCTGTAGTATATGGCAGTGATGGCGAACCCTTTGGAGATAGAGTGCCCAAAGTACAACCAAAAGCCACTTAAATGTTGCAAAGTGCCAACATGACAATGTAAGCAGTAACTTATTGATTCCTGCTGTATCACAGGTTTCAATCGTATTGGTGTCCTGAGTTCACCAATACAATAGAAAAATGATGGAGAACTTGAATTCAGGGTTCCCTGAAGAGGAACAATCAGGGTTCCCAGAGCAGGTGCTCCAACAATAATCTCTGTCCACACTTTTTTGTTCCTCCTGTAGCCCTGGCAGCCAAGGATGTTGCTTTAAAATGGTGCTGAGCATGGCACGTCCTGGGATGTATTGGACCGCAGAAGGAAGACCTGAGTCCTGTCTGGCAAATTCTGTGCTGGGGTGATGGCCTGGGTGCCCACAGAAAGTGCTCTGAGTGCCACCTCTGGCACCCGTGCCATAGGTTCGCCATCACTGGTATATGGCAATATCTAGGCAATCGTCCAGCTTACAATTTCTTAAACCTTAGTCACAATCACATTAAGATACATTCAGAAAATTGGGTGAAAGCTTCTATTAAAACCTTCAATAAAGACGATAGTCATACGGGTTAACTTGTTTTAGTTAACTTGAAACAAAATGACAACTCAAGCTATTTCAGCGGCAATTTATAAATTGTAGTTGTATCAATGTGGAAAATGATTTACTCTTAGATGGATTTTTTTTTTTCCTAAGAAATTTATATTTCTTGGCTCTAGTGTCTGAGAACAGAGAAGGCAAATAGCAGTGAAAGAATGGATGGGATTAGACGCCGTGTAATGATGACTGTAAATTTCTACAATGATAAAACCTGTCATTTGCTGATTGATTTCTGGGCTTCTTAATTGAACGAAAAGACATTACATTACAGACAATAGTGGCAGAATACTGACAGCAGAGAGGATGTAGTAATTTGTAGATAAGGGCAGCTGAATGACATGCATAGTACAGGATGACATTGGCAGACACTTTCCAGTGTGATGTATCTTTCCTCTGGATACAAGGGGAATAGTCATGTAAGTGGTGGCTACAGTCCAAAGTTAGGGAGCAGTGGCGTGTAGCAGGAAGGGTAGGTCTCAAGATCACAACATTGGAGTACTCTACTTTGGTCCAAATTTTCGACTCTTACAGTGCCCTCAATGAATCCAGCAGTTCTTATATAAACTGTTCATAAATAAGCATTAAAGGAAATCTACCACCAGAATCCATTATTGGAAACCAAGCACACTGACATACTGGTGTGTGCCCCTTTTTGGTAGGATCCGTTCTTCTTTTAGCTTCTTATGCCCTTGTTTTGACAAAAAAAAGGCTTTAAAAATTATGCAAATTAACCTTGGGGCTCCAGGCTCCATAGCAGTAAAGGAATCTGCAGCCACTCTCGGGTTCATTTGCATAAAAGTTAAAAAAAGAGCAGATCCTGCCAAGAAAAGCTAAAAGAGCAGATCCTGCCAGCGGGGACACACACCAGCTTGTAAGGGTGCTTGGTTTACAAACCTTGATCCTGGTGGTAGATGTTCTCTAAAGGGGGTTTCACCTGAAACAAAGTATGCCTTATCCATAGGAACTTGCTGATCGGTGGGGGTCTCAATGATTAGACGCCCACAGATCATGAGAACGAGACGTCCAATGGTGTCCTGGTTACCTCCGTCGGACCTCTCGTTGCTCCCCGAGATTAATGCAGCAGGTGGCCGTGCATGACCATTCAGCTCCATTTCATTTCAATGGAGCTGGGTGAATACCTAGCTGCTGTGACGCTCTCCTTCCCTGTCTCCATAGAGTTTCTTTGTAATCTGACAGCCCTTTAGTGCAAATTATGACAAAATTCTGTCAAAAACTGATTAATAAATGTTCCCTATAATGTTTGCATAAGGAATAATGTCATGAAATATGACATATAAGGACCCCCATAACATCACCCAGCACAGGGAGTATAGAAGATAAGTGCGCCCATATTTCCTACAGATGGTGGACTGTAAACTGTGTTCTCTAGACTTCTCTTGTTCTGATTAGATGAATTGAGGCCGGATTGAGAAAAGCCTACTGGATTCCTACATAGGGCATAGAAGCGTGACGATAGAATCGGAATTTGTGCATGAGATGACATTTGGTCAGAGAGCATGAAAATGCATCCCCTGCCTAAAGCCAAAGACTGAATACAGCACAATGTTATCCGGGTCATATTAACCCCTCTCTATGACGCACTCCGGGTTCCTGAGCTCGCGGCTTACACATAAATTGTATTGTCTGATAAAAGTTGTAAATCAATAATTTTAATACAATGTAATTTCTTGTACGTACAAAGTACTACGAAGAAGGATAAAAATTTTGCAAAAATTTTGTTGTCATTTTTCGGAGATGTGAAACTCAGCTGGAAAAAAATGTGATGTGCAACATTTTAGAACCTCTACATTTACAGATAAAACAATGACAAATTCCATTTCTACATGAAAATAGATTATCGTCCACTGTATCTTTTCATCTTTTATAATCGGAAGGGATTAATATTATTATTTTTGCCCTGAGGTGAAGAACTTCACTTTGAAACTTTGAGACTTGGAGCATCTATTTGCACAGCTGCTCAGTGCTTAATGGGACATAAATAAAGAAAGGGACATTCCCAGGGACAAAGACTGAGACCAAGGACAAATATTTCAAACTTGGGGCAGTCCCGAGAAATTTTGGACAGTTGGTGACTATGTCTACCACTAACACAGCACTAACAGCTGTGCACGTCTCCACCATGGGCACATCCATTATGGAAGTCTTCTGAAGTCTACCAGGTTCCTTCTACAGATCTCCCAGTGGACGAGTCCAATCAAACTCCAAGGTCTGCGGCTCATTTACAGAGTTATTTCATGCAGATATTTTACACACCATACAATCAGGGTATACAACATAATGCCAGTGGCATATAGATGCATGTGACCATGCCCATAAGGCTGATGCGCTGGTATATTTAGCAAACTTCTGTCTAGACCAAAGGACGACAAAAGATGTGGTGCGCTTCGCACACTGCAGAAATTTTTTTTCCTAAGCCCCACCTTTTACCCTGCCCATTACTCCACTCCACACACTTTAATTAGCTGCTTAGTGCCCCATCTCCCAATACATTGTGGGTCCCTCACAGTTCCCCCTCCCATTGTGACCCCCAGCTTTCCCTCTCACATTGTGGCCCCCTCATATTGTGGCCCTCAGCTCCCTCTTATATTATGGCCTCCAGCTCCCTCTTATATTGTGGCCCCCAGCTCCCTCTCATATTGTGGCCCCCAGCTCCCTCTCATATTGTGGCTCCCAGCTCCTTCTATAATTGTGGCCCACAGCTCCCACTCATATTGTTGCTCCTTCATGTTGTGCCCTAAGTACCCCCTCACATTTTGGCCTCAAAGTACACAAAGTACTTACCTCTCCCAATTCCCCCGTAGCAGCTCTCCTCCTCTTCTTCTGTAGTGTGCCGCTCTGAAGCAGGCAGTCAGGATGAAGTCCTGTTGTGCCTGCCAAATTTTATCCCAAATCAACAAATTTGTACCGAATCAACTAATAAAATCACTATCCTCTAGTGAAAGGGCTCTGCTAGGGGATTGGTTATATCATAATACTACACTTATTGCACTCTACTTCCTGTGTGTCTCCTGACACATTATGGGTTGTTGCTCAGCCAATCACTGGCAGAGGCGGGTGACTTGGTTGTGATTGCCTAATTCTGTCTGAATCCTCAGGGGTACCGTTTCCCTTTCATTATTACCCTCTGCAGACTAGGAAAAAAATCTCATGTTACTATAATAAGTTGATAGGAGCAGAGACACATTCATTATTTTACTACATGAAAGAGGAATGAATGGACTGTAGGGACTTTAGTACATAAATATCAAAAAGCAAGAACAGTGTTAGGATCAGACTTTATGAATAAATTATAGGGTGTAAGATTAATGCGCAAGAATAAATATTAAAAAATGTTTTTAGTAAGACCTCCCAGCAGCGGATCTGCATTAAAAAAAGGTTTTAAATATAAAAACATAATTAAATTTATATTTTATATATTTAATATAAATTTTATTTTTTTTTTATATTTCATAGATATTGTAAGGCTCTTAGGGGGATATCACTTGCAGTCTCATTCAAAACTAAATATGACATGTGCCAAATCTACAATTCAATTTATTTGGTGTTTTCCCTTATTTTACTTTTCTCTTCCTCAAAATGCACATTGAGTGGTATTTTCAGACTGTGACTATTATCACATGTCTTGAGAAATATTGATCACCCATAAGGGGTGCACAATTATGTGTCCTCAGGAAAATGCCAGAATGTATGAGAGGTATAGACGGATCACAGTCATAGGATCATAGCGACACCTAGTGTTCCTTTAAGATGTCATACAAGTCACTAGTTGTAACGAGATACTTATTACATTGGTCAGTACGCTGCCTGTTTTCTGCTATATTTAGAAGGCAGAGGTTACAGCTACACTTGGACCCTGATGATATGGGGGTCTGTAAAGCCAATGGGCAGGGGTGAACCTGAACTCATTGCTGCCTGAGGCGAGCTATAGAATGGTGCCCCTTCATTCCATCCAAAAATAATTTATCAGGTTATTTTTTTAGTATTTGGGTTCTCCATACAGTGCTGACATCTGGTTTGAAGAAACATTATTTTTAAAGGAAACCTACCACATGAAATGGTAGGTGTAAGCTGCAAATACCGAGCACCAGCTCAGGGATGAGATGGTGCCGGAGCTTACTTTTGTTATTGTCCTAAACACTTTTTAATGTTTATATCTGAAGCAGCTTCGGCGCACCAAGCGTGCGACCGTGCGGGCATGACGTCACCGGCTCTCCGGCACTTCCTATGTAGGCGCGTGGTCGTGTGCTTGGTGCGCCGAAGCT
This sequence comes from Engystomops pustulosus, assembly GCF_040894005.1. Taxonomy (NCBI): domain Eukaryota; kingdom Metazoa; phylum Chordata; class Amphibia; order Anura; family Leptodactylidae; genus Engystomops; species Engystomops pustulosus. The sequence continues at coordinate 18,443,863 of NC_092421.1, read as the reverse complement.
GCTTCAGATATAAACATTAAAAAGTGTTTAAAGGGCGGTACAGCAGTTTAGGACAATAACAAAAGTAAGCTCCGGCACCAGCTCACCCCGAGCTAGTGCTCGGTGTTTGCAGCTTACACCTACCATTTCATGTGGTAGGTTTCCTTTAAGTTATTTTTAAGTATCAAGTTCTGCTTTGTAGTAGGTGACTGTGAAGCAGATGGTGATGCCTGGGGAAAGAGGCTCAACTTGCCTCATGGCTGGCGGACTCCTGCCAATTGGACACCTGCTTTTTGTAGGAATTCCCAGGTTTTTCTCATTTACGCCTGTTCTGACAGATTTAACAGTGTTTCGGTGTTACAAAATCCTCTGTTTTCTGGCACTCAACTTTTTATTCTTTTGTCACAGTCATGAATCACAACACATTTTCTGCATTTCTAGTTCACTTTTCCAGCACTTTCTTTGGTGCAAATTTTGGCACATAACAAGACCGACATACCGACTTCTAAACCCCTTCATAAATGTGGTTTGTCGTTTCTGACTGATTTGTTCATTTTACAATGCGCTAATTATGTTAACATCACAGTTCAAAGAACCGCCAAAATCTGAAATAATAAATGCCCCCTCCATTGTGCCACATTAGAAGAAGACAATGGGGTGCATTTACTAAGGAGCTTGTGCTCCTCTTGGGCCTGATCTTTTTCGGTGGCTGGATGGAGTTGGGGTCCTGAATACCGGAGTGGCTAGCTAGTGCCCACATAGCGCACGGCGATCATCATGGGGCTTGGTATCGGGAGCGGAGGCCTCGTCCATAGCCTGGCAGGTCTCCAGCAAGTGGTGCGTGCAAGAAAATGGAGGGAGTCTGAAAATGGAATAGGTGTGTAGATGGGGTGTGTGTATGGATCGCTGGGGATGAAGGATGGGGCACCCGTGATGGTGTACAGCCGGATCCAGGGATCACTCAGAGACACATTGGTGAAGTATAATTTATAGTTCTTTATTGGAACAGGCAACGGCCTTAACAGCAGCAAAACTTCAGGAAGGTGTGCACACAGCCTGGTAAAGTAGCTTTAGGCTGGGCTAGTTGTGTAGGAGCCTTGTGGTGGGGTCTGTTGTCAGGGCAGCTTGCCTCAGACACTGCTTCTTCCTGGATTGAACTTCCTGGACTGCCCTCTGGGCTGAACTGACCTCTCCAGACTGACCTGCTGGGAAAAATGGGTGGAACTTTCCAGCCAGTAGAGGCTTTATAACCTCCCCATGTGAGCTGGCAGCTCCCTTGTCCAACCAGCTCACTCCTTGCTTACTGCATTTACAGACTGGAGGGCATGCAACAGAACACCTTAGGTAAACCACCTGTAAGGGCACTTTAATTGTTTACCCATAACACAAATATCAGTAAACTGTAACTTCCAAAATATGACAGACACTTCTTGCTGGGTGGAAAATTAGGTCACAGCTTTATTTATTTTATATATTAACCCATAATATCCAAAATCAGGCACTTGGAATAGAATCACACATTTTTGAGCTCTGGAAGCTGTATGCCAGCTGGACTCCCAGCTGCCAAGTCGGCCAACCGAGCAATCACCATCTCAAATCTTCCACCATTCCGCCTGCTGTGACTTGAAATTAACTAAAAATACAAAAGGTAAAATATTACGAAATTACATAACATCTTAATAACATAGGGAGGGAGGGAGGGACAGCTTGAGTGTCGCCTAAAAGAGGGAGATATCCTTGAGTGATCAGTCATATAAATAACCTCAGGTCCTGTAGGATGGGAGGACATTATGAGGTAAGCAACAGGGGAGTAGTAAGAACACATCTTAAAGGCACAGATTACCAACCCTATTAAAGTGCAATAGTACCCAAACTTTTACCCCTTTGCATCTAATAACATCAGCCCCCAGTCTAGGGGTACCTTCCTTAAACAGTCAGGTGTACCCCACAAAGCATGTAATTGGATAAATACAGCACAATGCATTTAACACTTCCCAGGCAGAATCTTACAGCTGCAATTACCAAGTTTCTTATGCTAGACCTCCTAGTGTGGTGCGCAGGCTCACCAGAAAGCTCATGACACGGAGACAGACACTTTTGCAACACCTACCCAGCCCTATGCATCGGCAGAGGTGTTGCGCTTCTTTGCAGTGTTCTGTCGGGCTTTGCACGTTGTTTTATGTGCAAACTGTTTGCCGATGTATTTAAGAGGTGTCATGCCACATATGAGGCGCACGTAACCCTTTTGTGTAGCGGCTGCACTATTCCTCATCATTGGGTGTTACGGTGCACAGTCGGGCGTGCACCACAGTTGTTATGCAAAGTCCGACAGAAGTGTGTCTTACACACCATGTTAAAGGAGCAGCGCAGGCAGATTCACGAGGAACGGGCGGCACAATTCATGAATCTGGATTTTACTTTGTGGCCCCAAATCTGCTCACATGTTTCATGTATGAAGTTCGGCAGGACATAAACATCATAGAAACTATAAAATAGATTTCGTTGTGTATCCATCATGGATCATTTGTTACCAGGCAGCCATTTTTATAGATCCTACACCCCATGTGGCCATTTTTCGATATTAAGCAAGTAATAATCAGACATAATCGTGAGATGCTTGTGTCTATCATTGCAGTAGCACTTCCCCCTGAGCCACTGTTGTATGGTTTATGCTCCAGTTCAGTCTGATCCTTCATTACATTTCTGTGCAATTACAAGTAAAGACTTTCCTTTCCGCCCTCTATCCTTTATTTAACCAACATTCTCTCTCTATGGAAACTGAATGCAGCAGCAGAAGACGTTCTGTTTAATTGAAATGTTTGGCGCGCACTTCACACCAGCGGGGGGGCTCGCCATAGACCGGGCGGCTTTTGTTTGCTGATTTGTCTCCTTGCACAGTGCAGAAAAATATTCATCTTCATAAAGACCAGAACTGTTTTTCTAGTAGCAAAGCAATACCACTCACTTCATTCATCACATATGTTTAATTCATCACCCCGCTTGTTATGAATCACAACAATCCACTCATTTCCATGTGTCCTGTATGAAACGCTTCCTGCCTGCTAGAGATCAAAGTGGAGCTCAATTATAAGCAATGTATAATCTCATAGAAGAGAACCTGCAACAAGGGAAAGCCCTACTGCCCGTCTCCTTACAGCACGCCTTATATAGAAGAAAACCCAGATGTGGAAGTTCTCAATATATGCCATAAGAAGGGCAGATTCACACTGGCGTGTGTGTTGCATGCCCATTGCGTGTCCATTTTGCTTCCATTTTTTGTTCGTTTTACTCCTGTTTTTTTTCAAAAAAAAAGCCAGACTTTTACATTGGTGAGAAAACATTACACCTCATTAGTGGAAAAAAAACGAACCTGTGATCATTTTTTTGCGGACCCATAGACTTTTATTGTCATCCATAAAAAAAAAGAAAATAGGACAGTTACCAAATTTTTTTTCACTGACAAGGGATCAGTGGAAAACAACTGAAATGTTAAAAACTTCCATTGAAAACAATGGAATTTCACCCGCCAGTGTGAAAGAGCCTTAAGGTGCATGAGCTGACCTTGATGAGAATCTGAACAACTGACCTATTACAATGAGAATCTCCAGTTATTATAGAATATTCCTAATTATTGTAAAAAGTCATCAAATATTAAACAGAACAATAAAAACTACAGCTCATTCCACAAAAAACAATCATTCATTCTATGAAACGCTTCCTGCTTTCTAGAGATCAAAGTGAATCTCAATTATAAGTAGTTCCATATATATACTCTGCGACAAGGAGAGGGAAATCTCTCCTGCAGGTCTCCTTCAAGCATTCCTTACGGAGTTCCATACTGTAGGATATATTTCCAGGAGCAAAAACTGCATGTGAAGCACTCAATGGGGGTGATTTATCTTTATTTTTCTCCCTGTTTCTTTCTGTCTTTTTTTAGACTTTTTGTGGCGCTTTGCAATTTTTGCGCCGTTTTCGGGACATTTTGAAATATCCGCAGACATTTTGTTTTTCACCAGTAAGACACATTTATCTTCTATTCCAGATGTGCTAGACGTCGCAAATGACATTTATCATTTCAAATTGTCTAAAATGTGCAACCTTTTTTGGTGCAAATAACTCCAGACGAAACCATACTTAAAGAGAACCCGTCATACAAAATAACCCCCCTAAACTAAATATATTTTCATAAACTGCCATTAGAGAGCATTGCCTCTATCCCTTCATTGTCCCTCTACATGCCTGTAAACCTAAGCAACGAGGTCCTAAAGCTGTATGCAAATGACCTGTGAAATGTCCAATGAAGCATTAGCATATTCAAGCTGTCCACTCTATTCATGAGTGGGAGGCACAGCCACACCCCCAGTGCTTGACTGACAGCCTGTATAATGATGTGAGGCTGTATAATGATGTGCTTCCTGGTGCTGGTGGCCACGCCCCCTGCAGCCTGTGTGTGTATAGGAGAGATACAGCAGCTCCAGGCAGCCATGTTACAGCAGAACATGTCAGATTCATGTGTAGCTGATGTCTGTGTCTCACACATGTGTATTAGGAGGATGCAGCATGTCAGCAGATACAGCACACACACTAGCCATGCTTTCACTACATTACACACAGACATGAGCAGGGGGAGGAGAGGGGAGGGGGAACAGGGGTGACATCACTGCCTCTGACCATGTGACCAGCCTCATTTACATGATAAAGAAAAGATGATTTTACAATGATTAATGTATGAATTGATTAGATAAATGATGTGATGGATCCTTGTGATCTGCTCCAACAGGTAGTAGTGACAGGACTAGTGGCAGAGACCTGATGACAGGTGTCCTTTAAGGAAAAATTAGAAAATGGAAAGTAGTGACTTGAGACATTTGGGAGACATTTTTGAGACATTTGTAAGAAATGTCTTAAAAGGAGATCTGAAAAAAAAAAACATTTAACACAAGGAAAAAGCGAGATAAAGACTCTCAATATGAGCCATAATAATGTGCAATCATTGACCTTGATGAATTAGTCTGATTTGATATCCTACATTTTTTATCAGAAGTAACCCATAACAGAACAATAAAAACTACAGCTCATTGCACAAAATACAAGCCCTGCACATGGAAGTAAATGCTATTGAAAGGTTATTGGTCTTGGAATATGTTGGATTTGTATTGCTTTTAACAAAAGTACAGTGGTTATACATGTAAAACTTAATATTTTTTTTACTTTTATTGTCAAAACATTATATTACACTTGAAATAGTGGCATTAGAAAGTACAGCTCATCTGGCAAAAAAACAAGATCTGACTATACCAAGTAAGGAATAAAAGCATTTTTTTTTCGGCTCGGTCCCTAGAGGGTGGCTTAAAGAAATTGAACTCCATCATTTACTAGTCAGTCAACATAAGGTCCCATTTATGAGCCCTATGTTACCTCTAATGCAACTTTTTGTTATCTTTTTGAGCCACCCCTCTACTAAACACCCACACAGATTATATTGCTCCTAAATTATATGTGTATATCAGCCTATAGACAATTCTGTATATGGCATAACCCGCACCTTGTACTCGCTTTGTGATATTCAGTCGAAGTTCTCATGGTGCCCCAGTGGGTCCCGTTTCTCGCTGTCGTAGTAGTAGGGTGTATGTAAGTAGAGTTCCCATGGGTTACATTTTCTAATGCTTAAAAGTAAATTCTCACCACAAAATTGTGGTTTCTACGGAGAGGAAATGCATTATTCTTACGTTCCATCCTATAAACAGAGACTTAGGGCTGGTCCCTACAATAGCCGGCTCTATGTGACTCTGTGATTGTTGTTCCTTATAATTAGATGGTTTCGTCTACCATATCTCTTGTATTTTTAGGATTTCCCATGGATTCAGGCCCAGCGATGGCTTTTTTTGGTCTCATAAACATATAAACAGATGTGTGTAGACATTTCCTTATTATCCCCAGAGCTCCGGCGCTCTCAGACTTTGCCTGCAATGTATGGACGGAGGATTTATGTCGAGGAGCAGATGATTCCGGCTCACTGGGGACACTGAATACTTTACTGATTGTATAATGAAGGATTTTTGCACATTCACATATATTGTTAAATAAAAAGCTACCCTCTGCACCCCATTCAGTTCCAAAGGGGCCCAGGGGCAGTGGGGGGCCCAGTTTTTACCATAGTCCTTGGGTCCCTCCTAAATGACACTGACCCTATTATAGTTAGAGCTGCACTGTGATTGGCAGCTGATACAAGTTACTGCTTATATCCTCATTTCCTTAGCCCAGCAGGGATGTTATCATTCCCTGGCCACATATGATGGCACAAATAACCTCTTTACCTCCCAAGACCACCAGGGATATTATCAACGATCTCTTTATGTCCCTGGCCCATTAGTGATGACACTAATAACCTATTTTGTATTGTATTTTATGTATTGTTTGTGTCCCTTTTCGGGGACAATAAATTACTAATAATAATATTATTATTATTTTTATTATAATTATTAAAATATTATTATTATTATTTTCTGCCCAAGACCACCAGGGATGTAAGATATGACTCCTCGTCCTTAGCCCATTTGGAGAATTTGTCAAGAAAGGATTGTAAACCAAGCACACTGACATACTGGTGTGTGCCCCCTCTGGCAGAAGCTGCTCTTTTTGTAGCTTCGTTTGCCTTTGTTTTTAAGAAAAAGAGGTTGTAAAAACTATGCAGAGGAGCCTTCGGTGCTCCAAGTTCCATTGACATCTATAGAGCCTGGAGCCCCTGCGGTTCATTTGCATAATTTGTTAAACCTTTTTATTGTAAAAACAAGGTCCTAAGAAGCTAAAAGAGAAGCAGAACCTACCAGAGGGGGCATTCACCAGTATGTCAGTGTGCTTGGTTTACAATTCTTTATCCTGGTGGTAGATGTCCTTTAAGCTCTTGACTTCCGTAGCTCACAAAGAATTACAATAATAACCTCATCTCTGCTTTAGACCACTGAGAATGTTACGACTACAACAGTGGTGTAACTTAAAGCTGATGAGCCCCCACCAACTATAATCTTTGCTTTATAGTACTAGTCTTTTCATATGGGAAAGTGATACCTACTGGGCCCCTTAAGCCTCTTGAGCCCATTGCAACCGCATCCACAAGTTATGCCCCTGGACTACAATATTACTACTACAATTCCCTAACCCACAAAAGCTAAAAATAACTTACTGTCCTAGACCAACGGTTATCTTATTACTGACTCCCATGATGCTGCAGCCCACCAAGTGGGCTCTGGGGCAAAACTAAAAGTAGGGTCCCAAAATAAAACTATTTTATGAACAATCACAGTCCTGAAGAGGCTCCTATAGCCTTGCACAATAATAACACACATGGTAAGGACTGTAGGAGAATTGTACAGGAGATAGGCAGATGATAGGGAGATTGATGATAGAAAATAAATCTGAAAAATGATACAGATTAATAGAGGATAGATTCATATGCAGGGGCCCCTTTAGGACAGGGGGCCCTGAGCAAATGCCCAGTTTGCCTCCCCTGAACACCAGTCCTAAAATTGAAAAGTATCATTTATATTTTTCAATTTCACCTGTATGCTGCTCTAGGCCAGCAGGGATGTTCTCATTAAGCTCTTAATGTATAGAGCTCACAAGGAATGGAACTAAAAAACTGACCCAAAGCTGCCCCCTGTGTTTTTACTATCAAGTTCTTTACTTACTATGCATCTTTCAGCTGTGAAATAACATTAGGTAACGTAACAGCTTCTGCATGGCTAAGACCCAGTTGACCTAAATCATTTTAATGGACAAGCTAATATGCATAGGTGCGATTAGGATTCTGTTATTTCAGACAGGAAAAAATTCTGCTTTTTCCATCCAACTTTCCATTCAAAAAAAAAGAGTCCATCAACATCAAAGGACAAAATGTAACAGATTTGTTGATCTCCTGTTATTATCATTTTGAAGAGGAAGTCCCCTACTTAAGAACACCCGACTTACATACGACCCCTAGTTACAAACGGACCTCTGGATGTTGGTAATTTATTGTACTTTAGTCCTTGGCTACAATAATCAGCTGTAACAGCTATCACCGGTGTCTGTAATGAAGCTTTATTGTTAATCTTGGTTCTTATGACAATCCAACATTTTTAAAATACAATTGTCACAGAGACCAAAAAAGTTCTGTTTGAGGTTAGAATTATAAAATATACAGTTCCAATTTACATACAAATTCAACTTAAGAACAAACCTACAGACCCTATCTTGTACATAACCCGGGGACTGCCTGTAGTGTAAAACGCAGGTGTGAACTGGGCCTTACCTATACCTTGAACAGATCCTGACAAATTTCCTGAAATGTCTTGTTTCATAAATTCCTACCCCCTAAAATAGCGGAGTATCTTCATGTGCTTATTTTGTTCTTTTCCTCTTCTATTACTCCTGAAAATCTGTGAATAGATTAAACAATTGGCTGTGTACAGTCAGTACTAACCGTGTCAGCCGGAGGTGGTGCACGATGGCTGAGTGAGTAGCACTTCTGCCTTGCAGCGCCGGGGTCCTGGGTTCGTATCCCATCCAGGTCAACATCTGCAAATAGTTTGTATGTTCTCTCCGTGTTTGCGTGGGTTTCCTCCGGGTCCTCCAGTTTCCTCCCACACTCCAAAACATACTGTTAGATTGTGACCCCATGGGGACAGGGACTAATTTGCCAAGCTTTGTGCAGCGCTGCCTAATCTGTGTGCGCTATATAAATAAAGAATTATTATTATATTGATACATCAAGTTGTCATAGTAACAAAGGAATGACAAAATGCGTAAAATCGAAGAAAATATAATCCGGACGTATTTACTGCGACAGAAATGGTTACATTGATGCTGAGGGCACCAGCTGGAGGACGGGGAGGTCATACATAATCCAACTCTCCAAAATGTATTTCCACAAATAAGTTTCTTGATCTGAGAAGAAAACATAATTAGATTTCCACCTTTAGCGTGAAAGTCAGAGGGAGACCGGTGTATTACCTCGGGAATTGATGCGGTTGCCTTAATCTTCGCCTTATCATGGTTACTGAGATTTTGATACCCAGCTGGATCTAGTAGAAACTCTGCAAGTGACAGAATATTTAAGACCTACTTTACTTTTATTATCTCCTGAAGGAGCCTTCAAGCTTTTGTGTTTCTTACTTATCGCCAGGACGCGAGCCAGGTCTGCTTTATACGCTTGTCTGGAAAAATCACTTGAATCTTGGAACATGAAGTTATAGAAGCCTTCTGCCTAGTGGTTCTCAACCTTCCTAAAGCCGTGACCCTATAATATAGTTCCTCATGTTGTGGTGACCCACAACCATAAAAGTATTTTCCTTCCTACTTCATAAGTGTCATTTTGTTTCTATTACGAATGGTAATCATTGTCACAGAGATCTCCCCCAGTAACCAGTAGTCACAGTGCCTGCCCCTAGTAGCAAGTAGTCACAGTGATACCCCCAGTAGTCACAATGTCTGCCCTCAGTATCCATTAGTCAGTGATCCCCCAGTAGCAAGTGTTCCTCCCAGTAGTCACAGCACCTGCCCCCAGTATCCAATAGTTACAGTGATCCCCCAGTATCCAGTAGTCACAGTGATCCCCCCAGTAGCCAGTAGTCACAGAAATTCTCCCATTAGTCCCCGTGATCCCCCAGTAGTCACGGCACCTGCTCCCAGTAATCATAGCATTGCTCCCAGTAACCGGTAGTCACAGTGATTCTCCCAGTAGCCAGTAGACACAGTGATGCACCAGTAGCCAGCAGTTACAGTGATTCCCCCAGTTGTCACAATGTCTGCCATCAGTAGCCAGTGTTAGTCAGAGCACCTGCCCCCAGCAGCCAGTAGTTGCAGTGATCCCCCAGTTTCCAGTAGTCACAGTGATCCCCCAGTATCCAGTAGTCACAGTAATTCTCTCAGTAGTCACCGTGATCCCCCAGTAGTCACAGCACCTGTTCCCAGTAGCCTGTAGTCACAGCACCTGCTCCCAGTAATCATAATGTTGCTCCCAGGAACTGGTAGTCACAGTGATGCCCCCAGTAGCCAGTAGACACAGTGATGCACCAGTAGCCAGCAGTCACAGTGATTCCCCCAGTTGTCACAGCACCTGCTCCTATTAATCACAGTGATGCTCCCCACAGCCAGTAGTCACAGTAATGCTCTAGTAGCTAGCAGTCACAGCAACTGCTCCCAGTATTCACAGTGATGCCCCCAGTAGCCGGTAGTTACAGTAATGGACCCAGGAGCCAGTAGTCACAGTGATGCCCCCCCTAGCCAGCAGTCACAAGCATGGCCCTAGAAGCCAGTAATCGCAGTGATCTTCCAGTAGGCAGCAGTCACAGGGATGCTCCCAGCAGTCAAAGGGGTGCCCCCACTCACAGTAAAGTAGCCAGCAGTAGTGGCAGTGTGGTGCATCATTGCGCCTCCGGGGTCTGATGTAACATTTGATTTAACATTTGATAGGTGTGTGTTGTCTTGGTCCCTAGAACCATCAGAAAACATATTTCCAACGGTCTTGGGGAACCCACAGGTGGAGGACAGCGGGCTTAGTATATGTTTTCTACACCTGTACCTTAACATTGTGTTGCGTATATGTCACCAAATTCACAAAGAGAGTCTATGGCTTTGGCTGTTTTGTAAAAAGAAAGGAAATAGGTTTCAGCTTAGATCATAGTGAGAAGCAGTTCTTTTAATTTTTCAATGACACATGTAACAGTGTGAAACATCACAGGGAAATGAGTATGTTTTAGTTGTCGCCATTGTTTGCACATCGTGCATTGTAAAAACACAGATGTCCTGTGGATTTACATTACGAGGCATCTTATGAATATCAAAAAAATGTCAAACTTAAGATGTTTAAGCTCCTACATTGTTAATAGCCATAGGGGGGTAGTAAGTGGAGTGACAACATATAAACATGGGGCTCGCCCGTTGTTCTCTTCATCAAAGACCGGAACCACTGTGCGGCATTGTGTGTTAAGTGCCTGTCATTGTGCATCGCATATTGTCAGCCCCCATTTAAGTGCAAAATCTTATACTGAAGGGGGAAGTGTATCCACTCTTTGTAAATTAGTACAGTTTTCTAGCTTTTGGACAAGTTGCACAGAATTGAACATTGTATACAAGGGTGAAAACACCTCTAACACAACCTATGCTATGAAAGGAGAGATCAGGGGTTACACGTAGTATGGGTGGCAGCAAAATGTGTCCCCTAAAGGATGTCAAAATACGCCCCCTACAATGACTTGCATGTGGGGTGTACCATAGACACATAAATATTTAGTAGTAAACCTATTTAATACAATATGGTACAATAATATTATAATATTATACAATAAGGGCATCACGGTGGTTGAGTGAGTAGCACTTCTGCCTTGCAGCACTGGGGTCCTGGGTACAAATTCCACCCAGGTCACCATCTGCAAAGAGTTTGTATGTTCTCTCCGTGTTTGCGTGGGTTTCCTCCGGGTACTCCGGTTTCCTCCCACACTCCAAAACATACTGTTAGGTTGTTTAGATTGTGAGCCCCATGGGGACAGGGACCAATTTGTCATGCTTTGTGCAGAGCTCCGTAATCTGTATGCGCTATATAAATAAAGAATTATTATTATTATGGTGACATACGAGCAAGACCCTTCTCGTCCCCTCCCTTCTAGGCATGTAGTCGTAGTCGAGGAAATCTCACACTAGCTTCTCTTTCTTGTGTACACATGCAGTAGGCAGTAGAGTCTTCACCATGGGTAACTGGACTTTGTTGACATGTGCCAAAAAGGGAGGGAATGAGAAGGCAGCGAAGAGGAGTATTCCGCAGCATGACACCATGACTCGGAGGCCTGAGTGATTCATTTTGGCTTCTCTGCCAAAGATCCATGGTACCTTGTAAAACTTTATTTTTATGTAAAAGGAAATGCGGACTTAAATAAAACAGTTTGGGCTTCATTAATTAATCAGCTAAAGGAACCTGTCATAATAAAATGCTTATGACAGGTTCCCTATAATATAGAAGTAGATAAGTTGATAAATAGAATAGTTAGGTGAACAGTAGTACAATAAGTGGCTTATACTTGTGGGAGTCAACATATGTGACAGTCAACAGTTTGTGTTTCTCATTTACTGAAAAGATACCTGTAGGCTAAGTCTCAATTTAAAGATAAGAGGAGATTTGACCTTTGGGTCAGGATATCAGAGAAGTAATGTGTAACCTTCTGTACTGTACATCTTTAAGCTGTTACTATGAAAATACTGTACTATAATATTAATTCTATGGACATCTTCCGTGTACAGGTCTTTACATGACCTTTAAGTGTGTAGAGCGTCCAAAGGGCAACCTAGTTTTTTTGTTACGCAAGTCTAAAGGTTGTCAAAGAAGCCAATCGGCATCTAATCTTCAGGTGTCCATATGGTGTAAAGTGATATGAGCGGGCTGGTCTTGGGGGGACTGGCAGCATGTGTATGGGATTGTGGTGACCTTACACATTACTTGGTCTATATAGATAGTGTAAAACCTTTTGCAGTCTCCTTATTTAGTACCAAAGATAGGAGAAGAGGCGGAGCTTCTGAATGCAGAGAGCAGGGAGCACTGCAGTGTTAGGGACTGTCTTCAGGGCAGTTGCAGGAGCAGCATACATTGGATTACAACCTTCCTATCCAAGGACACTAATAATAAAGCCAGTGGTGTAACTAGAAGCAAAGTCTGTGCCAGGCCCCCGACTATAATGTATGGTTTATAGTAATAGTCTTCTCATATGGGAAAGTGACACCATAAGGGCCCCCTAAGCCTCTTGGGCCCGGTCGCGATCGCAACCTCTGCACCCTCTCAAGTTACGCCCCTGAATAAAGCCTAGATACGTAACCTGTATATAACAATAGGATCCTTTTTGAACATTTTGTGCAGAATTGGAAATGATGTCATAGTGGACAGAATGACCCTCACCCCAATGTCAGGCATATTGTTGGAAAGTGGTGTGATCGGTAGGGTAAGAAGAGCTATGCAGCAGCAGTGACCTTCATGAATAATATACTACTTCTTTATTGTAGGAGCTATTTTAAGACGACTGGGATATATCAAGTACAACCCTCCGTCCTTGGACAAGCCCTTCTTAATATAAACTGTCCTCTATCTCACCCATAACTAAAGGGAATTTACTAGAGGCCAGGATTTGGCTCAATGTATACATCATAAGCCGTGACTCGCAAACACTCTGAATATGGAGTAATATACAGGTTACTGCATTGAGATTCGATGGATTGCAATAGATATTGTCATATCTAAATAGATTCACATATTTGTGTCTTTGGAGCTGGTGGTATATTTTGCAGTACAGGCGACCCCCTACTTAAGGACACCCGACTTACAGACACCCCATAGTTACAGACGGACCCCTTTGCTCCCTGTGACCTCTGTTGAAGCTCTCTGGATGTTACTATAGTCCCAGACTGCAATGATCAGCTGTAATGTGTCTGTAATGAAGCTTTATTGATAATCCTTGGTCCCATTACAGCAAAAAAATTTGAAAATCCAATTGTCACTGGGGCAAAAAAATGTTTCTGTATCTACAATTATAAAATATACAGTTTCGACTTACATACAAATTCGACTTAAGGACAAACCTATGGACCCTATCTTGTATGTAACCCCGGGACTGCCTGTAATGACAATTTTGGACACAGATTACTCATATAATTAGATGTATTTTTTGATTTATAAGTCAGACCCCAGCCAGGTTTTCCAGTAGGATCTTCCTCTTTCTCTACTTGTATATAACACTGAATGGAGTGTTTCTCTCAGGACCCGCATAACGTTTATCCATTATATACATTGCTATTCATCTGAAGGAAAATCTGTGTAATGCCTGGTGCCCCCTGTGGAGGCGCTGCAGGGAAATTGACCCTTTCCTGCTATAGTTCTGTAGGTTCCCCCACTGGTTGATGAGGATCTCACCAGAGATTCCTCAGAGTACCTACAGCTGCCAACTTTTGTGCCAATTTTTATACATACATTATTAAGAATTCTAAACATTTCAGGTTGATATAATGGATAGAATGTCAGAAGTTCTAAATGTTTACATCCAACCTTATACTGTGTAACTCACAGCCCTAAAATCATCAGCCTCATCCAGACTAAACATATCGATCAGTTTTCCAGCCCCCTCCTCAGGCCGGTGACTAAGAATTCCTCCTGTTATTATAAAGATTAGAATCAGGAGGTGATGGGGAAGGTTTGTCTCCAGTAAATGATATCATGCAGTCTCCCTTCTATACACAAGGTGGCAGCACAATACTTCCCCGCTGTTATTTATTTATCCATGATGTCCCATTATGGAATTATCCCTAGGATAGCGATTGGAAAATCTCAGATCTGCCTCTTAGGAATCACTATTTATATCTGTTAAATTTTTGGCATCATAATAAACTCACAACAACAGAAATGATGGTTCTGTATCACAACAAGTCTGGGAATGTTCCAGATGAAATACTTGGAAGAGTAAACTGAACTTTGTGTATAATGCAGAGTATCTTTCAATGAATAGGCCTGCCTCATACTGTCATTCAGAATACACATGCCTGTATTGTGTGTGTATAGAAGGGTGTGCGTGTATAGGAGGACGCGTGAATTTTGCGTCTGTTGTGCCTTTATAGGAGGGTGTGTGTATTGTGTGTGTATTGGAGCGTGTGTGTATAGGGGGGTGCGTGTATTGCGGGTGTATAGGAGGGTGCATGTATAGCACGTGTATAGGAGGGTGCGGGTATTGCATTTGTATAGGAGGGTGCATGTATTGTGCGTGTATAGGAGGGTGTGTGCATTGCGTGTGTATAGGAGGGTGCGTGTATTGCATTTGTATCGGAGGGTGCGTGTATAGGAGGGTGCGTGTATTGCGGGTGTATAGGAGGGTGCGTGTATTGCGGGTGTATAGGAGGGTGCGTGTATTGCATTTGTATAGGAGGGTGCATGTATTGTGCGTGTATTGGAGGGTGTGTGCATTGCGTGTGTATAGGAGGGTGCGTGTATTGCATTTGTATAGGAGGGTGCATGTATTGTGCGTGTATAGGAGGGTGTGTGCATTGCGTGTGTATAGGAGGGTGCGTGTATTGCATTTGTATCGGAGGGTGCGTGTATAGGAGGGTGCATGCATTGCATTTGTATAGGAGGGTGCGTGTATTGCATGTGAATAGGAGGGTGCGGGCATTGCGTGTGTATAGTAGGGTGCATGTGTTGTGCGTGTATAGGAAAGTAGAAAAAGCCACTGCCAGCCATCTGTGTTGGTCAAATATTTCCATTGCACTGAACGCCCTCCCTGTTCCTGATTGGCAGATCTCACTGCTTCCAACATGCTGCATACGGGCATGTAGGAAGCAGTGAGATCTGCCAACTAGTACTTAGAGCAAATCTGACAACATTCAACTGCAGACATGTACAGCTCTCTTCACTTTCCCCTGCAGGGGCTGTAGGACATCCAGCAAGGGATTGTGTTGGAACATTGAGAGAGCAAAATAGACAGGGGTTGTGTGTGACACAGGACTGCTAAAACATTTACCACTCCCTCAAGGGGGTGGGTCGACTAACAAGCCAAGTCTGCTTTATTGGGATCCTTGCGATTTTATAGGTTGTCATTTCACTTAGAGTGCAGTCACACGTCGCATTTAACGCATTGCAATAGCTGAAGAGTGATTTGCCTAATTAAACAGCTGTTAACAGGGGTGCCGAACATTGGTCCATTTGTTGAGTAAAAATTTTTTGAATGGGATTCTTACACACATACACACATGTAGAGCATATGCATGGAAGAACTGCCTCTCCTCTTCCCTCAGCTTTCTTTTTTCTAAA
Organism: Engystomops pustulosus; assembly: GCF_040894005.1. Lineage (NCBI taxonomy): Eukaryota > Metazoa > Chordata > Amphibia > Anura > Leptodactylidae > Engystomops > Engystomops pustulosus. The sequence goes on along the minus strand of NC_092421.1, from coordinate 18,428,070 downwards.
CTGAATAACCCAAAGTTTTGTAATCTGTCAGTGTATTCTAGTTCCCCGATTCCCCTAATAATCCTGGTTGCTCTCCTCTGCACCCGTTCCAGCTCTACTATATCCTTTTTATACACTGGTGCCAAAAGCTGTACACAATATTCCATGTGTGGTCTGACCAGGGATTTATATAAGGGCAAAACTATGTCTTTATCATGAAAATCTATTCCTCTCTTGATACATCCCATAACTTTAGTTGCTTTAGCAGCAGCCGCCTGGCTCTGGTCACTAAAATTTAATTTACCATGCACCAATACCCCCAGGTCTTCTTCAGCTCCAGTGTTACCCAGTAATTGACCACACAGCCCCATGGCGGCTTCTATGGCTGCTACCATTGTAGTTACGCCCCTGGTTGTTCTGCTTCTTATCACTTTCTGGTAGAGTTGTTTGAGCAGTCGGAGAGTTAATACTAATAAGGCCGTTCCAGCGCTACCTTTGTAGATTCATTAGTTCACAAATTGATTATTTTTTTTTTCCTCTGGAATTCAAGGAAAGGTTTATTCCAAAGAATTGACTGGTGGTGAAAATGAATCCCTTTCTCCGTGATTAATGAGTGTAATGCATTTCTATATGAAGCACGGCAAATAGAATTAGTAAAACTAGTTGACCCTTGTGTGGAGTGCGGTTGAATTTTCTTCGAGGAAGACATTAATGATTGGAACAGAGAGAGAGAGATCATTGTATAAAGTCACCTAACAAGGAAAGACTTACATTGAGAAATAAATCATGAATATAAAAATTAATAGAAGAAACAGATAAATAAATATATTGCTTGTCCTTTACTTGATTTATCATTTCGCAATCTATTTGCTGTCAGTAAAAGTAAACATATACACACATGATTGTCCCTCCAACCATTTTATATGTTCTAACTGAACAGGGCATTACCAGAGCCCCTCCATGCTGTTGCTTCACAGGCTGTTACACTGTGCAGGAGCACATGCCCCTCCCACCGTGTGACATTACAGCTGGCAGAGGGAGTGGGAAGTGTTGAGGGAACAGTGGTGAGGGTGAGACAGTGTAACAGCCTGTGAATCTGCAGCACAAAGGGGCTCTGGTAACACCACCAGATTCCTGTTGGCTCATTGGCATAATTTTAAAAGTGGATTTTGGAAGGAAGCGATTCATGGATAAGAAAGATTTCCACAGTCACGGTGTCTGGATCTATAAGTATGTGTCCCTGGTTTATCATGCTGGATTTTGAACTCACATGGCGGCATAAAAAATTCAGAAACTAAAACAGTCTCCTGTTCCTTAAAATATTCCATAGTTTATCATCCCGAACTTCTTCCTCATTAGATACAGCCCCCACCTCTATGGATTCCTTATGTACAGCCTTATGTGGGCCCCTCCCCCAGCAGCTCTGGGCCCCGGCACTTGCCCAGTTTTGCCCAGTGCAGGCGCCGGCCCTGCTCTATAGTTTTGGTGGTGATTCTGCCACTGAAGCCATATGGAGCAAAGCTTTAGCTGAAAAAATGTTGCGCTCTTCTCCTATTTTTAGGTTTTTCTAGATAGGATTTTAAATACAATTACTTACAGGGTTGTAGTAGGGTTGTTGAGTCAGACACTTAAATTACAGAGGGGAGGGGCATCTGATTTACCCTCGTTGAAGCTTGGGTCACTGGATAGTTTTTAGATCCCATGATCCATTCAGGTGGACACTAGAAGAGAATTTTATGACTGAGTTCACATGGTTGAGTCTCACACTGTTTCTTCTTCAGTCTGTGCTTAGAAATCCTTCAGACGGTTCAGTGTAATGTGAAATTCCGTGTTTGGACATGTGCCCTTTCTAGAGGCAAGTTGTGGAGCAGAGACAATATATGGCAAGGTTTACACGTGAGTAACTACACATAGCCCTTGTTAGCCATTCACCTGCTTTACAGAAGGCAGCCAGCGCACATTACCCTTCACTTCTGTTCATATTTTACAAATATTGGTGCAGCACCTGTTAGTGTTATCTTGGAATTTTCCTAGTGCAGCGTACAGGAGGAGCAGGGGTCAGAATCCAGGTGCATACGGTACTACGCTAGAGTCTATAGTCTACATTTGGATAATATGGGTTCATACATTTCATAGCTTCTACAAATCTATCACAAGGTCAGGAAACCTTAAAGGGGGAATTCTGGGAATATGAACGTCTGATACAAAAACCTTAATTCTATAAATTAAATAAATACAACAAAACTCAAAGTCATTAGTCACATAATGGAGCTTAAATAGTTTGCTTTTACGATTCAAAAAAATGTCATGAGTTATAGTAGGCAGAGTTATAACCAAGATGGCCGTTATCTGCAACTACAACTCACTTGATCTCACAGTGCTCAGTAACAGCTCCTCCCTCTTATGCTCTGCTCACAGTGATGATGTAACAGACTGTCCTGCTCTGTTACCATAGTAATGATGTGTAACTATCATCACTGCACATTACCTTACTGAGATGATGTCTCACCATAACACTGGCCATACTGGATGCACTGCAACCAAACGACTACAGCCTAAAAAGGTGACCTGCCCAGGCATGTGCAGGATGTGATGTGATGTGGACATGTGACCAGTGGCCATCTTCAGTCTCTACCACAGAATCAATGGACTGGTTAAAGCAGTGACAGCAAACCTTTTAGACACTGAGTGCCCAAACTACAACCAACCCCCACATATTTTTTGCAAAGTGTCAAAGCCACAATTTAAGCAGTAACTTACTACTTTCTGTTCTGTCACAGGTTTAAATTGTATAGGCACCTGAGGGCACCAATACAGTAGAAAGAAGGAGAAGAAGTTTGGATTATCATTGTAGCTTCCTTCTAGGGTCCTGGGCTGTCTGTGATTGCAAGAGGCCTTGAGTCCTGTCTGACGAACCCTGCCCTGGGGTGATGGCAAGGGTGCCCATAGAGAGGGTTCTGAGTGCCACCTCTGACACCCGTGCCATAGGTTCGCCACCACTGGGTTAAAGGGTCAGTAGCATTTTAATTCTCCATTATAGTGTATGTCCACAACATTTTTCTGCTAATGGAAGCAAATTTTAAATAACCACCAATGAAACATTAGCTTATATTTTAATAACACATTGGAAAATGAGTTATGCTTATCCCTGGAATACTAGATGGGCAGTTCACACATCCAGATGCTGTATGTGGGATCGGATTCATGTATAAAGCAGATATGGCAGTGCCATACAAACTCCTGGCACAGAGTTTTATCAGTGATACAACATATGTAGATGGCATGTCAGCGACTGGTGTGATCAAAATTACTTAAAAAATACTTTTCTAGTTATGCTAATGAACCTGAAGGGCTCCTGAAGGGGTGTTACTAAAGCCCCTGAGTGCTGCAGATTCCCAGTCTGTTACATTATCACTTAAGGGCTCTGTTAACAACCCCAAGAGCCCTGCAGGCTCATCAGCATAATTTTAAAAGTTGATTTTAGAAGGAAGGAGGCCATAGATAACAAATATTGGAGGATTACCACAGTCACAGTGTCTTCATCTATGAGTAATGTCCCTGGTTTATCCTGATGGATTGTGATGATAGATTTCCTTTAAGCTAATTTCAGGAGCTGCCACCCAGAATTGTGATGATATTTCTGGACTTTGGGACATTGAGACAGTAGGGAACATCCTGATGTGACTCTTCTCCACCACTGTGATGGAATCTCCCAGATTATAGAAGGAGATCATTGTGATCCTGTTACTCTCCTGTATTACAGGTTGTATAACTACAAAGTGTACAGAGCTAGACGTGAGATCTACAGTTGAACAGTAGATGGCGCATTTGTACCTTATAATCAACAAAAATTAATTTGGGAGTTGTGTGACCGCCTCCTTACATCTACTGTTAATGGAATGTTATTAGAGATGAGCGAGCACTAAAATGCTCGGGTACTCGTTATTCGAGACGAACTTTTCCCGATGCTCGAGTGCTCGTCTCAAATAACGAACCCCATTGAAGTCAATGGGAGACTCGAGCATTTTTCAAGGGGACCAAGGCTCTGCACAGGGAACCTTGGCCAAACACCTGGGAACCTCAGAAAAGGATGGAAACACCACGGAAATGGACAGGAAACAGCAGGGGCAGCATGCATGGATGCCTCTGAGGCTGCATAATCGCACCATTATGCCAAAATTATGGGCAACAGCATGGCCATGACAGAGTGACAGAATGAAGCTAGATAGCATCTAAAACATCCAATAATTGACCCTGACACTATAGGGGACGGCATGCAGAGGCAGCGGCAGCAGGCTAGAGAGTGGCATGGCGACATACCCTAAATGGACTCAGGCTTCAAACCAATGGGTGGCAGAGAGGAACCAAAGGAGGTGAGCAAGAAGCGCTCAAATAATATCGGTACATGATAAAAGTTTGCCAGTATATTTTGTGGATTACACAGCAGGGTGGCGACAAAGTTAACATGGAAGCCATGAAAACAACCCAAAATTCTGCCTGACACAGCTCGTTTGATAAGGGGACCATGTATGGAGGCAGTGAACTAGTAGTAGATTAAAGGTGCTGCAGTTAAAACTATGTTAGTTGGATCTTGGCATGGAGCTGGCGCTCCGCTGCCAGGCGAGCTTTCGCCAATCCAAGCCCCTGTCTATAGGCTACTCCCCAAACAGCACTTCTAAGAACCTTTTGTATAAGATCAAGTGTAGTAGCGTTCTTATAAGTTTAGGATATGGCGGGTGAGGGGAATGTAAACAGATGCGCAAGAAGCGCTGAAATAATATCGGTAAATGATAAAAGTTTGCCAGTATTTTTTGTGGATTACACAGCAGGGTGGCGACAAAGTTAACAAGTTTGTTGTGGAAGCCATGAAAACAACCTAAAATTCTGCCTGACACAGCTCGTTTGATAAGGGGACCATGTATGCTTACAGTTCATGCCAGTAGCTGCACTGGCTGCCAGTCTCCTTTCGAATAGTTTAAAATAATAACCCTCATCCATAAAGCTCTGTATAATGCTGCACCCCCCTACCTCTCCTCTCTTATCTCAGTCTATCGCCCAACCCGTGCTCATAGATCCGCCAGTGATCTTAGATTAACCTCTACCCTAGTGCGGACCTCCCACTCGCGTCTCCAAGACTTCTCTAGAGCTGCACCAATTCTATGGAATGCTCTGCCCTGGACTATCAGACTAATACCTAACCTCCAAAGTTTCAAACGTGCTCTTAAAACCCATTTCTTTAGGCAAGCCTATAACACTCATTAACTGCATGAAGTTTTAACTCTTCTACTAACCCGTCCTGTGTCGTCCTCCCATCTGTTATCCAGCAACCAACAGGCACCAGACTTCTCTACAGTCCCATTCACCCTGGACCTGGTATATAAGATGACGGCTGAGTGGTTCAAGCGACAGCAATTCCATTTATTATATTTTGTTCTATTCCCTAAGAAGAATGGCTTGACCATTAAATATTCTTTTACCTCGTGTTACCCCATCATCTTCATAAACCGTAAGCTCTGGCGAGCAGGGACCTCACTCCTGTTGTTCCATACAAATGTTGTGCTCTGTTACATTACATTTGTATTTGTTTCCTATGATTTGTAAAGCGCTACGGAATATGATGGCGCTATATAAATAAAGATTATTATTATTATTATTATGGAGGCAGTGAACTAGTAGTAGATTAAAGGTGCTGCAACTATGTTAGTTGGATCTTGGGATGGAGCTGGCGCTCTGCAGCCAGGCGAGCTTTCGCCAATCCAAGCCCCTGTCTCTAGGCTACTCCCCAAACAGCACTTCTAAGAACCTTTTGTATAAGATCAAGTGTAGTAGCGTTCTTATAAGTTTGGGATATGGCGGGTGAGGGGAATGTAAACAGATGCGCAAGAAGCGCTGAAATAATATTGGTAAATGATAAAAGTTTATTAGTATATTTTGTGGATAACACAGCTGGGTGGCGACAAAGTTAACAACTTTGATGTGGAATCCATGAAAACAACCCAAATTTCTGCCTGACACACCTCGTTTGATAAAGGGACGATGTATGGAGGCAGCTATATGGATGACTTTTGGAGGTAGCAATGGAGACAACGTGTGGACGCTGCTATGGAGACAATTTAATTTGGATAGTGCCTGTATGTGGCAGTCCCAAAAATTTTTCAAACCAGAGGAGCAGGTAGGTGGCCCTCCAGAAAAATAGAATAGATTGAGTGCCTGTATGTGGCAGTCCCAAAAAGTTTTCAAACCAGAGGAGCAGGTAGGTGGCCCTCCAGAAAAATAGAATAGATTGAGTGCCTGTATGTGGCAGTCCCAAAAAGTTTTCAAACCAGAGGAGCAGGTAGGTGGCCCTCCAGAAAAATTTAATCGATTGAGTGCCTGTATGTGGCAGTCCCAAAAAGTTTTCAAACCAGAGGAGCAGGTAGGTGGCCCTCCAGAAAAATTGAATAGATTGAGTGCCTGTATGTGGCACTCCCAAAAATTGTTTAAAACAGAGGACCGGGTCGGTGGCCCTCCAGAAAAATTAAATGCATAAAGTACTATAGCTAGAGCCAGTGGGCCCTGTCAAAAAATAGCCAGTTTCCTCTGCTTTACTGTACAAAGAGGAGGAGAAGGAGGAAAATGAGGAGGAGGAGGAGTGGATCAATTATTCAGGTTGAGCTTCCTTCACCTGGTGGAGATTGGAAATTATGAGAAATCCAGGCTTTATTCATCTTAATAAGCGTCAGCCTGTCAGCGCTGTCAGTCGACAGGCGTGTACGCTTATCGGTGATGATGCCACCAGCTGCACTGAAAACCCGCTCGGACAAGACGCTAGCGGCAGGGCAGGCAAGAACCTCCAAGGCGTACAGCGCCAGTTCGTGCCACATGTCCAGCTTTGAAACCCAGTAGTTGTAGGGAGCTGTGTGATCATTTAGGACGATGGTATGGTCAGCTACGTACTCCCTCACCATCTTTCTGTAAAGATCAGCCCTACTCTGCCGAGACTGGGGACAGGTGACAGTGTCTTGCTGGGGTGACATAAAGCTGGCAAAAGCCTTGTAAAGCGTACCCTTGCCAGTGCTGGACAAGCTGCCTGCTCGCCTACTCTCCCTCGCTACTTGTCCCGCAGAACTACGCACTCTGCCGCTAGCGCTGTCAGAAGGGAAATACTGTTTCAGCTTGTGAACCAGGGCCTGCTGGTATTCATGCATTCTCACACTCCTTTCCTCTGCAGGGATGAGAGTGGAAAGATTTTGCTTGTACCGTGGGTCCAGGAGAGTGAACACTCAGTAATCGGTGCTGGAATAAATTCTTTGAACGCGAGGGTCACGGGATAGGCAGCCTAGCATGAAATCTGCCATATGCGCCAGAGTACCAACGCGTAAGAATTCACTCCCCTCACTGGCCTGACTGTCCATTTCCTCCTCCTCCAACTCCTCCAACTCCTCTTCTTCTGCCCATAAACGCTGAACAGTGAAGGACTCAACAATGGTCCCCTCTTGTGTCTCGCCAACATTCTCCTCCTCTTCCTCCTCATCCTCCTCCACCTCCACCTCCTCCGATATGCGCTGAGAAACAGACCTAAGGGTGCTTTGGCTATCAACAAGGGAATCTTCTTCCCCCGTCTCTTGTGACGAGCGCAAAGCTTCCGACTTCATGCTGATCAGAGAGTTTTTCAACAGGCCAAGCAGCGGGATGGTGAGGCTGATGATGGCGGCATCGCCACTGACCATCTGTGTTGACTCCTCAAAGTTACTCAGCACCTGACAGATATCAGACATCCACGTCCACTCCTCATTGTAGACTTAAGGAAGCTGACTGACCTGACTACCAGTTCTGGTGGAAGTTGACATCTGTCAGTCTACAATCGCTCGGCGCTGCTGGTAAACTCTGGATAACATGGTCAGTGTTGAATTCCACCTCGTGGGCACGTCGCACAACAGTCGGTGAGCGGGCAGTTGGAGGCGGCGCTGCGCTGCCCTGAGAGTGGCAGCATCTGTGCTGGACTTCCTGAAATGCGCACAGATGCGGCGCACCTTCGTGAGCAAATCTGACAGATTGGGGTATGTCTTGAGGAAACGCTGAACTATCAGATTTAACACATGGGCCAGGCATGGCACATGTGTCAGTCTGCCGAGTTGCAGAGCCGCCACCAGGTTACGGCCGTTGTCACACACAACCATGCCTGGCTTCAGGTTCAGCGGTGCCAGCCACAGATCAGTCTGCGCCGTGATGCCCTGTAATAGCTCTTGGGCGGTGTGCCTTTTATCGCCTAGGCTCAGCAGTTTGAGCACCGCCTGCTGTCGCTTAGCAACGGCACTGCTGCTGTGCCTAGAGCTACCGACTGATGGCGCCGTGCCCACGGATGGTAGTTCGGAGGAGGAGGTGGAGGAGGGGTGGGAGGAGGAGGAGGCATAGTAGGCCTGAAACACCTGGACCGAGGTAGGCCCCGCAATCCTCGGCGTCGGCAGTATATGACCAGCCCCAGGGTCAGACTCGGTCCCAGCCTCCACCAAGTTAACCCAATGTGCCGTCAGCGATATATAGTGGCCCTGCCCGGCAGCACTCGTCCACGTGTCCGTGGTCAGGTGGACCTTGTCAGAAACGGCGTTGGTCAGGGCACGGATGATGTTGTCTGACACGTGCTGGTGCAGGGCTGGGACGGCACATCGGGAAAAGTAGTGGCGGCTGGGGACCGAATACCGAGGGGCGGCCGCCGCCATGAGGTTGCGAAAGGCCTCGGTCTCTACTAGCCTATAGGGCAGCATCTCCAGGCTAAGCAATCTGGAGATGTGCACATTAAGGGCTTGGGCGTGCGGGTGGGTTGCACTATATTTGCGTTTCCGCTCCAGCGTCTGGGGTATGGAGAGCTGAACGCTGGTGGATGCTGTGGAGGATCGTGGAGGCGACAATGGGGTTTTTGTGGCAGGGTCCTGGGCAGGGGGCTGACTATCAGCTGACACAGGGGAAGGAGCAGTGGTGTGCACGGCCGGAGGTGAACGGGCTTGTTGCCACTGAGTGGGGTGTTTAGCATTCATATGCCTGCGCATACTGGTGGTAGTTAAGCTAGTAGTGGTGGAACCCCTGCTGAGCCTGGTTTGGCAAATGTTGCACACCACAGTCCGTCGGTCATCCGGTGTTTCCTTAAAGAACCTCCAGACTTCTGAAGATCTAGCCCTCGCCGCAAGAGCCCTCGCCACGGGAGCTTCACTAGTTGACACATTTGGCGCTGATGCACCAGCTCTGGCCCTGCCTCTCCGTCTGGCCCCACCACTGCCTCTTCCAACCTGTTCTGGTCGAGGACTCTCCTCCGTCTCAGAAGCACTGTGTTCACCCGGCCTCTCAACCCAGCTTGGGTCTGTCACCTCATCATCCTCCGATCCCTCAGTCTGCTCCCCCCTCGGACTTCCTGCCCTGACAACAACTTCCCCACTGTCTGACAACCGTGTCTCCTCATCGTCGGACACCTCTTTACACACTTCCACTACGTCAAGAAGGTCATCATCACCCACAGACTGTGACTGGTGGAAAACCTGGGCATCGGAAAATTGCTCAGCAGCAACCGGACAAGTGGTTTGTGACTGTGGGAAGGGTCCAGAAAACAGTTCCTCAGAGTATGCCGGTTCAAATGCCAAATTTTCCTGGGAGGGGGCAGACTGGGGGGGAGGAGGCTGAGGTGCAGGAACTGGAGGAGTGGCGATTTCGGTGACATGGGTGGACTGCGTGGAAGACTGACTGGTGGACAAATTGCTCGAAGCATTGTCAGCAATCCACGACATCACCTGTTCGCACTGTTCTGGCCTCAACAGTGCTCTACCACGAGTCCCAGTAACTTCAGACATGAACCTAGGGAGTGTAGCTCTGCGTCGTTCCCCTGCTCCCTCATAAGCAGGTGGTGTCTCACCCCGCCCAGGACCACGGCCTCTGACCCCTGCAGTAGTTGGACGCCCACGTCCCCGCCCTCGTCCTCTACCCCTAGCCCTCGGGTTAAACATTTTTAAAATGAGAGTTATAGCTTTAATTTTTTTTTAACTTTTTTTTGTGTTTTTTTTTTTTTTTTGTGTTTTTGAGTTTTTAAAACCAAACAATGCTATCCTATAGCTATGGCTATTTTCTAGCCAAGTATGAAAGCACACTACTATGCCAGATGAGATGACACTGAGTTATTAAACAAAATAAACGTAAAATAAAAAAGGACAAATGGCAGACTGTGCCTAATTGAAATCCAACCCCTACTAAATTTTCCCACTTCGGTCTTTGCAATGGATATGTGCGTCACTAAGCGCAAAACACAGCGGTCGCAAGTCTCACTACAAATTGCTCACAATTGGCTAGTAGATGCACTGCAGCAAGTACAGCCACCAGCAGATCAGCCAGAAATCAAATATATAACGCTACTGTAGGCGTAAGCCGTTTGGATTCTCCTATGGCTATTTTCTAGCCAAGTATGAAAGCACACTACTATGCCAGATGAGATGACGCTGAGTTATTAAACAAAATAAACGTAAAATAAAAAAGGAAAAATGGCAGACTGTGCCTAATTGAAATCCAACCCCTACAAAATTTTCCCACTTTGGTGTTTGAGGTGGATATGTGTGCCACTAAGAGCTAAACACAACGGTAGCAAGTCCCCCTGCTAATTCCTCACAAAATGGTACTAGATGCAAATAAAAAAAAAAAAAGTAGAACGTTATTGTAGCCCTAAGAAGGGCTGTTGGGTTCTTTGAGAATCACTCCTGCCTAACAGTAAGCTAATAGAACACCCTAACGCTTTCCCTGACCAGCAGCAGCTCTCTCCCTAGCGGCATCCAGACACAGAATGATCCGAGCAGCGCGGGCAGCGGCTAGTCTATCCCAGGGTCACCTGATCTGGCCAGCCAACCACTGCTATCGACGTGTAAGGGTACCACGTCATGCTGGGTGGAGTGCAGAGTCTCCTGGCTTGTGATTGGCTCTGTTTCTGGCCGCCAAAAAGCAAAACGGCGGGAGCTGCCATTTTCTCGAGCGGGCGAAGTATTCGTCCGAGCAACGAGCAGTTTCGAGTACGCTAATGCTCGAACGAGCATCAAGCTCGGACGAGCATGTTCGCTCATCTCTAAATGTTATGTAAGTGTCATACACGGCCGTCATGTCTGCAGACCCTATGCTATTCAATAGTTCAGGGATTCTGAAGAGGAATTACAGATTGTATTGACAGTATAGATCAGGATTGAGGATATTGTATTGTAGAACTGTCATTCTGCAAAGGTAATTGAAGGGGCTTTTGTTACTTGATACCATTGTGTAGCTGTCTTTTTGTTGGAAGGGACACCATGGGCAAATATTGCATTTGACCAGCTATAGCAGCGGCTATGGGGCCCACAGTGTCAGGGGGCCCTGTTAGCCAACCTGACACTAAAAATGGAAGATGTGCACCATTATATACATATTGAGGCAGATTTACTTACCCGGTCTGTTCGCGATACAGCGGCGCGTTCTCTGCGGTGGATTCGGGTCCCGCCGGGATTCACTCCGCCGTCCACCAGGTGGCGCTGCTGCGTTGAAAAGCATTGTTCCGCACTGGAAGTCACCGGGCCGGACCAAGTGAAGGTAAGCGCGTCCCAAGCGACACTTTTTTTGTTTTAAATGCGGCGGCTTTTCCGAATCCGTCGGGTTTTCGCTCGGCCACGCCCCCCCGATTTCCGTCGCGTGCATGCCAGCGCCGATGCGCCAAAATCCGATCACGTGCGCCAAAATCCCAGGGCAATACAGGGAAAGTCGGCGCAAATCGGAAATATTTGGGTAACACGTCGGGAAAACGCGAATCGGGTCCCTAGTAAATGACCCCCATTATGCTACACATTATACAGCGTGATATGTATATAACATATATGTGATGTATATACACTGTGCAAATATGTACTTTTTTATGCACTTGGGGGACCCCTTTCAGTAGTCTGCTATGGGGCCCTGCCTTTCCTAGTTACACCCTTGCAAAAAAGGCGCAAAACTCTGCCAGAAAAACCTTGGTGTTAGTAAGTTTTTTTCATGGAAGGAGGAAAATGGTAAAAAACATATAGGCGCAAACGAGGAGCAAATTGCAGTGAGTTAAATTGACACATTTAACGCAGCGAAAAAATGTTATGATAAATAAGACCAACAAAACTAAAACGTAAAAACAAGAACAAAGAAAACTATTTATGATAAATGACCCCCTTTTTCTGTCAATGTCAATGGCATAAAAGCTAACCTAACCCCACCTCTCTCACTGCTATTGTCCCTCTGGATTCCTCCTCCCTCTTGACACACAGGCAAGGAATCAAAGGGGTTAGTAAGTTTATATTGGTTTATATCCTCTTGAAGAGCTGATTTTTCATGAAAAGATTTTGTTAGGGGGTGGGCCTATCATTGATTGACAGCCCCCATTCTATGAACATGTAGCTGTCAATCATTGATGGTAACACCCTCATGATTTCTCAATGTAGAAAATGTTGGGTGCATCATCGGGAAAAAAAACATTGGTGGCCTAGCACTCTTACCCTCTGAATTGTGGGCATAGATTGGACCAGGGGCGAGACTAGGAGAGGCAGGGCCCCATAGCAGATTTCTGAATTGCCCCCTATGATGAATGATTGTAAACCGAGCACACTAGCATGCTGGTGTGTGCCTCTTTATAAAAAAAAGGCTTTTAAAATGATGGATAATAATAATTCTTATATAGCGCACACAGATTACACAGCGCTGCACAGAGCTTGACAAATTGGTTCCTGTCAGAAGGGGCTCTCAATCTAAACAGCCTACCAGTATGTTTTAGAGTGTGGGAGGAAACCGGAGGACCCGGAGGAAAACCTTGCAAACACGGAGAGAACATACAAACTCTTTACACATGTTGACCTGGGTGGGATTAGAACCCAGGACTTCAGTGGATAGGTGTTAATGGAGCCCCAAGCCCCTCAGGCTCATTTGCATAATTTTTAAAGTCTTTTTTTCTTAAAAACAAGGACATAGGAGGCTTAAAGCAGAATGGATACTGCCACAGGGGGCAAACACCAGTGTGTCAGTGGGCTTGGTTTACAATCCTTACAAACCTGGTGGTAGATGTCATTTAAAAAAAACAACTATGTATTTGTATACTCACGTTACATTCACATACAATATATACGCATAATATACACGTACCTACAATATACGTACCACATACATACAATACAGTATACAGACATACAGCATATACACATGTTTACAAATACAGCATATACACACCACACACATATAAAGCATATTCCCACCCAATACACAGCCCATACCCCATATGATGGGGCCCCCTGACACTGCAGGCCCCATAGCAGCTGCTATGGCTACTACCACTGTAGTTACGCCCCTGGATTGGACACAATGGGGGTCATTTACTAAGGGCTTGATTCCCATTTTCCCGACGTGTTACCCGAATATTTCCGATTTGCGGCGGTTTCCCCTGAATTGCCCCGGGATTTTGGCGCACACGATAGGATTGTGGCGCATCGGCGCTAGCATGCACGCGACGGAAATCGGGGGGCGTGACCGAGCGAAAACCCAACGGATTCGGAAAAGCCGCCGCGAATGGACCGGGTAAGTAAATCTACCCCAATCTATTAGCAGAATAAAGTGGCCTTCAGTACTCCAGCAGTTCCTGAGCCATGTGGGGGGGTGGCTTAGATCTATATGACTTTTCTTTGTGGCCCAGGTTACTATTTCTACCTCTATATTCCACCTAATAACTAATCTTATCTACATCTTCAAGAGAACACTTCAGAAATAATTACTCCGCTGTTAGCGGTCATTTGTCCATTTATGTGAGCTGATTCCAAGATTTTCCTTCCAAATGACCTTTTTCGCTTAGAGACATGATGACACCCTGTTAGTGGAGCGTTCTGGTGCAGAGGTATAAATTGAGTTCAGGTGAACAGATCAAACGGCATAGACAAGTGATCACTCTGAGCTCTACCTCATTTACCTTTCTTTACATGACTCTAGTGGAAGTCGAGCTCTTTACTCCTCCAAGTTTTGTAATATGTGGGATGTAAATGTGCATTACTAAGAGCTGATGTTACTACTTTGATCACAGAGAATTTTTTTCTCATTTTATTTTGAGTCGTTTGTAATGTAAGCCTTAAGTGCTCTGTAATTGCTGCTTGTGATATGGAGGGAGAGCCCTTTCTACCAGCGCAGCCGTAACTTAGTGTTACATCAACATTCAATTATAAAGAAGGAGCTTTCCTTGTGTCAAATCCTACTGTCCCACCTGGCATTGGCTCAAAGTCCTACTGTCCCACGTAGCATTGGCTCAAAGTCCTACTGTCCCACGTAGCAGTGGCTCAAAGTCCTACTGTCCCACGTAGCAGTGGCTCAAAGTCCTACTGTCCCACGTAGCATTGGCTCAAAGTCCTACTGTCCCACTTGGCACTGGCTCAAAGTCCTACTGTCCCACCTGGCACTGGCTCAAAGTCCTACTGTCCCACGTGGCACTGGCTCAAAATCCTACTGTCCCACGTGGCACTGGATCAAAACCCTTCTGTCCTACGTGGCACTGGATCAAAACCCTTCTGTCCTACGTGGCACTGGATCAAAATCCTACTGTCCCACGTGGCACTGGATCAAAGTTCTCCTTGTAGGACTGGTGCTAAAATCCTGATGCTAAAATCCTACTGTCCCACCCGGCACAAGGTTATTTCCTACTGTCCCACCTGGTGCTGACTTAAATCCTACTGATCCATCTTTGTTTCCCGAGTGGGAGTAGCTTTAAATCCGCTCAAAGCAGAGAGTTAAGAGCACAGCAGTGTGGGGACACACCCTCAGTACTCTTAAATTAAGAAAAAATCATATTCATATATAACTGTTCAGCATATATGCTGTTGTTCAGCAAGGATGCAGGGACTCCTTGCATCATATATAACTTTGATATGATATGCCTTGTCTGCCATGTTTGCGGTGTACAAAGCATAAAAAAGTCAGATTCTGGGTACAAGGAATTTCCACCTTTCAGAATTTCGTGTATTGGTTGTTCTGATAAAATAGATTGCTGTACAAGGTGCCAATCTCCATACATCAGCCGCATTGTTCTCCTTGTGACATGGTTTCGGTTTCACTGACGGAGCATAATCATCCAAAATTTGATTTTGTAGAAGTGTTGCCAAATTTTTATAAAGATTCAGTTCAGGTCTAAATGGAATCAGTCTGAACCAATGTGGCTCCAGGAAATTGTATATAACCCCATTTAGTGCTCTAAAAAAAATTCATAAAAAAGCTTGTTCTGTTATTATTCTCTCACCTATCCCCCTCCCTAAGCTCTCGGATGAATGGCAGTATTAGCAGGCCGCCATTTTGAAAGATTGACCAAAAGCGAATCAGTAAAGATTAGGATTTAATTTCGGTGCCTGAAAAATTCCAGAATTCTACCAAATCTATGAACCATAAAACAGATGTGTATTTCTAGTTGTGTGTTTTTAATTTCATAACTATATACATTATTGTCCTTATTATATATATATATATAGATGATATACATAGATGAGGTCTCTGTGCTTAGGATAGTGTTATTATAGCTATAGACTCTGGTTGGATACATTAAGGTGAAGAAGATCAATGACTCCGTAAATATTCATAGAACTTAGTTTTTTAATGGAATCGGTTATACAGCTGGTCCCCGACTTAAAGAGGACCTGTCACCCATAAATTAGGCACTAGGAGCTGCTTACTAAACAAACGCCGCAGTGTTAGAATGATAGCGTTACCAGAAACCTCTGGCGGAGTACAATGTAAACGGCGGACCACTCGCCAAGCGGTCCAATGGGGCGTGGTTAGGGGCGGTGAACACCACATGACGCGCGGCAGTCACCGCCGGCCTATGGAGCGAACGGGGTGGTCCGGGGAAGAGGCAGCACCGCAGACTGCCCCCTCGCTTTGTGATCGGTCCGGCGTTTACATTGTACGCGGAGTACAATGTAAACGACGGACCACTCGCAAAGCAAGACCACTCGATAGCGTTGGCGGAGGTTTCTCGTAATGCTATTATTCTAACACTGCAGCGTTTGTTTGGTAAGCAGCTTCTAGTACCCAATTTATGGGTGACAGGTCCTCTTTAAGAACACCTGACTTACAGACGACCCCTAGTTACAAACACCTCGGGATGTTGGTAATTTGCTGAACTTTACCCTTGGGCTACAATAATCAGCTGTAACCGTTATCACAGGTGTCAGTAATGAAGCTTTAGTGATAATCCTAGTTCTTATGACAATCCAACATTTTTAAAATCCAATTGTCACAGAGACCAAAATAAATTTGTCTGGGGTTACAATTATAAAATATACAGTTCCGACTTACATACAAATTCAACTTACGAACAAACCTTCAGAACCTATCTTGTACGTAACCCGGGGACCTTACATATTCGGCTCAATCTCTAGAAGTTTAATCCGAGGATCTCTGTAAATGGTAGAGAGACTGGCAATAAACATCAACTCAAATTCTGGGATGGCTTTAAGATCCAAGCTAAATGCATCCAATCGCCCTGGCTGCCATTGCATTCTCGGGAAGAATATCAGGGTTATGTATAAGTAGCCAAGTCCTAACATTTATACACCTTATAGAGTGCCTCTCCGGGCAGACAATTGCTTTGTGGTTTTATAAAATATAAAGCTGAGACCTGAGATCTTAATCTCAATATGAAATCCGTTTCCACGACTGAAGAATTGAGGCCACGGAGTCACGTCGCAGTCAAACAAACAGTGAACCGTGCGATTATTACTTAACAGATGCTTTGATTAATTGCTTTCTACTGATAATTGCTCTGAGAATTGAGAATGAAATATGTTAACTAGGTATAACACTCCGCCAATCAGTGGGAGAAGTGCACCTTTATTTGCAAAGCTGTTAATTTTGATGATAATTATATGTTAATCAGAATATTTTAAAAGGGGAATTAAAATGTGTACCTTCACCCTTAATATCCCAAGATCTAAACTATTCGGATTAGCCGGGTCCAAAGATAAAAATTGGGTTCTTCCAGAATCCCAACCCTTAGATAAGCTTTTTGAAGTGCAATCTTTGGACGAGACCTGTTAAAGGGATTGTCCACATTCAGCCAATAATTGATATTGTTTGTGTAATGAAAAGTTATTAAATTTTCCAATATACTTTTTGCATCAATTCCTCATGGTTTTCTAGATCTCTGCTTGCTGTCACTCAACAGAAAGTTCATGTGATGTCACACAGGTGCACGGCTCGTTATAACATACAGCTCGGTGATATAATAAGCCATGCGCCTGTGTGACATAGACTATTAGATTGTGTTTATGGTCAGCTTAAAAAATGAGCAGATCAATGTATTGAAGGTGGAGAATTTCAGGATTCTTTATTAATTCTACATCTCTTCATATCTCTCTATTATTGGACGGTCCTACTCAGTTCGGGAAGGTTGTCCATCAGGTGTGCTGTAGAAGAGTCTAACATAAGACTGCGCCATAAGACTAGACATGGAGATTTATCGGAAGTTTCTTAAAGCAGAACTGTTCTATTTGCCCATGGAAACCAATCAGAGCTCAGTTTTCATTTTCCCACAGCTGTTTATAAAACCAATGCTGACCTCTGATTGGTTTCCATGGGCAAATTGCAACATCCGTGCCAAAGCGTCCCTCTATCCGCAGAATATGTGGCGTTAATTTGTGTGAACTGTGGCTCATGGTTTTGTGTTTAGAATGATTTAGCCACACCCTGCACCCTGCATTTCAGACCTGTTCAGCAAGGGTTACTAGCCTTGGACGGTACCTCCAGTCTGCTGCTTTATATACCTTTATATACCTGACTACTCCCATCAGACCTTGCTGGTTATTCAGCCTGATCTCCATATCTAGTGCTATTGCTATTTTGACTTCTGCTTTGCTTTACCGACTATTGCTATACGATTCTGTACCTTTGCCGGCATCTTGGTTTAAACCCATTTTTATCTGACTCCGCTTTTGTGTCTGGGTCTGTTTTTTATCCCTCAGTGTCGTGTATGTTCGAGTGTGAACCTTTCTAGGACTTGTTCATTGTCATCTTGTAGGGTCACTCAAGGACAGTCAGGTTCCTGATAGTGGGTTCGCCCTTGTCAGGGCGGTTTATCTGCTGTAGGCAGGACCTTAGCCGCAGGGACTTCGCAGGGTGAGTTTCGCCACCACTTACCCAGTCTGACAGCTAGCGCCAAGCCCGGTTGTGGTTGCGCTGTTGCTGGGCAGCTTCCTCACACAACTGGAACATTTTTACCTCTGATAAATCT
This sequence comes from Engystomops pustulosus, assembly GCF_040894005.1. Classification (NCBI taxonomy): domain Eukaryota; kingdom Metazoa; phylum Chordata; class Amphibia; order Anura; family Leptodactylidae; genus Engystomops; species Engystomops pustulosus. The sequence continues at coordinate 18,409,844 of NC_092421.1, read as the reverse complement.
CCCTCAGTGCTTTTATGTAGTCTGTTACCATAGAAACAAAACAGCTTTCTTTTCAATCTTTATAATAATTGAATAAAAAATGAAAATGAATATTTTTGGTGATCAGTTGAATCCAAGCGCACAGTTGTGAATGAGCCACATTTCTGATAAATGAATTCTGACAACTTAACACAGTTTTTGAAAACTGCCAACGTGCGCGGCTGACAAATAACCCCCACCGAAAATCAGTGATTCAGGCTTTTAGAGAAGTCTGGAATTCCCTGATCTTCGGAGTACATCTGTGCAGTCCCGGAATTACCAGACAGTTTAAAAATACATGTTCTCACAGGGCAGATGGCACAGCGTCTTCTGGGAAAGAAGTCTATGAAATTTTTGTTATATGAAATCCTGTTTAGTGATTGCAGTTTTACAACTAAATAGAAATAATTGTCTTTTGTAATTTTTAATTTTAATAAATTTACTGGTGGTTAGTATTAATTTATTAGAACAATATGAGTTATATTTACTAAGTGTTTGGTGCTGGCGCTTGCTTACATGGTTATACAGTGATGTTCCCATATATATACAAAGTACAAGCAGTCACTGACCTCAGTAGTCATTTGGGTATATGGGTATAGCACTGCCGGAACCAGGGATATGGGCCAGAGCTGGGTGGTAAAAACATAGGTATTACGTTTATTTTACATATTGCAGGGGTGCCGTATTTTTCAGACTATAAGGCGCACAAAAATTCCTTTGATTTTCTCAGAAATTAAAGGTGCGCCTTATAGTCCAGTGCGCCTTATATATGAACCGTACTTACAGACAACAGCTGCCTTGAACTGTGCACAGGTCTGCCACCTGCTGGTCAATCATCCTTATAATCCGGTGCGCCTTATATATGAACCTAGACGTTTAAGCAGGCATTTATCGATGGTGCGCCTTATAATTCTGTGCGCCTTATAGTCCGAAAAATACTCATCCTGAAAAAAAGCTGCTCCTATTGAATCAGATGGATGTTCATTGCTTTTATTGACCACCTATGATTGCTCTCTGCTACAGGAAAAAGAATCACAAGAGCCAAAATCTCCTACAGTATCTTAATAGGACAGATTAAGTGCTTGAGTGAGTGCTACCTTAAATAATGTAGCCCACTACATAAATGTCAGGATTTTAAGAAGCCTAGTGATGTGGGATAATAGTCCAACCAATAAGTGGTTTCCAGAAGGAACAGAATTACAATTGTAGAAAGGGCTGTTTCGCTGTTATTACATCTTGTCAGTACAGTTGTAAGGAACTGATTTGGCTATGTGAGAGGCCATCAACGAGATCATTCTATCTATGGAGATTTCCTCTGCAGGACATCGTTATAGGCATACCAAATTTTATTGGGCAGATTTATCATACATTGGTGCTATGTGCCAGAGCCTGCTCCTGAATAGGTGCAGACTATAGCCTGTACGCAGAGCCGGACAGGAATGCCTCATGTTGACCCACACCACCACCGGCTGGCACCCCCTTCATGCTGTGCGCCATGCATTGTGTCTTTTTCTGGTCTTGTGTGTGTATGTGCGAAGTTTTTTTCAAAAGGCATATGTCCCCAATTGTTGACAGTGTGGTTTGATGTTATTACATCTGATCAGCACAGTATAGGGAGCTGTCTAGGTGAGAGGCCATCAGTGTACATTAGGGAAGGATTTCTTTTCAGGTGTATAGAGTCTTAAAACCCATGCGTGCGCTGCTGTGGATTCTAATTACAGAATATGCAAATAAGCCTTCTAGATTGGGAAAACTTAAAAAACCACGCCCATTGCCCCAACCCACAATTATATTGTAATATTGGCTATATTGGTCCCCACATAGTATAATGCCCCCTCACTGTGGCTAAACCCCCCTATGGACCCAAATGATACCCCTAATGCAAATCAGAAACATATAAAACCTCTCTTTAATTTTATTTTCCCTTTCAATTTTGTTTTCCACTTTTATTTATCTCCCCAAACCTATACATAATACTATCTGAACCTTCCCCCACCCTCACTGCACTCTTTCCCCTACCTCCACCCTCACACATGGTGTGGCCTCCTGTTCTCAAATTTCTACTTAATGTGGTCTCCTGTCCTCCAGCCTCCTCTACCTGTGGCCTCCTGTCCGCCAGCCTTCTCCTGTCCTCTATTTTCCTCCTGTGGCATCCAGCCTTCTTCTGTACTCTATCCTCTTGTGGCCTGCTGTCCTCTATCCTACTCTACCTGTGGCCACTCATCCTCCACCCATCTCTTCCTGTGGCCTCCCGTCTCCCAGCCTCCTCTTCCTCCATCCTCCTCTTCCTGTGGCCTCCCGTCCTCCATCCTCCTCTTCCTGTGGCCTCCTCCTGTGGCCCCCTGTCCTCTATCCTGCTGTTCCTGTGGTCCCCTGTCCTCCAGCCTCCTGTCTTCCAGCCTCCTCCTGTAGCGCCTTGTACTGTAGCCTCCTCCTGTGGCCCCTAGCCCTCTATCCTCCTCTTCCTGTGGCCTCTTGAGGGGATTAAACAGAACAAAATCTGACTTAAATTGCCTTGTTCCCCTGCTGCAGTCACTTTCTCTCCCAGACTCTGGTGGTAATTCGGGAGAAAGGGCGGGGCTGGCCGAGGGGCGGGGCTACCTCCTCACATCTCTGAAGGAGTCATGTGAGGGACATGTGAGGAGGTAACAGGGTCTGGCCCCGCCTCCTCCTAGTCCCTGGCGGGACAAAACGAGGGGAGAGGGGCAGCCTGGGAGAATCTTCCAGCCGCCTGGGACCGTGGGACAGAGCCTAAAAATTGGGACTGGTATAAATTAAAGAAGTGATGATCATGCATGCATACTTCTGTCCCGGGGACTGATGAAGAAAGCCAAGGACATTGCTCGGCCATATCTGCCTATGTGACTGACGGGTACGTCCAAAGACAACCAAGGAAAAGTGACTATTTTAAGCAGGACCACAGATGAGGTTCTGGATACCTGGTTATCAGTGCGGCAGACATTCATTCTCTGCGCTCGTGCAGCCTTCTTATATCCTTTTCAGGAAATTAGGTGTTTTCTCTTGTTTCTTTTTTTTTTGTGTAGCTGCTGAAACCTAATCGATAGCAGTTCACACAGCTCCGGCACGGCACAGGATTATCACTGACACATCGGGTGTTACTATGTTAAATCCCTCTGACTGAGGTTTGTTTTCTCCTAATAGAAGGTTCTCGCATGCTGGAACTCATCAATCGCCAGAAACCACCAGGCAGAGACACTGGAATTATGTCAATAACCACATCTTTTACTCTTTAAATACATGTCTAACTGTTCTATTAGACGGCAGAAGAATTCGAGAAATGTTAATGTCCATGTGCGGCTTTGGCAAATTTCAAGAAATGAAACTGTCCGCAGACGGTACCGGGATTCACCCATTAAAAATCAGCATTGTGTTTTTAATCTTAAAAGTTATTTAAGAAATTAAATTTAGCATTTTTTCATGTGACAGTTTGCAGAATATAAGTCCGGTTGGATAACACGATGATACATCGATTGCATTTACTAAGCAATGGCACAAATATAGTGAATCTGTACATTTTATCATCCGATTCTTTCTAGTTCAAACCCTTCTCATGATAAATCTGGAAAAAAAAAAATATAAAAAAAATTGCAACATAAGGCTCAGTCCGCACTTGTTTTGGGGCTTTCTGTTATATTCTCCATTTAAGGAAAATATTACAAAAAATGGAATGTGATCGTGGGTTTTCAGCTCTTCCTAGTTGATTTCAATGTACAGAAGGTTATCTTCCGTTATGCTTCCATAATTCCCAAATATTTGGTGGTCTCCCTGCTGAATGTAGGTGTGAAAATAGGCTAAATAATGCACCCCCTTAATATGTGTAAAGTTCTGTGGAATATGTCATCTTAGGGTACTTTCACACTGCCGTGGTTGGTCCGTGGATCATGGACCATGCAGTCACGTTGAGGTAGTTTCACACTGCCGTGGTTTGTCCAGGGATGATGGACCATACAGTTTCACAGATGACCACAATGCAGGGACAGAATTCCTTTCATCATAGCTATGTGATGCGAGGAGTCCCTTTGGTGACATTGTTCTGCTGGCAAGCAGGTACTACAAGGATTCAAGTTATATACAATGCAGGGAGTCCCTGCTTCCCTGCAGGACCACTATCTGAACTGTAATCATGAATCCAGATAGGCACTGCTTTGTTTTATGGAGTAGCACAGACTCAGTTGCATCAGTTATTAGTATGATGCAAGGAATGCCGTTTATGAAAATGTGGTCAGTCCAAGAAGGGTCGGCTCCAGGTTTCAATAGTTCCCTGGGTGACAGAGCCTCAATGTGCCCCTTTGTAGTGAACTAACTTGGTGGCATTAAAAATTCAGAAACTAGTAAACAGAAAATAGGCTCCTGTTCCCCTGTTTATCATACCGAACAGCCCCCTCATGGGTATTATATATAAACCCCCTCACACCCTATGGATTCATTAGATACTGCCCCCTTCACCCCCATGGATTCCTTATGTACAACCTCGTGTGGGCCCCCTAGCAGCTTTGGGCCCTGAGGTATTCCTAGTGCTGACCCTGAGTCCAAAAAACAGGACACTGCATGCCCTGTGATTCAGGGACGGACCACAGCAACATGTGGGACCCCTCAGCAAGAAAAATACATTTACAATCATTGGTTGACCTCTAAAATGAATTAAGATTAATTTGTGTAGCGATGGTACAATTGTATATATCTTATTTGTTACTTGTGTACAGTATATCCATTTAATGCTATACATTAAATATGAAACCCACCCCCTCTAAAATTATCCTCATAATGGCCTGTAATTGAACGCGCCTCTTATTAATTTTGGTGTTCCATACGCCACAGCTTTTCAGATTAAAACTGATCTTTCATAAGAGAATTAATTGCCCTTGTCCTCCACCAATTTATTGGGTGACCATATGTTTTTTTTTTTCACAGGGTGTAGATGATCTCTTACACATTACCTTAATTATGTCAATAATTTATTCTTCATTCAAATGAAATAATCCATAGATATCAATATGGAACGCTTTTTTTTTTCTTTGAAGTGTGAATAAGTATTGAAGCTGGAGCTGGCTTGATCTTCCACTATGACATAAGGATCAATCTGAAAAGTTGTCTTCAGCACAGCATGCCTGGGAATTATTGTCTCCCAAGCTGAACAGTCTGTTCTTGGATGAGCACTGGTGCTGGAAAAACAATCTCAGACCGATCACCAAGTTTGAGAGTTAATCTCCTTTTGACTCCTAATGTGTCTAGTGTGTTTCTAGACTTTACAAACTAACAGCGGGTAGAATAACTTCCATATCCGGATGAGGTTCCTTGTTTTTTTATAGATATGGAGACAAGTTCTATTGATCCTTTATCTACTTGGCAAAGTTTCCATATGTGAATATAGATGTGTCCTTTATATCCCCTTCCTTATGGCTCAACACATTTGGAGATGAGCAGCTTTTTGATAAATCATGATTTTGTGATACTATGTTATAAGATGACTCTCCTATGTGGTTGTGTTGTAAATTGTGGAGTTGAAAGAGTTTGTTGAATGTGTTTCATGACAAGTGAGCTAAGATAAGACCGGCATTTCTGCAAATATAGCTCAAATATGTTAGTTGAAAGTCTACAGTATCTGTCACTTCTGGAGGGACTGGCCAAATATTTAAGGCTACAAACTGTTACCCAATGATAGATACCAAATGATAGATGCCTGAAAACCCACCATCTCTTGTTGGATATTGGAATCCAGATGATTCTGATGTAAAAGAAGAAGTGCGCATACCGGATTTCAACATACTCAATCCTTTGTTCCAGTATTGACTAACAATGTGTCTAACAATGGCTATTCCCAATTCTCCAATGAAAACGAGCACAGCTGAATTTGGCATTCATGCTCAAGGGGAATTACGAGTAATGGCTCATTCAGTTAACTTAGGTGGCCTTAATTTTCCTCTGTTTTTTGTTTTGATTGTGAACTATGGCTAAGGTTGCAGCTGTTTTAAGATTGATTGAGCCCCACTTAGCTCCTCTGCAGCTCATCTTTGTCCAGCAAATGGTTAACTTGAGTGATGGTTGGCCGATCCAGTCAGCTGCTGGGGGTGGCGTATGTGAACTCCTTTATATATCCACCCCCTTCCTTTTCACCTAGCTGGTTGTACTAGTTTCCTCCTTTTCTTTATTACTGCATGTTATTACTTTGCTGTTCTGTGTATCCAACCTCTGCTTCGTTTACTCGACCTCTTGAGTAGATTTGATTCTGTGTCTTCACCGCCATCTTGGTTCTTACACAATTCGGTCCACTGTTTTCTCTGTATGTGTTTGTCTCTCTGTGTTCTTTGTGTGAACACTGGTTTATCTCTGACTTCGTGTTACCTGTCCGCTCCACCATCCATCAGCTGCCATACAAAGTAAGTTTTCCCTATTTCTCTGCAGGTTCCTGATTGTGGATTTGCCCTTATTAGGGTGATTATATCTGCTTTAGACAGGGCTGTAGTCTGTAGGGACATTGCAGGAAGAATTTGCCATCGTTTTTCCAATCTGACAGCTTGTGCCAAGTCTGATTGTAGCTGCTCTGCTTGCTGAACAGGTATCTGACAGTAGCACTTGAAAGTGTTTAGGTATCTTAACTTTTTTCCTCTTCTGTACCCTTCTTATATTGTGTTCTCCGATTATTCCTTTTTCAGCAGTCATCTAATTTTTGGCTTTACCACCACTTCCTGACTTTTACGATATCAGATTTCTTATTTTACTATCCCTCGTATACTGTAGTTCCATTCCTATGATTCTAAGTTAATATAGTAAGCATTTTGCAGTTCCACATTTCTAGAAGTGACCACAGGGCTACGTGGTCAGGAGCTGCCAGTTTTCTGTGTTAAAGCTAAATTCAATTCCCTTTATTGAGTTGTTTTACTTGGATTTTAGTTTTCATAATGCAAGTGAAGAACATGAATGACATCTGTAACATCTTAGTAAACTAGAATATCTTGGGAAACAGGAACTAGGAAAGTTCCCAAGAAAGCCTAAAAGAATAAAAGTATCATGTCTTCCTAATAATATATTTTTAAGTACATGGATTGGTCTTGTGCTTGGAGTGGTTTGAGGCATCACGTTCAGAGTAGAATTTTGCCTTTGAATTTTTGTGTTTTGTTGTTGATTTTTTATTTCTAAGTCTACCCCAATATTCCCTCATGCTCTGTTTTAAGTTCTATTTACCCTAAAGATAAATCCTGCAATTCTTCCATGGATAGCGATGTCATACGTCAATACTGTGTAGAGTAGAACAATGCACGCTGAATAAACAACCCGGGACGGATTTTACATTTTCATCCTTTTTTTTGCCTTTTAACAATTCAATATATTTGTTTATCAGACTATTATTACCAAATATATACTGTAGATATGAAGATATATCTTGTTTGTAAGCTTTTTTTCTAATACACTTGATGTCTGGGTCCACATCAGACACCACTCAGACAGAACTCTGAATCTATATGAACCCAATGGGGCACATTTACTTTCCCGGTCCAATCACGATCCCGCGGTGTGCTGTCCGACGAGGATTTGGGTCTGCCAGGATTCACTAAGGTTGTGCGCCCGATATCCAGCAGGTGTCACTACGGCGCCAAGGTCCGCCGGAGTTCACCTTCTTCTTCCTGGTGCATGTAAGTGCATGATCTTGCAACACAAATCGTTTTTTAAATTCCGCTGTCTTTTCAAATCCGTTGGGTTGTTCGATGGCCACGCCCCCTGCTTTCTGTTGCGTGAAAGCCGGCGCTGATGCACCACAATCCTATCGCGTGCGCCAAAATCCAGGGGCAATACAGCCCAAAACGGAAATATTTGGGAAACCCGACGAAAGTGCGCCCCAATGTTTTTCAAAGTCCGTTGATCTGATCCTTGAAAAAGGTTGCATGTACTACTCTGATCTGACTTGTGCATAAAACTCGCTCAATGGGTGTGTGAAAAAACGGACAAAGTCATTGCATGTGCTGCTAGAAGATGCAGAAAGAAAAGAGGTAGTTGATCAAAGCTGTGGAAATCAGAGGTGACACAACTCAGGTGACAGTAGGACAACAAAAACAAATAGTCGGATAGCACTAGGAGAGATGTATTACCCAAAATCTCATCAAACATGGACTTTTTAGGCTGCATACACACTGACGTATGCCCGTGGGTGACACCTCCTCTCTCCATTGCAATGCATTACATATGGCCCGTAACATCATGATGTATACATGATGTATCATTGGAATGAATGCATCTCACATCAATAATTTCCACTATTGTTTTCCTAGCAGGGAAATTTTGTTACATTTTTCATGTATTTGGGCAAATAACTTGGCACAGAATACTACATGCACCATGCTTAGGAGCCATGAGAAGTAGATTGTGTCTGTAAGAAACCTAAACAAAGAAGCTTTATTTAGTTACATTCTAGAAACCAAAGTAAAATATCATAAATATTTTTGAGTATTCTTGAAAACACTTGTACAGGAACCAGAATTAACAATAAATCTTCATTACAGACACCTGTGATAACTGTTACAGCTGATTATTGTAGCCTGGGACTAAAGTACAATAAATTACCAACATCCAGAGGTCCATTTATAACTAGGGGTCGTATGTAAGTCGAGTGTTCTTAAGTAGGGGACCGCCTGTATATGTTTTGTGTGGCCTAAATTTAAAAAGAAACCCAAACATTTATACTTACCTAGACACACAGCAGACGATCTCAAGTGTTCTTAAGTAGGGGACCGCCTGTAATCCATTAAACCATAATTAATGTGGTAGACTGTTTTCCACAGAACTGTAAAGTCTAGGCTTAAAGGAAAGTTAGACCCTATTCACGGGATGCGCGGCCGTCTGCTATATTAGTCTGAGGAGCGGTGAGGGGTTGGTCGGACCCCTCATTCTCGCGATCTGCTGGGGTCCCCACTGATCAGGAAGTTAGGCCCTATCCCATGGATAGCCTTGCCTTCATGGGAAGACCCCTTTAAAGATGCCATTTTTATCTCCAGCAGTATCCGTGCTTCCACTGCTCCTCAGCATTGCCGAATAATCATTAGAAAGCCAGAAATTGGAATCTGCTATTTGAATTGCAGCTTGAACAAACACAGGCAAATATTCTGCTCACTTTAAATCGGGAAGTAATCCCTGTACCTAAATATTTGCATGGCCTGGCATATCTAGAAGCAATGTCTATACACTTACAAGGCTGACAGCATAACTTTCCTCCTGAGTAAAGCTGCCTACAATACGGTAGAATACAGGAGATCTGCTTTATACTATCTTATAGTGTAGGTGACTTCACAGAATAAGGGGTGCATGCAAGTTACCCTATATCTGGCCATAACATACCCGGTATTCTGCATTTTCAAACCGTTTTCCCCTCTGCAGGGTCTCCCTCCATTTCTCAGACTTACATGAGTTGGTGGCTGGAGACTAGCTACTGTGATGATTTCTATAGACAAGGTTACGCCAAAATAAGAGATCATCTATATGTAAATATAGTTCTAAGAACCAATTTGGCAAGCTCTGTGCAGCACTGTTTAGGTGCTATATACAGAATTATTATTATTATTCTTGGAGTGAGATAAACAACTTACTAATAGCTGCAGCAGCATCTCTATTTCTGCTCCTTCTCCAGCTAAGACTAAATTATTATTGTCAATCCTTTTATTATAATATTTCACATGTGTGGGAAGGAGGAATGAGAGATATTTCTACATAGATTCTTAGTATTTCCTCTGCTTCTCCTTTTCTTTCCCCATATTGGATGTCCTATTTACTCCCTTACATGTTGCTCTCCAGATGTGGCCCCAGCAGCTGTTTGACCGAAGATCTGTACTGCAGTAGTCCTCCCTCATAGCTGTACATCTGGAGAGTCTATAAACATTGTGCAGATGGTGATCCGGTTAGAAAAAGAACTTGGACCCAGGAGCTGCACAGCAGCAGCATGAACTGGTCATCCATTTACAACTATGACTGTTGTCTTTTTCCTGCTGTTTATGGTGTGTGTGTGTGTTTTTATACTGCATTGCTGCCTTTTTTTCCCAGTCCTTTGCCTTTTCAGAGTACAGGCAGTCCCTTACTTAAGAACACCCGACTTACAGACGACCCCTAGTTATAAACGGACCTCTGGATATTGGTAATTTATTGTACTTTAGTCCTAGGCTACAATAATCAGCTGTAACAGTTATCACAGGTGTCTGTAATGAAGATTTATTATTCCTGGTTCTTATGACAACCCAACATTTTTAAAATCCAATTGTTACAGTGATCAAAAAAATTCTGTCTGCGGGTTACAATTATAAAATATACAGTTCCGACTTACATACAAATTCAATTTAAGTACAAACCTACAGAACCGATCTTGTATGTAACCCGGGGACTGCCTGTAACACAGTGCAACAGCCATTCAGCACTGGATTGTGAGCAGGATGGCTGGGCGCACCTGTAGATCTTTTATTTTATATAAAAGTAAAAAAACATAACAATATATAACACAAACCAAACATAATATACAATATATACAAAATATATACATGAACTTACCTGCTGGTCCAGCCACATTCACACCTAGCAAAAACAATAACTTAAAATACACCAAAATGAATAAACACGAAATAGCACAACCCCCCACTACCTGTATGACCTAGTTGTGCACAGGGGCGTACGGTGTCAGGATGCGCGCTGCCTTGAGCCTTATGCTGATCTGAGTGTATGGGAACAATCTGTAATGTATTTGTAGATGGAGATATGAGAAAAGACTACAAGGCAGTTTGGATGCAGTAATATTTTATTGTTCTGAATTTGTGTGATCCCAGCTTTTTGTAATGACCTGTACTCCATACACTGTGTACTGTATACACTAACTTTCAAAATTGGGACACGATGAATGTACTTACAGCTTTTTTTTTTATTCTACGGTGTCGTCGGGCCATGTACTCCTCTCCTGTGATCAGAAAAGTCAGTCTGGTGACGCTCAGTGGACTACAGACCTCACTAGTCAGTACCACAGTCTCATTCCTTGGAATTGGAGGACACTGCTTTTATATCCCACAACATGTTACAGCAGCCGTTTTGTACGCCGTAAGGTAGAGCAGAATTCGGAAGGAGAGTCCTATATGAACAGCTTAAAATAATAAAATACAAAACAAAATCTAGTAGGTTATATTTACTTAGGCTACATTCACACGATGTATGTACCACGGTACGGCGGGCATACATCGGCGCTGCGGAGAGGAGCAGGGGATGAGCGCCGCTCACCCCCGCCCCTCTCCATAGGAAGATACAGTGCATAGCGCCATATTATGTAGAATGATAGGACATATCCTATCTTTCTACGTGTGCTGCACCGTACCGCTCCTGTAGGGTGCCGTGAGCCCATAGAAGTGTATGGGGGACGTATATCGCCTGTATATACGTCGGCCGTATATACGTCCCCCATACATGTGTGTGAATGTAGCCTTATACTGTAGTGTACAGACTTACCGGTCTCAGTTAGGCACTTTCAGCTTGATAAGAACAAAGGTGCTGAGAAGTGGCTGATAAGCTGTTCTGCTAGAAGATAGTGATTATAGAACACTATAGTCAGGCAGAGAACAGAAAGGGTTAAAAGTACTCAATGGTTGTATCTATATAAATACACTGGGAGAGCAGGTCTAAGCCGAATTCAGCAGACACACATACACACTACACAGGCTGGAATCCGTAGTGGATCAGAATACATGCGGTTTGGGTGGTAGGGAGAAGGATTTCAACCATAAAATCCTTGTACATCAGTTCCTACTGCATGTCCTACACATGTACATAAGAGCCATTCCAGGAGCTTTTAAGGTCCTCCAAAGATCCTGAAACCATAGATCCTTAAAGCAGTCAGAAGGGACGAATCCTCCATTCCTTGAGAAGCCTGATTCTAGAACCATCTGTAGGAAGTCATTCCAGACTTGTAGGGGCTGTAATATTCTTACTCCGACCCTGGCTGGAATATAGGTTTTCTTTATCAACACAGAGATAATGGGGAAGATTTACTTACCCGGTCCTGTCGCGATCCCGCGGTGCGTTGTCCGACGAGGATTCGGAGCTGCCGCGATTCACTAAGGTCGTGCGTCCAATATCCTGCATGTGTCGCTTTCCCCGCTGAGTTCCGCCCGAGTTCACCTTCTTCCTGGTGCATGTAAGTGGTTGTTCTTGCGACACAATTCCATTTTTAAATTCCGCGGTTTGTCCAAATCCGTCGGGTTGTCCGACGGACACGCCCCCCGATTTCTGTCGCATGCCAGCCGGCGCCGATGCGCCACATCGTGTGCGCCAAAAACCCGGGGCAATTCGCCGCAAAATGGAAATATTCGGGAAACCCGACAGAATTGCGGTCCGCGGACCCTTAGTAAATAAGCCCCATTGATTAACTAATGGTGGATTTTGCTTATTGTTTTTTTTAGAAAGCAGAAGCAGAATATTTAGAAAACAGTTCACATTCCCCCTGCAACTTTAAAGACTTTTTGTTCCTCCTTTGTGTATTTAAGTATAATTCCAGACATATTCGCCTCCACATTATGTTTTGCTTGATGAAACCTAAATATTTGGAGATATGTTTAAACAGAACGTGACGTTCACCATGATCAGTGTCCAGGGCTTCGTGCGCCTTTGTGTACACATCTCGCCCCGTGCTGCTTCCAGGACTCTACTATCTGCCCCAAACAAGAACTGACAAGAAAATATATGTTGTATGGAAGACTTTCTGGGTACAAAACTCGCAGCAAAAAGGCATTTAGGGACTTTTTGTTTACCAATCATTTAGACAGTTAATAAACAGGTCCACCCCCTGCTACCCCCACAATCAGCTCTCTTTATAGAGGGCAGTGATGTCACATCCATCAGTCAAAACCTTTCTCCAACTGCAATACCAAACACAGCCACTATACAATTCTTCGTTGTCCGACGAGCACTCGGAGCTGCCGCAATTCACTAAGATCGTGCGTCCAATTTCCTGCATGTGCCGCTTCCCCTGCCGAGATCTGCCGGAGTTCACCTTCTTCCCGGTGCATGTGAGTGCTGATCTTGCGACACAATTTCGTTTTTAAATTCCGCAGTTTATCAGAATCAGACGGGTTGTCCGACGTCCACGCCCCTCAATTTGTGTCGCATGCAAGCCGGCGCCGATGCGCCACAATCCGATCACGTGCGCAAAAAACCAGGGGCGATTCAGGGCAAATCAGTAAAAAGTCACGAAACCCGACGAAAATGCCCCATTGCATTTGTCCGAGGGCTGTGGGCTCTTCAAAGAGGTGATGGGCGGGATGCAGGTACCAAACCCCTTGTCCTAATATATAAGGAAATCAAAATGAAGCCAGATAAACCAGGGGTACTTCCTCATAGATCCAGTAACTGTGACTGTGATAATCTTCTAATATTTGTTATTGATAACCTCCTTCCTTTTAAAGTGAACATTTAAAATTATACTCATGAGCCAAAAGTGCTCTAGGGGCATTTCCAGAGCCCCTCCATGCTATAGCTTCACAAGCTGTTACACTGTCTCCCTCTCCCCCTTTGCTCAACCAGAACTTCCCCTGATGTAATCTCACTTCAGCAGCGGAAGTTTCAGCACATATTGGGAGGGTGAGATCTGCACAGTATAACAGTCAGCGAAGCTGCAGCACGGATGGGCACTTGAAATGACCCCAAAGCCTAACTGGCTTGTTAGCAGCATTTTAAATTTAATTTTAGAAGGAAGGAGGTCATGAATAACAACTATAAGATGATTACCAGTCACGGTGCCTGGATCTATGGGTTTAGCATGTTTCATTTTGACGGCCAATCTTCTTTTATCACCTTTTCTAAGGATAGGTGACAAATAGAATTTTTTTTAAAAAATACCCCTTTAAATTTTGTGTGTATTTAAAGCATATTAACAGGATGTTACAAAAATGTCCTATGGAACCAGCACTTATATTTGGAATGGGGGGGGGTCCTCTGACTCCTATATTATGGTTCTCATCCCCCATACCTCAGTGGGAGTAGAAGAAGGCAGGTACTTCTCAGCTTCATGATGTAATTATGAGGATTTGTGAAGCAATCAAATACTTAGACATAAATTATCTCCAACAGAATCAAAAATAGAGCTGAAATATATCTCTAAACCATTGATCGCCCTCCATATCTAATGCATTATGGAAGGTATAGGAGGGGCTCACTCCAGACCTCAGTGCAGGTTTAATAGAAGATTTGTCTCTGCTATTAACCCTCTTGGGAAAAATAGGAAATTGCATGTGGGATCCTTATCTTCTGAACGAGGATCCTCGGTGAGAATAAATGGGAATTGATTTGAATAAAGTTCACTTGATGATCCATTTTCATTACAGGCAGAAAGCAATATAGACAGGATTACCTGCGTACACAGAATTTGTGCAGATCTTCCTATAGAAGAGTCGTTATGCAGGATGATATTTCATCTAAAGAGTATATGATTCCTCAGGATACTATAATTGTCGCATAAATAAGCATTTACTTCCTCCGAGGCAGAGATGCAGCCCCCTCCATAGGGATCTCACTTCTGGAGGGGATATATTATGTCCCTGTGGAAGTAGGAAACGAGTGTAGAGACATAGGACATTTCATTTCTCTGATATTTTACAGGCACAATATATATTAATAACATAGTAATTGTATTTTCTGTTATTCTGCATGTGGACTAATAGACTGTAGTTATTCTTATACATATATAGACTAATATAACTTTCACAAAGCAGCACTAGCTATCTAGTAATGTAGTATCTCATCCAACCACTTATTTCTGTACTATTGAAGAATATTAACCTCCTAAAGGGAAGGATATATATAGATGCAGTTGTTCAGATCTCTCTGCCAGGGGCGGATTAAGACCTCCATGGGTCCTGGGCTGAAGGAATATTATGACCCCTACAAGTCTGGAATCACTTCCTACATCTGGGACTAGACTTAGCTTTTTAGGGAATAGAGGATGCAATTCTTCTGTCTGTTCTCAATCTGCTGTACCAGGACCTTTAAAGGACCTTCAAAGGTCCTGAAATGGCTTTAGTGTACATGTGTATTGAAAGCAGGAACGATGTATGAGGATTTGATGGGTGAAGGTCCTTCTCAGTATAAAATTGGATACCATAATCCACTACTGTTTGCTACAATCAGGGGTGGATTAAGGTTACCATGGTTTTGGGGTTCTATGCAAGGTATGGGCTCGTTACATTCCCAGAATTTGATGAAATAGTTTGCCCCAGTGATCATCAATGCCTTTTTGGCTTAGGAAATTGCACAAAGTAAAGCAAGAAAATTTGCATGTCTTTCTACTCCAATTGTGCAAAAAGCTTTACATAAAAGGAGTTTGTCACCATAAGAACATCAAGAGAGAGTTCTCCAGTGAGACGATTAAATGTATTCAAATGTTGATGAAAACGAAACACAACAAAATGTTCACAGTGAGGAAAAAAAGAGTTGACACGTCCTTGACGGGGTCCTTAGTGAGACCCTAAGACCACCCTCATAACACTACCAACTTTTATACCATTTTTCCAATGTGAGTACGCTACAAGTGACTACAGTCTGTTAATGAGTGTAGCACTTTACATACCACATCGGAGCCCAGACGAACCCTATTATAAGTCACTGGGGTCTGCTAGTTACTGCTGGGGTCTATTATGTGATGGCCCACATTGCCTCCATGGTTTTGAGGAACTATGACACCAGTGTGAACAAAGCCATATAACTACAGCATCATACACACATCCAATATCCACAAATCCTATCTATATACACATATATACCACATGCACCGATCTATATACACATACTGTACACTCATATGCAAATGCTACTAAAAATACACAACATATATACACATGTACTACTACAAACATACATACCTACATACATGCGCACACACACATCGGGGCTTATTTACTAAGGGTCCGCGAATCGCATTTCCGGCGGACTTCCCGACATTTTCAGGATTTGCGCCACTGTGACAGGTGTTTAGTAGGGGATTGTGTCACATGCAATCGGATTTTGGCACAGCGGCGCCGGCTTTCATGCGACAGAAATCGGGGGGCAGGTTGTCAGACGATCCAACTGATTCGGACTGAGCGGGATTTAACATTGAATTTGTGTCGCAAGACAATGCACTTACATGCACCAGGAAGAAGAAGGTGAACTCTGTCGGACCAGAGCGGGGAAGCGACACATGCAGGATATCGGACGCACGATCTTAGTGAATTGCGGCAGATGTGCATTTCGGTTGGACAATGCACTTTCGGGGATAGCGCAGGGTATGTAAATGTGCCCCATCATGTACTTAGATACACATACAAACAAACACAGAAATGCTATCATATAATAAATAAAAAAAGCTGTATTTATATAGCGCCATCACATTCCGCAGCGCTGTACAGATCATGGGGTACATATACAAATAAAACAAGACATTACAGAGTAATAACATAATCAGATAAAACAATCGGAGTGAGGGGCCCTGCTGGCCAGAGCTTACAGGCTACGAAAAACCCCCAAGGGGGACACAGTTTATGCTTTCCTTACTGCTTTCTCAATCCTAGCTCTTTACATGGAGCAGAAGGGGATCCACAACTGGCTACAATGTATCAGTTTTAAGTTAGGCCTATGGAGCAATGCCTAGACTGGATACAATTGTTTCCATTTTTATCTTAGTCTACCTGCACACAAATGTTTCCATCAGATTCCATTTTGGAACCATGAGTGTGTCTCTAAGGGGAAGGTGGTATTTGCCTGTCAACGTTTTTTCCAACATCCATTAAAAAAACTGTTTTTAACAGTCACTCAATAGTGTATCCTAGTAACTTTCCGTTTTTTGTCGAGCACCCATTGGGGGTCATTTATCTTTAGTCTGGAAATTGTTTGCTTGTGGGCTTGTTTGATTTATCTTAAAGGTTGATAAATCTGGCATCTGTGTCTGTTGGTTTTTGAGCAACCCATTCCAATCTTTTTTTCTACCCCATAAGGGGTGTGAAAGTTTTGCGATTAAAAATTAGCGACCTTTTGCAGCCGTTCCGCAAAAGATTTTGTGACAACTTGTGGACTCCAAAAGAAAAATCAGGAAAGCTGCTTGTGGCAAAATTTTCCAGGGGCAGGTGAAAAAGTTCCCCTTTTTCCCCAATCTAACGCGCTCTAACTAGTGGCGTAACTAGGAGAGACAGGGCCCCCTAGCAGGCTACTGCATGGGGCCCCCCTTCCCACTTAAAAAATATACATATTAGTATACTCACACTTGCGAGTTACAATCACATACAAATACACTCATGTGCATATACACATACAGTGCCATATGCAACCTACTCACATACAGTGTATACAGACACCATATATACATCAGGTCGGATGATGGGCCCCCCTGACACTGCGGGCCCCATAGCGGCTGCTATGGCTGCTACCACTGTAGTTACGGCCCTGGCTCTAACATCTAATGTGCCCAATAAGGTTGCAAATAAACCAAAAAACAAATAGATAAATCAAAGATAAATTCCCTTCAGCTTCTACTGAGCAACTTGTCTGTGAGAACGGATCGGACATGTCATGTTATACTTTCTGACGGGACTGATGCAGTTTGTTAAAATAACATAAGTCATTTTTTCAACTGTTGAGTGTATTTGCCCAGAATTGCTATATAAGGGTCAGTTCACACGGAGGATTTTGACCCAGATTTTCCGCTATTAAAAAAACTTTTTCCTGCTTTGATGGGAGGAGATCTATAGAAGATTTACATGTATATACTGTAAGTGTAGGCTGCAGCTGCTGAAAAACCTGATTGGTGTCAGAGGATAACAGAAGAAGGACTTCCTATAAATGCCATCTGTCACCTGTTCTGCAGGAAGATCCTGGTAGTCCCTGTATAGTGCCAATCATCTCTGTATTGTGATATTAGGGTCTGATGTTTATACAAATAATAATTACTGAGATGTCAATAGAAAAAGAAGTGTCATCAGGAAATATTACCGCTACGATAACAATATGTAACCAGCGGAGCCTTATCACAGTCCTGCTGGCTGCCAGATTAGTAATCTAAGTCATATGTGGCTTTGTTCACTATAATATTGTAATATAAACTAGTAAGCCGTGTAAGAAATTTACACTTTTTGTTCCAACTGTGCCATATGTGACATCACTCTCTGTTCTGGTAGCAGGGGTGCAATAGCTATGAGGCGAGTTGAGCCTCTTGCCTCAGGCAGAGCCACCTGCAGCAAGATGGGGGGATGCATCAAGGGTGCTGTCAGCTGCTTCAATGCTGAAAAAATAGTGGGGCACATTTACTTACCCGGCCAAGGGAGTTCACCCGAAGTGCATTGTCCGACTGGAATGCCCATCTGCCGCGATTCACAAAGATTGTGCGCCCGATATCCTGCATGTGTCGCTTCCCTGCTCAGGTCCGCCAGAGTTCACCTTCTTCTTCCCGGTGCATGTAAGTGCATTGGATGCGACACAATTTGTATGTTAATTCCCGGCTCAGTCCGAATCAGTTGGATAGTTGGATCATCCGACGGCCCGCCCCCCGATTTCTGTCACATGAAAGCCGGCGCCGCTGTGCCAAACTCTGGTCGCTTGCATCACAATTCCCTTCTAAATACCTGGCACAGCGGTGCAAATCCCGAAAACGTTGGGTAAACGTTGGCAAATGCAATCCGTGGACCCTTAGTTAATAAGCCTTAGTGTCTCTTCACACCTGATGTCATAATGGGCATGAGATGCTGCACGGAGAACCCGCTTGCTAAAAAAATAACCTGTTATATAATTAACATGTGTTTTTTGGGGGAAGTGTAATTGTTCTATAGCCTCAGGCACCGGAAAATTTTATTTCACCCCTATCTGTTAGTAAAACATGTAATGCCAATGCCTCTCATTCCATCATTATTAACTATTATCTGTCTGTCATTCAGATGCATTAACACTGCAGGGTCTGTACGCTGGAAGGATATACCACCTTCATATACCGTCCGTCTACACCACTATAGGCGATCATGGTGTTTGTCACCTACATTAAACCAATCTATAAGAATAAATGTCATATCAATACTAAATCAGTTTGTAGTGTGAACAGGGTCCTAGAGTTTGTCATATGTTCTCTCAGCTGTCTTGGGACAGGCGTCCAATGTAATGTGCAATGTAAACCACATGTGGACAAATCTAAGGGCTTGTTCACACCGCGAGATTGGAAAATCTTGGTCAAAATTAGATATGAGTGAATCTATTCATTGGTTCATAGATCTGGTGCAAATTTGTAATTTTTTAAGGCATCAAATCCAATTTTTTTTTTTTCCGATTGCTTTGGATAAATCTTTCAAAATTGTTGCTAGCTACTCCTCATCCATCGCAGAGATTAGGAAGAGGGGATGACTAAAGCCCCTTCTACACTGGCGTTTTTCACGCGCGAGTTCTGCACGTGCATTTGACGCGCAGAACTCGCATTGCACTCTGTCCCATTGTATTCAATGGGTCTTTCTCCATTAGCGTTGTTTTTAACGCGCGTGCTTGCGTTAGTTTTCACGCGCGTCAAAATCGCAGCATGCTCTATTTTTGCGTGTCACGCGC
Source organism: Engystomops pustulosus (assembly GCF_040894005.1). Taxonomy (NCBI): domain Eukaryota; kingdom Metazoa; phylum Chordata; class Amphibia; order Anura; family Leptodactylidae; genus Engystomops; species Engystomops pustulosus. Next base: position 18,390,248 of record NC_092421.1, on the reverse strand, counting down.
GTTTTTCACGCCCCATTCAAGTCTATGGAGATGCATCAAGAACGCATTGCACTCGCAATCATTGCAAGTGCAATGCGTTTTAAACGTAAGGGTTGCTAGGTGACCAGAATAACATTATTTCCCCTGCTCGCGATCGAGCATTTAATTAAAAAAAACACAGTGAAGAACAATGAAGAATAGAATAAAAACAGTGAACACAGGATCATTTAAGATAAAAACACAGTGCAGAACACAGTGCAGAATAGATTACAGATGTTCGGCACATCTGCTTACTTGTCGGGAGATACGCGCGGAACGGTGCGAACAAAATAGCATGTGAAGAACAATATATATGTGTGAAGAACACATTGCAGATGTATTTAAACATCTGCAATGTGTTCTTCACACACATATATATTGTTCTTCACATGCTATTTTGTTCGCGCCGTTCCGCGCGTATCTCCCGACAAGTAAGCAGATGTGCCGAACATCTGTAATCTATTCTGCACTGTGTTCTGCACTGTGTTTTTCTCTTAAATGATCCTGTGTTCACTGTGTTCACTGTGTTCAATGTTTTTATTCTATTCTTCACTGTTCTTCACATCTGCTAACTTGTCGGGAGATAATATACGCGCGGAACAGTGAAGAATAGATCGCAGATGTTTGCAATTTATCAGAAGACATTATTTTTCAATTAAATAACACATTTTAATCCCAAACCATGGTCTCTTTGAAATATGCTCGAGTCTCCCATTGAATCGCGCGTGAAAAATGCGCCGAAAACGCAAAAAAACGCTAACAACACGCGCGTGAAAAACGCAAAAACGCTAATTACTCCAAGGACGTCAGTTTTTCACGCAGTGCACCCTGACGTGAAACGCAACGCTAGTGTGGAAGAGGCCTAAGGCCCCTTTCACACTAGCGTTTTTCATGCACGTTTTCTGTGCGTGCTTTTAACACGCAGAACTTGCATTGCACTCTGACCCATTGTAACCATTGGGTCTTTTCAGACTTGCATTTTTTTTCACGCACACACGCGCGTTTTTTTAAACCTCGACATACTCTACTTTTGCAAGTCACGCGCGTGAAAAACGCACCATACAAGTCTATGGAGACGCATCAAAAACGCACTGCATTGCACTCTGAGACACATGCAAGTGCAATGCGTTTTTCACGCATCAATTGCCATAGAAAAGATAGAGCTCAGTCCTGAGTCCATTTCATGCGCATTTTCTGCGCGTGAAAAACGCATTGAAATTGCATCAAAAACGCGCGTGAAAAACTGAGACACTGAACAAACTCTGACTGAAAACTGATTGCACTCTGATGCAAAATGTGCGTTTTTCACTGACCAAACCCTGATCGCTCCCTGATCAAACTCTGACGTGATCTGCAACGCAAGTGTGGAAGGGGCCTAAGGGAAAATCCACAAAAATAGTAAAAAAAAAAATTATTGTCCTTGGGGTTATAAACCAATTTCAAGGACAAACCGCGCAACATTGGTTCGGATCTAATAGGTGTAGACCAGAATCGTATTTTTAAAAATATTTGGTGAAGCTTCTACAAATCGAATCTTGGATGATCTCTATCCAAATCCATTGTCAGCCTCTGATTTTGACTAACATTTTCTCATTGGTGAAACTCCTAAAAATCCATCTACTTGTAGGTTTTTATACTTGGTCATGTCCTTTATGATCCCCAGATCTCTGTAGAAATGTCTACACTGACATAACTTGAGAGGGTTTAGAGGGAGTAGTCACACCAGGGTGCTGGAGCCTTAGGGGGACTATAGAGTCCCCGTATGACAAGACCAGAACTATAGCTGGTGTAGATTTTGGATTGGGACCCAGAAGCTTCACCTACAGCAGGATGGGCGCTGCACTGACTTATTGATCTTGTCCTGTTTATCTAAAAGATAACAGAGGTCTGATCTGTCCCTGACATTCCGGATGTGGAAGGGGATCCATAGATATTGTATGTACTGAAGATCAAGACAAGGATGATCAATATATAATCAGACCTGAAGTGAGAAAGGATCAAAGCTGAGAACACTGGAGCTCAGGATCCAAAGACTTTCTGCACCCTCTGCATCCCCTCAAGTTACGCCCTTGCTGATTGGGTCAACTCATCACTTGGTGTTAGTAGCAGCAGGACTGTGAAAACGTATATTCATTTATATGCATTTATTTTCCAGGGTAGCTTCTCACAATATTGAGTTGCTCCACAGCCTCTCTGCTCTGCTGTTAATAAAACCTGTAGCAAGCTTCTGGTTGAGTACTACAGCAGTCTCCAATAGAGAAGAGGGAATGTGGGAGCAGTTCAGTGCACAAAGCTATGAGCACAGCAGTGTGAGGATATGCCCCCAGCGCGCTTGGAAAAGGTACAATCCAGACATATAAATCCATTTTTAACAACACTTAAGGGTAGGAATTTCCACATTTCCAGGGCTGCTGTCTAACACAGTCTATAGCTCTGCATGGTCAAAACTGCTTACATATTCCATGTAATCAAAGCTGTTTATCCCCCACGATTAGTAAGTCCGCTTTTGCTGTCATGTATTTCACTCCACCATTTGCTCATCACATCTGGTATGGGTGACAGGATGAGCAGATTCCAGAATTGACCAAGAGAATTTTTTTTTAAATTAAATTTCATTGGATAAAACTGCTGTTATTGGCAAAATTGTGTTGTAATAAAAATAAATATAATGGACTAGGAAGTAGAATTGTCTCAAATGCTGTATAGGCTTCCTGTACTATATCTTTTATTATTATTTTATTAAAAATATATTTTTTTATAAAAAGAGGGGAAAATGACACATTTCATATACGGAAACCTCTCTATGTAGCACTGAGTATTGATTGTTCACATCTATTCAGTATTGATTCTCCAAGTCCTCTCCATGAGAAGTGATCTGCTGTGTTTCAGTTTGTACACAGAAAGAAATTGGGCACAGAAGGGGGTGAGGTTTATTTAGTCATGAAGCTCCAGGGGAAAAGTTATGGTCTTCTAGAAAGTATCTGAAAAGTTGGTTCTGTTGCCTTACAGCAATGAGGTTTTGGGTTAGAATCAAACTGTGATCAACATCTGACTATAGGAGAAGATATATACAGTGGGGTCATTTACTAAGGGGCCGATTCGCGTTTTCCCGACGTGTTACCCGAATATTTCCGATTTGCGCGGATTTCCCCTGAATTGCCCCGGGATTTTGGCGCACGCGACCGGATTGTGGCGCATCGGCGCTGGCATGCACGCGGCGGAAATCGGGGGGCGTGGCCGAACGGAAACCCGACAGATTCTGAAAAACCGCCGCATTTAAAACAAGAAATCTGTCGCGGAGCTTGCACTTACCTTCACTCAGCCGGAGCCGGTGAACTCCAGCACGTTCCGATGCTTTTCAGCGCAGCAGCGCCACCTTGTGGACGGCGGAGGAACTACCTTAATAAATCCCGGTCGGACCCGAATCCAGCGCAGAGAACGCGCCGCTGAATCGCAAATGGACCGGGTAAGTAAATCTGCCCCAATATTTCTAGACTGCAGAAACAATAATACATTGGAATTTTGTATCCTAATATAGTAATAATGTAGTAGATTTCTTTTTCACAATTGTCTTGGGCTCATTTACAATTAAAATGTTGCCAATTATAGTTTTTACTAAGTAAACCCCAGTGAAGGCAAATATAAAATACATTAACAGACAATGCTACATTTTACCTCTGTTTTGCATGATATATATACGGACAGTCCCTGGGTTACATACAAGATAGGGTCTGTAGGTTTGTTCTTAAGTTGAATTTGTATGTAAGTCGGAACTGTATACTTTATCATTGTAATCCCAGCCAAAATTTTTTTGGTCTCTGTGACAATTGGATTTTTAAAATGTTGGATTGTCATTAGAACCAGGATTAACACTAAAGCTTCATTACAGACACCTGTGATAACTGTTACAGCTGATTATTGTAGTCTAAGGATAAAGTACAGGAAATTACTAATATACCGTGGTCCGTTTGTAACTAGGGGTCGTATGTAAGTCAGGTGTTCTTAAGTAGGGGACCGCCTGTACGTCCAGACGTTGGCTCATTCATAGTTTATACGGTTGAAAAAAGACACTTGTCCATCAAGTTCAACCAAGGAAGGGAAGGGATTGGATGAGGGAGGGATTTAGGGGAAACAATTCTATATAACATAACCATCAATGTTATTTAGGTGTAAAATGGCATCTGGGCCCTTCTTGAAGCTCTCTGCTGTCCCTGCTGTGACCAGCGCCTGAGGCAGGCAATTCCACAGAGTGACCGTTCTCATAGTTAAAAAGCCCTGTCGCCTCCCTTGTTTTCTCCAGACGGAGACAGTGCCCCCTCGTCTTTTGATTTGATCTAATCTGAAACAACTTACCACCATATTTTTTGTATGGACCATTCATATATTTAAATAAATTAATCATGTCCCCTCGTAGTCGTCTCTTTTCCAGACTAAATAAATCTAGTTGTTTTAATCTTTCCTCATAACTAAGACCCTCCATACCCCTTATCAGTTTTGTTGCTCTACGTTGAACCCGCTCCAGCTCCAGGGCCTCCTTTTTATGGACCGGTGCCCCGAACTGGACAGCATATTCCAGGTGTGGCCGAACCAGTGCCTTGTATAGTGGTAATATTACATCCCTATCACCAGAGTCCATACCACTTTTGATACATGACATGATCCTACTAGCTTTAGAGGCAGCTGATTGACATTGCATGCTGTTATTCAATTTATGATCTACTAGTACCCCCAGGTACTTCTCAACAAGGGACTCTCCCAGATTTACTCCCCCAAGGACATATTTTGCCATTCATCCTGTACTATATATCTTTTGCACTTCCTATAAGCGGCCACTATGTGGCAGTGTTCCAATGACTTGGATGCAGTAACATGTAGATGTAGACCCATGATATTTAAAAAAAACTGAAAAAGTGATTTAGTTTTTTAGGACTGTTGTAATATATAATAGGTGATCTAAGCTGGACATGTGTCCTGATCTGTATATCCGTAAGGGGGTCTAGTTTATAGACAGATGTCTTCCATGCTATGCCTAAACTATGCAAAGAGACATAAGGCTTGTTATAAATCACACACAGCAAGTGTTATTGATGGGATTATGGTGTTGGGGGATAAAACCTGCATAAACCAAGCAATGCAGAACAAAATATTGCTCTTTATGTGTCCGATTTGTCACGTGCATCCGAAATACAGCATTTATAACAATCTATAGGACTATAGGCACTGTGACTATATACAGAAGATTTTGTGAGCTTAAACGCTATATTATGGAGATATCTTTAATATATATATTATATATCCTATTGTAATCCTACTGATATGTGTAATATAGGATAGGTAGATGGTGCACAAACACATCGGCTCTGCAGCAGAGGTGTCATTTGAAGCTGCTGGATCCAAAATGCATAATCTGTAGTAGGTCCCTATACTACAATGTGCTGGTCTTTTTTTGGAAGACACTCCTTTGCCTAAGTATGACTGCACACCTCCAACTCCTTAAAGGAGTTGTCCACTTTTAGCAAACAATAGGGTTTGTGTAGTGATAAGTATTACAATTTTCCAATATACTTTCTGTATCAATTCCTTACTCTTCTCTAGATCTCTGCTTGCTCTGCTCGCTGTCCTTCTACAGAAAGGTTAAAGGGGCTGTCCACTTTAAGCACATCCTAGCAATTAATTGATATTGTTTGTGTAAAGAACAGTTAGACAAATTTCCAATGTACTTTCTGTATCAATTCTTGGTGGGCTTTCCAGATCTCTGCTTGCTGTCATGCAACAGGAAACTTTATTCTTTACTTCCTGTAGATAAACACCAGTGTATGGTCATGTGATGTCACACAGGTGCAGGTGTTGTTATCATCACACAGCTCTGATTACACTCTGTAATCACCTGTGTGACATCACATGACCTTGGACCGGTGTTTATCTGCAGGTCGTAAAGAATGGAGCTTCCTGTTGCATGACAGCAAGCAGAGATCTAGAATAACTGTAAAGAATTGATAGATAAAGTATATTGGAAAATTGTACAACTCTTCATTACACAAAAAAAATATCAATTATTTGCTGGAATGTGCTTAAAGTGGACAACCCCTTTAATGTTTCCTTCTTATGCGTAAAATCCAGTCCCTCGTCATGTGATGTCATGTGATGTCACACAGGTGCAGGCTCGTTATAACATACAGTTCTGATTACTTTGTGATATAACGAGCCGTGCACCTGTGTGACATCACATGACCAGGGATCCATATGAAGTAAACAATGAAACTTCCTATAAAATGACAGCAAGCAGAGATCTAGAAAAAGCGTAAGGACTTGATACAGAAAGTATATTGGAAAATTGCATAACTTTACATTACACAAACCATATCAAATATTTGCTGAAAGTGGTAACACCCTTTAATTTTGGGCAGTACATCCCAGATGCTATATCTCCAGCTGTGGACTTTACGGCTTTGTTGTAAATCGCTGTCATTTATCGCGTACAATGCCCGCGTTCCTGGCAACCTGTCAGCACGCGACACCACAGTTGATGAGTGAATATAATTAACAAATCGCCCTCCTAGCAGTGATCAGGTTAATAAAGGCATCAGTGGTTAACCCTGTCACTGCCACAAACACCTCCTGCCGAGTAGGAGTGTTAATGACTGCGGGAACACATGGCAGCGCGGTACAGTAACTCCATCCTCGATCTGTTTTAATAAATACTTGCAGTGCGGCAGAGACACAAAGTGAATATTAACCCCAGGCCATCCAGGACCTAGGGTATGATTACCACCAGATTTATAGGAAGCCGCTTCCTGGCCCATTATAACAGAGTGTCAGGACAATAAATACCGTACAGCAGATAACGCAATGTCAGCGCCAACAACAACACGATAATAGAAGAACATGTGATACATGGAATATTATAAGGCAGGGAGAGCACAGAATCATAATAATATGTTACTGGCTTTGGGTCAAAAATCAGCCGAAATCTAGAAATCCTTAAAAAACGCATGAGATTGCATGTAGGAATCCAGTCTTGCGATTATAGATGAGCGAACTAACCGACATCCTTTCTGCTGAAGCTTTGCCAAATTTTTTCGTTAATCATTTCAGGTCGAAATTATTTTCAGTCCAGGCCAGTGTTGCTCCAATTGTCCTGGAAGCTGGTACGTAACAAGCTCCACCCATCTAAAACACAGATTTTTCTTAAAAAAGGTCTTATTAGTTTGTTTACATTTTTTAAAAGCTTTTTTTCATTTTCCCTCGCCCCTCCTTCCTCCCTAAACATTGAGGTGAATGACAGCAGTAGCTTTCCACCATATTAAAGGGAACCTGTCACCAGGGACCTCATTTTCCCTAAAGACAGGTTGGAGAAGCTTATTACACCTGCAGTGTAAATCTGCCTTTCTGCTTTTTCTAAGCATTTGCGTTACAATATAATTGTGTGGCAAAATATAAGAAAAAATAGGAATGGCACTCACCAAGTCGATTTCTTCCTTGAAAATTTATTAATGCATACTCACAACGTGGCACGACATGTGGTACAAGTCAAAGGGAGGGATGGACGTAGGGACTCACAAATAGGCAAAAAGGACAGCTGTTTCGCGCTCACGGCGCTTCAAGCCAGATGAAGCGCCGTGAGCGCGAAACAGCTGTCCTTTTTGCCTATTTGTGAGTCCCTACGTCCATCCCTCCCTTTGACTTGTACCACATGTCGTGCCACGTTGTGAGTATGCATTAATAAATTTTCAAGGAAGAAATCGACTTGGTGAGTGCCATTCCTATTTTTTCTTATATTTTGCCATTTCAAGTGCCCTAAGCCACGGAGTCAGAGCACCACCGTATCCCCATTCACAGTCCTAGATTCCATGGTTTACACTGTCTTGTACTGGGACCCCCAATGGACATTCCCTAATCAGAGATACGCAATTTGAGATGCAATCGGAGTACATCGAGTAGTGCCACCCATCCATATCTTATATTCATCCACAATATAATTGTGTGTTATAACTTACCTTGCACCCTGACAAAATTCTGGGGTAGTCCCAGGGGCTGGGATTTGGTTTGGATGCATTTCAAAAAACATGTGGCTTGTTTGTGTTACTCACTCCTCAGATCTGAGCCCCCACCTTTGTGCTCCTGTACAGCTCCACCTCCAGAGGTCACAGCCTGGTGAGATGACATCAGTGGTGGAGGGACAAGCTGTACAGGAGCACAAAGATGGAGGCAGCCTGCAGTACAGACAAGTCACATGTTGTTTTTTTAAAATGCATCCAAACCAAAGCCCAACCCCTGTGACTACCCCGGGATTTTGTCAGGATACAAAGTAAGTTATAACACACAATTATATTGTAATGCAAATACTTAAAAAAGGCAGAGGCAGATTTGCACTGCAGGTGTCATGGGCTTTTACAATCTGGCTTTAGTGAAAATGAGGTCCCTGGTGACAGGTTCCCTTTAAATCATTTGTCCAAAGTGAAGCAGAAAACATTCGGATTTGCTGTGGTTCCTGAAAAAATGGCGGATTCTTACCAAATCTGCGGATGTATCTGCTCATTTCTAAGTGCAATATAGATTGTCTAAAACACTAACACAAGTGAAAATGGAATAAGGGACTGATTTAATAATATAATTTGCCCATGGGTACCGTCCTGCCAACAGCTAAGGAATAAAAAAAATTGAATTAGGAAATTGTTGGAGTTTTTGATCAAAGAAAATCAACCATCAAAATCCAGCATGATAAAACCAGGGACACTTACTCCAGGCTCCGGGACTGTGGTAATCACCTTATATGTGTTATCTATGACCACCTCCCTTCTAAAATCAACTTTTGAAATTATGCTAATGAGCCAGACAGGTTATGGGCATGTTATCAGACCTGAGTGAAGTTGGCCCCCCCACATTGTTCAAATCAAGCAAAATTGGTGTCAAAGGTTTGTGCTACGTTTGTGCTGGTTTGTGCAGCAGAAATTTTCGTTTGTGCCGCTATCATTTTTAAGATTTTAATGAAAGTTTCCAGAGGTCATCAGAGGTCAACCAGCCCCCCCCACATTGCCCAAATCAAACAAAACTGGGACCGAACAATTCTGCTACGTTTGTGCTGCTCAAATTTTTGTTTGTGCTGCTTTTGTTTTGAATATATGAACAAAAAATTAAAGTTCAAAAGTTCAAGCAGCCCCCCCACATTAACCGAATCAAACAAAACTGGTGTCAAACGTTAGTGCTACGTTTGTGCTGGTTTGTGCAGCAAAAATTTTCATTTGTGCCGCTATCATTTTTAATATATTCATACTTTTTTGCAAAGGTCATTAGAGTTCATTTCTTCCAAAGTACAATGTGTTTGCTAGCTCCCCCTGGTGATCAAACCAGGGAAGTGTCACTATGTTTGTTTTTTACCAGTTCATCCTAAACACCTTGAACACCTGAACATACCTTAAAAATTATAGTGGCACAAACGAAAATTTTTGCTGCACAAACATAGCACTAATGTTTGACACCAGTTTTGTTTGATTCGGTTAATGTGGGGGGGCTGCTTGAACTTTTGAACTTTAATTTTTTGTTCATGTATTCAAAACAAAAGCAGCACAAACAAAAATTTGCACAGCACAAACCAACACAAACGTAGCAGAATTGTTCGGTCCCAATTTTGTTTGATTTGGGCAATGTGGGGGGGCCAACTTCACTCAGGTTGTTATCAGAGACCTTCCATGCTGCAGATTCACAGGCCGTTACAGGAGCACTTTCACCCCTCCCACTTTGTGCTCACTGCTGCTGAGATTACAGGAAGTGCAGGGGAAGGGTGACACTGAGATGTGCGGGTGCAGTGTAACAACAGAGGGCTTCTGTTATACACCCATAGCCCTTCTAGCTAATTAGCATAATTACAAAAGTTGATTTTAGCCATGGGTAACAAATATAAAGATTACCACAGTCACGGTGCCTGGATCTATGAGTAAGCGTTCCTGGTTTATCATGATGGATTTTGATGGTAGATTTTAAGTTTTTGGAGCCAAAGGCAGGAGTGGATTTAAGAAGAAGGAAATAATATTTCCTCTTTTGTATCCAATATTTGGCGAAAGAATATTTGTGTTTCACTTGATACAAGTGTATTTTTCTGGTGGTTTATTTAGGGAAACAACTGGCAGGTCACCCCCACAGCCAATCATCAGCCTCTACATGGCAAGTCATGGACTGACCCTTGAATGTCAGCTCACAGGACAAGAAGGGGAGTTACAGTAACTGAAACCAGGCAGCTAATGTGGCGCCAAAGGTGTCAATGCTTTTTTACAAGCAACTTTCAAAGGACATCTGACACCAGGATGAAGGATTGTAAACCAAGTACACTGACATACTGGTCTGGCAGGATCCATTCTTCTTTTAGCATCATATGTTTTTACAATAAACGCTTTTTAAAATTGTGCAAACGAGACAGAGGGGCTTCGGGCTCTATAGGTTGCAATAGAGCCTGGAGCCCCTCAGGCTCATTTAAATAATTTTTAAAGCGTTTTTTTTCTTAAAACCTAGGGCATAAGAAGCTAAAAGAATAGCAAATCCTGCCATAGGGGGCACACATCAGTATGTCAGTGTGCTTGGTTTACAATCCTTCATCCTGGTAGTAGATGTCCTTTAAATGTCTAAAACCCATTTACCGTAACCTAGCCAGAGCCTTTTTTTTTAAAAAAAAGAAAATGAATGCAGATAAACACCACAGGAAGCTTTCAACATGTTATTATCCAGAAAAATATTGTGCCTAAAACCATCCTCTGGTTTGGGATTTATTGGTTGGTTGTGCTGTGCACTGCTGCATAATCTATCTAGTTACTCTAAATAATTTTAAGTATATTGTATATTTTTCATTTTTTTGGAACACAATGTGGTAAACAAAAAGATTTTTAAAAGGAACCTGTCATCAGGATTATACATTTGACATCTGATGACAGGTTTCCTTTGCCCTTTTTCCCAATCTCCTTTTATAATTAATATTACTGTTTCCACTCTTAAAAGTTGATAAAAGTCTGTATGGCTCCCTTCAAGCAAACTGCATCAAGGCACGGGGGCGTTGGAGTCCCTGCTGTCCTCATCATCAGTAGTTTATTATAATATAGGTAGTTTGGCGGTAGCCAGGAGCCCAAGCTTTCTAGGGGGCCCTGGGTCACCCAAACTAAAGTGTATGAAGGGCCCTCACCCATGAAATCCTTGTACAGCTGTTTATGCTCTCAATATACATGTATACACAAACCATTTCAGGACCGTTAAAGGTCCTCCAAAGGTCTTGAAACCACAGATTGAAAGTAGGCAGAAGATTCCCTTTAAAGGACACCTGTCATCAGGTCTCTATCACTAGTCCTGTCACCTCTACCTGTTGGAGCAGCTCACAAGGATCCATCCCAGCATTTATCTAGTTATTTCATACATTATTCATTGTAAAATCATCTATTTTTTATCATGTAAATGAGGCTGGTCACATGGTCAGAGGCAGTGATGTCACCCCTGTTACCCCTCCCCTCTCCTCCCCCTGCTCATGTCTGTGTGTAATGTATAGTAAATGCTGCATCCTCCTAATATACAGGTGAGAGACACAGACATCAGCTACACATGAATCTGACATGTTCTGCTGTAACATGGCTGCCTGGAGCTGCTGTATCTCTCCTAAACACACACACATGCGCACACAGGCTGCAGGGGGCGTGGCCACCAGCACCAGGAAGCACATCATTATACAGCCTCACATCATTATACAGGCTGTCAGTCATGCACTGGGGGTGTGGCTGTGCCTCCCACTCATGAATAGAGTGGACAGCTTGAATATGCTAATGCTTCATTGGACATTTCACAGGTCATTTGCATACAGCTTTAGGACCTCATTGCTTAGGTCTACAGGCATGTAGAGGGACAATGAAGGGATAGAGCCAATGCTCTCTAATGGCAGTTTATGAAAATATACTTAGTTTAGGGGGGTTATTTTGCATGACGGGTTCTCTTTAAGCTGTCAGTCCCATTTGGCTGGCTCATTGCAATGCAGTAATTGACATCCTGTACATTCAAAACCTGCAGCACAAACAATGCAGCAACACTAAGTTCTTTATAAAACCCCATAAGACATTAGAGCAAAGTGGAAGAACTAAATAAATCTAGTACCACATTTCCATCCATTATTTTTTGCTTTTTTTTTTTTGCAGGGGGTGGGGGGGTGTACATTCTACTCAACTATGGCACCCATGACGGGCATCAACTCTCTAAATGCTGCAACATTAAAATGGCCAAACCCTGCAATAGCGTGTCGCCATTTTGGGAAGGATCGTCACTCCTGATGACGTCATTGGGAACAAAGATCCTCCCCAAAATGATGGCGTGTATGTGGCTGGAGTTACTTATATTCCGCTGGCACCAACGATTGCTGCTGGCAGGGCTTCAAAATTATCATTTTGATTGGTTCCGCTCATCAATAATGATGGCGCTCAGTCCACAACAATGGATAGAACCCATAGTGTGACACATTAGGATGCACAATAGATTAGCTCCACACATTGGGGAGATGAAGAAACAAAAAGTGTATCTTAAAGGAAATCTACTTGATCAACCGGGGGATTTAAAATAATCCTATTAAATTAAGACTAATGAGGCTAAAGGGCTCTAGGGAGTTAACAGCAGTGGCGTAACATGAAGCTGATGGGCCCCTGTGCAAAGTCTGTACCAGGCCTCCAACTATAATGTATGGTTTATAGTCAGAGCCGGATTAAAGGAGGGGCTCCTGGGGCTCGAGCCCAAGGGCCCCCACCACTTTCACTTTTTAAGGGGCCCCCACCTGTTTCCGACAGTCAGCGACTCAGCTCACCCCGTGGCCTGCCCCGAAGAGCGAGGAAGAGCCTGGGATCACTGGAAGGGAAGGTGAGATAAGTATGAAGTTTATTATTTTGTGACCATTTTCTACAGGGGACTGGTGGCTGAATTCGACAGAGGGTTAGTGGCTGAATACTACAGGGGGCTGGTGGCTGTATACTACAGGGGGCTGGTGGCTGTATACTACAGGGGGCTGGTGGCTGTATACTACAGGGGGCTGGTGGCTGTATACTACAGGGGGCTGGTGGCTGTATACTACAGGTGGCTGGTGGCTGTATACTACAGGTGGCTGGTGGCTGTATACTACAGGGGGCTGGTGGCTGTATACTACAGGGGGCTGGTGGCTGTATACTACAGGGGGATGGTGGCTATATTCTACAGGGGGGTGCAGCCTATATACTACAGGGTCTGACAGGCTATATACTACAGGGGGCTGGCAAGCTATATACTACAGGGTCTGGCAGGCTATATACTACAGGGTCTGGCAGGCTATATACTACAGGGGGCTGGCAAGCTATATACTACAGGGGGCTGGCAGGCTATATACTACAGGGGGCTGGCAGGCTACGTACTACAGGGGGCTAGCAGGCTATATACTTCCAAAAACATTGTTGGAAGGGCCCCCAGCATTTTGCGCCCAGGGGCCCCCACCACCCTTAATCCGGCCCTGTTTATAGTAATAGTCTTCTCATATGGGAAAGTGACACCATAAGGGCCCCCTAGACCTCTTGGGCCCAGGTGCGACCACAACCTCTGCACCCCCTCAAGTAACACCCCTGGTTAACAGAGCTCTGTGGACTGTAACCATGGATAACATGTATAACAAATATAATATTACTACAGTCAAAATACCTGGATCTATGACTAAGTGTCTCCAGTTTATCATAATGGATTTTGATGGTAGATCATAGGACCCCAATACAGTTTACAGAATCTCAGACATGATGCTACTTTGGCCCCCAGAATGCCTTATCTGCCCCTGCCCAAACACTATCCTTACCACCGTCATAGTGCGCTGTTGCCCCTGCTATCTTGCTTTATGTGCACTGGGGGGACTGCATTTGTTTTGGTTAATTTTACACTGGAGATTTGTTGCTAAATCTTTGCTTCTAGAAATCCATCGGTTTTGGTGGCAGGCACATGGCTTTCCAGAAATTTCGGCAAACAAATCTGCTGCATGTGAAAATACCCCTGGTGACTAATTCCAATACTGAAAAAAACTAAAGCTTTTTTTCATTCTGGAAAGCCCTTTTAAAGCTGGACATAAAATCAATTATTCACAAGAAATAATTAGCTATGGTAATGATCCTCTCTACATCTACTCTACCAAAAATAATTGCATGCAGCCAATTAAAATCTTTTGGGTCAATAGTGAAATGTCAATGAATGTGTCTTAAAAATTTGTATGATTATAAAGTGTATTTTGTCATGTTCACTGTAAGGCACCTCGGACATTCTTGTGGGTTTTCAGGTGTACAGAACTATTGGCTTTGTTACTATGTATCTGTCATTTATGAGATGATGGGATTGACTGCATGGTTCCATTGATGGCCGGCTTTTGCTACATTGACAACAGGGGTGGTGCTGTATCATTTAAAGACTGATAGGGAATGATGTCATCTAGTGAACATCATGAGTTAAAATGCATAAAGCTATGAAGCGTTTTCTGTATGTGTGGTACATACTGAGCATGTGATGGGATCAGGAGCATTGCATAGAGAGCTGTGCTATCACAGAGGAGACAGGGAGTGCAGTGCTGTGGAGGAGATGCCTGCACTCCAGCCTCTACTCTCCACAAGCTCCTTTAGACACAACCCCTCTCTGCTTGTGGATCTGTGCCTCTGTGCCTCTTTCTGACGCAGATAACTGGAAATCACCCTCTACCAGAGCTCAGCTCTCTGTAATCGTAGTCATCCTGACAGAGGGAGGGATTTTTGTTCTTCTAGTTGGAGATCATGCATGCAAATGTTCCCTGGTTGTGCCTGTGACTGCTGCCACTCTCTCTAGTAATCATCCTGGTGGACATCTACTTCTCCAGCAGCTGACACTTTCCAGGACCTCAGTGTGGTGGTGACCTGTAGACACTGGCAGCCCAGGGCGCACAGGAATTTTAAAGCACAAAGGAGGCATTTGTTTACGATTGGAAAGGTGGATCTTCCTCAGCATTAGGAACCTCCTCAGATGTAAGAAGTGTGAAGCCCTCTTGATTCATTCCAGCAAAGGGGACTTGGGGACCGGCTCAGGATTTTAATGTACAACGGATACAAATACCTTCAAAGGGACCTCCAAGTCGTCTAGGACGGTTGACCGCGGACCCGCAAGGGAACTTCTCTTCGCTGACTAGGGCGTCCGAGCGAGGATCACGACCTGTTGTGCGCAAAGTAAGTTGGAGAAAGTAGCAAGCAGCTGTTCCTGCTCTGGAGGGGGGTTGAATTGACCGTGAAGACGACGAAGGGAGAAGGAAAGGCAGCAGGAGCCCCTGCCGGGAATATGGGCACATTGCGGGACTTGCAGTATGCTCTGCAGGAGAAGATTGAGGAGCTCAGGCAGAGGGATGCTCTTATTGACGAGCTGGAGCTGGAGTTGGATCAGAAGGACGAGCTCATCCAGAGATTGCAGAATGAACTGGATAAGTATCGATCTGTCATCAAACCTGCAACCCAACAGGCTCAGAAACAAACTTCCAACACCTTAGGGGAACAGAGGACCAAGAGGCAGGCTATCTCAGCTGAGCCCACTGCTTTTGACATCCAGGATCTCAGCCATGTCACTCTTCCTTTCTACCCCAAGAGCCCACAGTAAGCAGCAATGTGTCCTTGTAGCATCCTGTCTGTGCTAGTTCAGTGCTCTCTGTATTGTCTCTGTCCATCCACCTGTGTATAGACGACCTACTGCACCTTCTACTTTCCATTTCTGTCTCCATCCTCTGCAGTTCTGTATAACTAACACTTCTGTATGGGCTATTGTGCACATTTCTTCCCCCAAAATCCACAGTAACTGCACCCATCTATGTGTTGTTGTCAAATGTCCAGGTATGTGAAACTACATACTTTTTCTATGTTTGAAATTGATGTGTTATGTTCCAAACATTGTATTAACTTGGTGCAACTTATTTTCATCTTTGCCATGCTCATCTCTAAAGTAGAATAATGAGTGTCTGGTGGTGTATAAGATGGGTTAACAAGTGCAAACATTTTAGTAGAGGATTTTTCTAACAATTTTGCGATTTTTAGGTGAAGATTCTCAGAAGTAGGGAGGAGTTATTTTCAGTATATAATTTCTTTCTAATAAAAAGCAGACTCTACTAGTTGCCAACCACAGACGATTGTACGATGATGTTGTCAGACGTGGACACTTACTGTAAATTATGTAGATTTCCAGCACTGTTCTTCACATGTTAAGAAAATGTAAATAATTTAATGAAAGCTAAGATATCAAAGACAACACAGATCATCACCATTTCCCAAGGGGTTTGGTTATCCAGTAGATCAAGTGGCACGTGCTCCAAATTATTCTAGGCACCGAATATGTTCATTTCCACAATTCTGATTATAAAGGCAAAGTGAATGCGAGAACATTTTTTTTTTTGGGGGGGGGGGGGGTATTTATATTTTCTAAGATTCCCCAATTCTCTTAACTTGGGGAGTTTGCATTGGGTCCCAGTAAAGCACAGATGGCGTAGAATAACTAGTTAACATTTCAGTTTCATAAGATTTGGGTATAATAAGGAAAACCCACAATATTAGTGCTTTTTTTTTAGTAGCAAGTGTCCATTCAGCTGGTTTCCAGATGGGTTTAATCTGCTACTGTTATGATAGTAGAAGATGGCTTGAACACGTGGGTGGATCATTCATCATATGGTGAGCATTATCTTCTGCTGGCCTCCATGGCGTTTATCAATTCATCATATTCTGTGTATAGGAACATGATATTGTAAATATATACAGGACACAAATCCATATAAATTTGAGGATATACTCTCTGGCACACATACACGGCACCATTTCTATAAATTATATCCAAGCATAATAAATTATGGGAAGCTTTGGGTTAACCAAGGACAGACCTGAGCAATGTATAGATCATATCTCATGGGACTATAAGCTGCATTGAAAAAGTACTTACAGATGTTGTGTAACTAGTACTACAACTCCTAGCATGGATGCTAGTACCTACAACAGCTGGAGAGTTAAACTTAGAGGGTCAATAATAACCAATGTCTACTGACAGTAAGTTATATGTGATTCATCTGTCGCCTTCATTGACCCTTTAAATCAGTGATTTAGATTTTTACATCTTTCACACTGTATTACAACTCGCATTTAGCAGGATAACACATGGAGTCTGGAAATAGGAGCATTTGCCATCAGTATGCTGTCAACATCAAACCGGAGAATCACCTCTCAGCAGGTTAACAGGTAGCAAACCACAGCGAAAAAGGAAAAGCGCATCGATTCAAAAAACACTTTCCGATCGCTGAGAGAGAGAGAAAAATGACAGAGAGAAATGTTTTATTATTCCGTTCATAGGACGGATCTGCACCCTCCAACATTTTGGGGGCTTTTGAGTCTTTTTTTTTTTTTTTCTACACAATGCGGTTGATCAGATTCCTATATACCCAGCCAGCCCTGAATGCAGTTTATATAATCACAGCGTGGGTTAGCTGAATACATTCCCTAGAGAGGGTGATAAAAATCCTTCAGAATTAAGCTTGAACAGCAGGGACAGTTTATAAAATCCTCAGGGATTGCCAATGTCAATCATTAAAAGAATGCTAAACCACATTTAGTTTCCCTCTCATGCTTTCATTAGTTTTTTTTTTTAATTTTTCTGCAGGATTTCGCATCACTTAATATGTCAGAGTAGTGTGCAGCTTGATTTACTGGATGTGCCATACATATAGGAAGTATTGTGCCTTCTGCATCTTATGCCATGACATATGTTCTCTTCATTAGGCAATAAAGAACCACCTTCACGAAATAATTGGAGGTGATTTCCTAGTAGGATTGATGGCAGAAAACAATTTCTGTTCTTATTGTTGCTGTTGGCTGATTCCGAGGCATGACCATATTTTGTTCCGTCTGCCTAGCAATGGAGGTTATGCCTGGTTCCCTAGCAACAGGAGGCTAACATTGGAATGTTGTGCCGTGAGGCATGGAATGATCATATTCCGATACACTTCTCCATTCTATCACCTGAACCCTCTCTCATTCTTCTTGTTGACTCACCCGTCTGCCTTTATTCCACATTTGATGGCAGGTGAACCCCGTCTACTCTTCTGCTATACCCTTTCATCCAGCTTTAATCTCTCCAGTCACATCGGCCTCTCACAATTCTATTATTTTTTTTGTTTGATTACCTGTGACTGTATTTCTGGGAATCTATCTCCTATCATCCAATGTTAGATGTGACACCGCCAATTTTTCTTCAAATTGGGGTCACTGGGATGCAGTTTTATGGAAACTTTGCCAGAAAGTGGAGAGAAAGTATTTATGATATGTGAACAATGTCATGTGAGCAGTTAAAGAACCTGCCATAGATAACTGAAACATACAAGTAAATAAATCCATTAATAATAATAATATGTAAAGTAGAATAAACTAAATATTCAAGTAAATAAATCCATTAATAATAATAATAATATTTTAAGTAGAATAAACTAAATATACAAGGTAATAAGTCAATATTAACAATAACTAAAGGGGTTGTTCACTTTCCGCAAATAATTAATATTGTTTGTGTAAGGAAAAGTTATACAACTTTCCAATATGCTTTCTGTATCAGTTCCTCAGAGGTTTCTAGATCTCTGCTTGCTGTCCTTCTATAGAAGCTTCCAGGTTTACTTCCAGTGGATAGAAATCTGTCCCTGTTAGGCTGCATTCACACTGCCGCATGGAGGACGTATATACGGCCGACATATAGATGGCATATATAGTCCCCCATAGTGGGCAATGGGCGCACGGCACCCTAAGGGAGGGGTACAGCGAAGTACAAGTGCGGCACCGTACCGTTCCGTACCCCATGAAAAGATAGGACATGTCCTGTCTTTTCTCGGAAAACTGTACCGTCAGTGTGAATGTAGCCTTAATGTGATGTTACACAAGTGCACGAGCCATTATTATCACACAGCTTTGATTGCTCTGTGATATATAATGGCTTGTGCACCTCTATGTCTATCATAGGACCACTGACAGATTTCTATCCACCTGAAGTAAATATTGAAGCTTTCTATAGAATGACAGCAAGCAGAGATATAGAGAACTGCGAGAAATTGATCCAGAAAGTATATTGGAAAAGGTTTCCTTATACAAGCGATATCCATTGTTTGCTGAAAGTGGACAACCCCTTTAAGTTAAAAAAAAAATAATAAAGTAAACATACAAGCAACTAAATAAATAATAACAAATAAGTAAAGTAAAATAATGTAAATATATTTAAGTAAATAAATAATAACAATACATACGTAAAATACAAGTAAACTAATGAACTTAAAAGTTCAGCTATGTTATAAAATCATTTTCCACTTTCCCATTTCACTGCTTTCAGTCTTTCCCAGTATTCTAGATTCCAGTGTTGTTTATTCCAGGATGGACATGTGACCTCTCTCCCAATATGGTAATCTCTGTGGTATTGACAGGTCATTGATACAGCCAGTAATTGGATGCATCAGTTACATGTCTGTGTCTAGGGTAGAGGGCAGGATAGAGAGATTGGGGGGTCAAGGGTTGCATTAAAATGGGAGCAGTAGGGGCACAGTAAGGTCATTATGACTTTATTTACCTACTCGGAGCACCCACCAACAAATGCATCCCTAACCCATGACCTCCCCATAGCTTTCTCCATCGCCTTCCAGTAGAGCGGTACAGTACACTGAGTACATTGTAAGTTGATGCAAAGGAAGTCAGGAAAAATAGTCAAATAAATGTACTGCTACTAAATACAAGAAAAATATTTATCATATGGGAATTATTATTATTTATTTATAGGGCCGCATTGATTCATTGGTGCCCTACAATCAATAGGGGGTTCACAATACATAAAAGTGGTTTTTCAACCACAGGGTAGGGCTTAACTTACTGATCGGTGTGGGTCTCGTTCATGAGTGAGAGAGGGGGGCCCAACGGGGTCGGAGGTACTTCCATCGGACCCCTCTTCGCTCTCCGAGATGAGTGGTGAAGACGGCCATGCATGTTCATTCTGCTCCAGTCAGCTCTATGGAGAGACAACAGAGATCAGGAAACGAGTGGAAGGTGGACCCTGTCTGTAATGGTTCATAATCTATATTGAATAATTAAAAGTTAAAGCTAAATAAGCAGGGACGGACTAAGCCTGCCCTGGAGCCTGGGGTGTCTGAATATTACAGCCCCACAAGTCTGGGAGTCCTTTCCTACTTATGGTACTAGAATCAGCTTCTTGGAATTTGGAGGATGTGTCGCCTTTGTCTGGTTTCAATCTGCTGTTTCTGGACCTTCAAGGGTCCTGAAATAGCTCTTGTGTACATGTATATTGACAGCAGGAACAGATGTACATGGATTTCATGGGTGAAGGTCCTTCTCAGTATTAAATTTGATAGATGGTTTGGGTGGCCATGTGGCCGCCATAAGGATGTGTTTCTTATGCCTGTTTTCAATGTGCGGTTTCAGGACCTTTGGAGATCTTTCCAAGGTCTTGAAATGGCTTTTACGTACATGTGTGTTGAGAGCAGAAACAGATGTACAAGCAAGTTGTGTCTAAGTTCTTTAAACACTGTTATTTTGAAAGTAAGAAAGCAGAATCCTTGTTGGGGCAGATGTGTCTAGCAGACATGATGAGGATTGCCAGGGGCGTTGCTAGGGCGGTAAAAGATCCGGGGCCCACTCCTGTACATAAATCCTCACAATAACAGCGTTACTGAGTGTATATACAGCTACAGAAACCACAGGAGAAATCCCTACATGTTCCCCCCAGTGACTGCGGGTGACGTGTCCTCCATCTTCTCCATTAGGCATCACCACATCTTGTGTTCTTCATTGTCCCTATATATTGGTTCCCTGGCAGTGTTATCCTGCTGCTGCCCCTAACATTCTCCCCCACATATTGTAGGGCTGCGTTCACACGTTTGTCTTTAAATAAAACCAGGTGCTCGTTATCACACGTGTTTCACTGGAAATCATGTGAGCTCAAACCGAGGCCTGTCCTAGTGCCACGTGTGAACATGCCCCACACAGCTATCCCCAGTAATGTCCCCTATACAACCCCCCTGAAATGTGCCGCACAGCCTCCCAGTTAAGTCCCCTATACAGCTACCCAGCCAATAATGTTCCCCACAGTCCCCCAGTAATGTCCCCCATACAGCCCCCCAGTAAGTAATGTGCCCACACATCCCCCCAGTAAGTAATGTGCCCCACACAGCCCCCCCCCCCCAGTAATGTCCCCCACACAGCCTCCCAGTAAGATCTGGGGCTCCGGCCAAAAGATCCAGGGCGATGCCCCTGGGGATGCCCCTGGGGATCGAGGCTTTTACGGTTGGGCCCCAGAAATATAAGCACTGATCCTCAAGTTAAGTTCCATTGTGGTAGCCCCAATTACACACAGCTCCATGGAAAATAGAAATTTGTGTCCCATGCAAGCCGGCGCCGATGCGCCACAATCCGATCGCATGCACCAAAAACCCAGGGCAAAATGGTAAAAACGAAAATGCGCTGTTCGGACCCTTAGTAAATGTTCCCCGTTGTTGTTTTCCCTTTCAGGCTTTAGGGCCCAGGCACAACCTCTGTTGTATCTTTAGGACATCACTAAATGTTGGTCATTCTAGTTTGAATTGATAGAATTTTATGGACCATGTATCATACAGTCAGAACAATAGGGGGTAACTAATCGAAGAAGATGACACCAAGTAGTTGATCTGTCTCCTTAGGTTTTTGAATGAATAGTATGAATATATTCCAGCCATATTGTACTTCTTCTATCTGAGGTGAATCATGAATATTATATTCCTTTATGAGTTCAATAATAAGACTGACTGACTGTATTGCAGAGGCCTAGAAAAACATAAACTGTGAATACAAAGACAGTAATATTCAGGCTCTTCCATGTCACATTGCTCAGATTTTTCTCATTTGTCTGTCATGTATTTATAACTTTTGATCCTATCAATGAATTCACCGGCCGCCAAACATTTAAAGGAAATTGTTTTTTTGTTGTTCTCGAGAAAGCGTCTAACCCCGAGTGTCAGGTGTAGTGCACAGCGCTGGCTTATACAAAGAATTGTCCATTGGAAAGAAAGGGAATATTTCTTTCAACTTCTTTCCTCTAAAGGTTGCTCTGTACAAACAGAAGGGAAGGCCTTTGAAATTTCTAGACAGTTTTTTTGTCTGGTTCGAGTCTAGTTCTTTTCCTAAAATATAGAACATAAGAAAATATTTTTTTTAAATATGGAAAGGTATCCGCAATGGGCTTGTGTTTTTACAATCCATTGAGGTTTTCTTCTGTAATATCTGTAATCAGTGGCTTATTATTCGTATATGCTTCGTGGACTTCACCAAATTCACCAAATTCCTATGTATTACTTTCCAGCTCCAGTGGAGAGTTCCTGCTGTTGGCCATAGGTTTACTAGCTCTACTTTCTAGAGAGATTGCTCTTCCTATGTACATAATCCCCCTAACTACCCATAGACTTTGAATGGATTGGGATCTACCATGCGCATGTTCGAGTTCGGGACCGTGGTTCCCACGCAACCCGGTCATATTGCCGAATTTTATGGCCATGCAGCCGATCAGGTAAATTGATGCCCCTAAGAAAAGTAACAGAACCAGCTCACCTCCAGCCTCTTGTTACATGGAAACGGCACAGACTCCACCTCGTTTGTCAAGGTTAAACCAGGGTGAGAACAATTCCAATGATCCAGCCAGGTTCCAATAAAACTGCAGACTTTATTGTGTCAAAATTTTACATACACAGTGTGACTCTGTAAATCCCCATAAATCCAACGCGTTTCAAACGGTCAAGCCGTTCTTAATCAAGCTGTTCATACCATGATTAAGAACGGCTTGACCGTTTCAAACACGTTGGATTATGGGGATTTACACTGTGGATGTAGAATTTTGACACAATAAAGTCTGAAGTTTTATTGGAACCTGGCTGGATCATTGGAATTTTCAAATTGATGCCCCTACCTACTAGCCATGGCTGTGATTGGCCAGGGGTGTCCCATCTCTCTATTCATCTCCCCTCCTTGAAAATGTACCTTGGAGGGAAAGTCAGTCGTTCACCTGAGCTTAGTGTATATATATATAAGTATATTTATATATATATACATGCATTGGAGTTTGGCAGCTAAACAGGCATTCGGCCACAATCAGTTGAAGAGGTATGGGCACCTCAAAAATTGTAGAAAGACAATCGTCCAATATGTAGGATTGGTGGGGAGGGGAGTCGCTATGTTTGAAGGCTCCATCACGAATCCCATCAAAAAGCTTCATCAAAGAAATTTGAAATTCTATTTTTACATTTCAAAACTAGAGCAGAATTTCAGACATCAAGTAGAAGTTAAGAAACATTATTGTCCTATTTAAGTTCATTCGAGCTGCAGTTGCTATGACAGCCAAAGATGCAGCACATTACAGTATTTCCCAGATTGGATTCGATACTCCAGCTGACTTTGTCTACACTGCCGACTATATGACTTTCTTGTACCCCAGTAAGGGGGTTGTGTATTTGCTTCAAGGTTTGGGGGATATTGACCAATAAACAGAGAAGTTTATTTTCTATGGTTTACTTTGCATAGAAATTCGAAAGAGCCAGTGATTGGATCCGTGGAATATTGTAACATGTGATAAGAACATATCATATGGATTTACAAGACTGTCGTACACACAATAAAAGTTCTTTCCTCTAGTACCTGGGAATCCAAAAAAATCTCATTAATAAAGCAGAGGAGATAAGTAGTCGCTTGTCCTAATATCATAACATTTTCCCGATAGTCTGGCATTTGTCCATCACAGTGAGAAGTAAACAGGTGGACTGGGTGAAACCATCTTATAGGTATAATTTACATAATTAGCTATAGTTAGACTACTGGCATTCATATATACACATACATGGTGAAGCCAACATGAGGATCCTAGTGCTGGCATCGTCACGTTGACGCTGAAGGTTGCCAATGCTGGCACCAGTACATACATGTACATACGCATGGTGTAAACCTAATTAGTATTAATTACTTTGTGAATGATGTATAATCTGGCCCTGAGCCCCACAAGATCATCCTGCAGAGAATCTTGCCACATATCAGTTCCAATAGTCCAGCGTTTCTAATTATGCAGGCACAATATTACCAAAAACTTTACTCTATCATTTATACAACACTTTTTTATTATATAAGAGTTAAACCATTTTGCTAACACGGGGACTACCTGATCACATAGGTCAGTGGTGGTGAAATTATGGCACTGGTGCCAGAGGCGGCACTAGGACCCCCCCTCTGTGGGCACCCAGGCCTTCACCCCAGAACAGAGTTCACCAGACAGGACTCCTTTCAACTGTGTTGCTGTCCTCAAGAGGGGGATTTGTTTTATGGCTACTCTAGCCTCTTCTTCAGAGATCTCTGTGTTAAGAGTAGCTCTCTGCTCCTCGAAAGAGTGGGGAGTTTGATGTTATCCAGAAAGGCAGCACCGTCCTACACATCAAATGGCAACTAATCTGAATATAGTTTATCATAAAAGTCCGTAAGATTGTATTGATCCGCTGGGGCTGGTCACAGGCACCTCCTTCCCTTAAAGCAGTGGTACGGGTGGCAGTGGAGTGACCTTTGGCCGATGGGCTAATAATTTCCCAGCTTTATCTGTTAATTTAAAGGGATCCAACTCCCTTTCAGATCTATAAAACTCTTCTTTATTGCTTTACCCAGTAGACATACTCTCTTTCTGTCCTGATCCATATATCATTTTTAGATTGAGTCATGTAGAATTCGTTTTTTGAAGCCAAGAACTCACGTCTTGTACTTTTTTGTTTGCTTGTTTCTTCTGAGCTATAACATAGGAGATGATCCTTGTTTTGAGCATTGCTTTTGCTCCATT
Organism: Engystomops pustulosus; assembly: GCF_040894005.1. Classification (NCBI taxonomy): domain Eukaryota; kingdom Metazoa; phylum Chordata; class Amphibia; order Anura; family Leptodactylidae; genus Engystomops; species Engystomops pustulosus. The sequence goes on along the minus strand of NC_092421.1, from coordinate 18,365,351 downwards.
CCACTATAAGTCACCCTTGGTTGTTTGTCTTCTTTGTCTACTCGATGGTCACTGGGACATGATAGGAATTACTTTTTATTACAGTTCATAACACTCTTCTGTTATGAGGGGGAGGACAGGATGTAGTCTATTCTTGACCATGCCAAATGAGCGTGCGAATAATGAGAATACTTCCTCTTGCCTGGGTACCCTCTTCTCCATGAGTCACTAAACTCCATACTCCATAAGGAGTCCGATAGATCGTTAGGTCTAGGAAGGCATTTCACGCTTTTTCTGTCCTCATTTACATTATTTCCCGAGTTCACTGGTAAGAGGTGGCACAAGAGACTCACTAGTGAAATCTGCAAAAATGGTCAAATTGTAAGTGTTCAATCCAAATACAATAATAATATCCCTGGACTCCCGCAGATAGGATACCGTCAAGTGAGATACTCTCCCCTCATCACGTTCATAGGACAACATCTGAATCTGGGATAATTCACTCTTTCGAATTAAGGTTAGGTGACTGCTCATGCACTTTTATTGTAGTCATTTTGAAATATTATCTTTTTTGTCCACCGGGTGCTATACCTGTATTTACAAAGTTTGTAAATACACAGTACCAATGATTGTAATAAAATATTTCTGCTATTTCAATAATACCATGCACCGGTCCCTTATACACCACTCCAATCATGTTATACAACTATCATTAACAAGTGGTATGTCAGTTAGTTACTAGGCAAGAAGAAGAGTTTTAGCAAGAATGATTGCCCGATTAGAATACACAGAGTTTGTTTGTGGTCTGTAACCCTGGAGACACATATATCTGCATAGGAACTATAGACCGGAAGTAAGAGTTCTCCTTACGGAGATCCAGCGGCGCGTTCTCTGAACAGGATTCGGGTCCGGACGGGATTTATGAAGGTAGTTCCTCCGGCGTCCACCAGGTGGCGCTGCTGCGCTGAAAATCAACTGAACGCGCCGGAATACACCGAGCTGGACCAGGTGAAGGTAAGCGCGTCCCAAGCGACACAATTTCGGTTTTTAAATGCGGCGGTTTTTCCGAATACGTCAGGTTTTCGTTCAGCCACGCCCCCGATTTCCGTCGCGCGCATGCTGGCGCCGATGCGCCACAATCCGATCGCGTGCGCCACAATCCCGGGGCAATTCAGGTACAATCGGCGCAAATCGGAAATATTCGGGTAACACGTCGGGAAAACGTGAATCGGGCCCTTAGCAGCCCCATTAACATCATCAAAAAGTAGTATTGGGGCACATGTACTAAGGTGCTTGTGCCAGTTTTCTGTGGGACTTTGCACGTTTTTTCTAATGCAAACTGCTTGCACAGGTATTAAAGAAGTGCCAGCGCCACATTTGTGTCACATGCGACTGTTTTGTGACGCAGCTGCACTAGTCATCATGCAACTTAAATTAGGGGTCATTCCCGGTGCTCAGTTGGACCGTGTGCCACATTTATCATGCAAAGTCCGACAGAAATGTGTTGCACGCCCCATGTCAATGGTGCACCAGTAAAAAAGTGGTGCACTCTGTCGGAACAGTGCAAGGAGCACAAGATTTATGAAGAACATGCGGCAGAATTCCTGTATCTGGCGCCCTCTGCGTTATACACAGGCAAACTGCATTTACTGCAGTTTGCACTACTCTTAGTAATTGTGCCCCATTGTTGTCGGTGACCCATCTTTGAAAACATATTTTCATATTTTCTAGGAACTATAGACGCATATGAATAGACTGTTTTACCTTAATTTTCTATCTTAGATGATTAATACTCAACAGTGCAATAAAAAGATCTTAAATCTTGTAATGTCTGGTCATTTAAATTCTATCCGTAGATAAATGTCCGTATAACCCTTTCCCTAAAAACACATTTTCTATCTAGTAACTAAGTGAAGAAAGTTGCTTTCTCCTCCTTTCACTGCATGGAAAGTTAAGACTCGTAAGAAAATGGTATAAGTAAAGGAAGATTAACAGAGAATATATATGGAAGGCGAGTTCTGCAGGATGTGAAGTCTTCCAGCTGTGCTTGGCGACGCGTTTTGTGCATTTCTTTTACCACTCACTGTTACCCTTATGCCCTTGCAAGGATTTTGACTCCTATTATTAACAATCTGGCTGCATAATGCTCTTATTCTCCGTCACCGGTGGAAGGTTATTCTCAGGCTTCTGGTCTAGCTGGGAGCTGCTCTGTGCTCTATCTCTAGGGAGCGAAAACTTAGCTCTAGTGATATTTTATCCTTTTAAGGGAAATAGCTGGAGTTGGGCTCCGGAGAGAGGGAGGCTGCAGAGAACTAGTAACACCCAGTAAAAGAAACAGAATTGTCACATTCATCTTCAACCCAAACACATGACTGGAGCGATTTCAGCTCAGTACAAACATTTTCATGTCAATTCCAAAGTTTTGTAATTAACGACTCAAATGTGGGAATCAGGATAACAGTGTGGGGGAGTGTGGAAATGGCAGGCTGGATTCGAAAAGCAAACTTTCTGTTCCTTATCTAGGCCAAATGAAATTATTTCTGTGTTGGAAAACAAGAGAGGGGCACACACATCTCGCTGCCAACTTATCTCTCTTTTCACCGCGGCTGATAAATGGGTAGACATTACTAATTGTTTCCAATAGTTATTTTCAAATTAATCATCGTTTCCTTCGGCGCGGATTGGCACGGCGTCCTCTTCCATATCACTTTATATGAGCAATGCAATGTTTAATATAATGCAAATACTTTTGATGACTGTAAGCTCCTTATGATCAGTGTCAATGCCAACTTCTCCCCCCCCCATCGAATGAATTATGAAAATATATTCTGCAAAGGCGCACAAAGGAGAGGAGCCACTGCTCCCGTGCCTAGAGGAAAGAGGGTATTAATTAAAAGGAGTTAGATCCTTAGACAAACGCGTTCTCGATAAGGCAGGTTGGTTACATGTTCGGTCTTACATTGTTTAATGCTGAAATGGTGTAAAGGTTTAACATAATTAATAATTTTCTTCTGCTCGCTGAATAGTCACTGCTATGGGCTCTGAGCTACACATTACTTTGGGCACTGATGCAGCTAAGAATCATGTCTGTTCTCCATGCATAGTAATAGCCAGGTTTCTGAAATCCCTCAAGCACTCTTCCGACAAAACTCTGAAGTTAGGATTTGATGGGAATTAAGCTCTGCACCCTATTCCCAACACAAATTATACTTATAAGGGATCGGGATGAGAAGGACTTGGCTGCTGTGTCTAAGACACTTTCGGTGGAGGACTGGAGGACCGGTTCAGCAACTTTTCCTTGTCCTAGATCTCTGCTTCTGGATTCAGGTTTAAAGATGGCTCATTCATCTTTCCTAACCTAACACCTATATCTATAGAGGTGGAATCTCTAGAACAGCAGACAGCTTTGATCATAGTAGCTTATGTCTTTACTGAGAACTAGAGAGGATTGAATCATCCAAGATTCATTTCGTAGAAGCTTCATCAATTTTTTTGAATGATTTGGTTCAAGTCCAAATCGAATTGGTCTGAGACTATGTGACTTCAGTCCTGGATAATATACTGAGATATAATCCCCTCTAGTCCTCTAAAACACAGAGTTCCCTTTCCCATGCCCTCCCCCCTCCAAGCTCTAGGACAAATGACAGCATTATCGAGCCGCTATTGTAAAAGATTTAACCGAAGTGAATCCGCAAAGATACATATTCCTGAAAATTGTAATGTTGATGCTGAAGCTACAACCCATTGAATAGGTTTTCACATGTCATCCTTATCTACTACATCTGCCATCGGGGGAGACATTTGTATGGCCAGCTTTATTAAGCTATACAATAAGACGACTCCGTTTGGGCAGGGTGGTTCTTCAGGTATAAACAAGAGAAAAAAAACTACTTAAAATATAGAATGTATGGGAGATAACGAGATGTTTATGGTTATACTATGACCATTGTTAATTGACCACTACTATAAGAACCACTTTATTCTCTAAGAGACCTTATTATTCACCTTCTTTGAGAAGATAAGGCCTTTTGGATGGTCATCTCAAGTAGTTTTAATTTCTTTATGTTTTTATGGGGTTATTTGACTACACAACTCCACCCACTTTCTTTTGATATCCCTATTATGGTATATGGACATGATACATTGGGTTCGATGTTCGGGTCCCTTTTTAGTTAGATTGGAGTTGAATGTAAAATTTCCTTCTTTGAGTAACTTTTTATGTCTGGTGAACAGATGATCACAGGGGGTCAGTTATTGTCCAATTGGACTACCACTTCAATGTATAAGTAGGGGTGCATCTAAACTCTTCGCTGCCTGACACCCTCTCTGCTCCATTCAATTGTAATTTTTTAGTAAGTGGGTTCCCAATGCAGTGTCTCACACCCATACTGACATTAGGTGCGAAGAGACATTATTTTTAAGTGACAGTCTCAGCTTTGTAGCAGATAACTGTGCCCCTGATGCTGCCCCCATTTTTCTGCATGTGGTGCTGCCTGAGGCAAGTGGCTCAAATCACCTCACGGCTGGTGCACCTCTGTGTACAGGCTTGCTTAAAGTGAACTTGTGGTGGTGGATCTATGTATTGTCATCTTCTGTTATCAATCATTGCTTTCCAGACAGATTATAATGTAACTTTCATTTTTTTTTGCCAATGGACTCACAAGGCAGGGCTGTTGGATTCAGTTGGAAGCAAGAAATCCTGAACAAAACGGTTTTCTATGACTTTAAGAAGTTGAACCAAGCTCCTGTTCTACTCCTGTCATCCCTCTGATGGACATCTGAGTTTTGTCCAACATCTTATTTTTGTGTTGTGTTTCCGATATCCCAGCGGCATACAATTATAATCTAAAATGAGCTTTTAATTAGGGATTAGGAGCTGTCTCTCTGCTGCATTGCGTACTATTAATAACACTGGCTTAATTCATTTACAAAATGATCAACCTCCCGTACTGAGTCTTGTGATATTAAAAATGAAAGCCAGGAGAGTAATTGTAAGCTAAACTTACACCAAAAAGTCTTTTGATTCAGTATTCAGACACTTTTGAGTTATCTCTATCTCTTCTGTGATACCGGGTGATAGACATTAATGGCAGCTATTACAGTGCCTATGGGGAATGCCACCTATCTTTCAGCAGTGATAGAATGACATATAAATGTGCATAACATACAGTATGAATAATGCACAGTGAGAGATGTCATACGGGGATCTGCTATACACAATATTATAGGGATATTCCATCCCAGATGCCTTCAGAATGTGAAATACTACTCAAATTGAAGGCTTACAGCGACACAGTATGAAACCACCGAGAAGAAGAGGAAGCGTCTGTGCATCTTGGTGTTTATACAGAACTATAATTTAGTTGTGTGCCCCATCTCTCCAACTGCTGGGGCAAAACTGCATTTGTTACCAGGATAGGGTGCACTGGGCAGTTTTATTATCACAGGTAAAAATATAAGATAGTTATTAAAGGGGTATTCTGGGATTGATGGGGTGAAATAAAAAAAAAACAAACGAACAAAAAAAATCTTTATTACCCCACTCCATCAGTCCCTCCAGGTCTGCAGAGTTCATATGGAAAAATGTTCAGACTTACATCAAATAATAGTATTGGCTACCCATATACAATCTCCAAAAATTTGTCCACAACCTGTCCAGAAAGGTTTGGGTACTTTTGAGCGCTACATATCCGGTTATAGCCTCTTTTCAGACAAGGTATATAGATAATTCGCAGATGCTTCATCCGGTAGTAATATATCAGGTTACATTTTTTAGCTAGTGGGCTCTCCATACATCGTCTCACACCCATGCTGATATTAGGTATGAAGAGACAGTGGGGGTCATTTACTAAGGGCCCGATTTGCGTTTTCCCGACGTGTTACCCGAATATTTCCGATTTGCACCGATTTCCCCTGAATTGCTCCGGGTTTTTGGCGCACGCGATCGGATTGTGGCACATCGGCGCCAGCATGCGCACAACGGAAATGGGGGGGGCGTGGTCGCACGAAAACCCGACGTATTCGAAAAAAACGCTGCATTTAAAAACGGAAAATGTGTCGCTTGGGACGCGCTTACCTTCACTTGGTCCGGCTCGGTGAATTTCAGGGCATTTGGATTCTTTTCAGCGCAGCAGCGCCACCTGGTGGACAGCGGAGGAACTGCCTTAGTGAATCCCGGCCGGACCCCAATCCACCGCAGAGAAGGCGCCGCTGGATCGTGAATGGGCCGGGTAAGTAAATCTGCCACACTATTTCAATTGGCAGGTCCTGCTTTGTAGCAGATAACTGTGCTCCTGATGCTGCCCCCTATCTTTATGAAGCTGCTGCTCCCTGAGGCCGGAGTCTCAACTTGCCTCATGGCTGGTGCATCACTGATAATTTGCTCTGAAGGTTCCGAGATCACAATGGCTCCAATTGTGGAATAGTTTTCCATTCAGACCACATACGTGCCATGCAGTTCTCCTTCTTGTGTGTGTATATATTGTCTGATGAAGTCATAGGAGATAATACATACATTTAGCATAGCCTGTTCGGATAATCTCAAAACATTCCATTATTGGTCAGATAATTGTTGTGGTCACCAATGCCCAATATAGCAACAACTACAAAAAGAGCCATTTTTGGGCTTCAACCCCATCATAAAAACAAGCAATTTGTGATTTTTATACAATTTTTATGGATTGAAGATTAAATCCTTGGAAAAATTTTAACACAGTGCTGGATCATTTTTTTTTGTCTTCTAACGATATTATCTATGTTTTGGGGTCCAGACTGTGACCACCAGTGCATAGTGGCAGCAATATCTGCGATGTATGCTCAGCTCATGCATGAAGAAGATTTCCAGAAACTAACACTGATGCCCATCCCTGGGTTTCGCCACTACGGCTTCTTCTGGGGGCATAAAGGGGAGTATATGACCAAGATAGGAATGGTTGAGATTATTTGTACAGGCTACACTATGTTTTATCTCCTATAGTGAAGACATAATCAGGAAATATATGTATAAACGAGGAGGAGAAAAACTGCATGGCACGTCTGTGATCTGAACAGGAACCTATTCCGCAAGTGGAGCCTTTGTGATATTGGAACCTTAAGAGCAAATTTTTCCATATACCTTGTCTGAAAAGAGGCTATACCTGGATATGTAGATCTTCAGTCATTATATTAATATTTTCGTGTGGGATGTACCACCTGAAGCCATTCATTGCCAATATGGTGGGCGTTTCATTGACTCATGAAATCCATAGACATGGGGCATTCACATGTGGCTTTTAGGATACGTCAAAATGCGTGTGTCGAAACGCACGGGTGTTTTGCTACTCTGGTACCATTTTTTGCTTGAAGTGTAAGCAGCTGTGTAAACATTTTCACAGCTGCCTACACTTACAGCAACAAAGAAAAATGCTTCCAGAGTAGCCAAACGTATTGTAACATTTAAAAACGTCACCTGTGAACGCCCCCTAAGGGTATCGGGAAAAGAGAGCAGCAACTGAGTTAGAAGGGTGGAACGCAGGCACAGACTGAGCTAAATAGGAAGTTTCTATCTCGCCCAAAGTGCTTTACTCATATCAACACTTGTCAACATATCGGCATACATGTAGTGTACGAAGTTCTAAATTGCCCTGCTTTTATAAGCTTCTGCGTGAGAGAGCGAGAGTTATGGAGCGGATCTCCTTTACTTCCTCTGTGCAGTGTATAGAAGCTCCGAGACAATAAACAATTAGAGAACCTGCACAGGGTAAACTGCATAAAGCTGCAATCACATCTTGTCTCTACAGTCTGATGAATGATCTGTTTCTCTCCTATCTCCTTAAATCATTAGCATATGTTCAAGGAGTTTCCCCAGTAATTTTACTGTCCTTATATTTGATATAGCATTGATATCACTGGGGACCACCCTGAGTGTACGCTCAGTGGAGGCCGGGGGTTAGGTGCAATACTTTGCATCCGCCCAACTTAGGCATCAATGCAGAGCGAATGTGGAAATATGTAACTTATAGCATCTTTTCATTCTGTTTTTTTGCACAGTATACAATATATACCGTGCAGATCGAAGCAAAAGCTATGCCTCTGTCTGCCAGTGTATGTCAGTGGGCACACCCAGCATATACGTCCCAGTGCATACACTGAGCTTATAAAGAAAACTAACCTGTGTGTTTTTTGTTTTTTTTTGCACACACATACTCTTATTTTGTTTTATGTACGATGTATTAAATGATTAGGTACACTTACTGTAAAAGCCTCATTATAGAAGAACTTTCATAAAGCAAGCTGGTATTCTGTGCTTTCGTATTGTTGTGGTTAATTGATCTCTAAGGCGGCTCTTAAGTAACTATACAAGGAATACAAGACAAGATGTTAGAAGAAAATACCCTTTGGAATGATGCAGTCATCTGTTACACTTCACGTGCGCTCCCCCATAAAGAGCAGTGAACACGAGGCGGATGCTGCATTGCACTGCCACAGCCTCATCCATACTGTAGTTCTATTCTCGGGTGATCAGTCCCCATCTTGGAGGAATGAAGGGTAATGAGCGTTACTCGAGCTGTTAATTGGATGCGATCTGTCCTGTTGTAATTATTATGGTAAGATGATAAATATGTGGGTTCATCTAAGGAAATAGAACAGGAAACGAAAGGGATTTTTAAGTCAATATCCAGGATAATTAATAATGATTTTGCTAGCAGTGTCTTCAGCTTATAGTTGATTTATACAGGAAAATACAGCTTCATAGCTATGAGCTCTCCAGCGAAGCCTCGCAATAAATATTCAGCAGCGCTTCTTACACGTTAAGCTATTTTTATTTTGCAGCATTTAGCGTTTGATTTTTTTTCACCGTGTATATTGATACTGGTAAAGCAATATCTTGTACTAAAGAGGACATGTGACCCAAAATTTCGGCACTAGGAGCTGATTACTAAAGTAAGCAGCTCCTAGTGCTTGAACAAACGCTGCAGTGTTAGAAGGATAGCATTACCGGAAACCTCCGGTAACGCTATCGAACACTGCGGCAGGGTACAATGTAATCATCGGACCGCTCGCACAGTGGGCGCTGCTTCTTCCCCGGACCGCCCCGCTCGCTCCATAGGCCGGCGGTGACTGCCTCGCGTCATGTGACAGTCACCGCCCCTAACCATGGTCCAACCCCGCCCCCTCATGAATACTTCGGACCACTTTGCGAGCGGTCCGATGATTACACTGTCTCCCGCTGCAGTGTTGGATAGCGTTACCGGAGGTTTCCAGTAACGCTATCCTTCTAACACTGCGGCGTTTGTTCAAGCACTAGGAGCTATTTTTATTACTTTTTTTTGTGCATTATCAAGTCCCTACCAGGACAGGCATCTTCCAGGGGCATAAATAAAATATGCCGATTTCAATTACTTTATTATTTCCCGGGCTGAAAAATTTCTGCTTCAGTGCGGATGTTTTTGTGGTCCAAAGTCCATCACTGTTTCAGGTGAGGTGTGAGCACTGTGCACCAAGGGACTAGTATCTATATACTGACGTGTCCTCTTTTACCTTTCTGCTTGCTTCCAGAGATAATCAGCTGTTTAATATTATATTGTATTATTGCATTACCAAGTGGTTTCCAATGGGTGTCTATATGTGGCCACCCAATGTTTGTATTTTTGTGATCTCTTGGAGTCCCACTAGTCCGATGGTCGGATTCAGGTTCAGCCGACATATTGCCGGAGAACAGCTAATTGAGCAAATTGACACCCCTAGCAACTAGCCATGGCTATGATTGGTTAGCCAAACCTGAACGCTCAACCCCAACACAACTATCAGATCTGCTCAGCTTTCCTTTTAACCCCTATCTAACTAGCAATCAGATACTTAACCACTATCCATAAGAAGCACAACTGTATAACCAACCAAATCAACCAAATGTGAGAGCAATGAGAAACACTTGAGTTGTGTTCCAATCTTCCGGACTACACTGATATGGCGATGGTAGTGTTTTATAACTATGGAGCTTCTATAGGTGAGGTCAGGGTGACTGTGCTTTAGGCCTCTTGCCCACGAGTAAGTTGGATCTGTGAAACTGGCTGGATTCCTCAGACCAAATCTCGACAAACTGGACTGAACTTGCATGCAGAGCTCAGTTCAGTAAATTCGGATCTCACGGACCGAACTTGCATTTTAGCAACTGTCCTTAGTAAGGTTTAGTCATGTCTCAAGAGTTCACCAGTACCGTGTGTGAACAGGACTTTATGGACTCACTGATACATTCTCTATTTGCACCAGATTTGTAGTGTTTATAATCTTTTGAATATTTAACAAAATAATGTTGTTCTCCAGTTGGCAAATAAAGAACAAAAAGCTATTTTTTTTAGATTTTTCAGTAAGTCCATGTAGCTCCTAAATGACAGAGCAATATGTGTTGGCATGTTGTAGAACTTTACTGGGACTCCAGCACATTTACTTACCAGTCCCTGCGCTATCCCTGAGGTGCGTTGTCTGGCGATCCTGCACAGTTGCTGCGATTCACTAAGATTGTGCGCCCGAGTTCCTGCATGTGTCGCTTCCCCCGATCAGGTCTGCCGGATTTCACCTTCTTCTTCCCGGTGCATGTAGGTTCTTGGCTTGCGACACAATTTTAAATGTTAAATCCGTTGTCCGAATCTGTCTGATCATCTGACGGCCCACCCCCCCTGGTTTGTGTCACGTGAAAGCTTGTGCGATTGCGACGCAATCCCCGGTGTGATGCCCGAAAGCGCTGGAAAACCCGACGGAAATACGGCCGCGGGACCTTAGTAAATAAGCCCCATAGTATTTCACCAATTGCTGCCAATACACAGCCAAAAGTTGCACTGATGTATTTTGCTAAATTCATGCCAGTCCACCAGGGATTGGTATTCAGGGTCCAGTTTCTGACATAACGGAAGAACATAACGCAAGTCTCATTGTACGTAGTAAAGATGTTCTGTTGAGCTGCAAGAAAAACCTCCTGAATAAATTCCCATACTGAAAATGTTCTATTTTAACATCAATACAGGGAGCTGCACCTCCATCGCACTCCGATTATCTGCCCAGAATCTATTCCAGAAGCTGTCAGCACTGCACCGAATGTAATTCTATATATGATCGTGTTGCTTAAGTCATGTGATGAGATGCATTTACCATCTAATAGTGTCACACAGTGGGACCTGATGAGGTGACATGATTTCTGCCTGACAGTACATAAATACATTCATTCAGATGTCTCCACATGACCCAACACTCTGACGGTAAGAGTGCAAATAGTTTCTACGTGTCACGCCAATCATAGGACTCTCAACTGCTCTACACGGTGGCCTTTTCTGGCATGTACTAAGGGAGCATTATATGGGATATACTGTATAAGGATGCGCTTCTATTACAGATGATGAGGTTATTGTTCGCTGAGGAGTAGTGTATACAGCTGAACAAGACTTTCCGAAGGTAATGGTTAAGGGAACACAAAAGTGGGGACCACAACTACTTCTTTTCTGCAACACAAAGCCAAAGGTGCTTTCTTTAGATAAAAAGTGCATTGACAGATTTTTAGAAAGAAACCAAATAATAATAATAATTAATAATGGGGCACATTCACTATGGGTCCGCACAGCGCTTTTCCTCCGGGTTTCTGACTATTTCTGATATGCGCCGCATTTAACAGGGGTTTTTGGCGAACGCGAACGGATATTGTTGCAATCGCACCGACTTTAATGCGACACAAATCGGCGGGGGGGCGTGGCCGTCGGACAACCCAACTGATTCGGACTAAGCGCGGGATTTAAAATTCAAATTGTGTCACAAGACAATGCACTCACATACACCGGGAAGAAGAAGGTGAACTCCGGCGGACCTCAGCGGGGAAGGGACACAAGCAGGATATCAGGCGCACGATCCTGAATTGCGCTGGACTTCATCCTCGTTGGACAGTCCGGATCAGGGATCGCGACAGAACCAGGTAAGTAAATGTGCCCCAGTGCCTACAGATTACACAGTGCTGCACAGAGCTTGCCAAATCAGTCCCTGTCCCCATGGGGCTCACAATCTCTGCAGATGACCTGGATAGGACTTGAACCCTGGACCCCAGCGAGGCTGTAATGCAAACTACTGAGCCACTGTATCACCACTAACCTGACCTATTCTATTCACAGAGCAATTAGTACCAAGTACTAAAGAGCAATAAAAAATACTATTTATTTCAGAACCCAATATACTTATACAGTCAGGTGGGTGGTTCCAGGAATCATACCGTACCCAAGAGCCACCTCCCTAGTCTGGCCAGTAAAACCTTGGTCTCTCTATTATTTTTACAGACAAACTAGTTCAGCATCACCTGTATCTCACCTGGGGTGCTAAACCTGAGCAGAGGGTGAGCTGGGGTTATAAAGCTGCCCTGATTACTGCCGGTGATGCAGAGCTCCAGCCGTGAGATATGTGTCTGTATTACTTATGATTTGGTTATTTGTGTAGATTATTAGTTCCTCATTTATAAGGGAGACTGTATTGTGATGCCTTATACATTATTTATGGGTAAAATGTATTTTATGTGTGATAATTGTTTTGAAAGGTACAACCCAAGGATGTATCCCTTCAAGGCTACATTCAGCCATTGGCCCTGGGCTGTATAAATATTATAGCCTTTACAAGTCTAGAATCACTTCCTACATATAGTACTAGAAGCAAGCTTGGAGTCGACCATTTGAGGATGTGTCCCTTCTGCCTGTTTTTAATTTGTGGTTCCAGGACCCCTGGAGGACCTTCAAAGGTCCAGAAATGGCTCTTGTGTACATGTGTATTGAGAGCAGGAACAGTGGTACAAGGATGTCATGAATATTAAATCCCACGCTCAGTCCGAATCAGTTGGATCGTCCAACGGCCCGCCCCCCCCCCCCCATTTCTGTCGCATGAGAGCCGGCGCTGCTGTGCCAAAATCCAATCGCGTGCGACACAATCCCCAGTTAAATAGTTGTCACAGCAGCGCAAATCCCGAAAATTTCTAAAATTTGACGAAAGTGCGATCCGCAGGACCCATTATGTTCTATGATTAAATAATAAGCCAGCGTATGATCGCCCCGCTGCTGCAAATTTGCAGCCCGAAACTTCTGCCTCTTGATGTATCGGGGCTGCTGGCAGTGCAGAGTTTATCCTACACCAGGCAGGGCCTGGCATAGAAAAAAATGCCTCTGTGCCACTGGCGTTGCGCAGAGGTCCTGATAAATATCCCCCTATGTCTCCAAAATACTACAATGACAACTCTACAACGGCCTAAATCTTCCAAGTGTTCGAAATGTCTGACTATAATGCAAAATACCATGTGACCTCCTGACTAATACATGTAAGGCTCTTAAAGTACAGTTTTAATTAAATACATCCCATGTTTCCAACAAAGAACTAGCCTATAGAATAGAATACACACAACAATATTAAAGACCTTGATCTTCCTTATTGTGACTCATTGTTTCAATGGCGTGAATGTTTTCTTGCCATGGAAAGGCAGGCACGTGGACACGGGAGTCTGATTATACAGAAGATCTATTCATTCTTGTTTATAGCAATGAGTGATGGGGAGTTTAGAGCGTTGCTTAACATAGTCATCATAGTCAACATCTTTGGGAACAATGCTACTTGTCCAAGATGCCCATAGTATACAGAGAACTCGTCCCAGTGCAGTTCATAAGGCAGCCATAGACAGTGAAATGTCTCCGCAAAACCTATGACCTTTACATTTAGGGGTGAAACAACTACTTTTGTAGGAGAGATTCTTGAATCATGTCAAGTTTAATACTAAGTTTCAGACTAAATACTGAATGACAACAGTATTCTTAAAGGGTTGACCACTAATAAGAAATTTTACCAGGGTCTACGAAACATTGAATAGTTGTGAGCATTAAAGCGGTTTTCCGCTAACAAGAAGCTCTACTGGGGTAAATAAAAGACCCTAATAGGGTCACCTATTTTGTACCAACTCTAGTTAAGTTTCTCGGGATCTGCAGGTCTACTGACCTACTGGCAGCAGGACTCATAGCTCTGTGGCCCATGTCCTACTGGCTTCCAGTGGATTGAGGAGACTGTGCCGTCCTTTTGCCCTATCACTTACAAGCTTCAAGGAGATAAAGGAGACTGTGCAGTCATTACTCCTTGATAACCACTCCCATGTCAGTGGTTTGAGGTGTATGCCAAGGACCTCCACATGCCCCTCAAACCTGGAAGAGTAGTTATCATGGAGGGGGCATGCATACATTGATAACTGAACTGTCTCCTTGATCTGTCAGAAGCCAGAAGAACCTTTTGAAAAACTTTGTGATGTTTCAGAGAAGCAAATCTTTGATTTGCTCTCTCTACTTGGAAAAAAGTTTAAAGAGAAGAGATATCAAATAATGCATTGCCGAAATCGGAATATATCCTTTTGGCCTAAATTTGGTTGGTGTACCCTATATTGCCTGATTGGCTTCTGGTCAATAGATGGACCTGGACTGAATTTCTGTGTTTTTTAAACTAAATTTGGGGTATCATACCGTATTTTTCAGACTATAAGGCGCACTAAAAATCCTTTGATTTTCTGAGAAAAGGTACGCCTTATAGTCCAGTGCGCCTTATATATGAACTGTACTTACAGCAAAAAACGGCTGCCCTGAACTATGCACAGGTCTGCCACCTGCTGGTCATTCATTCTGTAATCTGAAGAGATTGACCCCAATGCAGGCAGTCCCTGGGTTACATACAAGATCGGTTCTGTAACTGTGTTCTTAAGTTGAATTTGTATGTAAGTCGGAACTTTATATTTTATCATTGTAATCCCAGCCAGAACTTTTTTGGTCTCTGTGACAATTGGATTTTAAAAATGTTGGGTTTTCATAAGAATCAATATTAACACTAAATCTTCATTACAGACACCTGTGATAACTGTTATAGCTGATCATTGTAGCCTAGGACTAAAGTACAATAAATTAAAAATATCCAGGGGTCCGTTTGTAACTAGGGGTCGTCTGTAAGTCGAGTGTTCTTCAGTAGGGGACCGCCTGTATATATTTGGATTATATTTTGACCCAAACTCAACGCAACGTTAACTCTCTTTCATCCTCTTCTCTGAATTGTACTATACTGAATTTTTATCATGTAAGACTCCTGCTTGGAAAGATATTTTCGGTGATGGAGAACATTTCCAGTCATATGAGTAATGTACTGACTAAAGGTCATGGATTTCCTATTTTAGTAAAGGATAATACTTTCAAGAGACTTTTATGAGTATAACAATAACCCGTATATCAAGCATATATTTAAGCGAAACAAGTTTTATTGAAGTGGCTTTCACTTAATCCAAAGTAAATGCTAGCACCTGATGGGTTTCTGTTCTCATGTCTGGCCGGTGAAGAGACACTTGTGTGTATGAAGAATAGTCTGAGCTGTGAGCTCGTCCCCCTCTGGAGTTACTATTGATGGAGAATGTAACATGCATTAGTCGCACTGTGTTAGTCGCACCGACGCTTGGTTAAGGACGGAATCCTACCGGTGATCCTCTTGTCTCTCTTAACACTGAAAACTATTAGCAGATATGTTCAAAGTGTTACTTCTTCACTCACAATAGGAAAAGATGCCAAAGAACAAGTCCTGATGTGACAAAATAAAGAAGTCCTCAAATAATGAAAAGTAAACTCCTGGCATAATACTTGGACAAATAATAGAGGAGTTTAAAGTTGCTCCCGAGAAGAAGATAAACATTGGGTAATCTCAAGGCTCAGTGCTGTGTTAAAAGCAGGCGGCTACGGAGAGGATTAGTCCATTCTTACCGTCTCATTTGCTGCTAATATTATATTTGTGCTTTTATAACTCTGTTAGGAAAAAAATATATATATCTAACCTTGTCTTTTGTACCTAACACTACTAGACATACATAGGGAAGAGTTAAAGTGGTTTTCTGGAGTGGTTTGTCTTTTGGATAGGATAGTCGCAGGGCTGGTGCCAGCACTCCGGGTTAGTATCACGGCCTACACTACTGCGGGGTCTACACAGCAAATCTCAGTCACCAGCAGCCTGGCAGCATACACTGCCGGACACCAGGGGGTGAGGGGGGCTGTATATAATTAATCCAGGGGCGAAGGGGGTGAGTGGGGCTGTTTATTAGGACTCCATGGGGGATGAGGAGGGCTGTATATAATGAATCCCTGGGGGGAGGTGGACTGTATATAATGAATCCATGGAGGATGAGGGGGAATGTATATAATGAATCCATGGAGGATGAGGAGGGCTGTATATAATGAATCCATGGAGGATGAGGAGGGCTGTATATAATGAATCCATGGAGGATGAGGAGGGCTGTATATAATGAATCCATGGAGGATGAGGAGGGCTGTATATAATGAATCCATGGAGGATGAGGAGGGCTGTATATAATGAATCCATGGAGGATGAGGAGGGCTGTATATAATGAATCCATGGAGGATGAGGAGGGCTGTATATAATGAATCCATGGAGGATGAGGAGGGCTGTATATAATGAATCCATGGAGGATGAGGAGGGCTGTATATAATGAATCCATGGAGGATGAGGAGGGCTGTATATAATGAATCCATGGAGGATGAGGAGGGCTGTATATAATAAATCCATGGAGGATGAGGAGGGCTGTATATAATGAATCCATGGAGGATGAGGAGGGCTGTATATAATGAATCCATGGAGGATGAGGAGGGCTGTATATAATGAATCCATGGAGGATGAGGAGGGCTGTATATAATGAATCCATGGAGGATGAGGAGGGCTGTATATAATGAATCTATGGAGGATGAGGACGGCTGTATATAATGAATCTATGGAGGATGAGGAGGGCTGTATATAATGAATCCATGGAGGATGAGGAGGGCTGTATATAATGAATCCCTGGGGAGGGGGACTGTATATAATGAATCCATGGAGGATGAGGAGGGCTGTATATAATGAATCCCTGGGGGAGGGGGACTGTATATAATGAATCCATGGAGGATGAGGAGGGCTGTATATAATGAATCCCTGGGGGAGGGGGGTTGTATATAATGAATCCATGGTGGGTGAAGGGGGCTGTATGTTATGAATTCATGGGTGGTGACGGGGCTGTATATAATGAATCCATGGCGAGGGAGGAGGTTGTATATAATGAATCCATGGCGAGGGAGGAGGTTGTGTATAATGAATCCATGGTGGGTGAGAGCGGCCACCTATAATGAATTCAGGGAGGGTGAATGGGGCTGTATGTTATGAATCCATAGATGTGAGGAGGGTATATATAATCCATAGGGGTGAGAGGGGCCATATATAATGAATTCAGGGAGGGTGAATGGGGTATATATTGAATCTATGGGAGGCTGTATATAATAAACCCATGAGGGAGTTTGATATAATATAATCATGATGCGGCTGTTTATAATAGACACTATGAGGGGGCTTTATTACATATTATATAACCATTAGGTGCTGTATGTAATGAATCCATGGGGGTTGTATGTAATATAACCATGTGGCGACTGTATAAAATATAACTATGAGGGGGATGTTTGCAATTAATCATGATTAAACATAATTGGTCATAATTAAACTATAAGGAGGCTGCATATAATATAACTATGAGGGGATGTTTGAGATTAGAAACTAGGGGAAATATTTTGAGGAACACGAGACTGTTTAAGTTTCAGAATTTTTAATGCCGCCATTCACTTTAAAGGGGCTGACTCAGGGTCTGTCGCCTAGGGGCCTCCTGAGACCTGAAGCAGACTCTGGGACATCAGTCTGGTGGTAAAACTCCTTTTGTCCCTCTCATCGTTGGCGAGCAAGCATTAACTGGTAATTCCTATAAATGTGTGGAGCTGTAGATGAAGGTCACACATTTGAGACCTACATATGTCTACAGAATACTTGTCCGCTGACTCCACCCAACCACTTAAGGTGATTTCTGGCAAAGATATCCAGATGTAGAAGTAGTAGTAGCATACAAATATAGCTATCCGAAATAAACAATGATAACAATAATGATCTCAAGCAACTTTGGAGCCTTTAAGGCAGCTCATCAATCAATGAATATTTTTGCCTAGTGGACAGGGAGGCATTGATTATTATACAATCATTTATGTGGTCTACATTGCCTTGGGGTACGTTTTGTACACAACTTGTTTCCAGCAGTTTAGAGAGAATGCCCTTCCACCTTCGTCTCTAATTGTTGTCTTCTTAGGAGTCATAGGAACATAAAGTATTTTGCTTAAGGCTTCAGCAAAGAACAGACTGAACCACGGCTAAACCCCATAATAGCTATGCAGTTAATAATTAAAGTCATTGGGGGAGATTTATCAAGCTGCCTAAGAGTAAGAATGTGCTAGGTTGCCCATAACAACTGAGGCACCGAGCAGACTCCTCATAGTGTCCTATGCAGACAGCATGTAATAGAACAAGTGCGGCTGTGCAGGTTACGGGCGGATTGTTATAGAGCATAAGCTGTGTAGATTCTTACTAGTTTTCTGTCAGCAGGTAGCATGTTATAGAGCAGTTGGAGCTCAGCAGATTGTATATAGCAGTGGTGGCGAACCTATGGCACGGGTGCCAGCGGTGGCACTCTGAGCCCTCTCAGTGGGCACTAGGGCTGTTGCCCCAGCACAGAATTCACCAGACCGGACTTGAGAGATCCTCCTGCAGGTCCAGGTAGCCCAGGATGTGAAGCAACTGGGTCTACCTGAGACTGCAGGAAGAGAAGGTGTGGGCAGGGTCAGATTATCATTGGAGCCATTGAAGCTCCTGCTCTCGGCCCCACAATTCTTCCTGTTCAGAGAAGCTCCAATGGAAATCTGAATTTTCCCACCGTCTGTTAACGAATTGGTGTCCTCAGGACCGTTGAAAGCTGTGGTATAGCACAGAGCAAGAAGATTTTAATAATTTAATGCTAGAATTGATGTGTTGCCACTTTGCAATAAATAAGTGGGTCTGGTTTGCATTTTGGGCACTCGCTCTCGTAAAGGTTCGCCATCACTGGTATATAGTATTCTGTTTGCAGGCAGTATGTTGTAGAGTAGAAAGCGCCTTGGCCATAGGGGTGCATTTATTGTGCTTCGGATAAATGCTTGTGCCATTTCTCCAAACTGTGTGGGCTTGGAGAGTCACAGCCGCCGGTGCATTGGCGCGACATGGTGGGTTCCTGCTCCATACCTGTCTCTTTCTAAACACCTGGGAACATTCTTTCACAGGTTTTTATGCAAAATTACATCAGGTCGGACCTACTAAGCCCAACGGGTACATGCCTCTCGATGTGCCTGCCACAACAGGGGGGGCGTAGCCTTCATCATCCACAAGCGCCAGTACATGATAGATTCCATCCATGGTGTCCTATCTACTGGCAGGTTGTTACAGAACATTATATTATACATGGTATCCTCTTTACAGGTAGAATGCTATAGGGCAGGAGTAGCTATGTAGCTTGTACATGGTATCTTATTTGAAGGACGTACTTTAGAGAGCAGGAGGAGCTGCCTATAACTATCTACCCCTGTTTAAGACTTCTAGGCAAAG
Organism: Engystomops pustulosus; assembly: GCF_040894005.1. Classification (NCBI taxonomy): domain Eukaryota; kingdom Metazoa; phylum Chordata; class Amphibia; order Anura; family Leptodactylidae; genus Engystomops; species Engystomops pustulosus. The sequence goes on along the minus strand of NC_092421.1, from coordinate 18,345,875 downwards.
AATCAGCAGAATAGAGGGATACATAGTAAAATTACACTTCTAATTTTCTATCCTTTCATCAAGGACACTGTCTTTGGAGGCCCTTGGTCACTTCCGAGTTATATGACTTTATTGTAGATGTATTTAGTTGCATCATATCCTAATTATTTCCTGAAGATAAGCCAAGAGCTTCATTTGCTGTACCCATTAGATGCTTCATATGGTGTATTAGTCCTGTAATCCAGCCTTTCAGTATATAAAAGTGTTAATAATCTATGTTTATGCATAGAGAATCACAGAGAAAGAAGCCGTTCTGCCGCGCTGATTGATAGGTAAACCGTATCCATGAGAACTGATTTTGAGTAAAACATTTTCTACAATTAGCATATTGGTGTTAGATTCTTTTTAAAGGGAAACTGATTCTCATGTTTGATAATTCTGGTTGTAAGTATTTTGCTTGAAACTGTTCTGTTGCGAAATGCTCAATCCATTAGATGGACTGGACTCGTAGGTATCATGTTTCTTATCCATCAGTGGAGAGGTTAGGGAGAAGAAATAAGGACGATTTGAGTGAGAGAAGAGAGACAAAGGGCTCCTGGAGCTAAAAAGTAGGTGCAGGACAGACAAACAGTGAGCCCTAAGGCTTATCCTAACCTAAGTGGTGGGTGACAAAATATAGACGTTCCCTTCCTGGTCCAAAGTGCAAACACAGAGAGAAGACTGGACAATACAAACATGGAAGAGTAGTCAACAGACAGAGGTAAGAACCAAAAAGACAGCATCAGATGGTCAGAAAACAAAGGGTCAAGCAATCTAAAATATAGAAGCCAGTAAGCGCCAAGTAATAATTATTCAAGCGTAGGGGAAAAAGCAGACAAAGAATGTATGAGATGTCAGGTTTTTGGACCAGGAGTTGATTGGACTTGATGTAAAAGACAGAAGGCTTGACTTACTTTACATGTCATCAGCCAGAGATTCCTGTACATAAAATGGCTCCAGATGTCAATCAGAACAATCATCCTGCCAGGACCTGGATCTTGTATTCATGAATGCTATTATAAGGTCCTGACAGGGGGATTGTTCATGGACAAAAAAAAGATCACAAGAAGCCATTTTATGGTCAGGAATGTCTGGCTGATGAGGTAAAAGACAGGAAAGCGGAATCAAGAAAGTGCTACAAAACTATTATTAATTACCTAATATCCTGCCCCCCACACTTTAACACTTTAACACTCATTACAAAAAAACATGAGTTAAATTGGCCATCCCCTTTTAACTGTTACTAATCCGGGTGTGGTGGAAGTGAGCCAGAAATGGAATAAAACAGTGTTCAGACTAAAAAGGGCAGAATGTAAACTAAGAACAAAATCACACTCATCAGCGCATCCTCAGCACTAAAGCCTGAACAGCCACAGATTTTGCAGTAGGTTTCATTCTGAGTGCCTTAAAGGGAACCTGTCATCAACAATTTACCTAATTTACTATTACCAGTATGCTGTGAAGCAGATTAACACCTTTCAGATCATGTCTCTTCCATGACCTAGTGTGATAGCATCATTCAGGAAATCGACTTAAAAGTGAGTTGTCATGGAGGTATAGAGCTAGGCATTGAAGCCAAGGTCTCCTCACCGCAGAATGAAGGAGATCTGGTTAGTGATGGGTCTGGATTAGAGATGAGCGAACATGCTCGTCCGAGCTTGATGCTCGGTCGAGCATTAGGGTACTCGAAACTGCTCGTTGCTCGGACGAGTATTTCCCCTGCTCGAGATCGAGCATTTAATTAAAAAAAACACAGTGAAGAACAATGAAGAATAGAATAAAAACAGTGAACACAGGATCATTTAAGATAAAAACACAGTGCAGAACACAGTGAAGAATAGATTACAGATGTTCGGCACATCTGCTTACTTGTCGGGAGATACGCGCGGAACGGCACGAACAAAATAGCATGTGAAGAACAATATATATGTGTGAAGAACACATTGCAGATGTATTTAAACATCTGCAATGTGTTCTTCACACACATATATATTGTTCTTCACATGCTATTTTGTTCGCGCCGTTCCGCGCGTATCTCCCGACAAGTAAGCAGATGTGCCGAACATCTGTAATCTATTCTGCACTGTGTTCTGCACTGTGTTTTTATCTTAAATGATCCTGTGTTCACTGTGTTCACTGTGTTCACTGTTTTTATTCTATTCTTCACTGTTCTTTACATCTGCTAACTTGTCGGGAGATAATATACGCGCGGAACAGTGAAGAATAGATCGCAGATGTTTGCAAATTATCAGAAGACATTATTTTTCAATTAAATAACACATTTTATTCCTGAACCATGGTCCCTTTGAAAAATGCTCGGGTCTCCCATTGACTTCAATGGGGCTCGTTACTCGAAACGAGCACTCGAGCATCTGGAAATGTTCGGCTCGAGTAACGAGCACCCGAGCATTTTAGTGCTCGCTCATCTCTAGTCTGGATGCATGTCTAGATGATTACACTTGGGTTATTACTACATTATGGCGTAAGATAACTGGTTTGTAAAACGTCCTTCCGTGACGTTGCAGATGAACCACAACAATGGGGCTCATTTACTAAGGGTCCCACGGACTGCACTTTCGTCGGACATCCCGATGATTTCTGTTTTGCGCCGCTGGACAGAGATCCGACGGTTTCGGATAAAACCGCGGGATTTAACTTTTAATTTGTGTCGCAAGCCATGCACTTACATGCACCGGGAAGAATAAGGTGAACTCCGTCGGATCTGATCGGGGAAGCGACACATGCAGGAAATCGTGCGCATGATCTTCGCGGCAGAGTGGATCTTCGTCGGACAGTCCCGATTGGGGATCACGCAGGGACCAGGTAAGTAAATGTGCCCCTATACAGGCGGTCCCCTACGTAAGAACACTTGACTTACATACAACCCCTAGTTACAAACACCTCTGGATATTGGTAATTTACTGTCCTTTAGTCCTAGGCTACAATGATCAGCTGTAACAGTTATCACAGGTGTCTGCAATGAAGCTTTAGTGTTATTCCAGGTTCTTATGACAATCTAACATTTTTATAATCCAATTGTCACAGAGACCAAAAAAGTTCTGGCTGGGATTACAATGATAAAATATACAGTTCCGACTTACAAATTCAACTTAAGAACAAACCTACAGACCCTATCTTGTATGTAACCCGGGGACTGCCTGTATTTTATCTTGGTCTCGTTGCTGGCATTGCAATTAGTTCCAGTTTGATTAACATTTACAGAGTAAACTGTAAAGTGGCTTTAATCATAGGAAGATATTGCAGTGCCGGCTTTGTGTATACCTCTGTATAACAGATCCTGGCTTCCATCCCACAGTCACTCATTTGTGGCCTATTTTCTTCCCCCAGGATGCCTTCTACTACGGTCGCTGCAGGCGATACCAAATGTTACTTTCATTTAAGCATTTATCTTTGTAGTTGCAAACAAATATGTTTGATGGCATTATAATGTGTTTATGCAAAGACTGTAATTCGTACTGGAGCTTTTTCTAATTATTTCAAATAGATTTTGCATATTTCTATTGCAGTCATGTTTGTGACCACTCGTACAATATAGTGCACAAAAGCAGTGGAGAGCAAAAGTGGAGAGCAAAAGCAGAGCATGATTGGGTATGAACTAGGGCAGTGATGGCAAACCTTTTAGAGACCAAGTGCCCAAACAACAACCCAAACCCACTTATTTATTACATAGTGCCAACACGCCAATTTAGTCACTAACTTACTCCTCCCTGCCCTATTGTTGTAGCTTCCAATCGTATCAGTGTCCTGAGGACCCCAATACAGTAGATAGGAGGAGGACAAATTCAAGGAACAGGAAGAATTTTTGTGCCTGGAGATCTAGATTCACATCTAAAAGCTTTATTTTTGTATGTATCTCAGTATGAAATATTTGTAGTCTGTTACCAGTCAGATATTTAGCAATCCATAAGTGTCAGGATTCGGGATGCGTGAATCCACTGGACCACCGTGGGAGGTGGTACTAGCCAACACCTGGGACCGGAGTTTAAGTGGCACCTGGTCTTCACCAGAGCCCGCCGCAAAGTGGGCTGGACTTGCTGCGGCAGGGTACCTCCAGGTCGTTCCACAGGTGCAACTAGCCTGCGGTGGCAGCCTAGGTCGAGGTACCATAGCAGGAGACAGTCTCGTGGTCAGGTCCAGGCTAAGGGTCAGGGCAGGTGGCAGAGATGCAATGTCAAGTCCAATCCGGGGTCAGCAACGGGAGGTCCAGGCAGATGGGTATGGGAACACAGGCGCAATGGACACAGCAACACGGATGGACTCTGGTAACACGGGAACACAGAGGGACTCAGAGGGAAGTTCCTGGGAGCCAGAGGATAACATCATGGACCGTGGTCTTCTGCAAAAATTCCTCCAGTCCAAGAAGAGGGGGAGGCTGAAGGGGGGGATTACTGTCATGGGCGCTCCTGCAACCCATCATAAGCAATATGGCTGGCCGGCCAGCACCAATCATTGGTGTGCTGGCCCTTTAAATTTCTCAAAGCTGGATGGGTAATAGGTTGCAGGAGCACCCGTGACAATAAGAAAGGAAAATGCAGAGTTACAGATTTACATTATTTAAGATTTATTAAATATGTTTAAGAAGTATAAAATAAATGTTTTCTTGGTAAACTTCTCCTCTAAATCACATTTAGTTAAAGGGGTTGTCTCTGGTTTTTATTTATTTTTTTAATAAAAGATATAGTTTAACAGCAGGAGAATTGAAAAAAATGTAACACAGATTAAGCTTTAAGCATGTGATTGGCTGCACATAGATACACTGTATTTGGCATTACAGAAAAAATTAAAGATTGGTAGGGACACTGATTTTTACAGGGATTTTAACAGATCAACGTTGCTTTTTAATTCTCATTTCTTCAATTTGACTTCTGACTTACGGGCTGGATTCGGCATTTTTGGGGCCCAAGGGAAAGTCATGTTTTAGGGGCCGAACATATTTGCTGTAATAGATAGAGCAGAGAACCGATTACTTAATACACTTCCAGAGCTTCAAACTGTGTTGGCGTCCTATAGACAACTATACAGCTTTAAATGGGTGGGTTGGCAACCATTTTTCCAGTTCCCAAAAGTGGTTGCTTTTATAATACTGAATGGGCCCTTCCAATCTCTGAGATCCCATGCACTAAGCTGTAGGTAAATCCCCCTCTAGCTGTCTGAATATGTAATCTGCCTTTCTTAGTGTGGGTATGTAATCTGTTTGGGGGAGCAGGGTGTGTTAAAGGGGTGTTCCCATTTCGGCAGCCACATTTAATTATTCTGCCATATATAAATATTTTTTTAAATTTGTTAAATAAAAATTTACCCGTGTGAAGATAGTGGAGCACATTTACTTACTTTCCTGCTAGAGTTCACCTAAAGTACATTGTCCAACAATAATGCACTGTGCCGCGATTCACTAAGATCATGCGCCCGATATCATGAATGCATCGCTTCCCAGCTCAGGTCCGATAGAGTTCACCATCTTTTTAGTGGTGCATGTAAGTGCATTAGATTGCAACACAATTTGAAAGTTAAATCCTGCGCTCAGTCTGAATCAGTCGGATCATCTGAAGGCACACCTCCGAAAGGATGCAAGGATGGCATGCGCCAAAATCCCAGCACAGACACCTGTTAAATACCTGTCCAAGCCGAGCAATCCCCGGAAAACAAAAGTGTGATCCGCGACCCTTAGTAAATGAGCCCCAATATCCAAAAAATGTTGTACCTTATAAACAAGACAGATCTCCTTGAATATGACAACCCCCACACTCTGGCCGGACATGGGCTATTGAAGTCCCCGACCACCCGGATTAATTGTTTATTACCACAGGACGGCTATGGGACATGCAGTAACTTCCAGCCATTTCATATGTAAAAATAATTTGTTAATTTGTAGTTTCTTTGTGCAATCCCTCCAGCAGAGGTGGTCGTATCCAAGGGGAAAACAATCTTGTTTCTAAGGGACAACATGACTACATTTTTGGAAAATTATCTTCACACAGGAACATTTATTTTAATAATATCCAAGTGAAGAAATGTATATATATACATATATATGGCAGGTGAATTCAATTTAAGGTCAATGCCCAGATGGTAATGCCCCTTTAAACCTGGGCAGTAAACTGTGTTATAGTAGCTGCTTGGGCTTATCTCATGGAATAAATGAGATACACTCATACATCACTAGATATTATTTGGGGCTGTACTATGATGTGCACTGTAGCCAATGACATTGTAGCCACTTAATGGTCCATATCTGCGCACTACAAGTCCTCGACAGTAACTTGTCTCCATACTACACGTCTTCTAGCTTCTCATTTTCCACAGAATAGGAAAACCCTTCAGATTTTTCAAAGCAAGTAATGAGCTGTCTTGCTCGGAAACTCTTTTTTTTTACATTTGTCGGAGGTTTGAAGCTTTACAAGATTATAACCGGACTGGATGTAAGATGAACTTTGCTGGGAAACATTGCTCTTTAAGAGGTTCCTGTCCTGGCCTCCCATTTACTGGAATGCTCGTTTTTAACTTCCCTCGTTCTCCAGTCATGTCTGTAACATATAAATATGCAGTCTTTGGGAAATGTCACACTGAGTACTGCGCCGCGCGTATCATGACTGACTGCACAGCGGTGTTCGAAACATCTGAATACTTGAAAATCTTCACGTAAAAGTCTTCTCCATTTTCCAACCGGTAGGAAAAAAAAAAAGAATGGCCTTCCTCCTCCTAATATATCAAATAAAATCTCTTCTTTACTTGGCGCCACTTTTTATTGCCTAGAATTAGCTTCTCTCTAGTGTATTAGTTGTCAGATGTAGATGAATCGGGAAGATGATACAGATTAATGATGGTAAAATGAAGCTAAGTCTCTTTAATGCTTTGAATGGATTCGGAAGACTTCAACATTTCTTGTAGGCAAAAAAAGTAAAGTCTTTTGTGTGTCAGCGGATAATGTAATTCTGTTATCACTTGGCTTTGTCGCCTGATATATTAACATAGGAAAGCCTATAATTCATTATGTTGGTGTAGAGGAATTTTTTTTTAAGTTGTAAAATTTTTTAACTGATTTTCAATCAGTATTTAGCAAAATGTTTTATTATTTTGCTACTAAGGTTATAAAATAAAGGGGTTTTAACAACAAAGACACACAGTGGGGCATATTTACTAAGGGTGCACTTTTGTGGGACTGTGCACGTTCTCCATGGCTAAAACGGCACAGGTGTTTAAGGAGTGTGTGCACTGGGATTGGGGCGCACGTGACCCTTTTGGGGCATGCCATTGGACCGTCCGACTGATTCGGACTGAGCGCCGTATTTAGATTGCAAATTGTGTTGCATGCCCAAGCACTTAGATGCCCCAGTAAAAAGATGGTGAACTCTGTTGGACCAGTGCGGGGAAGCAACACATGCAGGATATCGGGCACACAATCTTAGTGAATTGCCGCACACAACATTATACACAGACAATGCACTTTCAGTGAACTGTAATGACTTTGTAAGTCAAAGTTGGGATAAGTTGAGGGATTGTTGAGGTTCCATCTACTGAGACCCCCCTCACTAATCATGAGAAGGGGGAGGGGCAAGTCCTCTTAAATGCTTCTATGGGAAATGGATGGTGCAAACTCTTGATCTTAACTCTATTAGCTTCTGTCATATTGAGATGAAAGAAGCACAAGTCAAGCCAAGACACCATTCTGTATGGGGAACTTGTTGTTGACGCCAGTATTTGGACAGTCGGCCATGAGACCCTTATCTTAGTTAAAGGGGTTAAGAGCCTCTTGTGGTAAAACCGTTTAATGAGGCTTTGAAAGCTAAAAATATTGGTGGGAATTTAACTAATGCATTGTGCTTAATGGCTTAGCCGGATATACTAAGAGGCTTGGACCCTCTGCTGTACTTCCCCTCCCACTTAGCATGGGGTGGCCCCTCCCCTCTCCATAGAGATGCGTTGCGTACTGTATTGCTCCGTGTGGCCATTTCCATCTATGGGGTATGTATGCTTGTGTCCATACATGTCCCCCATACATTCGTGTGAATTTGGCCTTATGCCAGTAAAAGCATGACAGGGGGTGTTCCTAGAACCACCAGCTCAAAATTATACTGGGGGGTCCACTTTCCAACAATCCCTAGGAAATAGAACCTAGTGGCCTCCATATTGGGTTATCTTCTGCTGTACCTCTCGGGTGCAGAGCCTGGGCCCCATGGAGGATTCTCTGGTACTTTTGTGTGTCAGTCCAATATTGGGGGGTGCTGGTTGTATGATCTGCACCAATTTGCTTTGGAAGCCAATCCTTAGAATAGGTCATCATCATATTTGTTACAGAGTTTTTTTGCAGATGGGTAAGATTTGTCACTTTTATTCTGTATATTAACCTTCTTTAGTTGACAGAAGCCGCGTTGTATGATCAGCTAGAACATAAGTAGCTGGTGAAGAGAAATTCCATCTAAACCTTTGCTTGTATGTATCCAGGAGCCGCGCTGTGCATTGTGTGTGTCCTATTTGGCAGGCTATTTCTTCTATTGCAATTGGATGTGATTTTCTCCAATAAACCTGTGTCACCTTGCACTGCTCTTTAGCAGGCCTCTTCATCACAGGCTGGGCTGACTGCCAAACATATTATGCAGCCATGCTTTGCTCCAGACACCGGTGTTACTGCTGTGTTATCAGCTGCGGGCAGCATGACCAGGGCGCAGATTGTATAGGTAAACAGACCTGGATCCATTGTACTCTATAGGCAGATTTACTATTTGTATTTGATGTAGTTATGCAAATCCTTTAATACGGTGACAACCCTAATTACATATGCGGAGTTCATATTTTCATCAGTAATGTGTTACATAGCTGTCATTGGCTTCCTATCACAGTTGGCAGTTCTGTACTGTATCTATTAGACCTGTATCTTCATATACACACACTGCTGCCGTCTCTCTCCCCCCTTTGTAGGCCGCCTTATGGTGTCACACACTATATCTCTCTCCTCACAGTCTGTCCATACTGACGTAACTCTCCTGCTACAGCTCCTCCAATTCAGCAGATCTCAGAGATATAAATAAAGAAGCACTTAGGGTCTGCACACAGTACAAAATTAAGTATCAGGACTACTGAATCAGTTGATGAAAATTCAGGGGTTATCTACAAGGCAGTAAGGACTCACAGACAACTTATGGAACCAGAAGTGTATAAGGCTAACCAGGGCAAGGTCCGACAAAGTAACGCAATGTCCAGTCTCTATGGTAGGTATACCTTTGAAAAAAGAACTAGAAACTTTGAAATGTTGAAAAATATAGTTTCCAACTTGTTTTTCAGTCTGCACCAGAGATGAGCGAGCACTAAAATGCTCGAGTGCTCGTTACTCGGGGCGAACTTTTCCCGATGCTCGAGTGCCCGTATCGAATAACGAACCCCATTGAAGTCAATGGGAGACTCAAGCATTTTTCACTGAAAGAACACATTGAAAGAAGAACACTGAAGAACACATTGCAGATGTTTGCAGATGTTTTCACTGAAAGAACACATTGAAATAACACAGTGAAGAACACATTGCAGATGTTCCATACATCTGCAAACTTATCGGAAGACATGCGTGCCGAGCGGTGTTCTTCACAATAGTATGTAAACATCTGCAATGTGTTCTTCACACATATTGTTCTTCACATACTATTGTGAAGAACACCGTTCAGCACGCGTGTCTTCGGATAAGTTAGCAGACGTTCGGAACATCTGCAATGTGTTCTTCACTGTGTTCTTTCTGTGCTCGGGCTGGGCTGTGATGTGATCAGGGTCGGACTGTTGGTCCTGCTCCAGCCTCTACTTCCGCCCTCGCTCCTCTCCTCCATGCCCGCTCCGTTTCGCTCCAGCCCCCGCTCCGCTCCACCATGCCTGCTCCAGCCCCTGCTCTGCTCTTCCATGCCCGCTCCAGCCCCCGCTCTGCTCCTCCATGCCCGCTCCAGCCCCCACTCCGCTCCTCCATGCCTGCTCCAGCCCCCGCTCCGTTCCTCCATGTCTGCTCCAACCTCGCTCAGCCCCACTCCGCTCCTGCATACCTGCTCCAGCCCCCGCTCCACTTCAACCTCCGCTCCTGCATGCCTGATCCAGCCTCTGCTCCGTGATGCCCGCTCCGTTTTGCTCCAGCCTCCGCTCCGCTCCTCCACCGTTCGGCGCTCGTGTCTTCGGCTAAGTTAGCAGATGTTCGGAACATGTTCTTCACTTAAATGATCCTGTATTCACTGTGTTCACTGTTTTATTTGTATTCTTCACTGTCTTTTCTTAATTAAATGCTCGATCTCGAGCGGGCGAGATACTCGTCCGTGCAACGAGCAGTTTCGAGTACGCTAATACTCGAACAAGCATCAAGCTCGGACTAGTATACTCGCTCATTTCTAGTCTGCACCTTTTTTCCTTTTGCTCCTGACACAGAGGGGGTCATTTATCTATATTTTTATTCCTTTTCTTTCTGTCTTGTTTGAGACACTTTTTGGCACATTGCAATTTTTGCACCGTTTTGGGGACAGTTTGAAATGTCCGCAAGACATTTGTTTTTTTTTTGTCAGTAAGACATATTTATCTTCTATTCCAAATAACATTTATCATTTCAAATTGTCTAAATTTGTGACATTTTTTGTTGCAAAATACTCCAGATAAAACCATACCGCCATACCGCCGTTCACCCCCACCCCTCTCCATAGGAATATACAGCGCATGGCGGCGTATTCCATAGAAAGATAGGAGATGTCCCATCTTTCTACGGGCTACGGAGCGGTACAGTGCCGCCGTGAGCCCATAGAAGTTTATGGGGGACATATATATGCCGTATATACGTCCCCCATACGTTCATGTGAATGTAGCTTTATATTGTATAAATCCTTTAGAGAGCAAAGGTGCCAATCTTTTTCATCTATGGCTAGAGATCGTCTCATAGGACAATGCATATTTTGTCCCACTGCAGATAGAGCTCAGTTGTAAGATTGCTGCTCCAGCCAGTTGTCTTCCAGCACACGCCTACACAGTAAGTTAGAGTGGGAATATCTCTTTACATTTTTCGCAGTTTAATTGTCATATATAATCAAATAGACTCAAAAGAAAAATAGGAGTTTAAGGTGGGTGGAATTTTTTTTTTCTCTCTTTTGTGCATTTTCAGTGTTTGAGAGCCACATGTGCTCCTACTTTCAATATCCATTGTAAATAATCATTCAGCGCATTTCAAGGAGATGTATGTAGGTTTTGCTCTTATGTAAAGAGATCCTCCACCAGTATTCATTGGAAACAAAAAGCACGTCCCGTGTAGACTTAAACCCTTCATGTATTTTCTTGCAGCAGAGGGTTTTTATGATGAAGTATAGTCCGGTCATTCATGTGACTATTGTAGAATAGATTGAACTTAGATACACTAATGCCATTCTTATAATAATGAATCTGATGGAAGCAATGATTAGAACATGATAGATTGAAACTTCAACACTGCCGGGGCTAACAATAGCGAGAGCATCAATGAAAGGCTTCTATTTATATGAGAAATTTAACTAATATATCTTCAAGGGCTTCCTACTCTCTGCAGGGCTCCTTTATACTGCCATATAATTGTGGGCAGATTGCTTCCATAAAGTCTGTGTAACATTTTATGGAATACTATGGGGGGGGAGGGGGGGGTGATCTGAATCCTTTTCCAGGAAAACTGGAATAATATGAATTCTTCTGAGATCTTGAAGGGGTTGTCCACTTTCAACATATACAGGGCCACATTTATCACTTTTGTGCGCCTAAGTGTAGTAGTTGCGCCTAAATTCTGGCGCACTGTTTTGCCAGAATTATCACAAGCTACAACCATCTGTGATAAGTATATTTTCTGCCTCTTATTAATCACTTTACTTTAACACAGTTTAGGCGCAATTTTGGCGCAGTTTAGGCGCAATGTTAGATTCGGGCACTTACATGTGATCCTGCTACAAGCTCCTCTCTACTTCTCCCACAGCCCAGAATGAGAATGACCCCCACAGCAGCACCCAGGTGTGTGACACCCAGCACCCAGTGATCTCCTCAGCAGGGGCTTCTCCTGGAGGGGATCCCCCAGTGCTGGTCTCCTGCTGCACCCCTGTAATTCTGCACAATATCCCCCTCAGACACTGTGCAGAATTACATGGGGGACACTTGTTTGTAGTATCTGCAAACTTCTGCAAACTTGTGCAAACTTCTCTTGCTCTTGCTGTGAGCTCAGCGTTTTGCAGATTGTTTTGTAAATAGAAGGTGATGAACTGTAAATAGAGTCTGCAGCTCCTGTCTGCAGTGTATCTAATGTATCTATTATCTGTCCTAGTGTCTGGCTGAGCTCTGCTGCTAGAAATGAGCTCTTCTGCAAAGGGGCTCAGTGCTTTCTTCTCAGATAACGCCACCTTTGAGCTGGAGTGTTTTTGCGCCTAAATGCAAAAGTCGCACGTGATGAATATCATTAGGCGCAGCAAAACATCTGGAATTGAACGATAGATGAGGGAAAGGTGGTTATTTTAGCTGCGCGGCTAATTTGACATTTAATCGCAAAAACGGTCCGCCTAGACGAAAAGGTGCAAAAACAACAGAAAAAACAAGTGATAAATGTGGCCCGTAGTGTGTCTATAATATGTTCCAGTGTCTGGCTGAGCTTTGCTGCTAGAAATGAGCTCTTCTGCAAAGGGGCTCAGTGCTTTCTTCTCAGATAACGCCACCTTCGGGCTGGAGTGTTTTTGCGCCCGTTTTTGCCCCTAAATGACAAAGTTGCAAGTGATGAATATCATTAGGCGCAGCAAAACATCTGGATTGGTAAGATAGAGGGAAAGCTGCTTATTTTTGCTGCGCGGCTAGTTTGGCGTTTAATCACAAAAATGGTGCAAAAACGGTGCGCCTGAATGATAAGGCGCAAAAACAACAGAAAAAACGAGTGATAAATGTGGCCCACAGTATTTTTTGGACTATAAGGCGCACCGGATTATAAGGCACACCATCAATAAATGCCTGCTAAAATGTCTAGGTTCATATATAAGGCGCACCGGATTATAAGGCGCACCGGATTATAAGGATGAATGACCAGCAGGTGGCAGACCTGTGCACAGCTCAAGGTAGCTGTTGTCTGTAAGTGCGGTTCATATATAAGGCGCACTGGACTATAAGGCGCACCTTTGATTTCTGAGAAAATCTAAGGATTTTTTGTGCGCCTTATAGTCCGAAAAATACGGTAATTGATATAGTTTGTGTAATGAAAAAGTTATACAATTTATATTATTATATACTCTCTGTATCAGTTCCTCATGGTTTTCTTGCTGTCATTCAACAGGAAGCTTCAGTGGGGGACATGTATCACCCCTATTGCTCCCTTTTTTTGTGCGACTTTTACAGTTTGCGACTTTTTAGGTGTAGAATGAAGCATCGTACCAAAGAAAGCTGCCTCTATCTTCGTAGCCCAGATGTTTGTTCAACTTGTGCAACTTTTGGGCTTGGAATTGTCCCATTCTTGCGCCTAATAAGTAGCAAAACAGAGCACACTAGACCCAGACTTACTTTTGGTAAACTATTATTTGGGACTAATAAGTGGCACATCACAAAAAGTCACGAAAGTGAGACTAAACAGGCAACTCGTCACATGGGAAAAACTTCAAAGGGGAAAAGCTTAAGATACATTGCAATGATTAAGTAGCCAACTTCAGGAAACCTGAAAAAATGGCAGCCGAAAAATTGTGATACATTTGCCCCATTGTTTAGTTTCTGTGGTTAAAAAATGATCCATCGTCATGTGATGTCACACAGGAGCCCGCCTCGTTATATCACAGAGAATAATCAAAGCTGTGTGTTATAATGAGCCATGTACCTGTGTGATATCACATGACCAGGGATATATAGCGAGGCATGCATCTGTGTGACATCACATGATCAGGGACATAATGAGCCGTGCACCTGTGTGACATCACATGACCAGGGATATATAACAAGCTGTGCACATGTGTGACATCACATGACCAGGGATATATAGCGAGCCATGCACCTGTGTGCCATCACATGACCAGCAATATAATGAACTGTGCACCTGTGTGACATCACATGACCAGCGATATAACGAGCTGTGCACCTGTGTGACATCACATGACCAGGGATATATAGCGAGCCGTGCACCTGTGTGACATCACATGATCAGGGATATAACGAGCTGTGCACCTGTGTGATATCACATGACCCACCAGTTTTTGGAACAGAAAGTAAACAATGAAGCTTCCTGTTGAATGACAGCAAGTAGAGATCTAGAAAATCATTAGGAATTAAAGGGGTTGTCCGAGTTTTGAAAAAAAACCTATAGGTGGCCGGGAGGGGGCTGCTTAAAACAATAAAGATGTACTTACCTTCCGGTGCCCTCCGGTATCCAGGGCTGCATTCAGCTTCCGGCCGGACCCGACAACCGGCCAGTGCTGCTCCGGCGGCCATGTTTGTTTACATGACGCCCGGACCGGAGCGACAGTAGCGCTGGATACCGGAGGGCACCGGAAGGTAAGTACACCTTTATTGTTTTAAGCAGCCCGCTCCCGGCCACCTATAGTTTTTTTTCCGGAACTCTCGGACAACCCCTATAATACAGAAAGTAAATTGGAAAATTGTACAAGTTTTTATTATACAAACAATATCAACTATCTGCTGAAAGTAGACAACGCCTTTCATATCAACTGTAACCTGCGATCTGTGAATGAAATGTATACTGAACAGGACCGAACAAATAGTGATCATTTAATCTATTATACTGGGGGACATTGGCTGGCTGGCCATATACTGAGTGTAATCTGTGATTAATGCATTTCCCACCCTAGGCTTATACTTGAGTCAATAGGTTTTCCTAGTTTTTTGCCTCGGCCTATGCTCGGGTATATATGGTAGTTTATTTTTTTTTTATGTCAAATCAGTCGAGTTTAGTCGCAGCAATAAACAGAATATAACAGTGGGATTTAGGATATTTCCCCCTTTCCTACATATACAACCTAATGGGGCTCATTTACTTACCCGGTCCAGTCGCGATCCCGCGGTGCGCTGTCCGACGAGGATTTGGGTTCTGTCAGGATTCACTAAGGTCGTGCGCTCGATATCCACCAGGTGTCGCTGCTGCGCTGAGGTCCGCTGGAGTTCACCTTCTTCTCCCCGGTGCATGCAATTGCTTCATCTTGTGACACATTTCGTTTTTTAAATTCCACCGTTTTTCCGAATCCGTCGGGTTGTCCGACGGCCACGCCCCCCCGATTTCCATTGCTTGAAAGCCGGCTCAATTGCGCAAAATGGAAATATTCAGGAAACCTGACGAAAGTGCGGTTGCGGAGCCCTTAGTAAATGAGCCCCAATGTATTTAGCTTTATGTTTATACTGAAGTATTGTTGCTCAGTTCCTTCCGGTTTTCATTGAGCAGTTTGCTGCCTCTCCTCCAGTAATTAGCCTTGGGTGAATTTACTGTAGTAATATTTGTCCCCTGGAAATAGTCTGATATTTTGCCAGCAATAAAAAGTGATGACCATAAAGGGTAACACATTCACTGTAGTTATTATCACTGACCTTTTAGTTGCCATCAAAGGCTTTATTGTCCGGATACTTATGATGGATAATTCACCCCAAGCTCACAGAACAAAATGCCAGAGGCAATACAGTAATTATAGGAATTATTGAAGCTATAACTCCTATACAGTAACACAGGTAAAATCTTTACACTATGATAACATAAAGGCACACTCAGTGCTCAGAATGAATTTAAGCTGGATTTATAGTATCAGTAAGGCCAATGTGGGGATGTATATCTGGCGCATAGACGGCTATGTAGGTTTTGAGCTATAGGTCATTCACAGTAGTAGACAAAACATTACAGAATTTTGGGGCTCATTTACTTACCCTGTCCAGTCGCGATCCAGCGGCGCGTTCTCCGATGAGGATTCGGGTTCTGCCGGGATTCAATAAGGTCCGTGCGCCCGATATCCACCAGGTGTCGCTGCTGCGCCAAGGTCCGCTGGAGTTCACCTGCTTCTTCCCTGTGCATGTAAGTGCTGATCTTGTGACACAAATTCTTTTTTAAATAATGCGTTTTTTCCGAATCCGTTGGGTTGTCCGATGGCCACGCCCCCCGATTTCTGTTGCGTGAAAGCCGGCACCGATGCGCCAAAATCCGATTGGGTGCGCCAAAATCCCGGGGCAATTCAGGGCAAATCGGAAATATTAGGGAAACCCAACTAAAGCGCGCGATTCGGACCCTTAGTAAATGAGCCCCTTTGTGTTGTTTTGCTAGGAGTAGCACTAAAACAGTACACCAGTCTCAATAGTGAGTCTGGCTGTATTTACAAGCAGAGAGTTAATCTTGCATTCCACATTCCTCCTGAATGTGCTTTCTTAAAAATCTGATCATCTTTAATTGATAATTGACCACTTTGCTCAGAAGGTTCTAGAAGGTGATGGCACAGTAATAGACCTCATATTTTTGATCTCCTATAGACCTGACTTATATAAGACATCATATTGAGCTTACGAATCCTCTTAAAAACAACCCTTTAAGCTTCTTCTATTAAACATGGTTTGAGGATGTTCATTCCAGGTTTTATCATCATACAACATGCGGTAAACAGACGTGTGCTCCAAATGTAATTATAAAGCCATTGAGTACAGGCATGATTTTCTCATATATGTTGTGTTTATCTAGTATTCAGAAGGTTGGATCTGGCTGGTCCGCTAAATCCACAATATAGAGGATTAAGAACACTCATGCTGACAAACACTGCTTGATCCCACAAGCGAGGTTGTCATCTGTCATAAAAAGAGTGTGTAAATATTATGGGCCACATTTATGAAAGCTAGTCCAAACTGCACAAGGTGCAGATTACCTGTGGGGTGTGCAGGGGGCGCCAGATTCAAGAAAAGTGGCGTACGCTCTTCACTAATCTGGTGCCCCCTGCACTGCTATGGAGGGGTGCACCAACTTTTTTTTGCTGCACCTTTAACATTGAGCATACAACACAATAGTGTCGATTGCCGGTAATAAATGGGTCGGACAGTCCAACTCTATATAAACATATACATGAATCATCCATTACATTAGGTAAATCTTCCGCATGGTATAAAAATAGTTCCGAAATATGAACTTATTAAGACCTCAACTGTTATTAAGATCAGTGGTAGCACTCAGGCTGTCCCCCTAGCTCAGAGTTGACAAGACAAGACGCGAGGCCTTATCCTTAAAGAGAACCCGTCAGGCAAATTAACCCCCTAAACTAAATATATTTTCATAAACTGCCATTAGAGAGCATTGCCTCTATCCCTTCATTGTCCTTCTACATGCCTGTAAACTTTAGCAATGAGGTCCTAAAGCTGTATGCAAATGACCTGAGAGAGGTCCAATGAAGCATTAGCATATTCAAGTTGTCCAGCTTATTCATGAGTGGGAGGCACAGCCACACCCCCAGTGCATGACTGACAGCCTGTATAATGGTGTGAGGTATAATGGTGTATAATGTCAGCAAATAAAGCACAGACACCAGCAATGCTGGATGGGATCCTTGTGAGCTGCTCCAACAGGTAGAGGTGACGGCATTAGCTGCAGGGACTTGATGACAGGTGTCCTTTAAGCGCGAGGAAACCCCGGACATGACGCGCTCCGTTCTATTTTGAAAACGCATCCTGGACTGCCTGAGACCACTGGAGCAGCGAGAAGGTGTGGGCAGAGCTGGATTATCATTGTACAGTAGCTTCTGCCTGGCCTTGTAAATTCTTCCAGATCAGGGGAGAAGCCAAAATGATACATCAAATTTCTCCACTTTCTTTCTACTGTATTAGTGTCTTCAGGACACTGATACAATTGAAAGCTGTGACAGAGCAGAGACCAATAAGTTACTACTTAAATTGTCAAGTTGGCACTTTGTGATCAATATGTGGGATTTGGTTGTCGTTTGAGCACTTGATCTCTAAACGGTTCTTCCACCACTGCCAGAGATACTATATAGTATAAAAATTAAGAGTCCAAGTGAATACCTTGAATTTGTCATGTTCTCCAAACCATTGATTTTTTTTTGTACATTGGAAAGGCACTTTATCCTACTGCCATTAAGAAATATCATTGCCTTACATGGGTGTCGAAATGACTACCAAGACTCAAGGTTACCCAGTAGAACATTGCTGAGAACTTTAAACTGCCTTTCTACTGCATTTTCATTGTGGTGTCAAGTTATGCCTCTCTTTACTGTACATAATAAAATTCAGCCATTTCCGTTCACTTCACTATTTTGGATTAGTAATTAGTTGCCTGGCAAGGCCATCCAGCCCCAAGAACATACCAACAAGACCAGGTGTGAAATATGTGTAGCAAGAAACTGTAGCGGACAAGGCTGTGGAGAGCCCGAGACATTCAGAAACCAGCCTTGAGCTGGTGAACAACATTGTAACCATGAATATCAGTCATAGATTTTCTATACCTAAAAACTAGGACAAATTTTTATTGTATTTATTATATATTTTTTAAAAGATTCAAATGCTGCCCCTTACAAGGCTGGTATATTTTATTTTTTACTATTTCTTTTATTTTTGGATGATCACAATGTTGTTGGCATCTCCACTTCTCGGCTAATAAGAAAGCCAATTCACGTACAGATCTCTGTTACTGAAAACTGCATTCTTCACTTATGAACCTCCTCATGGGTTTGGATGACTTCTCTCCCTCCGGCTCTCCTTAATATATGCCTCTGTAGTCTCCCGTGGTCACAGCGCTGCAGAAGTGGGCTGTGACACCAATAATGAGCCTCTAGCTGCGACCTGTGCGGGAGATTCTTGAAAAAAAAATAAACATATTAACACTTTCTATTTCTGTATGAGGAGCTGTGATCACATGTGATAGGTTCAGTTTAACCTTTTTACACTCGGAGATATTGAAAGCCATATGCTCCATCGTCAGATAAAGTATTGCCAGATTAGAAGAGTTTCCAACACCAGAAGGATCAGGGAATAATCTCCTTTAAAACTGTTTTGGTTGATTTGTACATCCTAGCAGATGATGACCTTATTCCATATGGTCATATCACAGCCTTGAGAATAGAGATCGAAACCTATGGTTACTTAACTCAGACTGAAGAATGCCTTGCAATAGGGACCTTGCTCACATTTGAGCTAAGGGGAATTTCTAATTCCATATACTGATGACCTGTCCATAGTCTGGGTCATAATATAATTTTTGGCTATTTGGAATTCAAGACTTCCACCGATCAGCTAATTCTGGCTTCCTTTGGCACTGCAATCAAAGTAGAGAGATGAGTCATGAGAACAGCTCTGCCCAGTGGTCAAGATGTGCTATAGCAGCTTCCCAAAAATATATAGGGGCACATTTACTTACCCATCCTGTCGCGATCCCCGGGGTTCGTTGTCCGACGAGGATGAAGTCCGGCGCGATGCACAAAGATCATGTGCCCGATTTCCTGCATGTGTCGCTTTCCCGCTCAGGTCCGCCGGAGTTCACCTTCTTCTTCCCGGTGCATGTGAGTGCTGATCTTGCGACACAATTTGAGTCCGAATCAGTCGTGTTGTCAGATGGCCACGCCCCGATTTGTGTCGCATGAAAGTCGGTGCGATTGCGCCAAAATCCGATCGCGTGCACCAAAAACCCCTGCTAAATGCAGCACTAATCGGAAATAATCAGGAAACCCAATGGAAATGCGGTGTGCGGACCCTTAGTAAATGTGCCCCATAGTCTCTTAGTCTTGCCTCGCTATTCATGTCGTCTGGTGATTGGACCCTCCTTCAATCTAATACTGATGACCCAACCTATGGACAGGTCATCGATATATGGAAGCCGAAAACATACTGATGATCTGACCATAGACTGGGTCATCAATATCCGATTGTTAAGGGTCCAATACTCAAGACTTCCAACGATCAGCTAATTCTAGCTGCTTTTCCCATTGGAATTAACACAGAGAATGGAGTCTGCTCCATTCTCTATGTAGTGGCCATACTGTGTAACTGTAGTTCAGCTCCCAATCGAACCTCCAGGTCTTTTGTTGTATACCACCGAGACGAGTGATCGCTACAGTTATGTAAATAAATCTAGGTAGGGAGGACAGCCCTGGGAGCTTCGGATAGCAGAAGAGAGACGGTAGCTTTATTTTCACTCCCACCCTAAAGTTTGTTTTAAAGACCTCTTCCCCTTTCAACTATGATACTAACACTTAGCATAGCATGCATGTTAAGATCTAATTCTAGGGGTAAATCTTCTGTTGATCCCTTATATTTTTCTGATTCCTTGCTAACAGCTGTGAGTGTAACCCCATAGAATGGGTTGACCGCTATTATGAATTTGTAAGCTTTATGCAACCCCTCCATATCCATTGTAGAAGTGAGGGTGGCATGACCTGACTTGCTTGTTAACATTGCCGCGCTCTTTTAATGGCCCCCACGGAGGTTCCTGTATATTTCATTACTGCGGAATGGTAAATAAAGGGATAAATTCCGCATTGCATGTAACTGTATTTACAAATGATTCCCCCTCTAAGGAGGCGTCGGGGACTGTGTATTGTGGTCTGTTGACGCTGACTGCCGCACGTCCTGACTGCTCATTACTCGTAAGCATTAATAAAATATTTGTAACTAAAACAGTCTCTTCATGACTCACAGACTCCAGAATCCTCCAATTCAGAACTGCTCAAAGGAATTTCTCAGAGCTCCGGAGAAGTGAAAAGGCCGCAAGTACCAAATGTGGTTTTGAATCGTGATGCTCTTCCATATCCCAGGCTCCAGGGGAAGGGCACTGTGCCAGTGTAGGTTATGAATGGAGACAGCCTGACACAGGGCCAAACATGTGAAGATCTATATGCTGACAGCTTTAAGGACTGACTCGGTTCCAGCTAGGGAAATCGGATTTTGGAAAGGAAGTGTTTCTTTATTGTGATCTTTTCAGGAATTTGCAGTTACATAACATTTGATGGAGTCAGAGAAGTGGATCTTGGCCGGCACTGGCAGATATGGGCTGCCTAGAGATCCAAAGTGGATGATGTCTGTCCCTTATCAGTTTCTGTATAGAGCTCCGAGGAAGCTGTGCAGAATATACTTTAGCTATAATCCAAATTGTACGGTCGCACCTCGAAGAACAATGGGTGCCCTTCAGGACTAGGGTTCCCACTCCAAATTATTTCCAATAAAAGTTAATCTAAGCACTTGGTATGATGCCAAGTAAGAATTTATTGATATCAATGCGATCAAGCAATCGGTGAGTTGTCAAACACAGGTCAGTGGATGGGATGCAGGCGCCAGCTACAGACACAGTGGGGCAGATTTATCGAGGTGTCTAAAAGTCAGAATATTCCTAGTTGCCCATGTCAACCAATTACAGCTCAGCTTTCATTTTACCAGTACTCATGAATATTCTAAAGGGGAGCTGTAATTGGTTGCCATGTGCAACTGAGAATATTCTGATTTTCAGACAGCTTGATAAATCTGCCCCAGTGTGTCCGGGGAAAGCGTGGTCAACTATATTTCATGGGACCATGAATAAGGCTTGATCAGCCGAAACACGTAGGTCCGGTTGTTGGTTTCTGGGGATATGTGTTCTGCTTTTATCCCTTGTATTGAATAAAGAAGATTTTATGAATATCTGCCGTCCAAGTCTGCACTTCAGTGCCGAGTATCTCTTCCTTCCTCAACTATATTTTACTTATAGTTTAATGCAACGTTTGAGATTTGAGAACATGGCCCAAATTAGGATTCCAAAGTCATCACATTTCAATGAGGCAGTAATCTTAAATGCGATGCACCAACAGTAGTTGGATATGAACTGACTGCATCCTATCACTTTGTAGCTTCTTCTGATGAGACGGCTTAATGGCAGATCTCCTATTGCTTGTGAATCATGGATTGCAAAAGAAATAAATAAAATGAAGAAATAAGTGTTCATTACTAGCCAGAATGTAGCACCTTTCTGGGACTGACATGCCCTCTTCATGGACTGCATGCATGAAAAATAGACCACTCTCCTGTATCTCTAGGAGGACTCCATTTTCATTTTTTACAATGTGCCACCTAGGCATTTACTAAGAGTTGGAAATCATGACAATAATGTTTACCCATATAATAAGATTATAGGGGCGTGATCATTGGAACACTGTACAGTTGTTGTGTGTCCACAGGGGCGGATTAGGACCACCACGGGCTGTGTTGTATGAATATTATAGCCCTAGGGAAGTATAGAATTCACTTACAGTATTTTTCGGACTATAAGGCGCACCGAAGTATAAGGCGCACCATCAATAAATTCCTGCTAAAACGTCTAGGTTCATATATAAGGTGCACTGGACTATAAGACGCACCTGATTATAAGGATGAATGACCAGCAGGTGGCAGACCTGTGCACAGTTCAAGGCAGCTGTTGTCTGTAAGTACGGTTCATATATAAGGCGCACTGGACTATAAGGCGCACCTTTGTTTTTTGAGAAAATCTAAGGATTTTTTGTGCGCCTTATAGTCCGAAAAATACGGTACTACATATGGTACTAGAACCATGCTTTGTGGGAAATGGAGGATGTGTCCCTTCTGTCTGCTTTGGAGGACATTTGGAGGACCTTCAAAGGTCCTCTATGGGCTTATGTGTACATGTGTACACTATTAAGAGCTAAACAGATGTACAAGGATTTCATGGGTGCTTTTAAGGTGGGGGTTTATCATTTGGTGGGGGGTTTAGTACACCCAGGGCTCACTAGAAGGCTTGGACCCCAGGGTACCACTCAAACTGCCTTTATTATAATCCACTACTGGTGTCTGTCATGTGCAATGGGGAGTGGGGTTCATGTGCATCACTACTCGATTTGTATTGTGCCGCGGGACCCTCAATAATCAGACAACTAACTGCTCAGATGACCCGTGTTTTTAGTAGGAATATCCTATTCCTTGTGTGACATTCCTATGCACCCATTCCCACCAAGCTCTCGAAATCTTAGTAGTCTTCCACAACATTGCCTTTATCTATTTTACACTATAATGTGCAGCATATTTCATTCCCTCAGGCAAACGTACTGAACTCCAAAGGCTGCAGCATCCGCTTTCTAAAATCTGTTTTTGGTCTTTCGAGGAGATTGAAATGTAGCGGTGACAATGTCGGTGACATGATTCTGAAGCTGAGTGGATGATGAACCTCCAATTGAGGCCAATGCTGCCGTGAAACAATATTATATTGTAAAAGTTGCACACATCCAATTCCGAGGTAACATTTCACAGCAGCCGGCAAGTTGTCCCCAAAGATAAAGCGAGTCGCTATTTTACAAAGCGCCGGCATATATCATGTTCTGGCGACTGAATTAATAATTTTGAAATGCTGAGTTCTCGAGCTATTTAACACCATATGCCACTTCTTGGTGAGGGATACAAAGGTATTTCCATCTTATATTATAGTATTCGGAATATAATTTAATGGAATCATTGTACGACACTCAATACGCCATCAAGTTCGAGGTGAAGTATCACATTTTGTGAAAATTGCTATAATACATTCTGGAGATTCTTTTGCTTGTTATTATGAAAAAGGGAATGTTATTATCAGAGTTTATTACAACTCAAATTATTTGGCCACTTGTGCTTCCTCTCCTCTTTAAGGCCTAAGCAGTGGCAGAGGAAATATCTACTTATTGTATATACCCGTGTACAAGCCAAGTTTTTCAGCACAAAATATGTGCTGAAAAATCTCACCTCGGGTTATACACGAGTCAATTAAAAAAAACCTTATATACTCACCCTCCGGTGGCCCCGATGCTCAGCGCGACCCCCCTATGTTGGCACGGCTCCTCTTCTGTCTTCCCCGCGGCTCCTCTTCTGTCTTATGCACGGCTCCTCTCCTTTCTTCCATCTTCTATAACAGCCGGTAGGGCGTGGCCATGTTATCTCCCGGCCGGCGTGTACTTTGATGTGGCCGCTGATGATGTCATAGCATGTGGCGGCAGGGAGATAACAGGGCTGCGCTCTGCCGGCTGTTACAGAAGATGGAAGAAAGAAGAGGAGCGGTGGGGAAGACAGAAGAGGAGCCACGCCAACATAGGGGGCCGCTGGAGGGTGAATATGTAAGTTTATTTTTTTACAGTGCTGGGCAGGCTGGCTGTATACTAGAGGGGGCTGGGTGGACTGTATACTTTAGGGAGCTGGTTGTATACTACAGGGGGCAGGCTGGCTGTATACTACAGGGAGCAGACTGGCTGTATACTACAGGGAGCAGACTGGCTGTATACTACATGGGGGCTGGCTATATACTACTGGGGGCTTGTTGGCTATATACTGGGGGGGAGGGTGGGGGGCTAGAATGGAGTCTGAAGCAGATTGCTCCAACGGTATTATAGTGGCTCTTTAGGCTTACCGCAAGCTCCCAATAATGTGAATGAAAGTTATACCCCTAGTTATAATTACTAATAATTTTTAGGTCATAAATAGTTTGTGCTCTAAAAACTCATTTTTAATTTAAATGAACTAGAGTAGCAGACACTTCTCATTGATCTGGACATGACTGTTTTCAAAGAGTTTCAATTGAATTATACGAACCTTTGCTAAGTTGACTGGTGTCTTAGACAGTTTTGTCTAACTTTGTACCAACTTTAATTTTTAAAATGTATTTGAAGTATGATTATCTATCTAATCCACAACCCTATATTGGAAATTCATGCCGTTTTCTGCAAAGACAAGTCTCATTTTGAATTCAAGGGGTTTTCCCATGAAACAAGTTAGGCCATATCCAGAGGACAGGGCCTAACTTGCTGATCGGTGGGGGTCTCAGTGATGGGACCATCACAGATCACTAGGCTTGGATGACCAGTGGGGGTCTCAGTGATGGGACCATTACAGATCACTAGGCTTGGATGACCGGTGGGGGTCTAAGTGATGGGACCATCATAGATCACTAGGCTTGGATGACCGGTGGGGGTCTCAGTGATGGGACCATCAAAGATCACTAGGCCAGATGATTGGATAGGGTCTCAGTGATGGGACCATCACAGATCACTAGGCTTGGATGACCAGTGGGGGTCTCAGTGATGGGACCATTACAGATCACTAGGCTTGAATGACCGGTGGGGGTCTCAGTGATGGGACCATCATAGATCACTAGGCTTGGATGACCGGTGGGGGTCTCAGTGATGGGACCATCAAAGATCACTAGGCCAGATGATTGGATAGGGTCTCAGTGATGCCCACAGATCACTAGGCCGGGGAGCGACAAGGGGTCCCATCAGACCCTATCAAACCCCCCGTTCTCATGATCTTCAAGAAATCACATTGTAAATTTGGGGCAGGGCATGTAAAGTACAGCATCTTTTTCAGACCAATTAGAGAGAATTGAAAAGCTTATTTAGCCTAATAAATTTCTTCATTCCTTCCTAACCATTTTCTTTGTATTATCTCCATTGCCCATGCAATGTCCCAGTTCTCTGATGTGTAGTGTCTATACTGTATCACATGGCTGGGGAGCAATGGAGATGCCTTTACGGGTATAATCATGGCTACTGCAAAGGTGACGGCTTCATCTAGGTCCAGAGACATAAATATCCTTCGATCCGTTCTTATATGTTGTTTTTTTAATATTTTTTCACCTGGTCTACATGTTGCACAGAAAAACAATTGAACGTAAAAAAAAAAATCTATTGAAAGTGATGACTCCATCCCTCTTGTTGAAGTGATCGCCTATTGCAACAAATGGTCAACTACTCTAGTCTACCTAGGCACCAAGCTGAGCGCTTCACAAAGATTTGCTGTCATTTGTTCTCTCATTAGTAATGATTTTTTTCCTCTCGCAGTCCGAGTTCTCTTTCCCTACATTAACTTCCACTCAAAAATGCCTCATTACGTTCACAAATTAATAGAAGATGAGAAAAAACAACTGGAGGAGTTGGCTGTAAATATTTCTCCTCTCCTTATGTATTATTTGTACTAATAGTAAGGATTATGTTATAGACCAATGGAAACTTATGGTTGAACTTAATGGACAAGTGTCTTTTTTCCAACCATATGGACTAAGTTTAAATATGCCCTATAATGATTTCTCATGAATAGAGGTAGCAAGGGCAACTATATTAACATAGGGCAGTGAGAGCTTGACCCAGAACCGATGTCTGGGCATCACTTTTGGATTGCAAGTGGTGATTTATTAATTGCCAATCGATTTTGATTGTTAGATTTTGCATTCATTGCCTTCTCCAATCCCACAAAAGGCAAGAAAATTATGATCAAAAAGCAACATTTACTCCAAAATGGCACCAATTAAAAGAACAAGTTATCCTACAAAAAACAAACGGGGAAATATACTAATTGTGCCGCAAGGACGACTGTCGGCATCGGAGATCAGTCTCCGCAAAGCACAGCCCGATGTATTAAAGTGGTGCTGTTAGTGACTACTGGGTAGACGGAACTAATCAGTCGTGCGCCAGAAAAATGCCGACAGTAATGAAGTGTGCGCCCAAATGTTACATGGACTGCGCCTCTCAGACCAATTTTTTCCTGGTCTATTGTGCGCCTAAATTTGCGCCTAAAAATGCCGGCAAGATACACATAAAGGTGGAGGATAATGTGGAAAGGTTAGGCCACGCCCACTTGCACAAAAAAAAAACCTGAAGGATAGTCGGAAACATCTGTTCTTTCTGGCGCGAACTCATTATAAATGATCCGCAACAATTCTGCGCCCAAAAAACCGTAATAATATATGTCCCCCAGTGAATGAAATAGTAAAGGTCGAGGTGCAAAAATAAAATAAATGCGGTGCTGGAATGGTAGTGCATGTAAAGATGAATGATACTCTGTTTTAAAGGAAATCTACCATTTTTTTTTCAACTTACTTTCTACCATTTGTTTTTATGCATTATGAACCAAACATAGCTTAAGAATGCTCTAGCTACACAGATGCAGAAACATATTTTGCTTAATCTCTGATCCAAGTGTTTTTGTTAAAAAAATAATAATTGTAAAATTATGTACCTTGGGAAAGCTGGGTTGCATACTGGCTGTGTTTCACAGAGCTTCCTAATCTCTCCAACCTGAGCTCAACTTGAGCTGGATGATGAATACACAGTAGCTGTGGGACAGTGCAGCGATTGATTACTTCTGCCTGTCAGGGACAACACAGTGATTACGTATTCTCGGCTTATGCTGGGCAGGGCAGGGCAGGGCTGTAGCAGTGCATTATTAGGGTAAGAGGAGAAGCGCAGAGCCAGCCAAAGGAGTGACAGAGTCTCATTATCATAATTTTATAATTGTTTTTTCAGCAAAACCACTCAGTTCAGGGATTAAACAAGACATGTTTCTGCATCAGTGTAGCTACAGCATTCTCAAGGTATGTTTGGTTCACAATGCAACAAATGGTAGATTTCCTTTAAGTATTTTCATGAAAAACATGAAAATAACATGAAAAATTTGCTAACTCATTAAAATTTTGAATTCTCTTGTGGCCTGTGATATCGACAATAACAAGAAGACCTCAGTAACACAGATAATAATTGTAATTGACATCTAATCGGAGGATAGAATAATACTCCGCACCAAAATAATAAGTAAAAGCTTTTGGTTGGTATTGTATTTTTGGATAGTTTAAAGTTAAGGACCGACCAAGGACAAATCAATAAACTACAATTAAACCGCTGATTATTTATAGCATTTTGCGTGGCCTCATGTTACAAAGCAACAACAACCTCACAAATGTAGAAAGTAACTTGATCAGAAGGGAAATTAGATAATGTTGTAAGGTCTAACTGGGATAACTGCCAATGAACTTTTATTACTGTGTGACTCTTTGCACTTAGGCCTACAAACAAAGAGTCTCTGGATATTATCCCTGGCTTACAGACAGCTCAAAGATCCTCATTGTATTATGGGAAAATCTGGCAATGTAGCCACTAATATATTATGGGCCTGGAAAAGATCACAATCATGTTGATACGTATCCTGTTTTAGAAAGCTTGTATGCGAATGTACTGGTGATCCGAACAATCTGTCTGTAAAGCAAACTTACCACCTAATTTATGTCGGCCAAGTAGATTCAGGAGACAGATATGATACCGCAACAGATGTCAGGTTTTGTGGCTCCATGGGTTCATAAGTACTGTAGGCAAGAAGGAGGCAAGACTCCGAGGGTGCTCCTAAGGCATAGAAGCCTTGAGAAAGTCACAGCAAGGCCATGAATTTTGACTTTACCCAACTTACATCAACTCCACAGCAAGTGGGAGCGGAGGAGTATGGATTGGACTGTGTTTCGGCACACAATTGCCTGGTTGGGACGCCCGTGCTTGGGGCAGGATGCCCTAGCTCGCGATAAATGGTTGACAATAAGTCATTCATGGCTGGGCAGAGTTATAAGGACTCATCCACGTGCTGTGTTTTAATTCCAGGACTGCAGGGAGGAGCTTGATTCACAGATGCGTTTGGGATCAGAAACGAGCAGCACATGTTTTCAATTTCTTACCGGCAAAACACTTGTTGTTCGCTCTTGATCACTAGTGTTTTGCTGTAAATGCATATATGATAGTGATGGAGAAAAATCTCCTTACTTAAATGTGATGTTGGTCCAAATCATTGTATAGTACGAGCTGCTCGGTGAATCACTCAGACCTTCACATGTTTGAGAGAATTCCAATTTATTTAGGTAGCAGACAGTTTTTATAGGTTCTTGGGACAAAGGAACCTACTGAGCATGTCCACATTCCAATAGCCATCAAGAGGATGTATGAGTGTAAAATGGTCTGTGTACATGGGGGGATGGTACTTGAGTATAGTCAAACACATGGTATGTGAACACAATAGAAAATGGATTCTATTCCCTCACAATAGGGACAGGCTCCTCCCTGCTGTGGTTGAATTGCATTTCTAACTGTCTCCTCGGGGAGTCTTTTCAGGATGAGTGGACCCAAACCCGAATTTTCGGGTCCATGCCAAACATTGTAGGATCAGGTCCCCAAAACCAAATTTCAGCCAGAAATCTTTGTTCTGCATTCAGCTCACCCCCTCCTCCCCAGCTGGTAATACCCACAATCAGAACTGGCATCGATAACGGGTGTTAACTCTTTAAACGCCATGTAGATGTCAAAGGAAGCAATGTAATTGGGTTAACTGTGGCATTTATATGCTGTCGGCAGAATTTAAAGGGTAACACCCATTATCAATGCCAGTGGTGGGGGTGAGCATACAGCACCTGAACAGAACTTTCTGGTTACTAAATGGGTCGGCTACTCCCTTATTCGGATGTTTTTAATTTATTTTATTTTAAAAAATTCATCAAATCCATGTGAATTTATACTCATAACTATTTGGAGAATTTAGGTTGAAAAGATTAAGATTTACGAAAACACATCAGCCCCTAATATTTTTTTTTTCACTATTGCAGTTAGTTTTTCTAATAAGTAAAAAGGAAACACTAAAAACATCCTCTCTCATTTACTGTAGGTTTATAATTTGGGATGTCCAACGTAAAGGCAGTCTCAGGGTTATTTATAAGATAGTTTCTATAGGTCTGAATTTGTATGTAAGTCGGAACTGTATATTTTATAACTGTAACCTCAGCCCAAATTTTTTTGGTCTCTGACAATAAAGCTTAAAGGGTTATTCTCGTCTGGGCATTCATATTCAGTGTCACTAATCTGCCATATATAAACATTTCTTCAATTAGATGTTATTTAAAAAAATGTTCCTGTGTGGAGATAATTTCCCATAAATGTAATCATACGGTCCCTTAGAAACAAAACTGTGTCCTTAGATACGGCCACCACTGCTGGAGTGATTTTTGTATATGAAATATGAAATATTTGTCCGTGAGTTACTGCATGTCCCACGGCCGGTGGTAATGAACGCTGAATCTATGTGGTCAGGCAGGACTCAATAGCGCATGTCTGGCCACCACTGCCAAAATGTGTGGTGGTCATATCCAAGGAAGCTATCTAGTTTCTAAGTGACAACATGACTACATTTATGAGAAATTATCTTCACACAGGAATATTTTTTTTAATTACATCCAATTGAAGAAATGTTTACATAAGGCAAATTAATTGAAGTAAATTTAAATGCCCAGATGGGAACACCCCTTTAATTGCAGACACCTTTGATAACTGTTACAGGTGATGATTGTAACATTGGGCTAAAGTACGGTAAGTGACCAAAATCCACAGGGCCCTTTGTAACTAGGGCTTGTCTGTAAGTCAGGGGTTCTTAAGTCAGGGACCGCCTGAATTTTAAAAACTCTCTTTTTGCTAACAATTACGGATGATTTAAAGGTAGATGTCTAAAGTACTTGCCTTTAAGAGTTGAGTACCCCAAAGGTCATCTGGTTGGTTGGGAGTGGGTGTATGGGGTCTGCTCTTATCAATATATCTTACCATCCCTTTGACTGATAAAGGAGCTGAATCAGTCAGCAATTACCTATGATGATTGTGAGATAATGAAGTCACATGAAAGGATATTACATGATAAATTACTGTCGTAGATAAAGGTTCCATTACATTATCTGCCAAAACTATTATCAAGCTTTTCACAGGCAAAGGACATCCAATTCTTTACTTTTAATCACATAGATCGTGCGTCCAATTTCCGGCATGTGTCGCTTCCCCGCTCAGGTCCGCCGGAGTTCACCTTCTTCTTCCCGGTGCATGTGAGTGCATGTCGTCAAAAATCCATGTGCAATTCAGGGAAAATCAGAAATATTCGGGAAACCCGACCGAAATGCGTCCGACGGACCCTTAGTAAATGTGCCCCTATGGGTCAATTGACCTCTAGAGTGCAAATTTTAGACTATGGTCATGCATTACTCTGTAGTGATCACCATAAAATCACCACGGGTTCAGGAATACAAGATCACAGTTCATAGAAATATATGTACAGACGGTCCCCTACTTAAGAACACTCGACTTACATATGACCCCTAGTTACAAACGGACCTCTGGATATTGGTAATTTATTGTACTTTAGTCGTAGGCTACAATAATCAGCTGTAACAGTTATCACAGGTGTCTGTAATGAAGCTTTAGTGTTAATATTGATTCTTATGACAACACAACATTTTTAAAATCCAATTGTCACAGAGACCAAAAAAATTCTGTCTGGGATTACAATGATAAAATATGCAGTTCCGACTTGCATACAAATTCAACTTTAGAACAAACCTACAGACCCTATCTTGTATGTAACCCGGGGACTGCCTGTATATTAATAAACAGGTGAAGCAGCAAACATAATTCTTAATTACATAACAATGACCTACAATCATATCATGTCCTGTCTGTTTGCACTGGACCTGTGAATCCGTCACACCGGGCTGCAATGCTGAGGGCTGAAGCCACATTCATTATAATTCTCCCGATGGGTTGCTTAGGAACAAGCCATCTTGTTATGTCATGGGACAAAATAGGGTTTGTCTTGCAATTATTTTGCAGCAAATACGTTGAAAATTCAATTAGAAAATGATTATGGCAAAATGATCAAAAAATTGCAACATAGTTATGGTGTAGCGGGAGCTTTATCGGTTTTTGGAAGTACACTCCTAAAAAAAATGGGGAAAAAGGCTCATGCAAAACCTCGGTATATACAGGGTATCCAAAGCCTGTTCTCACAATAAATTAGGTTCCATCTCCGGAAGCGATGGATTTGCGATAACTCGGAAAAATTTTATAAATAAAGACGCTTAAAGGATTTGTCCCAATCCTAGGCAATGTAGTCCTAAAATACCTAAAATTCACAAAATTTTTCCATTCCAGTTATAGTGACCATTCAGCACACATGGGGCATCACCGTTGAGGCTAGTCAGTATTGTTCCATGTGTATAGGGGTCACCAATGATACCTGTGATTGACTGCACATCACCTGACAACACCTGAATGGGAATTGCATGAGCCCCCACTGGCCTGTATTCACTAAACTGGAGGGCTCATTTTATTTTCCTAATCATAATACTATTGTCAGAACTTCTGTAATTCAATCTCCTGGCTCACTCCCTTCTGGCTCACCTCACTCAGGTGTAATGTTCTGCGGAAGGCTGTTTGATTGACAGCTCAGCAGCCTCTTTTGGCATGGAATGTCCACACAGTCCTATGAGAGTGCTTTAGGGCTGCTTTAGTCAGCTTGTTCATTATATTAGTGCCTACTTTGACTTGATATTCTGCTGTTATTTGTTGTGTTTCTGACCTTTTCTCTGAACTTTGACTGTTCTTCTGTTTTTTTGATTTTGTACCTTGTTGCCATCTTAGGTTTGTCCCGGTATGTTGAACTTGACAAAGTTAGGGACATTGTGGGAAGTAAAAGCCTCACATTTCTTACCTATATTGACAAGTATTCTGTATTATAATGTTTGTCGGAGTTAAAAAAGGGCCCTAAATATTAAAAAATAATTTCTCTGCAGCTGGTGCTCCTAAACGTTACTGTGTACACAGTGTCCACATAAAGCTGTTCTGAGAGACAAACATTCATCAGATACAACTCTGGTGTATAATATTAGGTCATAGCCTGGGCCCATTGGAGGATCCTCTGGTACTGGTACTCTGGGTAATCCGACACTGTATGCATTGGATTGGAGGAGACTGTGTAATCAATTAACATGTGAACCATGACAGGCAGACATTGTCCTAATGGATCCATCACAGAGGCATCATGCTACTTTCTACGGAACGTCAACACGCAACTGCTGCTTGGCTGGGACAGTCACATGTACCAGCAAAGATCAGTTGCATCAAGGGATCATCTGGGGAGCAAAAAAGTAAGTTAGTTTTGTTATTTTGTTTCGGAATATATGGGACACTTTGAAAACGTTTTTCCTAACTGGGAAACCTTCTTTAAAACGGCACCGGCTAGAAGATGGACAGCCCCTTTTAGATACTCCACTACTACTGGTACCTTATTACTATTGTACTTATGACATCATTAATCTCTGACTGTGATATAATCATGGTATATATGGTATTGCTTTGTTTAAGACAGAAATTAAGGACCATGGGGCCGATTTACTTACCCGGTCCATTCGCGATCCAGCGGTGGGTTCTCCGCTGATTCGTGTCTTCCGGCGATTCACTAAGGTAGTGTGGCCGAAGTCCACCATGTCCGTCGGAGGTCAATGGAGTTCACCAAGCTAGGCTGGGTGCAGGTAAGTGCGTGTCAAGCGACACTTTTTTAAAAAACAATATGGCGGTTTTTCCGAATCCGTCGGGTTTTCCAACGCCCACAACCCCTGATTTCCATCGCGTGCATGCCGGCGCTGATGCGCCACAATCCGATCGTGTGCACCAAAAACCCGGGACAATTCAGGGAAAAACGGTAATAATCGGGAAACCCGATGAAAAAACACCATTCGGGCCCTTAGTAAATGACCCCCCATGTGTTCTGTATAATTGGTCTTCTCTCTAATTACATTAGATTGAGAAGAAAGTTGGTTTTTGACTTGAGAACCCCTAGGTGTCACAAATAAAAGATAAATAGCATTTTTCAAAGTCTCTGTTGAGATTATTTGGTCTACGACATTTAATTACTATTGACACTTTTTTTTATGTATTTTTCCTGTAATCGACCACTTTGAGAGCACAGGGACATTAGCTGCCAGTTATTTAGGAGAGTTTTAATTACATTATAATTAACATGACCTCTTATCTTTCACCCTAGAGTGATTCACTTTAGTTTACACGATGCAGCTCGATGGCTACTTTATTCTATGCCTTGATTGTTTAAGTAATGACATTAAACATCATCATAAAACGATAACTTCTTCCCGACATAAAGTAATGGGGTTAATTGTCAGGAATTCAAGTAATACTTCAAATCTGCAAGCTATAGAATGGAAAGAACTGGGGGATTCTGGGTAGTTTTATTCTATAATAAATAACAGCTGGCAATAGAATTATACTATTGTATTAAAGAAATGGAAATAGTTTAAATAACATTTCCTTAAAGGGACTGATGACTTTACATTGTCAAATAAAAAACAATTGTTCTGAGTAGTGATAAGCAGAGCCGAACTGCAATGACCCGACCTGCTGAACCCGGACTTCAGCCAATAGTGCATGGTCAGTATTTGCCTTACCTCTTCCCTCCCTGCTGGTTACACCCGCTGCCATTTATTCTGGGATCACTGCTCCCTGATGACATCACCGGGACCCACAATCCTTGGGAAAATGGTGGCCACTGATGGCTTTGATGGTAGCATTTAAAGCGTTAGTCATGCCATCGTGGGTTTTACCGGTGGGGTTGAGCATTTGTGTAACAGAACTTTTATGTTTAGACCCAAACCAAAATGGGTCTGTTCATACCTAGTTATGATGGGAGTCACGTTCCTAGCAAGTGCTTAACGTTCAACATCTGCTACACCCGATTCATCACTGGGGCAGATTTACTTACCCGGTCCTGTCGCGATCCAGCGGCGAGTTCTCCGACGAGGATTCGGGTCTTCCGGCGATTCACTAAGGTCGTGCGCCTGATGTCCACCAGGTGTCGCTGCTGTGCCGAAGTCCACCGGAGTTCACCTGGTTCTTCTTGGTGCATGTAAGTGCTTGATTTTGCGACACACTTAATTTTTTAAATTCCGCATTTTTTCGGAATCCGTCGGGTTTTCCGACGGAACACGGCCCTCCCCCCGATTTTAGTTGTGTGAAAGCTGGCGGATTGCGCTGAAATCAGATCACGTGCGCTGAAATCCAGGAAAAAGTCATGAAAACCCATTGAAAGTGCGGCCGCGGAGCCCTTAGTAAAGCCCCACTGTGTCTAATATTGGATGACCAGACTATTTGCAGCTCCTAGTAGGTGGCTTAGTTCAAGCCAGAAAAATGTGACAACATTCTGGCACATTTTCATAATTTTTGGGGTACACCCCTTTTCCTTCAAAGCCACTCTCTCTATTTGCCCCCTGCTAGTTCTTATACAGATATACATTTCACATCTGTATTATTGGAAAGCTCAGCCTTTTGAGTTTGGGTCTCCATTCTTCTCGAGTCCTGTAACAATTGTATCTTTTGTCCCGTTTTCATTGTCGTGGTGCGATTGTTGTGGGTGTACGATATTCACTTCTTCTGCTTTCTCATTTGTTATAGTCACAGTATCAATGTTGGGTGCATTGATTATATGCTCACACCTCTTGATGAACCCTGTATTATCAGAAAAAAAGGAAATCAAAGCAGGGAGATTTAGTAGATAATCCTGGGAAGTACACAGGAGAATGTTTAGCCTTGTTTGTTACGTATGAAAGCCACACAGTTAAACTCTTCATTGAGAAATGTGCATAAATATTTAAGTAGTGACTATATTTAAACAGCAAAAATAAACCAATTAAAGGGAACTTGTCACCAGTTTATATCAACAACCCCCTCCCCCCCGATATTCCTGATCATATGCCCCATTTCCTCTCTATCTGTACTTTTACAATCAGCTATATGAAAATGGTTTGGGTACTACCCATCAGCTTTTACCTCACTCAACTACTAGGTAGGGTATGAAATGTCCTTTCTAGAATGTTCTGTTTAATGTTTAATCCAAATGAGAATTTTTATAGGTAAACAGGTGAGTAAATGCTACAAAAATTATTTTGTACCCTGGTAACTAAGTGGGGTAAAAGATGATTTCAAACCCTTCTTATATACCCCATTGGATTAGTCCAGATAAATAAATAATGATGGGGCGTATGATCAGGAATATTGAGGGCTGGGGGGAATGATAAAGAAATAGCACAACTTGTGGCACCCACTCTGTAGTTAGGGTCAGATATACCAAGCATTTCCGGCCTTTTAGTATACAGGCAGTCCCCGGGTTACCTACATGATCGGTTCTGAAGGTTTGTTCTTAAGTTGAATTTGAATGTAAGTCGGAACTGTATATTTTATAACTGTAACCCTAGTGAAAAATGTGTCTGGCCTCTGTGAAAATTGGATTTTAAAAATGTTGGTTTGTCATAAGAAACCGGATCAATGATAAAGCTTAATTGTAGACACCTGTGATAACTGTTACAGCTGATTATTGAAGCCTAAGGCTAAAGTACAGTAAATTACCAAT
This sequence comes from Engystomops pustulosus, assembly GCF_040894005.1. Classification (NCBI taxonomy): domain Eukaryota; kingdom Metazoa; phylum Chordata; class Amphibia; order Anura; family Leptodactylidae; genus Engystomops; species Engystomops pustulosus. Next base: position 18,309,890 of record NC_092421.1, on the reverse strand, counting down.
ATCCAGAGGTCCGTTTTTAACTAAGGGTCGTCTGTAAGTCAGGTGTTCTTAAGTAGAGGACCGCCTGTATATGGTTTCTTTGGCTGGAAAAGACTACAAAGTGCAACAGTTCAGGCACCCCCACCTCAGGCTGCCCTACTCTGTGAACCAGCAGGACCAACACCTCTCTCATCCATGCATACCTGGCGTGGAAAAAGTCACAATCCCAGGGCAGGCACCAGGAATTGTGACTTTTATCATGATTTGTAATCCAGTATACACCATTATAAATTCATAACATCATATTTTGGAGAGACCTGCATTACACAAGGATACTATTAATTTAACTGTGTACTGTGTAATTCCTAATTCTCCTGTGGAGGTGTTAAAACGAAATTGAACACCTACTATGAATCATAACCGTGATCCTACCTGAACGTAATATGTGTCCCTCAGATTGAAGCTACACATCAGGTTGATCGCAATTGTGTTATATTATTAGTAGAGATGAGCGAGTATACTCGTCCGAGCTTGATGCTCGTTCGAGTATTAAGGTACTCTAAACGGCTCGTTGCTCGGACGAGTATTTCCCCTGCTCGAGATCGAGCATTTAATTAAAAAAACACAGTGAAGAACAATGAAGAATAGAATAAAAACAGTGAACACAGTGACCACAGGATCATTTAAGTGAAAAACACAGTGAAAAACACAGTGAAGAATAGATTACAGATGTTCGGCACATCTGCTTACTTGTCGGGAGATACGCGCGGAACGGTGCGAACAAAATAGTATGTGAAGAACACATTGAAGAACACGGTGAGCAGCACAGAGACACCGGGGAGCAGCACAGAGACACCGGGGAGCAGCACAGAGACACCGGGGAGCAGCACAGAGACATCGGGGAGCAGCACAAAGACACCGGGGAGCAGCACAAAGACACCGGGGAGCAGCACAGAGACACCGGGAAGCAGCACAGGCAGCGGCAGGCACGGGGAGCAGCACGGGCAGCGGCAGGCACGGGGAGCAGCACGGGCAGCGGCAGGCACGGGGAGCAGCACGGGCAGCGGCAGGCACGGGGAGCAGCACGGGCAGCGGCAGGCACGGGGAGCAGCACGGGCAGCGGCAGGCACGGGCAGCGGCAGGCACGGGCAGCGGCAGGCACGGGGAGCAGCACGGGCAGCGGCAGGCACGGGGAGCAGCACGGGCAGCGGCAGGCACCGAGACAGCGGGGCAGCGGCACAGAGACATCGGGAAGGGCAGAGAGATCGGGGAGACTTCAGTGGAAGAAGAGGAGCGGATCCCGGGACAGCGTATCTACCGACAAGTAAGCAGATGTGCCGAACATCTGCAATCTATTCTTCACTGTTTTTCACTTAAATGATCCTGTGTTCACTGTTTTTATTCTATTCTTCACTGTTCTTCACATCTGCTATCTTGTCGGGAGATAATATACGCGCGGAACAGTGAAGAATAGATTGCAGATGTTTGCATACATCTGCTAACTTATCAGAAGACATTCTTTTTCAATTAAATAACACATTTTATTCCCGAACCATGGTCCCTTTGAAAAATGCTCGGGTCTCCCATTGACTTCAATGGGGCTCGTTATTCGAGACGAGCACTCGAGCATCTGGAAAAGTTCGTCTCGAATAACGAGCACTCGAGCATTTTAGTGCTCGCTCATCTCTAATTATTACCTTTCTAACAATTTGTTATCTATCCAAAATCTTTCTTTCTCAGCAAACTCTCGATAGTTATGGCTACACCAGTCTGATATTATTGTTCCAAGTCACTCAATTACGCTTGCAACGGAATCGGTTACGTTGAAATATTGGCAATGTATCCGAATAGCCTGTCATTTCTTCCTTTTCATGAGAACATGTCGTTTCTCAATTACACTAAGATTCGTCTCATCACTTCCCTTTTATCGAGTCATCTGTGTTTGACATTTTGAATAAGTAGGGACCACGGTGGAAATCCGCATAAACCATCCATCATATCGTTCTTCGTCTGGCTGGTTAGAACATCTTACACGTTTATCCTTGACTGAGGAGTAAGAAGGTGAATCTACAATCCATCCCCGGTCTAGACTTTCGGCCCCTTTACAGTAATGTCAGGGCTGTAGGACATCCGGTAAGATTTTTATGCAGCTGATGGCTGTGATGGCTCATCCCATCTGGCTGCTAATATCTAACATTAGGATGTGACTGTAATGCAGAATACGGTAGTTCATCGGCAGGAATATAGATTTTAAATTGCCCCATTGATATCTTGACTTTAGATATATATGGAAAGTGCCTTTGCTGATGTGGTCATTATTACTGAAGATGTTGGAAATTCAATTACCACTGTACAAATGCTCTATATGAGTTCAGAAAAATATTATAGGGAATATCACCCTGCTAATGACTCGGAAGAAAGCCCACTCTATGGCTGTAAAATAGATAAAACATATACGATAACACTCGATATAAGATGTTCAGATAATGGGGGTCATTTACTAATGAATCACGTTTTTCCGACGGGTTACCCAAATTTTTAAGTTTTGTGCCGATTTTCCCTGAATTGCCCCGGGGTTTTGGCGCACACGATCGGATTGTGGCGCATCGGCGCCAGCATGCATGCGACGGAAATCAGGGGGCGTGGCCGTACGAAAACCCAACGGATTCGGAAAATACGCCGCATTTTTAAAAAAAAAGTGTTGCTTGTAACGCACTTACCTGCACCCGGCCTGGCTTGGTGAACTTCAGTGAACTCCGACGAACTTCAGCGCAGCAGCGACACCTGGTGGACATTGGGGGAACTACCTTAGTGAATTGCCGGAAGACCCGAATCCTCCACACAGAATGCGCCGCTGGATCGTGAATGGACCGGGTGAGTAAATCTGCCCCAGTGTTCCATCACCTTGGAGGTTGCCATCTTTAGCTGTAGCCTCATTTGCTATCAGAAGGTCCCTTTTCTCTTCATTAGATGTCAAATTCTGTTTCTTTGCAGTTTATGTTAAGAAAAATAGAACGAAATCTGTCCAAATTACAAAAAAGAAATCTGTGAAAAATGTGCAATCTTGTTATAAAATAAATCCATGACTATTCACAGCTTTATACTTTATAAGAAATCTACCGTCAAAATCCAACATGATAAACCAGGGACATTACTCATAGATCCGGGCACTGTGACTGTAGTAATCTTCTTTTATTTGTTATCCATGTTCTCCTTCCTTCTAAAATCAACTTTTAGAAGTATGCAAATAAACCATAAGGGCTCTGAGGGGCGTTACCAGGGTCTTTCAGTGATGTAGCATCACAGGCTATTACACTGTCTCCCCTCCCTCCTCAGCATTTCCCCCTCCCACTACCTGATGTAATGGGAGCAGAGGAAGTTTCATCACACAGTCGCAAATACTCCTGCACAGTGTAACAGCCTGTAAAGCTACAGCCCAAAATATCTATTGTAACACCCTTTAGCCCTTTTGGCTCATTAGCATAATTTTACAATTTATTTTTACAATTTGTACCATCCAAACTGATCCATTCACATAACCATTTTGAGGGTTGTGATCTGGCAGCAGAAACTGAAGCAAGATCACGGCCCCATAGAGGTCTGTTACTCCCTGTAACAGTGCGTTAAGCAAACCTTGCAAAATATAGGCCAGGTCCTATTTTAGGCCTAATTTGTGACACTGCCACTGAGCTTCCCATGGAGAGGGGAGTAGTGAAGAGCATCACTCCCCTCCCCCCTCCAACCGGCCATGTTCGTCGCCCGGGTTCCAGCTCTGGTAAAGCACAGTGTTGTGTGCATGAGACCTACATGGACAAGATGGACAAGACTGGAGAGTAGTGAAGGTCCACACACATCTGCAGTGTCTTACTACCTATGATCTGATAATGGAGGTAGACCACCTCCCCAACGTGTAATCTTCTTAATAAATATGTTACATATCAGCACCTTCTGGACCTAAGTACCAATTCCGATCATCATTTGGTGCCAATCCAGCCATATACATTAGTATCCAACTACTGGATTACTGAACTACTCTTGTCATGGCTCTACCCCATGAGTGTCCAAGGTAAACCTCTACCTTAAGGTCTATGGGTACCAAAACTCACCAATATAGGTCAACCTTGGGGCACAGTCTCACTTTTATATTTCCTTGATAAGGGGACAATGGGACTCATGTTATGGATTATTATGTTTGTAGGTTAGAAAGTGGGGAAGCAAGTCGACACCAAGTGTCCCTCAACCTCTCGCATAGGCCTATGACATGTGAAAGAAAATGATTTAAGAGGTTAGGTGAAATTGACTGATAAAAGGAAAAGAGTAAGAATAAAATTTGTTTGATATTTTAAAAATGTCTTTATTTCTTTACCAGTGTGGGGGGGATATTGGGACACATTTCCTAAGGGTCCGTCAGACGCATTTTTGTCGGGTTTCCCGAATTTTTCCGATCGGATTGTGGCGCATCGGCGCTGGCTTTCATGTGACACAAAACGGGGGCGTGGCCGTTGGACAACATGACTGATTCGGACAAACCGCGGAATTTAAAAATTAAATTGTGTCGCAAGATCAGCACTCACATGTACCATGTCCCCAAAGGTGCAGATATTGCACTGAGCCAAAAAAATTCTCAAAAAAGACGGGAAAAAAAAGGAAGAAAAAAATTAATGACCTCCATTGAATCTTGTGTCTGGTGTAGAACCATAAATAACAAAAATATTGATCTTCTCCATCAATATTCACTTATTATCTAATAATGTATTTACATTGTGCCCAGGTAACAATTCTAGTACTTCTATGCCCATGGACTTTTGCAGTTCTCCAGTGATGTTCTACGATATTTATCAGGACAGCTGTAGTGTAATGTGTAGGGATTTTTTTTCATTGTTTCCTAATAGCACTTTGCCTCATTTGCTGCTGAATGCAGTCCCATCCATAAAATCCTCCTCATCTCGCCTGGTGCTCATATCTATCTGTCTTACATGGGCGACTAATGGACTGTGCGGTAGACACGATTGTCCACATCTACAGTCTGGTTTATAGAGTCCCATCTACTCTTATTTATCACATTGTACATTGCTCTAGTAGAAACCATTGTCTTGTTAAAATAGATTTAGTTGTTATTCTTCTTGATGGGACACATTTACTTACCTGGTCCATGCGCAATCCCCGATTCGGAATGTCCGACAAGGATGAAGTCTGCCGGGATTCACTACCAGCGCGCGCCCAATATCTTGCATGTGTCGCTTCCCCGCTCAGGTCCACCGGAGTTCACCTTCTTCTTCCAAGTGCATGTAAGAGCTTGGCTTGCAACACAATTTTAAATGTTAAATCCCGCGTGTTGTCCGAATCCGTCGGATAGTCCATCGGCCATCCCCCCCCGATTTGTGTCGTGTGAAAGCTGGTGTGATTGCATCACAATCCAATCACGTGCGGCGCAATCCCCGGCATGATCCCCGAAAACGTGGAAAAACCCGACAGAAATGCGGCCACGGGACCTTAGTAAATAAGGATGTGTCTTAAAGGAACTTACACTTTCAACAATTAGGGAATTTCGAGTTAGTATTATGGGGTCCCCTATTTATGATCCCCTTCTCATTTTCTAGGAATTTATATAGTCAGTTCTTTACTTTATAATGGAAACATCCCATTGATTTGACAACTTAGACAAACAGGGGTGGATTTATCTAGGCTGCTAACTGGCATAGTTTTTTGAAAAAAAACTGTGTGATCATTCAAGGTGAATGGTCACATGATGTAGGTAGTGCAGACAAGCATAAAAAATTCCCCAATCCGCCACAGTTGTGCCCTGTCCATGCCCAATCGGTGTCAATCGATCGCAAGCAATTGTGATTTTCTCAGGGCTTCTGCCGTAGAAAGTCTTCTGCCACAGAAACCCTGATAAATGTCCACCTTTGTGTCCACGACCCTTTCTAAAGAGTTAGAATATTGTTATGTGTATGTCGTTAGTAGTAAGTCTCAAAAATGGATTTGTTGCCAAGATTGTAGCTGGACTTGGACCACTGAGTACGTGTTCTCACAGTGTGAGGTCTCTGCTTCCTGCTCAAATGAGATGGCCATTGAGCTGCTCATGGTCAGATACCGTCATCAGATAGAACCAAAATCATCATGACAGGTTCCCTTTAATATCCCTGCTGAGTCTAGTATGGCTTTGTGACTGTACTGTGTGTGATGGGTTCTTTTGTATCTAGTATACTTCTGATGGAGATACCTGTATATTTGTAGACAATGATCTCTCTGGATATTTTCAGAGAAACTAAGAAAACTTGCAGGGCTCATATAATCCAAATTATTATACACGGCAGAGCAATTGATATACATGGTATAGAATGTGAAGACAAACCGTTCTTTCGCATACTGTGACTATGAATTGTATTAAAAGTGATTTCCAGAGGCACCTTTTTATGAAATTTCAATTATACATGTCTTAAAGGAATTGTCCAGCACCAAAATGCTTACATTTTACATGGCTGACCAGAAGTTTGCCTAGGAAAGGCGGTAGACATTGGTTAGAACGATTGATATTGCCTAAACATTTGGCTTCTGAGACTTTTGTGGGCATGCTTCACTGCAAATATTTCTTCTCTTACTTTTTGTCACAGTTCAAAAGTGAAAGTAGAAAAAAAATTATCACTGTGTAGATAATTTCCCATAAATGTGGCCATATTGTCCCTTAGAGACAAGATTGTTATCCTTGGATACGACCACCGCTGCTGGAGTGATTGATTGAAGTAAGAAACAAATAATTTTTGAAACTAGGAGTTAGAACATGTGCTAACAGCCATCCTGCGCTAATGAACGCTGATTCCCGGTGGTCAGGCATCTCAGTTGCACATCGCATCTTGTGTCAGGCCTTTTGATCGTATCCTGGCGCTATTGCACCTGTGATGTAAGTGTATAAACACCATGGGGCACATTTACTTACCCGGTCCATTTGCGATTCAGCGGCGCGTTCTCTGCGCTGGATTCGGGTCCGGCCGGGATTCATTAAGGCAGTTCCTCCGCCGTCCACCAGGTGGCGCTGCTGCGCTGAAAAGCATCGGAACACGCTGGAGTTCACCGAGCCGGGCTGATTAAAGTAAGTGCAAGCTCCGCGACAGATTATTTTTTTTAAATGCAGCGGTTTTTCCGAATCCGTCGGGTTTTCGTTCGGCCACGCCCCCTGTTTTCCGTCGCATGCAAGCCAGCGCCGATGCGCCACAATCCGATCGCGTGCGCCAAAATCCCGGGGCAATTCAGGGGAAATCGGCGCAAATCGGAAATATTCGGGTAACACTTGGGGAAAACGTGAATCGGGCCCTTAGTAAATGACCCCCCATATCTTTGGTGTTCAGGCTTCTTGTCCAGTATATACTTTACTCTTGCTCTGTTATTTCCTACCCTGTAGCTGTTAGTATTTATTGCATCACGAAGTATAGCATTTTCTACTTATGCTTCAACAATAGTGCCAGGGGTGTTCTTCCACTTGCTGTGGGCTGTATCCAATGAAGCCTATTTTATTCTCTATGTTTGTGAAATAATTATACTATTGTTAGATACTTTTTAACTGAATTAGTAATAAAAATTATGTTTTTATGATGTTAAACGTCTTTGTGAACTGGGGTTATTCCCCCTTTTTGTCTAAATATTTGGTTTTGTATCTCAATTGCACATGTCTGGTCACTGTAGGAAGATTATGGTGGTGGTCATATCCAAGGACAGCAAACTTGGTGGTGGTGGTCATATCCAAGGACAGCAAACTTGGGGGTGGTGGTGGTCATATCCAAGGACAGCAAACTTGTTGGTGGGGGTGGTCATATCCAAGGACAGAAACTTGTTGGTGGGGGTGGTCATATCCAAGGACAGCAAACTTGTTGGTGGTGGTGGTCATATCCAAGGACAGCAAACTTGTTGATAAGGGACAACATGGCTACATTTATGGGAAATGACCTTCACAATGGTACTTTTTTTTAATAACATCCAATTAAAATGTATATATATGGCATATAAATTAAATGTGAATGCCCAGATGGTATACCCCTTTAAGGATGTCCCAGATTTCTCAAATAATTCATAACTTTAGCACATCCTGAATATGGAGTCAAAACGTCTAATAGTTATAAATTTGCACCCTGTTATAGTAGATTTTTGCATGTTTTATTAACTCCTTAGCATATCTATTAACTAATTAAAGTGAAGCATGCCGAACGGAGTGTTTGGTCCTGTTGTTCGTATCTCTTTATTCATTTTAGCACTTTCAGTCAGAGCCCCCCATGGCACGATCAGATAAATCCCATCTTAATGATGACATTGCTCCGAGCCTCTAATTTTGAGTCAGTTCAAAGGAACACAGTGGAAATCATTTTTCTGTGATCAAAGGTCACCAATGAAAAAGAGTTCATTCTGCTGCAGCTTTCTGTCCTCTCAGACTTGCCCTGTGACATGGAAAATTGATAATAAACTGCCAAGGCTCCACAATCCGCTTCCTTCTAATGTACTGGAAAACAGTCTCTCCGCTGTGTGTTTTTCTTTGACGTCTATGCAAGTGGGAATGGTGGTGCCGTCACTCACTTATTTGGCCGCCTTCTTACTTTGTAGCCTCATGTTCCAAAGGTCAATGCAGGTCCATTAATTTTGGATGAGGAAAAGTATCAAACATGTTTGTTTATATAAAGGATTTTTTTTCCCTCAAAACTTTACTTATTTCTAGACTTTAAGAAGTCACTTAATAAGTCAAGTCCACAGCTGCCAAAATCTAAACACAAACACATGGGACATCCCGCTGGTTAAGACATGAACCAGATTATTTCACGTGAGATTATTTCTTGGGCCGGATTCACACAGAAGCTTTTATATGCCAAAGCTTATATTAAATATCTGCCATGTCATTCTAATATATAAGATGTTTTGCTGAGAAATATTTTAATGATTTCAGGGCAGCCAGAACTGGGTTTCCTAACGTAGATATACTTTTTAGCTGAATTAGTAATAAAAATTATGTTTTTTATGATGTAAAACTTCTTTGTGAACTGGGGTTATGCCCCCTTTTTGTCAAATATTTGGTTTTGTATCTCAATTGCACATGTCTGGTCACTGTTGGAAGAGTATGGTGGTGGTCATATCCAAGGACAGCAAACTACTTGGTGGTGGTCATATCCAAGGACAGCAAACTGGTTGTGGTGGTGGTCATATCCAAGGACAGGGAGTTTTCTGGGGAGAAAAAGACTTTTGCTATAAGGAGGGAAGAAGTTTGAGCCCTAAGCTTCCCACAACCACTGTCTCTTCCTACTTGCCGGACCTGCGCTAAACTGCAGATGACAATTGGGTGGATATGCACACCTTACAGTAAGACAACAAACCAAGAGACAAAAGACAGACAACAGGGATAAACCCAGTCAAAAATGAAGATGGCAACAAGGTGCAAAATTTTAAGGCAGAACAGTAGTCAAGGTTTAGGCAAATGGTCAAAATCACAGCAAGATCACAGGAGAAATTCTTTCACAAAAAGTATCACAAAGAACCAAAAACAAAAAGTCAATCTATGAGTTACAAATGGGGGGACTGGGTGCCGCCCCTGCATCTGATTGGTTGAGCCAGCTATCACTAAAGTTGGCACCTGAGACACATCTCCTGCTCCGAGAGGGTAAGCTGTGAATCAAACAGCCATTTGAAGAACATTACGTCTTGGTTTGGTGCTCAGCAATTACAGCTAAACTGATCTGCAGAACTTTTTTACTTTTAAGTTGATTTTTCCTATTTTTTGTTCCTATTTTCTGTTCCTATTTTTTCCTATTTTTTTCCACCCTTTTAACATCAGGCTTTTTCTCTACTTTGTTGCCTTCCTCTGTAGGATTATGGGTTAGACTTTTGGACCAACATCCTTTCCAACCTTTCCTACTATGATACCATGCACATTAGATAATTGACTAGTTACTCCTAAATTGTGGATTTAGCTAGCATTCCTCTAACCTGTATAACCACCCTCAGAGTGTTTCCTATATAAATGATTGGATGATGTGTATATGTAATGGGGCCCATTTACTTACTCATCCATGTGCGTTCCCCGATCCGAAATGTCTGACCGGAATGCACATCTGCCGCGATTCAAGAAGATCGTGCACCCAATTTCCTGCATGTGTCGCTTCCTCGATCAGGTCCACCGGAGTTCACCTTCTTCTTCCCGGTGCATGTAAGTGCTTGGATTGTGACACAATTGTAAAGTTAAATTCCGCGGTTTGTCCGAATCTGTCTGATCGTCCGATGACCCGCACCCCAATTTCTATTGCATGAAAGCTGGTGCCGATGCGCCAAAACCTGATCGCGTGCGACACAATCCCCTTCTAAATCCCTGTCCCTGCAGTGCAATCCTCGAAAACGTCTGAAAACCCTACGGAAATGCGGCCGCCAGACCCTTAGTAAATAAGCTCCAATGTCTCCTCACTATCAAGGCAAAGTAATGTGGATCTCTTTATACCAGAATCATTTGTAACCAGCTGTGCAGGACCAGCGTTTTGTAGTTAAGTATATTTTTTAACTTTTTCTACATTTTGTATTGCTGGTCAATCTAGTCTTTTGCCAAGATCTCAGACAAGTCTTAAAATATCTCCAGTAAATTTCACCTATTGAATAATTGATGGACTAAAGCTCAAGGTATCTCTTATTTATTTCTGGAGCAGGAAAGATCAAGCTGAACTGTCAGCAGTCTGGCTCCGACCATAACCTTTTATCCCTTCCACCCTACCAGTTTCCAGGCTCGGGTCTCAGCCACATGAGTCTACGGTATAGTCGGAGAGTCCCTTGTTAGAAAGCATACAACATGTCTGTACTTGAACAGCAGATCTTAATGAAACATTAAAGACATTAAAGTGATGAATGTGCATGGCTGCATCCATTGGGAGGCTGTACCGCTCCAGGTAAAGTGCCTCTGCCTGAGAAGGGATTTGGAGCTACGCTGGAAATGTACATCATTTATTGCTGTACAAGTTCCAAATCTCCACTATTTCAAATTGCATAAAATATTTCAGCCAGGAGTATAACAAGGCACAGTAAGCAACCCAATACTGGCTTCAAGGCAGAACACATGCTTTAAAAATGTTCTGTCGGAACCCTTCAAAGCTCCCGGGAACCCTACACATTGCCTATTCCTTCAGGCAGCCGGGAGCTTAATATGCTAAGCAATATCTAAATGAAACTATTGAGGACTTCCCACCGGTTCCCCTTGAGACAGAAGATTTTGATGCTACTTGTGTCCTGGTGATGATCACAGACTGTGGGGCATGGAGAACTTCTCTGAAGCTGCACAAACCTGTCCTGTTCATCCATAGAACACAGCCAGACCAGTGTCTTCTAGGCTTCGTCTTTATTATACATATTTAGGGGCATTAGCACGAGTTGTCTGGCTGCTGCACGCTTATTACAATATTATGGCTAGGTCTGTATTCCATGGGATCAGCTAGTTCTGTCTGGCTGCTGTACATTCATTGTAATTTGCTTTAATATGAATATTATTTCACATCCCTGTTGTAGAGTTCATGTATAATGTAAGTCAACACACTAAAAGAAGTTTTTGCGTTTTTTTGCCAGGCAGACCCTAGTAAGGACACTTGGGGTTCAGGGTATAATTTTGTATATGATTGAATTGTATGTACAGTGTTTTCTATCCAGCTTCTTTATTTTAAATTGGTCAGTTACCCATGGTATAGATCAGTGGTGGCGAACCTATGGCACGGGTGCCACAGGTGGCACTCAGAGCCCTTTCTGCGGGCACTCAGGCTATCGTCCAAGGGCAGAGTTCAAGAAACACTGAATCTTCCTGCTGTCCCAGGCAACTTAAGAGATGTTACTCTCTTTATTGGCTGTTTGGAACTGTGGGGAAAGTAAAAAGGGTAAGAACTGCATTATCTTTGGAGGTCATCCTGCTGGACCACCATTCTTCCTCTACAGAAAGACCCTCGAGAGAACCTACAATGATAGTCTGAATTTGCCCTCCTGTCATCTGTATTGGTGGCCTCAAGGGGGCAATACAATTGAAACATGTGGAAGAACAAGCAGCAATAAGTTACTGTACAAGATTCCATGCTGGCACTATATGGTAAATAAGTGGATTTTGGTTGTAGTTTGGGCACTCGGTCTGTAAAAGGTTCCCCATCACTGGTATAGATGATCAGTATAACACTGGTGACAGCGGTGGGACCCAACAACCCCTTGGATCACCTGTTTGAAGACAGCAGCGTTTAACCAAGCCCTGTAAGCAGCGGTGCACCGGTCATGAGCCGACCTGAGCCTCTTGCCTTAGACAGCACCATCTGCAGCAAAATGGGGGGCAACATCAGGGTATCAGTTACCTGCTACAAAGCAGAACCGAAAGAAATATTGTTTCTTTAAACCAAATGTCAGCGTGGGTGTGAGACAGTACATGGAAAACCCATATACTACAAAAATAACCTCATATTATACTACTGGATGGGGTGGAGGGTGGGAAGCTCTATAGCTCGCCTCAGGTAGCAAAAAGTTCAGGTTCACCCCTGACTGTGACCTCTTCTCTTTTAATTTGTTGCACTTGGCATTGCAGCTTAGCCCCATTAACTTGCATTGGGCTGAGATGCAAACAGGCGATGTGATGAATGGATGTGATGCTACTGGCCTTGAGGATGAAAGTGGAGCCCAATGCGGTGCAACAGCACAATGGCCCACATTTATTGAAGTGTTTGCACCAGTTTTCTGTCTGACTTTGCACTAGGAAGAACACACAAACTCCTTGCACATGTATTTATAAAGTGTCTGTACCAGCCCCACTTCGGATAGGGCTTCTAAGCAGGACATGCCGTGCACCAGCTCAGGGTGAGCTGGTGCCGGCACTTATCTCCGTTATGTTTTTAAATTGTTTTAAAGCATTTAATCACTTTATTAATGTTTATATCTGAATTAGCTTCCCCGCACCGAGTTCCGCGCTCGGCGCACCGTGCGCGCTACCACTTCCTATTCAGGCGCACACACATGGTGCGCCGAGCGCGGACCCCGGTGCGTGGAAGCTACTTCCGATATAAACATTAATAAAGTGATTAAATGCTTTAAAACAGTTTAAAAACATAACGGAGATAAGCGCCGGCACCAGCTCACCCTGAGCTGGTGCACGGCATGTCCTGCTTAGAAGCCCTACCCAAAGTGGTAGGTTTCCTTTAAATAAAGGAATTATTATTTATGAACATCTACATAATACATCTACTTAAAATTCTCATATTTCGTAGCAAGAACACTTCAAATGTGTGTACTCCTATGCAATTTTTTTCTTCTTTTACGTCATCTCATTGTAAATAACATGAGATAAATGCCTGTTTTTGATCCATAAATTATGTGTTTACGTGGAGTAAAAAAGGCCATAAAATATATATTACATCAGAACATACTTGTCAACATCTAAAAGAAAGCGAGCCGCCGAAAATTCACATTATTAAAGATAATTATTCTAATTTACTGTGTGATTACTGCTTCCTATTAAAACCGGAGAGTGCAAGCATTGACTTTTATTAGCATATTTATGAAGCGCATTGCACTATAATATTAGTTGATTTATATAGCCTGGAAAATATCCTGTAAAGTAATGCTACTAGCACGATGCACTGGAAATTGAGTTAAAATGTGTGCTGTACTTTAAGCAGGATTTATTATTTAGGCTTGATACGGCCGTTCCCGACCTCTCGGTATTAAAGTTACCAAGTTGCGATAAAAAATGCATAAAACGTCACTCTACACCGTGGCAGATAAAAGCCGGCTAGAACACTGTGCCTTTATCATTTAGTGTTAGCGCTCCTGCCTCCAGGATATGACTAAATATTGTGTCTCTTGCTTTAGGTCCAAGGAATTAATTAAAGAAGCAATCCTTGACAATGACTTCATGAAGAACCTTGAGATTTCCCAGATCCAAGAGATAGTGGATTGTATGTATCCTGTTGAATATGGCAAAGACAGCTGTATCATCAAGGAAGGGGACGTGGGGTCGCTGGTCTATGTCATGGAAGGTACTGTGTTTTATATTTCCCACAGTTATTTGCTTTTACTGTACAAGAAGTTTTTTTTTTCTTTCCGGTCTGGGAGAAATAGAGCAGCGTTCTTTATAGATATTTGTTTTGTAGAGGAATGTTGTTTAACATCCATCACTGCTGTCTGCAACTTCACATAGGAAATGATAAAATAACCAAAAAAGAACACCGTTCTTACAGTATGCGACATGACCCGAGCTCTCCACATATCTCAATCACCTAGCCCGAGAGCAACGCTTTTTTGGACATCACAGTTTTTGATATCTGGGAAGAGATCAACCACTCTCTCTACTATTACTTTTAAAGATCTTTTCTGAATTGTGTGTGTAAGTGTGTGGGGCAGTATATGACATTATTTACCTATATACAGGCAGTCCCCGGGTTACATACAAGATAGGGTCTGTAGGTTTGTTCATAAGTTGAGTTTGTATGTAAGTCGGAACTGTATATTTTATCATTGTAATCCCAGACGGAACTTTTTTGGTCTCTGTGACAATTGGATTTTAAAAATGTTGGGTTGTCATAGGAATCAGTATCAACACTAAAGCTTCATTACAGACACCTGTGATAACTGTTATAGCTGATCATTGTAGCCTAGGACTAAAGTACAATAAATTACCAATATCCAGAGGTCCGTTTGTAACTAGGGGTCGAGTGTTCTTAAGTAGGGGACCGCCTGTACATCTATTAATAGTTCTGTTCCGCTTTTTTGATATGTAAAGTGAAGCCTCTAGTCTTTTAACTCATCAGCCAGACATTCCTGACCATAAAATAGCTGCAGGTGGAGGGTCATATAAGCTCTATCTGTCCATGAGCAATCGCCCTGCCAGGACCTTGATAGTATCAAGGTCCTGGCAGGGCGATTGCTCATGGACAGATAGAGATCACATAACCCTCCATCTGCAACCATGTTATGTTTGGTGGGCTTATACAATTTGATCAAAATGTAACTAAGAACCTCAAATTCGTTATATAATGTAGCCTAGCAGCAGTAGATCATTGTGTGATGAGTGGATGTGCGGTCCAGTTCTTTTTCTCTCCCCATGTTGGTTATGGCCAGGGATGTCTGGCTGATGAGGTAAAAGACAGGAGGCTTCACTTCAAGAAAGCCAACAATAGATGTATATGGGTAAATGATGCAATATCCTGCCCCACACAATACAGAAAACATTAGGTAACATGGCCAACCCCTTTAACCTTTGTAATTTGCATGCTATAAGGCTGAAGCATGGGGGATAATGCTAGCATTAGTAGTTAGTCTGCACCTGGAGTATCTGAGTCTGCAGAATTTTGATCTCCGGTAAAGAACAGACTTAATTATCAATTTAAAAGCCATAACTGAGGCTTATTAGTCTCCCAATGGTAGGAGAACAGTGAGGGCAAGCTCAGCGCCGTCATTTACAGATGAAGTTCTTATGTAAATTGCAATTATGCCAACACTTTATGTTTTTTGTGTTTAAACCTTTCCAAGAATCAAATGTAACTGTTTATACAAAGACACATTGGGCCTCATTTATTAAAGTGTCAGTTTTCTGTCTGACTTTGCACTAGAAAGAAGGTATAAACTGCTTGCGCATGTATTTATAAAGTGTCTGCGCCAGTCTTGCCTCGCGGCTGCACTGTGTACGGCAAGCCAGAAAAAATGTGCACCAAAAGGGGGCGAGTTACTGCTTAGTCTGACCGTTTGCCACATTTATTACTGACGTAGGACGCAATTCTGCAGCATGACCAAAGTGCACCAAAAAAAATGGTGTAATGTGCCGGAGCGAAGCAGGGTGCGCCAAATTCATGAAGATCGGGCACCAGTTTTGATGAATCTGGCGCCCCCTTCACACTCTACAGGCAAACTGCACATAGCACAGACTGCGCTCATTTTGATAAATGTGGTCCATTGTCGTAAAAAAAGCCACCGGGTGAATTTAACATGCCGATTTTGCCAGCTTTCTGGTGGCACGATGGCACCATGCTGTGGTGTCAGCTGAAATTAACCCTTTTAAATTAGGATTAGTTTCAATTACGAAAGGTTTTACAATATCAGACTCGTCATTGTTAGAGAAGACCAGGGTTTTTTGAGGCTCCGTTACTGAACAATACGTTGGCATTTCCTATAATTCATGATCGTTCATGAGCTGCTTCGGACCTGAGGAGAATTCCCAACCCATCCTTTCATCTTCTACCTTCTGCTCTGTGGAGAGATCAACTGGATTAAACTTTCCCTCTCGCCTTCTCCCTGTCATGTTGTCAGACTCCATTCAGGGAATTGAATTACTTTTCCAATCAGCCGGGCTGATTAGCTGGAGAAATCTTTTTTTTTCTCTCCCAATTGTTCCATTTGCCATTTCCAGCCTCCCTGTCACACATTTGCCTTCCTGTGCTATTAACAGTATATTTTTCGACTTTGGTATTTCAGCCAATCTTCCCGCTGCAGCTTTTGCTAATATTTTACTGTCCATTTTTAGGTTTTATAGCAGTTGTGTATATAAATTGGTGCCAATCATGTCTAGATATAGTTGTCAAGCTTGTTGTGACCTCTGTCAAGTGCGGGAACATTTGTGAAGCTTCACATTCATTCTTGCATCTACGTTAAGGATCATGAAGATATGTTGGCATAAAGGAAAATGGATGTCAAGTGGCTGCATACAAACTGTATAAGTGCTAAACATAGAATGAGTTCTTTATGGAGGACGTAGCTGCCATGTGAACAGTCCTCTGGATAAAAAAGAATCATTCTCTCATCTACAGGATGGGGCACATACTGTAGAAACAAATATAAAAATCAGGCTCCGTCTTTTGACACTGGTCTAGTAACTCGGGCTCTCACTTCCCGTTTTTTCATAGCAGTTTTTAAAACAATATCCAGATCACGAATATTTTCAAACTTCTTTATACATATAAATAACTTACATGACAAGGAAGCATAAATACACCACCAAACTTCGGTGCGATATGCCATTGTCCAAAAGAATGTCCACACTAAGCAATAATGGCTATTCACTGAGACGCCAACGCCCGGAATGTCCTGTGATGTTTCGGAGGTGGTTCCTCCTTCTGAAGAGCACATACTGTAGAGCAGGTCCTTTTTCCTAAGCTGCAAATTCAGGAAAATGGGTAACCATTGTAAATTACCATATATACTCGAGTATAAGCCTAGTTTTTCAGCACAAAAAAATGTGTTGAAAACCCAAACTCGGCTTATACTCGAGTAAAAATAATATAGGTTTTACCAAGTTTTTGTGGTAAAATTGGGGGCCTCGGCTTATACTTGGGTCGGCTTATACTCGAGTATATACGGCAGTTATATTTTGTAAATACTCTAATATCAGTATTAGATTTAAAAAAACTTTATTACAACCCTAGACTGTAAACAATTTTATTTGGAGATCTGCTTCATAGCAGATCTATTGCCCTGAAGGTTTTCTTTTTATGGGCTGGTATAACGTTTTTCAAGATATGAAGAAAATTGAGTAATTAAAAATGGTAACTTAAAGAAGTTTTCTAGGTTAATGAATCTTAGGACCTATCCATAAAAAAGCTAATCTGTGTTACATTAGTAGGAGGTAAAACATCCATACTACCCCATAACCCCATACATTGAGAGATTATGGCTGTGTAGTAGTTGTCATGTCATTTTTTTGTGAGTTTACAAGGATCTGGTGACCCGATGATAAATATTGATCATTTAATAGACTTCTATTCCATATTATATTGAAAGGTTCTCAAAAACGTGTTTGGAAATAGTTTTCTGATTTTTTTTTTTCCTTCTCCTTTTTATACTGAGGCATCTAAAGATTAGCAGGTTCCTTTTTTTATGTAGTGAATCGGTCTGAACATTAATACATCCTTGATCCATTTTCAATCAAAGTTGTTAAATCTTTGGCCAATTTAATACTTTGTTGTTTCATTAGTCTTCGCAATAAGGTCCAGAGATTTGTTCGCTGCAGAAAAAAGTCTGTTTCTATGGTTAATATGTTAGTCATTCTTATCGGTCTTCTTAGTTTTCTGCTGATAAAATTGGTCAAATTATGGTTACTCTCAGAATTCATTTATTAGCATAATGGTTCTCTTATTTTGCATAGTTAATGAACAGTGGTGATTAGAGATGAGCGAGCACTAAAATGCTCGAGTGCTCGTTATTCGAGACAAAGTTTTCCCGATGCTCGAGTGCTCGTCTCGAATAACGAACCCCATTGACGTCAATGGGAGACTGGAGCATTTTTCACTGAAAGAACACATTGAAAGAAGAACACTAAAGAAGAACACATTGCAGATGTTCCGTACATCTACTAACTTATCCGAAGACACGCGTGCAGAAAAATAGTATGTGAAGAACAATGGGGCAGATTTACTTACCTGGTCCGTTCGCGATCCAGCGGCGCGTTCTCTGCGGTGGATTCGGGTCCGGCCAGGATTCATCAAGGTAGTTCCTCCGCCGTCCACCAGGTGGCGCTGCTGCGCTGAAAAGCATCCGGATGCCCTGAAATTCACTGACCCGGACCAAGTGAAGGTAAGCGCGTCCCAAGCGACACATTTTCCGTTTTTAAATGCGGCGGTTTTTCCGAATACGTCGGCTTTTCGTTCGGCCACGCCCCCCGATTTCCATCGCGCGCATGCCGGTGCCGATGCGCCACAATCCAATCGCGTGCGCCAAAATCCCGGGGCAATATAGGGAAAATCGGCGCAAATCGGAAATATTCGGGTAACACGTCGGGAAAACGCGAATCGGGCCCTTAGTAAATGACCCCCAATATGTGTGAAGAACACATTGCAGATGTTTCCATACATTTGCAATGTGTTCTTCACATATATTATTCTTCATATACTATTGTGAAGAACACCGTTCGGCGCTCGTGTCTTCGGATAAGTAAGCAGATGTACGGAAACATCTGCAATGTGTTCTTCACTTAAATGATCCTGTGTTCACTGTTTTCATTGTATTCTTCACTGTCTTTTCTTAATTAAATGCTCGATCTCCAGCAGGGGAATTACTTGTCCGAGCAACGAGCCGAGTATACTCGCTCATCTCTTTTTTCAGTTATCACTAGTGGTCCGATTGCTGGATCTTTCTCAATTATTAAATGGCAGAATCCCCTTAAACCTCAGTATGCAAATGTTGAAACTCCTGCAGACATAATGCTGAAATGTGGTCATCAATGAAAATTTTCAGAGTTAAAGAAGCTTTCATCCCATTTCCAACACTTCACATCCTTTAGTGTTGTGGGTGTAGCACTGATTGTGGTGAAATTCAAATGGTGGGGGTTCTGGGCTAAAGTAGACTGGGTTTAACCATATAGAGATTAGAGAGTCTAATTTGCATATTGGGTGCTTTAAGGGGTGTCATGTGACCAGCTTTAGCCAATCCATGGTCTCCTCACACCTCGGAACGACACTTTCTCTTATTTAATAATTGACATCCCGTGGTCCAAGGAGGATACTGATTGATGTTAGAAAGTCTACTGACCCAGTGGCACTTGTGTCTGGTGCCTCAGACCTTCATGTTGTGGTAACTGTGTGCCCCAGGCTCCAAAGGATTCTGGAAAGCCCCTTTAATAGAGATGAGTGAGTATACTCATCCGAGTATACTGCTCGGTCGAGTATTAGCATACTCGGACCGGCTCGTTACTCGGACGAGTATCTCGCCGGCTCGAGATCGAGCAGTAAATTAATAAAAAAATTGAATAAAAGTATTTTTATTGTAAAAAAAAAAATATTACACATGTTTGCAGATGTTTTACTTGTAAGAACACATTGAAATAACAGTATTCTTCACTTTCCAGGTGTTCGCGCGTGTCTCCCGCTAGGTTCGGAGAAGTTCGGAACATCTGGAATGTGAATGAAGAATAGTGTTCTTTCAATGTGTTCTGCACTTAAATGCTCCTGTATTCGCTGTTTTTAATGTTTTAATTCTATTCTTCACTTTGCAGCTGTGCGCGCGTATCACCGAACCTATCGGGAGACACGCGCGCACACCTGCAAAGTGAAGAATAGAATTAAAACATTAAAAACAGTGAACACAGGAGCATTTAAGTGCAGAACACATTGAAAGAACACTATTCTTCACATTCCAGATGTTCACGCACATCTCCGAACTTAGCGGAACACGTGGAACACCTGCAAAGTGAAGAATAGTGTTATTTCAATGTGTTCTTGCAAGTAAAACATCTGCAAACATCTGGAATTTTTTTTTTGCACTGTTCTTTTACTGTTCAGTTTTATTAAAAAAATGCTCGGGTCTCCCATTGACTTCAATGGGGCTCGTTATTCGAGACGAGCACTCGAGCATCTGGAAAAGTTTGTCTCGAATAACGAGCACCCGAGCATTTTAGTGCTCGCTCATCTCTACCCTTTAACTTTTAAAACTCATCATCCTGGAATTAAAAGGCCAAGAATAAATGAAGCCAGACCAAATAAATCATGCAAAGAGTTGGTGGAGGGAATATAAGGGCAACAAGATAATGTTTGACAAGGTTTTCATGTTCTGGCATGTTCTTTTCTTATTCGAGGGCAGCCCATCAAAAATGTGTAAACTGCTATGTTTTATTATTCAGAAGAAAAGTAAGAACCATGTGAAGCTTTGGGAATCTTCTTAGGTCAAACTATCTTCATTATTATCTACTGTATGTGTCTCAGACCATTTGCAAAATTGCGTAAAGGAAATCTACCATTTGATTTAATGCATTGTGAACCAAACATACCTTGAGAATGCTGTAGTGACACTGATGCAGAAACATATCTTGTTTAATCCCTGAACTGAGTGTTTTTGCTCAAAAATCTATTCTAAAATTCAGGACCTGGGGAAAGCTGGGTAAAGACTGTCTTCCTTGCATAAAACAGCTGCCTGAACTGTCCAGACGGGACTAATCAACCTGAACTGGATGACTCATAAACAGCAGCAGGGGGATGGTACAGCGATTACTTCTGCCTGTCAGTAATCACAACACAGTGAAGACATATTCTCAGCTTATGCTGGAAAGAACAAGGCTGGAGCAGTGTATAATTAGGGTGAGGAGAGCAGAAGTGACAGAGCTTCATTATCATAACTTTATAACAGTTTTTTCAGCAAAACCACTTAGCTCAGGGATTAAACAAGATATGTTTCTGCATCAGTGTAGCTCCATCAGTCTCAAGGTGTGTTATATGGTGGATTTCCATTAAGTAGCAGGTCACGTCTGGTCTGTAGTGTCCCACAATTTGTTCTTGAAACAATTGCAGTACGTAGCATTAAGCTACAACATCTTGACTCTTAGGCTCTGTGATAAACAAGCATATTTCTAGACTGTATGGTCCTGGTTTGTGTTTAGGATTAGTAAATCTGCCTCAATTTGTGTGGTCAAATTTGCATATTAGCCCCAACAACTGAATGTACACTGTGCTATAGAATCCATTACCTTTTATATACAAATGCCTTGGGGGAATTTTAATATTCAGCATGCATCGATATAACCTCAATGCACTTAGCAGCCAATTATAACACTAATCTTCCAGACTGTTTTACAGAAGTAATTCTTACTCTCTAAATCTGAAATACATTGTGCCCGATACCTGCGTATCCAGCACATCCACGTCAAAGGCAATCCCCATAATACTTGCCATAAAGCGTTAAGAGCAGCTTCAGTGCAGCTGAGATTATTCATTGCTTCCAGCAGTGTAGGAATTAGAGAGGCGATGCAGCAGCCTCAGCACAAAGATGATGATTTGGCAAGGACTGCTCGCGACTAGGCGGGACTGGAATCCTCATGGTGACATAGATTTTTACAGATAGTAGCTGTAAGTAGACTGCAGGTGGCTACACTATGTACAGTGATGACTCCATTATGTAAGCAGATGGGGTATAAGCGAGAAGACTTCCGAGTATTTGCCTTCCGATTAAGCAACCAGTCGCCTTTGCTGGGGGAGGTCACACGTCGTCTGCCGCAGCAACAATCTGGAGGAATAGCAGAAAGAAAGTGGAAGGTTTTAGGTTTAAATAAAACCTCAAGAAAATACATGAAATCCTTGAGCTAATTAGTCCACACGTTCCTTGTCTGACACCTGGGGAGATATTACCACCACCTTGTACTAAAATACAAAAGTTCACAGCAGCCGGTGTTCTTGCAAATATCGCGGCTTCCCTTACAGCGCCATCTTAAAATCCTTGAAAATAACAGTATTTTATCTCCTTATTAATTCTCCTCCAGTCTGCAGGTTATTATCTGTGTGCAAAAGCAAAAAGCTGATCAATACAAAACATTATAGAATGGGTAACAGTCGGTGGCGCTTTAATTAAAAGCGAGACTGTGTGCTCATTGGTCAAATATAAACTTTTATGAAACATTTGCATGCTGTTATGTTGCACCGTGCGCGCATGGTGCGCCGAAGCTGCTTCAGATATGAAGATTAAAAAGTGTTTAATCCACGATACAGCGGTTTAGGACAATAACGAAAATAAGCTCTCAAAAAAATATGGGGTCCCTCTATAGCAGTGATGGCGAACCTATGGCACGGGTGCCAGAGGTGGCACTCAGAGCCCTCTCTATGGGCACCCGAGCCATCACCCCAGCACAGAGTTCGTCAGACAGGACTCAAGGCCTCTTGCAATCACAGGCAGCCCAGAACCCTAGAAGGAAGCTACAATGATAATCCAAACGTCTTCTTCTTTCTACTGTATTGGTGTCCTCAGGTGCCTATATACTTTAAACCTCTGAAAGTGCAGGGAGTAATACGTTACTGCTTAAATTGACGCATTGGCACTTTGCGAAAAATATGTGGGTTTTGGTTGTAGTTTGGGCACTCAGTATGTAAAAGGTTTGCCATCACTGCTCTATAGAATCCCCTCGAGATGGTAGTTCCTCGAGATGGGAGCAATGTCGGGAAGAGAAGGGAAGAAAAGGGGAGACAAAACGAGCGCTCTCCTTGTGTAGTAAGGTTGGATACCATTAAAGGTGCTAGAAACATAATTAATGCGCTCACCTTATAGCGCTTAATTAAAGCGCTTTATGCAGATTTGTCCTTAGTGGCTGCCGGCTCCTCCTTCCTCGCGGCCGTCTGTTCCAATCGCTCAAGTGTGTATATGGAAGAAACGGGTGCCGGCGCTCGTGGATGGACCACTCTAGGAGTGATAACTTTTAAAAGCGTTCAATGTGCAACACGTTTCGGCCCGAGAATCGGGCCTTCGTCAGGCATAAAACATATGGTGCTAGTGGCATCTCTTAAATGCTAGTCCGGTAACCGGAAATGATTATGATGTAATCAAACAATTGTATCATATACAGGCAGTATGATCAACATTTTAAGTAACATCCAACAACTTTACATATATGATAAAACTTTAAATATACAATATAAAACACAAAAATAAAATCAGTGGTAGGTGTCCGGTACAACGGGAAACTTCTGGTTTCACTGTGAGCTGCAGTTAGCGTCCGGTTGCTAAGCAGCCATGACGTACCTGACAGGGAACTTCCGGTCTTCTGTTGTCTTGTGATGTGATGTGCTGCGCGTCCAGTTGCTAGGCAGCCATGACACCACCTTCACTCTACCAAACGGAACTCTGGGGGGACAACCTAATGTGTCTATAGTCCGGTTACCGGACCAGCATTTAAGAGATGCCACTAGCACCATATGTTTTATGCCTGACGAAGACCCGATTCCCGGGCCGAAACGCGTTGCACATTGAATAAGATACACTTTTAAAAGGAATCACTCCTACAGCGGTCCATCCACGAGCGCCGGAAAATAAGCTCTGGCACCAGTTCAGCCTGAGCTGGTGCTCGGTATTTGCAGCTTACACCTACCATTTAAGTGGTAGGTTTCCTTTAAGGACCTACTAGATGTGATCACATGACAACAGGACCTTCTACAGTAACAGTAGGCCCCTTTGCAGTGAACTCACATGACGGAATTTAAAATTCAACAACTAAAAAGGTTCCCTAGGTTATCATACCACACAGCCCCCTCATGGTTATTTTATGGATTCTTTAGATATAGCCCCCTTCACTTCACCCCCATGGATCAGCCATATGTGGGCACCGGCACTTACCCTGGTATGACTAGAGCTGGCGTTGGTCCTGAATGTAACGATGCTTGATGTTAGGGAAGTGTAATATTTAAGAGATAATTAGTGAGTGACTGTGGAATAACAATAATTCTATTAAAATAAAAAACCCAAAATGGCACAAACTATATATTCATAGTAGTTATAAGAATTCCTCTCACCTTGGGAACAGTTGAATAATGTTGGACAAATTACCAAGTCTTCAATTATAGATTTTCATATGGTGCTTCCAGTTGATAAAATTACATGTTAGAAACAGCGCCACCTCTGTCCATGTCCAGTATTGCAGCTCATCCAGATTAAAGTGAATGTGGATCAAATGCATTATGATACATATCACAAGGAAATATACTGTGCTGTTTTTGAAAATAAAGCAGATATTTCTAGTAATCCAGTAACAGCCCCTATAAGTTAGCCCCATATTAGTTTCAAATGAATGGACACTTTAAAGCTATTGCATCAGTTTACTGATCTGTGAATGAGGTTGTGCTGGATTAGAATATATGATCTATATTTGGTTATTTCTGGTATTACAGCTTAGCTCCAAAAGGATATACACACATCTAAAATTTGGATCTGCATATAATACATGCAGATTCCTTACCAATTGTCCTCTAGCTCCAGCTTACAGAGGACCGGTCATCCATATAAAAGGCAGCAGGAGCTGCTACAACAGATGCAGCAGTGTTACACTGCTAGCGTTATCGGAAACCTCCAATTTCGCTAGCAGACACTGCCATGTTTTACAACAGGAACGCCAGATGATGCTGTAAGCGGTACGCCGGATTCATGAGGGGGTGGTCTGAGGGGCTGCCTCTTCCCCAGACCGCCCTGCCCACTACATAGGCCAGCGGTGACTGCCAAGCTTCATGCAGCAGTCACCGCCTCCTAGCCCCGCACCCTCATCAGTTTACTGATCTGTGAATGAGGTTGTGCTGGATTAGAATATATGATCTATATTTGGTTATTTCTGGTATTACAGCTTAGCTCCAAAAGGATATACACACATCTAAAATTTGGATCTGCATATAATACATGCAGATTCCTTACCAATTGTCCTCTAGCTCCAGCTTACAGAGGACCGGTCATCCATATAAAAGGCAGCAGGAGCTGCTACAACAGATGCAGCAGTGTTACACTGCTAGCGTTATCGGAAACCTCCAATTTCGCTAGCAGACACTGCCATGCTTTACAACAGGAACGCCAGATGGTGCTGTAAGCGGTACGCCGGATTCATGAGGGGGTGGTCTGAGGGGCTGCCTCTTCCCCAGACCGCCCTGACCACTACATAGGCCAGCGGTGACTGCCAAGCTTCATGCAGCAGTCACCGCCTCCTAGCCCCGCACCCTCATGAATACTCCGGACCACTTACGGCGCGGTCCGGCATTTCTGTTGCACGGTGCGGCAGTGTCTGCTAGTGTTATTGGAGGTTTCCGATAACCCTAGCAGTGTAACACTGCTACATCCATTGGAGCACTAGGAGCTCCTAGTGCTGTTTTTACAGGTGGCAGGTTCTCTACCAAAAATTTATAGCAATGGGAGAATAGAAATCCTCAGTGAAGTATAAAATCTCCTCTTTTTTTCCTCCTTATACCCTTTGTTTTTCTGAAAAAAGGCTTTATAATTATGCAAATGAGCATGAGAGGCTCCAGGCTCAATTAACAACTCTGGAGCCTATCAGACTCATTTGCCTTTTTTTTTTTGTAAAAACAAGGGCATAGGAAGCTAAAAGAAGAGCAGATCCTGCCAGAGGGGGCACGCACCAGTATGTCAGTGTGCTTGGTTTACAAACCTTCATCCTGGTGGTAGATTTTCTTTAATTTTTAAACTTCACGGAGGATTTCTATTCTCCCTTTGATATAAATTTTCAGGATAAATTAAGATTTTACATATTCTATAATCCGAGGTTCATGTCTATTTCCATGGGTACAATTATTTCTGTATTCTGTAGTGGATTTTTCAAAACCAACGCCATGCTCAAAATCCGCTGCAAATACTCGAAGGGGTAAATTGGTCATCGTGAAAATACGGTAGCACATAGGAAAATCATGTAATTACCAATGGTACAACTGTTTAGATATGTGTATATTTGATGGTGGCCGTGGCCATGTGCAGTGCGGACATCTTACCGCATGGCTCTCTCTATACTCTGAAGATGAAGGGTGATTACCAGGAGTCATGACATGGTCAGGCTTATGATAAAATGTCATTTGTAGCAAGGCCATGGCGTATATGAATATCTGCATAACACTGACAGTTATAAATGACTGGAGTTGAACGCTAATGAGGATAAATGTGTTATTCTGCAGTTACCAATTACATATCCACTCGCAGCTCTGCCACATATTGATCTACAGTAGATTAGTATTTCTTAGAGGATATTTAAATGGTTCAATGTCTTGCTCATTGTAGCGAAATTATTTTCCATTTTTCTTTATATAACCATGAGCATAACTTATATAAGGGAAAAACAAAAAAACAAAGCTCCAGTATGTCATCTCCCAAATGGAAGTAGCCTTGGCTCAGCTCCGCTCTACAGCTCCGGGCGTATGATGATAATGACATGTGAGGGGTGACCCTACAAAGCCAGGAGGGACTCAATGAAACAAGTTAATTAGAAAAGTGCATTATTTTTGATGGTTTTAATGTGCTTGTACTTCAGTCTTGGATCATAATTAAGAGAAAAGTAGCAATTATACAGACGTAGAGTACAATGGTCCATGTCCTGCCTCTTACATCAAATTATAAAAATCAGACGCGAATGGCTAAAAATAGAAAACAAAAAAAACACATATATTTGTAAGGAACTTTCTGACGCCCATTATCTAGATTTTTTTAAAAAAAAGGGAGAAAAGGCAAATCCTCAGTCTTGTTGGACCAGAAAGGCGGACATCTTGTTCATTGAGTCATATTTCATTCAGTCCATACTAACTTTATTGATCATACAAACATGGTCCTTGTGTCCAATGAATTGTACACAGACCCATATCAAAAGCATAGACTTGGAGACCATTAAAGAGAGTTTTCTGTGATGGACTCTTGTCATGTGGATATGTTGCTACCTAGTGTTCCAACCTTTTTGAAGGAGGCTGTAAATACATGCTAAGTCACTCTCCTCAAAGCTAGTTATCCTATGTTCCCTTCAGTAATGGCTTTTCCTTCTCAGCAAAGGCTTTTCACTACATGGCAGAGTTACAACTACAGGGGTAGCAGCCATAGCAGCTGCTATGGGGCCCACAGTGTCAAGGGGCCCCGGCATCTGACCTTACACACAAAAGAATGGAGAATGTGTACCTTTATATATATGTTGTGCTGAACATCTTACAGCATAATATGTATATAACATCTTCCTCAGGTAAGAAATGTTGGGGGAGGGGACGGCAGGACTAAGAATCTCGTATCTATTATTCCTGCTGACTATTTCCCCAATGTGGTCAGCAGCTCCTGGGCACAGCTCTCTATAAGTGTTTGAATGGAGTGTATAAATGTGTGTATGTGGGTCAGATTGTATACATTCGTGACTATACAAATATGTATATTTTCTAAAGGGGTAAGGGGGCCCCATTTAGAATTTTGCTATGGGGCCCTGCCTCTCCTAGTTACACCACTGAAACATTGTGGTAAACTTATAATGCTGCCAGATGGGGAAGAAGACTGATTCTGATCATACCCGCAAAACATAACAGCAAAACCAATGGGAATATATGGACCAAAAAATATTCTACCAAGATGAATTTAAAGTAGCTATGAATAGCCTTTTGGCATACATGTATAAGGATACCTATATTAATCCAATTATTCTTTTTGGACTGGCTCAGACATGTCTGTCAAGCTCTTAAAGACTTTTTAATAGCTTTAGATGTTGGAATTGACTTGTCCATCTGGTGCGCAAAAAGGTGTTGAGGAGCCAATAATTTAATGGATCCAAAAGCGAGGTTCAGCACTGGTTAGATTCATGACAGTTGGCTTCAGAAAGTGGAAGCTATACAGTGATTTATACAGCAAATTGTGCATTAGTGAAAGGTGGTGGCACCATCCCAGGGAGCCCCATCTGGATCCCGGGGCATTCAATAATATGCTACATCCCATATGTAATCTCAGCACAAATATAATATTGTTTTGGCTGCATTTAGTTGGCTGAATGCATATTTATACAGGCAGTCCCCGGGTTACATACAAGATAGGGTCTGGAGGTTTGTTCTTAAGTTGAATTTGTATGTAAGTCGAAACTGTTTTATAATTGAAGTTCTAGACAAATTTTTTTCTTTTGTCCCAGTGACAATTGGAGTTTCAAAATTTTTGCTGTAATTGGACCAAGGATTATCAATAAAGCTTCATTACAGACACCTCACAGCTGATCATTGCAGTCTGGGAGTATAGTAAAGCATCCAGAGAGCTTCACCAGAGGTCACAGTGGGCAGAGGGGTCCGTCTGTAACTATGAGTTGTCTGTAAGTCGGGTGTCCTTAAGTAGGGGACCGCCTGTATTGATAATGCTTAATACCTTGTGGGTAATAATTTAAAGGCTCATTTACAGGAAGAATTAGACATTGACCCAAAGTCCTCCATTGGCTTTATTCTGTAGGTTTAATGATTTCTGAAGGCCACACACAGTTATGTGAGGCATTGGGAGTTTTTTCTTAAAGAAAGCAACAGAAAAAATATGTTGCATGTTCTATAGATTGCAGAAATACTTTTCAGATATGTCACCAATGTGGTGACACTTTGGTAGGTTTGGGGAATTACATGATACATACCCCCTGAATGACCAGTCTGAGTCATGCACACGTCCGTGAGCCGCAAGCTGGCCAGAGAAGAAGTGGTGAGTGCAGCTCACCCCTCCTCTCTACATAGGGAAGCCGAGTGGCCATAAACCGGGCAGGTATAGGACCTGCTCTAGGTTTTTTTGTGGCGTGTCTGACCAGCTCGCTCGGTGTGGTTAGACAATGTGGTGAGACAAATGTGCTGCCCGCATGCAATGCATGTCTATGACAGCCGCGAGCTAGCTGCCGAATTTGCGGCTAGATCATGGCTGCCATCTTGCGGACATGTGCATAAGGTCTTACTCCTATATCACCTCAATAGGGGACGATAGTTTAGTATTATTATTTTTTTAATACATTTCATTTTAGTTGACAACTGTTTTTCCAATTACTATTAAAAGTTATGTTTTATTCTACATGACCCTTCTACTACTCAGTGACTTCTAAAAAAAATATTTTTCAGAACCATAACTTTGATAGTGGAATATTTCTGTACTTCTGACACCACAAGACCTTAAATATATTTTTTTTTGTGGGAAAAGTTTGTTAAAATATAGAAACCATTACTCACTTTAACACTCTTCTTTTCCCATTTTCAGCTCTGTTATGTTTCCCACTGTTCCCATGTTGAGACACAGGAAATAGATGGAAATGCCCTCTCAGCCAATGATTGGCCAAATCTGTGACCTAACTTAGCCAGGGCTTAGCTGAGAGAGAACAGCAGGGTATTGCTAGGTGGAAAAGAGAATGTGAGACGCAATTAGGCTGGCCTTGTCTCCGATGTGTAAATAAGTCTCAACATTCGTACCCAACAAGGAGGTCTTATACATGGAAAGGATCTGGACTGCGAAGTAGTTGGAAGAGGTTGCTATGGATCATTGTTAATTAGTCCAATACAAAGAAATTTCCATGCACTCACCACTAAAAGCTTTATTCAGGCCATGCAGGAAACAAAATGCATGCCCAACACAGACGACCCATGGGCCGTTCGGCGCTGCTTGCACTTCCTCTGGCTCACTGTTGGCCAGGTGTCTATTTTTTTCTCTAAAATACTTTGAGCCTGATGCCGCAGTTGTTTCTTGATAAATGTCTTATAAAGAGGTTTTCTCATGACATTCCATACAGTAGTTGGTTTTTTATCCAGACAGAGAAGGAATGAAGACCTGGCCAGGAATGTTGGATATTCCGATCACTACCATAATCTTTACATTTAGTCTACTACCTAACAGAACTGAGAACCCATTTCTTCTATTAAGAAGGATTTTGAGGATCTGACCTGAATATCTTTAGTGGGATAAAACAGTCTTTAAAGATTAACAAGACTTCATTGCTCCAATGAAGGAACCATGCCTTCAGAGTTGGCATGCCCCTCAATAAAATTGAAGATATTCTCTAACCCGCGATCGAGCTTCACATAATAATGGGAACATATAGGTACGATGTTAGAGGGTGGCCTGTTAATTGCACTAGATAGGGTCTCCAATATACACAGGTGTTACAAGTGGCCCTCATTATACTAAAGAACCCCCTCTATAATGAAAGCTTTTCTCTGGCTTAAAGTATTGATCTCTATTATTAGATGCTAGCGCGAGGCAGCCAAGTATCATAATGGCACTGCACAAGATCTGTCCAGACCTCTGCTCTATCGACCGCGCTGTTTGTTACCTTCACTTGTTTACACACAGGAGCCAAGACAGCTTTTATTCCTTTAGTTTGTAATAGAAAATCACATTCTCTGCTTAGAGATTGTGCATTGTGACCATAGATAAACTTTGCACTGAAAAAGATCTGATCGAGATTAACATTTATAAAGCAAGTTTCTCTTTGAATGGGTTTTCTTCTCATATATCGTATGTGAGATAACAGAAGCTCTATGAGGAAATCTGAGGAAGTTCTCTGAGGCTAAAAAAAGGGTTCCTATTTCTTCTCGAATGAAGAGTATAAGCTGCAATGGCAGACACAGACCATGTACAAGGGTTGTGATTTTTCTGGAGAAAAAAGTTTTTTTTTCCTAATCCTATAAACATTTTATGCTATTCAGAGCATGCACATGATGCAGAGGTGTTACCTAAAGCTGCAAATATGCACCAGGCCACCAAACCAAATCATAAAGAGATGGGTTCGGCTCAACTTACCCCCCCCCCTCCTCCGTGCTTAACGCCCACTACGTCCACACACCATAAAGCTTCGAGAGGAGGATCGACACTCCATGAGGACATCATTGGGAGTGATGACCCTCCGTAAAATAACTGTGCATGGAGCTGCCAATGGGTGAGTACTGGATCACATGCACAGACAGTAGTTTAAATGCTGCTGGCTTTGAGCACCGATCGTGGGTGTTACTAATTGGGAAAATTTCTAATTTCAATGGGTCTGCTCATCACTAGTCCTTCTGTCTCTGAGGTTCCAGGAGCAAAAGCATTCTCTATGCCACTGCAAATTACCTTGGTTGACCATCCTAAACACCTCACCTGGAATGGGATATGAAAATTTCTGCTACAAATTAGGCCTAGTTGGTGCAGATTGAGCAGTGATAATCAAATGAAAAATGAAGGTAAAAATTTGGAATTCACTGAACAATCTCTACCTACACTCACCGGCCACTTTATTAGGTACACCATGCTAGTAACGGGTTGGACCCCCTTTTGCCTTCAGAACCGCCTCAATTCTTCGTGGCATAGATTCAACAAGGTGCTGGAAGCTCCTCAGAGATTTTGGTCCATATTGACATGATGGCATCACACAGTTGCCGCAGATTTGTCTGCTGCACATCCATGATGCGAATCTCCCGTTCCACCACATCCCAAAGATGCTCTATTGGATTGAGATCTGGTGACTGTGGAGGCCATTTGAGTACAGTGAACTCATTGTCATGTTCAAGAAACCAGTCTGAGATGATTCCAGCTTTATGACATGGCGCATTATCCTGCTGAAAGTAGCCATCAGATGTTGAGTACATTGTTGTCATAAAGGGATGGACATGGTCAGCAACAATACTCAAATAGGCTGTGGCGTTGCAAAGATGCTCAATTGGTACCAAGGGGCCCAAAGAGTGCCAAGAAAATATTCCCCACACCATGACACCACCACCACCAGCCTGAACCGTTGATACAAGGCAGGATGGATCCATGCTTTCATGTTGTTGACAC
Source organism: Engystomops pustulosus (assembly GCF_040894005.1). Classification (NCBI taxonomy): domain Eukaryota; kingdom Metazoa; phylum Chordata; class Amphibia; order Anura; family Leptodactylidae; genus Engystomops; species Engystomops pustulosus. The sequence goes on along the minus strand of NC_092421.1, from coordinate 18,277,937 downwards.
CAAATTCTGACCCTACCATCCGAATGTCGCAGCAGAAATCGAGACTCATCAGACCAGGCAACGTTTTTCCAATCTTCTACTGTCCAATTTCGATGAGCTTGTGCAAATTGTAGCCTCAGTTTCCGGTTCTTAGCTGAAAGGAGTGGCAACCGGTGTGGTCTTCTGCTGCTGTAGCCCATCTGCCTCAAAGTTCGACGTACTGTGCGTTCAGAGATGCTTTTCTGCCTACCTTGGTTGTAACGGGTGGCGATTTGAGTCACTGTTGCCTTTCTATTAGCTCAAACCAGTCTGCCCATTCTCCTCTGACCTCTGGCATCAACAAGGCATTTCCGCCCACAGAACTGACGCTCACTGGATGTTTTTTCTTTTTCGGACCATTCTCTGTAAACCCTAGAGATGGTTGTGCGTGAAAATCCCAGTAGATCAGCAGTTTCTGAAATACTCAGACCAGCCCTTCTGGCACCAACAACCATGCCACGTTCAAAGGCAATCAAATCACCTTTCTTCCCCATACTGATGCTCGGTTTGAACTGCAGGAGATTGTCTTGACCATGTCTACATGCCTAATTGCACTGAGTTCCCGCCATGTGATTGGCTGATTAGAAATTAAGTGTTAACGAGCAGTTGGACAGGTGTACCTAATAAAGTGGCCAGGGAGTGTATATACAACTTATTCTCAATGAAACATTCACACTATAGTTGATAATATTTTATAGACATTTATAGATATTTTAAGTCCTAATTACCAAAAAAAAAAAGACTGATTATTTTGACATTTCCAATTGTACGGTCAAAATTATTCGAAACATACAAAATGTTTGGCTGAGGAATTATCACTTTCTAGGTAAAATATGCCTGCTAACTGGCTCAGTGGGTAGTTCTTGCTTTGACTATATCAGATTTTCTTGTACTGCCGTTGCTTGGCACTTGGAAGCTGGAGAGCTTTGTGAGCTGGGTTTTGAATGTAAACTGCTTGACTAGATGTAGACTTGCAACTGTTTTATCACAGAGACTACTTTCGGCTCAGTTTGATATTGCCTTTGTACTTTCACTCCTTTTTTTGTATTTTTCTCAGCATAACATTAAAATTTGTCAACTGTTTTTAGAGTTTGCAACTTGTAGGATAAGTTGACAGATCCTTTTTTTTATACTACAAAATAAGGTTGGCTCTGTTACTGATACATACAGAAGTTTCAGCAATTCTTAAAGAGGACCTGTCCCCTCTACCGACATGTCTATTATAGTAGACCCCTAGAAATATTCCTATTTATTATAACTTTGTCTTGTTCCATTTCTCCGTTGCCTTTGTCACTGAATTGGACACCTGGACAGGCTGAACATAACAGCACTAATCGGATAAAATAAAATAGCAGTTTTATTTAAATTGGATGGAGCCATTGATGTTTTTAACTGTACAGGAAAAATGTAAAAAAGAGAACGCGCTCCCATAGAGTAGTAGTTGCACTGTAAATATTAGATGGTCCACTAGTACCCTTCCCCTTTATAAAGGCAACCATTTTTTAAAATTGATAACAAAGAAATAAATCCAATGAAATACTGTATATACTCGAGTATAAGCCGACCTGAGTATAAGCCGAGACCCCTAATTTTACCACCAAAAACTGGGAAAACCTATTGACTCGAGTATAAGCCGAGGGTGGGAAATGCATTCGTCACAGACCCCCCCAGTATATAGCCAACCAGCCCCCTATAGTATACAGCCAGCCCAGCCTGCCCCCAGTAGTATACAGCTTGCCCCAGTAGTGTACAGCCTGCCCCCAGTAGTATACAGCCTGTCCCCAGTAGTATACAGCTTGCCCCCAGTAGTATACAGCCTACCCCTAGTAGTATACAGCTTGCCCCCAGTAGAATACAGCCTGCCCCATGTAGTATAAAGCTTGCCCCCAGTAGTATACAGCCTGCCCCATGTAGTATACAGCCCAGCCCAGTATTAAAAAAAAAACTTATATACTCACCCTCCGGTGGCTCCGATGTGCAGCGCTGCTCCCCCGATGTCCGCGCGGCTCGTCTTTAGGCTTCCGCGCCGTCTTCTTTCTTCTGCAGGGCGCCGCCATTGATCTTCCCCGGCAGGCGCCTAGTATGACGCGCCGCTGCTGACGTCATACTAGGCGCCGCCCCGGGGAAAAACATGGTGGCGCCCAGCAAAAGAAAGAAGACGGCGCGGAAGCCTAAAGATAAACCACGCGGACATCGGGGGAGCAGCGCTGCACATCGGAGCCACCGGAGGGTGAGTATATAAGTTTATTATTTTTTAAGTATTTTTTATTTTTATATTGACTCGTGTATAAGCCGAGGGGACGTTTTTCAGCACATTTTTTGTGCTGAAAAACTCTGCTTATACACGAGTATATACGGTACTTAATATTTACACCCTAAGGCTTTTTTTTTTACAGTCCAGCTTCTAGCTACACCATTATATCATTCACCACACACACTAAACCCTCCGTCACCTGTAAATAAGCAATACATATTTTTTTCCCATTCTGATTTATCTCATTTTCCTTTCTCGATTGCCCTGAATTTCCTCCCTTCCCCTACAAAAGCAGCCACAGTAATTCAATCTCCATTGCCTTATAACTTCAGCTTCAATTTCACTCTCTTCATTTATTCTTTTTTTATCTATTCACCTGCCCTATTTGCTAGGAATACTGAATATACTGAAATTGTACGGCTTTTGCTGACGTTGCTGGATTACCCAGATGGGGTTTTTATGACAAAGAGAAAACTCTGGTTTAAGTCTCCCAATTCATGTTGATGCAGTTACTGGACAGTCCGGTCTTAAAATACATTTTTATTGGCTTCAATAGCTGTTCTAGGCCTCTGTATGTAAATACGATTGGACTGATAGGGGATCAAATGCTTTAAGCAGTATATTAAGTTGAAACCAGAAGCAAGCAATCTCCTAGACTTCAACAAGCCACCACCGAATGCTCAATTACTTTGTTCATTTTTTTTTCCATATCAAAGTGACAGCAAAAAAACATCTATTGCAAAAGGCCTTGCTCATAGTCTAAAAAAAACCTTTCAATCCATTCGTACAATATTCTTTTAATATTCATAGTACGTAAAGATCAAAGTCAAATGTTTAGTGGCATTTCCCTTTCAGCTCCAAATGGCCTTGTCCGAATGAATAATGTGTCTATCCAAACAATACGGAGCAGGAAATTAGAAGAACCTTAAAAACCCAAATCATAATCATTTACACTACATGTTATATAATGTAACATAAAGGTCCTTTTTACGGGGGGCAGAAGAAAATGTAGACCTAGTCTGTTCTGATGCAATTGTTAAGAGATGATTGACTCAAGGTCGGAGTAGTGTATGTGCGATCTGAAGTTCCGGATTAGATCTTCTGAGTATTGTAAAAATATACCTTAGGGGGGTGAAATGATAGCAGTTGTTTGAAGTAGTTAAGAATAAAGACAGTCCCATTGTTATGGAGTTCATCATACAAAGGAAATGGGTGCCAGTCTATCGAATATATAAAACGTTCTGTAATGATGTTGTAGCTATCACCTTTTACAGTTTTGTGGGCGTTTAAGTACCAGATATGTCACAAAGGGAACCAGTTCTGATGATTTTTTTTTACAGTGTTGGACTTTGAAGTGTACCTCACCTTTTAATAACCCTTGCAACAATCAGGAGTCCGTAAGAAATACACAGTGGTAGAAGAAGAAATAGCACCGTTTCTGGTCATAACGTGACCACTAGGGTGAAGGATTGACCAAGCACACTGACATACTGCTGTGTGCCCCCTCTGGTAGGATCTACTCTTCTTTTAGCTTCTTATGTCCTTGTTGTTAATAAAAAAAAGGCTTTAAAAATTATGCAAATGAGTCTGAGGAGCTCCAGGCTTTAACACCTATGGAGCCTGGAGACCCTCAGGCTCAAATGCATAATTTCAAATATATATATATACTCGAGTATAAGCCTAGTTTTACAGCACAAAAAAATGTGCTGAAAACCCAAACTCGGCTTTTACTTGAATAAAATAAATTTATCAAAACTCACCTTTCCTGCTTCCCCCGCTGCTGGCTATATACTGGAGCAGGGGGCTGGCTATATACTGGGGGATATGGGCTGGCAGGCTATATACTGGGGGGCAGGTGCTGGCTATATACTATGGGGCAGGGTCCGGCAGGCTATATAATGGGGAGGCTGTGACCAATGCATTTCCCACCCTCGGCTTATACTCGAGTCAATAGGTTTTCCCATGTTTTGTGGTAAAATTAGGGGCCTCGGCTTATACTCGGGTCGGCCTATACTCGAGTATATACGGTACACCAAATTTCCGAAACTATAGTTCTTCTCATACTGTACTATATGAAAACATTATCCACATGTGTAGTAGATGATGTATCAACCAACAGATTGGTAATTTAGCCCCAAACCATTTACTGCATATGCACATACTATAATAATAATAATAATAATAATAATAATAACCTTCTTTCCTTTCAGTAATAGTACATTCATTCTCGACCTAAGATAATGGGGTAAAAATGAAATCCATAGTAAATGGAAAAATCAGATAACTTGTACAAAATTCATCTATCTGTGGTTAGTGATTCCAGTCACAAGAAGCTTCATAATTCACTAATGCGATGAGAATAGCATAAGAACTACATCAATCGATTCGAAGAATTAGTGGATCAAAGAGTTGCCCTGGGAATTAGATTAAATAGTCTATGGGAGGTCAGCTCTTAGCTGTTTAGTGATCTTGAAATGACCCCTTATGTCTTTTTTTATGCCTTGGATTAGTATCATCCCGTTTATTCAGGCTTTGAATACCCATACGAGAACAGCAGTATACATTCTGCACAGACTATTATCCCCCCAGTCAGCCCTAACACAAGATTTAGACTTCCATCAGCAACTTGAGGCAGCAATGTTTGGTGGTAACTCAAAATTATATCAAAGACCTTCAAAAAGCCCTTTTTTACATTCTGAACATTGGGGCAGATTTACTTACCCGGTCCGTTCGCAATCCAGCGGCGCCTTCTATGCGGTGGATTCGGGTCCGGCCGGGATTCACTAAGGTAATTCCTCCGCCGTCCACCAGGTGGCGCTGCTGCGCTGAAAAGCATCGTTCCGCACTGGAGTACACCGAGCCGGGCTGAGTGAAGGTAAGCACCTCCCAAGCGACACTTTTTTTGTTTTAAATGCGGCGGTTTTTCCGAATCTGTCGGGTTTTCGCTCGGCCACGCCCCCCGATTTCCGTTGCATGCATTCCAGCGCCGATGCGCCACAATCCGATCGCGCGCGCCAAAATCCCGGGGCAATACAGGGAAAGTCGGCGCAAATCGGAAATATTTGGTTAACACGTCGGGAAAACGCAAATCGGGCCCTTAGTAAATGACCCCCATTGTGTTCAAACAGTTGGTCATCGACCTTCTCGACCATCGGAGTCAGCAGCATCTGGTTTCCAATAATATATAATAACATCCATTAGTATGAAATTTTAATCGGTACAGCTTCATGTGTAGGTTCATTACTTTCAAAACTTTTCTAATCAATGGCTGCCACCAATGTTCACTCCTCAGCTTTCAGGTGGAGGGGGTGGAACCAGATGATGTATCTGACTGTAGGATCGAGTCTATCTGATGTATCCTTACAATGGAGGGCTAACGTGGTGTGAATGCAGCATTGAAGAAGTTGGCCGCATTACCCTATGTTTTTTGTATTGCAATTGTGTAAGTTCATGGGGAAGGGTATTATGGAATTTACCAATACTGGCGGTCCCCTACTTAAGAACACTCGACTTACATACGACCCCTAGTTACAAACGGACCTCTGAATGTTGGTAATTTACTGTATTTTAGTCCTAGGCTACAATAACCAGCTATAACAGTTATCAGAGGTGTCTGTAATGAAGCTTTAGTGTTAGGCTACATTCACACTGCCGTATGGGGGACGTATATACGGCCGATATATGTCCCCCATAGACGGCAATGGGCGCACGGCGCCCTACGGGAGCGGTAGGGTGCAGTACACGTGCGGCACCGTTATCTTTCTTCGTAGTACTGTGCAGTGCGCCATAACTTCCTATGGAGAGGGGCTACGGTACGGTACGGGCGGGCAACGGCAGTGTGAATGTAGCCTTAATCCTGATTCTTATGACAACCCAACATTTTTAAAATCCAATTGTCACAGAGACCAAAAAAGTTCTGGCTGGGGTTACAATGATAAAATATACTATAATTACTAGAGGTAACTAGGAGTCGTCTGTAAGTCAGGAGTTCTTACGTAGGGGACCGCCTGTACTAAATAGCATGTTACCACTTTGTCAATACAGGTTGTATGATGAATAATGTATTTACTATATTAATGGTTATTTTATATTTCCCATGGAAAATCATTACTTTGCACTATTTTAAATACAATTTGTTATACTTATAGTCCAATGTATTAGGACACTGGGGGAGATTCGGTATTGTGATAATGAATCCAGACTGTCGAGTTCCACTTTTAGAACTGCTTTTAGCTGGTCTAAACTGTGCGCCACATTTTGGTGTAACCTCCATGATTTGTTGGTGCAGGGGCTAATTTCCATAGGACCACTCCCCCCTTTTTCAGAAACCACACCCCCAGCCATACCCCTTTGTCAGACGAGTCGGAAAACGGCCAAAAAATGGTCTGAAAGCCTTCATAAATATGTCGGAAGGCATTTTAGAATTTTTTGGGGCGCAAAATGGCATATTCGGCGCAGAAGCAATTTTGAATTCTCCCCACTGTTTTATGTTGTTCTTGAACTGTATTGCCCATTTTTGTACTTGGGAGTAATGGTTTATGCTTTAAATTGTATATGAATTAGAGATACTGAAATTGCATTGGCTTTTAGCAAGATCTCTAATTGTCTACAAATGTAAAAGTGTAATTAAAAAGGAGAAAAAAAATCAAAGTGCGTCTGATTTTGAAGAGCGCTCTAATTGTTAATGGAGATTATAAACGATCAACATTAATGAAGTCTCCGCAGGATCTTTGCGCGTGGAAAAATATTGCATTTAAATTGTGACTTCTTCAATTATGTAGGAATAGGAGTACAAGCAGCCATAGGAAAAGGTTACTTACTCTTCTTCCATGAGCGGCTTTTGTGCAGCATCTGATAATCTCATTCCATCAAGGAGCCGTGTTGGGAGAATATAAATTGAATATATAACTCCCACAATGTAACCACATCTGCCGAAAAAATGGGGAAAAGTGAATATCTGTTAATTAGACTCCTTTGGGAGGTGAAAAATATCACTGCATTGTCAAGGAGAGGAAAGGTTGTGCAGCGGATTCCATTAAACCTAATATGTAAATTCTACAGCGTACTTATTGCATAGCAAGGGGGAGCGTGTTTCTAGATGCCTTAAAGGCAACCTTACTTTAAACTGATGTCAAATTGTATATTTATAGATTTGTGCTTTAGGGATAAAAAATTAACACTTTTTGGTAAAATCTGTCAAAATATATATATTTTTAATCAATTATTTTTTTATTAACATCATTTTTTTTTTTACATTTTACACAAACATGGTCACACAGACCGTTACCACCAATGATTACCAAGTTTCTTTTAGTTAATAGAAATACAGGTTTTACTACTAGAAATAAATTGGTGATCAGGTCAGGGGGAAATAAAATAAAAATCAAGAAAGAAATAAAACAGGAATCCAAGGACTCAGCGAATCATCCATTTCCAAGTACCCCCTGGATCTGACCAACTTACAGATGTATATATGTACAAAAAGGGCAGAGCTTAAAGAGGATCTGTCACCAGATTTTGACCACCCTGAGAAACAATGTCTGCCGATAAAGGGTTACAAGTCCTCCTTATATCACCTAAAATTAGCTGCCAGTGAGGCTCTGTACCTTAATTAAAGATGTTTTGATATGCAAATTAGCTTTTATGACTCATGACTGGTCTTTGTGACTCTTCTCTCTCTCTCAGGCTACCAGTGAGCCACATTATTTTCACTGACAGCTCTGTGTCTGTTCAAATCCCTGCTCTGCCTCCTTGTACTAAGGGACCATCTGCTAATATTCAACTACAGACATATAAAGCTCTATGTATAGATCAGAAATATTGTGTCACATAAAACTCTATGTACAGATGGGAAATATTGTATCATATAAAACTCTATGTATAGATCGGAAATATTGTGTCATATAAAACTCTATGTATAGATCGGAAATATTGTGTCATTTTTTTACTGTCAAACTGTACACCGTGAATCAGATACATGCATGGGGTACAGTTTGCTATTGTTAGGAGGCTAAAGTACCTGAGATGATGTCACATGAACTGTGACCAGTTAGGAGGCATAAGGCATGGGAAGGAGTGAATGGGAGGGGCCTGCTGAGCAGGACACGCCCCCTCTGATGCCAGGTAATAAAAGATAAAAGGCGATTTATGTGGATGTAAGCGAAACAATTTTTAGCTAAAAGAAAGGAGTCAGTCAGTGAATAGAGCTCTATAGGAACCTGTCACTGGCTGTATATGTGCAGATTTGGTGACAGGTTCCTTTAAAGGGACACTGTCCACAGACACCCTTTTTTAGGATCCCTTATGTACACAAAGAGAATAAAAAGCATATCCCCAAAAATTTTTATAAAACTTCTAGCATTGTTTCCTGGGACCGTAGGACATATTCAGCACAATAACCAAGGTCCTGTTCCCATGTAAAGTAGCCAACCCAAATAGTCATATATAATAATAATAATAATAATAATTCTTTATATAGCGCACACAGATTACACAGCGCTGCACAAAGCATGACAAATTGGTCCCTGTACCCATGGACAACCTACCAGTATGTTTTGGATTGTGGAAGGAAACCAGGAGGACCCGGAGGAAACCAACGCAAACACAGAGAGAACATACAAACTCTTTGCAGATGTTGAACTGGGTGGGACTAGAACCCAGGACCCCAGCGCTGCAAGGCAGAAGTGCTACCCACTCAGCCACCGTGCCGACCCTACATTTCTTTTTACATACCATTCATTTCATGTTAAAATAAAGCTTTTTTTTTGTCAAAATGCAAAAACTTTTTGAAAGTAAAACTTTCCTAGGTACTGTTAAAAGTTTAGAAGCCCCTTAATGGGGCTCATCTCTGTGCCACTGAAGCATTTCAGCTAATGTAGCACACTAAAGGTCTCGCCGGACGTCGGCTACTTTAGGCATGGCTATAGTTTGTCCACGCACTGGATACAATTTGTGAAAAAGCTTTACAATTGACAAGACCCCGCTGATTGGTATCCACTAAGAGATGGGAATTCTTTTGGATTAAGATAATTGACCGAGAGAACATTTTCCCTGCAGTCAGCCCTTGAATACTTCAGCTGAGAAATATTTTAAAACCACAGGGCATAGTAGGATTCTACATCTTAATAAGAATTAATAAGTATAAAAGAGGTCAGTGTTAGATCATAGCTCTTGGATACATAATGTGATGGCAAAAAAAAGGCATAGCAACCGCAAAGAAGAACACTGGCAATACAAGGAAACACTTCCCCAAGGACTTTTATCTTGAATCAATTAGGAAGACACTAGTAAGATGTCACAATGGCCTGACCAATAGTAACTAAGCTATTATCGATAATGGATCTCGCATAGTATGTTAAGTACAGTCGAATAGTGGAATTGGTTTGGATGTATTTTGATTCTTACTCTTGAAGGTTATGAATAAAGATGACTAAATGTTGCATTGCCGAGACTCATACTCATCAGTACCCGGAACGAACATGTTTCAACATGGGGTTGGGGATAAAAACATCACTGAAAACTCTTCTGAAATAATGGTTGTTGTCATATAGTTTTTTATAATATGTTCTATATTTTCTATATTGATCTATGATATTCACACTATTGAATTATGGAGAGGTTTTTCCACTCGCCATTAATACAGCATTGTCAACAAGTGTGAGGCTCTTTGTCCAATCAGAGGCTTTCATTCGTCCAATCAGTAGTCCCATTAGAATTATACCTACTTTTTGTATGTATCGGCCTGATGACAGGTTCCTTTTACTGACCCCAGTCAGAAAGCAAACATGTTTTTTTCCAAATAGACCTCTGCACTGCTGAGTAGAAAACACAGTTTCAAGATGTACCTGACTCTTGGCCAATAAAGAATCCAAGTTATGGTGGCAATTCCTGGTGATCTATCAAGAGTTTTGTTGTGGCAAGTTGCAATATTATATGGAGTTGGTCTTACTAGAAATTTTCATCCTCAATTAAGTTTGGGATAAGATAAGTATAGCTACATCTGTAATAACATTATGCTTTATTATTATTATTTATTCATAGAGCACCATTGATTCCCTGGTGCTGTACAATTAGGGGGTCACATACAGTACATTAAGACAAAAAAAAATGCAAGTACAAAATACAAAACTACAGTCATCAGGAGATAAGTGGGAGGACCCTGCCCGTGAGGGGAAGGAGGGTGGTGACACGAGGTGAGGGAGCAGAGCAGTGCAGTTATTGTGTATTGTAGGTGATCCTGAACAGGTGGGTTTTCAGGTTGCGTTTGAAGGTTTGGAAAGTGGGGGACAGTCTGACCTATTTCAGTAGAGAGTTCCAGAGTATAGAAGATGCGCGGGAGAAGTCCTGAATGCGGTTGTGTGAAGATCAGATGGTAATGGGTTGTAGCTGAAGGTCCTCTGAGGAACGGAGGTTACGTGTAGGACCTGATGAGTTCAGAGATATTTGGAGGGGACATGTTGTGGATGGCTTTGTAGGTCATGGTAAGTATTTAAGCGATCTATGTTTGTGATCCAATTAGGTGGAGCACTCGGAGTTGAATTTATAAATCAATTTATTGGAGGTCTTAAAAACTATTTATTTATAAATTCCACTCCGAGTGCGCCACCTGATTGGATCACACAGGATAACTCCACCGGGAGGCAGCACCGGATTATTCGCTACCCAACTTATAATACTTCATAGGGTTTTGCCTATCCCTGCACAACCCTACACGGTGAGCCCAACAATCACTTTCACTCCAAACTTGTAATTTAAGGTGTGACACTATTAGCGCTTTTTCGCTGTCCTCTCTTGCCACAATCTATCACATGGTAAGTATTTAGTTAGTATGCTTTATTACATAGAATGTAACACATTATGACCTATAACAATCTAGCATTCCAGCATTACAACAAACAAAATATTGAACCACTATATCTGCAGATTTTAAAATTTTTGGAGAATTGAATTTGAAGTTTTTGATGATAGGTTTCAATTTCTGGTATTTTGAAAGTATACCATAATCCGCTTATTGTTTTTGGATTTTCTAGTGGAATTATGTTAAATTTGTAGACTGATCGGATTCACTCTATACTATGAGAGCACAGCCGGCTAATGGGGCATAGGAATAAACCTGTTATGAAAAGGACTGAATGAGTTTAGACAGGTTCACCTGTTCTTGCAAACATCATGCCAGGTTTTTAGAAGCAATTCATGTTTTATTTTAGAATGTACTCTAATTCGGCTTTTTCTGCAAGAGAGTACAGAATAATGGCATTAATCCCATTAAGGGGGATATATACACATCACTGAGCCCAATGTCTTTCTGCTGATTTCATTTGCATTTTCAGTATTTGGAAAGGGATGTTGGCGATGGCAAAAGAAGATACAGGAGTCATTTATCACAACTCTGATGGCTCTGATGTACTTGTTTTTGCGTCTAAAAAGTTGCATGTGATTGCACCATTTTTTGATGCATTTTTGTCCAATTTTCTTATTATTTTATATGGCCCCAGTCTTCAAAAATTCACTTTTATTCCACATCTCCCATTGCTAAGATAAAGTAAAGGAGGGGAGCTCAACCGTGCACTTTAGCACTTCGGCCTACTCACAGCCACCCTGCTTTCTAACGAAACCCTTAAAGGGGTGTTCCCACCTGGGCGTTTAAATTTAATTGAATTCATTTGCCTTATGTAAACATTTCTTCAATTGGATTTTATTAAAAAAAATGTTCCTGTGTGAAGATAATTTCTCATGAATGTAGTTATTCTGTCCCTTAGAAACGAGATACTTTCCTCGGATACGACCACGTCACACTCTGGCAGAAGTGGCCAGACATGCGCTATAGAGTCCTGCCAGACCCCCTGGATTCAGTGATCATTACCACAGGACGGCTGTGCGACATATAGTAACTCCCGGACATTTCATATACAAAACCTTTTTTTTCTTTGTGCAATCCATCCAGCAGTGGTGGCCGTATCCGAGGACACAGTCTTGTTTCTTAGGGACCTTATGACTACATTTATGAGAAATTATCTTCACACAGGAACAATTTTTTATGACATCTAATTGAAGAAATGTTTATATATGGCAGATGAATGAATCTGGTTGTGAATGCCCAGACGAGAATACCCCTTTAAATGCTGACATCCCTCTCTACGACTGTCGAAGTCTTGTGCAAGCATGGCGCACCAGTGATTTCAGTGTCAGACCGGCACATCCTGGTGTTGGCAAGCTTCAGAAGTGTACTCATCACTGCTCAGTGAGTCTTCAGGAGAAGGAGAGATTGCCCATGAAAGAAAGTTCTTAAATCTTAATCCCCTTGTGATCCTAAAGATAACTTTTTACCATTACTTTGCAATTTTACGCACTTTTTTGCTGCTTTTGTTACTTTTGCTTTTTCCAACTTTCTACCTTTGTCAAAGCTAAAGCAAATCAAGTTTTATTATGTATATCCTACAGTAGTGTATTTGCTATGGAAATTTGGTAAGATTTAGACCATGTAGTGCTATTTTATTCTTTTTGGATGATGTGAAGACACTGAACAAGCAGGTAATGTCCCCTTTAGTGCACTAGGCTACAGGAATAATATATTCTGTAATTCTGGATTATGATGGTCAGATTTCAGCTGGCTTTATTTTCATTTGTAATTGATATCCCCAAAAAGATACACGACCATGGATACATTTCGATATCAACTACCACCGGGTTTCCTGTATGTATCAGCACTAGTAAGAAAAACACATTTTTTTTTCTGATAGCGTGAACTCATAATTTTTCCTTTGCTGAAGTTGGAATACAGCGCGGAACATCGTCAGTTTTATTAGACATGAAATGAAATAATCATTTTTCATCTAAGATTTAATTAGAAGACACCAGAGAATTAATTTTCACAAATGCTTTCTGAAAATGATGAAAAAAAAAACTTACCAACCAATAGAAGGTGATAGATAACACAATGGGTGTTATTCATTACATGATATTATGTTTTGTAGATTTGATCAAGCATGGATGAATAGATAAATATACTGATTGATTGATTGATAGTAAAACATTTAGGGACCATTTATCATTACATTGATGATAGAATTCTGTACACACACAAAAAAAACTAATTTATCATGGGTTCCAGACAATTTTTAGACCTTTTATACCTTTTCTTACCTATATTCTCTTTTTGTGGGAGGGAATGGTGCCGGACACCCCAATGTGTTTTTTGCTGGGGGCATGCTCCTCAGGTGAAATTAAAATAATCCTGAGATCTCGAACCTTAAACCGGAAGAGGGGTCAGTAACGCAAGAAGTGAGCATCTTGGCCCCTGATTTCAGCACGAGTGCTAATGTCCAGTTCCCCGGCCGTTTCATTGGGAGTTGCTCAATGCTCCATAGAGATGTGGTGAACAGAAGACTATGTAATATGATATTTGATATTGATGATGACTTAACTTTTGGGTAGGTAGGACTTACCTACCCAAAGTAATGCTATGTTATGTATGGCTTTGCCCACCTATGGTATGTCACCCACACCTTTTGCTGTTGTTGTCCAGCTGCTCTTTCCAATGCAAAACTTCACTTTAGAAATATTCAAATTAGGCTGAGGTGCTTTGGCAGATTATCTCAGGGCTCCAGCTCTACTATTACTACTATTGTTATGGTTTCCGAGCTCTGAGATGTTCCATCCCAAGGCTAAATTCACACTTGACGTGTGCCCGCCGTACCGTAGCACGGCGGGTACACGCCGGGAAGGGGATGAACAACCCTCACGACCCGCCCCTTTCCATTTCGGGGAATTTCGGGGAAAGATAGGATATGTCCTATCTTTCTCTCGGCTACGGAGCGGTACGGTGCCGCACGTGTGTGTGTGAGGGGGGGGGGGCGTATATTTGACGTATATACGTCCGCTGTATATAATTCCCCCAATTTACATTTTTTTTAAGTTAACTTTTGATACTGAAGGAGGTGCAGGAAAATAAAAACAAAGGAATAGGTGGCCTGTGTGGTCATAGCCCTATGAAATATATTACATATTTCTTTGTAATTTATTTTTTACTTTTGTTTATTATTCAAAATATCAATATATGAAATTGTACATAACATTGCATAATAACTAGAGATGAGCGAACATGCTCGTCCGAGCTTGATGCTCGTTCGAGCATTAAGGTACTCGAGACGGCTCGTTGCTCGGACGAGTATTTCCCCTGCTCGAGATCGAGCATTTAATTAAAAAAACACAGTGAAGAACAATGAAGAATAGAATAAAAACAGTGAACACAGTGAACACAGGATCATTTAAGTGAAAAACACAGTGAAGAACACAGTGAAGAATAGATTACAGATGTTCGGCACACCTGCTTACTTGTCGGAAGATACGCGCGGAACGGTGCGAACAAAATAGTATGTGAAGAACAATATATATGTGTGAAGAAGACATTGCAGAACACGGTGAGCAGGACGGAGACACAAGGGAGCAGCATAGAGACACCGGGGAGCAGCACAGAGACATCGGGCAGCGGCACGGAGACATCGGGGAGCGGCACGGAGACATCGGGGCACGGAGACATCGGGGCACGGAGACATATGGGCATGGAGACATATGGGCACGGAGACATATGGGCACGGAGACATCGGGGCACGGAGACATCGGGGCACGGAGACATATGGGCACGGAGACATCGGGGCACGGAGACATATGGGCACGGAGACATCGGGGCACGGAGACATATGGGCACGGAGACATATGGGCACGGAGACATATGGGCACGGAGACATCGGGGCACGGAGACATATGGGCACGGAGACATCGGGGCACGGAGACATATGGGCACGGAGACATATGGGCACGGAGACATATGGGCACGGAGACATCGGGGCACGGAGACATATGGGCACGGAGACATATGGGCACGGAGACATATGGGCACGGAGACATAGGGGCACGGAGACATCGGGGCACGGAGACATCGGGGAGACTTCAGTGGAAGAAGAGCAGCGGATCCCGGGACAGCGTATCTCCCGACAAGTAAGCAGATGTGCAGAACATCTGCAATCTATTCTTCACTGTGTTCTTCACTGTGTTTTTCACTTAAATGATCATGTGGTCACTGTTTTTATTCTATTCTTCACTGTTCTTCACATCTGTTAACTTGTCGGGAGATAATATACGCGCGGAACAGTGAAGAATAGATTGCAGATGTTTGCATACATATGCTAACTTATCAGAAGACATTCTTTTTCAATTAATTAACACATTTTATTCCCGAACCATGGTCCCTTTGAAAGATGCTTGAGTCTCCCATTGACTTCAATGGGGCTCGTTATTCGAGACGAGCACTCGAGCATCTGGAAAAGTTCGTCTCGAATAACGAGCACTCGAGCATTTTAGTGCTCGCTCATCTCTAATAATAACATAATCAACATATTATTTGCATTTGTCTTAATGTAATGTCTGTGAACCCCTTATTGATAGTAGAGCACCGTGGCATTAATGGTGCTCTACAATTAATAATATTTTTTTTTTCGGTAGATAAATCGTGTTGATGGATTCCTTAATATTTCTGCCCAGGAAAACCTCTTTAAGTGTTTTTGTCTGATGTGGCTAATTGTGCTTTGTTTTAGTTTTTTTGTACTTAATTGTAGTATTTTGTTATAATTCTCTGTTACTTATTGTTTCTTCTCTACTATATCCTGTAATCCACACCTGCCAGGAAAAGGACAATAGCCGTAAATTTTTGCTAACATAAAGATGGTAATCTCTCTGCGGGCAGTCAGATCTGACAACTGCCAGGGATATTGCAGGAACTTTTGACTTCACTATTATTGGTTTAAAAATCTCTTTGACACCTGAGTAATTGGCGCGCTGTTTACATTTGTCAGCTTCTCTACGGTGACTGTAAAAATGTCACAATTTTTTCTTTCAATATGTAACGGTAAATCTGTAGCGATGAAAGTTACTTTCAAAGACCAACTTTACCGTCACGTTTACCGTCATAACCCCATAATCCAAGCAATCCTTCACGATACTGAGCGTTATACATCTCCTCCACATATCTCCCTACATAAACAACAGCCAAAGGTGCAGCGATATTTAAGTCTTCTCTAATAGAGCACAACTTGGCAGCAATTATCCCCTTAAGAACTTTTTTTTTTAATTTGTATTTTCTCCTTTTTCTTTTTTTAGGGGTCATACATTTTTGTACTTTTGTCCTTAAAGGACATCTACCACCCGGATTAAGGATTGTTAACTGACATACTGGTGTGTGCACCCTCTGGCAGGATCTGCTCATCTTACGCCCTGGTTTTTACAAAAATATTGCTTTTAAAATTGTGCAAATGAAGCCTGAAGGGCTCTGAGCTCCATAGGTGTTAATGGAGCCTGGTGCTCCTCAGGCTCATTTGCATACTTTTTAAAGCATGTTTTTCTTAAATACAAGGGCAAATGGAGCTTAAAGAAGAGGGGATCCTGTTAGAGGGGGCACACACCAGTATGTTAGTGTGCTTGATTTAAACTCCTTCATCCTGATGATAGGGGCCCTTTAATATATATATACACACATATGTTTCCTTGTCTGTGGTTGTATTTATATGCCCCAATTGGATTGATGTAAGCTATACTTTCCCTATATCTGAGTTCTTTTAACAGCAGTAGTATAACAACATCAGGGGTAGCAGCCATAGCAGCTGCTATGGGGCCAACAGTGTCGGGGGGCCCTTGCATCTGGGGTATTGGGTTTTTATATGCTGTATGCGTGTAGAGTGTATATACTGTATGAGTTTATAAGTGTATATGGTGTATGTCTGTATGTATGTGTGTATTTTCTGCATGTGTGTAGATGTGATGTGTATATGTTGTATGTGTGTATATAAGTATATAAATGGTTTGTGTGACTATGTATGTATAGCTATATGTGTGTGAGCGTGCAAATATGTATATTTTTAAGGGTGACGAGGGGCCCCATTTAAAATTCTGACATGAGGCCCTACCTCTCCTAGTTACGCCCCTTGTCTTGGAGTATTTACATATTTTTATTTAGTTCTTTAGGGTTCTTCGTTCTGTAGTTCCTCCTGTCTCTAGGCTATGTTATAATTTCTTTTTGGTATTTAATTCAATTGCATTACGTACAATATTTTGATTAAGGGAATAGAATGAATTGTGTAGTTAATTTAGTTATCATTAGGCTTTTATCCTAACTAAGGTTGTTAATAACTTGCCTACAGGGGATATTTTGTCATTGCTTATTAAATAGGAACCTTCTTATTATTAGTCTTCATGTATAAGAAGATGCAATAATTTGTATATGGTAATATAACTGGAGTTCTCCCTTTAATTGTTCATTAGGGAGACCTTCTGATTTTTTTTATGCTCTGTAAAATAAAGTTTGCTTGAAGGAGTCTAAAGTAATTCATGTAGATCTATCATATTTTTTTTCATAAAATGGCCTGGTTATGTCTTCCTGAAGATGGGGAGATTTACAAAAACTGAACAGTTACATTTCACAGCCAGTGATTGGTTTCATTTGCCATAGATTAGGTAATTGTCCCCTTATGTTGTGTTTCTTGACTTTGTACATTCTGGTTTATTGTTACATTTAGGCTAAAAAGTTATGGTATTAAAGTTTCTCTATGTTTTTTATGCAGTAGTATATATACTCGAGTATAAGCCTAGTTTTTCAGCACAAAAAATGTGCTGAAAAACCCTAACTCGGCTTATACTCAAGTCAAGGAATAAACAAAAAGTGAACTCGCCTTCTGACGCTCCCCGGCATCCATCGCGGCTCCGACATCAGGTCCTGGTCCGTCACAGTCTTCATGATGTCAGCCGCATCGGCACACATGTCAACTTGCGGCTGACGTCATGGTGTCTGCGACGGACCAGGAGGGGCTGGCAGGCTATATACTCGAGGGGGCAGGCAGGCAGGCTATGTACTTGAGGGGGCAGGCAGGCAGGCTGTGTACTTGAGGGGGCAGGCAGGCTATATACTTGATCATGATCATGTATAAACCAGGGACACTTACTCATAGATCCAAGCACTGTGACTGTAATCTTCTTACATTTGTTATCCAAATACAGGCAGTCCCCGGGTTACGTACAATATAAGTTCTGAAGGTTAGTTCTTAAGTTGAAACTGTATATTTTATAATTGTAGTTCGAGGCAATTTTTTTTTTTTCCCCAGTGACAATTAAAGCTGTAGTAGGAGCAAGGATTATCAATAAAGCTTCATTACAGTCACTTTATACTCTGGGACCATAGTAAAGCATTCAGAGAGCTTCACAGTGGGCAGAGGGGTCCGTCTTTAACTAGGGGTCATCTGTAAGTCGGGTGTCCTTAAGTAGGGGGCTTCCTGTATCTTATATTTGCTAATGAGTCAGAAGGGCTATGAGGGTGTTACCAAAGCCACTCCAGCTTCACAGGCTGATTCCCTTTTTCGGCCTCTCCCTCTGCTCCCTCAGTGCTTCCCTTCTCCCTCTGACTACTGTAATCTCACACAGAGGAAGAGAGGAAGTTCTCCTTTCCTTTGACTGTATAACTGCTTGTGAATCTGCCGCACTGAGGAGGTCTTATCAGCATAATTTTCAAAGTCGATTTTAGAAGGAAGGAGGCCAATTATGACAAATATAGGACGATTACCATAGTCACAGTGCCTGGATCTATGAGCAAGTGTCCCTGGTTTATCATGTTGGATTTTGATGGTTAATTTCCTTTAATTGCTAAACTATAATTAAAACCACCTTAAAAAATATCATGTAAAAAATTCTGTGTGATCTTGGCCTTAGATCTTCTCTGGACAACCATGTTGTTTTTTGTCAGAGTGGAAGAGCGTCCACATCATGTAGGCCTCTAACTTATTATGTTGGCACAAATAGACTGATTTCAGTTTTACGGAAGGTAGAATATACAACACATTTCAATTGATATCAGAATATTGTAGGAAGCCGTTTTGTTTCAGAAATTCTCACAACTAGAAATGGTTGGCATACTTATTAGGAATCGCTATAAGTGGCGCTGACCCCCTCCATGAGCTACACAGCGGTGGATCGGCTTCAGCATTTGACTGCATAGATATGATATGCGTGCCACTTCTGATTAGAGGAAAGAAGAATAGTAGGACGTAGACGTACCTAGGCATTTACATAGACGCTGAGAGATATAAATAGAAGTGCATACAATACAACACATAGATGCGGATACACATTGCTAGGATAGGGCTGTCACGGATAAGAAAGGCAAGCGCCTAACCGTTACTGTCAGCTCATTCTTTGTAGCATTTTCAGCGTTGACTAGAGTCAAGTACTCACTTATGGTTTTACTTTGCAAAGCTCACTTCCCTTATGTCTCCGCAATTTAATGAATTTACCATAGCTACTGTATTAAGTAGGGTCGGCTGAATACAAAAATACATTTTTGCAATGACTAAATAAAGGGGGTTCTTTGTTCACAATCTCCATCAAGTAACAAAGAATATCTTGCCGTCTGAAAGCTTCGATATGTTGTTGACAGACACAGCTCATTGGTTTGGTGGCCATGTGATGCTTTTTTTTCTGTAGTAATTCTGTGTTGAGCTGCTAGTAACCGGTAACTTACCAGCAAACCAACCAATGAGTATTATTTTCAAAGAAAAGTGGATTACAAAAACAGACATCCAAAAAGTTTGGATAATTACATTAATTTGTTCAGCGATTGACATCTGATTTCTGTGGTGATCTTCGATATTTACAGATGAGAGGCTCCGGTCGTTGTGTAAAATTGCGCCCATCCCACTTCACAGTCCGGCGCTCAACTCCTCTCCACGCTTTAAGATGGTGCAGGAGGTAAAATAGTCACAATTCCTGGCTGTGTGGCAGGAATTATGACTTTATAACGACTTATATGCAAGTACAAACCTTGATAAATCCACCGCACATTTACTAAGGGTCTGAACACCACATTTTTTGCGGTGAATTGCCCCGGGTTTTTGGCGCACGCGGTCGGATTGTGGTGCATCGGCCCCGGCTTGCATGCGACACAAATCGGGGGCCTTGGACGTCGGACAATGCAATTGGGACAAACTGCGGAATTTAAAAAGCGAATTGTGTCGCAAAATCAGCACTCACATGCACCGGGAAGAAGAATGTGAACTCTGGCGGACCTCAGCGGGGGAAGCGACACATGCAGGAAATTGGAAGCATGATCTTAGTGAATCGCGGCAGAACCGAATCCAGTTGGGATGAGGATTGGTGGACCCTTACTCTAGGTCAGTGGTTATCAGGTATTTATAGTCTAGATATCCCTTTTAGTTTCAGGTGATAATAAAAAGATTGGTAGTGCCTAAGGTGGGCCCACTCTTCAGTGCATATATATACCTCCTTTAATATTCTTCAAATATCATCACACTGATGAATTTGTAAAGTTAAAATGGAAATGCATAGAGCTTTTGAAAATAACTATTTTCCTCGAGACCACTAATGAAAAATGAGACAGAGCATAGCAGAATTTACTGGTTGTTAGACTAAGTTTAGCCACGGAATACTCCTAACAAGAATGTTTAACAACCATTGTGGTACATGCTAACTGTCACGGGTGCCCCTGCGACCCATATTCTGGGTCACAGGTGCACCCATGTAACTCCGTTCCCCCCAGCTGCTAAACTCACCTGTCCTGGCTCCAGCGGCGATCCCCATCATGTCTGCGCTCCGGCACGCACCCGCTCCCGTGCTCTGTAAAATTTAGAGGGCCAGTGCACCACTAATTTGCACTGGCCAGCTGCCTGTACTAATAAATTCCAGCCCCTTTCTATGTTCCCTGCCTTACTGACACTATGTAGTATAAATCATTTGGGCATTTTTGGAAAGACTAGTAGAGTTCCTCCCAACATGGACGCTTTACATGAAGAATGTATTAAGAGGTTCCGGGCTCTTAGTAGATCCGGGAGTATGTTCTGTCACTTGCCGCCACATTGGACCACGTCAGACCTGGCAGAGATTTCAACTATAGTTGGTTTTTCAATGTATCCATGCCCCTAGAAAACTGACGAACAAGACACGTTAAATTTCCACCATTGTATGGTAATGTCTGATAGAGCTTACGTTCCGGACTACGTTATGTGTTTTCTATGTAGTATTAACTTGGATACAGCATATTGGAAATATCCATAGAATTTTGGTATTAATATATTTCACCATACTTGTGACCCCTTGACTGACCTCCCATTTTCTGTAAAATTTATCATGAAAAATACATTTCTCTTCTACAAATTAATAAATATATAAAGTGTAACATATCATTTAGGATCAATGAATCAAATACTTATCATTTCCATTTTTGATTCAGATTTTAAAAGTGAAGGTTGATGTTTTCCCTGTTTCATATTTAGACATTTCAGTTCTCGTGCACATATTTGATGAAGTCCAGATAGAGGGAAAATGGCAGGCACATAAAGATTATGCAAGCCATAAAATGTGGTGGAAACATCTGATAATCTGCAGCTTTGCTCACGTTACATGTTGAAATCCATGAGGACACAGCAAAGCTCCTGAAGGATGTAATGAATAAATGATGGACTGCAACATTTGAAGTGGTAATTTCTCGGAAGATAAATTTAATGTAATTTTGCTCTTTCCTGAGCATTTTAACATATATGTTCTACGACCGCTGAATATCAAGTAGTAATCCCTTGTATAATGTGCCAGAAGGTCAAGCAAAACAACACAGAAAACATGATATATAAATAAATGCTCTTAAATACTCACTCCAAGGTCAAACCTGAAATCACTGATTTAATTGAGGAAAGGTAAATTATTTCTGTTTGTGGAACCAAATCAACATTAAAGAAGTTTTTCCAGGAATTCCAGAAAACCCTACGGGAGCGAGGGTAGTTGTATCGAAAGTAAATGTGTATTTACTCTGCTCTGGCTCCTTTTTCCAGCATTATGGTGGTCTCCCGACCTTCCTTGGCTAGGCCGGAGATCACATGATTGCTTCTATATTCAGTGGCCACTTCCTGCTTTGACCACAGACATCACTTCCTCTACATCACAAGTGCCATTGAGCCTGCTCAAACCGTAAGGTGGAAAAGTAAGGAGACTGTTTTGCTACCCCTGTCCCAGGCCCCCGTTTTTTTTCTAGGATTTCTAGAAAGCCCTTTTGATGAAAGTATCTACACAAAATTGATACATTCCCTAGAATAATTGTACATCCGTTTTACTTAGTTTTTCAATCTAGAATCTTATTATATTATAGAAAAGGCGTTGAATACTTTCCTTTCGGGGGTTGTTGTGAAACGTTTTAAATGAAAAAAAAAACCCTTGGGTGCTGGGAGTGGGCGGATTAAAAAAAAATGAACATGTACTTACCAGCCAGTGCCCTTTTGGCACCCAGCTCTGCGATTTCTCTGGTCCTTGCCCCATGTAAACAAACTAGGGCACGGAAGCCACGCCTCATTCAGTTTCCGGCTGGTCACACCCACCCTTCACTATTCCAAGTGTTGTTTCATGGGGCACGGGCGGGCATGGCCGGCTACCTTGGCTGACTGGAAGCCAAGTGCGGTGCAGCTTCCATGCCCCTGTTTGTTTACATCGGTTAAGTACTTTTTTTTTTTTTTAACCCGCCCCATCCCGGCCACCCAAGGGTTTTATTGTACCCTTGGACAACCCCTTTAACAGTGTTCTCAAACTATATTCTAATTGAAGATTGCTAACCAGCTCACTTTACATATATGATGCACTTCTGACTTCATACCAGTTGGACATGAGGACAACCTACATATCTTGCACATAACATTTCCAAGGATTCCACATTAGCTATAGATTATCCATATTCAATCTGCAGATAGCGTGATAAGGGTTTAGATTGCTTTTTCATCTGACCACCCCTTTGGTGGGCGATCTAGGTGGTCGGGCCTGTTCTCAGCTGAAGAGTTCTCCTGAAATGAGTTTGCCTGTCATTGATATGTCCTGTCCATAAATACATCATTTTATTCTTCACAAACCAGAGCAGCCAAATGGCTTAGACTGAGGTTGTCCCTTTAGGAATTGATACATTATTTTGTCACCAGATGATTAATAGAGTATTAAGAAGGTTGTATGTCTCCTCATTACATGTATGCTGCAGATGAATACCAAACTATATGAACTAATCTCTGTCATTGCAGAAATGCCTGTAGGGTAATTGAAATACATTGACATGCAATATGTGTACATCCCAAATAAGTCACATTGGTCACAGTGGAAATTCTCCCATGTAAGACAAAGGTAGAAGACCGAGTGCGGTACTCAGTGGCCTGGATCACCTTCCCGACACCTTACATCAAGCCTAATTACCCATCCCGGCTCGGCGGATTGTTACCGTTCATGGAGAAATGTCAGAGTAAAGATCATTAACAACATCTACATCCTTTACAGTTCACTGAGCCGCTTCCCCATAAGCACCTACAGGAGATGATTAATTACAGTTACAACATCATATTCTGGTTTTACCTGGCAGTCCTGGCATTATAAGTGACTCCCAAAGTATATAAAAAGCAACTTTCGGGTGTTTTCTAAATCAACCATCAAAATCCTTTATGATAAACCAGCCAGTGTGACTGTGGTAATCTTCTTATATTTGTTATCCATGGTCTCTTCTAAAATCAACTTCTAAAAATTGCCAGAAGGGCTCTTCGGGGGTGTGACCAGAGTCCCTTCATTGCTGCAGTTTCACAGGCTGTTACACTGTGCTGGAGCATTTCCTCCCCCCGCTGTGTGAGATAACAGCAGGCAGAGGGAGGGTTAAGTACAAAGGAAATGGGGAAAGAAGGTGTAATAGCTTGTGAAGCAGCAGCATGGAGGGGCTCTGGTAACACCCCCCAGAGCCCTTCTGGCTCATTAGCATAATAGGAAGGCGGTCATAGATAACAGGTATAAGAAGATTATCACAGTCACTGTGCCATGAGGAATTGTCCCTGGTTTATCGTGCTCATTTTTGTCAGGTTTTCCGACTTTTCGGGGATCACGCCGGGGATTGTGTCGCACGCTATTGGATTTTGGTGCATCAGCGCCAGCTTTCATGCGACAGAAATCGGGAGGCGGGCCATCGGAGGACTCGACTGATTTGGACAAACTGCAGGATTTAACTTTGAATTTGTGTTGCAAGATCAAGCACTTACATGCACCGGGAAGAAGAAGGTGAACTCTGGCAGACCTGAGCGGGGAAGCATAACTTCTTGAATCGCGGCAGTTGGGCATTCCAGTTAGTCTCTCCGGATCCGGAGTAAATGTGCCCCATTGTCTTGGTAGAACATCCCCTTTAAAAGTTTGTTGCATGTACAATCCTATTTTGGACATCATAAGACAAGACGAGCTGAACAGTAGTCTGATAAATATTGTGGAGATTGTGTATTTTCGTAAGGTTTTGACTAAAACCTACTACATTGAACGTGTAGTTTGATACTGGCACATGTTTAGAACTAAGCTGTAATTAATTGATTATTTGTTGTTAAATTGAATTTTTATTGATGAATGTTTGGTTGGGTCTTGCTATGTAAGTCTTCATACAGAGATAGCTGTCAGTCACTAGTCAGTCAAATTACAGCTCAGCTCCTCCACTGCAATGGCCAGGCCATGTATGAAAAGAATTTTAAATGTATAAAAAACAAGTACAGTATTTTTGGGACTATAAGGCACACCGGAGTGTAAGGCGCACCATCAATAAATGCCTGTTAAAACGTCTAGGTTCATATATAAGGCGCACCGGAGTATAAGGTGCACCTGATTATAAGGATGAATGACCAGCAGGTGGCAGACCTGTGCACAGTTTAAGGCAGCTGTTGTCTGTAAGTATGGTTCCTATATAAGGCGCACTGGACTATAAGGCGCACCTTTGATTTCTGAGAAAATCAAAGGATTTTTAGTGCGCCTTATAGTCCGAAAAATACAGTAATACTGAATCATATAAATCTGCCCAGCTCCTCCTTCCGTACTATTGAAGATCAGACACAATCTTCAATGTGACAGGTTCCTTTAAAAATGCAGAACACTCCAACGTTTAGGTTTAATGAACAATTTTATCATTCTTAATAGCGAATTGTATGCGAATAACTTTCTTCACATTAAAAATAAATTTGACAAGAGCTTTTGTTCTTCAAGGATGATAATCATTAATAAATAAATGACCATGATCTTTTACGAGTGATGAGTAGACTCAACTTTACCATTGTTACCTATAATAGACAGAAAAGTGAAGCTACATTGTAATATAATCTGTTCCAGTTTAACATTTTGGATGTTTTTGTTCCCCATAGCCATCAATATGCGATATAGTGACACATGACTCTGTATAAAGCCCACGTTCCTTACTTTCAGAGAATCTTAACATTTCTACATTTTTAACCTTAATCTTTAAATTGCGCCCTTTATTTTTTTCACCCAAATCATTTGTGTTAAAAGAAAATCTCCCCGCATCTATGAAATTATGACTTCATTGTTTGTCATCTGGTAATGAGTTACACCTCAGGGATCGCTATAATTATTTGGCTTTTCACTTTTATAAATGATCCCTCATTACTTTTAGAAGGGAGAGTGGTCGCCGCCAGCTTTAAGCAAATTGCTTGTTTTTATTTTCATTGTGAAAGACTCCCCCATTAGGTGTTGGATTAAGCCCCTGGCAAGCAAAGTTGTATATATTTGCCATGTTCCAGAAGTATTCGAAAAAACAAGCCGTCAGGCTATATGACTCATAGGTAATACTGGGCACGCAGCATAAGAGGCAGTAATATTCGTTTGACTTTGACGGACACCTTAACAGCCGTTGGCAGTCAGCTTGAATGATCCGCCTGTGATATCACAGTGAGATGGCTTTAATCATTAATGTAAGATCTCTGTAAATAATTGCATATTAGAGGTAATCTAATGAATGAATAGATATGCGTCAAGGTGGTGATGTGTTCTTATATTGGTAAATATTAGGTACACCATGCTAGTAGCGGGTTGGACCCCCTTTTGCCTTCAGAACTGCCTCAATTCTTCATGGCATAGTGTTGAGATGTGGGGTCTTCTGGCCGTTAAAAAAAAAAGGAAATCTTTACTCAGGCTTCAGGTCCAAAGAAAAGGCTTGCATTTATTTGCACAAAAATAAAATGTACAGAACAAAAATGCAGATAATTCAGGGGTCAGGTTGCAGCTACCTTGGAACAAGCAGCTCCCCTGTGGTCAGATCAGACACTCTGACCTTGAGACAATCCATGTACACACAGGTGTCATTAAATACCCAACTATTTCCCTTGAATCTTAAAGGGATACACCCCTGGGTTGCACCTTTAACAAACATTACACAAAGATACATTTCTTACTTAATATACATAACACCACAATACACAATATAAAAATAAAAGGGAAGTTTACAATATACACAAAGCAACCAAAGTAAGAAATACAAATATAAACCACATGGCTTCAGCTCTGCATCACCTGGCAGTAATCAGGTGCAGCCATATAACCCCAGCTCACCCTCTGCTCAGGTTTTGCACACACACAGGTAAGATCAGGTAATGCTGAGCGGTGACTGCTGAACTGGTTTGTCTGGTGAAACAATAGTGGACAGAGACAAAGGTTTGCTGGCCAGCAGGAGGAAAAAAGGAAGAAAAGGTACAAACACACAGACAGACAAACAGTTCACCATTCACCCCTCAACATACCTCCCTGCTTAAGTAAAAGCTTGCCCTTCCACAAAGTAGTTCTCTTGGACTTGGGTACCAAATCGGGATAAGTGATCGGCATTCTTATGCTGACTCCCTGGTTTGTACTGTACCAAGAACCGGTAAGGCTGTAAGCCCAAGTACCAACGTGTTAGACGAGCATTGTTACCCTTCATTGTATTCAACCAAAATAAAGGATAATGGTCAGAAATTAACACAAATTATTTACCCAATAGATAATAACTTAACGTCTTAAAATTGCAGTTATGACTTTTTTAATTTTCAGCATCATCAGTCCTCATCTGGCTATATGCCTGCTGTGCTTTACTGGTGAGCAATGGCACTAAATGAAGGACCCATTGATCTTCAGGCCACTTGTTTGCTTGAGCCACTCTTTCAAATACTTTAAGATATGACTCTATATCATCAGTCTGTTAGCTTGGTCAGCTTTAATTTTGTGGCAGGAGAAAGATTTTGCTGCATGGCTTGTAGTGCCTGGATAAACTGTTCATCTCTCCTTGCTCTTTCCACCTCTTGTTGCTTGATGTCAATTCTGCGTTGCTCCTCCTCCTTGTCTCTCCTCCATTGCTCTTTTTCACAGTAGAATTTTTCCTCCTCTTTTCTACGTTGATCACTTAACTCTTGGCGCTGGACCAACCATACAAGGAGTTCCTCCATGCTTTTTGGAGAAGTTGCACTCACTGGTGGATCAGTACCAGCTGCAGCACACTCCTCTGGAATCACAGGTTTGCATACCTCTGGCTGGGTGCTCTCCATCTCCAACAGAGGAGCTGCTTTTGCCTTTTGGCGAGATCCCTCTGCCAGTTTGGGATGTGCAGATGCTTTAGCGCGCTGCGGTGGTCTAGCAGACAACGTCGTTATAAACCTCCTGGTACGTCCTGCCATCAGCTGAGTAGTAAACTGTACTTAGTCCAGTACAGTCAGAACAGCCATCCCACTGCTGCCACCATATGTTGAGATGTGGGGTCTTCTGGCCGTTAAAAAAAAAAGGAAATCTTTACTCAGGCTTCAGGTCCAAAGAAAAGGCTTGCATTTATTTGCACAAAAATAAAATGTACAGAACAAAAATGCAGATAATTCAGGGGATAGATTGCAGCTACCTTGGAACAAGCAGCTCCCCTGTGGTCAGATCAGACACTCTGACCTTGAGACAATCCATGTACACACAGGTGTCATTAAACACCCAACTATTTCCCTTGAATCTTAAAGGGATACACCCCTGGGTTGCACCTTTAACAAACATTACACAAAGATACATTTCTTACTTAATATACATAACACCACAATACAGTATAATACACAATATAAAAATAAAAGGGAAGTTTACAATATACACAAAGTAACCAAAGTAAGAAATACAAATATAAACGTCATGGCTTCAGCTCTGCATCACCTGGCAGTAATCAGGTGCAGCCATATAACCCCAGCTCACCCTCTGCTCAGGTTTTGCACACACACAGGTAAGATCAGGTAATGCTGAGTGGTGACTGCTGAACTGGTTTGTCTGTTGAAACAATAGTGGACAGAGACAAAGGTTTGCTGGCCAGCAGGAGGAGAAAAAGAAGAAAAGATACAAACACACAGACAGACAGACAAACAGTTCACCATTCACCCCTCAACACATAGATTCAACAAGGTGCTGGAAGCTCCTCAGAGATTTTGGTCCATATTAACATGATGGCATCACACAGTTGCCCGAGATTTGTTGGCTGCATATCCATGATGCGAATCTCCCGTTCCACCACATCCCAAAGATGCTCTATTGGATTGAGATCTGGTGACTGTGGAGGCCATTTGAGTCCAGTGAACTCATTGTCATGTTCAAGAAACCAGTCTGAGATGATTCCAGCTTTATGACATGGCGCATTATCCTGCTGAAAGTAGCCATCAGATGTTGGGTACATTGTGGTCATAAAGGGATGGACATGGTCAGCAACAATACTCAGGTAGGCTGTGGCGTTGCAACGATGCTCAATTGGTACCAAGGGGCCCAAAGAGTGCCAAGAAAATATTCCCCACACCATGACACCACCACCACCAGCCTGAACCGCTGATACAAGGCAGGATGGATCCATGCTTTCATGTTGTTGACACCAAATTCTGACCCTACCATCCGAATGTTGCAGCAGAAATCGAGACTCATCAGACCAGGCAACGTTTTTCCAATCTTCTACTGTCCAATTTCGATGAGCTTGTGCAAATTGTAGCCTCAGTTTCCTGTTCTTAGCTGAAAGGAGTGGCACCCGGTGTGGTCTTCTGCTGCTGTAGCCCATCTGTCTCCCTTTCTATCAGCTCGAACCAGTCTGCCCATTCTCCTCTGACCTCTGGCATCAACAAGGCATTTCCGCCCACAGAACTGCCGCTCACTGGATGTTTTTTCTTTTTCGGACCATTCTCTGTAAACCCTAGAGATGGTTGTGCGTGAAAATCCCAGTAGATCAGCAGTTTCTGAAATACTCAGACCAGCCCTTCTGGCACCAACAACCATGCCACGTTCAAAGGCACTCAAATCACCTTTCTTCCCCATACTGATGCTCGTTTTGAACTGCAGGAGATTGTCTTGACCATGTCTACATGCCTAAATGCACTGAGTTGCCACCATGTGATTGGCTGATTAGAAATTAAGTGTTAACGAGCAGTTGGACAGGTGTACCTAATAAAGTGGCCGGTGAGTGTATAATATTACAGGAGTCCAATGCATCTTAGATGAAGAGCCAGGGCCAGATTATGGCAAAGGCTCCAGGGGCATGCACCTCAGGGCCCCCATCACTTTACTTACAAGGAGGCCCTCATCGACATTGTCCAACAGTCATCTCACAGCTAATGTGTCAGTAGTCTAAGTAGACTGACTAGTAGCCCGTACTACTGCTATTGCCTCTGTAGCAGCCAGGCCAGCAGCTAGGCTGATATGTAAGTAGAAGAAAGTTTAGAATATTAATGGTAATTTAGAATAGTCATGTGTACCGCTGTCTGGGTTACATTCATTTGGGGCCCCCATCAGATTGGTAGAGGCCTCTGGACGCACAACCTGTGAACTTTATGGTTCTAAAATTTTAGTGGTTTAATCCTGAACCAAATGGTGCCACATTTGTATTACTTTACACTCAGTGGATGTATAGGTAAGGTTTTGTTACTTTTGTACAGTAATGTTAGCTGCTGATGACCACCAATAAGTCAACCTAGGTTACTTTTACACTTATACCTGTTACTTCTCTTTTACATGTATTCATATAGTGTCTGTGACACTTTTGTGGCTTGTGTGCACTACACACGACGTGATGCAAAATTCGGCACTTAAAGGGGCGTTCCTGTGCACAGTCAGTGTTTACGACACATTTATCTGACAGTGTCTGAAAGAATGGTGTCTCTATGTTAAAGGTGCACCAGAAAAGATACATTCTGCCATGGAATGGAAACATACGGCATCATTTATCTTTATTTTTCTTTCTGTTTTTCTTTCTGTCTTTTTTGAGACTTTTTTTGGCGCATTGCACAAACCCATTTAACACAAGTAAAAAGTGAGATTGATAAATTACCAAAGTATCAAACAAAAAAAAGAGAAAAAAAAAACTAGCTAAAGCAAACAGAGATAAGATAAATGACCCCCTATAGTATTTGCCTTGGAAAATCAAATATTTTTTTTAATATGGCCTCTAGACTTCTATAGTACAGTAAAATTCTTTCCATTCTTTAAACCACCAGTCTGATCTTCTGAGGATCTAGATGTTACAAAATTAAAACTCCCAACATAACCTGACTCAGCATATTCGTATCTTTGTTGTAACGGTAGTAGGAGACAATGGGGCAGATTTACTTACCCAGTCCATTCGCGATCCAGCGGCGCGTTCTCTGCGCTGGATTCGGGTCCGGACGGGATTCATTAAGGTAGTTCCTCCGCCGTCCACCAGGTGTCGCTGCTGCGCTGAAAAGCATCGGAACGCACTGGAATACACCGAGCCGGGCTGAGTGATTTTAAATGCAACGGTTTTTCCGAATCCGTCGGGTTTTCGTTTGGCCACGCCCCCCGAAATATCCATCGCGTGTATGCCAGCACCGATGCGCCACAATCCGATCGCGTGCGCCAAAATCCCGGGGCAATTCAGGGGAAATCGGCGCAAATCGGAAATATTCGGGTAACACGTCGGGAAAACGTGAATCGGGCCCTTAGTAAATGACCCCCAATATGTAGTAGTCTACTTGGTGCCCAATCACATTACATCAATCAATTGATAAGGCAATAAAAAGAGGGACAGTTTTCCATCGAGAAGTCCTCAAATTTCCCTGCTTTTTATACACTAGAGTCTAGATTAAACCCAGTAAGAGCTTGTTCTGGAAGTTTACCAATATTATCCGGAACACATTAGTGATCATCAGACCAAGAACAGCAGACAGAAGAAAGAACATAACCAAACCGGCAGATTTATAGCTGGAAAGTGAGATAGACGAAATGAAGGTGGCACATGAAATATCCCCTGACAAAGAGAAAGATATACACATCTCTCGAAGCTGCTCTTCAGCCATTAGCCTTGAGCAGCCAGGATTTACGATTAGTTCATCCTTCTTCCTTTCTCTTATTTCTTGTACTTACTTATGCGCCTTAGTCTTGAGCTGCCCCTCCCTTATACTTTATATATCACTATATTATTTGTCTCCGCCATTCTAATCGCTAAGGTTATATTTATTATTTGATGTCTTCTCATCTGTTCAGCATTGATTTTATGTCTTCCCTTTATATTTCTAAAGCAATAATATTCCTGCGTAGTTAACCAGACCCTGAGAACCGTCGGGGGAGTAGAGGACTGTTTAATTGAAGTATCTTGAATACTTTATCTGGCATTTAGAGATGATAATCCAGATGATAATCTGGATTTCCGTACATTTTTCTGACTATATAAAGAAATATAAATCATATACATATAAAAATAAACATCAATGAATTTTTATAAACAAATAATTAGATTCGACTTGCAATACAGAGACAATGTACAACGGAATTCTGAACATTTTCATCACTTTTTACATTTTTTTTTAAAGATTTTTTAAATTTTACTCTTTCTGACTTATTTTGGATGAGTCTGGTGGTAAGGCCTGTTTTCAACTAAGTAACTTTAAAGGGGTTTTTCATGCTTGAAAAGATATACACAACAATAACAATTACTCACCTGTTGATCCCCACAGCCTCTGGTCACACCAAAGTTGTGGCACCACCTTACAGAAATATTTGGATAAATGATGCTGATTGTCATAGGTGCCTGGATGCCGCATCGTTCACCTCTCCTCATTCCAACTGCAGTTCCCGCTCCCTGCCTCCTGGGGTGCGCGCACCAGCTCTGTAAAATTGATTGCCACTGGCCGCCTGCCTGCCCTGATAAATTGACAGCCCCTTCCTGTTTCCCCTGCCGGATCTTCATGCCTTAGAGAAAGCTTGTCTCCCGTTCCTCGTGCGTTTGGGTTGATTTCCTGTTGTGAATCTGATTCAGTTCCTGGCTACACTCCTCTGCTGCCAGCCCTGACCTTGTGCTACGTTCCTCACTCTGATCTTGTGCCGCCTGTCCTGACCTCCTGCCTTTCCACCCTTATGATTTTTCACCTTGCCTTGACCACCACCGCAAGCAAAGTAGTGCCTGTGGAACGACCTGCTGGTATCCCGCAGCAAGTCTAACCCACTTAGACTCTACTCCCAGGTGTCGGCTTACGTGGTCACTTGTGGTGGTACAGTGGGTCCACTACCCCTGATCCTGACACCGATATTACAGCAAATGACCACTGCGTCCACTGATTGGACATATGTTTATAAAAAAGAGACCTGAGGACCAATGGAAAAGTAGCATTGGATCCCTGGAGATGAATAATGATCTAGACTTTATTTTAGGCTTCACTTCCAGGATTTTATTTTGTCTGGTCAACCTCTGTAATTAAATCTTGGGCTGCTTTCGAATTGTATTTATCTTCCTAAGGAGACCCATGTCTGCTGTCACTGCTACATTGAACAAATGGACTAGGGTACATTGTTTATAATAAATGGAATTGCCTCAGTAAGACAAAATCTGTTCCATCTAGTAGGGAAAATGTATGACATCATAGAGAGGGGTCAATCTCCTTAAAACCCCTTTCATTAAGTGAAAGTTGTCTTCTGGCTGTTGATAGGTTCCGCTAGAACCCAGAAAGCTCATCACTGGTCTGGACTATAAAAATATCATACATTTTTATATCTACATATGATAAATAATTTGATAAAATGTGAGAGTGCGTCCATAATATTAGAATATCTACCATATATACTCAAGTATAAAGTGACCCAAGTATACGCCGAGGCCCCTAATTTTACCACAAAAACCTAGGAAAACCTATTGACTCGAGTATAAGCCAAGGGTGGGAAATGCATTGGTCACAGCCTCCCCAGTATATAGCCTGCCGGACCCTGCCCCATAGTATATAGCCAGCACCTGCCCCCCAGTATATAGCCTGCCAGCCCATATCCCCCAGTATATAGCCAGCCCCCTTTACTCGAGTATAAGCCGAGTTTGGGTTTTCAGCACATTTTTTGTGCTGAAAAACTAGGCTTATACTCGAATATATATGGTAATTTAATAATAATAAATCTAGAAATTAATGGTATATTCATAGAAATACATAATTCTCTCT
This sequence comes from Engystomops pustulosus, assembly GCF_040894005.1. Lineage (NCBI taxonomy): Eukaryota > Metazoa > Chordata > Amphibia > Anura > Leptodactylidae > Engystomops > Engystomops pustulosus. The sequence continues at coordinate 18,244,379 of NC_092421.1, read as the reverse complement.
ATTGTCAGCATTATATAAGCCTTGATCTTCAGCTTTGGCCAAGTGATCTTCTCATGTTATTTTGGAGACGATCTGCCTGCCAGTATTAGATTTGTTTCAGATATATTGTCACTCTTCATTGGATTTTTACTTATTTTGTTCTCATTTAGTTCTCCTTGGTTGCTGCATTTGTATAACATTCATTTGACTCAATGTTTCTTCAAATAAAGAATGGAATAATGGAAAGTGACAGACACCATAGAAGCAAGTAAGAGGGATCATCCATTATAATGCTCAAGATAAGTCCTAGCTTCCGCGCTGCACAACCAGCCATGGCTCCACGAAGCAAAAAACGCTGTTTGCCACGGCAATTAAATCTTGTTAGCTGCCAATTAAGCCGTAAACATCACTTTGGTGGGCGAAAACAACTTATTGTTCTCAACACTGACTGATCTAATAAAAATAATAGGAACGGGAATAAAATCCAGTGACAGATAAGGTAAACAAATGTGAAGCCATGGAAAAATGTATGCCTTTTCTTAAGGGTTGGCAAAAGTAGTTTATTACATTATGGGTCCATGGTCACCTAAACCAAGCATCAAGATTGATCCTGGGTTATAGATATAATAAGGAGAGGGGCTTCTAGTACTGCACTACTCATACATGTGTGTAGGCTCCTTCGAGGGGCACCGGAAAGTTGAGTTTAACTTTAATTTCTTCTTGACTCGAGTATAACCCGGGTTTGAGTTAATACTCGAGTATATAGGGTACCTAACATCCTGTCCCCCACTTATTACAATAAACTTGATTTATAGTGGCCAATCCCTTTAAGCCATTCTAATGAATGTCTAGACGACGTGTGAAGGTAGTCGAGTGCCTTGCTCTCCATCATTCCTATAGAGATTAAATGGTTCATAATTACATGTACTCAACTGCCCCCCATTTACATAGTAGACAAGGTATCTCCTTAGAATGGGCTGGTTTCCGATGATGGCACCTTATTTTGAATTAAATGTAACATTTTCTAATTTATATACATTCTGTTACACCGACTCAATGCATTCTGTGTTATAAAATCTAGCTTATTTTATACCGCTAAAAAAAACATATTTCCCTTATGTTCAGGTTGTCTGAATGAATATACATTTGTATCTTCAAGCAGAACATTAAGTTTAAGACAGACTCATCGACTTAACCAACATAAAACCTCTACACCTGAGTTTTGGAATATTGATCTTGACATATGAATGATCTGAATAGCCTCACAAGACACAAAGGCATCACTCAGAATTTGGCTTTCTACAGACTAACGATGAAGACTTGGGCAATTGGGTAGCAGAAATGGATTGGAAGAGCAGTTTAGAATTTATCTAAGTCTTTGAGCTTAGTAAATTTTACTACAGTATTTATAAATGGTGCATATCATAAAAATCAATGAGCCTGTGAATGTTCTGTATTATCTTGTACTATGTTTGTGTCTTGGCTATGCAATTTTAGGGCACAGGGGTTAATATGGTTCCTATTGCTCATATGTTATAGTCCTGTTAGAAAATGAAAAAATAATCAAAAAATAATTTCTAACTTGATAATTGTGTATACTTATACATCTTAGGAATAGACTTATAATAATTCCTTTATTTATATGGTGCACACGGATTACGCAGAGTTAGATGGCCCATAGCTCCCTCAGAGGCCAATGCTGGATGATAAATTTGCCACATCTTTAGACACTTTTTGGACTGCTTACTTTAGACTATGTTTTCATTAAACTTTGTAATCAAACCAAAACCCCCCCAAAAAAAGCTAGAAATACTCACGTTCGCTCCTCTTCCCCTTGATCCTGGCGCTAGTATTGACACGATGGGATCACCTAGAAAAAAGAAACGTAGAATTAGCAGCAAAGAGCTCGGGGATGAGATGTTCGGCACTCCAGGCTGCTAATTATGCACACCCCTGCGCCTCTATCTCCCATGCTGGGAACAAGGGAGAGAGAGATTAATTTATGTGAAAGGTGTGAATTTATACCTCTCGCATGATGTCACTTCCCTCCCAGCATGGGAGAGTGAATGGCGGGCGACGTGAAAATTAGCAACTCGGAGCCCCGGACATCTTGTCCCCGCGCTTCGTGCTCCTAACTTTAAGTTTCTCAGCTTGTCTAAGGCTAGCGACGGACAAGGTGAAGAGCTTTTTTTTTTTTTTTAGTGGTTGATTTCCTTAAAACACTTCATAGCTTTCCCATATTCTGATATTTATTTTTGATTTTTTTTTTAATAGTTTAACAGTGTAAAGTTTATCACTTTGATAATTCATTTTTGTAGTTGAACACAAATCTAATTATTGCTAGTGCTCTATGATCCTTTTACATCAACCCTTAGACTGGTCACATACTGTCGTGTTCACGTCAGAAAGCTCAATCCATGTACATTTACTGGCCTGAATCTGGGTGAGCAGAGCTGAACTTGAGATGTCAGCTGAGCCACATTTTTTGGCTAATAAATCTTTATGAAACCTAGGAGAAAATACTCCCCCACCTGCTCACTACATGTCGCAATTATACAGGTTCAGTTGATCTTGCACCCAAATGAAATCTACACCAGGTCCTAACACTATAGTAAATTTTAAAAAGGTGGTATGAGGGTGGCTGTAATGGGATGACAGGACTTGGGGATGACAGATACTTCAGTGAGCCCTGAAGCTCCCCAAACTGTCACCAGCCTACTTACTGGGATCCACCCTAAGCAGTGGCCAGTAACTGGTCAAAAATCCCTTCCTATGTTAAGGTGAGGACACAAAACAAGACTCCCAAACAAGCGGGGTCAGGGAGTATGTCACAATGAAGATAGCGGGAACAGTACACAATCAGTCGTAAAGAGAAGACTAAAGCCAAGTTCTGAGAACCAGAGATATCAGAAGTAAACAGTAAGCACAGAAAACAATAGCTAAGTTAGAGTATAACCAGCAAGGTGTAATCGAACTCAACAGAGATATAAAGGAGTTCCTGGATACATCCCCTAGTAGCTGACTGGACTGGCCATCTATCACTCAAGTTCACCCTTTGTTGAATAGAGCTGAGCTGCAGAGTAACTGGGTGTTGTTCAATCACTCCCAAAACATCTGCAAATCTAGCTTACAGTTCACACACACAAACCACAGAGAAAAATCAACACCTTCTAAGTTGCACTCTGCAGACAGAAGATGATGATGGCCTGGATGTTACAGTGGCATAAGGGGAAAGGCACAATTGCCTGGTCTTGTGCCAGAAATTGTGACTTTTACATTCCGTGTGCTTCGGAATACAGGTGTACAATCCATGAAAAATGCCCCAGTACCATTTTCTTGTGTATGGTTGAATAAATCAGTCTTATACCAGGAATTCCCAACCTGTGGATCTGATTTGACAGCCCTAACACATCTGGAGACCCACAAGTTTGAACCTCTTAGACGATGGGTCATTATATATAATAGGAATGATGTCCTCTAGTATGAGAGTGAGAGTTCTTCTTTAATGTTTCTATGGAAACACTAATTAAATGCATAATATGACATACTGTAATGTTGGATAGTGTTCTAATCGTGTTTTCATTTACATAATATTATGTATTGTGATTGGAGCTGTCTAGAATAGACTAATATGCTGCTACTAAAAATGTGAACTAGTAGGCGTTGAGATTGCATGCAACAGATCGACTCTAATTTTTATTGTATACCAACGATGTTTCTTTCTGCACCATATCCAAAACACAACAAAAATATTTATTGTACAAGAAGCACTGGGTTGGAGATAATAAAGAGTAGGCGATTCCAAATGTCACTTGTTGTTCTATAAAAATGTTCCTCCTAATGATCCTTAGAAATGAGTAGAAAGAAGCTTTTGTCTGCTGTGAAAAATATTTCATTGCAATACAAAGAATGCATATGTAGGTGGGGACAGATGTCTGTGATAACACTGCATGTCAAGAGATGTTGTAATGTAACAGTCTCAAATTTGTAATAGTATGTGAAGAAGATTGCTTAATTAAAAGAATCACACTTCTTTTTTAGGTAGTTCTAGGACAAATAGGTTCTCACTTATTCCACTTAATGTCCTGATAAAGTTTATTGCATTTTTTTTACAGATTTTTGAACGGTCATTCCCATTTAAGGAAGATTATGTAATAATGGAGGACTAGTGTTCAAACTGGTTTCTAAAATTGCTAAAGTGGTCCTACATGTAATTAAAATATAATAAATTGGGGCAAATTTACTTACCTGGTCCTGTCACGATCCCCAATTCGGATGGTCCGACGAAGATGAAGTCCGGCGTGATTCACGAATCTCGTGCGCTCGAGTTCCTGTATCATGCTTCCCCGCCGAGTTCCGCCAGAGTTCACCTTCTTATTACCGGTGCTTGTAAGTGCGTGTCTTGCGACACAATTCGAAATGTTAAATCCGGCACATTGTCGGAATCCGTCGGATCGCCCGACGGCCCGTCCCCCGATTTGTGTCGCATGCAAGCTGGTGCGGATGCGCCAAAATATGATCAAAATCCCCTGATAATTTCGGCGCAAAATGGAAATCAACGGGAAACCCGACGAAAATGCGCTCCACGGACCCTTAATGAATGAGCCACATTGTGTCTAGACACAATCGGAAACAGCAGGATAGACTACTCACTACTACCAATGTGTTTCCTGTGATGCCTGTGACCGCCCAATGTAAATATACATTGGGCAGTTGTGAAGAAAACTGAGCCGACACTATACACAGCTGACACCTGTGGGGAACTGCCTCTTTTGGTGCAGGGGCCGATAGTGGCGGTCATCCTGCTAGGTGCCAATATCGATCCGACTGCAGGACCTTACAATAACAAATAAAATCATAAAACATATTAGGTTTTGCCACTTCCCAAAATGTTGATCTATTAAAATATAGAAAAAAAATATTCCTGGTGATGAATGGAAAACACCCAGCATGAATTTACAAATCCAACAATACCATACACAATGATAAAATATAGGGCCAATTGTCTAATAGCCTATTACCTAGGCTTCCTGACCCTGATATACTTGGCACTTGACACTACAAAAGTATCAAAGGTCGCTGATCATAGATTCATTGACAAGTAGTTGAAATATATGAATAATGCTGTTTTGAAGTATATTAAGGGACATGGTACACACACACATGGGAAGATGCCAGAAAGTCTGCATCAGTTAACATTTTGTATTCATGGGACAGAGGAAACACAAAGTGGGCAGAGTAAGCATTTGGGCTACTAGATAGGTGTTAATGCCATTATCTTATAGCCAAGGTGGTTTTAGCTGGGGGAGGGGTGGGGAGTGCATCATACCCCATAACTCATCACAGCAAATAAGTTCAAATAAGAATTTGAACTGTGGTCTGTGTTGGTGTATGCCCTGGGCATACCCGGGCAAGTGTTGGGGCCCAGAGCTGCCAGGGGGCCCACATAAGTCTATAGATAAGGAATCCATGGGGGTAAAGGGGGCTGGATGTAATGAATCCATAGGGGGTGAGGAGACTGTTTAGTATGATACACTAGGAAATATTTTAGGAAACAGAACTATTTTAGTTTCTAAATTTTTAATGCCGCCACATGAGTTGACTGCAAAGGGGCCCAGTGAGGCTCTGTCGTCCAGGGGCCTACTGAAACCTGGAGCCAACCCTGTTGGTGTAAACAGGTGAATTTTTTTTATTAGTAAAAGATTAGTGAGAAGATTGCTATACAGAGGGGTGATGGTAACCCTCCTGGTAGTAAAGAGGTACCTCTCACCAGTGATCGCTCCAAGGCTTACTTTAATTTCCTCTTCCTAACCAGCACTAAATATAACAAACAGGGCAAAGCATAAAATAGACAATGTGGTTGTTAAAAATAAAATACATTTTTATTAAAGAACACATTGGGGCACATTTACTTACCCGGTCCGGAGGAGATCCCGAAAGTGCATTGTCCGACGACAATGCACTGTGCAGCAATTCACTTACATAGTGCGCCCGACTTGCTGAATGTGTCGCTTCCCCGCTCAGGTCCGCTGGTGTTCACTATCTTCCTCTTGGTGCATGTAAGTGCTTGGCTTGCAACACAATTTTTAAGTTAAATCCCACAGTTTGTCCGAATCCGTCGGATTGTCCCACGGCCCGCCCCTCGATTTGTGTTGCATGAAAGTCGGCACGATTGCGCCAAAATCCTATTGCGTGCGACACAATACCCTTTTAAATGCGGCGCAAACCCAAAATCAACGGAATATCCGACGTTTATGCAGTCCGTGGACCCTTAGTAAATGAGCCCCGTTATCTTATATTTTGCACTGATTCATTGCAGAATATTATGCTAAAATATGTGGTTACCCTAAGCCTAAGTTTTTTACCAACTGTGCAGCTTCATACAGAAAAATGTCAACTATGTAATGTTTTGGATTTTTTTAGTTACTAAATGAAAACTTTGCATTTGTTTCTTTGAAACTGCAAAACTGAATTAGTATAACAAAAATACCGTTTCTACTTGCCAACAATTTCAGATGAACATTCCTTAAAGAATTTTGTATCCACTTTCACAATAACTTCCACCTCCATATGTCAAGTTACTGGTCTAATTATTTCCCTGTTCTGTAGATTTTCTTTCCACTTGGGAGAAAATAATAGTCACATTTTTGGTAGCACTGTTCCAACCAAGGTCTAAATGTCAATGTGTTACAATCTTGTATGTCCTTGTGCAAGTGAAATAGAGGAAACGTATAACATGGTTCAGGTTTATATCTGCGGAATGAAAGTTTTTAATGTGTTATAAAATGTTCTCTTTTTGTACTGTAGATCTTCACCAGGGGGAAAAAATACTTTTTTTTCTTGCTTATGAAGTTTCAAAGTGCAGGTTGAGACAGCTGGCCGTTCAATTTCTCCTTCAGCTGCAAGGATAATTGTGTGAAATGCTTCTTATTCTATTCAGTATTGCTATAGTTATTTTACTAGATTTTTGGGACATCTAGAATTTTGTGATGGAATGACAGCTGACTTAACGATACCTGAAGATATTCTGGCTGAACCCTTCCTACTTGATGAGAAAAGTGGGTGAAGACAGCTGTTGTTTCAGAAGTTTATCTTTGTACTGTAGCTATTCTGGAAAACTTTGCATATTTTTCCATAATCCCCCTAGTGGAGCATCCATGGCTATAAGACTCCACACGTCTACGTGGTGGCCTTAATTGGCAGTCTCCGTAAGTACCTACTACTACTGTAGGTATTGGGCGCTATAGGTGTTACTTACCGTATTTTTCAGACTATAAGGTGCACAATAAATCCTTCGATTTTCTCAGAAATCAAAGGTGCGCCTTATAGTCCAGTGTGCCTTATATATGAACCGTACTGCTTGAAAATGGCTACATGGAGCTAGCCAAAACATTGCATTGTATTGCCACTTGTGAATGCATGAATAAATACTGAACGTCACGGAGTGCTGCTCTCCTGCTGTGTTTTTTGGATTACCTTGGCGCCTTGAGTCGGGCCCATAGAGCTTGCACCCATTTGGATCTCAATCCAGTTGTTTCACTGTGCCGCCCTCACTGCCTTGAACAGTGCACAGGTCTGCCACCTGCTGGTCATTCATCCTTATAATCAGGTGCGCCTTATAATCCGGTGCGCCTTATATATGAACCTAGAGATTTAAGCAGGAATTTATTGATGGTGCACTTTATAATCTGGTGCGCCTTATAGTCCGAAAAATACGGTACATTTCTAGTGGTCCAACCTTTTCTAATATTTGTGGGACCAGATCTCTCCGTAGATATGTGGTTTTAACCTGATGAAGGCATTGGTTCAATGCAGAAACGCGTTGTTTTATATACCCATTGATTGAAAAAATTAATATTTGATAATTCTGAGGATGCGTTACCGCAGTGGATATCTTTTGCTTGCAAGTAAATGAAGATTATTGGGGTGCCACTTATGTCATTATGGGGTGTCATTTATGGTATTTTAGCACTTGGTGGGTCTCTTTAGGGAGGAGATGTGTGAGAGTCGCCATGTACCTGGTGCTTTATCCTCCTGTAGTGCTTACACTTCCAAATTAAGTGAATCTGCCTGTATGTTCTGTAAAAGGCGTCCATTAAGGCACCGAAATGTTGCAAACCAGACACACATTGATGTTATAGATAATTTAGAGGTAAGGTCAAAACAACACTGACCTACTCCATTATCTGCAGAAAGTGTGATTTGTAGCGGTCTCAGATGTCCACCTTGTACAATGTTACGGTGAGTAATGACTACAGTGTCATTTACTACTGAAGATGTGAAGCTATTTTGCAGAATGAGATTTAATTGTACAAGTTACAACCGCCTGCCTTTGTTTTTCATTAAATCCTTGGCAACAGGTGGGAATACAAGTGCGGTAATGACTCGGGGCACAATTAGAGGTTTGACTAGGAATTTGTAAACCATTATTCTATGTTAGGTCTCATGCTTTATCGTTAGGTTCTAATGGGCTATTTTCAAGAATTGGGCGTCAATGTTTTTGGCTTTTTGTTTCTTTAATTATCATTGTTGTCCTGGAGATTTATGTTTATAAGTGAATTATGAAAATAATGCTTGACTTATCTTCGACCCATTTGATCTAGCTGAAATTAAGAGCTCATGCAACGTCCGTGCCTAAGCGTCCCACTTTCCGCAGTTTGCAGAATAGATGGCGTTTATTTGTGTGTGAACTGTGGTTTAGAGCTTGTGTTTGGATTAACTGAGCCACACCCGGCTCCTTGCATTTTAGTTTCGTCCAGGGTTACTAGCCTGATGGACAGTTCCCCCAGTGTGCTGCTGGAGGCGTGTCCGGAACTGCCTTATATACCTGCCTATTCCCATCTTACCTTGCTGGTTATTTTTAGTCTTGTCCTATCTGTGAATCTAGTTCAGTTTTACCTGTCTCCGTTTGTCTGCCTGTATCTGGACCTGACCTGTATATAACCCACTTGATCTTGACCTGACTTGTGTATATCCCGCCTGTACCTGTATCTGGATCTGACCTGTGTATTCCCTGTCTCAGACCTGTGTTAGTATTCTGTGCACCAGTGTGAACACTGGTCTATTCCTGTATTCCGGTTACCTGTCCGCTCAACCATCCAGCAGCTGCCAGACGAAGTAAGTCTTCCCTGTCATCTTGTAGGGTCGCTCAGGGACCGTCAGTTAGGTTCCTGATAGTGGGTTCACCCTTATCAGGGCGGTTTATCTGCTTTATGCAGGGCCTTAGCCGGCAAGGACGTCGCCGGGTGAGTTCGCCACCACTTACCTAGTCTGACATCTAGCGCCAAGCCTGGTCAGTTACTCTGAGCTGGTTAGGCTAGGTTCATAACCTGATTTTTCACTCCTATCTGAGGATACATCGGTAGGATTTCCGATTTATCCCTACAATGGAGGACTACAACGTTTCTAATTCTATGATCATATATTGGGATACTTCTTCCAGTTTGGCTCCTCTGCTTTGAAAGTGAAAGCAGGAGTGAACATCAGCAACAGCCACTTTTTCATCCAGTGTTTCCTGATGCACATATAAGTCTATGGATATGTCCAGTATATACACCGGGAGACTTCTCGAATCCAAATTTTGTGATGTGCCATCCTCTACTTTTCTACTTTTCTACTTGTCTTGATATTTTATAAAATCACATGAAAGTCAATCATTGAGTTGTTATTGTTTTTCTGTAATCATTATTAACAGTGTAGCCCAAGTTTTGGATTCATAATTCAGTTTCCATTGTTTAATGCATTTGATGGTCTTTCATTTGTTAACCTTGACTGTTGCTCTTATATGAAATCAATGTAAGAGTTACCGTAAATGCTTGGTTAAGGCATGTGTAACCTTGATAATGTTCTAATTGTGTTTGAACTGAATACCAATGATTTGCTATCTATAATTTGAACTATAGAATCAATTTTTTGGATTTCCTGGTAATTCTTCCATTCATCCTCCATAGGTGTCTGTATTTTGGTTCCAATTGTCATTGGACTCCATTAGGGACAGATAAGAATTTATTTTCCATGTGTCACAATGAAATGGCATATCAAAAATAAGCGTTTGGTTCTGTTAATGTTTGTGTCCAACGCGTAGAATGAGAATCTTCCTGCCAGCATACATGCATCTTTTTCCATTGTAGTTTAGGTAAGTTGCTTAAACTGTCTCATAAAAACACAATGTAGAGACTGTAATGAGTGTGGGAACGGCTGATTTGTGTGAGGCCTAAGTGAAGGATCCCTCATTGATGTTATACTGAAGATAGTCATCAATATCCATATTTGCTTAGGGCAGTGGTGGCGAACCTATGGCTCATTTCTGTGGACACTCAGGCCATCGTCCAAGGACGATGGCACTGCGGGAACTGCAGGAAAAGTGAGAAGGTTTTGACAGAACTGCATTATCTTTGGAGGTCCTCCTGCTAGACCCACCATTCATCCTGTACAGAGAGGCCCTGGAGAGAAGCCACAATTAAAGTTTGTGTCAACTGTATTGGTGGATTTAGGGGGCCGATTTAATTGAAAGATGTTGAAGAACAGCTAGCAATAAGTTACTGTATAAAATTCCATGCTAGCACTTCACAGTAAATAAGTGGATTTTGGTTGAAAGTTTGGGCACTCAGTCTGTAAAAGGTTCGCCATCACTGGCCTAGGGTGAGAGTTCCCCTTAAAGTGTGTAGTTATCTCACATGACTATAGACAGTAAGACTCAATCTGCATTAAATAATGTATTCAATGGTTACTTAGCTTCATTTCTATTTGGATGGTCAAAAAAGGGTAGCATGCTGGTATTCTAGCTAGTAAGAGAGAAAATCTGATAGAAATATCATATAGCTATTAGGGGATAAATGAGTATCATATCATATCATCATGAAATATCCTTTGTAGAGACTGAAAAGACACATCCTGATGTCAGTGTGAACGAGGCCTTAGGCACTTAGCTGCAGGCACTTACAATTCTTATTCTTATATATCATGTTTAGAAATTCCTCCCAACTTTATAGATCTCTGCGTGGTATCGGTGAATGAAAAAACATTCTGATTTACATTCCGGAGCTAAAAACCCATCGTTATCATGTACTGATCACACAGGTGCATGGCTGGTGAAGTGTGTCAGAGCTGTTACATATAATGAGCCCTGCAGCTCTGTCATAAAATGTCATTACAGGTAGCAAATGGGATCGGAATGATTCTATCCCTTCATCCAAAAGCGTGCTTCATAAAAGGTTCAACATGGTAACTCAACGTTCTGGCTTACCGTTTTATATTTTGTGTTTGTTGCTATTTTAGTTTTCACATTTTGAAAATTGGATCCTAAAACATGTTGTTAATGTAGAAATGTAGACTTTAGCTTAGAATCTTCAAAGCTCTTGTTTCAGGGGACTGTGCCAAAAATACAATACCTTAGATCTGCTTCTTCTGTTCTATTTATTGGCCTTTACAGCTCAGTATGTTTTGATGTAGCTGTGGATACATTTTTAATGACTAAAAATAGTGATGGTGTCCAAATTTATTAAATCATAAAAGCATATGTGGTCTTTTATAGACTACTTTTCAATAAAAAGCATAATAATTCCTTTAGGTACAAAAATATCCCATAAAAAATTCACTTATAATGATAGGGTTGAAAAGTGAGCCCTATACTCCGACAAAGCCCCTGTCTCCGACCTACTTGCCGGACTTGTGCTATGCAGCAAGCCACAACTAGGCGGCAGTCCCTATAGTATACACGTGCACAGAAAATAATTGAAAAATTAAAAAACACAAAAGACGAATTACACACAAAAAAGGTTGGAACCGAATGGGTCAAAAGCTAGGATTAAGGGTACTATGAGGGTTAAAAGGAGTACCCATGAAGCAGGTTGGTTCAGCCCTAATGGCCCATGTGACACCCCTTGCCCAGTGAGATGACTAAGCTGTCACTCAAATAGCCTCTAGCAGGACGTTTCATTGGGGGTGTGGTCATAAACCTGAAGAACTCACATTTACAGAACCGTTCCAACATTTGGAGAGAAAAAGATCTGGACTTCACATCCACATATACAATGATCTATTACTGCTTAGTTATATTAACCAGATGAACTTGAGGTTCTTAGTTACATCTTAATCGAATTGTTTAGGCCCACTAACCACATTATGGTGACCTAGTTTTAATGTGTGGCATCACATGGTGTCACGGCTGCTGAAACATGGTGTTGGGAGGGACTAAGACCCAGCATCCACCCAGCTGGTGGACTAAAGTCCCGTGGTTCTTTACCCTGGGTCCACAGAAACAGCTGACGCCATGCAGTACCACACCGTGTGAACAGGTCTTGAATGCTCACCATTCCATATTGTCTCTAAAACTGACTGAGAGCAACTAGGCGGCCACTTTATGCAGTCACCTGCTAATAAAAAAAAACCTGGGCCAATAGGGCATAATGATGGTACCAGAAAAAAATAAATAAATGAGAGGGAAGAATTCAAAGTATACCAACATTTGTAGAGCGAAAGATATAGACCACACATCAAACAATAATCTTTTGCCACTAGGCTACATTTACAAAACGATCTTGAGACTCTTTACGACGTTACATTTTGATCAATCAAGTTGTGTAAGACCAGTAACCACTTTACGTTCACTTTGTTTTCATCTGGAGAAACTTACCTACCCCTGCAAGAACCAAAGGACTATAGTGCTGACAACTGTACAGGTTGCTGAGTTCTGACAACCCTCAGGTTTTATTCTTAAATACTTAAACTAGAATTGTCAAAAATGTAACCACAAAAAATGTCAACCAAAACAGCAAATAAAACAATCAGTGTGGTTATATCAACGTACAGAGGGTATTATTACATGAGCCTTAGCATCCACCACTAACCCAAAAAGCCAAAAAAAACAGACTAAACCTGGACATACAAAAATGGAATATATAACAATGGCTGAGTTGCAATAATAGACTCCGCTCATTGACACGAGTTTTGCTTGTTCTAAAAACAAAGTCATGTCTTCCGTATAAAACCCATCTAAGCAGTAGACATTTTGTTAAGAGACCTTTGAAGTAAGGTAATTTGACTTTATAATATTATACATCCATCGGACATAATAATTTCATTTACTATAGTGTATTACACTGGGCACCATCAGTGGAACATCCTCATTGAGTTTCCGTTCTTCACATTATTTTAATTTTAGCTATTTTGGCACAATGTGTGTATAAATGGTACACAGAAAAAACGGTTCTATCTATCCTGCCTTCCCCTCTTCCAGGGTCAGTGAAATCTAACAAACCAGAAATAGTAAATTGAATCACCAGACAAGGACGCCTCTTGAAGAATCATCTCCAACATAGAAGCAAGTCAAGCATTCCCATGCAGCCTTTTCTGTGGAAATCACTGCTTGTGCAATGTTTCTGCTATTTTTCTTTTTACTATTTATGATACAACATTTTGGTTGAACTTGATGGACGTGTCTTTTTTTTCAACCGTATAAACTATGTAACTATGAATATCAGCAGGTGGATCACGCATAATGGGGCAGATTTACTTAACTAGTCCTGTTGTGATCCCGCGATGCGTTGTCCGACGAGGATTCTGATTTGGCGCGATTCACGAAGGTCGTGTGTCCAATTTCCTGCATGTGTTGCTTCCGCGCTGAGATCCACCGGAGTTCACCTTCTTCTTCCTGGTGCATGTGAGTGCTGATCTTGCGTCACAATTTTGTTTTTAAATTCCGCGGTTTGTCCAAATCTGTCAGGTTGTCCCAAGGCCACGACCCCCGATTTCTGTCGCATGCCGGCGCCGATGCGCCACAATCCGATCGCCAAAAACCCAGGGCAATTCGGCACAAAAAGGTAATATTCGGAAAACCCGATAGAATCGCGGTCCGCGGACTCTTAGTAAATGAGCCCCAATGTTCTTATAGGCAACTGTTAACTCTTAGTTTGACAAAACCGTAGAATCAATGGATCGGCCCCTATAAATTTAACTTTAGTTGGTCCATTGAGATTTTTATTGTGTGAAAGCGAAGGTTTCTATGTTGCGCCGGTACTTCTGGTTTCCGCCTTTGTGCCCAACTAGAAGTTCGGGACCTACTTCCTCTGATGACTGTCCTTCTTGGACTACCGGATGTCATTTTTAAAGTACTTTATTTCCTGTGTTGTTGCCTGGTCTGAGGAGGCCAGTAATTGGATGAAGCAGATCAACAAACCTTTAAAACTACCATTCGGGAAACTACCATTCGGGAACTGGGACCCAGAGCAGGGTAAAGCATCATGCACACGGCTGTGAACTGGTCCAACAAGCTGCGACCAACACATGGCCCCCATAGAGGCCTATGGCTCACCATCTGTGAGATATCAGGACCTATACCTGTCGTATGGAGATGTGGTCTCCGCTGCCAACTCCACCTGGCCATGTATTTCACCCTGGATCCAGCCCGGGTGAGGAACTCTGCCATCTGCATGAGGCCAAAGTACGCATTCCTTTTTTCTTACTAGCTTTCATGGGGTTTACCATATTCATGATGGTATCTCAGATTTTGTCTAATGGTATAAATGGTCAAGTAGATTAGAAATGTATAAGAAATAGAACAAAAATGTATTACAATGACAAACCATGTAAGACTAAAAATGCAGAGTGGAATAATGCCTGCATCAGGAAGATAATATCAAGTGGGTGAATAATGTGGAGTTCTCACAAAACGGCTCCCCATAAGCCAGTTAAAGAAAAGACTTTATAAGATAATGATTCTGAAAGTGAATTGTCCAGGATGCTGGGATGAATCTCCACGGCCCATAGAATTTTTATTGAGCTTTACTCTTTGATTCTCCTTCTACATGTAAGCCACATCGAGCAGTATAATCTTTTCAACTCCTATTGATTGTTGTATGTAAGACTTATAGATCTCTTCCCTTACAATCATTAACTATGTACAAGGATGAGTTTATTCTTAGAGATATCCAGATGTAATGTTACATACGTGTAGCATATTCCTATCGACAAATAACTTGCTAAGCAGTAAATTAGGGTCCAAGGCTGAATTTATAAGATTGGAGCCATTAACTATTCAATATTCCTTACACAGAGACAAAGTACCATATATACTCGAGTATAAGCCTAGTTTTTCAGCACAAAAAATGTGCTGAAAACCCAAACTTGGCTTATACTCGAGTAAAATAAATGTAGGTTTTACCAGGTTTTTATTTGGGTCGGCTTATACTTGGGTCGGCTTATACTCGAGTATATACGGTAACAGTTACATAAACCCATCATACAAAATATTTGTATTATTTTATATCTGTCGTCATCCATCGAAAACTAGTTAAAGGAGAAAAATAAGTAGGAACGATATCAGAGGCTGCGGTGTGAAATATCGGCTGAGACCAGGGTTAATCTAGCACTTATTTTCAATTTTGCTCCTTCCCTCTTCAGATTGACACCTTAACATTATTAACATTATTTAATTTGGTGCTAGTCTTACTAGGGGGACTAAAACAGTGAATTATTTAACAGTTTTATTTAACTTGATTCCAGTATTAGGAATGTTATTAATTTTATTAATTTATTATTTATTAATTTTATACTTAAACATAAATCCCATCCATTAAAAACTTTCCTTGACTGTAGGCAGTAGTGAATTATAATATAGGCAGTTTGGGTGGTAGCCCAGGGCCCAATTCTTCTAGGGGGCCCATGGCCACCCAAACCACCCTTCTGAGAAGGACTTTCACCCACAAAATCCTTGGTCATCTGTTTCTGCTCTCAATACACATGTACACAAGCCATTTCAGGACCTTTGAAGCGCCTCCAAAGGTCCCGAATCCGCAGATTGAAAGCAGACAAAAGGGACACATCCTCTATTCCCCAAGTATTTTGATTCTAGTACCATATGTAGGAAGCAAGGCCATACTGGGGAGCCTAGTGTCCACCAGTGAAATTAATTCTGGGGGCCCACCTACTGCTACATGTAAATTTTACCTATACATTCTTAGGCTGTGTTTACACAATACATTTTCATTGTGTTTTGCACAGACAATGCATCAAGCAAAAATGCATCACAAATCACTTTAGTCTTAATGATGGTAAAGAAAATGCAGATATATTTTAAAGTGCAAATGCATTGTGGGAGCACAGTCTATGGCCATGTTAACAAGATTACATTTTAAAATGCATTACAAGTGCATCTGGAGTAGCTCCTACAACGCAAGTGGATTTAGACCCAAATGCTTGTGTTCGGTAAGTAGTAACATTTTTTGTGTTGTTTTTGCAGCCATTTAGATCTAAACATGTCTGCGTTCATGGAGGAGAAGCTCCAGATGAGCTTGAAATACATTTTAAAACACAATTCAATCTCAAGACCATGGACTAAATGTCCAGCATTGGGTAGGCATCATGCCCCCCTTATATTGTGGGCCCTCATACAGCATTGGGTAGGCATCATGCCCCCCTTGTATTGTGGGCCCTCATACAGCATTGGGTAGGCATCATGCCCCCCTTATATTGTGGGCCCTCATACAGCATTGGGTAGGCATCATGCCCCCCTTATATTGTGGGCCCTCATACACTCTTGTATCTTATGTAGGCCCTCATACCCCCATATATTGTGGCCTTTCATACCCCCCTATATTGTGGGCCCTCATACCCCCTTATATCGTTGTCCCTCATACACCCTTATATTGTGGAACCTCATACCCTCTTACATTGTGGACCCTCATGCCCCCTTACATCGTGGACCCTCATATCCCCACTTATATTGTGTGAACAAATATCACCTTATATCATGGGCCCTCATATATCCTTATATTGTGGCCTCTGATCCCCCTTTATTTTGTGACCCCCACTCCTTTTCTTACCTTGTTTTAAATGAATTAAAAAAAATCTCTCCTCTGTGCTGTGACTCCAGCAGACACGATGACATAATCACTCCATGCCTTCGGACATCACAGCTACAGCAAGGGGACAGTGATGATGAAGAGAGCTCTCGGCATCATCATAATGCAACTCTGAGTCCCTTGGATACAGATAGAGTTGAAGTCCGGACATGGGTGGTAGGAGTGAAGCAGGGGTGGAGCCATCATCCAAGAGGGGGAGGTGGTTTTACAGGCACACCAGTGGTCCAGTTTGATCCTGGTAGGAAGTGACTCCCAGACTTATAGTGGCTATAACATTCATACAGTCCAGGGCCCATGAGACTGTATAATACAGTATATACAGTTATAATTACAATGGGTATACTATAGCAGTGGTGGCTAACCTATGGCACGGGTGCTAGAGGTGGAACTCGGAGCCCTTTCTGTGGGCACTCAGGCCATCACCAGAGAGGACTCCAGGTATCTTCCTGCAGTCCCATACACCCCATGACTTGCTTTGCACAGAGCTATTTTAAAATGACAGCTCTACCTGGGACCACTGGAGGAGTGGGAACATGTGGACAGAACTGGATTATCATTGTAGCTCCTGCTCCGGCCCTGACAATTCTTCCTGTTTATGGGACCCTGGAGGAAAGCTACAATGATCATCCAAATTTCTTCTATTTTCTGCTTTATTGGTGTCCTCAGGGTGCTGGTATCAATGAAAGCTGTGACAGAGAATGGAGTATAACTCACAAATTAAATTTCTGTGTTGGCACATTGCGATAAATAAGTGGGACTTGGTTGTAGTTTGGGCACTCACTCTCTAAAAGGTTCGCCATCACTGTACTATAGGATCAAAGGAGATAATATCAATAAAGAATTTACTTCTGTACAATAAAGTTTTTATGATAAGGTGTATTTCTTCAGCCATTACTATTTGAGAATGTACAGAAATGGTTAACTGAAGCTCAGTTTACTTTGTACAGCAAATCAAAATAATTTTGTAGCTGCATGTTTGTAACTCTAGAATTGGAGGAGGAAACCCCTGCTGTAAGTATATACCGTATTTTTTTCGGTCTATAAGGCACACAAAAAATCCTTTGATTTTCTCAGAAATAAAAGGTGCGCCATATAGTCCAGTGCACCTTATATATGAACCTTACTTACAGACAACAGCTGCCTTGAATTGTGCACAGGTCTGCCACCTGCTGGTCATTCATCCTTATAATCCGGTGCGCCTTATAATCCGGTGTGCCTTATATATGAACCTAGACGTTTTAACAGGCATTTATTTATGGTGCGCCTTATAATCCGGAAAATACTGTATATATTGCTTCCAATGGTTAATAAGAGTTCTTTACAATAATCATTGCCTTTTGAGTAAACTAAATGGTGAGAATGTATTTAAATTCTAAATTCAAGCCAAGTTTGCATCAACCTTAATATTTTTGTAGCTGCATGTTTGTAACATTACAAGGTCGATTAATTCAATGAGTACACTGGGTACATCAAACTTAATTCTATTAATTCTGTAGTATTTGTCTTGCTTTACCATCTCCCAGAAGGAACAGCACAATACAACTGCTTTGAGAACATCATCTGAACAATGCCTAACATGCCCGCAAAGGTATCTGTGTTACCGTGGGTTATGAATAGAGCGATGTATTTCTATTTCAGGACAGATGGCACCCGGCAGTCATTCATTAGTGTGTTGTGTATGTCTCCAGCTCGCTGACGTTGTGACATCAAACACCCCATAAGTGTGGATGTATAAATTAAAGGGCATTTCCAGATACTCAAATATCAATATTCTATCCTTAGTCTTGTCGATAAGTTTCCGATTTTGAGGACACTCTTGCCAATTACCTGATAGCGGAGGCCACGGCACTTCTTCATTTTTTACTTTGTACAACTCTTTACTTTGGAAATGGTCAGTGCCTGGTATTAAAGCTCATTCACATGAATAAAAAAAGTGGGGTAACCTGAAATATCATCCCTAGGTGCGTCTGTCAAGCAATGAATAGGAAACGCCAAATGCTACTGCTCTACAGCGCCTTCCATTAGCTGATTGACAGGATGCAGCATCGTAGAACCCCACCTTGTTAATATTCATGGCATATCCATAGTATAGGTCTTCAGTATTCTTATCTGTAAAAATATTCTCATTTGACAAATCTCTGGTTTTTAATTCTACAACACTGAAAGACTTTTCAAGTGGGTTACTACAGGACTAGTATCAGATAACTAATTGGCAGTGCCAGGTCTTCCATGTGGTGAGTTGAGGATGTCACCTCAGGGCGGCAGAGTGCAGTAAATCAGAAAGGGTGCCATATCCTGCTAGAGGACTCTCCTCCCTGCTCACTCTGGCATGCAGCACTTGCAGGAACATGATAACATTAATATGGGACAGAGACATCGGGACAGAGAAAATTATGCACATTTTAGGCTCTGTTCCCTCCCATTTTACATTAGTTTACTGTTCTATGATATGTCTTTTGTAGTCTATGTAGCAAAGTGAGGATGACCCTCAACAGGATGCATATTATTAAACTGATTGGAATGGAATATGTTAGCTGTGTGTATATACTCATATCTATAGATATAGTTCATGGCGGGGGATGGTCTTTTAAAAACATTTTTCGTCTCTGCTTGTTGATATTACAGTTGGCGTATAACAGGCAATAGTCCTTCAGGCCTGAGATGAAAATACATCTCAAACAAAAAGCATAATTGTATTTTCAGTGCGGATGATCATTACCCGTAGATTTTTCATTCCCCTCTCGGTAATGCACAATCTTTCTACCATACTGTGTTCTTTAGATGTGGGCACTTGTTGGAATATTACAGTATATGAGGTAATGGAACCGATACGTGAGGGATGACAATCCCTAAACCTCAGCATTGTGAAGAGAATTATTATCCAAGGTAGAAAACATGTGTAGTGAAGTTGTTATTGTGACCAAACTGAATATTAATAAGTCATTGTTTTATCCTTTTTTTTATTCTTTGTAATTAAACTTTGTGGGCGACCGATTTTAGATTCAGAGTAGAATAGTGGCTGAATTACAATTACAAATGGATTTTTCGAAACATCAGAAAAACTTTGACTCCAGCCGATTTACACCAATTCATCAAAACTGGTGCACGTTCTTCATGAATCTGGTGCCCCCTGCACTGCTCCGGAAGTGTGTACCAATTTTTTGGTGAACCTTGTTACAGAATTGTGACACAATGCGATCTGATGCGAGCTCCGACAAGGCACTTATATACTCCTTTAGGTGCACATTTTTTCTGTATTGTTAGAGAAAGTGTTTAAATACATATGCAAGCAGTTTGCATGTTCTTTTCAAAGGGTAAGCAAAGTCAGATAGAAAACTAGCGCAAACGCTTTAATAAATATGCGCCTACGATGCAAGGCTCTTGATTTGTAGATGATAACAGTGCTCACCTTATGCCTCATGGTACACTTTGGGGCACATTTACTAAGGGTCCGCGGACCGCATTTTCGTCGGGTTTCCCGACTTTTTCTGTTTTGCAACACATTTAACTTGGGTTTTTGGCGCACGCGATCGGATCTTGGCGCAATCGCAGCGACTTTCATGCGATACAAATGGGGGGGGGGTGTGGCCTTCGGACAACCCGACTGATTCGGACTAAGCTCGGAATTTAACATTTAAAATTGTGTCACAAGCCATGCACTTACATGCACCGGGAAGAAGAAGGTAAACTCCGGCGGACCTCAGCGTGGAAGCGACACATTGGACGCACGATCTTAGTGAATCGCGGCAGCTCCGAATCCTCGTCGGACAACGCACCTCGGGGATCGCGTCAGGAAGGGTAAGTAAATGTGCCCCTTTGTCTGGGGATGATAATGGTAAACCTGTCTGTGTGCCACCAGATTATTTCAATGTGAATTGTCTGACATGTTATGAGTTATGAGTTGATATGAGTTTATATCATGATTAGAGATTTGCAGACCCAATCAGGTTGGGGTTTGGCGCGTTTGGCCAAACCTCGAGAAAAATTTTCGACTTGGGTACCCAAAGCAACCACTAACACCCGCAATCAGTGCTGGTATTTACATTTATTTATATGCCGGCATTCAAATGTTGCGGGCATCTGTGCATCTGTTTTTAAAATTGTTGGTGGCTTTGCCAGTGGCATTTAAAGGGGTTACACCCACAGTTTGGGTCCATTCATGGCTAATCATTATAAATTGGATACCTTAAAAAAAGATCGGGATTGAAGAGCTGAAGATGGATACATCCGTAAATACATGGTGCACAAGTATCTATCAGTCTCACCACCAAAGTGTAGTCTTTGGAGATGCATAGAGCATTAAGGTGCTTACATTTTGCTGTGGTTGATCGTAGGAAATGAATGGCTTTGTTACATCTATAGGTGTTATATATGGGACAGTTTTTCATCATTATATCATATGTGTATAAAGAAATATTTTTTTTCTATTGAAAGAAAACCAACAAAAATTAATTTCAGTAATGCATTTTCTGCGGAAGCAGTGCTGGGCTATGGTTTAGTCATTTATTAGAGAGCAGGGAGCATTGCACTTACAGTAACTTCTGGGGGAGATGGTTTGACATAATTTATTTGGAGCGCATGAGGTTGCATTTTTCTTTTTTGCTGTATGAATTATGTTTACGAGTCCCTTTAGGTTTGTCATTTTATTGTGAATGGTAAAACCCCATGAAGCTTGTAATTTTAGGGTGTCACATCCGTGATGACTACATACTATGTCTATTTTTTTTTTTACAACCTTTTAAGCAAATGCCAGTATAAAGGCAGAAAAAGGCAGAAGATGCAAAAAAAAACAATATTAAATTGTGACTTTGAGCTGAGTATGAAAGAATCCACACAGTAGACATGACAGAAAAATGGGGGTTATGTTTTGTAAGGTTTTGCAAGTGTAATTTGAGATAGATAATCTATATGCATTTCCAGAATTGGCCTAGAAATTAGTTGCTGACTTTACAGAAAGTGTATTTACATGATTCAAATCTTAGACCATAGAAAAGATATATATAATAAAAATGATTATCTTTTACGTTTGGTAAAACATTGGTAGGCCCATATTTCCTTCCTGTCTGTGAGCAGTAAGGTGGACATATGGTATTGGAGCTTTAATGAATGGGAGTCGGAAAACATTCCCCCCAAAATTCACATAACAGTGGGGGCGTCCAGAACCTTAAATACATATAAAGTACATAACTAACCCTTAACAAGTACAATAGAACTGTCATTTATTCACTCACACTAAATGTAACGAGATGACTCTACAGGCCTTGTCCCAGTCTACAAAGTAAATATAAGTAGATCAATGTATCTTCTGTATACACTCCATGGGGGGGATTTATCATGGGATGTATGTCTGAATACTACTCCACACCAGTAACTGCGACCATTCCATCCTCTATGCCACTTATGCGTGGTGAGTGCGGTGTTGGCCAATGGTGGGGATGACCCGTGTCTGCACACTACCTGTAGTTTGTGCTAATTTCAGCGTGACGTTCTATAGTGCAGTTATTCATCAAGTCCTACCTGTGTATCTAGTGCTCTTGCTATCTTGTTTGGTATTCTGTGTTTTATATCCGATTCTGTACCTTTGCAGCCATCTTGCTTTTGACCCGGTTTGTTTGTCTTCGCTTGTCTGCCTGTATCTGTACCTGACCTGTATATAACCCGCTTTATCTTGACCTGACCTATGTATATCCCACTTATAGACCTGTATATAAAGTTGCTTGTCCCTCAGTATCGTTTACCTCCTAGTGTTCTCCCGCTTTCCCTGTCTCAGTCCTGTGTTTGTATTCTGTTATCAGTGTGAACACTGGTCTATTCCTGTATTCCGGTTACCTGTCCGCTCCACCATCCAGCAGAAGTAAGTCTTCCTGTCATCGTGTAGGGTCACTCAGCGTCTGTCAGTTAGGTTCCTGATAGTGGGTTCGCCCTTATCAGGGTGGTCTATCTGCTTTAGGCAGGGCCTTAGCCCACAGGGACGTTGCAGTGTGAGTTCGCCACCACTTACCTAGTGTGACAGCTAGCGCCAAGCCTGGTTGTGGTTGTGCGTTTGCTGGACAGGTGCTGACAGGTGGTTCTACATGATATTTAGTACCCTAGTGGGATATCTAGCAAATCGCCAATTCTTTTCATGTTAAAATGTAATAGGCATTGGTGATGTTAACTCTTGAGACTATTTTTGTTTAAGAGATATTTGACTTGGCAAACATCAAAGGTTAAAGGCTGTGTTGTCTGTAGATAAAGCCCTGAATCTGAAGTTAATCGCAAGTTTCGGATTAGTTTCTCTATTAATGTATTCAGACTCCAAAAACCTTAAATGGATATTTCCAGCCATGATCAGATTCTGCTTGTAGCACACTGTACGATGCCAACTGGCACACAAGTCCCTGTGATGATATAATCTAGGACCAGGGCCATAAAATGTGTGGCATTAAAGTTGTAACAGGGAAAAAGGACTCCAGTATTCCACTGGGGATAGTATACTATGTCTATTGCTTTGGTTTAATCCTAATGTAGTGCAGATCTATATCTAATCTGTATCTATACTGGGTAAGGAGATGGAATAGGGCGGCATGCCTTGTGTTGGTAACCTTCTCTGGTTTGATGTAGTAGTGCATATCATGTAAAGAAGGTTAAGAAGAACGTTTTGTTCGGCAAAATCTAGTCCCCCAACACTCATTTTGGGGAATGAAACTGTAGGTTAATGATTTGGTTTTCTACTTACATTATTCTGTTACATTTATGAAAAATGGAGTCTCTGTTAACCGTTTCATTTGACTTTTTAGTACTTTATATTAAAATTTCAGGTCTACCACATCTGAAATTTGTAGTACCAAAAGGGTTTTCCTGTTCCACTGGATAGCCAATACATGCTAGATAGTGTTGAACAGACCTACAGTTCAGGTTCGGTGTTCAAGGTTACCCCGCATGGCAACATGTCGGTGGGATGTACGCACCGACAGACACGTACGTGCTGCCATTAACTCTAGAATCATCACTCTCCAATGACATTACTGGGAACAGAGTTTTGCAGACTTTGCCAGCTGCATTCAATGGTAACACCCACGATCAGTGCCAGCACCAGTGGGGGTGAACATTCCATCTCAAGGGGCCTGAATCGATCCTTTGGGTTTGCCAAGTTGACCGCTCATCCCTAGTGATAACATTCCTACCAGTTAACAAAAATGGTGGACCTCAGTCGTGTTAACAGTCTTGTGTTAAGATGTTCCCCTACTCAATACATTTTCAGGGATTGGAAAAACCCTTAAAGTCTAGTAAGAAATTGGAGCACCAGGTTCTGAACTCAGGAATAACAAAGGGGTTGTCGGTAATGGGAACTTTTTTGTAATAGGCCTTAGCCTTAACAGTGATTTCATGTCGAGAGCACACTCCTGCTACAGCCTAATATATGCCACAGGGTGTGTGCAGTGAATAAATAGAGGCGAGAAGTCTTGCCGCTAAGTACTAAGAACTCATGTGTATGAAAAAATGGTTAGATCTTAGACAACACCTTTGAAGAGTTCCCAAATAAAAATTAATCTCAAACTTTCTATAACAATTTTTAAGTTAAATTCAATATTATTGTATATTGTTTTTTTTGGGGAGGGGGAATAAATAATTGGAAGAATTTAAACTATATGGTTACACTCGCTCTAAGGTAGCCCCCATGGTAGCACTAGATAGTAGTAGTAGTTGAGTGGAGGTTTTATGTTTTTTCTAATTTCTTTCCCCCTGTGTTTGATGTGTAAGAGCTAAATATAAGTGTTCAGATCTCCAAGGAGGCTAAACATATGTCAAACTATTTTAAAGTGTGAGATTTTCTTCTTGTCAAATATTTACAGAGAAGGCAAGCAAGTAAAGCAAGTATTTATGTCTCTGGGTACATGATCGTAACCTCACTAACACCGAAGGGAATTCACAAGACGGTAACATTCTTTAACATAGATTTGCACCTTCACATCCACAGAACTGTGAACCTTCCTAATCTCTCTCTGTTATAGCAGATGTTCAGTTTACAAGAGGAAAGCAGAGCAATTGTTCACTTCGAGGTATTTCATGTTGGTTTTCTTCTTTTTTTTTCTGCTTTTCTTATGAACCAGAATGTAAATTTATTCTCAATGCATTCCTTTGCTTTTGTCTAAAGTAACTCCAATATTTAGATCAACCCCTGCTCACTTCTCCAAAGGAAATTCATGGAAACATCACTCAAAATTCATTAAAGACATACAATATGGCTACAGGGGGGATCCTAAATATTCAAAAAGTTCACTTGTTTTATTCTATATTGAAATTTGTCTTCAGAACTTGTCCAATCCATGTTGGCTCTGGTCCTGATAATACTTTCTCTGTTTCCATTCTTTACCTATAATCAGTGTTTTATAAAAATGGGATTGTCCGAGTTAATAAAAACAGTCGAGTGTAGGAAAATTAGAGAAAGTATCAGCAGAACAGATCATAGTAGTTCATAGTCTTTGTCTAAAGCTAAGATCTGTCAATGAAGCTACCATGAAACCAGAAGCCTTAAAGTCATATTTAATATGTTTCGGAGTTAGGCGTGGGGTGACATTTAATATGTAAATGGCCCATTGGGATTCTTTGATATGGCTACGGATGATGATTTTTCCAGTGTTCACTTTATGAAAGAGTTGCTACAATGGCCGCCTTTATGATCTCGCCAAATACTGTGTCACCGGGGCTTTAATGAACATTAAACATAGAAGATTCCTCTGTATCCCTCTGTTCCTGCATTATCTGGACATAATCAGATCTGGATGATGACTTTTTTCATAAAATCAGGACATCTAACGCTTTCTCCTAATTTTCTTTTGTAGTTAATTAAAATGATTGTACATCTATTAGGAACATAATGACATTGTTCATCTCATCATTGCTGTCGCTTTCACCTCCCTCCCACACAACTGACCCCTTCCTTTTTACCTGGTGATTTAGAACCTTATTTCAAACCAGAGACTTTGTGATATGAAATCCCATATTTTGATTTTATGGACATTTTATATTGTGTTCGCCCTATTAGATTAAAATTTTTATAGTTTGATTTTGCCATTTTTCTCATAGGAAATCTGATCACAGTTTTTACAATAAGGTAGCAGCACTGAAGAACTGTCTATTGTGTTTCATTCTATGGAATCCAGGATTGGGGGTGTGTCCTCACACTGCTGTGCTCTTAGCTCTCTACATTGAGCTGCTCCACAGCGGTTTCCTTCAGTTTAGTATTCATCCGAAGACTTGTTAGAGCTTGTATTCATTACCACAAGGAGAACAGGGGCTGAGAAACACTCACTTCAGCGGAACAAGTGCACAACAGTGCGAGAACAACCCCCAGTGTCCTTGGATATGTTACAATACTGGAATAGAATTCTTAACAGTTCTGTTGATGCTAACAAGACAAAGATATGATAATGGCTGAGGCTGTCTGTACAGCTATTTTGGGATTTCCAAAGACATAAATGAAGAGAGAATAGGAGGTTAAAGGAGATTTCCAGAATACGAAAAACATGGCTTCTTATTTTAAAAAACTTCACCATAGTATTACACCTAAGCTGCGTTCATTGCTTCACAGATGTACACCCAGCACAAACTATGATCCATTATAGGGCTGTTTTTGGAAGAAAGAAGCCATGTTTTTCAACCCATGGATAACCCCCTCCAAATACTGTAAACTGGCCAAGGTAAAAAGGGCATCACACCCTTGGGATATATCCCTCAGTTAACCACTGGCAAACCCCTAATGATGGTTCCCTAACAACAACTTCGAGCAGAAAATGTAGAAAATAATTATAAATATACATATTGGAAATAATTATAAATATACATTTTCTTTGTTATATTATAAATGTTCTGCATTTGTTAAACCATTGTTTTGTCTGTGATTATATGGCTGATGTTGCATCGTGCGTTTAGCAACTGTGCCGCTAAATTGTAACATTTAGAAAGGAAGGAGAATAAATGGTTAAAGAAAGGTGCATGGATCATTTGCTAGATCTAGACATGGATGTGATGCTTCAGCTGCTGCTTACAGAGGCTGCGCTCTGCTGGAAATCACTATGACTGAGAACAGATACTGTTTTACAATGTCATAAGCCAAGGCAGAATGTAGCGTGTTCTTGTTTGGAGAGGTCAATTGACTTGGCCGAGTGACCCATAGCTAATGACTGGAGACTCGTCAGTGTGAAATAATAGCGGCCCTAAGCCTCTGCTATAGATTTACATCAGAAGCAAAGCCTTGCACACGGTGACAGATTAGCAGCACTCACAAGCACCATCTATGGAGAATGAATACCCAGTCCTGTGCTGAATAAAACTCTAAAATAAAATTTCATTTTGAGTGTGTATTTGTCATTTATTTCAGGTCTTTTTTTTATAATGAATCAATTATTATACCTTAAAGGGGTATTCCCGCAAAAACAAGTTACTTAAATCTACTCAGGATAAAAAAATAACACATTCTCTAATTCACTGTTATTAACAAAAATGCAGCATTTCACAGATATAATTCCAACCTGTCTTTATCAGTCCTGGTGTACACAATATCCATTGCCCCTGGTTTCCGACCCTGGGTCTTCTGACTTTAGGGTTGGCAGCCATCTTGCCTGACACTGTGGCACTAAGCTGTTCTCTGCTTCCTGCAGTGGCCCCTCCCCCTGCATTCCAGGACAAGCTCACACTGATACACACAGACTCCCTGCCGGCAGATAACAGCAGCAAGAGGAGAGCTACAAGCTACAGGCAAATAAGTTATTTATCCGGGGAGGGATATAGTTTGATAGAGCAGAGATGTAGCAGAGCTGACTCTGTCAGTGTGTGTAATATGCATCTCATGGATCTCATCATCTCATCTGATCTGTCTCATCTCTCTTTCGCGCGCAAACCCCTTTAATATCATTACTATCCCAAACATATTTAAAGGAAATCTACCATCAGAATCCATCATGATAAACCAGGAACACTTACTCATAGATTCAGGCACCATGACTGTGGTAATCTTCCCATATTTGTTATCCTACCCTCCTTCCTTCTAAAATGATTAATACGCGTGAAGGTCTCTGTGGGGCGATGTACATATAGCTTTTGAATGTTCAAGAAATATTTGTATAAAAGAGTTAAATAGAAGATGAAGGGTCTTTTTTGATTGAGAATGTGCTTTGTTTACAAGGACAGAGAGCCTTGTTTTTAGACTACTATTCACAATAAGTATTACTAGGAGCGGCTTGTATCATTGATGAACCATGTGTCTGCACAAATGGTTAGAAACATGTGACTGATATGAGTCTGGAGACGTGGTGGAGAGCGAAATGCTGCCTGCAATACCCTTCAGCATGAACGGTTTGGCAACGGGTCAGTAATGGTGTGGGGTGGCATTTCTTTGGAGGACTGCACAGCCCTTCATATGCTAGTCAGAGGTAGCCTGACTGCCATTAGGTACCAAGATGCGATCCTCAGACCCCTTCCGAGACCATATGGTGGTGCGGTTGGGCCTGGGTTCCTCCCCATGCAGGACAATGCTAGACCTCATGTGGTTGGAGTATGTCAGCAGTTCCTGCAAGATGAAGGCATTGAAGCTATGGAATGGCCCGCTCATTCCCAAGACCTGTGATTGAACACATCTGGGACATCATGTCTCGCACCATCCTCAAACATCATGTTGCACTACAGACTGTCCAGGAGTTGGCAGATGGTTTAGTCCAGGAGACGATCCGCATCAGGAGAATGCCGAGGCATTTTAGGGAGCTCATACAAGCATGTGGAAGCCACACACAATACTGAGCCCTGTTTTGTTATATGGACATTACATTAAAGTTCGATCAGCCTGTAGTGTGTTTTTTCCACTTTAAATTCAGGTCTCCATTGCTTAATAACTTTGATTTCCATTGATTTTCTTTTTTTTTTTGTTTTCAGCACATTCAACTTAATACAGAACAAAGTATTCAATGAGAGTATTTCATTCATTTAGATCTAGGGTGTGTTATTTGATTGTTCCCTTTATTTTTTTGAGCGGTGTATATCAATAGCGGGTACATAAAAGATTGATGGAAAGTTGTATCAGGTTAGTTTACAGCAAAATCTGCCTGGAGAAAACAAGGTTTATTTTCCAGAGGAGACAAGGCTTCTTTACTGTAAGATCTGTGAATCTGTGGAATAGTGGAACTCAGGAGCACAGCACAGTAGGGATAGCAGTGAGCTTCAAGAAGGGTCTAGATGCCTTCCTACATCAAAATAGCATTGATGGTTATGTTATAATATAGAATTATTTTCCTTACATCCCTTCCTCATCCCGTGCTTTCAATTCCTCAATTGAACTTGATAGACATTTGTTTTTTTCAGCTGCACTAACTATGTAATTTAAGGGAAACCTGTCCTGTTGCCAAAAAATGAAAAATACATATTTCTTCCATTGTTGCCACCATTTCTATTTATTTGGTTGTTTACATTCATGAAGTATGTATTTACCTTATCCTTTAGTCTTTAGTTGCCTAGTTGTGGTCTTTATTGTTGGAAACTATAGACAACCAATGGATAGAACACATTGAAGAGCAGTGTAATAATAAACTAAACTAATTCAGTGACATTTCCCATGAGGGTGCTGGAGCTATCTAGTAATGTTACGGCACATTTAGAGGAAGACATTTGCATACAAAATGGTTTAAACTTGCAAATACAATGACTTGACCTAAGGGACGATTTGATTTCTCCCCCAAGATGCCAAAAATATTGTCCTCCATAAAAAATATAATATAAATTTATAATACTATAATATTACATGTTATTTCTTGTTCACAATTAACTTTTCAATTATGTTCTGGAACTAGAACTAAACATTGTATGTAATGATGTACATAATCTCTATATAGATCCGGCTGCCTAGCATATACTGACTGAGGCTGTATACAAGGAAAATCAATGAACCTCATAGATATTATCTTAAAAAATTACCGCCATCAAACCAAACTTATGAGTTACCATGCTTTATGCATAGAAGCAGGTAGCAGCTTCAGGAAGATAACATGTAATGAGATTTGTTTAGTCTGGCATCTGTGTGGGTCTACAATAGACTGATGATGGGAGATTACGGTTAAGCATAGATCTTGTTTGGTGCCGCTTTTGCTTTGCACCTGGCCCTCCTTCAATATCATATGGCACTTGTAAGCATATGGAAATATTTTTCATATACAGATAAAGCATGTGGATGATTCATTACATCCATTTTAGTGCTTGCTTAGTCCTCTCTCTATATCCTATGTGCTATGAATAGGTGTTTTCCAGGATTTCCAGGATATTAAAGACCTATGGGCAGTATTCATAGTAGTTGGAAAAGAAACACTAACAAACAATGGGGGGAATTTATGCCCTGCAAGAATTTGTGATTATTATGTGACTATGCCATCTCCATACCATGTCGGCGTGGAGGCAGTGTAGAGGGGACTGGCTGCCAGCAGAGTGGGCAGGCACTGGGTGTTCCCCCAATGAGTGTAGGGTTCTAATTTTCTCCAGAAGCTTCCAGGAACACCACGGTGATTGATGACCATTTATAAGTCTTTATCCTTAAGATAGCTCATCAGTAGGAATGGAATCCGTCAGTCAACCAAAACAACAATACATCAGTTGATATCTGGATCCAGATAGGATGCTCTATATAGAAAGTATATCACATTGTATAAGTCTTAGTGGCTAGGCTTGGTTACTGCAGCTTAACATCAAGGTGAGAACCAGTGAAGTGAATGGGATTATCAATACTGATCAGTATGTAACCTATTTCCAAGCCATATGTCCCCAATTACGGTCTGTGTGTCACCCGTATTTCACCTGGTAGGGCTTTTACCATGGGTGGTTGCAGGAGTTTTGCCACTGTGTTTAACACCTTTCTTAAGGGTAGAGGCGTACGGGGTCCACTGATGGAGGGGACCTGCACATGCCTGATGTCCAAATGCAGGTCCATGGAAGGAAAATTAATTGCATGCATTTAAGACACGCAACCATTGATCAAGAGAGCAGCACAGGCAAAGACAAGTCAGTGCGCTCTATCTGTGCACCCAGACATGTCTCTGCCTGTGGTGCTGCACTGGAAGGCTTGGGAGAAGAGAAGGCTGTGGGAGGTGAGTACTAAGATTACTTTTATTATTTTTTTATATGCCAAGAGATACTGGACATTTTAATAATCAGGGGGCTGCTGTTGGGCATTTTATTAATTAGGGGGGGTGTCAGGTTCGCAGGGGAGAACGCTGGGACTTCTGGTCCTTCCTCCATTGCTTCTGGTGGTGCTAACAGCGGTCTCCGACCTCCTGTGCATCTTCGCGCAGACCCCACCTCTAATCCGCTACCAGCGGTCTCTGGTGCCCGCTCCAGGCAGCGGCTACTAAGACCTCGCACTGTTTAGGGGTTGTTTTCTGGACTGCTGGGAGTTGTGGTACCTCTGCATGGTGTCTCTGTTGTCCAGCTCCAATCAGGTTTTGGAGGTGGGGTTCTGGCTGCATACATTGCAGCTTCACTAGTCACCTGTGCCAGTGTTTGAAATCCCTTTCATCGCTTGCTCTCTGCTATAGGTTTGACCTGCTCTTGTTTGCTTACTGATTTTGCTCTTGACGTACCCTCTCGTTGTGACTCTGGCTAGTTTACTACTCTTTTGTGTTTTATGTTGTTAGTATGTTCGCGTTGTTCCCTTTCCGCACTTAACTAGTGCATTCCGAGTCTTCAAGTAGTTGCCCCATGGTTTAGCGTGGGGGGGGGGCTATAGGAAGGGACCGAGGTTGGGTTGAGCTCAGGGCGCACTATCTTCTGTGTTACCCAACCCTAACAGGGGGCTGCTGGGCATTTCATTAATGAGGGGGGTTGCTGGGCATTTCATTAATGAGGGGGACTGCTGGACATTATATTAATAACGGGGTGCTGCTGCTGGACAATTTATTAATAATGTGGGCTGCTGATGGACATTTCTTTATGGAAGGTGGGTGCTTAACTTAACAAAAGGGGCTGCTACTGGACAGTTTATATAAATGGTATATGAATATAGTGCTGTGTGTATATGTCTGTTGCTTATATGTGTATTCTCAAGTGTAATGTACGGAACGGGGGTGACAGCGAGAGTTTAGATATATCTTCGATATATCCAGAGTTTGCACCAGGGCCTGCTTAGAGGGTTCAAATCACCTTGACCCGGCTTTCTTTTTCCGCTGTTTTATGGGTGTATGTATGTGTTTCCAAGGCTGCAGTTCTTACATCACATGACCTCTGCAGCAACAGTACATTGCAGTACAGAGCACTAGTGAGGAACAGCAATACTGTCTAAAAGCCTTTAGTTGCACAGCAGTAGTTATACTGTGCTGTATATAGATATGATGTCATATTTGAAAAAAAAAAAAACGCCAAACCTTTGCCAATAAAAACTCAAACAGCCTTTGAGTTTTAATGAAATAACTAGGAACAAAAAGATAATAAAATGTGATCATTGGCATTTCATTGAAAGAAAACATATTGTACTGAGCAGTACAATGTGGCCTACAAGTGAAATGCATTTATACAAATTAGCAAACGGAATAAGTAGGTCAGTGCTCTAAGGAGCTAAAAATCCAAGAAGAAGGGAAAATCACAGAGCAGAAGCAGAGAGAATAGACCGGAGCCGGTGTGTAGCGGGAGAAGGGCTCGGTGCCATAGTGACACTCCGCGTGTAGTACACACAAAGACAGAATTAAACACAGTCTCTCAAGGTAATAGGACATTTTGCTGAGCTTTTGTTGCGAGTCAGTGTTCTAACAACGAGAATGTGAAGAATAGCTTATATGCTAGAAGGAAATCTGTTGGTCACCGGTCATCGATGCTATTTGTAGAGACCTGCAGGGGTACGGCATGCTGAGAAATTTGATGAATACACTATTGAAGTCCAGCTTTATCACTTTTTGCAAGACAGATGTTCAGTGCCCTTCACTGCAATGATTTTATTAGAAACATCAAAGTGTAATGTAAAAAGCCAACTGCTCGAAAGAATAAGTAGCACTTGGTATGTGAACTGTACGTAATCACATAAGAGTCTCCTACTATACATTGAATTGTTACCATATTTATACAGCCCTGTAGTGATTGAGACCCTGATGCCAGCGTTGCGTAAGAGTGATATTTAGGAGCTACTGGCTCCCATTGCTCGCCGGACAGTGTTCTCACTATACACAGTACAGGGCATAGTTAGCCGGCTGCTCATAAATGGAAGAACTCCATTGTTCAGCTTGTCATGAAATTTTGAAAATTTTAAAAAAAAATGTCCTGTCACTACTTTATTCTGCCTATCTGATAGTTTAGCACAATATGATTCATGGAATTGCTTTTCTTACATTTAGTGAAGAATTCAGCTCCAATCATATACTGTAAACCTATATAACCTATATATGTAAGCCAAGCCTCTGCCATGTGCTGCTGTAGAATAGGAAGCAAAAATCAACAGGTTCAATTACAGCTACTCATTCCCATAATATCACGAGCCAATAAAATTGAACAGGATAATTTCAAAGCTTTCTGAAACATACAATATTTGCTTTTCAGAAGCTTTGCCTTTTGAAAGACGGCTTTGGTTCCAATATAGAGATGAGCGGAGCCAATGGTCAGGTTCAGTTTCAGCCTCCTAACCCAGACATATTGCCGAATTGGGGACTTAATAGCCAATTCGGGTAAGTGACGCCCCAAGCAACTAGCCATGGCTGTGATTGGCCAGGAGGACACAATAATAGCCTTGGCTAGTTGCTAGGGCAGATTGACTGTTCAAAATGCGGCAATATTTTCATGTCAGGCAGCCAAACCCGATCGCCCAACCCAAACGCAACCATCAGGCCTGCTCATCTCTTTTCGAATCTATTGGGTCTGAACTGATGTTGCTCTAATTTTTTTCTAAAAATATTTATATAATCACTTCTCAAAAACACAGTTTTCCCAGCTACTTTCTTGTTTCGTAAATTATTTCCAAAATTTTTCATTTCTCTCGTCCAATCCCCTTTCCTAAGCTCTAAGATGAATGACAGTATTCGTTAGCCACAATTATTAAAGATCTGTTCAAAACAGCAGAGATTCAGATTCACATAGCTTATTAAAATATTATCTTATACGGTATATCTTCTATATTCAGTGCTTTAATCTCCATTACATGTCATGTGTTGTCTCATTTCCATATTTTACTTGATTTCCTCTTTTAGTTACATTTTAATTCTCCTTTAATTCAAAATGATTCTACTTTAAGGCAGTGAAGGAGGTGGTCCAGGGGTCATATCGTTTCCAGCCCTCACAGTTGCTCCTCTGTGTAGTCCTCTCCATGCCCAAAGCGTGCTTTGCAATATATTCCCTCATATTGATCTTGGCTGTGTTGTTGTACTCATGCTGTGCGTCTCTGTGAAAGCCTAGATGATGATTACATCTTGCTTGTTATCAAGTCAAGAAGATGCGGAGACAAAGTTAAAAAAAGAAGAGATTGTTGAGCGAAAGGACGATGATAGATTGCTTGCCAAACGACGTGTAATAGAGTTGATTTTATGTACTAAATATTGTTTGGTTGTCAAAACTGCTGTAGTCTTTTAAAATTATGTTATAATATTTGTATGAACTGAAGTAACAGATATAACCAGAAATGGTCCAGAATGGTAACGATAGACCTCTCTTTTTTTAGGTTTCCTTGTCCTTCTCTGAAAACTGTACATATACTTAAAGTCGAAAGATTAAAATACAATATACATATTGAAATTAAAATACACTCTTCACTAGGGACCAGCAGGCCCTTTTATTTTCAGGTTTGTCGAGTTACACTTATCGCTTGATTCCACAAAATCCACAATTCAATTAGCAGGTGATGGCCTAGACTAGTGCCCAACATTTAGGATATTTGAGTTCCCCTGCCCCTCTTCAAGTACTCAGGATTGCAGCCTAGATTGTCCCATTAAAACTGGGACTGAGGGACAGGATCAAAAGGACCCCTCTAGTGATGATAGAATTTTTAGTTTTGAACTTTTTAGTTTTATTCTTTTGAGGGGATTTTGGTTCCTGCTTTAAAGACACTAAACAGCGCAGGATATTGAACCGAAAATAACAAGAGCCTGAAGCTACGATTAAGAGAAACACAAAACTAAATTTGAATGTGTGAATAATTTTTTTAAAGATATTTAATAAGATATCTACGATTGCTTAAAAATGTGAGAATTCTGAGCACATTGATTTTTATTGTATTCTATACCAATTGCATCATAGTCTAAGAACACGTCACCAATCATGTCCTGACTCTCAAACTCCAAGGTTTACAATGACTTGTAACCTGGATTTTCCTCATGCAAACATTTTTTTTTTTGACTCCTGGCTTTACTCGGCTACTTATTTTTCCATTTACACCTTCTGTACTTCCATGCTACTCTGGTTTTTCTCTCCTTTCCGTGTAGTTTTGGGCTTTGTGTCCTTGTCATTGCCTGCAGGTAGTGGTTATAGTCTGATATCTAGATCCACTGTGACAATGTCAGAAATCCTTCAAGATCTAGGTCAGTAATTTGCGTTTTTCTGAATGAAGTACCACACCCAGGGGTATGGTCTTTAGAGGGCTGATTTATTGCGTCATTAGCCTCTGTCGGCTGGGAATAATAATAATTCTTTATTTATATAGCGCACACAGATTAGCAGCAATGCACAAAGCATGTCAAATTGGTCCCTGTCCCCATGGGGCTCACAATCTAAACAGCCTACCAGTATGTTTTGGAGTGTGGGGGGAAACCGGAGGACTCGGAGAAAAACCTGTGCACACACGGATAGAACATACAAACTCTTTGCAGATGTTGACCTGGGTGGGACTCGAACCCAGGACCCCAGCGCTGCAAGGCAGAAGTGCTACCCACTCAGCCACTGTGCATGGACCTATCAGAGGGACGCAGTATGTATTGTACTTTTAAACATATACAGGTGACTGTTAGAAAAGTCTGGCTCTTTGTATACCATATACTCCTCTGTGCTTGCTGTGTCACTGACCTTTGCTTCTACCTTTTGGATATACTACTGCCTTACGATTTTGTACCTTTGTCTTAGTTTTTAACCCAGTTTCCTGACCTTGTTGTTTGTCTGACTGGTTATGGTCAACCGTGTAGAGTTGTTGCCTGTGGTTTGGACAGAGTTGACAAGTAGGCAGGGACAGAGATTGTGGAAAGAGCAGGGATCACACAAATTCCCTGTCTTGACAGGCAACTTGGTAACTAAGTCCTTCTGCAGGGTCAGTGATGAACCAAAGGATCATCACTGGATTCTAGGTAGCTTCTTATGCTTGTTGGACTTGTTTAACTTGTTGGTATGATTTTAGAATGAGACCACTCCAAAACAACCAAAATGACCATAAGATATGTTAAGAAAAAAAAGCACATAATCAAGCACAAAGTACAGAACAAATTGTAAACAGTCATTTCCATGACATTTAACAGGATACAGAATGAAAACAGATTATTTAACTTGTACATTGTATTCATGTAAGTCATTTTGCTTGACATTTTATTTCAACAACATGATTGTATTAGCCAATTATTATATTTACAATGTTTCATTTAAATTACAGGAAACATGAAATTTACATTATGTATCAAAACACTCGATTGTCCGTTTTACTTTGTCCTTTGACTATTCTGCTAGCTGGTAATTTTCTTACCGTCCTGACATAATTATAAATGACAAGTTGCCGAAAGATAAGGTCATCATGTAACTACATTTTGATAGCTTTCACTGCCAGCAATTTCATGTATTTTGTTAAATTAAGTTATTACTGCTAATTGATGTTTTCCTGAACTCAAATGTAGTTTTCCTTTGTTCAAAGAGACTTGTCATTGATCGAAAAAATACAGTACAGGCACGCTTATTTCAGTAGTCTTACACCTGAGGGTTATTGTGCAGTCATTTGGACAAACTTACAATCTTATTTTTTTGCAGCAGGTGGCCAGCGAGAAGCCCAATGCATTCACGCTTTGATCACCTACCTAACATCCTTTAGATGCCAGTTGACAGATTTCTCCCTACATACTTTGTGTCAATCAGAAAGTGAATGGCGTTGTGTAAGGCTGCATAAAAGAAATACAGCAAACTCTTTGGGGAACATTTACTTAGCCAGTCCTGTCGCAATGCCCGAGGTGCGTAGCCCGACGAGGATGAAGTCCGGTGCGATTCACTAAGATCATGCACCCGATATCCTACATGTGTCGCTTCACCGCTGAGGTCTGCCGGAGTTCACCTTCTCCTTCCCGGTGCATGTGAGTGCTTTGTCTTGCGACACAATTTGAATTTTAAATCCCGCGCTTAGTCCGAATCAGTCGGGTTGTCCAACGGCCACACCCCCCGATTTGTGTCGCATGAAGTCAGGGCAATTGCGCCAAAATCCAATCGCGTGTGCCAAAAACCCCTGTTAAATGTGCCGCAAATCGGAAATAGTCGGGAAACCCAACGGAAATGTGGTCCGCGGACCCTTAGTAAATGTGCCCCTTTGTTGGTAACAATGGTGATGTGCTGCAAAAATAACAATGGTGTGTGCTTTGTGGGCTGCAAACAATGGGCCATGTGCTGTTGCTTGTAGCCCATCTGACATCAGTGGGATGAGCTCATGGGACATTACTGCTGACACCACAGAGACAAGCAGGAATAAAACTCACTGCACTGAGAGACTGCCCAATAGAAGGCTATGGGGGCTTGAATTAGCCATTGTTTGTGCGACGCCAGTTTGTGTGGACGGTAATGCGCATGAAACCTTACTGGTAATGACTAGGGAGGAACTGAAACATTTGCTGGAACCGGTTGTGGAAATTAACCCTTTCAACGCTATCGGTTACAAGAGTTTACAGTCTATGAGGATGAATGGGTGACACAGAAGGTGATCAGTAAAAAAGGGTTCAGCCATTCTTTAAGGGATAAAATAATTAAATAAATAGACAAATAATGCTGAAAAAAAGCAGCCACCAAAAGGTTAACCTGTGAAAGTTGTATGCAGTTAGGGCATGTGAAGGGTCTGCCTGAAAAAATGGGATTTTAGTGCACTTTTGAAAGTTTGGTAGTAAGGTTTGTGTCCGCTCATCCCTAGTAATGATTACTTTTTTGGGTTCCTAAAATATTGCGTTATAAAGCTATGGCATAATAACCCTTTTAAAGGAAACCTACCACTACGGACCTACCTACTACGGTAGATCCATTGGTAGGTGCATCTTACAAATGTAAGGATGGCCCTTTTTAGGGCTCATCCTGTACTCCCCTCTATCTTTTCTAAACTTTAATGAGAGTAATTTGCTGAGGCTATGCCGCACGGCTACTTCACGCCCCAGTAGCCTCTTTGATCCTCCTACCCAGACATCTTCAGCGCACGGAACACAGGCCAAAGCCAGAGCTACTGCGCAGAACTCTCCCCTCACGGACAAGTGTGAGCAGCTCCTTTTAGCTGCATGCTGAAGATGTCTGGGTAGGAGGATCAAAGAGGCTACCGGGGCGTGGAGTAGCTGCGGCTACTCTACGCCCAAGTAGCCTCTTTAGAAAATGTGCATATTACCCTGATTAAAGATTAGAAAAGACAGAGGGAGTAAAGGATTAGCCCTAGAAAGGGCTATCCTTACATTTTTTAGATGAATCTACCACCGGATCTACCTTAATAGATAGATCAGTAGTGGTAGGTTTCCTTTAATTTTCTAATATCTGTATATAATATTGCATTTAGGAATAGTATAATAAATGAAATTGTGATAACTATAATATAAAATAAATCACTTTGATACAGTATTTTTATACACCGACAATTAAGCTTTGCCAAGTATGTGTGGAAATCGCATATTGGCAAAGGCATGTTACAGGGCTGTGAACAGAGTTTAGTATGCTGGGATTGAAGACCTTCAATTTACTGCTCATTTTCAACATGAAGACAAAATTAAACGGGGCGATGAATCCTACCACATAGCAAAGAAGAAATATTATTCTCCATCTTCAAAAAGTAATTTACAATAATAATTGCACAGATGAGAAAAATAGTTAAGCTGAAAGCCTGGCTTCAAAAGCCGTAGATGTAAATAACACGAGACTAAATTGGATGGTAAATTGAAATTGAAACAGGAATACATTGTGGTGCTCACAAAAAAAACTAATTTAAGTCATAAATGGGCAAATAAACAGTATATATTACTATTTGTCATAATGTTCATCACAGAAGAAAGCGAGGCAGAAAATGAGAAAATATTGAGGACAAATAAAGCTGAAAGTCTTCCTTATTTATGAATCTGTAAAATGTGAGCTAATTGCGGTCCCTCTACCCGGGAGGTAAGCTGTGGGCAACGTTGTTTATGTATTTCAAATTTTAGAAAATTTAATCAATGAGGAGAATCATAAATGGCTTACCGACCCGATTCTGACATCGAGACCCTCAATTCCAAACCTACGCCTCCTTGTTTATTGCCATGCGCCAAAAATAATGGGTTTTTTTGGCATTGTATAATTCTACTGTGCACCAAATAAATTACATCTCTGCGTCACAACAACCTATTGCGTCATAAGCTCTGGCAAGTCTGAAAGACCCGAGCTCACAGTCTCATTCCACTTGGAAAAGGAATCCTTTGTGATTCCGAAACGCGTTGAAGATTCCAACCGCTTCCACTCTCTTCCTGAGTGCGCCGCTTCGACAACAACTCCTCCATTGATCATAGAATCTGGCACCTAGTCAGAAACACTGCAGTTTTATTCCACGCACAGGTAATAAATCCCTCTCAATGTTTTAATGTGGGTGTTAAAGGGAACCTGTCATCAGCAATTGACCTAATAAACCACTAGCAGTATATTGTCAACCAGTGTAACACCTTCTAGTCATTATTTCTTTCATGTCCTAGTTTGATGACTTCATCCACAAAATAGACTTTGAAGTGAGCTGTTAATTGGTTGTATAGTCAAGTCAAGCAGGCGGAGAGTTTCACACTGAAGTCAAGGTGGGGAGCTCTGAACGCCTCCTCCTCTGTCATTGACTTTGTGCATCAGACTTCAGGAGATCTGGTTAGTGATATCCCTGGATGTAGGACCATCAATTACAGTGAAGGGGGATTTCTGAGGAAGAAAGAACTTGACCTCAGTGTTAAACTTTCCACCCCTCTTGACTTTATACAACCAATTTACATCTCACTTCAAAGTAGATTTTCTCAATGATTCCACCACACTGGGTCATGAAAGAAACATGATCCGGAGGGTGTTTAGCTGCTCGATAACATACTGGTAGTGGTTTATTAGGTCAATTTCTGATGACAGGTTCCCTTAAGTAAAAGCTACAATATAATATGCTATATCCTTATACTGCCTTCAAGGTTTGACAAGGAACAGTGCCGTAGGTCTTCTAGTGGCTTAGCCTGACACTGCAGCTTAATGATTCTTAGTCCTACTCATGTGAGGTATAATACCATGTTGTGCCTCTATAACGTGTATGGTGCTATGCTTGGCGAGGAAACAATACAATCACAACATCCTATGTCTCATTTCTCCATAAACCTTGCATAACAAATTAAGAAAAGTATATGAAAGTATATGAAATCTCTGCTTTAAAGGAATTCTTTCATCTAAAATCTGCCTCCCAAACTGATATCACCTTCTTGCCAGTCATCTCTTCACTAAGCCAAGCCTATTTCATTGTCACCCGCACTCATTATGAGGCTAAATAAAGTTTTTACAAATATGCAATTCAGTGGAGGGGAGTTTACTGAGATCCAGGGATCTGCGCCCCTGCACCTGCGCAGTCTATGGCACCAGCAATGCACTCCTGAAGCCGCCAGATTTGTAGGTGGGCAGATCTGAAGAAGAGTAAGTGGCTGACGTATCTGAAGTGCTGCAGGGAACGTTGATTATGTACTGGAGGTGGAGCCTGGAGTGTCTGTTAATTATACCCAAAGCTGAAAGCAGAAACAGGATAGTACAGCTGAAATACTGTTGTACAGATTAGACTGCAGACTGGACCAATAGAAAACCAGGACTTATTTATCATTGCCCTGAAATATGTTGAAAAAATAAAAACTTTATGTACCTTTTGTTATACACTTCGATCTTGCAGCTTCGGCCAATTATTAGCAAACAATTTTGTGTAGGCACCTGTGTTCCCTAGGGTGATTGTCCCCAGAAAGTACTTTTATGTGGTTTTATTGGGGATAATTTATGCAACTATTTCCTTATTTAAAATCCTCTTAAATGACCAGCATTGAACTTTATAATTAGTTTTGTCCAAATTAATCTGTCCATGTGTAAATATCTGTTATGAGTCTCCAACCCTACATCGGCAATCGGCAATTTCCGTCAGCTCCATAGAGATCAATGGAGCGAAACATTTCTGGGCGTCCCTCTGCTCCATTAGTCTGGCGGAGCGACGAGGGGTCAGACGGACCCCTAGTTTTCGCGATCTGTCGGGGTCTCAGCACTGAGACCCCAACATATCAGCAAGTTAACCTAACTTTAGTTAGTGGGAAAACCTCTTTAAGGACAATTTTATTATGCTTGGCTGGTTATTGCTAGGAGTGCGGTTAGATAGTTCTGTACATTTATACATGCACATAAGGCTACATGCACACTGCCGTTGCCCGCCGGGCACACGGCAGCGCGCGGGGAGATGAGGAGAAGGTGAGCGCAGCTCACCCCCGCCCCTCTCCATAGTAACATATGGGCCACGGCGCCGTAATACGGGAAAAGATAGGACATGTCCTATCTTTTCCCGGGCTACGGAGCGGTACGGTGCCGCACGTGTACTGCACCGTACCGCTCCCGTACAGGGCCGTGAGCCCATAGAAGTGTATGGGGGACGTATATCGGCCGTATATACGTCGGCCGTATATACGTCCCCCATACATGTGTGTGAATGCAGCCTAACTATGTATATATACTGTAAAGTACATTCAAATATATAAATATAATCCAGTATCTGTATTTGAGGTGAATTCATACTTCAGTTTAATTAACATCTCTGTGGACTCATCCTAGTTATATTAGTTTACAAAAAAGAAATACTGATGCTAAGACAGATTCAAAATGCATATTTTTACATGGAAAACCCTAATTTAAAATAAAAGACTAAAGTCCCATATACAGAAATTTCCAATGCTATGACTATTTTGCGACTATTTCCGAGTCAACGTTGCTTAATCAAGGACAGAATGTGCCGCCATTATTATAGGTACAGCCACTGACATATGTCTTGCCAGCAATGCTGTAGTTTGTGCATTTATGCAAATGAAATAATTTGTCATTGTGAAAGTAAAAAATTGTAGAAGGCAAACCATTTTGTGGCCATGTAATAAACTTTATTTGGTGATCATACGCAATGATGGTCATCCTGGCTCATCGCCTTTCCCTTACAAAGTGATTGTCCTTTGGAAATATAAAAGCCCACATCACTAAATCTGATCTGACATGTTGGGATATAGCATTCTCTTAGTTTGCAGCTTTGTTTTCTCCTCGAGATTTGTTTGTCCTAGTATGAACATTTATTCTACCCATAAACATAAATGCCTGAAAGGCCTTGACTGAAAAAACTTTGATGAGTGAATTTATGATCATTAAAGGAATAAATAATACATATAAAGCTGATAGCAGATTTAACAAGGCTTAGCCCCTGTGATGCCTTGAACCTCAATTTACTGTACATTTAACAAAGGGAATGTTTCTCTGCGTAATTGGATGACCTTGTATCTCTCGACCAATGCAAAACGAGTCTTTAGGCGAGTTTTCAAATATGCTGTTTGCATGATATGTCTAAATGATCTGTTATTTCTATTCCTGGAGGTGAAATGATAATGTATCCATCATGATATTTATCCAAGTGGATTATGTTTGAAAAACAACATTAAAGGAGTTCGGCGCAGTTCACGGAGACAC
Source organism: Engystomops pustulosus (assembly GCF_040894005.1). Lineage (NCBI taxonomy): Eukaryota > Metazoa > Chordata > Amphibia > Anura > Leptodactylidae > Engystomops > Engystomops pustulosus. Next base: position 18,201,681 of record NC_092421.1, on the reverse strand, counting down.
CGATTGAAAGAGCAAGAAGAAGCGAGAGAGAGAAGTAGAGTATTCTGCACACTGGTTATTTTTGAAAATTTCTTGATGGATACAGATAAAAACCTGGAGATAAAAGTTTGAGTTCTCAGAAAGTGGACGCGTTTTTCTATTTTTTGATGACTGTAGAACTTATGACCAGAAATGGGAAAATGTTTCCATGGTTATTAACCCTCTGGAAGATCTGAGGAATATACTCTAACAATACTATAGTTACTTTTAAGTTTTTGTTTTGGTTGGTCATAGAGATGAAAGAATCTATTTGTTGGTTTGTAGATTTGGAACAAATCTGGCATCTGCTTCTTCAACAAATCAAATCTGAATATTTTCAGATTTACTTTGGAAGAATATTTAAAAATGTCAACTAGCTAATTCTGAGGTTAGCAAGGTAGCACCGCCATCTTTTTTAAGCCACCGGCAGCTTTTCCGGCAGCAATGGACGGGTTAACACCGGCGATTGGTGCCAGCGGGTGTTACTGGTGAGTGTTTGCTGCAAAATGCAGAGAAGAATTACCGGCTATGGAGAGGGCTCAGCCTTTCCAGCCCCTCCATTCACCTGCAACCGACGCGTGACATACTATTATGTCACGTGTCGGTATGGGGTTAATTCATTTGTTGGTCAGGATTTTTTATTTTGCGCTTTTGGATTTACATTTTACCTTCCCTTACTATAAGTTTTGCATATGGAAACAGTTGACTGTTCTGGCTTTGCGGCTATTTGTATTAGAGATTGAATTATTCTTCTACAGAGTGTTTTTTCTTGACATGCCGGTATATCGCGCTGGATGCAACAACTGAAGGAGTGTTAAGAAAATGGATTTTGAATAGAATTACACAGAATCTCCCACAGCTTATTGTTCTCTATAATGTGATCAACTGATGTTCTGGGTCTTCCTGACAGGTCTGCCTCTGTAATACAACTTTATAGTTCCACTAAGGCTATTAGATGCTGAAGTGCAGTTCATCTGCTGTGGAACTTGTGAACAACTAAGGTATAATCAAGTGAATGTTATTTGTGAAGATGCTGTACTCCCAATCCTTCCCTGATTCCCAGCGGATCTGGATAGACAATGAAGGATTATTTACTAGGGAATTAAATGGCTATTAACAGGAAATGTCAGGGGAAATTTTTTTGCACCAATTTCTAGGTATTTATAAAAATGTCCTAGTGTCGGAACATGTGTATTTGAGACGCCATCACTGTAGAAGAAGTCACTAAGATTTGTAGGAACCTCTGAAGCTGTAGTGGTAGATTAAACAGGTGCGTCATGGCTGTTATCTGGAAGCATTTCCTAATTCGGTCCTGGAATACCACTTTAATTATATTAAAAATAAAACACATGGTTATTTTTAGATCAGCAACATATTTTATTTAGATTTATACTTTCATTCTGTAATTTTGCTATTTGGAAATGGACAATAAGATAGGAATGGACAGCTAGGCACAGTGGGTTTCTTTTTATCATACGCCGATGCTCATGCCTAGGATAATGTCAAGGCCCATCTGGTGCAGAGACTGCGGTCAAATATTCCAATATTTCACCTTTGAAAGTTCACTTGCTGCAGCTGGTGCTCAGATGTAGGGAAGGAATGCTCCATACTGGCCCACTCCACCACCGACCTCACCTTCCCTTCATACCCTTCCACACCTTTGGGTGAGGAACCCGAGTAAAAGGGGAAATAATCGCAAGTCCTTGCGGATAACTAGCATTTGCAATTATTTCAGTTCTTCTACACAAGCTTTCTGGCATAGAAGCCCTGATAAATAACCCTCAGTGAGTCCTGAAGACTAGACTCCCCCAGCCATCCTTGCCTACTTGCCTATCCTACCCTAGACAGTAGTTGACAACTAGTCAACATTCCCTTCCTGTGCCAAAGTGAAAGCACAGAGAAAAAAAAAACAGGGCAAAGAAACACAGAAGAATGGTCCTACAAATAAGGGTCAAAACCAAGAGATTAATGTAGTAGAGAATCAATAGACAAATAGATGTTCAGAAGATTAGCCAGAATTAAAATATCAAATAATATGAAAGTCCATAAAGTGCTAGGTAGCTCCTAGGAAGATTGGAAGCAAACACAGGAATTGGAGTGGTCCCCTAAAAACAAACTGGACAAACCAGACTAGCAGGGAAAGAATGTGAGTGGAGGGGACATCTTTCCATCACTGCTACAATGTCAAAAAGTCTGAAGGAGACAGATGGATGTTGTGGAAATTGATTAAGACACCCAGGAGTGAAATAAGGCAGTGTTCAGACTAGTGTATAATAGAACTAAGTACAAAATCACAGTCAGCAGCACATTTTCTGACCATTTTTCTGGGCAAAGGATGCTACTGAAGCCCAAATGGGCACACATGTAACACATTCCCTTTGCTTTCGGGTACATAAGAAAGTTTACATATACAAATATTTGAAGTGTTTGAGGCAAACTAATCGTTTTACTGGAATGCTTTAGATGGTGGAAGAAAAATATATTGTCTAGTTTAGCAGTAACCTAACTCTGTTAAAATGAATAGCAGTGCTACATATATTGAGTCATCACAATTGTGATGCAATCCTTTATGCTATATACTTTGCAAAAAGTTTTAAAAAATTCAATAAAGACTTCCATTCAAAGACCTTGGCTCATTCATTTGACTTTTTATGCTCCATGAGCACAATTTTCTCAGCAAATGAGGGGTCATTTACACGTTAAGGACCATGGTGAAGGACAAGATCATATGATGAAGCTTTGGATGATAAATACCATAGTGACAAAATAAATTGAAAAGTAATAGGAAAATAAATATTTTACAAAACATCTAGTGGGTTAATAGATGTTATTAAGAACCTACTTAATTCAACTCTTGGAACCACCATTGTCTTGAAGTCCTACATTTGGAAAATTGAGACAAAGTAGAGAATAGTACAGTATGTTGTGGCTAGAATTGTAGTCTATGAAAATTTTTTCAAAGAAGTTGAAGGAAAGATCAAACACACACATTAAACTGCGCCATATAAAGCTTCTTCGTTCACTATCTGATGTTTCTTTGTTCATGATTAGATCAAAATGCCACTTACCACTTTTGCCACCACTTTCAGCTTTTTGATCAAATCCGTAGCATTGATTTTCCCGGGGCTTCACGTTTCTTCATATTCTTTGGGACTTTTTTTATATCCTGGTGGTTCCTTGTTCTTGTAGACAAGGCATTTGTTAATGTTATCATTTTATGGAGATTCACTGCATGAACATCTGCTTTCTTATACAGTATTTATATGGAAACATAGGCCTGACATTTAATGGAGCTATGTGAGGTCCGGGAGGAAATAGAAGAACAACTGTCAGAATTTTCTTGCATCTAGAAGACGGATAAGGAATAGATTTTTGTTTGCTCAGGAATGTTTATTCCTAGATAATATCCGGGCATACAGAATATAACCTTGGAACTAGTGCAATATTTTAGGTCAACAGACCTATATTGTATTTTAGTTTCTATTTCTCTTGTGTAATTTAAAAGGGTTTCCAGTGGCCAATATTTTCTGTTTTTCATTTTTTGATCGTAAAAATTATTTTTTTTCCTTTTATTTATCTGTCAAATGTTATTGTATTCTCCTTTTTAGTCACCCCTTTCCTGGTATAGAAGAGGGGTGACAGTGTTATAAAGAGAGGTGGCTTCCGTGTGGCTTAGTTTAATTCAATCCATTGAAAATGAGAGCTGGTTTAGTTGTATATCTCACACCAGTATACAACTAACCAGTAACAAGTCCCCATAATAAAGACATTACCTAAAACCTTGACATTAGCTCTTATAGTTTAAATTTGGGTGATCATGAAATATGATAAGAAAATAAGTAGTCTATATTTAGAGATAAAACCCAATTTTCTCTGTTATAGAAGTGCCATTTTTTAGGTAAAAATTGTCCTTTGGGATTAATAATGTTTCAGCAGCACAGTCCTTTTCACGAAATTGTAATGGGTGCTTTCCTCTACTATACCAGCCAGAGTCCAATAAATATCCAAAAATTGAAAAACGGCAGCACTCCAATTCAGTGAAAAAACAGACTTAGTGGGGGTCATTTACTAAGGGCCTGATTCGAGTTTTCCCGACGTGTTACCCGAATATTTCCGATTTGCCCGGATTTCCCCTGAATTGCCCCGGGATTTTGGCGCACGCGATCAGATTGTGGCGCATCGGCGCTGGCATGCATGCGACAGAAATCGGGGGGCGTGGCCGAACGAAAACCAGACGGATTCAGAAAAACCGCCGCATTTAAAAAATATATGTGTCGCGAAAATTGCACTTACCTTCACTCGGCCCGGCTCGGTGTATTCCAGTGCGTTCCGATGCTCTTCAGCGCAGCAGCGACATCTGGTGGACGGCGGAGGAACTAACTTAATAAATCCCGGCCGGACCCGAATCCAGCGCAGATAACGCGCCGCTGGATCGCGAATGGACCAGGTAAGTAAATCTGCCCCAGTGTTTATTCCACCTCCAGCATCGTTTCAGCTGTATTCCCAGCCTTTGTCAAGCCAGCTTGATAGCCGAAAAACATTGCAACCGAAACGTTGCTGGAGGTGGAATAAACACTAAGTCTGTTTTTTCACTGAATTGGAGTACCGTCAATTTTTGGATATCTATCTATTAGAGATGAGCGAGCACTAAAATGCTCGGGTGCTCGTTACTCGAGCCGAACATTTCCAGATGCTCGAGTGCTCGTTTCGAGTAACGAGCCCCATTGAAGTCAATGGGAGACCCGAGCATTTTTCAAAGGGACCATGGTTCGGGAATAAAATGTGTTATTTAATTGAAAAATAATGTCTTCTGATAATTTGCAAACATCTGCGATCTATTCTTCACTGTTCCGCGCGTATATTATCTCCCGACAAGTTAGCAGATGTAAAGAACAGTGAAGAATAGAATAAAAACAGTGAACACAGTGAACACAGGATCATTTAAGATAAAAACACAGTGCAGAACACAGTGCAGAATAGATTACAGATGTTCGGCACATCTGCTTACTTGTCGGGAGATACGCGCGGAACGGCGCGAACAAAATAGCATGTGAAGAACAATATATATGTGTGTGAAGAACACATTGCAGATGTTTAAATACATCTGCAATGTGTTCTTCACACATATATATTGTTCTTCACATGCTATTTTGTTCGCGCCGTTCCGCGCGTATCTCCCGACAAGTAAGCAGATGTGCCGAACATCTGTAATCTATTCTGCACTGTGTTCTGCACTGTGTTTTTATCTTAAATGATCCTGTGTTCACTGTTTTTATTCTATTCTTCATTGTTCTTCACTGTGTTTTTTTTAATTAAATGCTCGATCTCGAGCAGGGGAAATACTCGTCCGAGCAACGAGCCGTCTCGAGTACCCTAATGCTCGACCGAGCATCAAGCTCGGACGAGCATGTTCGCTCATCTCTACTATCTATGTATCTATCTATCGCTATGAATAGTGTCTCATGTACATCACTGTGTGCTCAGTACTGGCCACAAACAGGGGAAATTGAACAGGTGGACATTAGTGGCCCACCCATATCCATCGGAAAAGAACAATCCAGGCAGGAATAGCACCCATATCATAAAAAAAAACATAAAAAACACCTTACTTTAAGGAATAGATTTTGGCATAACAAAGGTCCCCAGGGATATAGTGGGAATTGTGAAGACTTAGTAAATTCATTAATTATAATTAAGCAGAAGTTTACTAAATATCTGATTCCAACATGACACAACTTCCACATAACCATAAAATATTCAAGGGAATTCCAGTGGTAGAACATAAAAGACATTTTATATCACGCATTTTAATTTAGCAGTGAAAAGTCTACGTGTGTAGAGTTATTAAGATGTAAAGCACATACCCATTCCTACATTTGATTTCTTTTTTATTAAAACATGGAGGTCTCCTTGAGACATGTAGCGCTGACAAAGAGATAGCTAGATAGGAAAACACAGTGGGGAATAGTACTCAGATAAAATGCAGCATGGAGGACCTTGGTTAGCAATAAAATCAGATTATAGAAAAGGCCATCATGTTGACATAGCCGGGTAGAACGATCTACTAAACTAAAGCGAATGGAAAACATAAATGATACAAATCATACGGAAGGAAATGCTACTGCCCAATGTCTTGCAGTAATTGTAAAATAAACCCTTCTGACAAGGTTTTAGAGAAACCAGAAATCCTGCTTAGGTCAACCTTATTTACAAAAGTTTTATCGTTCCTGATATGTTTTCTTTAAAGAGAACCTGTCAGGGTGGGATTGGAACACTAAACAACCCACAGGTCCTTATGGACCGGTAGTGTAGTGTCCCAAATCACCCAAATAGTTACCTATTAGAGATGAGCGAGCACTAAAATGCTCGAGTGCTCGTTATTCGAGACGAACTTTTCCAGATGCTCGAGTGCTCGTCTCGAATAACGAGCCCCATTGAAGTCAATGGGAGACTCGAGCATTTTTCAAAGGGACCAGAAGAATGTCTTCTGATAAGTTAGCAGATGTATGCAAACATCTGCAATCTATTCTTCACTGTTCCGCGCGTATATTATCTCCCGACAAGTTAGCAGATGTGAAGAACAGTGAAGAATAGAATAAAAACAGTGAACACAGGATCATTTAAGTGAAAAACACAGTGAAGAATAGATTGCAGATGTTCTGCACATCTGCTTACTTGTCGGGAGATACGCTGTCCCGTGCCCCGCTGCTCTCCGTGCCCCGCTGCTCTCCGTGCCCCGCTGCTCTCCGTGCCCCGCTGCTCTCCGTGCCCCGATGTCTCCGTGCCCCGATGTCTCCGTGCCCCGATGTCTCCGTGCCCCATGTCTCCGTGCCCCATGTCTCCGTGCCCCGCTGCTCTCCGTGCCCCGCTGCTCTCCGTGCCCCGCTGCTCTCCGTGCCCCGATGTCTCCGTGCCCCGATGTCTTCGTGCCCCATGTCTCCGTGCCCCATGTCTCCGTGCCCCATGTCTCCGTGCCCCATGTCTCCGTGCTGCCGCTGCCCCATGTCTCCGTGCTGCCGCTGCCCCATGTCTCCGTGCTGCCGCTGCCCCATGTCTCTGTGCTGCCGCTGCCCCATGTCTCTGTGCTGCTCCCCGGTGTCTCTGTGCTGCTCCCCGTTGTCTCTGTCCTGCTCACCGTGTTCTTCAATGTGTTCTTCACACACATATATATTGTTCTTCACATACTATTTTGTTCGCACCGTTCCGCGCGTATCTCCCGACAAGTAAGCAGATGTGCCGAACATCTGTAATCTATTCTTCACTGTGTTCTTCACTGTGTTTTTCACTTAAATGATCCTGTGTTCACTGTGTTCACTGTTTTTATTCTATTCTTCATTGTTCTTCACTGTGTTTTTTTAATTAAATGCTCGATCTCGAGCAGGGGAAATACTCGTCCGAGCAACGAGCCGTCTCGAGTACCTTAATACTCGAACGAGCATCAAGCTCGGACGAGTATACTCGCTCATCTCTATTACCTATTAATGTTTACATTAAATAAAACAAAAATTTATACCAACCTTTGTCTGGAACTTCCCTTGTCTGAGCGTTGCAGCTAGAGAAGCCGGCGTAGTTCACCATTGTTTCATGCACAAGCTCCATAGGTGCAATGTATGTGCAGTGAAGTCTGGATTCTGTCCCAATTTCACCTCCCGTAATGCGAGACGAGGCGCCAGCATGAGATCGTCTGCTGTGTGTCTAGGTAAGTATAAATGTTTGGGTTTCTTTTTAAATTTAGGCCACACAAAACATATACAGGCGGTCCCCTACTTAAGAACACTCGACTTACATACAACCCCTAGTTACAAACGGACCACTGGATATTGGTAATATATTGTACTTTAGTTCTAGGCTACAATGATCAGCTGTAACAGTTATCACAGGTGTCTGTAATGAAGCTTTAGTGTTAATCCTGATTCTTATGACAACAGAGACCAAAAAAGTTCTGGCTGGAGCTACAATGATAAAATATACAGTTCCGACTTACATACAAATTCAACTTAAGAACAAACCTACAGAACCTATCTTGTATGTAACCCGGGGACTGCCTGTATACAGGTCAATTTTGGACTCTAAACTACAGGTTCATACAGACCTGTAAGTGGTTTAGGGTACCAGATGGACTTGACGGGTCCTCTTTAAGACACATTTTTAGATTGTAAGATTTACACATCTACAGGATTCTTCAAAATGTACATCGCAGCCAAGTGTGAAGTGTTGCTAGGTATCATTCAGTCTCAGTACTTGAAATAACTTGTAATTAAAAGTATGCTAAATCTGGAACACTGCTGCTAAATAGTAAGTACTATCATGTTTTGTAGAGCCAATATAAGATAATCTCATTGCAATGGAAATATAGGCAGTCGCCTACTTAAGGACACCCGTCTTACAGACGACCCCTAATTAAAGACGGACCCCTCTGCCCACTGTGACTTCTGTTGAAGCTCTCTGAATGCTTTACTATAGTCCCAGGCTGCAATGATCAGCTGTAAGGTGTCTGTAATGAAGCTTTATTGATAATCCTTGGTCCAAATACAGCAGAGAAGTTTGAAACTCCAATTGTCACTGGGGCAAAAAAAAAAAATTGTCTGGATCTACAATTATAAAATATACAGTTTCGACTTGCATACAAATTAAACTTAAGAACAAACCTATGGAACCTATCTTATATGTAACCAGTGGACTGCCTGTAGTTCAAAATGTGACAATTTATTTGATGAGATTTTTTTTAAGGATGGTAAGCTAAAATATAACAAAGACTAAATTCACAGCACCACTCGTGGTGTCTGGTACTCCATTCAGTTATGTAATATAACAGAAATCTAGAACAAATAGTAGCCGCTTGTGCTTCCATTTACCATCCTTTCCCATTGTTTTGCATTGAAGGTAGTCACATGTCTTCCCTCAATTATAACATCAAAATGGCAATAAAAATTACAGAACTGAGCAACAAACTCCATAAATGGACATGTGACCAGGTACTTAGTAGAATGCTCCCTTAAGTTTGGGTTTTTTTCTCTTCTGTACCATATTATACTTTCTCTTATGGAGAAAATGGAGTTTAGAGGTTATTTTCAGGCAATGGCAGTCAATCTCCGTTCTGTAAAGGTTCTTTCAAAAGTGCAAGAAATGTCTAGAAAACAGGCGTTACTTTTAAGGTTGTTTATTGAAAGGAAAACTAAGGGTTTGAGCTCAGCACAGAAGCCTTTTGTCAGTTAACAACAGGTAAAATATAACATCATGGTATACAAGACAAGGTGAATATATACTGGATGCCTTACATAGAGTCCGTCCTAGTCTGCCTGGACTGTAAAGCACTTTCTTGGCCTTATTTGCACTTTTGAACCCCCGATCCTGGCTTTGCTTCTCTCCGGACACTTGGACTGCACTTCCTACTTTCCTATATTCCGTACCTCAAGTTTCATATAACATGAGCTTTATTCTTGGCTTTAATCATCTTATGGTCAGTGTAATCTGCACTTGAATCCAGCACTTTGTTTATCCCTCCTCTATTCTTCCTGCCTCAAGTGGTAAAGGATCCAACAAAAAGTTATTACTCCACTACAGCTCTTCCTCTAATCCCTATGCAGTGCCATACATTGGTGGCTTCAATCAAAAAAGTAATCCCGATGGATGTCTCCGGCCTAGCCAGTAGATGAGATGCGAATAAAGAATCATTTTGATTCTTCCATCATTTGTAAAATGATCTAGTTATGAATTCAGCTTTAGAAAATACCCACAAGGCATAACATGGCCTTTACCATCATTAACAAAGACTCTGAGCTCAATGCCACAGTCTTCATTCATTGTGTTCTGGGATCCTACAAGAAAGTTCATTTGGTATTTGTTGAACATTTGAGGCAGTTTAATCAACTCTATTAAGTCCACGTCAAGTTATCTGACATTTTACAGCTCATGGCGAGAGGTTTACTGAGGCGATGTTTCTTTAATTGATTAAAGGTTATTTGGTAATTAAGTTCTGTTGGCAGCTATGGATTTCTATGTAGCTTAACCCAACATTTACCTTTACCAAGGATCTGAAAGCCTGTTAAGAAACCTTGAAATTGCTTGTTATTTCTCTGTCAAGGAACCCGTGTCCGATTAGTGGAATGCACATTTATGTTTAGAGATCCTCATTTACAAAATGTTAACCAACACATTTTAAAAACATAAAAATTTTAGGAATCTTTAGGAATAGTGCCATTATATGTTCTATTGGAAAGGGGGCATAAACCAGTTGGCTACGGAAAGGGGCCAAAGAAAACAAGGCAACATAAAGAGGGGGATAGAGAAAAGGGGGCATTTTTTAAATTGGGGCTTCTAAGCGCAATAGTATGAGTGAAGCCACCAGTGTAAATTGGTGTGTTATTGGTGTGTTATATTTTGTGGGGACACTCTGTAGGTATAGACCCATTGAGGTCTGAAACGCATCAAAAGACACCAAATTGCTTCAGCATATGCTAAATTTCCCACTGGTGTTTTAGTACTACCTCTCAGTGACCTCTAGACTATGCCATTCTTTGGTGGCTTTCTATCTTGTCCTGGGCAAGAGAAATGTGGGGGCAATTTACTATGCGCTGGCGCATGGTGCTTGGTGTTCTCCTGCCACTCCTGTGCACTGGATGTATCAGGAGGCTCCAGGGGTTGACTGCATCCTTCTAATTGTGCTTTAGCCTGCACCCATTGAGGTCTGAAGGGGCACAGGCTAGAGCTAGTGTCACCACGCTGGCAGACTCTGCCACTGATTGAACCCCATTTACATTTCTCTTGTTATAACACCCCCACTTGGCATAAGGAGGGAAAGAATCACAATCCCTGACATTGCACAAGGAAATGCCATTATTTCAGGGCTTGTACGCCAAACAAACTGGCCTAAAAGCCCTGATAAATATCCCCTGTGTGTGTCTTATGTCAACAATCCAATAGTAATTTCAACCCCCCCCCCCCTTTCCTCCTCCCGACATCCAACCTAATGCATTTGACGGATAGTTAATGCATTCTCCGAGATCATAAAAAATTGAATACAATTTTTTTTAATAAATCCCGTAGAATAAATGATCAATTCATGTTAAAAAGATGCTCTTGGTTCCAACACACTTCACTTAACACGTTTCTGCGCTAGGTTTCAGCACACTGTGCAAATCTTAAGTCAAATCATTACCGGTGGGTGGCCTGTGATGTTGCGATGAAATCTTAGTCTATTACTATTAGTAAAAAAGCAGCAATCAGTAATCTTTTATGAAAATGTCTCCCACAGAGAAATGACGGTCCTCTGATAGCCCGAGAACTGAACATTCATGTGACAAGGCATTGATATTCCATTGTATGCCGGTGATGTTCTGGTCTTCCATCTTTTATCTGGGACTGAGATAAAGAATCTACATTTATAATAAAAAAGAGTGAAAAGGATTGTAGACATGCAATTTATCATTCAATCCTTAAAGTAATAAAGCGTGAAATGCAAAAATGACTTCACGTAGAGGAAATTTTGCAGATAATTTTGTTGTTGTTATTTGTGTATTTACTGTTAACGCTGCAATATGTAAGAAGTTATTTTGTAGTCATGATGGACTTTTGCTCCACTTAGATGAGAGAATGTGACTAGTAAGTCAGACCCCAAACCCCACAAGTAACACCAGCACCGATTGCTCAAGTTAACCCTTTATATAATTAGAGTGCATCTGTGGCACACACATGTTTTGGAGGATCGTCGCTCTTGGTGTCAAATAGGCTGTGCCAGCGGCATTGAAAGAGTTAACGCACATGATTAGTGCTTGCACCAATCGAGGGCGTTATGAGCGGGTTGAGTCGAACCAAGGCCAGAACTTGCGCTTCAGGTCTGCTCAACTAAATGTGACCTCCGTTGTCATGATTTGGGGGGGGGTCTCAGCAGCCACAGAATTCAATCTACTCAGTTCCTCCTGCTCTATAACATGCTTTTTGCAGATATGACACAATGTATAATCTGCTCATCTCCTCCTGCTCTATAAAATGCTACCTTCAGATAGGACACAGTAACATGATTATCTTTGCTCCTCCTGCTCCATAATCTGCTGCTTATAGAATACACATTTTGTAGACTTTGTTCAACCTTCTTCCTCCACTGTTACAGTCAATAGAAGTTTAATTCAGTTTCCCTGCAGTAAGTGTAATAATTTCTGACCGGAATTCTAGTAATGTTTACTAGTAAACATTTTAGTCATATGTAAAGTTTGCAACTTAGGGGGCTGGACTTTATCAACCGCAGTAATATGATGTGGTGTTGGCTAGAGTGGATTGCAGGAGTCACTTGCAGAATCTTTGGATTGTTCATACCCAGTCATACTTATCAAATCCATTAGCCTATGGAACTGGTGGTTCTTAAAAGTGCAATTAGAAATCACAAACTGTGCAGCAAATCATTACAATCGCTTTATTCTTTTTAAATGGTTGCAAATAGAAATGATTGAAATAATGTCTGACTAATGAAGTGCAACTGGTAAGAGAATGAGGAATGAACTGCCGGCAATCAATGCACAAGAGTATCAGAGAATCCCATTCAGACATCTCTAGTTGTGCTGGGGAGAGACCACAGAGGTCATTTACGAGACGTACAGGAGCCAGCATTTCCTAAAATCTGGGCAGATTTTCCAGCAGCATGTGAATAAGGTTTGAAGGGAATATATGAATGTGGCAAGAAGTAGATCTCAACATACAAACAAGGGTGATCTTTCATCAAGCATGATGGAGACGAATAGTGGGACAATGGGGCACATTTACTTACCCATCCCATCGCGATTCCCGCTGTGTGCTGTCCGACGAGGATTTGGATCTTCTGCGATTTACTAAGATTGTGCGCCCGATTTCCTGCATCCGTCGCTTTCCCCGCTGAGGTCCGCCGGAGTTCACCTTCTTCTCCCCGTGCATGTTGAGTGCTGATCTTGCGACACAATTTCGCTTTTAAATTCCGCGGTTTGTCCGAATCAGTCGGGTTGGCCAACGTCCATTTGTGTTGCATGCAAGCCGGTGCTGATGCGCCAAAATCCAATCGCGTGCGCCAAAAACCCAGGGCAATTCAGGGCAAAACGATAAAAAGTCGGAAAACACGATGAAAATACGCTGTTCAGACCATTAGTAAATGTGCCCCAATGACTTATTTATTGATTTGATTGAAAAGATCTATTAAATCTGGGAATAAACTTCATGAGTATAGGATGTTTTGTCTGTTGAGTGATTGTTGCTAAATTTGTCTTTAGCTGAATCAATTGGGAACCTTCTCAAGGTTTTGTGTTGCCCTCATATTTCTCTATCATAGTAGTATTCAATGACAATGACATGCTTGGCAAATATGTAGATCCAATTACAGCAACCGATGGTATTTTTGCAAAATCGCAGACCCAAAGACCTATGGACATTTTTCTGAAGGTAATTTTCACAATCTTGCAGGTCCGTATTGGGTATCCATACTATTTCTTCAAGCAGTGGTGCCAAGACAATCCTCTATACCAGTGATGGTGAACCTTTTAGAGGCCAAGTGCCCAAATTACAAGCAACACCCAATTAATTATCGCAAAGCTCCAATATGGTAACTTAAGCAGTAATTTATTTATAAAGAGGAGAAATGTAGATATCATTGAAGCTTTTTCCTGAAGAGGAAAAATCAGTGGCCGGGGGACCCAAGGATGACCAGCTTTGTCAACACCATCTCCTGTCTTCTGTAGTCCCAGGAAGTTAAGCATGTTAAAATAAATAGTTCTGAGTTAGGCATGTCCTGTACATCCTCTTTTTACATACATACGTCCGCTCTAGGCGGCGCAAGGTTACCCATATCCGGACAACTAACTAAATTATAAAACGTCACTTTTATTAATGTAATTATTTAAAAAGTAGTAGTAATTACAAATAATTACATTAATAAAAGTGACGTTTTATAATTTAGTTAGTTGTCCGGATGTGGGTAACCTTGCGCCGCCTAGAGCGGACGTATGTATGTAAAAAGTTGTCATTAAATCCCTGCCGTGACAATAGGTCCACTGTTTAGAATAATTTAGTGCTGTACATCCTCTGACTTCAGGAGGAGGCCTTGTCTGATGAACTCCTTGCTGAGTGATTGGCCCAGATGCCCACAGAGAGGGCTCTGAGTGCTTCCTCTGGCACCCATGCCGTAGGTTTGTCATCACTGATCTATACAGTCCCTATTCTCCCTGTTTCCCCCTGACTCAATGCCCCTTAAAGGATTAAAGGCGCATTCCACTGCCCTTATAGGGGTATTCTCACCTGTGCGTACACATTTAATTTAATTCATCTGCCATTTATATATATATATTTCATCAATTGGATGTTATTTTTAAAAAATGTACCCGTGTGAACATAATTTCCCATAAATGTGGCCATAAGATATTCCTTGGATATGGCCAACTTTTCTGCTGAGGGAGCAGGAATTAAGGGGATAGAGGAGATATAAGAAGAGTCCAGACCTGTCCGGTGCCTGGGTCTATGAGTAAGTGTCCCAGGTTTATCATGCTTCATTTTGATGGTAAATTTCTATTTTACAGACATATCTCTGTAGATGCAAACTTTGAGCCACGTGCAGTATACAATCAGGTCATCTCTAGAATTTCTTTCACCTCGGCCAGCAATAATATTTTTGGTTTATTTTCTCTTGCCCTTTAGTAGTGGTGTGCACATCAGCTCCTCACCTGTCATCCTGGTGACTGCGGTGATGTTATTGCTTTCTGACATTTTAGATTTACTGTAGAAACATCTCAGAGTCTCAAACTATTTTCCTCTGAAGTTTTCTATCAAACGGTATAAAAGTTTTTTGCAGAGACGTTTATAAAAAAAACATTTGATGTTCTTTTGGTGTCTAACAATAAATTTCAAATAGTGTCTCACGTTAGCTTGTCAATCTTAGTGTCCTGGAAACATAACCATAATAATAGGGAAGCATAAAGATGTAGGTATAAGCCAGAAAGCAAAGCCAAGGTAAAGTTTGCTTTGACTTGTTACTAGAGATGAGCGAGCACTAAAATGCTCGAGTGCTCGTTACTTGGTTCGAACTTTTCCCGAAGCATTTTTCAAGGGGACCAAGGCTCTGCAATAAAATGTGTCCGATAAGTTAGCAGATGTATGGAAACATCTGCAATGTGTTCTTCACTGAAGAACACATTGCAGATGTTTCCGTACATCTGCTAACTTATCTGAAGACACAAGTGCCGAACGGTGTTTTTCACAATAGTATGTGGAGAACAATATGTGTGAAGAACACATTGTAGATGTTTCTATGCATCTGCAATGTGTTCTTCACACATATTGTTCTTCACATACTATTGTGAAGAACACCGTTCGGCACTCGTATCTTCGGATAAGTTAGCAGATGTTCGGAAACATCTGCAATGTGTTCTTCACTGTGTTCTTCACTTAAATGATCCTGTGTTAACTGTGTTCACTGTTTTCACTGTGTTCTTCACTGTGTTTCGTTAAGTGATATCTTGTTATCGAGCAGGCAAAATACTCGTCCCGAGCAACGAGCCGTTTCGAGTACGCTAATACTCGAACGAGCATCAAGCTCGGACTAGTATACTCGCTCATCTCTACTTGTTACCCATTGTGTTAGTGCATGTGTATAATACATCAACAATGTCATTTGTATAGTAAGATTCTTATGGATCTCTGTGTTTTAGTTTCTTAAGTTCCCAGTTGGAAACTTTTTCTAGTGTTAATTTTTGCCACAGCATTGAGGTGGATAATTTGAAGTAAAATTTATGCCACAAATAATGAAAATATACCTATTTTATGCATTTAGCCCAATCCTGAGACAATGGGGGTCATTTATTAAGGGCCCGATTCGCGTTTTCCCGACGTGTTACCCGAATATTTCCGTTTTGCGCCGCTTGTACTTAAATTGCCCCGGGATTTTGGCGCACGCGATCGGATTGTGGCGCATCGGCGCTGGCATGCGCGCGACGGAAATCGGGGGGCGTGGCCGAACGAAAACCCGACGTATTCGGACCGCTTACCTTCACCTGGTCCAGCTCGGTGCATTCCGGCGCGATGAGTTTACTTTCAGCGCAGCAGCGCCACCTGGTGGACGGCGGAAGAACTACCTTATTAAATCCCGGCCGGACCCGAATCCAGAGCGGAGAAGCCGCCGCTGGAACGCGAATGGACCGGGTAAGTAAATTTGCCCCAATGCATTGAACACTAGAATAAGATTTCCATCAATCCTGCTTTCTGAATAACCAGCGAGGAGAAGATGGAAGGCAATGGTGGTCACTCAACAAATGCAAACTGATGCAAAAGCCGATGGGGTTCCAGTGCTGGTGTTTCAATACTATCAGGCATTTAAAATTTGCCCTTTGGAGATCCATGGTGATCCATGTTTTTTTTTTATTGGATAACCTCTTTAAATAAATAATATATTGCATATTTGATCTGTGCATACAAAGGCATGTATATAGTCCCTGTGGAAGGCATGAATGGCCCCAAAACACTATCAGTCACAGTTGCCTCTAGGACAGTATGCATACTCTTCACAGTTGAAAATGAAATATACACTCATAAATACAGATGCAACATTGTATATATGTCAAGAACCTGACCAGCAAACAGCACAACCACAACCAGATTTGGTGCAAGCTGTCTGGGTATGTGGTGGTGAACTAATCCTCTGATGTCCTTGCACACTAGGGCCCTGCCTATAGCAGATAAATGCCCTGATAAGGGCAAACCCACTATCAGGAACCTGCAAATGGACCCTGAGAGACCATGGAAGGTGAGAGAGAAAACTTACTTTGTCTTCCAGCTGCTGGATGGTGGGGCAGGCAGATAATGGGCAGTCAGAGACCAGTTTTTCACTCATTAGGAGAGATGACAAGACACAGAGGGGCAAAGAAAAGATAATAAACAGAGGAGCAAAGTCAGACAGAAACGTCAAATACAAGATGGCAGCAAGGCACAGAATCATATAGCAAGAGAAAGGTCAAATAAATATAGCTGAGGTCAGATACACAGAATAGCAAATCAACAGCAATAAGATTACATACAAAGTGTAAAAGGACTTGAGTCTTATACTTATAAGAAACAGTGTATCAAAAAATACTTTACTTACAGTCTATGTAGGAATGGTAAAAGCCCCATCAGAAGGTTTAAAGTGATGGACGGAGATAAGGTGGTGCTTTTTTGTAGGGGGGGTTATTAGCATTGCACACTTCTTTAACAATTATGCTGCCCTCTTCTTCCATCAAGCCAATTTAAGTTCCCCTTTAACTGTTGCATACTTTGTTGTTGGGGAGATAATTTTAGTAATTTGCATTGCAACATAAAGCCAAGTAGATGTCAACAACTGCCAGATGATCAACTGGTATTTGTTATATCAAGGAAAAGGGGAACAAAGAATGAAGAATAAAAATGATGCTATTATTTTTAGACAGAGTTGGTTCTTGGGGTTGGACGTAACAGGGGTCCTAAGACCCTTCTACCTTCTAGTAAACCAACTTTTGTATTGGAGCCAAGGAGCTTGAAGTTGCACCTTTAGGTTCATCCCGTTGTCGTCCCGTGCCATTGTCATGCAGTTGACGTCCACATACAAAGAAGAACATAGACTTCAGGATGAAAGTTCATAGCCTGAATTTTTAATGGTATAATATTCACTTACCGGAATCAGATGTGGAAGCATTAATAACAGGCTTCGGAATATAGATATCAATACCAGCGTTAAATGCACTGAATCCAATTGTATGAATAAAATATTAAGTGTATGAATGAAGATATCGTTTTCAGTATTATATCTACTCTCACATAATTCCATTTAATAAAGCACTGTCGGAGGATGTAGCAGTGGAATGTGATACGGCTCTCCGGGGTTAAAAGGTTTGTGTTCTGAGCCAGTGTATGGAGCGTATTTGGATGTATTTTGTATGATGTCTCCTACAAGGGCAATCATCTCTGTATTCTGTGCGCGACTACAATGCTGTAAAACATTTCTCCGTACTTTCATTAAATTGATAAAAACAATAATTTATTCAATTTAACCTTGAGCTTCACTCAGAGTCATCCTGTCTACATAAAATGTTCATTTTCTGATTGGTCTTATATTGCTGTCATAACATGTGGCATAAATTTATAATGCAAATAAAGGGCATTGGTAACAATTAGGATGTTACATGGCAAAACCTCTACGGGTCCCTCAGTTCTGGACATGACCAAGAGAACAAAAAACAAATGTGATAAAGGACATCTGCCACCAGGATGAAAGACTGTATGCAAATGAGCCTGACATAAGTGTTAATGGAGCCTGGAGCCCCTCAGGCTCATTTGCGTATAATCTGTCATCCTGGTGGTAGATGCCCTTTAAGTTTTAAGTTTCCTTCATCAGTTGTGTAATATGGGCGGAGCTTCTGGTGTAAATGGAAAACATATCTATAGGCCTCCATTGGGTGGATAATGTATAATTTATTTTACTATATAAAAATTAAACATTAATACACTGTGCAAAGGCAAGCACATCCTAAACTAAAACATACACCATTATTGGAATTATTGGTTGATGCATTCTCTCCTTAAGAAGGAAGACAACCATCTTAATAATAAATAGAAAGGTGTGTGATCTGGGTAATATATATATGGCTTCTTTCTTCTGGTGGAGTTCTTATATTTAAGGGTTGTCAAACATAGCATCTTTCTTTCGGACTATAAGGCGCACAAAAAAATGCTTTGATTTTCTCAGAAATCAAAGGTGCACCTTATAGTCCAGTGCACCTTATATATGAACCGTACTTAGAGACAAGAACCTTGAACTGTGCACAGGTCTGCCACCAGCTGGTTATTCATCATTATAATCAGGTGCGCCTTATAATCCGGTGCGCCTTATATATGAACCTAGACATTTTAGCAGGCATTTATTGATGGTGCGCCTTATAATCAGGTGCGCCTTTTAGTCCGAAAAATACGCTACATGTGCTACACCTGATACATAATTTTAAAACAGGGAATAAGTAGCTACAAGAAAAGCAGATTCTGCAAGAGGGGGCACACACCAACCTGTAAGTGTGCTTGGTTTACAATCCTTGAAGGACATCTACCACCAGGATGAAGGATGGTAAACAAAGCACTCTGACCAACTGGTGTGTCCCCTCTCATAGGATCTGCTCCTCTTTTAGCTTTTCATAACCATGTTTTTGCAAATAAAGCTTTAAAATTATGAAAATGTTCCTGAGGGGCTCTGGGCTTCATAGCTGGTAATTGAGCTTGGAGCCCCACAGGCTTGTTTACATTATTTTTGAAGCCCTTTTTTGTAAAAATAACGGCAGAAAAAGCTAAAAGAAGAGCAGATCCTGCAAGAGGGGGCACACACTAGTAGGTCAGTGTGCTTGGTTTATAATCCTTCATCCTGGTGGTAGATATCCTTTAAGCTCCACATCAAGATCATCTTAAAACATTCAAGACACCATGGATGGGGTTTATAAGGTCCTCTAAATGGATCTATCGAAGGTGGATGAGGATATGATGCTTAGGTTAGTGGTTACAGATGGAGCAGTTTTGGAGAAAAACAGCTTTTCCCTCATTAAAGATTAAAAAAATGTGGACGCCAGGGAATGATGCAGTATCCTAATTTCTACTTTAATGTTTTGGCAATCAACGCACATGTTCCAGCCCTGGGTGCAATCCATGGCTTTATGGATGAGTGTGAAACTTTTTAATGATCATGCGATTGTATTGGTACTTATGGAAACATAAAATGTCAGAGCCTATAAAGCACAGGCTGCCTGTGGATGAAACCCATAAAATTGTTGCCGGTTCCAGGCAGATGTTTCTGTATTATTCTGTCCATCGGGTTCTTAAGAATTCTTTTCAGTAATACCAGCCTGAGGTGTATGAGCAATATGTTGATCTGGCATGATCTAAACTTGCTTCTCTCTTCTCTATTTGATAACTTAAAAAGTTTTCTAGATTGAATGAGTTTTTTCAAAAAGTTCTGCAAAAGTTTATTCATGCTAAAACGATGACAATTAGTTGAACGATTAAAGTAATTACTGCACAGTATTTTATAGGCAATGTAGTTTGACTTTCAGATCAACTTGCAATTTTCATTCCCTCCTTCATACATGGGTGAAGATATACGGAGAGCTAGGAAGCTGTCGCACTCCATCTTTGGTGTTGATGTTGCCCAATAAGCTTTTGGCCCATAAGAAGACACGTAAAAAATAGGGTCCTTAGGTTTGTTCTTAAGTTGAATTTGTATGTAAGTCGAAACTATATATTTTATAATTGTAACTACAGACAAATATTTTTTTATTTGACAGTGTCAATTGGAGTTTCAAATTTTTTTTGGCTGTATTGGGACCAAGGATTATCAATAAAGATTCATTACAGACGCCTTACAGCTGATCATTGCAATCTAGGACTATAGGGGGCAGAGGGGTCCATCTTTAAAGGGAACCTGTCACCAGGAGACCCTTTTTTAGCACTCCCCCAGTCCCCACAGAGCATAGTACATACACTGCCAAAGTGTTTTTGTATTAAAAATTGGTTTTACAGAAAAAAATATATGTTATATTGTACCTTTCATTAGCATCTGCTGTGTGACTAGGCAGTTGCCAAATGGGAGGGACTGGAGAGGAGCAGTTCCCCCCACCCTTGGGAACAGCTTCTCCATGTGACCTTTTCAAATATATGAAAACACCCATCACTGGGCTTAGCGACGCCCCCTGCTGCTCTACAGCCAATCCTGAGTGAGGGGATTTATTCATATATTTGAAAAGGTCACATTTTTCCCAAGGGTTGGGGGGAAACTGCTCCTTTCCAGCCCCTCCCATTAGGCAACTGCCTAGTCACACAGCAGATGCTAATGAAAGGTACAATATAACATATCTTTTTTTCCGTGAAACCAATTTTTTATACAAAAACACTTTGGCAGTGTATGTACTATGGTTTGTAGGGACTAGGGGAGTGCTAAAATGGGTCTCCTGGTGACAGGTTCCCTTTAACTAGGGGTCGTCTGTAAGTTGTACTACAAAATTAAACCCTTACACTTTTTTCTTTCTAGACTTTTTTATGGTTCTATTAGTGGAATTTTCGTAGATCAAAAAAATATTAGAAGGAATTGCCATAAAATAACAAATCAACCAATATGCTGCTTTGGTGGTCTACAATTGTCTTTTTAGCAGTATTGTGCCATTTAGCAGATAACTGTCCCAACCATCTTTAAGCTTGTGTTAAGAGAAGGCTTCTGCTCTTGTAGCCCTACTGATCTGATATCAGTAGGATCAATCCAGATGAGTTAGCATGGAGACACGTCAATATGATGATCCTTGAGAATGTAGGATTTAATAGCTTACTGACTCTACTCTTTTCAGAACTGTGCCCTTCATCTTGCCCAGTGTAATAAAACACTGTGTCAGGACAAGAAATTGGGGCAGGCTCCTCACTCCGGCCCTGCCTACTTGTCCACACTGTGCTATGACACAGGCGACGACCCGAGGACAGTGTCTAGGGGGTATGTGCACAAAACAGTTAATAAACAAACAGATAATAGCCAAGAAAAGTTCTATAGATCTATTCTTGCAGAAGTTCCGACACAACAATGGCAGGTAGAGTGTTCTCTCTTGTGCGGTGTTCATATGTGTGTGATCTGACTGCTTGGGGAGCACACAATACATTTATTTGTACATACAATATACAATATACATACAATATACATAGAATATACAATATACATACAATATAATTGGTGACCTCCTAAGATCTCCTCCGACGACAAAGAGCTACAGAGAGCATGAGAACTATGAAAATAATAGTTGAGGGTTATTGTTTACTATTGTGTAATATTGAGAACAATTCCACTTATATACTCAGCACAGGAAAGCAGGGACATTCTGGTTTTGTATATATGTTTGGAATTAATGATTAATTCAAGTCTAGCTTCTTATTTCCACAGGAAAAGGGAGAATTTATATCCGTGGGAAAGTTTTTTTTCCCCCCTAAAGAGTTTTCTCATATTGGTCTGGAAATATTGGTATAATTGGTGCTAGGATTGCAAAAAAAATAAATAAACCCAAATTATTAAAATGATTAAAAAGGCAAAGAAGAAAATGTAATCTGCTGCCAATTTACCTGTTTTGTCGTCTAGTAAAATCCTAGAGATAGCAATCTCACAAGCTCATGTTTCTATTGGTTTAAAACCAGGCAAGCAATGACTTTTTCTCTTTGTTTGCAGCGCCTTTTTTTCTTTTTATGAGTCGTATTTGTTTCCTTTTTCTTTTTTTCTGTAAACCCATCTTTTATCTGTGGTGCTTGATAAAAGATCTAGAAATCAAGAGAAATGTTAATGTTTCCTAGTAAGAATTAGTTCAGTTGAAAGTCTTTAGCATTTTAAGGAAAAATAGATTATTTGTTAGATTTTTTTTTTTTTTTATAACAATGTCGTAGGACTAGAAGGGTCAGGATTTCATGACAGACTTTGCATAGAATTGAAACTAATTTGTAATTTGGGGCTTTAGAAATGTCTACTGGAACTGTCTACCTTGGTTTAGGTTTGGTTATGGAGTTCAATGTCTGGAGTAATGGTTAGACATACAGGGGCTCATTTACAAAGGGTTCGAACGCCGCACTTTCGTCAGGGTTCCCGAATATTTCCGTTTTGCGTGGAATTGCCCCGGATTTTTGGCACACGCGATTGGATTGTGGCGCATCGACGCCAGCTTTCAAGCGACAGAAATCGGGGCCATGGCCGTCGGACAACCCGATGGATTCGGAAAAACCGGAGAATTTAAAAAACTATTTGTGTCGCAAGATCAGCACTCACATGCACCAGGAAGAAGCAGGTAAACTCCGGCGGACCTCGGCGCAGCAGCGACACCTGCTGGATATCAGGCACACGATCTTAGTGAATCCCGGCAGACCCGAATCCTCGTCGGACAACGCACCGCGGGATTGCGACTGGATCGGGTAAGTAAATGTGCCCCACAGTATCTGAAAATTTTGTGGAAAACATAAGGGCGATTTTTCGAAGTGCCTGAGAACACAGTTTTGTTTGTCTCTCTGCTTCTTCATCTGTTCTGCACACATGAACAGGTGCTGTCTGTGGTTTGGCGCAGGATCTGGCAAGTAGGCAGAAACAGACGTTTTGGGTACACTTTCCAAGTGATGTGTACTTTTTGACCCTTTGTGAATTAGGTTCTTCACAACAAGTTCCATAGATTCTCTAATTTCTAAGTTGCTGATCTAACTAAGTAAGGACACACATAGATTGAAATATATACTGTTTAACTTCGGATTACTGTAAATGTGCAGTTTCCAGTAATAGATTCTCAGGCTCTATCTGTTTTTCAACAAAGGTGACATCTGTTATGATAGAATGTGATGTACAGAAAATTGATGAATTGGTTCTTCTCGTAAGAGATCACTTAGAGGCAACAGTCATTATATGAGTGAGCAATTTAATCCTGATAGAAAATATTGCAGCATTGTGGAAGTCACAGATGTCATACATTTTATTTATATATATATATAGAGCAGCACGGTGGCTGAGTGCGTAGCACTTCTGCCTTGCAGCGCTGGGGTCCTGGGTTTGAATCCCACCCAGGTCAACATCTGCAAAGAATTTGTATGTTCTCTCCGTGTTTGTGTGGGTTTCCTCCGAGTACTCCGGTTTCCTCCCACACTCCAAAACATACTGTTAGGTTGTTTAGCTTGTGAGCCCCATGGTGACAGGGACCAATTTGACAAGCTTTGTGCAGCGCTGTGTAATCTGTGTGCGCTATATAAATAAAGAATTATTATTATTGTTATATACATATAGTGACATTACCATGTTATTGGTCATGACATATGGGGCAACAACTCAACATGAACAAATGGTAATAAATATGAAGGTTTTGTAAATTGACTGTTTTACAGAAGTTGTTTGAGATTGCACCAATTTGCCGGGGATTACTTGTGCATTCATTTTAGTATATTTCACAAAAGATAACAATCACATGGGGGGAATTATCACAACATTGTCTAGTTATTTCAACTACTTTTTGAGACTTTTTTTTGTGTTAGATTCAACTATTTTGTCTCATCTAGTCACCTACAACATAGATTTTTTTAATAAATAAAGCTCCTAGCTCATTTCTGATTCTAATTTTTGTAAAAAAATGTTTAAATATTTCCTTGCCCCTCACCGTTCCCAAAGTTGTGGGAAGAATGAGAGTATTTGCTAGTCACCCTTTTGATTTTTGATTTGTTCGAAGCGTATCAGAAAAGATTAGGATTTGATTTGGAGCTTGAAAAATGTCTAGACCAAACAGTAATGAGTGGATAAGTGGGTGAGGTCTTCAAAAACAGATGGTTTGGGGGAGTTTTTGGTATATAATGTCAATATGTAACATATAAGAAAAAGTTAAGTTTGCTTATGAAAGAAAGGTGTCAGAACACAAAGGGGCACATTTACTTACCCGGTCCCTGTGTGATCCCTGATCCAAACTGTCCGACGAGGATGAAGTCCGGTGCGGTTCACCAAGATTGTGCGCCCAAGATCCTGCATCTGTCGCTTCCCCGCTGAGGTCCGCCAGAGTTCACCTTCTTCTTCCAGATGTATGTGCGTGCATGTCTTGCGACACAATTTGAATTGTTACATCCTGCACGCTGTGCGAATCTGTTGGTTCGTCTGATGGCCCACCCCCCGATTTGTGTCGCATGAAAGCCGGCGCAGATGCGCCAAAATCGGCACAGTCCCCGAAAACGTCGGACAACCCGACGGAAATGCGGCTGCGGGACCTCAATAAATTAACCCTTAAAGTGTTGCTTCTTGTGGCTATATAGTTATCTAATTACATTTTCCGCTAAGTCTAAATCTATAGTAGAAGTAGGTATTATGGCAGTTGAATCTGTCTTGGATTATTTTAAAACATTCATAAAATATGAACAGAATACAGTGAATTCATAGTAGGTGGAAAGTTTCCAATCTTTGCTTTGTTGCTCTTCTTGCACATAGCAGCATTTGTAGGCACTCCCTGCCAGAACTTACATCTGCTCTGCAATCTGTCTCGTGCTGTGTAGACAATGATTGTGATGGGAACTGTTGATGCTTTTACTCAAGTGCTCTATGTACACACAACAGTGGGTGCAGTTTTCACAGGGTCAGACTAGTTGAGGACATACAAATAGTCATTGTTAACCAACATAGAAGCTTAACACCAAGAGTCTAGATACATTTTGTTTGTAAATACCATTTTCTACATACAATGATGCACAAGGGACGCGCTCAAAGAAGAGTTTGTCTTTTGCAGCCAAGCTAAAACTTTGAAGTAATACACTAAAAGAAAATCGAAAAATAATATTATTCCTTACTTTTTGCTCATTTCACTTGTGACAAGGAAATTGTCAGCAAAATATTACACGTATGCCACGAGGTTCAACTCATGAACATGTAGCACAATAAAGAGAGTGATTTCAATCTGAGCCTTTTTAGTTGCATACAGTTGAGTAACAGTAAGAAATTGGATAAAATAAAAATTCACCGGTTATTAGATCTTTTCATGCATCATATGGGGACAAATTTACTTTCCCTGGTCCTGTCGCGATCCCACGGTGCTTTGTCCGACGAGGATTTGGGTCTGCCACAATTCACTAAGATCGTGTGCCCGAGTTCCTGCATCCGTCACTTCTGCGCTGAGGTCCGCCAGAGTTCACCTGCTTCTTCCCGGTGCTTGTAAGTGTGTGTCTTGCAACACAATTCTAAATGTTAAAACTTGTGCGTTGTCCGAATCTGTCGGGTTGTCCGACGGGCCGTCCCCTGATTTCTGTCATTTGCAAGCCAGCGCTGATGGGCCCAAATCCGATTGCGTGCGCCAAAATCTCGGGGCAATTCGGTGCAAAACGGAAATTGTCGGGAAACCCAGTGAAAATGCGCTCCGCAGACCCTTAGTAAATGAGCCCCATTGTACCCAAATCCAAAGCATAGGGAGCATATTCTGAATTAAAAGATATGATTTAGCATATAGTAGGCATGGTGGTGGTAACGTTTTAATTTATATGGCACACAGGGACTCCCCCTGACGTTAACTTAAAGATTTCTATTTAAACTTTTTAGGGTCACAAAATTGGTGACTAAATTAAAAAATAAAGCAAAAAAATAGATTTTGGGCAACAGCAATGAACAGAGGTAAGCCATTTACCAATTTGAAAGACTATTCCACTTCCATTATCGCATGACTGGTGTTGGATGCCTTGTATCAATAAGTACAATATGGAGGACGACTCCACAATTATGAGAATTTTTGTGCATTTAGTTTTTGCCAGGATTTACCCATGTGTCCACATAAGAATTTATGTACTGAACCAAACATACTACAAATTAATTTTTTCCCCAAGACTTGATCCTACAATGTTCAAAGTTTATACCTGTTTATCCAAGTTTATACTGACATAAAAACATTTATCAAGAGTTTTGTCAAGGGAGCGATTAAATTTTTAAGTCAACATTTTTAGAGTTGAACCTGAATTTTAATGTCTCTATGAATTAATGATCTGACTGTTACGTAAGATCCCACTTTTCCTGCTTTTAGTTATAAACCAGTTTGGGCTAAATTTTGGCAGATTCTTTCTTGATCGGGATCCATTCTAAAAGATTCAGACATCTTTATTCTTGGGGAATTACTGTATATAGAATCATTATGGGGATTTATCATAAATTAATCTGATTTTTCTGATGTTTAACGACCCTTGGATACATTATATAGAAAACATCTTACTGATTTATTGATCAGACTAGTGATAACTGAGCCAGGGTCTGATTTACTGGACATAACAATTATGAAATTCCTTGTTGTCTTAAATTATTATAATTACATTATAATTTACAATAACCTCATTAATGTTTTACATGTTTAGTAATAGAGCAGATCATTTGATTATGTGAGAGCAGGGCCCAGTATTGTTAAAATAGGGTAAAATAATAAACCCTGTACTAAACTCCTCGTTCAATTTGCTACAGTGCCAAAGCTTACATCCAATCACTGGCTTCGAAAGTCATGTGATATACAGGATGACGCAAGCTCTGTGTAGCGCTGCGTAATCTGTGTGCGCTATATAAATAATGGACTTATTATTATTTTTATTAATATTATTGTTGTGACATAATCGCCGAAACCAGTAATTGACTCAGTCACTGGCCACATGCACATTTACTACATGTCATCACTGTAAAAAAGTAAGTAATTATTAGTGGGGACCTCCAGATACTGGATGCAAAATTCTGGTTTGATACTGGATACTGGAGCAAAATTCATCGTCCGCCTGATTTCCTGCATCTGTCGCTTCCCCGCTCAGGTCGGCCGGAGATCACCATCTTCTTCCCGGTGCATCCAAGTGCTTGGCTTGCGACACAATTTTGAAGTTAAATTCCGCGTTTTGTCCAAATCCGTTGGATCGTCTGATGGTCTGCCGCCCCCCATTTCTGTCGCATGAAAGCTAGCGCAATTGTGCCAAAATCCGATTGCATGCGCCAAAAACTCCTTTTAAATCCCTGTCCCAGTGGCGCAAAATGGAAATTGTCCAGATGTCTGATGAAAGTGTGATCCACGAGGCCCTTAATAAATGAGCCCCAATATATACTTGATCACCTTAAGAGACCGTACATGCGCTGGCCAGTAATCTAGTACCGCATGCGCTGGATTTCCCCCCAATCCTTGATAATATAATGGCAGTGGACAGAATTAAAAGAATTGGGACAGTGCTGGAAAGAGAGTGAAGGGAGGAGGGTTGTTGTAATCCAGGTTTCTGATACTGAAGGTATGTTCTGAAGTGGTGTGAAGAGCTCAATATAAATTAGTCAGTAGCCACATAGGGATAGGTTGTACAGCTAGCAGCTAGCAGCATGCACAGAATTTTCCCTCAATGACTGATAATATTATGGAAATGGACAGGATTGGAAGAATTGGTGGAGTACTAGATAGATACAAAAGTGAGGGGGGGGTGTATGGGTTTCTGATTCTTAAGGTGTGTTCTGAAGTGATGTCACGGGCTCAGTATAAGTTAGTCAGCAACCAAATAGTAGGACATGTTGAACAGCTAGCAGCACATGAACAGGATTTTCCCCCAATGACTGATAATATCATGGCAGTGGACAGGATTAGAACAATCGGGGTAGTGCTGGATAGAAACAAAAGGCAGGGGGGATGTCCGGGTTTCTGATTCTAAAGGTATGTTCTGAACCGGTGTGGTGGGCTGAGTATAAATAAGTCAGTAGCCACATAGTGGTAGAAATGGTTGTAGACTCTGTTTAAGCTACAATGCCGTTCATTCATACTTTTTATGTAGACGATGTCCAGCCAGTGGTTTTTTTTGGTATTCCATGATTTCCTTCCATGAGAAATAAAAGTTGAGCGGTGAAATACTAAACATCTTTTATTCTTTTATAGCAGCAGTTTGGATATTAAATAGAGACATTAAATAACAGTTGTTCATTTCTTTAATGATATCAGAAATGAGCACACAACGGGGCAGATTTACTTACCCGGTCCATTCGCGATCCAGCGGCGCGTTCTCTGCGCTGGATTTGGGTCCGGCCGGGATTCATTAAGGTAGTTCCTCCGCCGTCCACCAGGTGGCGCTGCTGCGCTGAAAAGCATCGGAACGTGCTGGAGTTCACCGAGCCGGGCTGAGTGAAGGTAAGTGCAAGCCCTGCGACAGATTTTTTTAAAAAACTGCGGCGGTTTTTCCGAATCCGTCGGGTTTTAGTTCGGCCATGCCCCCCAATTTCCGTCGTGTGCATGCCAGCGCCGATGCGCCACAATCCGATCGCGTGCGCCAAAATCCCGGGGCAATTCAGGGGAAATCAGCGCAAAACGGAAATATTCGGGTAACACGTCGGGAGAACGCGAATCGGGCCCTTAGTAAATGACCCCCAACGTGTATTGATCGAGAGCGCTCCTCATCCAATCCCTAAGACCTACGTCCTGCACCTACAGAGAGATGCGCTATTTATAGGTTTTGTGGTATGTGATTTCCTCCAACCAATAAGACAAATGCCGTAATAAAAGGTTTTGATGCTTTTTTGTTAAAAATTTAATACAGAATCAGGACTTTAATATAACATCTTATCACTTTTTGTTGATGTATTAGTGCAATCACAGAGGCAACTGAATGCTTGTAGCAATATGAAGGATTAATTTCCTCTCCTAATACCTGTGAGTCTCTTTCCCCTGCTGTTTTCTGATAAGAAAGCCCTAGCTGCGAATAAGATAGAGACTGGAAGCACTTATGTGCTGGGAAACACTGACATTACGTTTTAGAAAGCATACACACAATCTCTGGCTACTGATTTAATAGGTGGTTGGATTCATTTGGCAAATGTCAGTAATTTATGTTTTTCTATACACTTTTCTCTTTTGCGTCTTTGAGGAGGCATCTCGAGAAGACGGGAAACACATTATATAACTTGTAAATTTATATTCCGAGGAACTGTATTATGTTCTGTATCCATGACACGAAAAACACTTTATAAAAAGATATTTCTGATGCTAGATCTATGGGTATTTGTGGTCCTTTCTGATCTCAATGACAAAGAAAGTCCAAATTGTAGTTCTCCAGTGCCCTTGGCCAGAGAAGAGCTGCAGCCTGTAGGCCAAGTATAGACCTTGTTAAAATTGATATTCTGTTTTATGTAATTTACCCCAGAAGTGTCAAAAATAGTTAATGTAGGCCCATACCCTTTAATGCCAGGAGACCCTTTTATTCCTTTTGTGTGATAAAATTTGCTTTGGAAATTTGATACAGGCTATGGATAAGTTTACATTTATGTCAACTGCTATAAACTCTTGGAAAGAGACAAAGGGGCACATTTACTAAGGGTCTGTCGGACGCATTTCCGTCGGGTTTCGCTTATGCAGGACATATGCAGGAAATTGGACGCACGATCTTAGTGAATCGCGGCAGCTCCGAATCCTCGTCGGACATTCCGGATCGGCGGCGTCAACGGGACGGGTAAGTAAATGTGCCCCTGTAAGCTTTTGTGAGCAGGGCCCTCACTCCTATTGTTCCATATCACTCTTTGTACTCTGTAATATAGTATTTTACTTGTATATGTCTCCTATGATTTGTACATAATTTGATGGTGCTTTATAAATAAAGATTATAATTAATATTTGTAAGTGTCACGGCCACCGTACAAGGGAGTAGGTCGTCATCCCAGTTTGTTGACTTCCCTGGATTGACACAATTGAAATTTTAACAAACTATTTCTATTATTGCTTGACATTTTCTGCTAATCACAATTTATAACCTATCCAATGGGGGTCTTGAGTCCCCATGTTACAATATAGTTAACATGGCCGTTCTAACATCACTACATTCTACATTCTACATGAGAAGCGTGGGTAACAGATGCTGAACTAAAGCAATCTATTAAAAAGCCCTGGTGTTTTACCTGATACTAAACAATGGAATATGTGCACCATTGTACAGCATAATGGGGCAGATTTATCAAGCTGTCAGAATATTCTTAGCTGCCCATGGCAACCAATCACAGCTCCCCTTTAAAATATTCATAAGTGCTGGTAAAATGAAAGCTGAGCTGTAATCGGCAACTAAGAATATTCTGACTTTTAGCTTGATAAATCTGCCCCAATATGTACATAACGGTCCAAATCTTACACATTATTCAGCATGAATCTATGTATATTTTCTGAGGGGGTAGGAGAGCCCCTTTCAGAAGACGGCCATGGGGTCCTCCCTCTCCTAGTTACGCCCCTAGTTATCAACAATCAAGAGTATTCATTTTAAATACTGAAAAAAATATTACTTTAACATCCGGCATTCATTTTACCTTTGACCATACAAGGCGTACATGTGTGAACAAAACTGGTCCTGTAACATAGAATTTGAGAGCCCTGCAAATGTTTACTGCTATCGGTTTTGCTATATACTAACCCCATGAATACTACACAATTGTGAACCAGCTACAATGTGATATGGCTGCCAGTGGACCACAAGTCAGAACAGAATAAACGTATCATATAAAAGCCTGGCATGTTTTCATTTCAATGAGTCGCTGTTTTGTGGATTGAATCATGGAGATAGCATTATGCACATTTCACAGCTCCCATTGCTGTCCCTTCAGTAGCTAAACATATGTTTTATTGGAACAAAGAATTAATTAAAAGCCACCCCCCCCTCTCCCCAACCAACTGGAGAAGTGCACTACAAAGTGTGATTAGCCAGATAGACTCATTGAAAATATCTTGTAAAGAAAATAAATGAACAGACTCTCCATGGCAAAAGGGAAAGATCATTTGGGTTAAAAATTCAATTTCAACAGCAAAGACCAACAGATGTTTCGGGCAGATGAACAAAATACCTCTTGTTCCTTAGGCGACGTAAAAAGAAAACATCCAAACAGTATGAAATGTAGACAGTCACCCATGTGGCAAAGGCCTTCTGGAAGGTTTGGAGAGAAGCATCATGACTTATTATAGATTCTTTTTAACTCATTTATAATTTATACAAATTTATTGACGAAAATTGTCGATGTTAAATAAGCCAGCATACAGCATTGCATTATTATGAGATATGGTCTAGAATATTTTATGGAGAGTAAGTAACACAACTGCAGCCTGTGTGTGCCTGCTTCTCTTCGTGCATTCTACTTCTACACCAAACCATCCCCCTCCCCTGCCTGCTAAATGCAATTGTGGGGAGAAGGGAGGTGCATGAGTATGGAGAGAAGACGCAGGAATACAGGCCTAGGACTCATCACATGCTTCTGGTGACGTGAAATAATCTTATATAAAGTACTATAAATACATTCAGAATGCTGATAAAGGCATTTTTAAAATCAGCATAGCATAGGCCAGTGGAACCTGTCACCAGCTAAAATTGATATTCCTGTTGACAGGTTCCCTTTAAGACCAAGGCTATATTAGGGACATATCATCAGCACAAAATTCCTTGTTTGTCTCTTCGCTAAAAATTGTTCTATTTTTGGAAAAGTTTTTACTTTGCTGCATTTCGCCCACACCGGCCTAATACTTTTGCATTGGCATGTGAATAAAGAAGCAAATTTTTTGTGCCAATACTTCCTCCTTTTTAGTGTCCCGTGTCTTCCTGTATAAAAACTGACTATAGCCGACACTCCCTGCTATATCCTGTATGTCATATGTTTAAAACCCTCCCTTAAGCCACCACGGATAACAGGAGGGAACTCCCACCATAAATTTTGTTTAGTTCTATTATTATGTTCTCCAATCAAGTTCTTTGCTTGACCATTCTTGTGATCAGTGGGGGTTACAGTTGATGGACCCTTGATGAAAAAGAAATAGGGGCACAGTTACTTACCCGTCCTGCGTGCGTTCCCCGATCCGGACTGTCCGACAAACCTGCGTTCTGCC
This sequence comes from Engystomops pustulosus, assembly GCF_040894005.1. Lineage (NCBI taxonomy): Eukaryota > Metazoa > Chordata > Amphibia > Anura > Leptodactylidae > Engystomops > Engystomops pustulosus. The sequence goes on along the minus strand of NC_092421.1, from coordinate 18,169,315 downwards.
ACGATTCACGTAGCTCGTGCGCCCGATTTCCTGCATCTGTCGCCTCCCCGTTGAGGTCCACCGGAGTTCACCTTCTTCTTCCCGGTGTATGTGAGTGCATGTCTTGTGATACAATTTGAATTTTAATTCCCGCACTTAGTCAGAATCAGTTGGGTTATCCGACGGCCACGTCCCCCGATTTGCGTTGCTTGAAAGTCGGCGCGATTGTGGCAAAAATCCCTGTTAAGTGCAGCGCAACACGGAAATCGTAAGGATACCGGACGAAAATGCGGTCCGCGGACCCTAAGTAAATGAGCCCCATGATCTCTTACCCTGTAAATAGCAAATAATATTGAACGTACCAGTAGTAGTAAGAGAAGCATTTTCTATAATAAAATATAAAAGATATATTTTATGACCAGTAGAAAACGGTAACTGCTAGTCATTTCTTAACATTTAGGAATCATCTACTAAATTGCTTACGCTAGTATTGAAGCTACTTGCCTTTTGCCTTTTACCTCCATTTAGTGTTTCAAAACTTTTTTTGTAATAAACATTTTCCATTTAGCAATTGAGAGGTAATAGGATTTAGATCTGATTCATATTCTACCCGTGTGAGCATTGCTTACCTGCAGATGAATTTGTTATAATGAGCAATAAATTTAAAGTAATTGCTCTCTGATTCGAAGCTGCATAAGGAAACCATTTACCTATTTACAGTAACAGCTGCTAAGTGGCAGAAATGTAAAGTAGTCGCATGTTTACACAGAATTTTACATTGACTCAAAATTTGTTTAAAGGGCCAGAAGTCAACTAAATGTTCTGCCTCCGAACATATCTCCATATACAAAGAGGTGGAGCATTAAGTTTCCTCGTTAGTTTTATGTTAATGTATCCTGACTTCTGCTTGGAAACCAACTTCCATGTCTGGACTTGTCTGTTGACCTTTCTTTACCACATTTGTTGTATCCAGTTCCTGACCTGCATTTCTTCTGTAATTAGTCCTGTCTATGAATCACTTAGAAACACTAGTACTGCCCTTACCTACTGCCCCATTCTTCACATTACCAAAACTCCTGACCTAACCATTCTCCTACTGAATCATGGTGCTTCACTCCAATATCTCTTGACCAGGGGTGTAACTTGAGGGGGTGCAAAGGATGCGATCGCACTTGGGCCCAAGAGGTTTAGGGGGCTTTTATGGTGTCACTTTCCCATATGAGAAGACTATTACTACAAACCATACATTATAGTTGGGTGCCTGGTACAGACTTTGCACTGGAGCCCATCAGCTTCTAGTTACGCCACTGCTCTTGACCTGCCTGGGTCAGCTGCCACCTATACTGGGATTGTTCCAAGAGGCAGAAGCCTGGAGACCATGTTGCAGAAAAAATCAAATATCTACTGACAGAGTCACTTAGACAACAATATTGGGACAGCCCAGGGACAAACCGATTAGGTTTTGTCATTACTTCTGACCATCTTTATCAAGAGGTCAAAACTAGTGATGAGTGGACCTGTTTTTTCAGTGAACTTGAATTTAAAAAATTTGTTTTGGACCAGGTACTGATCCCACGCCTGGACTCCCACCAGTAACACCTTTAACTGTTTAGATGGCAAAAGTCAAATTTAAAGTACTGCATCTGCAGAATCACTGGAATTATCATGCTGTCATCTAACATGACATCATTGGGGGTGAAATGATCCTCCCCAAACTGGTGGCACCCTACACTGCCAGCATATGTATGATAGCGCAAAATGCTGCTACCAACTTTGCCAAGGGCATTTAAAGAGTTAACACCCACAATCTGTGCCTGCAATGATAATGAGCGTTAAAAGCAGGGGGGTTAGCCGAACCCAGACCTGGACCTGAACTTCTAATGAAGTCTATCATGTGGAAGATCTTTTAAAGAATACCAATAAAGAGGACTTGTTTTTTACTTTTAACTTGGTCTACGTCCATCTCTATGCACATGAGTGCTGGGATCTCCAGTTTTTGGATAACAGTGGTAGTAGTAACATGAAATAAACTCATATTGATCTTATACCCATGACCGATGTTTCAGAAATCATTAAAACCCAAACTTTTACTTACCCTAACTTTGAACAGTTCAATTACCCGGAAAAAAACCCTATTCACCCTATATCCAGTGTCGTAACTAGAATCTGATGGGCCCCAGTGCAAAGAATGTGCTAGACCCCCTGACTATAATGTATGGTTTATAGTAATAGCCTTCTCATATGGGAAAGTGACACCATAAGGGCCCCCTAAACCTCTTGGGCCCAGGTGCGATCACCCCCTCTGCACCCCCTAAAGTTACGCCCCTGCCTATGCCTAAGATACTAAGTGTAGTTGTATGGGCAGAGTAGCCTATTTATGTGTGTGTCAGACTAGTGTAACTAGGTACATCACATATTGACAAGGGGAATGATATTTCCCGGTGGAATCACAGAGGTACATTGTTATTTGATTGAAAATACAAGTATTTGCTAAAAACAGACGAGTTCCTCAATCATTTTATCTTAATATGTATTTTCCCTGACATCTTTCGAGGTGGTTTATACTTTTCTTCTCTTCTTTGAAACCTGCAAAAATAATGAATTTATAATGGCGCTCTATCTACATCACCGGAATACAAATCTACTCTGAATATTTTGTTCAAAGATATATTTTAGCCTAAATTAAAGCCGAAATTATTTTTTTTTTCGGAAACACATTTGCCCTTTCACAATTCTTTGCAATTTAAAGACATAAATTATTACTTCATTGTGAAAAGAAGGAGAACAGAGAGGTGATGTGTAATAATTTGTCATTGTAAAATGATCATTTAAGGAGCCAAGTACAGTATGTGCATTACATTAACTCTTCAGGGAACTCGGATTGTAAGACTTGAAATAAAAAAAACTTTTTATTGTAATTTCTCCTTTTATTTGGATGTTAGGGGTATAATTTATCAAAATATGTCTGATTTAGTTTTTTTATTAAAAGTGTATCTTTTCCCCCTAAACCACATGTAAACTATATCTAGCAGTCTAGGCAGTTGCTTCTGCTCTTAAACATCCGGTTAAAACAAAAAAACTATGGGGCAAATTTACTTACCTGGTCCTGTCGCGATCCCCGATCCGGACGGTCCGACGAACATGAAGTCGGGCGCGATTCACGTAGCTCGAGCACCCGATTTCCTGCATCTGTCGCTTCCCTGCTGAGTATTGAAAGCAAAAAAGGGGGGGGGAATGGGACTAGGGGTGGGCGCTAGACTAGCCTTATCTCGGTGGAGTGTCTACACCAGAATAGCAAAAAATTAACTAGTTCGACTCACACCATAAGGTACAGGAAACTTTAATTAAATGAAGTTAACAATTACAATAGATAAAATGGAATACAAATATAGAATTAAATGTCCAAAAGACGCGTTTCGGGAGTAATCCCTTCATCAGAATAAAATGGACTAGTCCATTTTATTCTGATGAAGGGATTACTCCCGAAACGCGTCTTTTGGACATTTAATTCTATATTTGTATTCCATTTTATCTATTGTAATTGTTAACTTCATTTAATTAAAGTTTCCTGTACCTTATGGTGTGAGTCGAACTAGTTAATTTTTTGCTATTCTGGTGTAGACACTCCACCGAGATAAGGCTAGTCTAGCGCCCACCCCTAGTCCCATTCCCCTCCCCTTTTTTGCTTTCAATACTCGAACCATACCGGTCCACCTCCATGGATACCGGCCTCTCTGGGGACTGTGGAGCTGCAAGACACTGAGGATTCCTCTCTGGAAAGATACATTGCATACCACCAAGTGGTTTACAGGTGAGCAGTATTGCTTATCTTTGCCTATACTTTACACCAACGGTATCACACGAGGCGCCGTCCTCCGGTTGTTCTTCCTTTTTTTTTCGCTTCCCTGCTGAGGTCCACCGGAGTTCACCTTCTTCTTCCCGGTGCTTGTAAGTGCATGTCTTGCGACACAATTTGAATTTATATATATATATATATATATATATATATATATATATATATAGTGTCCCAGCTTACTATTTTCCCGATTTCAAAGCTGTGAATGTTTTCTTTCTCTCACAGCTGATAAATATTATAATTTCACTACAGATAGGAGAAGTTCTGTGATGAATAGATCTGCTGATCTGCCTTTCGAGACATGCATGCTCCAGTAGAGGTCTGACCTAATACAAGTGAATAATACTTTTGTCTTCAGCATGAAAATTGCATCCTTTCTAGAGAGACCTGTAGGTTCTCGGTTCAATTTCCAATTTTGCAAGTGGAAAATTGTATTATGTCCCACTGTGACATCCCACCAGACAATACATATTTAATCCAGTGCCTTCTGGTACATATATAAAGCATTTCAAATGAAGAAGCGTGAACATCCTATAAACTCTCGATATATCTCAGCATTATTGCAGATGAATGAAATATGGAGCATGCTATGGATACGGAGTCCGACTTGGTTATAAAGTTCTGAATTGTTGACGTGTTAGTAAGTCAACTTATCATTATCTCCATTGATGTCCTCAAGATGAACAAAGCCAGTCTATCTCTCAAGACGCTACATTGTTTAAATGTTTTTGGTAGGATCCCTAAAATTTACCTTTCATAACCAAGCTACTTTTCATCCTGGGTATTAAAGAGGACCTGTCACCATGTAAAAAATTCTAAAAACACAAAAAACTTAATTGACTGATCAGGATCTGAGCTTAACTCGGTCTGATGATCCGACTTCCCTGCTCTAAGGAATCGGTGCATCTACTGTTGCAGTTTCCTTCTCTAACAAGTAGGGAAGAGGCTTGACCAAACAGAATTAAAGCAGAGAACCTAGCTGGGGCTGGTATATCAAGAAGCGCAATACATAAGTCATTTACAGCTTGAGTCACTTGGTTGATGCAGCATTGGCATTGCCCACTGTCACCAATGCTACACATTTTAAAGACAACCAAATATTTTAATACATTTCAAATAATAAATATCTTAGTCTGAAAAATGTAGTCAGTAGGGTGTATACTTTTACAATTAGACTTTTACAGGTTAATCCAGGGTTGGACTTGTATCCTCAAGTACACCAGGTTTTAACACATTCTGATGCCCCCCTTTCTTCCCAAGTCCAGCAGGAGACAACAATCACTTGATATTAGGGTCCATTTCGTATAAGTAATACTGTTTACAATATCTTAGATCCTACATGGAGATGCAAAGGTCCATTATGGATGGAGGACCCATAGTGTTCCGGTATGAAATTTAGTCAATTTTGGTGTCTGTATATTTTGTCAATCCCTTGTGCAGTGTTTAAGAAGGCCTACATTTTATGATCTAACTGTATGGACGTAGAATATAAGTATTGCCATGAAATTGCCTGTATCTGATTTTATGGAGCTGATTTAGTAAAGTAGGAGTTACATTTTTATAGCCCCGGTTTAAGAACTCTGCCAAATTGGCTGTTCAACTTAATTTGCTCCTATAGCATTTTGGGTGTGATGCCAAGGCTGTCACTGATGTTGATTTAGACTCTTTTTAAGAGAGGATTAAATATAACGCTATACTAACGAACAATCAATGTCTGAAAAAGTGGCCGTCTGCTCATCAGGTCACTCTTTGGCTTAACCACCATTGTATTAAATTTAAACATTTTATACAAAATGAAACTTTATGACTGTGTTTGGCAGGAACACAGTTGATACCATAGTAATTAGATATGTAAATGAAGTGACAATACCAGTAGTATGATAAACATCAAAAACATTTTTAATTACTGCTACATATTGGTCCAATAATACTCATCCACACATTTAAGGTACAATTACATTATATTACATTTGGTTAGTCCCTCTAGTGACATCAGAAAACCTCTACACTATGGGGCAGATTTACTTACCCGGCCCATTCGCGATCCAGCGGCGCGTTTTCTGTGCCGGATTCGGGTCCGGACGGGATTTATGATGGTAGTTCCTCCGCCGTCCACCAGGTGGCGCTGCTGCGCTGAAGTCCGCAGGAATGCCTCGAAATACACCGGCCTATCCTGGATGAACGTGAGTGAAATTTTCGCGACACAATTTTTTTTTTAAATGTGGCGGTTTTTATGAATCCGTCGGGTTTTCGCTCGGCCGCGCCCCCCGATTTCCGTCTTGCGCATGCCGGCGCCGATGCGCCACAATCCGATCGTGTGTGCCAAAATCCCGGGGCAATTCAGGTACAATCGGCGCAAATCGGAAATATTCGGGTAACACGTCGGGAAAACGCGAATCGGGCCCTTAGTAAATGACCCCCAATGACTACTTCCATGAAATCACCAGTTGATCATTTTTTGTGTGTGTTAAAGCATTTTATACTCTCAAGTAAGTCCCTTATTGTTTAAGTACTTCCTGACTAAAACAATTTTTTCCAGCCAAGACCAAGTCCAGAGATTTTGGAGTTGCCTGACTCTCTGGCAATACCATTATTAACCTGAGAAAATATCTACCTATCTACTGGCAGCCAACATTGATCGTGACTTACAGCTTTATTCAATAACTTAAAACATGTAGATCCATAGTTGTTTCTCCCTTTATGAATGTACAGCTGCTTTAACCATGTTCTAATGAAGACATATTTTATTCACTTTCCTGGAGTCCTGGAGATACCCTTTTGCGTTGCCAATTTCTATCCATTTATATAAATCAGGTACACTGCTTCTAACTCTATCTCATTCAGTAGTAAGGGAAATCATTTAGGACAGATATATTAACTTAAAATGGCTTTAAACCCTCCATATTCCAAATTCTATCTTCCCTAACCTTAAAAGGAACCTATAACCAGATGATCACCAATAAGCCTAATAACATATAGATAAAGCATGCATAGTTCCTATACCCAGAAAATAAACTTTATAAGCCTACCTGGCATTCTGTCCCAAGTGAGTCCCAAGGGCATATATTATTCATGTGAGGCAGGGTATCTTTCACCTCATGTCTGCTCTCCCCCTCCCTTTGGCAGCGCATTGCAGAACAGAGACTTAGACATTGGGGCTTATTTACTAAGGGTCCGTGGAGCGCATTTTCGTCGGGTTTCCCGATGATTTCCATTTTGCACCAAATTGCCCCGGGATTTTGGAGCACGCGATCAGATTTTGCCGCATCGGCGCTAGCTTGCACGTGGGTAAGGCGGGAGAAAGAGTTTGGTATTGCGGATGGGTGCGCTTGTAACCAGGAATTAATTACCAAAGCGAATTTTGGTAAAGGTTTGGATCGTCTTTATTATAAGTGATAAACAATGTTTTGGTTCATAGGTAACGCGTTTCGGGATAACCCTTCATCAGACCAATACTAAAAAATATTAATAACAACAAAAAACACAGAACATATATAAAAAATGTATAAAATAAATATATATATATATATATATATATATATATATATATATATATATATATATATATATATAGGTCAACACATAAAACTTAAAGTATAATTTAAAAGAAATGCAAAAATGTTGACCGGACATGTTAGTATGCATTTAGGCAAGCATAAAACGATGCAGAATTTTATGGAAGGATGCACGATTGTGAAAACGTAAAGCAAGAGGGGAGGGAATGGGGGATTTGATGCACAATAGATAGAAGGAATATAACAATGCACATAAAGAGAGTGCACGTGACAGAAATCGGGGGGGGGGGCGGTCTGTCGAACAACACGACGGATTCGGACAATGCGCAGGACTTAACATTTAGAATTGTGACGCACTTACAAGCACCGAGAAGAAGAAGGTGAACTCCGGCGGACCTCGGCTGGGAAGCGACGGATGCAGGAACTCGGGCGCACAATCTTCATTGTGCACAATCCTCGTTGGACAGTCCAAATCGGGGATTGCGACTGGATCAGGTAAGTAAATTTGCCCCATTGTCTCATCAGTGAAGGAAGGGGTAAGAGGGACTGGCATGAATAGTACAAGCCCTCCGGAATCACTGCTCATTCTGGCAGGGTGCCAGTTAGGCTTAAAAAGTAAAAAAAATATGCATTATTAGCTAAAAAACTTTGTGGGCACACGTTAGTATAGTTCTTGTGGACTTGTCATTGTCACTTATCATTGAAATCTGCTAACAGATGCCCTTTGAATTACTACTACTTCCCAAATCCACCATTCCATATATAAGTCATTCCATTCCCAATAAATCCTGCTGTGTAGGTTTATCAACAGCTTTTCATACATTCAGTAATGGAGCGGTATAGCAGCTCTTTAAACATATCATCTACATGCAAGAAATGTCTGTAACCAGAGTTAATGCTTGCTTCTTGGTTGCAATTGTCATCCTGGCCAAGATTCCACCGGTCTAACCTCCATGGATGGTCGGCAAATTATACATGTGGAATAGCCCTTTGATGTGGGGAATTGCAGCGACGTAGAACTGAAACATTTTACACAATTCCTCAAATTTCTAATGCAAATATGACAAACTATGCTAAAATATATGGTATTCTACACTTGCAACTAGGTTGCTACTTTTTTGTGTTTTTTACAGTTTCATAAATACTTGTCTTATTGTACTTTTCTTTACATTTTAGATTCAGCTCAAAGGCTGAAGGTGTAGTAGTATCTTAGAAATTGAAAACCCAATGGTAAAGACTGAATCACACAAAGAAACTTACATCTATGCCTCTCATCTCCCCCTTTGGACTTTAAAAAGCACATATCAAACGCTGTCCAGTAAATCAAAACCAACTTTGTTCCTCATAAAATAGAATAAAACAATATACTTATTGATTTATTAATGAATGTCACACAGCCGACTTATTTATTGCTTTCCTATGTCTTTATAACACATCAGCAGGATTGAAATACCTTGGGCTTCCCAGAAGATATAATTGTGTGGCCTCGCCTTCTGGCTTTTAAAGGTTTTACCACCAAAAACTGGGAAAATCTATTGACTCGAGTATAAGCCAAGGGTGGGAAATGCATTGATCACTGACCCCCCCATGTATATAGCCAGCAAGTCCCCAGTAGTATATAGCCAGCAAGTCCCCAGTAGTATACAGCCAGCCCGGCCTACCCCCAGTAGTATACAGCCAGCCCAGCCTACCCCCAGTAGTATACAGCCAGCCCAGCCTGCCCCAATAGTATACAGCCAGCACAGCCTGCCCCCAATAGTATACAGCCAGCCCAGCCTGCCCCCAGTAGTATACAGCCAGCCCAGCCTGCCCCCAGTAGTATACAGCCAGCCCAGCCTGCCCCCAGTAGAATACAGCCAGCCCAGCCTGCCCCCAGTAGTATACAGCCAGCCCAGCCTACCCCCAGTAGTATACAGCCAGCCCAGCTTACCCCCAGTAGTATACAGCCAGCCCAGCCTGCCCCCAGTAGTATACAGCCCAGCCTGCCCCCAGTAGTATACAGCCAGCCCAACCTGCCCCCAGTAGTATACAGCCAGCCCAGCCTGCCCCCAGTAGTATACAGCCAGCCCAGCCTGCCCCCAGTAGCATACAGTCACTCCAGCCTGCCCCCAGTAGTATACAGCCAGCCAAGCACTAAAAAAACCAAAAAAACAAAAACTTATATACTCACCCTCCGGTGGCCCCGATGCGCAGCACTGCTCCCCCGATGTCAGCGCGGGTCCTTTTCTGGCTTCCGCACCCGTCTTCCTTCTTCAGTAACATCCTGCTGGGTGCCGCTAAGCACTTCCCTGATGTCATACTATGCACCATCCGGGAGAAAAACATGGCGGAGCCCAGCAGGATGTTACAGAAGAAGACCCGCGCTGACATCGGGGGAGCAGCGCTGCGCATCGGGGCCGCTGGAGGGTGAGCATATAAGTTTTCTTTTTAAGTATTTTTTTGCTGTATTGACTCATGTATAAGCCGAGTTGAGGATTTTCAGCACATTTTTTGTGCTGAAAAACTTTGCTTATACACGAGTATCTATGGTAACTTTACTGCAATGGAACAGATTAATACAGCTGTTTTGCCACTTGTTTTTAATTAAAACTTTCATGTAGTTCAACATACACTATAATAGACATGATACAATTATTCTGCGGGTTAGTATGATTAAGGAGACACCAGACATGTACAAGTATTCTTATATTTTACTACTTTAGAGAATAAAAACTCCTTTGTAAGAAAACCACGTGTGTCGCCATGTTCTGAGAGCTATAACTTTTTTTAATTTCTTAATCAAAAGAGGATTATTTGGGCTTGTTTATTGCTGGAAAAGGTAACGGTTGGATTGGAACTTTTATACGTCGCATCTGACGTTTTGATTGCTTTCTATTTCATTTTTTTAGGTGGTTGGAAGCACTGAAATTGCAATTTATATTTAGTCTTTTATTTTTATTTTTTTTGACACTTTACATTGCAGGTATAATAATGTTGTATCTGCTTGGTCATGGTCACTACAGACGCGACGGTACCAATTTTATTGGGTGGGTTTAATTATTTTATTTTTTATTTTTTTTATTTTAACACAAAATGGAATTATATATAGGGAATTTGTGTGCTGTTTTTTAATCCTTTTTTTTTTTTTTACTGTTTTACTAGGGGACTTACACTAGGGATACCTTGATCCCTTATACAATACAGTGCAGTACTCCTGTACTGCAATGTATTGTATCTGTCAGTGTTTTACTGAAAGTTTGCCTATTAGACCCAGTCTTGGACTGGGCCTAATAGGCCTCCATACATGTCAGACACAGAGGTCTTTGTCAGATCAGTGGCTGCCCTGGCAACTCCCAATACCCTGGTTAATAATTTTACCAAGTGGGTGTTACCAATTAAAGATATGTCCCAGCGAACTAATTCTGTCACATCCTCAACTGGTAACACCTTCTTGGATAACATTAATTTATAAATAAAGTAGATCAAGAATTTATATTTTTAAAAATTATTTTAATTTTGGCTTGACTTGTCCATTCTCCTGCAAATACAGATGTAGACAAAACCTTAAAGAACTCATGAGTGATATCCGGTCCACATAAACTAGATTACACCATTTAGAATTAAAAACTTCTTTTAATAATCCATGACATTTAAAAACATCAATGTGACAGTATGGCTACAGTATATTGTCCTCGGGATTCCACTATTGCATCCACGCAACACAAATCAGCAATTTAAGCACTATGAACCCAGGCATCTTGATGTGTATACATTAATAGAAAAATCTTATAAAGTGCCTGTGCAAAGGAAGTTATTGGTGATCCAACCTAACATAGAGTTGTAAAGTTATGGTAAAGTGCTAAGTGCTTATTCTAACTGGATGATAGCAGGATCAGCTTACCCATGCTGTGTGTGGCGGGGACGCCAGTACCCCGACGCGCGTTTCGCGTTACCGCTTCCTCAGGGGGCCTGTGTGAAATACAGATGTAGGACTTGTTATCATTACTTGCTTAACGGAAAGTTCAAGTCACAGCTGATTCATTGATTTACCTTGTGCAGGACCTGAGGGGATGAACAAGGTTCTAGGGATACAATGAAAATGAGTCCTTCTCCTCCCTTTAGGTCCTGCTCCATGCATTATTTAATTAATTAGCTTTGACTGGAATGTTCCTTTAACTATTTAACGAGACATGATAACTGATTCTGTAGCGTTAGGTTTTACCAGGGCCGGCGCCAGCATTGGGCATAACTGGGCAAGTGCTGGGGCCCAGAGCTGCCGTAAGGGGGAACATAATGAATCCATAGGAGTTGAAGGGGGCTTTATATGAAATAATCATCATTGGGCTGTTTAGTATGATAAACTGGGAAATATTTAAGGCAACGGGAGACTGTTTTAGCTTCTGAATTTTTAATTCCACCAAGTGAGTTCACTGCAAAGGGGCCTACGAAGGCTCTGTTGCCCAGGGGCCTACTGAATCCTGGAGTCGACTCTGGGTTATACAGTGGACATCCCCTATTGTTTCATAACTAAATTACTTTAAATGGTTTAATCTACTGTGGTTCTTATCCCAGCAGAATAGAGAGAACAGTCTGATGGATGGGCTTCAGCTGAGACCTACAGTACATTGATCATAAGAATGGACCCTCACAGTTTGTCAGAATCGACCACCGTAGTTCACAAGAATGGGGTCCTGTTCTCACTAATTTTTTGAAGCTGCAGGTTGAGCATGAATCCTGCCTCTCTATCTAATACTATGGGAGTGCTGGGAGTGCCAAGCACAGCGCTCCACTATCTCTGGCACTCTCATTGGTAGCGAACATGATTGTGGGAGACAGGGCTGGATTAAGGGTGGTGGGTGCCCCTGGGCGCAAACTGGTGGGGGCCCTTCCAACAATGTTTTTGGAAGTATGTAGCCTGCCAGCCCCCTGTAGTATGTAGCCTGCCAACTGGTGGGGGCCCCTTAAAAAGTGAAAGTGGTGGGGGCCCCGGGGCTCGAGCCCCATGAGCCCCCCCCCTCTAATCCGGCCCTGGTGGGAGATAGCAAAGCACTGCACTCAGAAATTTCACACATTTATGTAGCACTTAGTGGAGCGTCAGGATGCATGATTGCTCAACCTGTTTCCTCATTCATTTAGTGGTATTCTTCCTTGTGATCGTGGGGGTCCTAGCAGTCAAACCCCTACACATCAGATCTTTAGACAGGGGAAAAAAATTAAAGTTGGTACAACCCATTTAATACATCTTATGTGTTTTGAAACTAGTGCTATGTCTGTATAGAAGGTTTTTTTTAGAAAAGTATGACTCTGATGGTCTTTCTTTCCATCTACGTGTTAACAAAAATGTGATAGCACATTAATAAGATATATCCTTCTTCTGTCATTCCCTAACTTTCCCCTCGTACTATTTTAGACAGAAACTCCAGGGATGTGAATTAGAAATGTGAAAAACACGGTTTCTTTCTACCTCTCTGTTTACACACTCAGTCCTTGTCAGGAGTCTTTGCTTCCCTGCAGACAATATAAAAGTGCAACATTTCGGAAAATCTAGGAGACACTTAAATTGCATATCTCTAATGCTTGATAATCTGGGTGTGATATGCCATTTATCATTTCGTGTGGGCCGACACATGATAACCACTCTAAGAAGATGAATGTCACAACAAACCAGCAGCTTTATGGATTTTCTCTTTATTCTCCGCGCTCCGGATATGAGTTGATTCTGCTGAAGTTTTGTCTGCAGAGTAGAGCGCTGTTTAGAGGGAATTGCAGTGTAGCGTCCCACTTCATGGCCATTCAGATTTAATTGGGTAATCACTGTAATTAGTATCACTTCCCGGGGGCCTTGTTCAGGTTTAGATGTCAATTGAGAAAGAAAATGGAAAAAATACCTGCTCTCCTTATCACCTCTCTCCGACCCACAATTCAGACTCATCCTTAGAGGGTTGGTTTAATCGAAATCATCTGAAGGAGTGCTATTTAGTAAAGTAAAACTGGTGATATTCTCAATGTAATACTCGTGGCGTCCCTGGAGTCTTACATAAATTTCTCAATCTCACCGCGAGGGGCACTTAACTTTCTGAACGATCCTGTAGCATCAGCAGCATTTCTTAGTTTTCATGTAAATAAGGTAAAAATTGTGCTCATTACCACATTTTTCGGACTATAAGGCGCACAAAAAATCCTTTGATTTTCTCAGAAATCAAATTTGTGCCTTATAGTCCAGTGCGCCTTATATATGAACCATACTTAGAGACAACAGCTGCCTTGAACTGTGCACAGGTCTGCCACCTGCTGGTCATTCATCCTTATAATCAGGTGTGCATTATAATCCGGTGCGCCTTACATATGAACCTAGACGTTTTAGCAGGCATTTATTGATGGTGCGTCTTATAATCCAGTGCGCCTTATATATGAACCTAGACATTTTAGCAGGCATTTATTCATGGTGCGCCTTATAATCCGAAAAATATGGTAATCTCTTAAAGAAGACAGTTAAACACCTCAACCAACTCCAACTCTTTGCTTGCCTTAATAGGTACGGCTAAAATGTTAAAGGGGTTTTCCCATGAAACAAGTTAGGCCCTATCCAAAGATTACAGGGGCAAGGGGGGTCCGATGGGGTCCAAGGTACCTCCAGCAGACCCCTCTTTGCTCCCCGAGTTCAGCAGCCTGTCACAGCCTCAATTGAAGAAAGCACAGAGTTGAAGCTGGTGGAGATGGTAAAAGGTATATAGATAGATATATAGCGGGGGGGAAATCTATCACCACATTGGGGCACATTTGCTTACCCGATCTATTCGCGATCCCGCGGCGCGTTGTCCAACGTTGATTCGGAGCTTGCCGGGATTCACTAAGGTCGTGCACCCGATATCCACTAGGTGTCGCTGCTGCGCTGAAGTCCGCCAGAGTTCACCTTCTTCGTCCCGGTGTATGTGAGTGCTATTCTTGCGGCACAATTTTTTAAAAAAATTCTGCGGTTTTTATGAATCCATTGGGTTTTCCGATGGCCACGCCCAACCGTTTTGTGTCGCGTGATGCGCCACAATCCGCGTGTGCCAAAATCCCGGGGCAATTCGGCGCAAATCGGAAATATTCGGGAAACCTGACGAAAATGCGAGATTCGGACCCTTAGTAAATGAACCCCATTGTCTGGTTTCTGGTATGATAAATATGCCCCATAATCTACATTATTTTATTAAGCTGCTCATTTTTGTATTAGATAGATTGATGCTGATAGAGTCCAGCCCTGTGTAGAATACATGTGGAGACCCTCCATCACTGGAAATATCTGTTATAATTTGTTACACTATCACCTGGGCTCCTTCTTATCGAAAACGGTAAATTCCTTATAAATGACTATTGTATACCCCATTGTGCTCCGGTTCTCATAATCTTTGTAGGTATTAGGATGCCCTTAGACATCTCTTTATTCTTATGACTTGTCTCCTTTGATAACCATGTGTGTGGTGTTACTGGACCGATAAAGACTGACTTACTCATCGCGAAGATTAAGTTCAAATAGAATAGAGAGAAAGATGGGAATTAAATAATGGCAACAGGTCAAAGTAATTTCCCCTCTTGGAAATAACTGTCGTATCTCCATGGCTTGAATCAGAAAGAAAAGAAAAGAAGGATTTCTTATGAAGAATGGCTCATTTTTCTTGACATCCGTTAAAAAATAAAGTGATTTCTGTGTTTGCTTTTATGGTGCGACCACAGTCTCGGAGATGTTTGTTTTAAAATAAAAAAGTTTTCATAGGAAGTAGAAAGAAGTTTTAATTATGGGAGACTCCACTTTGCCTGATCCCGGCTTCATAGTTTAATACAATAAGGGATAATGGTAATTTAAAGGGATTTTGCCACCACAGGATAGGACCTAACAGGCTGATTGGTGGGGATCTTAGTGATGAGACCCCCATAGGTCACGAGAATGGTGGGTCCACCAGACCTCCATCGGACCCCTCTTTACTCCCCAAGATGACTGGAGCAGATGGCTATGAAAGTCCGTTCTGCTCCAGTCATCTCTAAGGAGCTCAGGGAGACTGACGATTTGTTTTCGATTTGATATCAGCCACTTTCCATATGCCCTTTATCCAGATCTGAGGAGGTCCTCCATAATGGATTCTATGTTTGACCGATTTCAGTACTGTGGTTTTAAGTGTACAAATAATAGAAAGGAAGAAAGAAGAAATGTACAAGACACTTCTAGTGATGACTCAAGTCTTTTGTTTACCTACAACCATCTGATGAGATGAGAAGCCCCCATTCCTATTTAGTTTTTATCATACCAATTTTGACCGGTTCCATAACCTTAGCAGTGGTCAAGTGAACCTAACAGAGAACCAGAGGAATCTCTGGTGGTTCCAAATTCTTAAATAGCTGTGAGCTCCAGATGTTTAGTTAACTACAGACCAATTTTAAGGCTACTAGAATATTTCCTAAGGATTGGTGAAAGGTGGACTGAAACATTTAACATGTGTGCCCAAGAAACGAAGTCTAACGCTGAACATAACTAGTATGGCCAGTTTTGTCTCACAGTCTGGTGAATGTCTCCTAGCCTGTTGAATGTAGGCCACCTGAAGCAAATATATTGAAAAAAAGTTCATCACAGCTCACCCCTGGAGATCCTTGTAGTTGTGTGTCCGATCTCATTTCGGGTCACTGCCATGGAACAAGTTGTCCAGACACTAATGAAACAAACACAGGAGAAAAATTGAAGGAGTTCCGGCACTGGACTAAAAGATTCTTCAATGTTATATTAGATTACATAAAAAGAGTGACTACATATATACAGACAAGCTGACCCGATTCGGGTGAAAAAACGACCTTTAGTCATAGAACCTACCGGACACACTTCTGAGATTATTTGAAAGGAAGCATAAAGTATCTAAAAGGGGTCATCTTTGTGCAAAACCCGATAAGTGTTTTCCTTTCTCCTTCATATCCAAAAATATTTTTATTAGTTGACTTTTTTGTATCTTTTAAAACATTCTATGTTAGAACATACAATAACATTTTAAATTTAAGGGGGGGGGGGAGACGTTTCAACTATTTTATAGAAATATGCCACTTGTTCTAATTCTTTAATCAACATTTCCAGACTTTTCAAAACTTCAAAAAGTTTACAGAAGTTTACAAAGGCATGGAGACCTGATAGGCATGGCGAACCTATTGCAGACCTGCTAAGTCACTTGTGGGTTGTTTGTCTTGACAAAAATACCAATTAACTGTGGTGGTGATGTTAAACTGTGGATTTTAATGATGCGCCATGGGAGATGCCAGGAGCTGTGCCATACTTAACGTGACACCGTGTATCAGAGTTATGTTTTGTCAGAGTTTTAACAGCGCTTCTGGGGCTATATATATTTCCTCATTCATAAAATATATGTTTCCAAGGAGGACAAGATTAATTCAGCACAAATGTTGCTGGCTTTATGGATGCATAGAGGACAAAGCAATCCATGCTTAGCACTAACTGTAGCTAAATCATAGTAATTACCCGCTGTCATAGGAAGACATTACGTCAAATGAGGTTAAAATCAACAATAAACCGATGCACCTTTTCTGCAACAAGATATATAAAATATGCAGAAATCTCCTTTCTAGCTGCAAATATGCCACATAGAACATTAATGTTAGAGTAAAATTCCGCATGATTCTAGTGGTGATGGATATAGTTGTCATGGATCATTTTGAATAAAAAAATTTACAAAATCTTGTATGAAAGGAGATTTCTATGATAGTGACACTAATGAGCTATGCAAAGCATACGTTGAAATTATCAGGTATCTGAAGGTCCCATTGTACACCTGTGGTGGACCGGCTTCTGTCTGCTATTATTACAATAGAGAATGTTAGTCGAAATCCAGCTTTATCTGTGTACAGGCGGTCCCCTACTTAAGGACACCCGACTTACAGACAACCCATAGTTACAGACGGACCCCTCTGCCCCATGTGATCTCTGGTGAAGCTCTCTGGATGCTTTACTATAGTCCCAGACTGCAACTATCAGCTGTAAGATGTCTGTAATGAAGCTTTATTGATAATTCTTGGTCCAATTACACCAAAAATTTTGAAACTCCAATTGTCACTGGGGCAAAAGAAAAAAAATTGTCTAAAACTTCCATTATAAAATATACAGTTTCGACTTACATACAAATTCAACTTAAGAACAAACCTCCAGACCCTATCTTGTATGTAACCCGGGGACTGCCTGTATTCAGTTGTATAGAAGCTATACTGCAGTTCATCACGCAAGCCACTAAACAGTGAGCTGGACATTTGGCCCTATTCTATAGGGGGCAGCCTCCTGATATTCCCGATGGCCAGTGAGCAGCCAAGCAATTATAGGCCAGATCCTGCCTGGCCTAGAATTGTGCTATAAACTGCGCCCGTTCCGGGTGTGGGCTATAGCCAGTACACAGATGCGGAACAGTAATGCCCTGTGCTGACTGGCTTACTCCACAGTGGAGAATGTCCACTTTTAGGCCCCTCTATACCCACTTAACGGAGAGGTGGTATAAGGGGGGAAGACTATTTCAAGGTCCATATGCCAGAGAAATGTAATACAAGCTGTGTTACCCCCCCCCCCCCTTTCCAAGTTGTCGCCCCTTTGGCACAGTCCGATATATTGAGAAGTTCCAACTTCTTGATAAATGCAGCTGCTGGCTGTGGAGCATTTTATTTTTATACCAGGTTCTACCTGGCATAGAAATATCAGGGACAGGAAGACCCTCGCCGGCTACCCACACTATCCCACCGGCAGTGCCCTTCTTCACACCCCTGCACTCCCCCTTGACATGGACCTGGCATAAAAATGCTAGCGATTTGCTAGCATTCAGATTTTTTCAGGGCCTCTACGCCAGTGTTATGGCATAGAAGCTCTAATAAATAACCCCTATTGGGTCCATAGGTCAAACCACCATCTAGCTGATATAGATAGATCAATAAGATAATTACTATCCAAACCATTTAAACTCCAAAAGTTGTCCCTATGTTGTAGCTGTTATAGTATTACTATAAGTTACCCTGATATGTACATTTTTGTAAATATTTTTATTCCCAAAGAGTTTAAATTTTGGTGCCTTTAATCTAGGAATCCATTAAAAATCGACAATGGGAAAGTAACATTCTCTTTCATGGAAAATGCAAGTTGTTAGTCAAACAAAATGGTATAAATATATGTTTGTGACAACGTAATATAATATTACTACAGGCGGTCCCTGACAAAAACACACCTTGGCTCGCCCCCAATCAATAGCCTCTTCAGGTCTTCGAACCCGAACACAATCTTGAGCAATACAATGAAGCAATGGTTCATACGGAAATGCGTAGAAATGACTTATATTTATAAAGAAGCACAAATCATGTATGAAGAAGGGGCCACGACCTAGAACATCGCATGACACGCGTGACTCCACCCTGTTGTCCACGAAACGGAAGAAAAAGAGATTGTCGACTCCTGCACAGATGGGGTGAATATTGGGGATGTTTTGCCATTTAAAAACACCTGTATGATTTGTGCTTCTTTATAAATATAAGTCATTTCTACACATATCCGTGTGGACCATTGCTTCGTGGTCTCCGGCTTAAGAACACCGGACTTACAGACAACTTCTAGTTACAGACGGACCTCTCTGCCCACTGTGACCTCCGGTGAAGCTCTCTGGATGATACTTTGGCACCAGAATGCAATAATCAGCTGTAAGGTGTCTGTAATGAAGTTTTATTGATAATCCCTGGTTTCATGACAGCAAAGAATTTTTAAAATCCAACCATCTCAAGGACAAAAAATGTTTTTTTGTGGACTTACAATTATAAAATATATTAGTTTCAACTTGCATAGAAATTCGACTTAAGTACAAACCTAAAAAACCCTATCTTATGCCTAACCCGGGGACTGTTCACACCCTATATTATTAATAAATAACAAACCTTTATTTATAAAGCCCCATCATTTTATATTAATTGTGTTTTTAAAGCCGTTTTTATACTTAATGTACCGTATTTTATTTGAGTTTCATCTTCAGCAAAAAAAAAGTAAGACATTGGTCACCTATTTTGTCAGTTCTAACCTTGCGAATATTTCTTTGTATTTTCTAGATGGAAAAGTAGAAGTAACAAAAGAAAGTGTGAAGCTATGCACCATGGGACCAGGAAAAGTATTCGGAGAGCTCGCTATACTGTACAACTGCACCCGCACAGCAACTGTAAAAAGTAAGACTGGACCCTTTTAATTATCAGCACAGTTTGCTAGCGCTAATGCCCTGTAAATATTTTATGTGCTCTAAAAGTACAGAGGGGACAATTTTCTAAACAAGATACATTGGTTTCATTGAAGCTTCTTCTCTGTTCATTCCAAAGACATTGGCAATTTTGAAATATTTTATGCATTGCTACATCATTTGTTATTTTTACTTTGTGTAATATTTTTGAGGACCGCAAAATACAGAGTGGACAAATTTCACATTATTAGCAATTTGATTCCAGCAGATAAAAAACTGGAATCTACTGGGCAAATATAGGTTTACAGTACTAATGTACTGTTATGTACAATTTCTAGTACTGTATTTTTCGGACTGTAAGGCGCACAAAAAATCCTTTGATTTTCTCAGAAATCAAAGGTGCGCCGTATAGTCCCGTGCGCCTTATATATAAACCATAATTACAGACAACAGCTGCCTTATACTGTGCACAGGTCTGCCACCTGCTGGTCATTCATCCTTATAATAAGGTGCGCCTTATAATCCGGTGTGCCTTATATATACACCTAGACGTTTTAGCAGGCATTTATTGATGGTGCGCCTTATAATCCAGTGCGCCTTATATATGAACATAGATGTTTTAGCAGGCATTTATTGATGGTGCGTCTTATAATCCGGTGCGCCTTATAGTCTGAAAAATACGGTACTAATGCCATGCATGTTCATAGCCCATGTTAAAGGACATCTACCACCAGATCGCTGGTGGTAGATTGTTCTAAATAGGCTGCTCGTTTCGTCTAGGGGATGGGGGGACTGTGATTTACATGTATTCCAGTGTTTTTATTGCAGAAGTAATAACTTTGTGAAAGTGCCAAAGGCGCTCAGGCAGATGGCGTCCAAGCACCTCTTGGCTTCCCCGAACTTGAGATTATGCACGCCCCCTCTGCAAGTCTCCTCCTGCCGCTGGCCGGGAAACTAGGGTCCGGCCTGTGACGTCAGAGGGTCGGGGCGTGGAGAGAGAGGGGCTGTGCTCTCTCATACTTCCCCAGCTGGTGGCAGGAGGAGGCTTGCAGTGGGGGGAGTAAATAAATGAAAGTCCAGGGAATCTAAGTGGCACTCAGGCACCGCCTGCCTGAGCGCCTCCGGCACTTTTACAAAGTTATTGTTCCGGCAATAAAAACGCCAAAATTTGTAAATCCCCTAAACATAACATAGGACCCTTCACCTCCCGTAATCTGGTGGAAGATGTCCTTTAGGTAAAATAGCTCAGTCCGCTCCTTCCACAAGCTATATTGTTTTGAGTTTTCAGTTTACACTGCTATATACTATCTTGTTATGACAGCTTATCTGTTGTACTTTCTAGTGGCAACATTTAATGTTCTATGCCCATTGCTGAAAAGTTGGAAAAAAAATGCAAAGAAAACACAATTGTACCATGTTCTCATGGGCTTAATTTTATGGCTTTTAATTTGCGATCAAGGTGACAGCTCACACCTTCATTCTTCGGCCTACCTACCAAATTTACAAAGCTTAGGTCAAAAATTCAAAAGCCTTGGATTTAAAAAAAAATGTCTTGCATAGTGATATTCTGACACCTATAACCGTTATATACTTCAGTTTGCGGAGCTGTGTAAGGTGTTATTGTTTGTGTAATTGGATGACATTTTCATTGATATAATTTTCACTGTTCTTTGACGTTTTGATCGCTTTTTTATTACATTTTTAGAGGTAAAATATTTGTTTTTAGGTTTGGATAGATCCAACATTTTGCGACGTAATATATTTGTGATTTTAATTGTTTATTTTTCTATGTGTTATAGTGAAAAGGGGTAATTTGATTTAAGGTTTTATTTATATATTTTTTAGACCTTTTTTTTTTTAAAAAGTGTACTATTATTTCACGTTCCTTAGGGTATATAAACTCTGGGCAGTTTGATCACGTATACAATATACTGCAAATCGGAAGTATTGCAGTACATTGTGAATTGTTTTTGCGCTCCAATGAAGTCACAAGGGTCACCGATTTGACCATCCAAGATGGCGGCACACATATGCAACACTGATGGTGACAGTTGAGAATGTTTCAATGTTCATAGTGAATTAATTCTTCATGTCCTGTAGATATTGCTTCCTATGTCGCCTCAGTTGTAGGGAGTAGTCCATTCTACCGGAACAGACAGTTAGAGGACAATTGTATCGGAATCCACTGAACACAATGTAAAGCTATGGTAGAGAATGATGACTCCCTACATTGCCATTCAGAGCAGAGTTGTGTTGGAGGGGCTACACGTTATACTTGAAATGCTAAATCTACCACGGGCTGCCCCAAAAACAGGAATCATTTCTACAATTTTGTATCAGTAAAGACTTAATATATGTTAACATATATAAACTAACACACATGGCATGTCACTTACTTGCTGTCAATGTAAAGGTCACTTTTAAGGCCTGTAGTTGGCTGAAACGTAATAAATGGACATGAGCCAAATGGGAGCTGCATGAGCAGGGCAGTCCATTTAAGCTAAATGAAATCCATTTTGTATGCATTTTGAATTATTTTTTTTCAAGGGATGATTTAAACATTCATAAAACTTGAGTATTTTCATAGAAGTAAAAGTGTCACCATTTAAAGGACATCTACCAGCAGGTTCAAGGACTGTAAACCAAGTACACGGACATACTGGTGCATGATCAGAATCTGCTGTTCTTTTAGCTTCTTATACCTTGGTTTTTACATAAAATGGCTTTTAAAAATTATGCAAATGAGGCTAAATTTTGCATCATTATTAAATCTTTTTTTCTTAAAAAGGAAAAAATAAGATGCTTAAAGAAGAGCATATCCTGTCAGAGGGGGCACACACCGGTGTGTCTGTGTACTTGGTTTACAATCCTTCATCCTGGTGGTAGATGTCCTTTAACTACTCTGGATTATGCAATTTAGAGAAATTCAGCTTTGTGATAAAATTCATGTTTACAAAGGAGTCTCTTTTGAGCTGGTTAAACTGATATTTTATCTCATTTATCTCTCTAGGACAGTGATGGCTAACCTATGGCACTGGTGCCCGAGGTGGCACTCAGAGCCCTTTCTGTGGGCACCCAGGCCATCACCAGAGATGACTCCAGGTATCTTCCTGCAGTCCCAGAAAGCCCAGGAATTGGTTTGGACAGAGCTATATTAAAGTGACAGCGATACCTTGGACTATTTTCTGCTTTATTGGGGTCCTCAGGGGCTGGTATCAATGAAAACTGTGACAGAAAAGGGAGTATAAATCACAAATTAAATTTCTGTGTTGGCACTTTGCGATAAATAAGCGGGTCTATGTTGTAGTTTGCGCACTCAGTCTCTAAAACGTTTGCCATCACTGCTCTAGGATAAACATGTCCTCAGTCATGTCGAGTGATAAGTGCATTGCTTTGCGTTTTATAAAACACTGTAAAAGAGATGTAGCCTGTAAGAGTATGACAAGTATTTACATACAATGCAGCTCGACAGAGTTACTATAATACTGTCAGGAGTTTGGTACATCAGCCCTGGGCTTGACAGATTTCTTATTTATCTACATCATTGTGTGTTTCTGGTTAGAAAAACTACAGTATTTGTAATTGCAGAAAGAAGGATTTTCTTTTTGAGCAAAAGATTCACTGAATTTCTCTCAGGTGGTTTCACGTTGATGGTTTTTTTCACATCAGTTTTTCACTGAACCCATTTTGGCTTATGGACACATACAGATTGGGTTACTCTTCCTTGCATCAGTGATTTTTAACTGGTGTCTTACTAACCCATTTCTTCATGGTTTCATTTTTTTCACCGATCGGTGCTCAGCTGAGAACCTGTTCTTTTTTAGTTCACTGACAATCAGTGGCAAAAAAAAACCTGAAGTGTGAATAAGCTCATTGAAAGGAATGGTCCAGTAAAGCATCAGTGAAAAATCACTGAAGCCAGGAAGAGAAAATCAATCTGTATGCAATCATGTACAGTACAACATTTTTGGGTAATTGGATAGTCAGAGTATAAGGAAAAGGGTCAGACATATCAGAAGACAGAAGACAGAATGAACAGTAGCTTGCTAAGTACAAGTAGTACTATAGCAGACAAAGATTAATAGTCCACAAAACCTTTTTGAGATGCCAGTTCCAGGAGATGGCATCAGACAGGGCAGCAATAAGAGTAGCAAGAGATTCTGTCCATCATAGCAGGTTAACTGTTAGTAAACCACCTCAGAGCTCACAGGAGACAGATGGTGGAGGTGGAATAAATCAAGGCTGCTAGGAATAGAAATACACTAGTGTTTTCCATTGCGATGCAGTTTTAACTGCAACGTGTGACTGCACCCTCAATCATCTATAGCAGTGGTGGCGAACCTATGGCACGGGTGCCAGAGGCGGCACTCCGAGCCCTCTCTGTGGGCACCCGGGCCTTCTCCCCATCACACCAGACATGACTCAAAGAATCTTTTTTGCAGTTCCATGCAATTTAAAAGATGCTGCTTTCAGTCATATATTAAAGTGATTCTTCGCTACTTGGGACTTTAGGGAGGGAAAATGAGTGGACAGGGCCGAATAATCTGTGTACAGAGGGACATTGGAAATTTTCCATATTTATTCTGTTTTGCTGTGCTCTGGAGGCCAATATGATTGAAATCTGTTAAAAACAGGGAGCAATAAGTTACTGCATTAATTTTTGGTTGGCACCTCGGGGGGGGTTTTGGGTTGCAGTTTGGGCACTCGGCCGCTAAAAGGTTTGCCAACACTGATCTATAGGATAGATGCCCCATTAGAAAATATTACTAAATAATCATATTTACTGTAGAAAAATGTCTTCCTCTTGTAAAACAAATATCTGGTAAGGAGTAAAGGTAAAAAAGGGAATATCCATCTATATATCCTATGTTTGTAAGTGAAGACAGTGTAGGCTTATACTTAGGAGCTATGGAGTCTCCTTAGGCACCATACAGAGGTCTCATCAGATTTAACACAAAGAACTACGCAAGACCTACACAAGACCAGACTCCTACTGAACATGTGCAACACATCTACACTTAATGAAGGATTTATGGATTCCATGTGTGTGGCATCTTAACAGAGATTCTGAATATTTAAGCTTAAGATATTAGGATGATCTTGGCCGATCTTCAAAATCCCACTAATAGCTTAAATACCTCGGATTTACGACGTATAAACCTCTGTTTTCTTTCCATTACTGTAACAAAATCATGTAAATGTTGAATCTAATGGCAGATAAAGGTCACGTTCTTGGTGTATATTTCCATTTTCAACCTGTCCAAATACTTTCATCTTCTTGAAGGTCCAGTTGATTAAACTTCATTTGACATCTCAACTTCTCCCTGAACTTTTCACCTAACCGAAGGTGGATTTCATGGCTATGTCTAAAAGAAAAGAAAACAAGGTCTTTTAACATAAATTCTTTTACGCTCTGCTTACCAATGTTTATATTTCAGTGTGGTCCAACTTTTACAGGTGTGTGACCACTTTTATTACTATAGACCAGTGATGGCGAACCTTTTAGAGGCCGAGTGCCGAAACTACAACAAAGACCCACTTATTTATCACAAAGTGCCAACACAGAAATGTAATTTGTGATTTATACTCCCTGCTCTGTCACAGCTTTCATTCATCTCAGCACCCTGAGGACACCAATAAAGCAGAAAATAGTCCCAGGTAGAGCTGTCACTTTAAAATAGCTCTGTGCACAGCAAGTCATGGGCTGTCTGGGACTGCAGGAAGATACCGGGAGTCATCTCTGGTGTTGACCTGAGTGCCCACAGAAAGGGCTCCGAGTACCACCTCTGGCACCAGTGCCATAGGTTAGCCATCACTGCTATAGACCTTCAGGGGTTGGTGATACTATACCTTTTGTTCTTATATTCTAAAAAAATACTCATTCTCGTCCAATATTTAATTCTCATTTTTGCCTTTGCAGCCAGTTAGACCTCTAGTCATACTTGCATTAGTTGGACTCTACTCACGTATGCTTTTTTTGTTTGGGTGGTAGGCACCAAAACCCATTTCATTGGCCTAATTTGGTCAGTAGGGTTAAGTTCACACTTTGCAGATACAGTGTTGATTTTAGGATGTGGAAATAGGTGCAGAAAATTAGTCATGTGTGAACATCTTCTAAGGCTCTGTTAAAGTTTGAATCACTTTTGAGAGTAAGAACTCTCACTTATGTTCTCACGCCTTCACCAGCTACAGAACTTTCAGTAGAAGCTTCAAATGGCTTTAAACTTGTTTCTTGTTTCTGGATTTTGGAATAGCCCAGCATGCTACAGTTATCTGTCCATTGAAAGATGGATGCCTGGTGGAAACTCTGAACTCAAAAGTCAGATGATACAATTTGACTGCTCATGTCTTATTTTTTAAGGAAATGGTAGTATGCTTGGATTAAAACATGCATAAGGTAAATGGTACAAAGTTTTACAAATACTCACAACCTATCCAATGGATAGAGCGTTTATAACATTTTAATAGGGGTCAATACCCAGAACCCTCCTTGATCAGCTGTTTGTAAAACAAAAATGACACCTATGTTCAGTAGTGGATTATAATAGGGGCAGTTCGGGTGACAGCCCACAGTCCATGGTTTCTAGTGAGTTAATGGCCACCCAAATCAACCACCAAGTCTGAAACTGCCCTGCAGAAACAATAAAGATTCAAATTCACACACATGTGGTAGCTCTCAACACACCTGTACAGGTGGTCCTCTACTTAAGAGCACCCGAGTTACAGACGACCCCTAGCTAAAGACTGACCCCTTCTGCTCACTGTGACCTCCAGTGAAGCTCTCTGGAGCTTTACTATAGTCCCAGGCTGCAATTATCAGCTGTGAAGTGTCTGTAATGAAGCTTTATTGATAATCCTTGGTCCAATTACAGCAAAAAAATTTGAAACTACA
Source organism: Engystomops pustulosus (assembly GCF_040894005.1). Lineage (NCBI taxonomy): Eukaryota > Metazoa > Chordata > Amphibia > Anura > Leptodactylidae > Engystomops > Engystomops pustulosus. The sequence goes on along the minus strand of NC_092421.1, from coordinate 18,142,870 downwards.
ATCGTCACTGGGGCAAAACATTTTTTTTGTCTGGGACTACAATTATAAAATATACAGTTTTGACTTACATACAAATTCAACTTGAGAACAGACCTATGGAACCTATCTTGTACGTAACCCGGGGACTGCCTGTACTGTATACAGGAAACCTTCTGGGACGTCCTCCAAAGGTCCATGAACTGTAGAACCGAAAGGAGACAGAAGGGCTTCACCTTTTTTTCCAAGAAGCTTGGTTCAGGCCGCATTTCTAGGCAATAAATGTAAATCCACTATTTTCATATAGCACAGGGTCCCCCCCCCCCCCTGGCTCTGGTACTGGTGAAGTTCAGATCAGATGAGATGTGAGCTTATATACAGTTTGCTGCTTCCATAGAAGAGCTGACCTATTGGGGGGGGGGGGGTGCTTGACCTCCTTTAATTATTGAACTCAGCTATGGATGTAGACCGAACAATACCTTTAATGACTTGATGACTTATTATTAGTAACTTATAGAATTTATAAAACATTACAAAGAAAAAAAAAAACCTGAAGCTGTATACAACTATGTCCATGCCTGTTTCTCGGCAATCCTGTTTCCTTCCCATTTACTAGACAGACACTATGAATGTCTTTTCTATAAATGACTAATAAAGTATTTGTCAACACCGTTTTTTTTTCTTGCCTGAAGCGGAATTTAATTTCAGCCCCTTCCCGCTGTACTCCTGCTCGTCCGGCGAGGTATCTGCACTTTACCTGACAGATGATATTGTAAACAATCTCTGCGGTAGGATTTTCAGTGGTTTAATGTTATTGTATGTCCATTTCTTTTAAACCTGAAGTAGCGGGATATATTGAATCTCCTAAACTCCCTCAAGCATTTGTTATTGGAAAGGAGACTTTGAATGACACCTCAAAAATTACCTACAGCAAAGAACGGCAGCTGAGGGAAATCTCTTGGTTGTGAATGAATTCTGCGAATCCTGTAGAGAGAATACGAATGTCCAATATGTCATGGCTCTCCGATGTATAAGGAAGCCACTGAAACTGAAAAACAGAAAAACTGCATGACTTTTTTGAAATTGTTTACACATTTATAAACCCTAGCTTTAAAGATTTAGTACTAATCGTATCCATGCCGCAAGTGATGAATTTTGGACTAGGACAAATTTTTATTTAGCCTAGTTGAATGATACGTGTTGGAAACCTGCAGCAATTTGTTGCGATTAGTGTTCTTTCCCTGTGGTGTGTTTTATAAGAAAAAACTGCAGAATATTTGGTACATGTACCCACAGACTTGCACTCGAAAGTATAGAGCAGCAAACAGTAGATTGTGGTCATCGGTGAGTGAGATCCAATCAGTAATGGTCACAGACTTGTTCTGAAGCTACTGCTTTGTTACTTAACCTGTGTGCTCAGGGTAATTGTCTTGTTGGAAGGTGAACCTTCAGCCCTGTCTGAGGTCCAGAGTACTATGGAAGAGATTTTCATCCAGGATAACTCTGTACTTGGCCACATACATCTTTCCTAAATTTAAACCAGTCATCCTGTCTCTGTAGCTGAAACACACCCCCAAAGCATGATGCTGCCACCATCATGTGTCGCTGTTGGGATTGTATTTGGCAGGTGATGAGCAGTGCCTAGTTTTCTCCTAACATACTGCTTGGAAATAACACCAAAAAGTTCAATCTTTGTCTCATCAGACTAGATCAGTGGTGGCGAACCTATGGCACGGGTGCCAGAGGTGGCACTCGGAACCCTTTCTGTGGGCACCCAGGCCTTCACCCCAACACAGAGTTTGTCAGCTAGGACTCAAGACTCCTGTGGTCCAATACATCCCAGGACGTGCCATGCTCAGTACTATTTGGCTGCCAGGACTACAGGAGGATCAAAAAGGTGTGGTTAGAGATGGAATGTCATTGGAGCTCCTGTTCTGGTTCCCCTGATCCTTCCTCTTCAGGGGACCCTGGAGGGAAGCTACAATCCAGTAGGCCAATACGAATAAAACCTGTGATACAGCAGGGATCAATAAGTTACTGCTTACATTGTCATGTTGGCACTTTGCGACATATAAGTGGGTTTTGGTTGTAGCTTGGGCACTCTGTCTCTAAAAGGTTCGCCATCACTGGACTAGATGATCATAGTGGGAGTCCTTCATGTGTTTTTTTGCAAACTGTATGGCTTTCATATGTATTGCGGTGGAGGGGTGCAGCGATAGCTGACTTTGTAGAACTTTCTCCAACTACATCTCTGTAGCTCAGCCACAGTGATCTTGGGGTTCTTCTTTACCTTTCTCACCAAGGCTCCTCTCCCACGATTGATTATTTTGGCTGGACAGCCAGGTCGAGTAGGAATTGTGGTTGTTCCAAACTTCTTCCATTTAAGCAATATAGAGGTCACTCTGCTCTTAGGAACCTTGAGTGCTGCAGAAAGTCTTTTGTAACCTTGGCCAGATGTGTGCCTTGCCACAAATATGTCTCTGAGCTTCTTGGCCAGTTCCTTAGTGCTTTGACATGCACTGTGAGCTGTGGGGTGTCATATAGATAGGTGCGTACCTTTCCTAATCAAGTCCAATCAGTTTAGTTAAACACAGAAGGAGTACAACCATGGAGTACAACCACCTCAAGGAGGATCAGAAGGAAATGGACAGCATGTGAAAGTTAAGTATTAGTGTTTTTCTGCATATTTTCTCTCAAGATGGGGTGCAAAGTGTACATTAGTGAGCAAAAAACAAAACTCTTTTGATCTTGCCAATTGACTACAATGAAACAAAGAATTAAAAATTGAAGGGGGTCGGAATACTTTCCATACCCACTGTACTTTGTTTAGCCTTCTACCCTTTCATGTTAATCAAGAAAATATGTGAAACTCCTGTATAATCTTACATGTGCCAATTATAGGGAAGCTATTGACATACTGAAACATAAATTATTAACGGTCAGAGTATTTTACTTGGAGGCAAACATATAGAAAGATGAGCGCATCATAGAGAAATAGTAAGCAGATATATAAAACATTTATTTTCAGGCTCTTTGGGGATTGCATCAACTCTGTGTTACAAGGTTTGCCAGAAGTTAAGTGTATTGGTTCAAAAATAAAATACAAGTTTCCCCAAATCATAATCTAGTGACCCAGAATGGAGAAGGCCAAGGAAAAGAACTGCTTTACCAGCTCACCTGGGAGTCGGCCTCCTGCTGCGTACTGAGTAATATTAGAAGGCGAATAATATGTCTAAGGTTATAGGAAACTTGCAACTGATTCACGTAAAGTGTAAAAACATAATTTGATATTTGGCATGCTGAGGAACCTTAGATGCTTACATAATAATAATAATAATAATAATAATAATAATAATAATAATAAATTCAATTCAATAGGGAACACAGATCATGCAATGTTTGAATGGTCACAATTAGGGATGGGAGGTCCCATTCAGGTTTAGGTTCACCAAGTTCAATGGAACCCAAAAAAGTTTGGGTCAGGTACCCAAATACTCACCCCCAGAGGTAACACCCGCACCAACTGTTAACCTTTAAATTCTACCGGCAAAAGAAAGCGATGATTCGAGGGAAAATACCAGTGCATATTTTCATGCTGTCAGCAACTTTGCTAGCGCCATTTACAGGATTAATGGGAATCTATCACATATGTTGTATACCAAGTACTTCTTCTGTTTTTCCTTTATCTTCTAATGGCCTCATTTTGGAGAAAATCATCTATGCAAATGAGCTTAAGGGGTTCCTGTCTACATCACAGAAGCCCCTTCTGGCTCTGTTGTCTGCTAATTAGGACAGCACTGGTTTTCTAGCTGGGAAAGGGAGGAGGTGGGCAGTAATCCTGAACAGAGGTGTGCATAATTAGCATAACAAAGTTGGACTGGGCTTCTCTGATGTAGCCAGGAGCCTCTTAGGCTCATTTGCATAATTTTAAAAGACTATTTTCTCTTAAAGGACATCTAGTACCAGGAATACTGTAAGCAAAAGAGGTTCATGGGCTCCAGGCTCCATTAACACCTATGGAACTTGGAGCCCCTAAGACTCATTTGCATACAGTCTTTCATCCTGGTTGGACAAGCCCTTTAAGCAAGGCAATATGAATATAAAGGAAAAACAGATACTGGTTCAGGCGATACACAGCAGTGTGTAAGTGAATACATGTGCTAAATTTTCTAGATTAACGTTGAAGCAGAGGTTAGATACAGTTGTCAGGATCCTCTAAATGGCTGCGGAGCACCCATGGTTGCCTTTCTAGGAGATGATTGACAGCTGCCTTGCAGTATCTGATCCCTGGAAAGATGGGGGGTTTCATTCCGGAGCTCTGTGTTAGACTCAGCTGTGGGTTGATGATGCATTCAGTGGCTCGGGGAGGCTTCTGAATAAATTCCCAGGACCCAGGTCTCTCGGTGGGTGTTATACTTTCTTCAGTGACACTCCTCTTGATGTGGTTATTCTGTGATGTTTGGTTCTTCTGCCTGAATCTGTAAACCTCATCCTGATCCGGTACTGCTGTTCCGTGTGCTTACCTGAAACCCAGTGTTATCTAGGTCTGTAAACCCTTAGCCTGAGTCAGAACTCTTTGTACCCTGAGCTTGTCTGTAACCCTGTGAACCATGAACCTATCTGTAACCCTGTGAACCATGTACCTTTCTGTAACCCTGTGTACCATGAACCTATCTGTAACCCTGTGAACCATGAACCTATCTGTAACCCTGTGAACCATGTACCTTTCTGTAACCCTGTGAACCATGAACCTGTCTGTAACCCTGTGAACCATGAACCTATCTGTAACCCTGTGAACCATGAACCTATCTGTAACCCTGTGAACCATGAACCTATCTGTAACCCTGTGAACCATGAACCTATCTGTAACCCTGTGAACCATGAACCTGTCTGTAACCCTGTGAACCATGAACCTGCCTGTAACCCTGTGAACCATGAACCTATCTGTAACCCTGTGAACCATGAACCTGCCTGTAACCCTGTGAACCATGAACCTATCTGTAACCCTGTGAACCATGAACCTATCTGTAACCCTGTGAACCATGAACCTTTCTGTAACCCTGTGAACCATGAACCTTTCTGTAACCCTGTGAACCATGAACCTTTCTGTAACCCTGTGAACCATGAACCTGTCTGTAACCCTGTGAACCATGAACCTGTCTGTAACCCTGTGAACCATGAACCTGCCTGTAACCCTGTGAACCATGAACCAGTCTGTAACCCTGTGAACCATGAACCTATCTGTAACCCTGTGAACCATGAACCTGTCCGGAATTCTGTGAACCATGAACCTGTCCGGAATTCTGTTTATCCTTAGTCTGTCCACATGTACCTCTAACCTATAAAAATATTTCTTCTCCATTCCTATGCATTATGACCATTGCCCAAAACTTGTTGCCTTATTTTTTTATATTATACATTAAAACGTACATATTTGTCTAACTCTCCCCTCGCCATATTGATGCATGTCTTTCAATAATTGCTCGGTAACAAGCTCACACTTGGTTTACAAATGTTTATTCCAGCAATCAGACATCACGGCAGGCGGCAATCACTGTGATTTGGGTGGATTAGCATAATGCCGCCATTCTTTCTTTTCTTTGACATACACCACTCAACTACACTACTCTGTATACGTAGAGTGGAAAAAGGGGCTTTACAGACCAAACAGAAATCATTCTTAGTACTAAACACTAAATATTAAAAAATCTCTGTTACAGTCTGTATTTTGAGTTATGTGCTTCAACCTTGTAATATTAATTTATTTGCTGCATAAAAAGAAGAAATGCAGAGATTCCACAAAGAAAGAAAATCAGACAACCTGAGGTCACGGCTACACCAAGACTTTGCCTGAGAAATTTTATTGAAAGCTTTTCACAGCAATTTATCTCTAGACTGCAGAGTCTGGGTATAACACACGATAGTGGTTGAACGGTGAATACATTGAAGCTGGGGATTGTACTGCTTCTTTGCTTGGCATTTCCTGGGCCTCTCCCGGCCCCCCACACGGTAGTGCACCCTTGATCCACCAACTACCGTATTTTTCAAACTCTAAGGAGCTCAAAAAATCCTTTGATTTTATCAGAAATCAAAGGTGCGCCTTATAGTCCAGTGCGCCTTATATATGAACCGTACTTACACACAACAGCTGCCTTGAACTGTGCCCAGGTCTGCCACCTGCTGGTCATTCATCCTTATAATCAGGTGCACCTTATAATCCAGTGGACCTTATATATGAACCTAGACATTTTAGCAGGCATTTATTGATGGTGCGCCTTATAATCCGGTGAGCCTTATAGTCCAAAAAATCTGTTTACATCCTTTAACGTGTGTCTCTCCACTGAGTCCACTGATAGATTTCAGTTCCCCCTTATATTATGTATATTTGATTTTCTTAAAGGTGGTCTTCTCAAAGTCTCTCTTTCAAGCACATTTTCATTATGTAAATGCAATAAAGTAATCAACTATGTACAACAAAAAAAAAGAAATCAAAACTTAAAAAAAAAATCCATAAAAAAAAATCTAAGATAAATAGTCACTAGAGATGAGCGAACATGCTCGTCCGAGCTTGATGCTCGGTCGAGCATTAGCGTACTCGAAACTGCTCGTTGCTCGGACGAATACTTCGCCCGCTCGAGAAAATGGCAGCTCCCGCCGTTTTGCTTTTTGGCGGCCAGAAACAGAGCCAATCACAAGCCAGGAGACTCTGCACTCCACCCAGCATGACGTGGTACCCTTACACGTCGATAGCAGTGGTTGGCTGGCCAGATCAGGTGACCCTGGGATAGACTAGCCGCTGCCCGCGCTGCTCGGATCATTCTGTGTCTGGATGCCGCTAGGGAGAGAGCTGCTGCTGGTCAGGGAAAGCGTTAGGGTGTTCTATTAGCTTACTGTTAGGCAGGAGTGATTCTCCAAGAACCCAACAGCCCTTCTTAGGGCTACAATAACGTTCTACTTTTTTTTTTTTTTATTTGCATCTAGTACCATTTTGTGAGGAATTAGCAGGGGGACTTGCTACCGTTGTGTTTAGCTCTTAGTGGCACACATATCCACCTCAAACACCAAAGTGGGAAAATTTAGTAGGGGTTGGATTTCAATTAGGCACAGTCTGCCATTTTTCCTTTTTTATTTTACGTTTATTTTGTTTAATAACTCAGTGTCATCTCATCTGGCATAGTAGTGTGCTTTCATACTTGGCTAGAAAATAGCCATAGGAGAATCCAAACGGCTTACTTACGCCTACAGTAGCGTTATATATTTGATTTCTGGTTGATCTGCTGGTGGCTGTACTTGCTGCAGTGCATCTACTAGCCAATTGTGAGCAATTTGTAGTGAGACTTGCGACCGCTGTGTTTTGCGCTTAGACCGAAGTGGGAAAATTTAGTAGGGGTTGGATTTCAATTAGGCACAGTCTGCCATTTGTCCTTTTTTATTTTACGTTTATTTTGTTTAATAACTCAGCGTCATCTCATCTGGCATAGTAGTGTGCTTTCATACTTGGCTAGAAAATAGCCATAGGAGAATCCAAACGGCTTACTTACGCCTACAGTAGCGTTATATATTTGATTTCTGGTTGATCTGCTGGTGGCTGTACTTGCTGCAGTGCATCTACTAGCCAATTGTGAGCAATTTGTAGTGAGACTTGCGACCGCTGTGTTTTGCGCTTAGTGACGCACATATCCATTGCAAAGACCGAAGTGGGAAAATTTAGTAGGGGTTGGATTTCAATTAGGCACAGTCTGCCATTTGTCCTTTTTTATTTTACGTTTATTTTGTTTAATAACTCAGTGTCATCTCATCTGGCATAGTAGTGTGCTTTCATACTTGGCTAGAAAATAGCCATAGCTATAGGATAGCATCGTTTGGTTTTAAAAACTCAAAAACACAAAAAAAAAAAAAAACACAAAAAAAAGTTAAAAAAAAATTAAAGCTATACCTCTCATTTTCAAAATGTTTAACCCGAGGGCTAGGGGTAGAGGACGAGGGCGGGGACGTGGGCGTCCAACTACTGCAGGGGTCAGAGGCCGTGGTCCTGGCCGGGGTGAGACACCACCTGCTTATGAGGGAGCAGGGCAACGCCGCAGAGCTACACTCCCTAGGTTCATGTCTGAAGTTACTGGGACTCATGGTAGAGCACTGTTGAGGCCAGAACAGTGCGAACAGGTGATGTCGTGGATTGCTGACAATGCTTCGAGCAATTTGTCCACCAGTCAGTCTTCCACGCAGTCCACCCATGTCACCGAAATCGCCACTCCTCCAGCTCCTGCACCTCAGCCTCCTCCCCCCCAGTCTGCCCCCTCCCAGGAAAATTTGGCATTTGAACCGGCATACTCTGAGGAACTGTTTTCTGGACCCTTCCCACAGTCACAAACCACTTGTCCGGTTGCTGCTGAGCAATTTTCCGATGCCCAGGTTTTCCACCAGTCACAGTCTGTGGGTGATGATGACCTTCTTGACGTAGTGGAAGTGTGTAAAGAGGTGTCCGACGATGAGGAGACACGGTTGTCAGACAGTGGGGAAGTTGTTGTCAGGGCAGGAAGTCCGAGGGGGGAGCAGACTGAGGGATCGGAGGATGATGAGGTGACAGACCCAAGCTGGGTTGAGAGGCCGGGTGAACACAGTGCTTCTGAGACGGAGGAGAGTCCTATAGCAGAACAGGTTGGAAGAGGCAGTGGTGGGGCCAGACGGAGAGGCAGGGCCAGAGCTGGTGCATCAGCGCCAAATGTGTCAACTAGTGAAGCTCCCGTGGCGAGGGCTCTTGCGGCGAGGGCTAGATCTTCAGAAGTCTGGAGGTTCTTTAAGGAAACACCGGATGACCGACGGACTGTGGTGTGCAACATTTGCCAAACCAGGCTCAGCAGGGGTTCCACCACTACTAGCTTAACTACCACCAGTATGCGCAGGCATATGAATGCTAAACACCCCACTCAGTGGCAACAAGCCCGTTCACCTCCGGCCGTGCACACCACTGCTCCTTCCCCTGTGTCAGCTGATAGTCAGCCCCCTGCCCAGGACCCTGCCACAAAAACCCCATCGTCGCCTCCACGATCCTCCACAGCATCCACCAGCGTTCAGCTCTCCATACCCCAGACGCTGGAGCGGAAACGCAAATATAGTGCAACCCACCCGCACGCCCAAGCCCTTAATGTGCACATCTCCAGATTGCTTAGCCTGGAGATGCTGCCCTATAGGCTAGTAGAGACCGAGGCCTTTCGCAACCTCATGGCGGCGGCCGCCCCTCGGTTTTCGGTCCCCAGCCGCCACTACTTTTCCCGATGTGCCGTCCCAGCCCTGCACCAGCACGTGTCAGACAACATCATCCGTGCCCTGACCAACGCCGTTTCTGACAAGGTCCACCTGACCACGGACACGTGGACGAGTGCTGCCGGGCAGGGCCACTATATATCGCTGACGGCACATTGGGTTAACTTGGTGGAGGCTGGGAGCGAGTCTGACCCTGCGGCTGGTCATATACTGCCGACGCCGAGGATTGCGGGGCCTACCTCGGTCCAGGTGTTTCAGGCCTACTATGCCTCCTCCTCCTCCCACCCCTCCTCCACCTCCTCCTCCGAACTACCATCCGTGGGCACGGTGCCATCAGTCGGTAGCTCTAGGCACAGCAGCAGTGCCGTAGCTAAGCGACAGCAGGCGGTGCTCAAACTGCTGAGCCTAGGCGATAAAAGGCACACCGCCCAAGAGCTATTACAGGGCATCACGGCGCAGACTGATCTGTGGCTGGCACCGCTGAACCTGAAGCCAGGCATGGTTGTGTGTGACAACGGCCGTAACCTGGTGGCGGCTCTGCAACTCGGCAGACTGACACATGTGCCATGCCTGGCCCATGTGTTAAATCTGATAGTTCAGCGTTTCCTCAAGACATACCCCAATCTGTCTGATTTGCTCACGAAGGTGCGCCGCATCTGTGCGCATTTCAGGAAGTCCAGCACAGATGCTGCCACTCTCAGGGCAGCGCAGCGCCGCCTCCAACTGCCCGCTCACCGACTGTTGTGCGACGTGCCCACGAGGTGGAATTCAACACTGACCATGTTATCCAGAGTTTACCAGCAGCGCCGAGCGATTGTAGACTGCCAGATGTCAACTTCCACCAGAACTGGTAGTCAGGTCAGTCAGCTTCCTCAAGTCTACAATGAGGAGTGGACGTGGATGTCTGATATCTGTCAGGTGCTGAGTAACTTTGAGGAGTCAACACAGATGGTCAGTGGCGATGCCGCCATCATCAGCCTCACCATCCCGCTGCTTGGCCTGTTGAAAAACTCTCTGATCAGCATGAAGTCGGAAGCTTTGCGCTCGTCACAAGAGACGGGGGAAGAAGATTCCCTTGTTGATAGCCAAAGCACCCTCAGGTCTGTTTCTCAGCGCATATCGGAGGAGGTGGAGGTGGAGGAGGATGAGGAGGAGGAGAATGTTGGCGAGACACAAGAGGGGACCATTGTTGAGTCCTTCACTGTTCAGCGTGTATGGGCAGAAGAAGAGGAGTTGGAGGAGTTGGAGGAGGAGGAAATGGACAGTCAGGCCAGTGAGGGGAGTGAATTCTTACGCGCTGGTACTCTGGCGCATATGGCAGATTTCATGCTAGGCTGCCTATCCCGTGACCCTCGCGTTCAAAGAATTTATTCCAGCACCGATTACTGGGTGTTCACTCTCCTGGACCCACGGTACAAGCAAAATCTTTCCACTCTCATCCCTGCAGAGGAAAGGAGTGTGAGAATGCATGAATACCAGCAGGCCCTGGTGCACAAGCTGAAACAGTATTTCCCGCTAGCGGCAGAGGGCGTACTTCTGCGGGACAAGTAGCGAGGGAGAGTAGGCGAGCAGGCAGCTTGTCCAGCACTGGCAAGGGTACGCTTTACAAGGCTTTTGCCAGCTTTATGTCACCCCAGCAAGACACTGTCACCTGTCCCCAGTCTCGGCAGAGTAGGGCTGATCTTTACAGAAAGATGGTGAGGGAGTACGTAGCTGACCATACCATCGTCCTAAATGATCACACAGCTCCCTACAACTACTGGGTTTCAAAGCTGGACATGTGGCACGAACTGGCGCTGTACGCCTTGGAGGTTCTTGCCTGCCCTGCCGCTAGCGTCTTGTCCGAGCGGGTTTTCAGTGCAGCTGGTGGCATCATCACCGATAAGCGTACACGCCTGTCGACTGACAGCGCTGACAGGCTGACGCTTATTAAGATGAATAAAGCCTGGATTTCTCATAATTTCCAATCTCCACCAGGTGAAGGAAGCTCAACCTGAATAATTGATCCACTCCTCCTCCTCCTCATTTTCCTCCTTCTCCTCCTCTTTGTACAGTAAAGCAGAGGAAACTGGCTATTTTTTGACAGGGCCCACTGGCTCTAGCTATAGTACTTTATGCATTTAATTTTTCTGGAGGGCCACCTACCCGGTCCTCTGTTTTAAACAATTTTTGGGAGTGCCACATACAGGCACTCAATCTATTCAATTTTTCTGGAGGGCCACCTACCCGGTCCTCTGTTTTAAACAATTTTTGGGAGTGCCACATACAGGCACTCAATCTATTCAATTTTTCTGGAGGGCCACCTACCCGGTCCTCTGTTTTAAACAATTTTTGGGAGTGCCACATACAGGCACTCAATCTATTCAATTTTTCTGGAGGGCCACCTACCTGCTCCACTGGTTTGAAAATTTTTTTGGACTGCCACATACAGGCACTCAATCTATTCCATTTTACTGGAGGGCCACCTACCTGCTCCTCTGGTTTGAAAAATTTTTGGGACTGCCACATACAGGCACTATCCAAATTAAATTGTCTCCATAGCAGCCTCCACACGTTGTCTCCATTGCTACCTCCAAAAGTCGTCCATATAGCTGCCTCCATACATCGTCCCTTTATCAAACGAGGTGTGTCAGGCAGAAATTTGGGTTGTTTTCATGGATTCCACATCAAAGTTGTTAACTTTGTCGCCACCCTGCTGTGTTATCCACAAAATATACTGGCAAACTTTTATCATTTACCAATATTATTTCAGCGCTTCTTGCGCATCTGTTTACATTCCCCTCACCCGCCATATCCCAAACTTATAAGAACGCTACTACACTTAACTTGGTGCAGGCTGGGACCGAGTCTGACCCTGGGGCTGGTCATATACTGCCGACGCAGAGAATTGCGGGGCCTACCTCGGTCCAGGTCTCAAAGGCCTACTATACCTCCTCCCAACCCTCCTCCACCTCCTCCTCCTCCGAATTACCATCCGTGGGCATGGCGCCATCAGTCGGTAGCTCTAGGCACAGCAGCAGTGCCGTCGCTAAGCGACAGCAGGCGGTGCTCAAACTGCTGAGCCTAGGCGATAAAAGGCACACCGCCCAAGAGCTATTGCAGGGCATTCCACATCAAACTTGTTAACTTTGTCGCCACCCTGCTGTGTAATCCACAAAATATACTTGCAAACTTTTATCATTTACCGATATTATTTCAGCGCTTCTTGCGCATCTGTTTACATTCCCCTCACCCGGCATATCCTAAACTTATAAGAACGCTACTACACTTGATCTTATACAAAAGGTTCTTAGAAGTGCTGTTTGGGGAGTAGCCTAGAGACAGGGGCTTGGATTGGCGAAAGCTCGCCTGGCAGCGGAGCACCAGCTCCATGCCAAGATCCAACTAACATAGTTTTAACTGCAGCACCTTTAATCTACTACTAGTTCACTGCCTCCATACATGGTCCCCTTATCAAACGAGCTGTGTCAGGCAGAATTTTGGGTTGTTTTCATGGCTTCCATGTTAACTTTGTCGCCACCCTGCTGTGTAATCCACAAAATATACTGGCAAACTATTATCATGTACCGATATTATTTGAGCGCTTCTTGCTCACCTCCTTTGGTTCCTCTCTGCCACCCATTGGTTTGAAGCCTGAGTCCATTTAGGGTATGTCGCCATGCCACTCTCTAGCCTGCCGCTGCTGCTGCTGCCTCTGCATGCCGTCCCCTATAGTGTCAGGGTCAATTATTGGATGTTTTAGATGCTATCTAGCTTCACTCTGTCACTCTTTCATGGCCATGCTGTTGCCCATAATTTTGGCATAATGGTGCGTTTAAGCAGCCTCAGAGGCATCCATGCATGCTGCCCCTGCTGTTTCCTGTCCATTTCCGTGGTGTTTCCATCCTTTTCTGAGGTTCCCAGGTGTTTGGCCAAGCTTCCCTGTGCAGAGCCTTGGTCCCCTTGAAAAATGCTCAAGTCTCCCATTGACTTCAATGGGGTTCGTTATTCGAGACGAGCACTCGAGCATTGGGAAAAGTTCGTCTCGAATAACGAGTACCCGAGCATTTTAGTGTTCGCTCATCTCTAATAGTCACATAAATCATCAGTTGATATGTATAAAGGGTTTCACACCTTCAACCTAAAAAGGAAGATACAAATATAAACCAGCATCAAATGGAATTGGGTTTTATTTCTAAATATGGCAAAAAATACAGCATGTGTTCTGGAGCAGGATTCATTTACTAAACCTTATTAATGTACAAATCTTAAGTTTGGAGAAGAGCCACTGGAAGATTAGCAGGGGTATTTTGGGGGACAAGAATTTTAATTCTTGTTTAGCACCAGCCAATGTTTCAAAGACCGTTCTCTAACAGTGTCCAAGCAAAGACACAGAAGTATCAGATCTCCAACACTTCTGAATCAGGTGTTAAAATTAAGCTTCTAATTCATCCATTGATAAATGATAGAAATTTCAACGCAGACCTTTGAGTAGAATTAAAGCCGTTTTTTTTCCTTTAAAGTCCTTGTGTTGTGCTAAGTTTATGTAAAGAATATTACCACCTTCGCAACAAGAGGTAAATTGATTAGAAGTCAGGATCAGATAAAGGAAAATAAAATTGTAGGATGGTACAGACTACAGCACGGTGGTTCAGTGATTAGTGCTTGCAGTGCTGGAGTCCTGGGTTCAAGTCAACATATGAAAAGAGTTTGTATGTTCTCTCCCTTGGGAAACAGTTCCTCCATGTGTCCGTTTCAAATATATGAAAACACCCATCACTTGGCTTAATGACGCCCCCTGCTCCTCTACAGCCAATCCCGAGTGTGGGGAGTTATTCATATATTTGAAAAGGACACATGGAGGAGCTGTTTCCCAAGGGGGGTGGTGGAAACTGCTCCTTTCCAGCCACTCCCAGTGCCTAGTCACACAGCAGATGCTAATGAAAGGTACAATATAACATATCTTTTTTTCTGTAAAACCTATTTTTTTTATACAAAAACACTTTGGCATTGTATGTACTATGCTCTGTGGGGACTAGTGGAGTGCTAAAAATGGGTCTCCTGGTGACAGGTTCCCTTTAAATTTTTGTGATACTGCTGTTTATGTGACTTATCTTCATTTTCTAGTATCTTGTATTTCTGCAGCCTATACACTCTCTAAACTGGTTGGTGGAGACCTAGCTGCCATGACTGGCTCCTCTGTGAGCTTCTGTTACACTTAGTTATATTAGAGAGGGAGAGAACATAATAAGGGCCACATAAAGTATAGAAAGGGGCACTTTTATGCTATAAAATATAGTCCATTATTTCTTTTGCTCACTCGCACTATTGATTCATATAGCACAGCAGGTGCTTAGATATGACCCATACATGGCTGCACGGAATATAAAAAGGTTGACTGACTTAAAGCAGTTTCTGCCAGTTTGAACCTCTACTTCCCCTGACAGCATTTGCACGTTTTCCATGAAGGAAGGTTAGTAAGTAGCGATGACCAGAAGCGAGGGTTCCACATTTGGCTCACCCCTTGGCTCCCTGGTGTTAGCTCTTAAAATGCTGGAGGCAGGTGCACCACCATGTACTCTATGATCTTCGCTCCACAATGATGACCTGGATGTTACCGGTGGGGGAGAGGGTACTTTCGAGATTTGAATGGGTCCTCTCATCCCTAGAAGTAAGCCAATGAATAATTATAATTGTGTTGGATTTCAGCTGAATCTGTCTTTGTCCCTAATTTCTGCTGCTAAAGGAGACATGGGAGAACCTTGCACCATATTTGTTGGTCAACCACACAGTGACTCTCCCATTTGGTCCACAATATCCTGTGGATGGTCACCTACAAAATTTCTACCAAAAGTGTGATTAGCTATTAATCTTTTCTCTAATTCTGTTGGCAATAAAACATTGATCTTATTTTCTATTAAAAGTATATAGAATGTTACTCACAGCAATATTTGCTTGTCCTAAAGTGGAGATAAAATGCATTTACACATTTTAAGAGCCTAGGGCTGCCTTAGGGTAAAATTGTAAGCGCTGGCGCCTTGCTCTACTGGGGTCTTTGAATTTTAACAAATTAGCATCTGCAAGAGGCTTCTACAGTGTTTTGCTGGCTTTGCTTCATCCCAGCTCTCTCTCCGATTTGTAGAATGTGACAGTGTTATATACAATATGTTTGTGCTTTAGTGAATTATTAGAAAATAAACTAAAGAATAAAAAAAACCACAGGCTCATATTGGACAAGAAACATTAATATTTCAGTCTCAGCAGACAGATCCAGTTCTCCGAATTCTCTTTCTGATCTCTATGCGTTGCATTTTGCTGAAAACAAATGCCCACAGAGCCAATCACTGGCAGGGGACGGTCACCACTGAAGCCAGTGATTGGCTAAAATGAGATTTCCTGTGTGTCCATTTGGAAAAAAGTGCTCATATTACACACAATTCTGCAACTAATTATATATACAGGCGGTCCCCTACTTAAGAACACTCGACTTACATACGACCCCTAGTTACAAACGGACCTCTGGATATCGGTAATTTATTGTACTTTAGTCCTAGGCTACAATAAACAGCTGTAACAGGTATCACAGGTGTCTGTAATGAAGCTTTAGTGTTAATACTGATTCTTATGACAACTAGAGATGAGCGAACATGCTCGTCCGAGCTTGATGCTCGGTCGAGCATTAGCGTACTCGAAACTGCTCGTTGCTCGGACGAATACTTCGCCCGCTCGAGAAAATGGCAGCTCCCGCCGTTTTGCTTTTTGGCGGCCAGAAACAGAGCCAATCACAAGCCAGGAGACTCTGCACTCCACCCAGCATGACGTGGTACCCTTACACGTCGATAGCAGTGGTTGGCTGGCCAGATCAGGTGACCCTGGGATAGACTAGCCGCTGCCCGCGCTGCTCGGATCATTCTGTGTCTGGATGCCGCTAGGGAGAGAGCTGCTGCTGGTCAGGGAAAGCGTTAGGGTGTTCTATTAGCTTACTGTTAGGCAGGAGTGATTCTCCAAGAACCCAACAGCCCTTCTTAGGGCTACAATAACGATCTACTTTTTTTTTTTTTTTTTGCATCTAGTACCATTTTGTGAGGAATTAGCAGGGGGACTTGCTACCGTTGTGTTTAGCTCTTAGTGGCACACATATCCACCTCAAACACCAAAGTGGGAAAATTTAGTAGGGGTTGGATTTCAATTAGGCACAGTCTGCCATTTTTCCTTTTTTATTTTACGTTTATTTTGTTTAATAACTCAGTGTCATCTCATCTGGCATAGTAGTGTGCTTTCATACTTGGCTAGAAAATAGCCATAGGAGAATCCAAACGGCTTACGCCTACAGTAGCGTTATATATTTGATTTCCGGTTGATCTGCTGGTGGCTGTACTTGCTGCAGTGCATGTACTAGCCAATTCTGAGCAATTTGTAGTGAGACTTGCGACCGCTGTGTTTTGCGCTTAGTGACGCACATATCCATAGCAAAGACCGAAGTGGGAAAATTTAGTAGGGGTTGGATTTCAATTAGGCACAGTCTGCCATTTGTCCTTTTTTATTTTACGTTTATTTTGTTTAATAACTCAGCGTCATCTCATCTGGCATAGTAGTGTGCTTTCATACTTGGCTAGAAAATAGCCATAGGAGAATCCAAACGGCTTACGCCTACAGTAGCGTTATATATTTGATTTCTGGTTGATCTGCTGGTGGCTGTACTTGCTGCAGTGCATGTACTAGCCAATTCTGAGCAATTTGTAGTGAGACTTGCGACCGCTGTGTTTTGCGCTTAGTGACGCACATATCCATAGCAAAGACCGAAGTGGGAAAATTTAGTAGGGGTTGGATTTCAATTAGGCACAGTCTGCCATTTGTCCTTTTTTATTTTACGTTTATTTTGTTTAATAACTCAGTGTCATCTCATCTGGCATAGTAGTGTGCTTTCATACTTGGCTAGAAAATAGCCATAGCAATAGGATAGCATCGTTTGGTTTTAAAAACTCAAAAACACAAAAAAAAACAAAAAAAAACAAAAAAAAAAAAAAAACACAAAAAAAAAAAAAACACAAAAAAAAGTAAAAAAAAAAATTAAAGTTATAACTCTCATTTTAAAAATGTTTAACCCGAGGGCTAGGGGTAGAGGACGAGGGCGGGGACGTGGGCGTCCAACTACTGCAGGGGTCCTGGGCGGGGTGAGACACCACCTGCTTATGAGGGAGCAGGGCAACGCCGCAGAGCTACACTCCCTAGGTTCATGTCTGAAGTTACTGGGACTCGTGGTAGAGCACTGTTGAGGCCAGAACAGTGCGAACAGGTGATGTCGTGGATTGCTGACAATGCTTCGAGCAATTTGTCCACCAGTCAGTCTTCCACGCAGTCCACCCATGTCACCGAAATCACCACTCCTCCAGCTCCTGCACCTCAGCCTCCTCCCCCCCAGTCTGCCCCCTCCCAGGAAAATTTGGCATTTGAACCGGCATACTCTGAGGAACTGTTTTCTGGACCCTTCCCACAGTCACAAACCACTTTTCCGGTTGCTGCTGAGCAATTTTCCGATGCCCAGGTTTTCCACCAGTCACAGTCTGTGGGTGATGATGACCTTCTTGACGTAGTGGAAGTGTGTAAAGAGGTGTCCGACGATGAGGAGACACGGTTGTCAGACAGTGGGGAAGTTGTTGTCAGGGCAGGAAGTCCGAGGGGGGAGCAGACTGAGGGATCGGAGGATGATGAGGTGACAGACCCAAGCTGGGTTGAGAGGCCGGGTGAACACAGTGCTTCTGAGACAGAGGAGAGTCCTCGACCAGAACAGGTTGGAAGAGGCAGTGGTGGGGCCAGACGGAGAGGCAGGGCCAGAGCTGGTGCATCAGCGCCAAATGTGTCAACTAGTGAAGCTCCCGTGGTGAGGGCTCTTGCGGCGAGGGCTAGATCTTCAGAAGTCTGGAGGTTCTTTAAGGAAACACCGGATGACCGACGGACTGTGGTGTGCAACATTTGCCAAACCAGGCTCAGCAGGGGTTCCACCACTACTAGCTTAACTACCACCAGTATGCGCAGGCATATGAATGCTAAACACCCCACTCAGTGGCAACAAGCCCGTTCACCTCCGGCCGTGCACACCACTGCTCCTTCCCCTGTGTCAGCTGATAGTCAGCCCCCTGCCCAGGACCCTGCCACAAAAACCCCATCGTCGCCTCCACGATCCTCCACAGCATCCACCAGCGTTCAGCTCTCCATACCCCAGACGCTGGAGCGGAAACGCAAATATAGTGCAACCCACCCGCACGCCCAAGCCCTTAATGTGCACATCTCCAGATTGCTTAGCCTGGAGATGCTGCCCTATAGGCTAGTAGAGACCGAGGCCTTTCGCAACCTCATGGCGGCGGCCGCCCCTCGGTATTCGGTCCCCAGCCGCCACTACTTTTCCCGATGTGCCGTCCCAGCCCTGCACCAGCACGTGTCAGACAACATCACCCGTGCCCTGACCAACGCCGTTTCTGACAAGGTCCACCTGACCACGGACACGTGGACGAGTGCTGCCGGGCAGGGCCACTATATATCGCTGACGGCACATTGGGTTAACTTGGTGGAGGCTGGGACCGAGTCTGACCCTGGGGCTGGTCATATACTGCCAACACCGAGGATTGCGGGGCCTACCTCGGTCCAGGTGTTTCAGGCCTACTATGCCTCCTCCTCCTCCCACCCCTCCTCCACCTCCTCCTCCGAACTACCATCCGTGGGCACGGCGCCATCAGTCGGTAGCTCTAGGCACAGCAGCAGTGCCGTCGCTAAGCGACAGCAGGCGGTGCTCAAACTGCTGAGCCTAGGCGACAAAAGGCACACCGCCCAAGAGCTATTACAGGGCATCACGGCGCAGACTGATCTGTGGCTGGCACCGCTGAACCTGAAGCCAGGCATGGTTGTGTGTGACAACGGCCGTAACCTGGTGGCGGCTCTGCAACTCGGCAGACTGACACATGTGCCATGCCTGGCCCATGTGTTAAATCTGATAGTTCAGCGTTTCCTCAAGACATACCCCAATCTGTCTGATTTGCTCACGAAGGTGCGCCGCATCTGTGCGCATTTCAGGAAGTCCAGCCCAGATGCTGCCACTCTCAGGGCAGCGCAGCGCCGCCTCCAACTGCCCGCTCACCGACTGTTGTGCGACGTGCCCCCGAGGTGGAATTCAACACTGACCATGTTATCCAGAGTTTACCAGCAGCGCAGAGCGATTGTAGACTGCCAGATGTCAACTTCCACCAGAAGTGGTAGTCAGGTCAGTCAGCTTCCTCAAGTCTACAATGAGGAGTGGACGTGGATGTCTGATATCTGTCAGGTGCTGAGTAACTTTGAGGAGTCAACACAGATGGTCAGTGGCGATGCCGCCATCATCAGCCTCACCATCCCGCTGCTTGGCCTGTTGAAAAACTCTCTGATCAGCATGAAGTCGGAAGCTTTGCGCTCGTCACAAGAGACGGGGGAAGAAGATTCCCTTGTTGATAGCCAAAGCACCCTCAGGTCTGTTTCTCAGCGCATATCGGAGGAGGTGGAGGTGGAGGAGGATGAGGAGGAAGAGGAGGAGAATGTTGGCGAGACACAAGAGGGGACCATTGTTGAGTCCTTCACTGTTCAGCGTGTATGGGCAGAAGAAGAGGAGTTGGAGGAGTTGGAGGAGGAGGAAATGGACAGTCAGGCCAGTGAGGGGAGTGAATTCTTACGCGTTGGTACTCTGGCGCATATGGCAGATTTCATGCTAGGCTGCCTATCCCGTGACCCTCGCGTTCAAAGAATTTATTCCAGCACCGATTACTGGGTGTTCACTCTCCTGGACCCACGGTACAAGCAAAATCTTTCCACTCTCATCCCTGCAGAGGAAAGGAGTGTGAGAATGCATGAATACCAGCAGGCCCTGGTGCACAAGCTGAAACAGTATTTCCCTTCTGACAGCGCTAGCGGCAGAGTGCGTAGTTCTGCGGGACAAGTAGCGAGGGAGAGTAGGCGAGCAGGCAGCTTGTCCAGCACTGGCAAGGGTACGCTTTACAAGGCTTTTGCCAGCTTTATGTCACCCCAGCAAGACACTGTCACCTGTCCCCAGTCTCGGCAGAGTAGGGCTGATCTTTACAGAAAGATGGTGAGGGAGTACGTAGCTGACCATACCATCGTCCTAAATGATCACACAGCTCCCTACAACTACTGGGTTTCAAAGCTGGACATGTGGCACGAACTGGCGCTGTACGCCTTGGAGGTTCTTGCCTGCCCTGCCGCTAGCGTCTTGTCCGAGCGGGTTTTCAGTGCAGCTGGTGGCATCATCACAGATAAGCGTACACGCCTGTCGACTGACAGCGCTGACAGGCTGACGCTTATTAAAATGAATAAAGGCTGGATTTCTCAGAATTTCCAATCTCCACCAGGTGAAGGAAGCTCAACCTGAATAATTGGTCCACTCCTCCTCCTCCTCATTTTCCTCCTTCTCCTCCTCTTTGTACAGTAAAGCAGAGGAAACTGGCTATTTTTTGACAGGGCCCACTGGCTCTTGCTATAGTACTTTATGCATTTAATTTTTCTGGAGGGCCACCTACCCGGTCCTCTGTTTGAAACAATTTTTGTGAGTGCCACATACAGGCACTCAATCTATTCCATTTTTCTGGAGGGCCACCTACCCGGTCCTCTGTTTTAAAAAATTTTTGGGACTGCCACATACAGGCACTCAATCTATTCCATTTTACTGGAGGGCCACCTACCTGCTCCTCTGGTTTGAAAAATTTTTGGGACTGCCACATACAGGCACTCAATCTATTCCATTTTTCTGGAGGGACACCTACCTGCTCCTCTGGTTTGAAAACTTTTTGGGACTGCCACATACAGGCACTCAATCTATTCCATTTTACTGGAGGGCCACCTACCTGCTCCTCTGGTTTGAAACATTTTTGGGACTGCCACATACAGGCACTCAATCTATTCCATTTTTCTGGAGGGACACCTACCTGCTCCTCTGGTTTGAAAAATTTTTGGGACTGCCACATACAGGCACTCAATCTATTCCATTTTTCTGGAGGGCCACCTACCTGCTCCTCTGGTTTGAAAACTTTTTGGGACTGCCACATACAGGCACTCAATCTATTCCATTTTACTGGAGGGCCACCTACCTGCTCCTCTGGTTTGAAACATTTTTGGGACTGCCACATACAGGCACTCAATCTATTCCATTTTTCTGGAGGGACACCTACCTGCTCCTCTGGTTTGAAAACTTTTTGGGACTGCCACATACAGGCACTCAATCTATTCCATTTTACTGGAGGGCCACCTACCTGCTCCTCTGGTTTGAAACATTTTTGGGACTGCCACATACAGGCACTCAATCTATTCCATTTTTCTGGAGGGACACCTACCTGCTCCTCTGGTTTGAAAACTTTTTGGGACTGCCACATACAGGCACTATCCAAATTAAATTGTCTCCATAGCAGCCTCCACACGTTGTCTCCATTGCTACCTCCAAAAGTCGTCCATATAGCTGCCTCCATACATCCTCCCCTTATAAAACGAGGTGTGTCAGGCAGAAATTTGGGTTGTTTTCATGGATTCCACATCAAAGTTGTTAACTTTGTCGCCACCCTGCTGTGTTATCCACAAAATATACTGGCAAACTTTTATGATTAACCGATATTATTTCAGCGCTTCTTGCGCAGCTGTTTACATTCCCCTCACCCGCCATATCCTAAACTTATAAGAACGCTACTACACTTGATCTTATACAAAAGGTTCTTAGAAGTGCTGTTTGGGGAGTAGCCTAGAGACAGGGGCTTGGATTGGCGAAAGCTCGCCTGGCAGCGGAGCGCCAGCTCCATGCCAAGATCCAACTAACATAGTTTTAACTGCAGCACCTTTAATCTACTACTAGTTCACTGCCTCCATACATGGTCCCCTTATCAAACGAGCTGTGTCAGGCAGAATTTTGGGTTGTTTTCATGGCTTCCATGTTAACTTTGTCGCCACCCTGCTGTGTAATCCACAAAATATACTGGCAAACTTTTATCATGTACCGATATTATTTGAGCGCTTCTTGCTCACCTCCTTTGGTTCCTCTCTGCCACCCATTGGTTTGAAGCCTGAGTCCATTTAGGGTATGTTGCCATGCCACTCTCTAGCCTGCCGCTGCTGCCGCTGCCTCTGCATGCCGTCCCCTATAGTGTCAGGGTCAATTATTGCATGTTTTAGATGCTATCTAGCTTCATTCTGTCACTCTGTCATGGCCATGCTGTTGCCCATAATTTTGGCATAATGGTGCGATTAAGCAGCCTCAGAGGCATCCATGCATGCTGCCCCTGCTGTTTCCTGTCCATTTCCGTGGTGTTTCCATCCTTTTCTGAGGTTCACAGGTGTTTGGCCAAGCTTCCCTGTGCAGAGCCTTGGTCCCCTTGAAAAATGCTCGAGTCTCCCATTGACTTCAATGGGGTTCGTTATTCGAGACGAGCACTCGAGCATCGGGAAAAGTTTGTCTCGAATAACGAGTACCCGAGCATTTTAGTGTTCGCTCATCTCTAATGACAACCCAACATTTTTAAAATCCAATTGTCACAGAGACCAAAAAAGTTCTGGCTGGGATTACATTGATAAAGTACACAGTTCCAACTTACATACAAACTCAACTTAAGAACAAACCTTCAGACCCTATCTTGTATGTAACCCGGGGACTGCCTGTACTTATCCTATCCACAGGACAAGAGTTAAGTAATCAGGAGCGGGATGTTCTCCCCTGTGAATTAAAGAAAATCTAAATGTTACTTGCTGAAAAGTTTCACTTTAATCCCGTTGTCTACCATCAAAACCCATCATGATAAACCAGGGACATTACTCATAGATCCAGGCACTGTGACTGTGGTAATCTTCTTATATTTGTTATCCATGGCCTCCCTCCTTCTGAAACCAACTTTTACTTTTATGCTAATGATCCAGAAGGGCTCTGGGAGGTTACCAGAGAACCCCCATGCTGCAGATTCATAGGCTGTTACACTGCGTAGGATATGTATACTTACGATTTCCACTGTGCAGAAGGAGTAGGGGGAGACGTGATCTAGATTAACAGTCTATGAAGCCAGAGCATGGAGCAGCTCTGATAAAGCTCCTGAGAGCCCTTCTTAGCGCCTGATTAGCATAATTTTAGAAGTTGATTTTAGAAGGAAGGAGGCCATGGATAACAAATATAAGAAGATTACCACAGTCACGGTGCTTGGATCTATCATGATGGGTTTTAATGGTAGATACGCTGCTGCGTATGTGTGATCATAGCACCATTTACCTTTACTTACACACAACCCCAGAGAAGATACACAAGCTCTGGCCACAAAGGTCCATCCACAATTCAGAGCGATAGCTCATCGGGGCTTACTTCTTCTGGAGGTCCCCACTTTGATGTAAACCAGTGATTCCTTCATAATAATATTCTTAAAAACTCATTAAAACATTTCCCAGTAGTGGATCATCCTCTCTTGTATTCTGCAGAATAATTGTCTGAAATGGGGAACATTAGTCAAACTGCAATGTAAATGATTCTCCATTATTTTTGCCGAAAATTGTCAGAAAAGACCCACTGTTTTATTTATAACTCAAAGGAAACTGGGCAATTTTCGAAGTGAAGAAAACTGCCTGAGGATATAGTGGCTCGGCTTCGCAATAAACGGCCATATGGATTTTCTGTCAGGGAAAGTCATTATTGCCGCCTCACGGTGTGTGGTTCCACATAATAGAATGCAAGATTGCATTATGTAAACACATTTGTGTATTGCATCCTAAGAAATAATGCCGACACCCAGTATAAATTATAGGACGGGAACACTCACAAGTCACTTGTTTGGCTTGTGGCGTAACAGATGTTATAATAACTGTCTGATGTCCGACATCTTCACAGGGGTTTTTCTTTTGCTAGATGTGTCCCAGGAGAGAACTAACTAATTTGCCAAGAAAGTAGGTGATTCATGTAGGCAATATAATATCCATACGTGGTTGTAATGAATAATGTAATGTAATATTTACATTGTTTGCCGCCTACAACGAAATTCTTTGATACTTGGTCGAAAGCTGCTATAATACAGTTTCCAACTGTAATATCTATGGAGTGTAAATTTATCAGAAGATTTCTTCCGGAGCGGTATGGGTGTATACTGGATATCTATTGAACATCATTTTATGGGCATCCCTACATCCTACATGACTCTTCTCAACCAGCCAAACCATTTTCCTATGCTCTAAGGACAAGATGCATTGACAATAGTTTTCCTTATGGTAAAGACTTCTGACTATTTAACACATTGGGGGAAATTCATTAAGACTATAATTTTAAACTCCAGTCTTAAAATTCCCTCTGCTGGCGGTCCAGCACCGGTATTCACCATGAGGTTCCAGCCTCCTAATGGATACGGGCCAGTTCGAACCTGTAGACTAGATCGGAACTGGTAGTTTTACCGGCACAGACTATAGTAAATGTGGAGGGCGTTCACGTCCTTGCCCACCCTCCATCCTCTCCCAGACACACCCAAAATGGCCTACGGTTCAGAGAATCCAGAAATCCGGTAGGGATGGGGAGATTTGAGTGGTTTCTCCACCAGAAAACTTATTTAATGTAGCACATTACCTTTGAAATGTTAATTGCATATTCCTTAGCTAGAATCCTCAGAATTCTTCAGCCAGGATCTTGGGAGAGACTTTAGAATCTGTAGTTCTTTTGGATCTTTCTGTTCTGTAGATCTTAGTTCTGTAGATCTTTTATCATAACTTAAAGGAAATCTACCATCTGCTTTTTATGCATTATTATTAACCAAAGATACCTTGAGTAGTGACAGTGATGCAGAAACATATCTTGTTTAATCCCTGAACAGAGTGGATTTGTTGTAAAGACAATTATAAAATTATGATAATGAGGCTCTGTTCCTTCCTAATTATGCACTGCTCCAGCCTTGTCCTGCCCATTATAAGCCAAGAAAACGTCATCACTGTGTTGTCCCTGGCAGGCGGAAATAATCAATTGCTGCACCATCCCATCCAGCTGAGATTAGTACTGTCTGGACAGGTCCGGCAGCTCCTGTGTATGTGGAAGTAATAGGTTTATGTACAGCAGCCAGGCTGCACCCAACTTTCCCAAGGTCCTGAATTTTATAATTGATTTTTTGAACAAAAACACTCGGATCAGAAATTAAACAAGATATGTTCCTGCATCAGTGTAGCTACAGCATTTTTAAGGTATGTTTGGTTCACAATGCATAAAAGCAAATGGTAGATTTCCTTTAAACGTTCCATAAATTTCAAGGCATTTAATTTTAAAGGTGATTCATTGCTGAACTATAGGCTAATAAGGGTTAAGAGAGAAGTGTCTTGGAGGAAGACCCAAATGAACAGGTCTTTAATTTTATTCAGTTAGGGGAAGACCTGCAGATAACGTCTTGTGGTTTAGGGTGTTTCCAGCCGGCCAGGACACTTCTTTCCATTCCTGGTTTATATTTATACTGTTTCGGGCGTATTTACTAAAAATGAGCCAGCTTCGGTTGTTACCTCTGCCCCGCACATGCTCTCTGACCCCTGATACCTGCTAAGAAAAAACGAAATATTTTATTCTTGTATACAAAATAATAAAAACAGGACCTAAAGATATGATCAAGGGAAATCTAGATGTATTTTATCACCATTTACATGCCTCCTCCCTGCAATTTCTGTCCTTTAGTCACCTTTAAAAGTTCCTTGATGTGGATGCAGAGATTTCTACTATCCTGCTGTTTTAATCTTCTATGAAGACCTTCTCTTTTGTGTTTCCTGACATAAATTAACAATCCTGTGTTGACATTAAGGAAATTCTTCTTAAGAAGCTGCGCTGTGCATTGTGTGTAAAACTATTAATCAGGGGGATTAGAATCTAGGAAGAATCATGTGTCTAAAAAAACGGAATAATCCCATTGTGATTTGCAATGTTGTTTCTGCTCGAGCTTTATAGATAATTGCTGCCGCGTGTACGGCTTATTTTTGTGTGTTTTATGTGAGAATTGTTAGGGTAATTGTTTCGTAACATTTGTTTGCATAGGTTTTTTATGAAATTTATTCTGTTTGTTTTTTCTGTTAAAAATATTTACTAATCATTACTTTTATATGGTTTATGTAATTTCTTATCATTTTTTTTTCCCATCAAAACAGCCGACGTTTAGGTAAAATAAATATATTATGTTGTGTATACAATGTTGGTAAAATGTTTTTGACGTTTAAGGTGAACCTAAGGTCATTTTTCCATCTGTGGATTGACTGGTGAGGTGAATAGCTCGATCCCCAGTGGATTATATGATTACTATGCTCGACAATATACTTAAGTAGTATGATTCAATTCTCTTCTATAGACACTAGAATGTAGCTTAAAGGGATATCTATTTTATTAATTTGTAGATAAATTTGGATCTGTTTCCATAAACAGCATAAATCTAAAAAAAAATGTCTTGAAGGGACACTTAAGAATTTTTTTTCCCAGCACCTGTCTGTAAACATAATGAGGCTCATTTACTAAGGGCCCGCGGACCACATTTTCACTGGACTTTGGCGCATTGGTGCTGGCTTTCACACAACACAAATCGGAGGGCGGTCCGTCGGACAATCCAAAGGATTTGGACATCGGGCAGGATTTAACATCGCAAATTGTGTCGCAAGACATGCACTCACATACACCAGGAAGAAGCAGGTGAACTCCGGCGGACCTGAGCGGGGAAGCAACAGATGGAGGATCTAGGGGGCACGATGTTGGTGAATCGTGCCGGACTTCATCTTCGTCGAACCGTCTGGATTGGGGATCGCAGTAGGACCGGGTAAGTAAATGTGCCCCAATAAATGGAAGAGCAGGAGATACGTTGTCCTGTAATGTACTTTCATGTCTGTCCTGAAACCAACTTAGCTGCTGGATTTATCTCTGTGCTTTTATCAGTCCCAGTAAAGCACCACATGGGCAGCTACAGACTGTACTTTCCCTGTTACCTTCCTCTAATGGGGCTTTTTCACATTGGGATTTGTGCTCAGCTTCAGTTGCCCATTCTTTGCGTTTTGTCTCAGTTGTGTCGCCGTCTTTCTTCCGTTTTGTCTCCATCTTTCTTCAGTTTTGATGAATCAGTTTTGTCTCCATTATTTCTCAGTTTTTCTTTAGTTTTGTCTCTATGATGAATCAGTTTTGTCTCCATGTCCACAAAATAAACTAAAGGTTTAACATTGCTTTGAAAACATCACATCGGTTTTTTTTTTCCGGACCCATAGACTTGTATTGCCTTCTGTGATCCGCATCCCTGAAAAAAATAAGGCACGTTTCACTTTTTTTTCCCATGGACAATGGATCAGTAAAAATACAAGCCAATGTGAAAACACCCATAGAAAGCAATGGCTTTGTGAGGCATCCATGGAAATCACTGAACCACGGACGGGAAAAACAACACCAATGTGAAAGAGCCCTAAATCTGATCTGTGGAGTGCTTCTTTATATATTTGCACATCCTTGTTCAGTAATTCATAATAAAGGGGTGCAAAAAGCCCCTAATGTTGTTTAACTCTTAAAACTTTGCACAAACTTTACACATTTAATTGTCAATAAATTTTGTGATCCCAAAAGATCCCTTTAAGGTAGAAAAACCCCATTGCAATACTGTCACACAACTAAGAGAATCAAATTTTATGGAACTGACACCAATGCTTGGGGAAAATAAGTTTATTGTTCTCTGCCTATGATTGACAGCTTGGCCCTTGTGATCTGTTTTGTCTGCTTTCATAATTCTCTTTTTTAGCTGTCACTCCTCAAAACTTATTATCGGCCATGGGGATTTATGGAGTAAGCTTAAGACAGTTTAACAAGAGAGAAAATGTCAACTTTATCAGCTTCATCTAGTGCTCTATAGACGGATCAAATATATGTCATTTGGCGGCAGATTGTGTTGTCTAGAATATGGCAAATAACAATAATAGTTGTGAGCGGATTATCTAAAATAATTATTTGGGAGATCCTCTACAATATTTCTAATTGTCGTGCAATTTTCGAGTTTGTTTTGAAAGAATGTCTAATAAAGAATTGTATTCATCCATAAAATAAAAAAATTCTGGGGCAACTTTTCCTAGAACTACGAACTATTATTTCTGCTTATGGATACATTTACAACTGGGTCTTACTTTTCCCTTTTGTCATACAGGCGTTTCTGTACATAGTGTACAATTGGTATGTCCTATCAGGGGGCACACCCCAGACTAGTAGTACCTGTCAGGTTCGCTAGGGAGAGTGCTGGGACTTCTGCTGGTGCCAGCAGCGTTCTCCGACCCCCGGCGCGTATCCGCGCAAACTCCACCTCTCGTCCCGGACATCGGCTGCTAAGATCTCGCGCTGTCTAGGAGTTATGTTCGGAACTGCTGGGACTTGTGGTACCTCTGCATGGTGCCTGGTTGTTCTGCACCATGAGGGGTTAATTCCCAGAAGCTGTCCAGCTCCTATCAGGTTCTGGAGGAGTTCTGGCTGCATAAATTGCAGCTTCACTAGTCACCTGTGCCAGTGTTTGAAATCCCTTCATCACTCGCTTGCTGCATTAGGTTGACTTGCTCTGTATCTGTATGTGTGTTGTTGTGACCTCGGCTCGTTTTTGACATTGACTCTTTGCTTACTGATTTTGCTCTTGACGTACCCTCTTGTTGTGACTCCGGCTAGTTTACCACTCTTTTGTGTTTTATGTTTGTCAGTCTGTTTGTGTTTCCCTTCCCACACTTATCCAGTGTATTTTAAGTCTTCAAGTAGTCGCCACACGGTTTAGCATGGGGGGCTATAGGAAGGGACAGAGGTTGGGACAAGCTCAGGGCATACTATCCCCTGTCTTCTGTGTTACCCAACCCTAACAGTACCCAATTGTCAATGAATTTATACATTTCCCTAACACAACTATAAGAGGCATAACCTGAAACTCCTGGGTCCAGTCCAGAGCTGGCAATGTGATTTATCATCCTGGTATTTTCTTACGTGGGAGAGTAGCCTTTGTGCCCATTGAGGTCTTATGTCCTAGTAATGACTGCTCCCATTACACCCAATATAGTGGCACCCCTGACATCGTCATCTCCACCTTACTCTACAGTTATTCTGCAGCATAGATAGGGGATGTCATTGTCCAGCTGCTGACCTCTTTGCTTTGGTCGCTTTTGTTTACTTTGTGTTTTGCCTTTTAGTAAGGGAAGACTCAAACATTGGACCTGTTTATTTTTTATTTTATACATTTTAAATATAAAACAAAATCAACTGTTAATGGCGGGCTTGGGGGAGGGGTTCACAAGACAAGAAATCTCAAAACCAAAACGGTGAACTAGAAAGGTTTGAGGTGGCCATCTAGGCTTTCTGATTCTCATTATACCTATAAACTCCAAAAGCAAATCCGAGGTGTCCAGAGGAGGTCTTCAAATCTTTGAATATCCACCACAGACATTGGTCATAAAGTAGTCTAAATCTATTCAATATTTATAGACAGTCCCCCGGTGACGTACAGGATAGGCTCTGTAGGTTTGTTCTTAAGTTGAATTTGTATGTAAGTTGGAACTGTATATTTTATAATCGTATCGCCAGACAGAATTTTTCTGGTCTCTGTGACAATTGGATTTAAAAAATTTGGGATTGTCATAAGAACCAGGATTAACAATAAAGCTTCATCACAGACACCTGTGATAACTGTTATAGCTGATTATTGTAGCCTGGGGCTAAAGTACAGTAAATAACCAACATCCAGAGGTCCGTTTGTAACTAGGCGTCGTCTGTAAGTCGGGTGTTCTTAAGTAGGGGACCACCTCTATATATACATATATTATACACTATATGAGATATGTTTTTAAGATGCTAAAGTTACCATGACCCTCTTTTCCATTCTGGATCTGGCTCTTATTAGTATGTGCTATATGTGGTTGTCCCTGAACTCTCTTGTACTCTCTTGTACTTGAAATGAGATTATTGTGTATTTTTCTGGTTGACAAACATGAAACGTTGGATTATGGAAAGCCAACACATGGTATATAGTAATAGCTTATAGGCTCAGTGAAAATCAATGTTGCTTTTACCGACACAATGGAATGAAACAACAGAAGAGTTTTGAAAATGTTTATCAGGTTATCTTTTAGGAAATGATAATCAATTTCTGAAATAAAAAAAGGCTTTTTTTTTTATTTTGATTTATGGAGCTTGACTTATATATTTTTTGAAAATTCTAAATATAAATTATGCACAAAATGAAAGTGATATTTATCCCCTCCCCAGCTCTAGAAACTTGTCTTCAGACGTATGGAAATTGGCGTTAGAAGTCTTCAACCACATGTTTTGCTGCATTCTGTTACCCCACCCATTGGCTCATCACATTTAGTCAAAAGAGGGATACTGTATAGTAAAATATCACTTATGTATTATTCATATTTAAGTAATTTATTAAGGCCTCTTCCAGAGTTGTGTGTCAAATGCGCATGCACAAAAAAATGCACCCATTAGCTGTCTGCATGTTGTCCGTGTTTTGTTGTTTTCAAGTCTATTTTTGTCATTTCAGGCAGTCCCTGAGTTACATACAAGATAGAGTCCATAGGTTTGTTCTTAAGTTGAATTTGTATGTAAGTCGAAACTGTATGTTTTATAATTGTAGATCCAGACAAAAAAATTTTTTAACCAGTGACATTCGGAGTTTCACTGTTTTTGCTGTAATTGGACCAAGGATTATCAATAAAGCTTCATTACAGACACCTTACAGCTGATCATTGCAGCCTGGGACCATAGTAACATCCAGAGAGCTTCACCAGAGGTCACAGTGGGGAAAGGAGTCTGTCTTTAACTTGGGGTCGTCTGTAAGTTGGGTTTCCTTAAGTAGGGGACCGCCTGTATATCATCTGTTTTTTTCACATATACAAAAAAATAGAATAGTTGGCAAAAATAAGATGGCAAAAAACAGATGTGTACGTAGTTTGTGGATCACAGGCAAAAAAAAATAGTGTATGCAAGTTTTTCCTACGAAAAATCTATGTGAATAGCCACATAGAATACATTGGGGGAGATTTATCTTTGCTCTTTCTAGTTTTCTAGTTGTCTACTTCCTTTTATTTGTCTAGTTTCACTGTCTAATTTGTCTTGGGCTGCATTCACATGACTATGAGCTTGTGGCCGTATATATGTCCCCCATAGGCAAATGGGTGCATGGAGTGGTACGGTGCAGCGCATGTGCGGCACCATACTGTTCTGAACAAGGCTCCGTGTGCCTTGTATCTCTATGGAGAGGGGAGGGGTCAACCCTCCTCCTCTCCAAGGCGCTGGACGTATGTCTGCCCGGCGGACATACGTACGTGTAAATGCGCCCCTAGGTAGATCCTCTTTGTGCTAATTATTGTGCAAAAAAGACGCACAGACGGCTTTATTCCCCTCCTTTATTTATATAATGCTTTGGTTATATTGACTTCATATTGCAGCCGAAACACCAGCAGGTTTTCTTTTTGTTTAAAAATAAATATGTCTTTCCAAAAAAATAAAAAGAATTGCAATCTACCGTTTTGTCCGTCTGTCCAAATTTGCACCACTTTTGATGTTTCTAAATAAACCGTTTTGATCCCAAATGGTTTTTGGCTGCATTTTTACATTGCTTTCTAAAATGCACTTTCTTTTTTTTTATCTGAAATTTTTTTTCACAGTGGTAAAGTTAGACAGCTCAGTGCGAATGTTTTTTTTTTATTTTTTAAAAAGTGTCAGTTGGCAAATAGATCTAAACAGCTAGATTTATAAGATAAATAAAACAAATACATTAAGAAGAGTGCACCACGAGTTGTGGAAAAAAGGGTGCAAAAACGGCATTATGCAAAAATCGGAGACTTTTTTTTTTGCTCTAACGTTTAGAAGAAAGGTTGTGATAAATCTCCCCCAATAAGTAAGTATGCTATCCTCAAAAATCATTGAAAGCATAGAGACATGAAATACTCTAAACTGAAAGATCCCTTTAAGGCACAAATACATTTTTTACTTTGATATAGGCCAACAGATATCTGC
This sequence comes from Engystomops pustulosus, assembly GCF_040894005.1. NCBI lineage: Eukaryota > Metazoa > Chordata > Amphibia > Anura > Leptodactylidae > Engystomops > Engystomops pustulosus. The sequence goes on along the minus strand of NC_092421.1, from coordinate 18,110,637 downwards.
CTTATAGGTGATCTGGTTCATCTGTAGGAGTTTTGGTTGTACTTGACAGACCATTGTTTGATTTTTAGTCTTCTTCACAGCTAATTATGACACTACGTACCTACATACACAAACTGACAATCAATGTGGGCAGGTTTATATTATGTTCTCTATTAGTCTTCTTTTGTAGATGTAGTGTTGCTTTAAGAAACAGATGATGGCTGTAAACCTGACCAATTATGATTTCACTTGATTATTTTAAGTATTTGGTGTTTACTGAAACTACTTTGTGCTCTGATGTCTTTGTTACAGTTGACCAACAGCCAGTGGCGTAACTTGGCGTAAGCTGATGGGCCCCAGTGCAAAGTTTGTGCCAGGTCCCCGACTATAATGTATGGTTTATAGTAATAGTCTTCTCATATGGGAAAGTGACACCATAAGGGCCCGCTAAACCTCTTGGGCCCGGTTGTGACCACACCCCCTGCACACCCTCAAGTTATGCACCTGTCAACAGCCGTAAAAGTTGATCTATCATTTGCACTTTTGTATAGAAGTAAGCATTTTTGCCAATGAAACATTCTGGGGCAGATTTACTTACCTGGTCCTGCGCGATCCCCGACGAGAATGCACAGTTGTCATGATTCACCACGAGCGTGCGCCCAATATCCTGCATGTGTCGCTTCCCTGCTCAGGTCCGGCGGAGTTCACTATATTCTTCCTGGTGCATGTAAGTGCTTGGCTTGCGACACAATTTAAATATTAAAAACCCCAGTTTGTCCGAATCCATTGGATCATCCGAAGGCCCGCCCCCCAATTTGTATCGCATGAAAACTGATCGCTTGCGACACAATCTCCTTTTAAATACTTGTTCTGGCGGCGCATTCCCCGAAAAGTTGAAATCCCCTCTGTCTGTAATTAAAAGCCTGGTCCACAGCTTGTTTTGTGCCAGTCAGCAATTTCCCCAGACAATTGACTCTGACAATTATATTTACTTCTGTGTTCTGCCGGAAAGAGACCTTTTTGTTTTGAAGTGAATAGTAATCATAGGCTCGTAGTGAGTTCTCTAACCTCTGGATCCTCGAAACGGTATCACATAATGTGGTAATGTAAATGCATGCGCTAATAGAGTTCATGGCCCTCAAATACTATTACATTTATGAATCGCACACAAAGCTTTCCCAGATTTATCCGACTAGCCGTCTCATAAGCATTTTAGCTAAATAAAACAAAAAAAGTATAAAGGTTAAGTAAACATTAAGCTTTTAATTGCACACATCACCTCTTCTGCTTTAATCAGTTAAAGGATTTTACATGACTAGAAAAACATGGCTCCTATAAACAGCGCCACACCTGTATGTGGGTTGTGTCTGGTATTACAGCTTTGCTTTGTAGAAGTGAGTTGGGCTTAGCCGCTAATACATCTTAAAGGAAACCTTCCACTTTAAAATGCTACTTATAACCCACAAATACCTTGCACCAGCTCTGGGTGAGCTGATGTCGGAGCATATCTTCACTATTTGCAGAAACCGCTTGTAGTCCGTTTAAAACTGTTTTATTCTTTATATTCCAACCCCCCTTCGGCGCACCATGATATGTGCTCGGCGCATCATGCGTGTGACCGTGCGAAGCCGGGCAGGATTAAAATGAGAAGTTGCGCAGGCACGAGTGTGCCAGAGAGATCGGTGACGTCACCGGCTCTCCGGCACCTCATAATAAGGCGCGCATGGTGCGCCGAGCACATATCGTTGTGCGCCGAAGGGGGGTTGGAATATAAAGAATAAAACAGTTTTAAAAGGACTACAGCGGTTTCTGCAAATAGTGAAGATGTGTTCTGGCATCGGCTCACCCTGAGCTGGTGCAAGGTATTTGTGGGTTATAAGTGGCATTTTAAAGTGGTAGGTTTCCTTTAAACACAGTTACCTTTAAAGCAGCCGTACTCTTCTAATCTTGCACATCCCCTTTAAGTTCATCAACTGTCATGACTGTATCGGCATCAATAATCAAATTTTCAGTTTTAATTTTATTTTCATATATATACTATATCATACATGGTATACATTATAATATATAATAATATTTTCTAATATTTACTTTTAAAAAAAATTCAATTACCATTACTATGAAACTAATTTTTATTTTTAGTTTCCTCTTAATAAATATACTATATCATATACGGTAAATCATAATATATCATAATATTTTCTATTTTCTATTTTACAGTTTTTTTCCATTCCGGACATGTTGGGCTTAGCCTCACACACATCTTATAGACAGTTATCTTTAAAGCAGCCATACTTTCCTAATATTCTATAGACCCTTTAAGTTCATCTAGTGACATGAAAGAATTGGACATGATTAAATAAATTTTTAGTTTGTTTTATTTTCATATATATGCTATAACATACATGGTATATATTATAATATATAATAATATTGTCTATTATTTACTTCTTTTTAATTCCATTACCATTACCATTGCTATGGTTAATATGTTAGGACTATAATATTGATGTCCTTTAGGTAATACTGAATTTATACAGGAAACTGTTGGGGCATTTGCAAATTTAAAGGGGTTTTCCTAGATTTATTGGTGAACAAGCCTTAAGATTTTGGATCGGTGGAGGTCCAAATCCCAGCACTATCCACTGACCAACTTTGGAGATTGTATAGTGGTTGTGCGTGGAATTGCAGCTAAGCCTCACAAGATAAGACAGACCTCGGAGTATCCCTGGTACGGTACAGGCAGTCCCCAGGTTACGTACACGATAAGGTTCGTAGGTTTGTTCCTAAGTTGAATTTGTATGTAAGTCGAAACTGTATAGTTTATAATTGTAACCCCAGCCAGAATTTTTTTTTGGTCTCTGTGACAATTGGATTTCAAAAATGTTAGATTGTCATGTGATGAGCTAATTATTATAGCCTAGGGCAAAAGTACAGTGAATTACCAACATCTAGAGGTCCGTTTGTAACTGGCGGTCGTGTGTAAGTCGGCTGTTCTTAAGTAGGGGACTGCTTGTATATAGTGGCTGTGTTTGGCATTGCAGCTCAACCCCATTCTGTGCACATTGGGGCACATTTACTAAGGCCATTGCATCAGTTTTCCTTCAGACTTTGCACGTTCTTTCTAGTGTTACGGCTTTCACAGGTATTTAAAAAGTGTCTGCACCACAATTTTGTCGCTCGCCGTTTTGTGGCGCAGCTGCACTAGTCTTTATGGGACACAAATTTGGGGTGTTCCGGTGCTTAATCAGACAGTGCGCCAGATTTAACATGCAAAGTCTGATATGTTAAAGATGCACCAATAAAACGGTGGTGCGCTCTGTCGGAAGAGAGCAGGGGGTTCCAGATTCATGAAGAACGGATACCACAAATCCTGAATCCGGTGCACCCTGCACTATACGCAGGTATACTGCATATTAGTACATGTGCCCCAATATGTGACTGACAGAAGTGATGTCACAGATCAGGGTAACAGAATACCACTGTGTCTTTGAACAGCTGATAATTGGGATTCCAGATACTATGCACTCACTAATCTGATATTGATGTTTCCTTGTCAGTGTTTTAATCTAGCCAAACCCCTTTAACCTTTAGCTGTATCTGCAGAGAGCCCGAATTTTCTTAGGTCGGTTAGGGTTTGCACCTTATTTACAATATACCGAAGGTAAGATGCCTGTATAAGCCATTGATGATCATTTATGACCCCGCCCTTTGCTTTGTCTCACAATGATACTCTTGGTCAGACATACAGTAGTGGAGACGGATAAGCTGCCTTTTCAATGGAAAACATCAATGTCATAACTCAGCGTATTTGTCAGCATGATGGTATGAAGTCGTTTAGGCAAGTCACGTCAATAAGATAAACAGGCAGAGCTTGCCGGCACTGGATGCGGAGACAACAGCTCTTTGCCAGAAACTGAATCCCCACATAATAAATACTTATTTTCATCCAAGACACAAGTCATCAATTTTAATAATGGTCTTTCCAGCTCCAAAGCCGATTTGCATTGACGATGTAGGCAGCATTCTACCAGGCCTGTTATATCTTTATACCAAATTATTTGGCTCTACCGTGCATCTGTCATTGTTATGTTTCATGTCATTTTTTGGCCACACTTCACTGACTTTAAATCTGGCATTAATTCGACTAGAATGGACTAATATGAACAAAGAAAGATTAACTGGTATATGAAACTAAAATCAATAGAAGCCTAAAAGTAATTATTTCACTGAAATCTGTGTTAGCAATGTTAACCTTTTGAAGTATGATTTACGGTATAATATTAGTCCTTCCATTCGTCACCAAAAGTGGTCCAGATTTACAAAAACAAATACAATTTATCACATCTAGACCAACACCAGATGTGATTTCAGTTGGCCCATATTTTGACACGGTTGGCCCACAGTGTATACTTAAAGGGGTATTCCAGTAATTGGCATAATTCATATACAAATAGGTCATTAAAATATAAGCTTATGTGTTATTAGTTGTTATTTAAAATTTTGCTTCCCTTAGGAGAAAAATGCTGCTGACGTACACTGTAATGGAGAATTAAAATGCTACTTTCAACTCAACTTCTTCCAACTTTCTAGTCAAGCAAAATGAGGCCTTGAAAGAGACAATTGCTGTTTATATTCCTAACTATTTGTATACAATAGGCGTCAATTTTAATGAATACAGTGTTACTTACTGGGAGCATGACTTTAATAAACCATCCACCCCCTACTAGAAATAAAAATTGAAAGACGGTAGAACTTAGAAAGGGGAGGGGTTTAACATTTTCCAGTCTCCTGCTTTCTCCAGTTGTTTTGCAGCCTGTCACAGAATTGTGGAGGGGACTACTTATGGCTCTATTATTGGAAAAATAGAATATAAGGAAAACAGAAAGGTAGACAACCTGCACATGAACATGTGCATTTCACAGTCTGCAAACGATGCACCTATGACAGTAAAAGAGGACTGTCCAAGCTGCAAACACAGTTAGGAATAGGATCTGCTCTATAATTTGTGTTCCAGGCAGTCAGCTCACACACAGTGACATACAAACCTGGGCCATGTTTGTGATCCATTGAAATACATTTGGCTGTGTGGCCAGTATAGGCCAAAATGTGCATGAGGCCTTAAAGAAAGTTAATTTTTTAAAATCATTTTTAAGTTTTGTTTCTTTTGTTAATTTTTAATAAAATGTTAATGGTTCACTATTTGGTTCCCAATTTAAAGAGGACATAGGGCGCGTGTGCGCCGGCCATCTAAGAATTAAAGGGCCAGTGTACCAATGATTCATGCTGGCCAACCGCCTCACCAGATGAGTTCCCGGCCTCTTCCTGTGACCTCTGCCGGGTCCTCGTGCTTTAGAGAAAGCTTGCTCCTGATGTCCCTTGCATTTATGGTGATTTCCCATTGGGACCTTGGTTCCGTGCCTGACTTCGCTCGTTTGGTGCCAGCCCTGAACTTCTGCTATGCCCCCGACTCTGATCCCATGCTGCCTGTCCTGACCTTCTGCCTGACCATGACTCTGTGCCTACCTTCTGATTTTGTACCCTGCCTTGGCCACCGCCGCAGACAAAGTCATGTCTGTGGAGCGACCTGGTGGTACCATGCCGTAGCAAGTCCAACCCACATTGTGGCGGGCTCTGGTGAAACCAGATGCCACTTAGACTCCGCTGCCAGGTGTCTGCCTACGTCATCATCCACTTGGTCCACCATCCCTGGTTCCTGACACCTGTGACAGGCTGCAAAACAACTGGGGGAAGCGGGAGACTGGAAAATGTTTAACTCCACCCCTTTCTAAGTTCTTCCCTCTTGATAATTTTTGAATTTGTATTTCTAGTAGGGGGTGGGTGGTTTATTAAAGTCATACTTCCTGTAAGTTACACTGTATTCATTAAAATTGACACCTATTGTCTACAAATAGTTAGGAATTGAGACAGCAATTATCTCTTTCAAGGCCTCATTTTGCTTCGACTGGAAACTTAGAAGAAGTTGAGTTGATTTGATGTTTTAAAGATACCAATGGGAAAATGTGGCAACGGCAGATAATTTTTTAAATCAGATTTTAATACACAAGCTATGACTCTCAAATTTTAGGACTAAGTTTTGTGTATAAAAAACACTCCCTCCAGATCTGCCTTATTTCCCACTGGCTCCTTTTTAATTATAATCACAATCAGTTTGTAAGGAAGTATTCCGCCTTGCACCTGCCTTTCGATAATTTTACACGAGTGTCACCACAATCCACTTTATAGTCTGGGTAATTAGCTGTATGTCTTATGTGTTTACTGTATCTTGATGTTTTATTGTTCCGTGTCACTTCTGTGTTTTGTTTATCACGCTTACTCAAATGGAGACGTCCCCCCTGGATGTTCAGAGGCGGCTGCCATGTTTTAATTAGTGTCTCTATTGTAGAAACAGTTACATTGAATTGTTGACTCTTATAATACAGGGAAATGTTTTTAATCGTTTGTTTCATTGTACCAGTTGAATTACATCTTTGAAACATTTCTAACTTGACGTGTTTAAGAATTTTTACGTACTAGAATTTCTTTATATTTGGTTAGTTAAAAAGTTGTTCCATTTAATGACTTGTGTATATATAGGGGCAGATTTGATTACGACAGAATTCTGTTGTAAGTTACACCCAAAATTCTGTACCACATTTGCCAAGGTTTTTAGACATTTTTATGACTGGTAAGATTAAATTTGTGGTATATGAAAAGGCCTCACTTCCAAAAAATGTGTGTGCCAAAATTTATGCTAATGTTACAGAATTTTGTCCTGGTTTCCTAGAGTAAACTATGACAATATGACAGTATGACTATACAGTCTTCTACTATACAGATTTATCATCCAGCATAATACTGTCTAGTTTAGTCTTACCTTACAACACTTTTGATAAAATTGACCCATGATTTTCCAGTGTCTTACAAGCTGCAGAATGCCATTCAACATTAGAATATAACGGATAAGTTCTCTGACAGCTCAGTCTCAATATCTTCTATATTGAAACAAAGCAAATCTTTAAAAAAATCTAAAGGAATCAAAGGAGATTTGACACATTTTAGCTTCAGGGGAGGATTTGGTCACATGTAATATATTTCATATCCCATAGGTTCTCAAAGTAAAATATTTTAACTTAATACAATAGAATTGTTTTTTATATTACAAATTACGTTCAGTGCCATGTATTATTGTTACAAAAATGTAGTTGTCTATATCTGATTTTGTGTACTTGAATGGGAACTGAGTTGCTGTTACCCTTCTGAGCCATGACACAGCTCAAGCTCTGTTCTATGTGCTGGTTCCATTACTGCAGGCAGCCAAAAACAGCCGATCCGTGGGGGTGCCAGAAGTTTTTAACTCAGTCTACTCAAACCATCAATCTACTTCATGGCCTATACCTAAGGATTAGTCATCCATGTTATAAACCAGAAGACCCTAAATTGATTCCTTTATTCTCACAAATACTACTTATTGTGGTCTTCAGTTTGATAATGGATTATCATGTCACATGAATACTCTGTGACATTTTATATTTATCCTATAAACTTCCAAAAAAACAGCTAAAGATAATCACCTCTGCTCCTCTTCATCTTTATCCTGGTGGTGTTCTTTAATCTTGACATGTCCAGATAACCCGGAAAAGAAACTTATAATAAGCAACATCGAGTGCGGGGACAAGATGTCCGGTGCTCCGGGCTGCTAATTATGCTCCCTCTCCTATGCTCCCTCTCCCAATTATGATTTGATGCCTCTAGTGTGACATCATCTCCCTCCCCCAGTATGGGAGAGGCAGGTGCGGGGGCGTGCATAATTAGCAGCCCAGAATGCTGGACATCCTTTCCTGGTGCTCCGTGGTGCTAATTATAAGTTTCTTTTCTAGGTGATCCTGGTGTATTAAGCTTAGTGAAGGACAGCCCCCGGATCAAGATGAATAGGAGCAGAGGTGTTTTTTTTTTATTGGTTGATTTCCTTTAAGTTCTAATTCCATGAAAATAAAAGGGTATTTGTAACAATTATTTTTAATAAAATCCCAAATTCTCTGCTGAGTGAATTCAGATTTTCTAAATAATTATAATTTTTTTTAACTCAAATTGCCATACATACGTATAAGTCCATATTCAGACCCATTAGGTACATTCTGTGTTTCTACAATTACGACAGCACAACGTTAAGTGGTGTCCAACAGTTCTGAGTATACGAGTCGTCTTCATGATTTACTACATGCTAAGAAAATGTTACAAATAATGATGTGTGAACCAGACAAAAGATGGACATGAATGAAATTGCAAGTAGTTGTATGAATAGAATGGTAAGATCCCCATAATCCAGTTATTTGCCTTCCAATAGCCATGCATCTACACAGTATTGTGAATAATTTGTAGGATACTTAAGGTAAAATGCTTAACCATACCAAGACTTATAACAGTATAAGTTTATTATAGACCTGGAAATATTTAACTTTGTTCCTTGGTTCTTAATTTATTGGATAGATTTTCCATGCTGTAAGATGATAGCAGACAAGCTCAAGTGTAACGAGGAATTGAAGTGGATCTTCCACAGTATATGTTTAATGCAGGCTTATCCACTACAGTGGATGATATCCACTGGATCTATCCACTATCCCTTTCAGTTGTGGCATCACCCATCACTGTCAACTCTGTTTGTATAAAGAGGCCATTAGTGGTATCCAGACCACTATTAGTATTAGTTAAAGGCTATAGCAGGCATGTGAGTGTGGTCAGGATGGCACTACCAGACTTTGTATACAAACAGAGACCTGGCAGTGATGGGCAGTGCCAGGACTGAATGGGAATATGAGATAGATGAGTATAAGAGGTGTGCTAATAGAAGTGTGTTTGTTTGGGTGGGTGTGTATAGCAGCGCTGAGTGTGTTTGTGTAAGTGAATGTATATAAACAAGTGGATACAGGAAATTGGGTGATGGGGACGTTAGGTACCATACCCCTGATTTAAACCGAGGCCTGATATATGGCTATGTATTCGGTCACCCTAAATGTACCACATTTAGTCAGTATTGATCCACAATGATCATATTGAAAACAACGACTACCTCTCATCAGAGAGGAGAAAGAAGGATCGACTAAAAAGATGCATATTAAACAATAACAAAATCTTTATTTATGCCAACAATGCTCAAAATTTAAAATGCATTAAAAATACAAGTGGTGGAATACAAAAAGAGAAAACCGGGCCGACCCGGACAGGGCAAAGTTGTAAAGGGGTAACTCTTATCGTGGTAAGAAACTGAACCAAAAACGCCAACGAAGATTTGTTTTGTTTGTATTAACAGAGTGGTGGTATTATACCAACCACTCTGGAACATATGGTATGTAAAGGGTATATTTCCCTGTGCCTGGGTAAGACAACCTGTGGCTACAGGGAGGAAAGAATTATACTACTGTCAGCTCTTACCCGATAATGGGAGATGTGAGGTGTCTTTGCCACTGTCCGGGAGGGTCCGCGTCCCCGACGTACGTTTCGGCTCGGAGTGAGCCTTCGTCTGGGGGTAGTGTCCTCCCGCCCTGTCCGGGTCGGCCCGGTTTTCTCTTTTTGTATTCCACCACTTGTATTTTTAATGCATTTTAAATTTTGAGCATTGTTGGCATAAATAAAGATTTTGTTATTGTTTAATATGCATCTTTTTAGTCGATCCTTCTTTCTCCTCTCTGATGAGAGGTAGTCGTTGTTTTCAGTAAGTGAATGTATGTAGCAGACCTGAATAAATAAATGGATGTAACTGTGTGTGTAAATGGATGCCGCAGAGTTGTGTGACGTGACTAAATGGATGAAGCTGTGTATTCTGTGCCTGTATGTGGCCAGTGGAATTCTTAATTGGTTTATTTTTCCTTTTTTTGGATATCTAAATCTGGGCTGCATCTTATAGTAAGGTGTGTTTTGTAGTCTGAAAATACACGGAAAACCCTTTTAAGATATACAGTTGACTTGATATCACAAATGCTAAGTTAGTTGTTGGATGAATCCCAATACTTCTCTTATTTTTAAAAACTTATGGTATCCAAAACGGCATTTAAGTATTTAGAGACTGGCCATCAAAAAGGAGTTTTGATTGGCACAAAGAACAGAATATTGTCATGTATATAGAATTCATATTGGAAAACAATTATTTTTGATCTCAAGCTTTCTGATCAGAAAACAAATCCCTATAGTGCTATTAAAATCCCTCACCCGTCTGTGTATCTGCTTCATTAAGGTATGGCACCAATTTACAGCACGGCACAGTTGGATACATAGTGACCTGTACAATGTATTAACAGTAGAAAATAATAAAATAAGAAAAAACGTTTGTGCCGTTTCTTTATCTTATGGTTTGCATATTTTATTTTGTTTATGCTTACATAGTAGCGAAACAGGAAAATGAACACAACGGGGGTCAAATAATAGAGCGTAATGAAATCGCAATGAATTCAGCAAACCATAAATAATGCTCGTAGTTCACAGCAGTGGAAAATATATCTGAAGGAGAAATTGAAGAATATGTATATATATATATATATATATATATATATATATATATATATATATCCCCTTTCCCCCAGTTTGTTAAAACACAGAGGGGCAGATTTATCAAGCTGTCTGAAAGTCAGAATATTCTTAGTTGCCCATGGCAACCAATTACAGCTCAGCTTTCATTTTACCAGTGCTCACGAATATTTTAAAGGGGAGCTTTAAATATACTAAGAATTTTTTTTTTATAAAAAGACCATTTATTTTCTGCAAATCTTTATTTTTGTTAGGTTTAGTATTAGCTTTAGGGTTATAGCTAATATTATGGTCATTGTTACCAATTTCCAGAACCGATTCGATTCAGACCCAAACCAAATTTTTGGAAAAATTCAGTGGGGATTCAGCAGAACAATTTGCTCATTTATAAGCTATATAGCTAACGGCATGACCTGGAATTGTGACTTCCCCTTTAGGCCACACCCAGTGGAAGGGGAGGGCTGTGTAGTTGAACGTGCTGCACTGCAGATTTGGCCAATGTGGGGAAGCCCAGCACTGGTGCTTTAGCTATAGCCTGAGCTAGTTCCTGTGTCATGGCCATGCACCATATGTACTAAGAGCGCTTGATAAACATCCATCCCCCTATCATCATTAAGATATGTACTGTATCTTATGATTATGTATCAATTATCTATCTTTTATAAAGTGTTCATATTTTGAATAAACGTGCCGCACCTTCCTTTACTTAGTTGACTTGACACATAAAGTTCACTTAGAAGTTCATTATTATATGTTATCCAAAGTTCTGATCTTTGCAGAAAGAGACCAATTAGTCCTGAGTTTATCCATTCTGTACACCACCTATGATGTAGCACATTTCAAGGTGAAGATGATAGCTAATCAAGATGTACACCACCTCACCTTATAAATGATAAGAGTTTAAGATAAGGACAAGTGTGAAAGTTTGAAAATTGATTGAGAAAGTTACCCAGAGTTTATGTGCGAGCCCTATCAAACAGGCATCCTGGGAAATATTCTACTGAGGACAACTCGTGCCGATTACCATATCTAATAACTTATCATATAGCATTATGACAGGATATTGAACCCATAGACATTACAATAATATCTGCTACTAAAAGTGTTACGGCTATGACAGCCCCCAGATACATGACAGCCCCCAGATACAACAGTTTATCTGATGGAGATATTGGGGCACATTTACTAAGGGTCCGCGTCACGCATTTTCGTTGGGTTTCCCAACTTTTTCCGTTTTGCGCCGCATTTAACTGGGGTTTTTGGTGCACGCAATCGGATTTTGGCGCCGACTTTCATGCGACACAAATCGGGGACGTGGCCGTCAGACAACCCGACTGATTCGGACTAAGCTCGGGATTTAACATTCAAAATTGTGTCGGAAGCCAGGCACTTACATACACCGGGAAGAAGGTGAACTCCGGCGAACCTGAGCGGGGAAGCGACACATGCAGGAAATTGGACACACGATGTAAGTGAATTGCGGCAGCTCCGAATCCTCGTTGGACAACGCACCTCAGGGATCACGACAGGAATGGTAATTAAATGTGCCCCATTATGTTGGGCAAGATGGATGTTCCCTGTCCTATCTTGCTGATTCCAAATCAAATTCGTAGCTATATTCTTATTTCACTTATGAATAACATTAACACTCTAAATGGTTAACAGTTGATTTTATTTATAGTTTATAAATATTATAGTATAGTTATTAAAATCAGTGTCCATTGGGGCATATGTATTAGCTTTGTCTTTCTGCTTTTTGGGACTTTTCTTGGCTTTTGTGCTGGTCAGATGCATCTTAGCGGTTTTGCCTTATTGATACATGTGGAGTTTGGTCTTTAGTGAATTTGTGACTTTATAAAATGCCTCAAATTCACTAAAATTCACAAAATTCTCCAAAAGTTGGCAAAGTACACATTGCCAGATTATTTGTACACACTATTGTGCAAATGTTTTAGGCAGGTGCTGAAAAATTTGGCAAGGAAAGAATGCTTTCAAAAGCATAATAGTTAAAGGGACACTTTCTTATGTTTTTTGTTATGTTTGTCTAAGTGTAGGGCGCTGGGGTTTTATAAAATTTACTAATATACTATCTACTAAAAGTTTTTCCCCAGTATGATATTGATATGATATGTAAATAAAGCCTCCGGGTTCAGAAATGTCATTTACCCAATTATCAGCCATTCGTGTCCATAAAATGGCTACAGATGAAGGGTCATGTGATCTCTAACTATCCATGACCAGTCTATCTTCCAGGACCTTATGTTATTGTTTATGAGTAGACGTTAAAGGTCCTGGAAGGTCGATCGACCACATGAAGTTTCCCATTCTGTGATCTCTTACGTCATGTAAACAATGTGTTATTGTGGTAGATAAGCAGAAAGATATGTGAGGGGTATTGCTATCACATTACGTTTTCCCGTGGCCCTGGCAGTACTTTATATCTATGTTAATGGGACATTGACTTTAATAAGTTTATGAGGCACTTTTACTGAGGCCCTGGTGCCAGTTTTCTGTTAGATGTTCTTTTAGGATCAAACTGTTTGCAAAAGTATTTAAGAAGTGCCGGCGCCGTATTTGTGTTGCTCATGACCATTGTGTGGCATGACTGTACTATGCTTCACAACTGAAAGGGGCGTTGTGGTGCTCAGTCGGACTATGCGCTAGATTTAACATGCAAAGCCTGACAGAAATGTGTTGCACCCCATGGGGCAGATTTACTTACCCGGTCCAGTCGCGATCCAGCGGCACGTTCTCCGATGCTGATTCGGGTTCTGCCAGGATTCACTAAGGTCGTGCGCCCGATGTCCACTAGGTGTCGCTGCTGCGCTTTCCGCCTTCTCCGTCTCGGTGTATGTGAGTGCTATTCTTGCAACACAATTTTTTTTTAAAATTCTGCGGTTTTTCCAACGGCCACGCCCCCTGATTTCTGTTACGTGAAAGCCGGCGCCGATGTGCCACAATCCGATCGCGTGCGCCAAAATCCTGGGGCAATTCGTCGCAAATCGAAAAAATTCGGGAAACCCGATGAAAATGCGCGATTCGGACCCTTAGTAAATGAGCCCCCATATGTTAAAGGTGCACCAAAAAAAGTTGTGCACTCTCTCGGAGCAGTGCAGGGGGTGCCAGATTCATAAAGAACACGTACCAGAAATCCTGAATCTTGCGCCCCCTGCACACTACACAGGCAAACTGCATCTAATATGGACTGGACTGTTCCCCAATGTGCCCCAATGTCTTTCTTGCATCAGATGGAGGAGAAATGTTTCTGCAGGATTACTACCAAGAAAAACTCTAATGATATTTCTAAATATGTCCAGTTTATTTTGGCCGAGTGCCTGGGCTAATATCTGACAGAGACAAAGCCCATCACAAACTTCCTTCTCTTATCTGATCCTCCTTAGATAATTTAGCATGGTAGGGCTATTTCTTCAATTTCACTCCATTTTATTTATTACTTGTGTCTAAGTTTCCATTGCTTGTCATCACAATTCTCTTATCTACGCTATCACAGCCTGCCTTGGTCTCTTAACATTCCCTGCACAATATTGATTTCTGCTTTCTCATTAAGTGCTGCAAATGATTGCCTCTATTTTATGGATTTTATTTCAGGTTTTTTTTTTCTTTTTCAAATGTACTAAACATTAAGAAATGGTTAATACATTGCAATGTGTGTTGTATCTGAATTCCATGTAAAGTTTTTTTCCCTTGTTTCTCAAAGAACCGAAACAGATGACTTACAAAACTCTACTCAATAGACTGTGAACCTTGTGATATACATTTCAGCCAAAAATATAGAACATTTGTATTACATCCAACAGGAGCCTAGCTGACCTCAAGGGACTCAATCTACAGATATGTTTAGTGGAAGTGCCCGGATCTCTCCCCCAGCGCAGCCAGCACATTGGTATGGGTAGCCTTGTGTGATAGCAATCTTAACTTAGCTGCATAGTGTAAATCAAAATTGGAAAAAATTCCCCCAGATTCCCCAATGTATGGCCTCCATTAGACATTATTAATCGGTCATCCTTAATAAAAAAATATTGAAAAGCGATGTATTGAATTATAATCACAATAACCCTGAGACACTAGGATTTTGGGCTATCATGGAATAAGGATTAAAGGACATCTACCCCCAGGATCAAGGATTGTAAACCAAGAACACTGACCTACTGATGGTAGATGTCCTTTAAGAATAAAGATTAATTGCAGAAACCTGTGATAACTTTTGTGTTGATGATAGGGCTAAAGAGTAAATGACTAGAATCCAGAGAGCTTCACCAGAGATCACAGTGGACAAAGAGGTAGGTAGGTATGGGTAGGTATGTAACTAGGGGTTGTGTAGTATGTAACTAGGGGGTATTACATTAATAATAGAGATGAGCGAGCACTAAAATGCTCGGGTGCTCGTTATTCGAGACAAACTTTTCCAGATGCTCGAGTGCTCGTCTCGAATAACGAGCCCCATTGAAGTCAATGGGAGACCCGAGCATTTTTTCACTAACACAACACATTAAAAGAACAATAAATAATAACACATTCCACATGTTTCCAGATGTTTTAATTGTAAGAATACATTAAAAAAACACTATTCTTCACTTTCCAGGTGTTCGTGCGTGTCTCCCGCTAAGTTAGGAGATGTGCACGAACATCTGGAATGTGAAGAATAGTGTTCTTTCAATGTGTTCTGCACTTAAATGCTCCTGTGTTCACTGTTTTTAATGTTTTAATTCTATTCTTCACATTGCAGGTGTGCGCGCGTGTCTCCCGATAGGTTCGGAGATACGCGCGCACAGCTGCAAAGTGAAGAATAGAATTAAAACATTAAAAACAGTGAATACAGGACCATTTAAGTGCAGAACACATTGAAAGAACAATATTCTTCACATTCCAGATGTTCCGAACATCTCCGAACCTAGCGGGAGACACGCGCGAACACCTGGAAAGTGAAGAATAGTGTTATTTCAATGTGTTCTTACAAGTAAAACATCTGCAAACATGTGTAATATTTTTTTTTACAATAAAAATACTTTTATTCAATTTATTTTATTAATTTACTGCTCGATCTCGAGCCGGCGAAATACTCGTCCGAGTAACGAGCCGGTCCGAGTATGCTAATACTCGACCGAGCAGTATACTCGGACGAGTATACTCGCTCATCTCTAATTAATAACAATAAATAAACTCAACTCTTACTGATCCCCCCACTACTCTGCTTCTTATGGTCCATAGTTATAGAGTTAATGGCCAATCAGCCAATCACTGGCCTTAGTAGTAACTCTCCTTAACCAGTGATTGGCTTAATAAGTAGCTCAGGACTTTTCCTTTAATGCCAGGGCTAAATGATAGGGAGTATAGAGGTTGTTGTTGCATTTGCTCCATGATGAGATCTAACAGCCCCCGTGCCACTCGATTCTATTATGTGCAATAGTTGAGACTTGTTTCGGACAGGCCCACTGGATGATCCTCCAATAGGCCCAGGCTCAAAGCTAAAACTGGACCACACGGATACAGCAGGAGAAACCTTAATTTGGAGGCTACTATAGTCTGTTTGCTAGAGGATGATGAAGTGTGGGCCCCCAAAACAATTTTATCTAGTGGACCCAAAAAACCCTGGTCCGGCACTGTAACTAATTCAACACGGTGGTGCACGGAATCATTGTGGGGGGCAAAATAGTCAGTTATATAACTAAATTATTTTTGATAATGCCAGTTACACGTATGTAATAATTGTAGCCATTATGTTCACACAAGACTTTTAGATGGATATTTCCTTTACCGGTAATAAAAATGTTAAACATCTCTGATGTCTTCCTCCTTTGACTTATATTGCAGGATTCTCCATCTGTCCGTGGCTGACATTAATCTGCAGTTTTCTCTCACATTCCAAAAGTAGTGGCTGCTATGATGCTCCCCGGTAAATCATTGGGGGATTTGATATGTAAAGCTGTCAACATGCTTTTCCTCATACCCAGGAATATAAGATCCCTTGGGTGGCACTAAAGTAATTCTACGTTGTTGACTGACGCGCAGAAGGACACGTTATAAAAACAGCCGTGTATCTTCCGAGTAGAAATAACATTGGCAGGTACTTTATGAAAAAGGATTTAATACCAAGGAGGGAGAGAAGATTGACAACCATGATGAATAATTCATTGTGTTTGATAATGTCCGGCTAAATTTCTCTAATGAGCCAAATTGTAGACACTAACAAAAAACACTCATTTGAGTTGCTTCGATGCACATACAGAGTGCATGTTAATGGATCTGTACCAATTATTAAGTTCTAGTAATATTAACCAATATGGACGCTTTCATTATTTTTAGGTTGTATCTGATAATTATTTTGGGTAAACACTTGCATAAAGATTAGTTGCATGTATCTATTCAGTAAGACTTTCACACATTTATTTGGTTGTATCTGAATACTCATAATACAGGGCACCACAGAAAAGTCATGATACGCCATTTCCCTCAATGGGAGGTCCGTATCCGTCTACCTAATGATGCCTGTGAGATCTTGTATTCAATATCCACAATTAGATATAAGAAAATCTTTTTGTCCATTGGTACCAATTTTTTTGAATTCACAAATTGAATTCATAAATTGAATTTTGAATTGGACAGATGAGTATACAGAAATTCAATGGATCTGTTTAAATGTCAATTGACTTTAATAGATTTTTGGAGATTTCTGTTATTGTCTATACCACTTCTATCTTCTTTTATTGGGATAGTAACAAAAGATTAGAGGGGGCTATATACCTACATCCAGGACAATGAAAGTAATATTGATTTGGACCAGAATTATGAAAATGTTTTATCTCCATCCATTGGTGCTAATATCTAATTCACTTATATCATGGACACTTGGCTAGAAGTGATATAGGAATCACAAAATCTTTCTCTATAATATATTTTTATGATGAGTTCGAAGATCAGAAGTCCGGGCAAACCTTTTACAGGACTGTGGTTAGGGTGACTTGTAGCTATTAATCAAATCTGCTTTGCTTACACTCAGGAGAAAAGATACCGGAATTCAAGAGGATATTAATTATTGTACTGTATTGTATTGTAAGTCATTTGAGTAGATTTAGATGGGCATAGGGTTCTGTAGTCCACAATACCTTCTTCAAAATAGGAAATTCAAATTTTTGTTGTCAGTGTAACAAAGCAACACAAAAAATGTTCTGCTTTTTCTAAGTCTTCTGTGCAAAAGGTACCGTATATACTCGTGTATAAGCTGAGTTTTTCAGCTCAAAAAATGTGCTGAAAAACCTCACCTCGGCTTGTACACGAGTCAATAAAAAAAATAAACTTATATACTCACCCTCCGGCGGCTCCCCAATGTTGGCGCGGCTCCTCTTCGCTCTTTCCCGCATCTTCTCTTCTTTCCTCGGTCTTTTGTACAATGGCAGGGAGGCGGCCATGTTATCTTCCTGGCCGGTGCATACTATGATGTCATCAGCTGCCGGGTCATAGTATGCGCTGGCCAGGAAGATAACATGGCCGCGTCCAACAGCGTATTACCTCCTAGTTTTTGTTTCTTTCATGGTCCAGGGTGGTGGCATCATCCAGAGAATCAACTTTGAAGTGAGATGTAAATTGGTTGTGTAAAGTCAAGGAGGAGGAGAGTTTAACACTGAAGTCAAGATGGGGAGCTGTAAACGCCTCCTCCTTTGTCATTGACATCATGCATCAGGCTTCAGGAGATCTGGTTAGCAATATCTCTGGATGCAGGACCATCCATTACAGTGAAAGGGGCTTTTAGAGGAAGAGAGAGCTTAACTTAAGTGTTAAAATCTCCGCCTCCTTGACTTTATAGAACCAATTTACATCTCACTTTGAAGTTAATTTTCTGGTTAATGCCACTACATTGGGCCATGAAAGAAACACAATCTCGAAGGTGTTGCTTGCCAACATTCTGTTAGTTTATAAGTTTAATTTCTGCTGACAAGTTCCCTTTAATGGTCGTTTTTAGCTCACTTACAGCCGGACCAAGTTGTGATCTGTGACTACAGCTTAGCTACACTTCCTATAGGAAGCCTAAGATAGTCTGAGATACATCTACATCTCATCATTGGGTTATGTTGCCTTGTCCCTTTAAAATGAAAATACAGCAAAGCTTCAGGGAAGCGAATCTTGGATCTCAACCCACTAAGAAGTCTACTTTAAGATGACTTTATCAAGGAAAGAATAGTTATAAAGTACAGATTACCAAACTAGTAAAACGAGATTATGAAGAAATCACATTTTTATGGAGAACGGGCAAAGGAACAGGAACATATGCACATAAACCATATCATAGTCTGTAGAATATTAGGCATATACTATAGTATATTCTATAGTGTTATAGAAAAATGAGTTAATAGAAGCATTACTGAGATAGATCTAGGTTTTCATTGTGCTCTCCTAAATCTTTATTCTTCCACTGCCTTTCATTTATTTTGGAAACTTTATCTTTTCATTATAATAGGCACCGGTATTCTTCATCCAGCCATTGCCACAATGCTGGAATATTATTCAGCCTCACAGAAGATCTTCATTATTCAGGTCTTGAAATGATTTATTGGATCTCTTTAGTCACTTTAAAGGAATGCTTAATCGTATTGTAGGAGTATCAGCGTTTGCCTGAGAGTAGATTAGACATAGTCCTACAAATTTTACATCATTTTGCCTGTTAAATTCAAGATATGTTGCCTTAAAACAGGTTTTTATTGCCGGATCTGAGGCATATGCATATAAAGTAGAGACCGGTGAAAATAAAGTAACAAATATATGCAAATGCTCTAATCGTGTAATTTTAGTACCAGCTCACCTGCTTTTACCATTCACAGATTCCTTGTTATTGCTCCATATATCTATATTGAAACCAGGAAAAGCAAATAAATGAATATTAAGTAAATAACATGCCCAACATTGACCACTGATTTTACTAAAATAGAGTTTATAAAGTAAGTTTTTCGTTCTTTTACAGTGTGCTATATCTGTATAGACAGTATACCAATGTATAGGGTATATCGACCATATTAGAATAGGGGTAGTCTGACACCCCCACCATCAACTGTTGCATATTGGAGCTGGCCTACATTTACCCATTTTGCTGACTACACAGATAATAAATGTATCTGCTTCCTAAACCATTGGGGCAGATTTACTTACCCGGTCCATTCGCGATCCAGCGGCGCGTTCTCTGCGGTGGATTCGGGTCCTGCCGGGATTCACTAAGGTAGTTCCTCCGACACTGCTGCGCTGAAGTTCCCTGTGGCCCGCCGAAATGCACTGAATTTTACCGGCCTATACCTAGTGAAGGTAAGCGCGAGTCCCGCAACACTTTTTTTTTTTACATGCTGCGGTTTTTCCGAAACCATCGGGTTTTCGTTTGGCCACGCCCCCCCCGATTTCCATCGCGTGCATGCCAGCACCAATGAGCCACAATCCGATCGCATGCGCCAAAATCCCGGGCCAGTACAGGGAAAACCGACGCAAATCGGAAATATTCGGGTAACACGTCGGGAAAACACGAATCGGGCTCTTAGTAAATGACCCCATTGTCTTTGTTAGTTACAGTTTCAGAGGCAGCCAAGATCAGTTCATCGTAAAGGATTCCAGATGTCAGACCCCTACCAATCTCATAATCTTTGCTAGGGCATCCACATTATCAAAAAATACATTTTGGCTACCAGCCACCACCACTAGGTGGAGCTGTGAAGCTTACTGTATACTATATATGCATTGATAATGAAAAATGTTATAAGAAGTTGGCTGCGCCATTCTCTGTGTAGTGATCAATTCATTTCCATTTCTTTGAATATCTCTGTCTATGTCTGTGTCTGTTCTGTGTTGATCTGTGGCACCCCCACTTATAATATGAGCAATTATTAGTATGGGTTATCAATATTTTTAGCATTAAAAACCCCTTTAGCCCGATATTTGGAAGCTATTGGATCTATTATCCTCTGTTGATGGATGGAGCAATGACTAATTGTTTTGCCATATGAAATCAATAGAAATTGCATTACATAGATGAGAATAAGAAGATCTTTACATTATTCTTCTCATTATCTTTACCACCCATCCACAGGTGACTTTTCTACTTTTGTGCTGCTGAAAGACAGTGATCATTTATCAGCTTAGGATGGTCAGGAATGACCTTAGTGCTGGTCATCACTCTTAATGAAGCATTATAGAGAGTGAGAGGGACATTTGTCTGTGCTCTCTGTATTGTGGACACACATTTGTATCATTAGAGGAGAAAAACACATCATCATCTGATGTTAAACCAACCTTCACACTCTTCATTCTGCTGGTATAAAAGTTCCAAATGATTATTCTGCTTAGTTCATGTTTAGTTTGACATCTTAAAAGAAATCTACCACCCGGATTGTAAACCAAGCACACTTACATGCTGGTGTATCCCCCCTCTGGCAGGATCTGCCAGGTTCATTATGTAATTGAGCCACATGAGGGGCACCAGGCTCAATTAATGGCTGTGGAAGTCCAGAGCCCCTCAGGCTCATTTGCATAATTTTTAAGCTTTTGTTTTTGTAAATGCAAGGGAATAAGAAGCTAAAAGAAGAGCGGATCCTGCCAGAGAGGGCACACACCAGTATGTCAGTGTGCTTGGGTAACAATCCTTGATCCTGGTGGTAGATTTCCTTTAAATATTCTAACAGTGCAACATAGATGATGTGTAAAAGAGTTAAACATAAGTACAATATGTTTTCTTATGCTGAATTAGGAGATGTGGATTTTTTACAGAATAATGGGTGACTAATCAGATCACTGGGCCAGTATGAAGATCCAGAGTAGTCACCTGCAGTCCCTGGCTCCTACTGGTAGATGAACTCTATTTTGCATAGACAAATGGACTACATTCATTAGGTATTTTTACAATCTTTGGCCATATTCACACACACGTATAGGGGAACGTATATACGGCCGATGTATATACGGCATATATATGTCCCCCATAGCGGGCAATGAGAGCACAGAGCTGTACGGGAGCACACATACAGCACCGTACTGCTCCAGTGCCGGGAGAAAGATAGGACCTGTACTATCTTTCGACGGAATACGGTGTTGTGCACCATATGGATTAGTCAAATATATATTACTATGGAGAGGGGCGAGGGTGAGTGGCGCTCACCCTCTACTCTTCTCCCCGGCGCTGACATGTGCCCCCGGTGCTACGGTGCAGTGGGCACACGTCTGTGTGAATGTAGCCTTTAATGGTAAATTATATTTTCCCTTTCAAGTTTCTTCTTCCACGTTAAATGATGTGGATTTATGAGTGTGACCCAGGTTATGTATATATCTGCTCATAAGTTATTATATGGGTCAGTTTAAGGAACTAAATGAACTTTTAGGAAGCATTTTCTGGCCCTGGATGGGAGTCTAGAAAATTCATGATTATATGGATGACCATAGTCTATCTTTATAATTACTGATAACTGATAGCTAAATTCATTTTCCTACCAACCAAAGCAGAAGACGAGTCTTGAAAATTTCTGTATAATGATTTTCCTGAGTAATATAAAAATTAACCTTTTTGACCCTCCTTTTTGACAGGCAGCCTTATCCTTCTCATACAAGGAGTCAGAAGGGTCATTTTTTCTCTCTAATATGCTTGTCATAGTGTGTTTATTGTTCCGATTACCCATAGTACATCACAGATGCTGTTATTTCTGATCTAAAAGCCTAGGAAAAAAAAGCATTAATCTGCATTGCAGATTTTTCATCCATCCAAACACAGGTTTAATGGGTTGAAAACAATCTGAAGAAAATATTGGACATTGTTATACAGCAAGAAAATAGTGTTTTGGGCAGAGCATGGCTCCCGACTTAGTTTTAGATGAGTTGGTTAAGTGGAACGGCATTGCTGTAAATGGCATATTGTAGAAATTCTACCGCTAGTAGAGGATAGTTCCATTAAACAAATGCATCTTACATAACTACAGATGCAAATGCACCTCTTTAGCTTTACTATACAATACGTAAATCTTCTATATTGTTCCAACTAAAAGGCCAGGCTTTTAAAAGTAGATCATAATTCCAACTACAATTACTGAATGCTTTTATTAGTCCCACCAGTCTATGCTGTTATTACAATATGCAAATGAAAGTATAATGAGGGGGCTAGCCAATGTTGCACTACGGTAAATCAAGAGTGTAATTAGAATCAGGAGAATGCATATTAGAAGACTATAGCTGGTTCCTCTACCACAGTTATGAGGTTTTGTACCACCATCATAATGACGTCCCTTATAAGATCCCTGTACCCTTAAGGTTTAATTCACTTAAGCTTAAACAAATACTTTTTAAAAATTTGGTCTGGGTGAAAATCCAATCGACCTGAACTATGTTGCTCCAATTGTCCTGAAAATTGGCAATTAATCCCCCCTTTTTTTCAAAAACTCATCTTTATTTATCTAATTTCTATTATAGTCAAAGGAATATTTTGGATAAGTTGAGGAGTAGTGATGAGTAAACCTGGTAATATTCAGTCCAACGCAAATTTTAAAAATCAGTGCCGAAATCAGACTCTGATGAAAACCCTCAACAGTAACATCCATGATTGGTGCTGGGACTGTTCGCAGGTAATTACTGTTTAAATGCTGTTTGCAAAGACTCCAGCAGCATTTAGATCACTGGAGCCATGCACCACCATTATGGATGGGGTCCTCTCTAAAATGGTGGTGCCCCGATGTCAGCGCCCACGTGCTCCATTGATATAAATGCCACTGGAAGCTTTGACAGTCCCATTTAAAGGAAACCTACCACTTGAAGTGGCAGGTTTCAGATGGAAATACCGGGCACCAGCTCAGGGTGAGCTGGTGCCGGAGCTTATTTTAGTTAGTGTTTTAAACCGCGGTATCGCGGTTTAAAACACTTTTTAAACGTTATAGCCGGCGCAGGCAGGTACGCGCTCGGCGCTTACCATGCGCGCGGCTCTCCTTCACTTCCTATGTAGCCGCGCGCACGGTAAGCGCCGAGCGCGTACCTGCCTGCGCCGGCTATAAAGTTTAAAAAGTGTTTTAAACCGCGATACCGCGGTTTAAAACACTAACTAAAATAAGCTCCGGCACCAGCTCACCCTGAGCTGGTGCTCGGTATTGCCATCGGAAACCTGCCACTTCAAGTGGTAGGTTTCCTTTGAAGAGTTAAACACCACAATTGGTTCTAGCACTCATCATGGGCATTACCGGCACAAAGGGTGTTAGGGTCAACCCAGTCCACAATTTGGAACCTGCGGTTCAGTCTCTCCCACACTACTGATGAGTCCTTGTCCTATAATTGAAAAGAACTGTGACATCAAGGAGTACGTATTATCCATCTACAGTATAAAGCTATAAATTAGGACCAAGAACAATGCAGTTCAGGTTCAAATAACGTAGACAGGGAGGTTCCTTCTTCTATAGGAAATACAATATGTACTGTCAAAAAAAAACAAAAAGGAGAGTACCCCAAATGGGAATAAGGAGGTACTTTTATTACATCTCATTTAGCATTGTTTCAGCTTTAATCCCCCTTATCTTTCCCCTATCTATCATCTTTATTTTTATACATCTTTATCTTATATATTCTCTTTCTGTTCATCTATCTTTTTATCATTATCATTCGTTCCATCTATCTTGCTAGCACCTGTTATCTATCCCTCTGCTATCATTGATGTATTGCTACTATCAGAATATTTAGTTACTCAGACATTGTCACGGTGAAATATATTTTGTAAAGTGCCGTTTTCTGTTTTTGCTTAATTTTTGAAATCAGAATGTTATAACCCTTTAGGGTAAAAGTCTTCTTCTTTATAAATGTCTTCCACTACACAACTTCTGGTACAAAGCTGCCATCATCTAATCATTGTGGCTACAGCAGCCTGAATCATGCCGCCTTCCCGCAATGATAACAAATGTTATGTGCCTCCTGGTAGGGGTTAGCTTCTCTTCTTCTTCAAACCTGATTCGTAAATTGTCATTTCCAACAATGCAGATAGGCACTTCGGATAACCTGTGCTTCTTGAGAAAATGAACCAGCAGTATATAAGTATTATAATTTTCCATCCTGCTTTTCCACCCAGAATCTTTTCCACCTCTAATCTGTAGATGTAAGTCACTATGGTGCTGACGGTGATCTATAATCGAGGTTTGCAGCAATGCTCAAGCACTATTCTATCTATATCTATCGGACTGTCCATATCGAGTTTTCATTGATAGTGAAGACTATCAATGTGTAGATTACTGAATCTCCATATCCAATCCCATATCCAAAGGGAATAATGCAATGCCACACTGAGAGGTTATATTAAATGGATATTGTGCGCAGTCCTCAAATGTCCAACAATTTTTTGTCCACAACTGTCACAGGTTGATAATGATGATATTCTGTCAAATTTGGCATGGTGGAGATGTCAACCTCAAACTTAAAGCTACTTGTTACAATTAGTTGCATTTGCTTACTAGTCTTATTTGTTCCAGGTCCTCAGATCACTTTGTGGTCAAGTGACCTCTGCTGTCGATACTTGGCCTTAGTGCTGACCTTTACACACAAGGCACTACTGCTAAGGTCAATCAATGGTGTGTCATATTAAGCAGCTTTACGTTGAGTTGGACAACGTTTAGTTGGACAAAGTTGTTACAGCTACAGAAGAAGTATCTTGCCAGAAGTGGCTTCTAATGGTGGTATAAGTTGGCCATGAGTGTTGAGGGTCTGAATATTTTTAATGCCGAATGCTATTCAGAAAAAAGCAAAGCTCAAGAACAAAACTATGGTTGGTTCTTCAAAAATGTGATCTAGCAATTAGTGATAATTGTATAATATATTATATATATATATATATATATATATATATATATATATATATATATATATTATAATATAATTATAAGATAATGATACATTACCACACAAACAGATCTTTATTTTGTTAGAAAAAAAAATGTGGAAAAAGTTCTGCATACACTAATGCAGTGTTCTGGCTGCAGAGTGCCCCCAACTTCTTTACAGTGGTGGCATTCCGGACCTTTTAAGGGTTTGCAAGGTCAATTAAGCATTTCTTTCATAGATACTCCCTGAATGCACATGTTGTGGGAGGTAAGGTAGAGTTGCTCACACAACCTCGGGTATGGTGCAACATTTGCTCACAATCCTGAATGGCTGAAAGTCCCCCTTCACTGGCCTCGGTGAAACAGAGCCTTATCAGTACAGTAGACTGCCACCAGCTGGTCTGTAACAGGATAATATCGGGCCAGCAGAATACCCAGGTAATGCATATGTAATCAAAACACAGACGTGGGGGTTAGTGGATCAAGATAAAAGAAAAATTCAGGTTAAATTTATATATTTAATTGCCTTAAGGGCACAATAGACAAAACAATACTATCAAGGAAATATATGTACATTAAACAGAGTGTAGACTCATCCAGATCTCCAGTGCCCTTTCAGACAGAACATGACCCACTTGTCATGCTCCGGTTAAGAGTCCTGTGTATTTTTTTATCCGATGTCTCCTGAACAGATGGAGACCCAGGTACATGTTCACCCTGCTGCCCTGATCCCAGAAATGTAGCTGGTATCTTGCTGGATTATAAATCCATAACAGGCATAAGGATTTGTTGGCCATATGCCTCTTTGTTTGAGGTGAAGGGAACCCTGATAAAGCTGGTGGTTTGGGAATAGAAGGGACATGTGTAAAGTACTGATCAACAAAACAAAACCTGACACTTGTCCCCCTCTTGCTGTATATTTCTATATATTTATCATAAGTGCATGGCACTCTTCACTATTATTGGTGAATGCCAAAGTGCCATTTATAAAATTTATTGAATTTTATTCTTGTGTACATGTTTTTTTACATTTTAGCAAATGGTTTTTATAGTGATTATACTTTGACATGTGTTTCTATGTAATGCATCATTGTATTGTACTATGTAAGGGGCGGTGGTGTGGCAACCAAATTTCCTGTTAACCAACTATTATCTTATTTTGGGCACTATTGTATTACATTTTAACTTTTCCTTTAACACCTTCTACTGATTGTGGTCTTTCCATTGTCTAGAGAAATCTTGTAAGCCGAAATCATATTTTTTTTGCAAAACCTGATTAATTTTAAGCATATGGGGAGTGCAGTGAATAGACCCAAAGTAGCGCTCCCTTACCTAATAGCTTTCAGAGTAATGTGCTTTTGTAACAAAAGAATTAAGTTTTTTTTTTTAATAATGAGAAAATTGAAGACTGGAGACAGAATTTAATGCACCCGTTATAACATATCCATTACGTAATCCCCTGGTTAATACCCACAGACTCAGTGTTAAGGGAAAATTAGCTCACAGACTTGTGTGTACAATGACACCCAGAAATTAAAATGATGATGATGTAAATTATTCCAAAAATCTGAATATATTATTAGTGTGAACAGGTTTTATTTTTTTGCTTTTAGAGAATTTTCTTAAATTCTGCCTTCTGCCAATAGGATCCGGGGGTCACTTTCGGGGGTCTACTTCCTGTGATGTCCACTGTACTGTGTCCACTGACCTCTGATGGGTCAGGTCAATGTGCACTCATTACTGTATGCATGTCCTGACTTGGAAACCATTTTCATGTCACTGAAGGGGTTTGTGGTTGCCCTTGGCATTCCCATCCAACTAGTGAAATGGTATTGGTGTTCATGGAGAGGCATGACAGCCACATTTCCCTGCAACCAGTGTAACAGGAGTGTTTTTTACAGACGGGGCAGGCGTTAAGTTCTGAATACATGACCCCCGGACCATCTGGAAACTGGACGGATATGGAACCTTACCATAGATCTTGAAAGCGAATGGCAGTAGGTCATGTGTTCTCCTGGCAGAAGGGCAAATATTACCTTGATAAGAACAACAATATGGCTATTGTACTTTCCCTGGAAAACAACTAATGCAGACATTCATTTAAATGACCTAATTTCTTAAAGTGACTTTCCAGTGTCTGCAATAGACAGCCAACACCCTAACTTTAAGCAGATCTCCATACTTCAACTAGTTCTCAGTCCGGAAAGAAAGAGCTCCGAGGGTTGTTTTTTATACAATGCTGTTGGTCCAGAAAGTTGTACTGTCGAAGAGGTGATTACTTTGTTTCTAGGGTCAGCGTCCCTTTAATCAGAGGGCATGCCACACATAACAATAGCTTTGTAAGGAGCAGCTCGCAGATGCGCCATTGTTTACACGTGGGGCGGTTGATAATTTGTAGCATTCATTAGACGCGCTCTTACCGTTGCCACTTTCTAAAGTGTAAAATGGAAAAGAATCTACTGGTTAATAAAAACTGACGAGATTTCTAAAGATAAAATAGATAATTAGTATTCTAGATTATCTCTGCAAGAAACTCCTGATAAGCTATGATTATTATGTCACCAAACATTCAGAGTTCATCAGAGAGCTCAGGATGATAAGAGGACAAGATATTTCTGGAGAAATTAAAAATTGTGGCTGGTCGAGGAAAAACTACATATGGCATTTTATTTGAGGCAGATTTTTTTTTTATGCCCTTCATCTATTATTTTGCAAATCGTTAAAGTATATCTACCACCAGGATTAAGGTCTGTAAACCAGGCACACTGACATACAGGTGGGTGTCCCCGCAGGCAGGATGTACTCTTCTTTTAGCTTCTTTTGCCCTTATTTTTACAAAAAAAGGTTTTACAAATTATGCAAATGAGCCTGAGGTGCTCTAGGTTTCATTGGCATCTATTGAGTCTGGAGCAATGTATAATTTGCTTAATTTTAAAAACTTTTCCTAATGTTTTCATAAAATTAATGGCTTAAGAAGCTAAAAGAAGAACAGATCCTACCAGAGGGGGCACGCACCAGCATGTAAGTGTGCTTGCTTTACAAACCTTAAACCTGGGGGTAGATGTCCTTTAAATTGGGATAAGAAGGCGTAAACAAGGGGTTTTTCTCCTCTTTGATGGTCACACAGATATATGTTGCATTTTGGGAAATATGGCTACTTTACCTTGAACCAATTGAAAATCTCAAGAAAAAGAATTTCTGACCAAAGCAATGACCCAAAGCACAACCAATCGAAGTGAAAACATTCTTTTTTTAATGAAATGTAATAATAATAATAATCACTTTATTGTCCTCCAAGAGGAAATACAGTTGTTACATGCTACTCTATTTCTGGCAGCACCTATGTTTTTTACTAGCCGTCATATGTTTTCTTGCAAAGTCAGCAAACCATTGGCTCCATTTCCAAGTACAGCAGATGAGATTTACATGTCCAATATTAACAGCGTGACTGTGATCAACAGGCAGCCCACAGACCTCCATCTGGAGGAGATAGATCTGTAGTCTTGCCTCTAATTCATGAATCCTCAATCTATTTTTGGAGATATCACAGGCTACTGGTCGCATCATTTTAAAATTTTGCCATTTGTAAACACGCAGCTATAGGTGAAATTAATATTACAACTAAATTCAGACTAGTCAGAAGATATGGAGGGAATAAATAAAAAGGTCCATCAGTGTAATTGCAATATCCCAGGGTCACTCATATTGTATTTACCCTGGTTAACTCACCCCTCCTGCTTATTTGAGCTGTGGGTCACACAACCCACCAGCAGACACTTAGGACTTCCTGTGACGCCACATGTCCCATAGACTTCTGTTGGATCTGGGGGCAGTGTGCTCATTACTGAATCCCATTCCCATCCCATCCCATCTACCAACACTTTTCATTTATTATTTCAATCATTTATTGATCACCCCTCTGTTTGAAGTTGCATGATGTTTC
This sequence comes from Engystomops pustulosus, assembly GCF_040894005.1. NCBI lineage: Eukaryota > Metazoa > Chordata > Amphibia > Anura > Leptodactylidae > Engystomops > Engystomops pustulosus. The sequence continues at coordinate 18,081,372 of NC_092421.1, read as the reverse complement.
GGGAAACCCCACTTGTGGCTTCACACCCATTGACCTGTTTACAGCAAAATGCTGTACAAGTGATTGTGTCTGAACTGGAATACCAATGACCAATGTTTAACTAATGAGGATAACTAATAAATCCTTTAATATGAAATTGTACTACACCTAAAGGAGCCTAACTTATACTAGATGCATGAAAAAGAGACTTATGTGACTTTTTTATGGCTTTTATAACATTAAAATGTACTGTACTTGGAAATATACTTGAGGGAATGTGCTATGCCTAATCAGGCAGTTTTCAGCCACATTTCCACCAGTATTTATGGTTTTCTGCCCCGTACTCCACTTTGGGTGGAGATGGGAACTAGCAGGGACGCATTTGCCCTAGTCCACTGTATTTACTAGAGTCTATGGCATAGACCAGTGGTGGCGAACCCTTGGCACAGGTGCCAGAGGTGGCACTCAGAGCCCTTCCTGTGGGCACCCAGGTCTTCACCCGAACAAAGAGTTTGCCAGACAGGACTCAAGGCTTCCTCCTACCGTCCAATATGGTCCAGGACGTGCCCTGCTCAGCGACATCCTTGGCCGCCAGGGCTACAGGAGGAACTACAAGGTGTGGATAGAGACAGATTATTGTTGGAGCTCCTGCTCTGGGAACCCTGATTCTTCCTCTTCAGGGGCCCTGGAGTGAAGCTACAATCCAAATTTCTCCACCATCTTTCTATTATATTGTGAACTCAGGACGCCAATATGATTGAAAGCTGTGATACGGTAGGGATCAATAAGTTACTGCTTAAATTGTCATGTTGGCACTTTGCGACATATAAGTGGGTTTCATTTGCATTTTGGGCACTCTATCTCCTAAAGGAGAGTCTTAATATATTCCCCCTCACTATTCTTTGAAGGGGATTCCTATGATAGATATAGGGTATAATATAATATGCACTTTTTACAGTCAGTTTACTTTGTAAGTTTTCTTTATAGTTTCAAGTATACTCAAAATTGTAATTTAAAATAAAATAGTAAAAATAGTAAAATGAGAGTTAAACTAAAACATCAAGATATTTACGGGGCGGCAGAAGTGGTGACACATACCGGCTCCGGTTTCACATGCCCTGTCTGAACTCAAGCATTGTACAATTCTGCTTACAACTTCTGCAGAAAAAGGAAAAGCCGTAGACAAACCAAAGGGGACATGGGGTTTAAGCACAAAGAAAAGACTGAAAATATGTCAAATGTAAGTCAGGGAAAGCTGCAGGTAATGTCCGTGTAGACTATAGAGACATTCACATAGAAAACTACTGCTGTGCATGGAGCCAAGCAGAGAATAAGATAAGTGAAATAGAGAATAATGCAGCTGCCATGGTGTAAAATATGAAAGAATAAGTAAGTATCAGTAGGTGTTATGACTGCTAAATAATGTAATAATTATAAGGCATGTAGGGCCAGACTAGCACCAGGGGCAAAAAAATGCATCAAATGTTCCTGCTCAAAGAAAGATTTTTCCACAATTTCAAATAGATGTATAGTATATATATTGGGTGAACCAGGTTGGTTGTATAGGCAGGGGTAAACCTAAACTCTATGCTGCCTGAAGAGAGCTACAGAATAGTGCCCCTTCTTCTCCATCCAGTTGTAATATATCAGGTTGTTTTTTTTTGGGTTCTCCATGCAGTGTCTCATGTCCATACTGATATCTGATGTAGAGAGACAATGTCAGGTCCTGCTTTGTAGGTGGTGACTGTGCCCCTAATGCTGCCCCCCATCTTGCTGCAGCTGATGCTTCCTGGGGCAAAAAGCTCAACGCGCCTCATGGCTGGTGCCATGTGTATACAAACATTGGAGAATGTTTGTATACATATTTTACAAACATGTGATAATGAAATAGGAGCTACTGTCCAGGCTGATGATACTGGTTCATCATTTGAAGGATATCTGGTCTAAAGAGGATATCATTCCAGTATTTAAATGCTGTGTCTTCTTTTAATAAAATTCACTAAGACACCTGATTTTGTTGTGATCATGCTTTTACACCAAGACAGCGCCATTGTGAAGACCCAACCTTCCCACTCAGTCTCATAATGTTCATCTCATAGATTTGTTACATTCTTTTAAAGAACATATAGTCAATGGTATATTTCAAATCATCAATACAGTGTTTTTCTACCATGTTTTGGGGAATTTTCTGATTCTTATGAATGCCAGGATCCCTACTCTTTATTGTAGCTATTGTATTGTAGTTGTGACTCAACAGCCAGTAGAGTAATCCAACTGTTGAGGAGCTACATATTCCAGATGATGGCCTTATTATCGGCACTGTAGTAAGATAGTCCCTGAAAGCAGTCTACTACCATATAAGTCAACGTCTGATCCTTCAAAAAAGACTTGGATTTTTAACGAGATTGTAACCATATTTAAAGGTCGAGGTTGCCTTATAGCTTTAGGATACCATTCTTTTTCTTTTGCAGAAGAGCTGATGCCATTTTCTGAAGTCACATTTCCTATAAATGTCCCTAAGGCAGCTGTAGTTCTAGAAAGGGAGTTACATTGGTATGAGCCATCACTGCCTTCATTTATACGGTGCCAATGTTTTGTCAAGTGCTCTTCACTCTTGGTCTCCATCATTGTCTGTCTTACTAGCTTTCTTAGTCTTGCTAATAACATCAAGAGATCATTTGATAATTATTTCTGCAGTGTCACAATTATTCGACATGTACCTCATATAAAAGCTTTTGCCAATAAAACCTAAAACCATCACCACATACTGCCGAGAATGGGGACATGTTGCCCTGGGACAGGGTGATAAGAAGGGGAAGGGGGGAAGGGGGGAATAGGGGAAGGGGAGAAGAAGGGAATGGGGGGTTCTGTGTGTATAGCTGAGCAGTGTGTGTAAGTGTATGGATGATGCAGAGCTGTGTGTGTAACTGTATGGATGATGCAAAGCTGTGTGTGTAACTGTATGGATGTCGCAGAGCTGTGTGTGTAACTGTATGGATGACGCAGAGCTGTGTGTAACTGTATGGATGAAGCAGAGCTGTGACTGGAATTGCATCTCAGATGTTGATGGCCTATTTTAATAAAATCTAAATATTTTCAGTACTTTGTTTACTTTATTAGCAAGGTAAGCCAAAATAATAATGGCTAAAGCCCCTTTAAGAAATGACACAATGCAGGCACAATATTCTTATAATAATAATAAAGCTTTATTTATAAAGTGCCAGCATAATCAGCAGCGCTGTACAGATCATGGGGGACATATACAAATAAAACAAGACATTACTGACTAATAACTTAATCAGATTAAAAACTATTGGAGCGACGTCCCTGCTCAACAGAGCTTACAATCTATGCATTCTTGTCTTGTTATTTATGACCCTTAATCTTTGCTATTATGTTTCACCATTTCTATTGATTATAAAACATAAACAAGTAACGCAGCCAAGATACTGAAGAATGCATTTGTTGTAATTAAGGATCAATATCTGGTTCCAGATCATTTCAGGAGGATTTTTCTCCAAATGCTGAAATCAATATTTATTTTAACTGGTTAGACTGAAATGCATGCAAAGCTGTTATATGGCAGGACAGACTCATTTCGCATAGTCTGGCTGCAAGCAAAGTCTCTAAGGCTATGGAAATAATCTTTCAATCTTCAGATGTCTGATAAAGTCTACAGTATGGTGTGTACAGGGAATGTATGGCATGTCCACCTCTGTGTTGAGAATTATGGTCACCGACTCCTATCTCTACTAGAGAGATGCCAACTACTCTTTTATTTTTTTGTAGAAACATTACAGTTAAAGATCTTTAAAGACACCCTTTACTTTACACATAATGGGGCACCTTTACTTACCCGTCCCATCGCGATCCCTGAGGTGCGTTGTCCGACAAGGATTCGGAGCTGCCGCAATTCACTAAGACCGTGGGTCCAATTTCCTGCATGTGTCGCTTCCCCCGCTCAGGTCCGTCGGAGTTCACCATCTTCTTCCCGGTGCATGTAAGTGCGTGTCTTGCAACACCATTTTGAAAGTTAAATTCCACGATTTGTATGAATCAGTCGGGTTGTCCGACGGCCACGCCCCCGATTTGTGTCGCATGAAAGCCGGCACTGATGCGCCAAAAACCCCTGTGCAATTAAGGGCGAATCGGAAATATTCGGGAAACCCGATGGAAATGCGTCCGACGGACCCTTAGTAAATGTGCCCCAATTTATGTCAAAGAAAATATCTTATCTGAATGTGATACATTAGTACCCGAGGAAGGGTTTTTGTTTGCATCTCACCAACCTCAGAAGTTCTATTATGGTGTCACGTGGACACTCTTATTTCATTGTTTGCTGACCCTCCCCTACCCATACTATTCGAGCTTTTAGTTTTCTTGAGAGCAGGAAACTGCACTTAGTGGAGCCATACAAATTCATTGGAGTGTCTGTTACAATAACAGCTAGTTTAAGGAACTAGGGAGTTGCAGGATGAAGGATGGCACCCACCAAGTCTACCCCTACCCCTGCTGGGTGTGTTTAGTCTTCTCTGCTCGGTGTAACGTCATCTTCACATCTTCAAGAAAAAGGTTAAGAAAAGGGGAGTGGCTCATCAGCACATCACAGAAAGATCCAAATATTGGGGCCCTATTTCATCGACCATTAGAGATTCCTCACCTTTCAAATCCAATATTTAGCTTATCCCTCTTACATATAGGTTTAGCTAAATGACCTAGCCTCTATTCTGAGCATTGTAGATTTTGGCACACACACACACAGACTGCAGCAGCATCCCTCACTTGCTTCTTAATTATTTTCTGGATTTTCGTGTATTTCTTTCTTTTTGCTGACATAGTCATGTATTTACATACTGTGCATAAGGTAATATGTCCTATATGTATGTTCCACCCTACCCCAACATCTGGCACATATCAAATTTATAGGGCTTGGGGCACTCACCAATCTAGACTGAGGTCTAATTTATAGTGGTGATACGGGAGAAGTGTGGATTTGGGTCTTAGGCTTCCTACAAACAAATGAGGATGTATGCTAACTATTTTTTCCAGTGGGCAGCACATGTCCTCACTTACCTCTATGGGCTTGTGCGCATGACTTCACTGCCTCATGTGTGAGCCAACTACAAGAGCTGCAATAGGTAGAGCAGGTCATATTCTTGTTTGATTGTTTTGGCTTGGGTAGTCTTTCTCTATTGTCAATGATGTGCGAGGGGGCTCACACACCAATCAGACCGAAAAAAAAATTATTGATGGGACTGTTGTTTTAAAGGGAAATTGACCTACTAAACCACTACCAGGATGTTGTCAAGCAGCTAAACACCTTTGGGATCATGTTTATTTCATGGTCCAGTGTGGCGGCATCATCCAGAAAATCAACTTTGAAGTGAGATGTAAATTGGTTGTATAAAGTCAAGGAGGTGGAGACTTGAACACTGAATTAAAACTCTCCATGCCTCAGAATGCTTTTTTTCACAGTACTTGATGGTCCCAGAGACATCACTAACCAGATCTCCAGAATTCTGGTTCAAGATGCCAATCACAGAGGAGGAGGTGTGAATTCAGTGATGAACTCTCCGCCTCCTTGACTTTGATTTTGATGGAACCACGCTGGGTCATGAAATAAATATGATGTGGAATGTGTAAAGCTTCGAGACAACATATTGGTAGTGGTTTATTAGGTCAATATCTGATGACAGGTTCCCTTTAAGAACTATAGGGGGTATTTATCCGGGCTTTTGCGACAAGCCAGCTTATTGCTAGCACTTGTGATTATTTTCCCCCATTCCGCCACCTCTACACCAGGTAACTCTAGTAACTCTGTCCTTCCAAATCACTGGCTTCCGACGTCAGTGTAGATGTCTATAGGCATACAACATTGTGCACTGGCCTAATTGACAAATAAAGTATCACCAATAAGCATGTTTTTGCTGTTGGTATATATACTCATTCCTTGTCTTCTACAGCTTCAGTCTTTGTTATTTAACAGTCTAATTACGTGTTCTTTGACATGTTGTAGAGCCTAGATTACATTAGGGACATTGCTCGATGCTTTGGAATGTAAACCACATCTTTTCCAAATGCCAATTAAAATGTTTCTGTATGAAAATGATTTTCCGTATTGTAAATAGACCACATTTCGGAATCGCTGGCAGTTTATTAAATGATATCCTGGACACTAGAATGAATAATTGATGGCAGATAACAAGAATGGAGTTTGACGTATTCTTGTCTGTATTAGTAATTTTCTGCTTTCTGAATTTATATGCAAATGGAAATGGTTTCGTGCACATGTTGCAATACTGAAAGAAGGAATTTGAAAGGTGTCTGATCCGAGCTAAATATTTCCCTGATGTGCCTAATACATTTAATGAAATGAAGTATTAGAGGTATAAAAAGAATCAGACCATTGTAATGTAATTGGAATGGATAGAAACATTTCGCCGCCGTTTTGCGGGTTTCCCTCTTTCGGCAGTCATTGTCTAACAGTCAAGATTCATTTTTACAAGCTTCTGACATGTCCTGTTACGTATATGGATACTTCTTTGAGAATGGTCCAGGTGGTGAGCCTTGCACCCATTTTTTAGGGGCAGCCGCCCTCTATCAAGTACTGAAATTCTTCATTTCTGTTTGGCTCCGTATGGTTCTCTTTGGCAAGGACATAACTTGGTGCAGAGGATGTCAGGATACTATGAAGGCACATTTGTTGTCTTTTTCCCATTCCAGTGCTGTTACCTATATATTATAGTTGGGAAGGGCAGTGACATAACTAGGAGAGGCAGGGCCCCATAGTGAACTTCTGAATGGAGCCCCACTTACGCCTTAAAAAATGTACAACCAGTGTAAACACACCATATACACAGACATACAACTTATACACAACACATATGCATATACATTTAGAGCAGATACATATCACAAATACACACATACAGCATATTCACATAAAATATCCCAGATGCTTGGACCCCCTGACAATGTGGACCCCATAGCAGCTGCTATGGCTGCGACCCCTGTAGTTATACCCCTAGGGAGGGGGGGGGGGTGATAAATATTCTGTATTGGGGTTCAGCAGCTACAGTAAATATTTTGCCTAGGTACATACTCTCTTGGAATTCTTCTGTACCTGTAACTAAGCAGAGTTTATCAGAATTTGAAAACTCATCCTAGTTTAGCAATCCATGGGGGTCTCAATAAATGTACCCAACCTTAAATGTTATGTAACATAAATATTTTGGATACCTGGTGATGGTTATTTTTGTCATTTGCTTCTATATTAGACTTAGGTCCACCATTTAATTTACCTCTATAAGTATAATTAACCCCTACTTTTGGAATTGAATAGATGTAGCATAATAGCTTCTACTTCTGCACTTTTATGACCATTCCTTATTGACAACATAATTTTAAACTTTTTGGCTCATATTTGCATGATGCTATTTCCATCTGAATATCTCGTAATGTTGACTGCGTGAAAACTATTTCATAGGATTGGGAAATGGATCAATCTTTATTGTGGCTCTATTACATACAGAATCAATGGTCCAATTGTGTTTACCTGCTCACTGTTGTATGCATAGGATGAAGCAGAGGACTGAACCGTTCTCTTGATAAAAGCAGCCATGTTCTGTAGAGTGACATGTCATGCTGACATTTTTCATATTTCAGATCTTAATCATCGCTTTCTTATGTAAGCATTGGATTATCAATCCTTTATCTTCACAAGGTCTGACTATCCCATGGGGACAATTTAAGCGTGGATGATATCATTAGAGATGTGCAACCAAAGTGGATAAAGTGGAATTTAATTCTTGAAGTTGAGTCTGGGCTTCAGGAAAGTGACTGCTACTTTCTTTGGAAGAGATTTTGTTACAACTTGCATTAGGGGTGTCAGAAACTGACGCCAGCACTGGGCAGAAGTGGGCAAGTGTCGGGGCCCAGAGCTGATGTGGGGCCCCCATAAGGCTGTACGTAAGGAATCCACTGTATGAGGGGGGCTGTATCTAAAGAATCCATACGGGTTGTGGGGGGCTGCATGTAAAATAACCATGAGGGGGCTGTTTAATATAAAAAACTAGGGAATATTTTAGGGAACAGTTATAGTTTCAGGATTTTTAATGCTGCCATGTGAGTACACTGCAAAGGGGCCTATTGAGGCTCTGTCGCCCAAGTGCCTACTGAAACCTGGGGCCGGCCCTGCAAAACTATCTCCAGGAGGTCTATTTGATCCAAACCGAATTTTTGGGAAATTGGCAGAAAACCCCCTATCATCTCTTATTGCAATGTTCAAAAAATTAGTTTTCTATGCCAAATATTTGTCCAAATTTCAGGAACGATTTATCGTGATAGATAATAATTATGTATGCACATTTCTAATTTGCTTTCCTAATTTAAGAGCAATATATATTAAAGTAACAGATAAAAAGGAAGTAAAAGAATAAAAAGAAAGTATATTTTTGTCCTTTTGAGCCCTTATAATGTGCAGATGTGACATTCTGTGAAAACATTTAGCAAAAGCTCATTATGATCCTTTTATCCCTTTTTGTTAATGTCATATGCAGGGAGAAGGTTGAAGAATGAGTTTGCAGATATAATTATATCGCTTGATTTGCAAAATAATTAGATTAACTATCGTGTCTTTTTCATCGCACGTCTATACATGTGAAACAATAGCTGTGTCTATAAAGAGCTGTGCCAGCACCATTACATAATACGTATGATGATATGTTTAAAGGGGTAGTCCCGGAATATGAACGTCTGATACAAAAACCCATAATGCTATAAATAAATTAAAACAGCAAAACTCAATGTCATTAATCACAAACTGGAGTGTAAATAGTATGCTTTTATGATTCACAACATTTTATAGGCTTTCTAAAGTAGGTGGGGTTATCTCCAAGATGGACACCATCTACAACTATATGTCCCAGGATCCCTCAGGTCTCAGTTACGGCTCCTCCCACTTAATTTCTGATTCCAGTGATGATCACATGACCGGCCCAGGCAGGTGTAAGACCTGTCGTGTGGACGTCTGACTAGCTGCCGTCTAATGGCCTGTGTCTCCTCTACAGGGACAAAATCAATGGACTGATTAAAGTTGTCTTACAGTTGTCTTACTGTAAGTAGTTGAGCACTAATGGTGTGTCGGGGAGCTCAAATGTGGCCGAGCTGTGTGTGTGTTTGATTGATTTAGCAGAGAATATAACATTCAATAGCATATAATCTGATGTGGACACTAATGGATGAATTTGTGTTTGGAATAATGATTATTGTATGGATTTGTATTATGTATTGATGATGTCACATGATTATATGAATTTTTTAAATGATGTCACTTCTTCTAGACTCTGTATAAATTTGCACATAGTTTGTATACACCATCGTTTATACACTCCCGGCCATAGTAGCTGAAACGTAGCTTGGCAGACTGCTGGCACTTTATTATATATATATATAAATGTGTACAGTACAACCAGGAATGTGCACCTTCGGTCCCAACTTGTAGAGAAAGCAATTGATCATACATATGGGCTTAAAAGGGTTATCCGGGTGTTAAAATTTACTTAAGGCCTGGCTGGGGTGGGCTATTTAAAAATATTAACGTGAACTTACCTCGTCCGGCGCTGGTGATGTCCCGCGTCACAGTCCGTCTCATCTGTGTGCCGCTTTGTTTACAAGGGCGCACAGAGAGCTTTCGGTCGGCCAGAACCTCCCATCCGACACCATCTCCTAGAGCAGTGATGGCGAACCTTTTGGAGACAGAGTGCCCAAACTACAACCAAAATACACTTATTTACCGTGAAGTGCCAACATGGCATTTTAAGCAGTAACTTATTGCTACCTGTTGTTCCACATCTTTCAATCGTATCGGCCCCCTGAGGCCATCAATACAGTTAAAAGAAGGAGCACAAATTCAGACTCGTTGTAGCTTCTCTCCAGGGTTTCTCTATAGAGGAAGAATGGTGGGTGCAGAATGATGACCTTGAAAGGTATTGCAATTCTGTCAGCACCTTCTCACTTTCCCCGCAGTTCCAAACAGCCAATGAAGTGCCACTTTAAAATAGCACTGAGAGCAGCATCTCTTAAGTTGCCTGGGACTGCAGGAAGATTTGGTGGTTTTGGTCCTATTTGGGGAACTCTGTCCTGGGGTGATGGCTTGAGTGCCCAAGGAAATGGCTCTGAGTGCCACTTCTGGCACCAGTGCCATAGGTTCGCCATCACTGTCCTAGAGCTTACAATGCTGAGAGATAGGGACGGATGGGAGGAGCCGGCCACATCGCGGGGCACAGATCAAACAGACCGTAACGCAGGACATAAGCGGTGCAGGAGGAGGTAAGTACATTATTTTTAAATAGCCCGCCCAAGCCCGGTTCTAAGTAATTTTTTTATAACCGGATAACCGCTTTAAAAATATATATTATCTTTACCGTAAATACATTTTTTCCTGTAAATATATATATTCATTTGCAAGTCTTTGCAGCTTCTGTTGATAGAGATAACATTGCACTCTTCTCCCAAACCTACTTATATTTCCATTGCATTTTCCTTATCTTGCTCTTTTTCTAACCTCATTAAACTGTGATTGTTTGTCTTGCCTCAGGAATATTGCAGAATATTGGCATTATCAAGTTTTTTATTAATATTCTTTAAACTGCAGTCGCCACATACCAAATATAGATGGACAGATAAAGTAAACTTTTAAAAAATACAATATTAGAACAAGTCCTTTTACAGGTTAATTTATAATTTTTAAATCAATATACAGACGGTACCCTACTTAAGAACACCCGACTTACACACGACCCCTAGTTGCAAACGGACCTCTGGATGTTGGTAACTTACTGCACTTTAGTCCTAGGCTACAATAAACTGCTGTAACAGTTATTAAAGGTGTCAATAAGTAAGGATTATTGTTAACCCTGATTCTTATGACAATCCAACATTTTTAAAATCCAATTGTCACAGAGGCCAAATAAAATTTGTCTGGGGTTACAATTATGAAATATACAGTTCCGAATTACATACAAATTCAACAAAACTTTGGAACCTATGTTAAACCTAACCCCGGGACTGCCTGTAATAGTATCCCCCCCATGAAATGCCACTGTATAATAATGATGGATGGATAACAAATTACCATGCAGCCATTTGTAATGTTGAGAATGCTGGGAAGTCACCAAGATGCCTATAAGTGATATAAATTTCCGTCATGTTGCTTCTAAGACCAACATAGGATCTGCTCATGTGTAATACTGTTAATGGCCAGTGAGGGCATACATTTTTAATGAGTTAAGTTATCGTCATTCTGCTGCTTTTCATTATTTGATGTTTCATATAGACGGGCAGATAACCGGAGGGAAGCCTGTACAAGAACAGTGGTACACGTCCTTTCTGAGATAACACTAAAATTATAAATGAGCCTGGGGATGCGGTGGCAAAAGCAGAGAGAGTAAATCGTTAATGCAGAATAGTCATGGTGGTGTAACACAGGGCTGGAAAACATATTTCAGCATTTAAATAATTTTATTTGTACAATTTCTATTCCTATTATAAATATATTTCCAAGATATTAAGGCCGTGAAATATTTTGTACCGTAGATCTAGGGCATATAAAATAAAACTGTATCCTGTGGAGACAGATTTTAGCGTACGAGTCTGTCACATCCATTCCAGCATTACGGCTTAGAAGGCATTAATTTTTTTGTGTGTGTGAACCATGGCTAGGTTGCTTCTATTTGGGACAGATGGAACTACACCCAGCTACAGCCCTGTCCTGTCCAGCAAGTGTTAATAAAATGAAGATTGGCTGATGCAGTCAGTTGCTGGCGGCGGCGTCCAGGAACTCCTTTAATAACCTGCACTGTTCCATTACACATTGCTAATTCTGCTAGTCTCCTCATACCTTTTCCTTATTACTGAGTGTTATTACCTTGCTATTCTGTGTATCCGTCCTCTGCTATCTTTTCTTGGCCTCTCTGTAGTAAATCGATTCTGTCCTTTGCTGCCATCTTGGTTTTTACCCTGTCCAACTCTTTGCTTGTTTGTCTGTATCTGTTGTTTTCCACTCTGTGTCCTTGCGTGAGCATTGGTCTGTCTCTGGCTTCACCTTACCCATCTGCTCCACCATCCAGAAGCTGCCAGATGAAGATACGTTCGCTACCACTTACCCAGACTGACAGCTTGCACCAAGTCTGGTTGTGGTTGCGCTATTTGCTGGACAGGCTCAACGCTAAGGAAAGTAAATATTTTTTTCTAGATGGAGGCTTATTAGCATATTTCCCTCCCAAAAAAGTTTGCCTGGTGAGCCAATAAACCCTGGCCTGGCCTTGGCTATATTGACTACTGAGATTGCATCTTAGCACTGGGGACTGGAATGCCTACATGAAAGAAAATACATTTGTAAAGTCCCTGGGCAATAACTTGAAGCTACCCTTTATTAATAATCAAAATTCTAATCTAACAATGTATCTATAAATATAAAGTCAGTTCAATTGTCACTAGCATCTCATTTAAATACAGGGGTTTGCCATTGTATCAAAGTAGCTGTATTTTACATAAACACTACTTTTATTACAACAAGTATTAAAGAAATCTACCATTTGTTTTTATGCATGGTGAACCAAACATACATTAAGAATGCTATAGCTACACTGATGCAGAAACATATCTTGTTTAATCCCTGAGTGGTTTTGTTAAATAAAACAATTATAAAATGTATGACCTTGGGAAAGCTTGGAGCAGACTGGCTGCAGTACATAAACATATTACATGTAGCTTCCTGAACTATCCAGAAAAGACTAATCAAACTGAGCTGGATGACTAATGCACAGCAGATGGGGAATGGTGCAGCGATTGATTACTTCTGCCTGTCAGGGACAACACAGTGTTCTCTGGAGCAGTACATAATTAGGGTAAGAGGAGAAGCCCTGGAGCAGCCACATGTGTGAAGGAGCCTCATTATCATAATTGTATAATTGTTTTTTCAGCAAAACCACTCAGTTCAGGGATTAAACAAGATATGTTTCTGCATCAGTGTAGCTACATAATTCTCAAGGTATGTTTGGTTTACAATCCATAAAAGCAAATGGTAAAGGTAATGTAAAAAGAGCAAACGGGGATCCAGATGTTCTTGACCTATTCTTAGGAAAGTCTGTCAAGAACAAAATTGGGGTCCCCCGGCAATTAGTTGATTGATTAGGCCAGATTGGTTACCATATTGTTTACCACGCCCTGTGTATTACTTACTGGTTATGCTGTTAAAATGAATGGTATTGAGTTGCAATTATAGTATCAACTGTATTTTTCTGTGTGCTTCGTTTTAATTAGGGGTTCCCTTTAATCACCTGGGAATCAGAACCACCCCTCAAAACCCATTGCCATCTAATGGTGTGATCCTGTCCTAAATATAGACACTTGATATCAAACTGCTGGAAAAAAAACTTTTTATAAAGAAATGCTCTGCTAAAGATTCATTGCAGGACGCGCAGAAAGGCAACTACATGCTGTGCCATAACACAACATAAAATGAAAATAATCTATCAGCGGTGTAACGCTGCAAACATCAGCACTCTGCATAATGCCGTATAATAAATGTAGGAGAGCAGCAGTAAAAGCAAAGTGTTTATCATCTGTACATACCAAAATCCTAACAGGTTTATGTCCAGCAGCAGGCTTGTTCTATAAAATGCAGGCGGGACAGAACATTAAAGTAATATTTTATCTGTTATTTCACTTTCACAGAGATCTTTCTACGTGAACATATTTCTATATCTTAAACAATTTTCACTGCCAATAAACTCAGAGATCTATGAGTATTACAATATTTATTGTTAAACTTAGAGGGGTTGACCACAAATAAGAATGTTTACCAAGGCATGTACATTTCCCTAATTGGCTCACCCATATTGTGCCGTGTTTCCCTTCTGCCCATAGGAGCCTGCGGGTCAGGTGACCCATCGGTAGTCGAGTACAGACTTCCTATGATTTCTCGTGTCCTGCTGACTTCCAGCGGGTCAAGGGGATGTATGCATACCTCCCATACCAGTGAGACCTGTCAATCAATAACAAGGAGGCATGGCAATGCAAGTAAGCACAGAATATTCAGGGACTCAATTAATAGAATTAGGATCAATTGCTGCTGATTTATAGTTGGAAAATTCTAACGGACATACTAAAATGTTAATAAAGAGGTAGCAAAGAATCAACCAGTTAAGTATTGGACATGATAAAATCACCTGGAAAACCTCAAAAATATCCTGATCTGCCTACCTGACTACCTCTCTGGATGCAAAAGTCAGTGATTGTACTCTTCAGGAGGCTAATACCTTCCCCCACTCTCTCCTCCTTATTTTTGCTGGACCAAAAACTTCTTAGCCTCAGCCATTGCTATTGTGTGAGACCTCAGGAGGTCTTGGTCTTCTACCCAATCTGCTCTGGATTCCTCCGTTCCTACGTCTACAAAGCAGTGTTCAGTGTACCGCACTCTCGCTTGCAGTACTTGCATATATGTCTTTTGTTTAGAGGTGGTACCTATGTTAAACTGTAGGAATTCCTTTATTTCTCCAGAGATCCCATCTGTCGGACGTAGGATCGGTATCCAGGGTTAAGCTTCCAAAGGCGCTCCCAGTGTCTGCAGCCATTTTGAGCGTAACCAACACTGGGGAGTGGTCAGACACACTTTGAGGAGCGTACCATATTTTACGGACTATAAGGCGCACTAAAAATCCTTTGATTTTCTCAGAAATCAAGGGTGCGCCTTATAGTCCAGTGCGCCTTATATATGAACCGTACTTACAGACAACAGCTGCCTTGAACTGTGCACAGGTCTGCCACCTGCTGGTCATTCATACTGATAATCAGGTGCGCCTTATAATCAGGTGCGCCTTATACATAAACCTATACGTTTTAGCAGGCATTTATTGATGGTGCGCCTTATACTCCAGTGCGCCTTATAGTCCGAAAAATACTGTACTCCACATGTTAATGGTGTCTGTCTACATTGCCCATTATTAAGAGTCGGATTCATCCACAAATAAGGTCTTCCAAACGAAGGGCAAGAGATTTTCCATGTTAAATCTGGCCACAGAAACAATTTTATACCTGTTGCTCAGACAATTTAGTTATATTCTCTACAAACAACAATTTCAGTCTTCAATAATGAATTGTCAATGTCCTGCTGCCCAAATGAAAATAAAATGTTACATTTAAATAAGATTTAACTGACAGAATGAATAGTTCTGACTCAGTAGCTCGGTGGCATGTGCTAATAAGATGCTATGAATTATCCAATGAGTTTCAGCCATGGGATCGGAGTTACCTGCTGTCATGTCTGTAGAAGTGATTTCCATTTCTAGCAATTATCCATCATGCATTACTAAGTTTATCACCATTTATGCAGAACAGATAACAAACTTAAGAAAATAACTTGGAATTGTCTCATTTTTATCTTATTCCTGCAAGACATCATTTCTGTATTTCCATCAATCCGGATAGCGCTCATCCGCCCCCTCTCTTTTGTTTGAAGTCACCCAGCTTCTTGCACCAGTCTCTGACATTTAAAATGTTTTGGCAAGAATCTAATTTATCATGTATTGCAAGCCGAATTCATTATTGTGCACAACTTTACAAGCTTCTGAAAAAAGAAGGAATCATACACTCGGTAAACCGGTTGACACTTAAGATAAGGCACAGCAGTCATTTCACAGACTTTATTTCCGTGAATTATGTTACTGTGCCCTTTTGGGTCAATGCGATTGTTTCTAACTTCAATATGGAAATTGAATTAATCTGGTGTGGGTTGCTCATTTAAATAACATTATCGTGATTGGAAATTTTAATTTTTTTTTTTTTAAGAAATGCAGATGTTTTGAAAGCAGGTTAAACATGGATGTATATGAGCAAATACATCAACTGTCTAGCAGAGAAGAGTTGAATCTACTTTTACATTCATATTGTTAATAGTAAGTTGATGTAGTAATTTATAGTAAGTATTATAGTAGATATCAGGGTTGAAAAGTTTTTAGGCATGTTGGAATATATTGGATTAGATTCTTCATTCTTTTCAGAGATATAAAGAACATACACAAGTATTTGACAGTGGTGGAGGTAAGTGAATTATCCAAGATGTCAGGATTAGGGGTAGTGGGCCCACTGGACCACCATGGATGATGACGATAGCCAACACCTGGGAGCGGAATCTAAGTGGCACCTGCTTTTCACCAGAGACAACCGCAAAGCGGTACTTTTTGCGGCAGGGTACCACTAGGTCACTCCACGGCGCAGCTTTGTCCGCGGAGGCGGCCAAGGCGAGGTACAGAGTCGTGAGGCAGAGACACAGTCGGGACAGGCAGGAGGTTAGGACAGGCAACACGGTATCAGAGTAGGGGGCGTAGCGGAAGGTCAGCATAGGCAGCACAGTAACGTAGTCAGGAACAGAATCAAGGTCACAATGGGAAATCACTTTAAGCGCAGAAGACAATGGGGAACAAGCTTTCTCAATGGCAATGAGGCACAAAGAACCGGCAGGGGTTATAGGAAGAGTGCCTGTCCTAGCAGGCGAGGATGTGCGCGGCGTGCTGCGGGAAACACAGCTGGAACCCAGAGAGGTGAGTTAGGCAGCAAGCACAGAGGGGCACAAGGAGGCAGACAAGTGCACCTGCGACCTGAGACATGGATCACAGGGGCACCCGTTAAACAAGTTTTGACTCAAAATTTTCAAAAGCTTTAATTTGGGTTATATCTGCTCCCATGGACAGATTCTTCATAAAAAAATACCTTTCTTTTGTTTATTTGTATACTTTTTAAAAAAAAAAAATCCCAGGCCCATCCCCCCTCCTTTAGCTCCGGAATGAATGATAGGATTAACTAGCTACCTATTTGGAAAAATTTGTCTTAAACAAATCAGTGAAGATTCTGTTTGGATTTGGTGCCTAAAAAATAGCTGTTCTACCAAATCTATAAACCAACAAGTTTAGAGATTTACTCATCTCTATATGGCGATATCCCCACTTATGTATGAAATTATTGGGAGATATAGTCAATGCCTGAATGACTTCATCATACTGTTTGAATTGTCGAATATTTTTATGTGTAAGCAAAAGCCTGACTTCTCCAGAATTCCCTTCATTTGCTGTTTTCCTTTCTAATATCCGTGTCTACCACCTCCATTATGATACAGTTCTGCCTTTATCGTACAGTATATATTACTCATAAGTATTTGCTGAAGATACAAAGCACGTTATTAGTTGTATTCCTATATATTGGAGATTCCATTCTTGGCACATAAAATTGATGCTACAGGATGAGTCATTTATCCCTTACGGACCATTATGTTTGGAAAGCATGTGTGCTCCAATACTGTATAGAGCTAGTGACTTGTTTGTGAGTTATGTGACCCGAATAATATCAATCTATTACACAAAACTGTTGCTTTATTTTTCTTTATTTCCTTCTATTTACTCAGGATATTCTTGGCAGGCTGTGTGTTCTTTACTTGAATTTCTAAAGCCATGTTAACTACGGATATTTTTAGCATTGATGTTTCAGGTCCAAAATATTTGCTAGTTTTTAGCAAATACAATTCTGCTACAGTAAATAAATAGGTGCATAATATCCAAACTTTACAGTAAAGAGCAAAATATCAAAGTATTTCCATCATCTACTGGCGCATCTACAGATGTAGCCCTCCTCAACTTGAAGGTGAAAACACTCTATTCCCACGAAAACAAAATTCTTAAATATACTCAGGATAACAAAATAACGCATTCTCTAATTCACTGTTATTAACAAAAATACAGCATTTCACAGATATAAGTCCTACCTGTTTCTATCAGACCTTGTGTACACAATTTCATTTGCCGCGGGATCCGACCTTAAATCTTCTAGGGTCAGGTGTAGCAGATTCTTCTCATGAATAGCTTTCTGCCCCTCCATTACAAGACAAGCTCATACACAGACACCTGCCTGCAAGCAGCAACCTGCAAAGACATACTCCACAGGCTAAACATAAGATAAGGTTTTTGTATGGCAGAGGGAGGCACTTAGTGTGTGTTATAGCTCAGCTGTAGCAGAGCTGAAGTGTGTCATTGTGTGTTATGTGTCATCTAATGGATTTCATTATCATCTCTGATCTGTCTCATCTCTCTTTTTCTCTGTGTCAGATAATAATAGAATGTTTAGAAGATAAATAAAAGTGTAGATAAACCTGTACCCTGATAATGTGAGTACATTGTCAACACACAGCATCTCATAGCAGAGAGGAATTATGAAGTGTCTGCTTAGAGAGTCCCAGCCCACACTGGAATATTATACTGACCATCACTGAGTGATACGAGCTAAAACAGCAATAAAACTGTGTCAAATTGTAACGTAAAGGGGTTAAAATGATCTATATTGAGTAAACATCAGTAGGGAATTCAAATTTGTGAGCTGTCTTTTATGGGCAAACCCCTTTATAGACTTTTTAGCTTAGCGGGTATGTCTAACTTTCTAAATATCTTTGAATATGTCCCAATGTGTACAACTAAACCCTAGATGTGTATCTTGAACTTCCTTTCCAGTTAGCAAACCACAACTGATTTGGGCCTTGAGGCAATGAAACAATACAGACAAACTATAGTCCAAATTTTGTAAGCATTGGACGCAATCAACATAGCTAAAATAATTGGAAATGCCTACTATATGTGAGCAGATGGCATCAACTTTGGGAAGAATAAAGTAGCATAGTCAGTTTCCCCGACCTCTCCCCTTTATATACATACAGACAGACGTAATTGTTACTTAGCCACACCCAGGGGGAATACAAACTGCCAAAGCACATAGCCCCATAAAGTGAAATGACATGTACAAGATGAATCATTTATAAACGGCCATTGTAATGTTGAGAATTATTAAATCAAGATCCCCCAGACGGTTGTTCTTCTCGTATCCTTTGTCTTAAATGTAGTCGTCTCTTCCAGCTAAAATAAATGTACCTTTTTATCCAAGGACAGAAATAGCTTTTTATACAAGAATAGAAATACATCCTAAATGCAGCTGAAACTATCTATAATAGAAGTTTAACACAGAGGAATATGTCTGTATTTTGTGACATTTAATATCCAACGTGCCATTAACTTTGAATGTAACCAAGGTTGGGCAAGACTGCCGGAGGATTTATAGCTGTCTTCAACACAAACGTGCAAAATCAGACTTTTGCTTCATATTAAACATAAAAACTATCACCCGAAGTGAAAAAAAAAAAGAAGCAAAATGCTGGATTGTATCACAAAAATTGAATTATTTAAACTGCCCATTCATCAAAGAATCATCTCTATTGAACAGGTTACTCTGTCACTATCTGGGATTCTGCTTCGCTCTCTTCGGAAGGTATTACCGGAAGGGATGGCAAACTTACACAACATTCTTGGTAGTAAAGTTCAATAGGGTTGAACCTACTCCATGAATATAGAGCAGTGATGGCGAACCTTTTAGAGACAGAGTGCCCAAACTACAACCAAAACCCACTTGTATGTCCAAAGTGCCAACATGACAATTTAATCAGTAACTTATTGATCCCTGCTGTATCACAGGTTGTAATCGTGTTGATGTCCCGAGTTCACCAATACAATAGAAAGATGGAGACATTTGGATTGTAGCTTCTCTCCAGGGTTCCCTGAAGAAGAAGAATCAGGGGATCCAGAGCAGGAGCTCCAATGACAATCCATCACTATCCACACCTTCTTGCTCCTCCTGTAGTCCAGGCAGCCAAAGATGTAACTTTAAAATGGCACTGAGCATGGCACGTCCTGGGATGTATTGGACCACAGGAAAAAGCCTTGAGTCCTATATGGCAAACTATGTGTTGGGGTGAAGGCTGGGTGCCCACAGAAAGGGCTCTGAGTGCCACCTCTGGCACCCGTGCCAAAGGTTCGCCACCACTGATATAGAGCATATACAGGGTGAGTCAAAAGTCTCAGGACACCCTTTTATTTCAGAAAGTCCTCAGAAAGTAATAAATGAGGGGTCTATGTTTTAGACTATGTCCGGAACATGATTGCCATCTTGGATATAGGATCATGGTTGAGTTTCTACATGGTAAGATGGTCGTGTAGCAAGTTAAAGAAGACCAGAAATGTTTTATAACGATTAGATCCCGGACCTTCAGCTGAAGATTCAGCACCATGGACATCTCATCAAATAGCTGTGCATAACAGGGAATGTTCCTGCTTGTTGTTGCAACTTTACGTCTTGATAACTTTTGAAGCACAAGAGATACTAAATATATATTTATATCAATTTCTGAGACAATTGTGTCTTCTTTAATGTGTTTTGTGACTGCCTTCCCTTTACTTTTTGAAATAATAGGATGTCTTGGGACTTTTGACCTGTAGATATTTCTCACATCTAGATTTGTGTACCAAATTTTCAAGAGAATGGGGCACATTTACTAAGAATGGAGGAAACTGCACTAACAGTAACAGTTAAACACCCAACAATGAGGGGAACTCAAGGTTAATATATTAAAAAGTCTTATAAGTTTTTTTATTTCATATCGATTAAAACTAATACACACATTGACTTAAAATTAAAAAATGGTCCCAAATTAATGGGGGAGACTTCAGCAGTTCATCTCAAGTACACTCATTATACTTTTGAACAATGTATCAAGCAATAAAGTGCATTTCATGTCTGTAATCTATAGTATAGAGGTTATTACCTTGCTATGGCCGTTTGTCTGCCCCGCGCCCCGACGCGCGTTTCGCCTAATGCTTCCTCAGGAGGCGAACAGTAACAGTGCCTATGTATAATGAATGGTGTGCCAGATTCATTAAGATTGTGCGCCCGAAATCATGAATCTGGCACTTCCCTGCACTGGACCGACAGAGTTCACCAACTTTTTTAGTGGTGCTCCTTAATCATAGGGGGTCCGACAGACTTTGCATGTTAAATCTGGCGCACGGTCCGACTCTACACCGGAACGCCCCCTAATTTGTGTCGCATGGAAGCCAGCGCATCTGGGCCAGAAAACAGTCACGTGCGACACATTTGTGGCACGGACTCTTCTTAAATACCTGTGCAAGCAGTTTTCACTACAACGAATGTGCAAAGTGTGACAGAAAACTGGCGCAAAGCCTTTAGTAAATGTGCCCCAATGCTGTTTTGTGATATGTCGCAAAGTAAAACTCTGTTTGGTCTTCTAATGGTTGTGCGGTCCAGTTTAGTAATTGACAGTGATCTCTGCACACTCAGACCAAAAACCACTAATACCTGAATGGGGCCATTCCCTGGACTTGGTAGCCCAGAATTTGTCAAATTATAATATAATGTTTAATTTAATTTATCTTATGCCACTTATTTTCTACAACATCCATGTTTCTTTAGCACATGCAGGGGCGTAACTAGGAGAGGAAACCCACATAGCAAGCATTACTGTCCCCATGCCTGTGCACCCGCTGCTGCCGGGGAAGTTGCCGGCTGTGTTTATTTCTACGCGAGGCAGGGCCTAGTGTAGAGATAAGCGCTGTGCAAGATCCCGCCGATCCCGCCTCTTGATGTACAGGGCTGTGCCAGAGCAGCAGCAGGACTATCATACGAGCGCCAGTGTATGATAAATAACCCCCGTAGGGCATATTTATCAGGCCTTCACACCCTGAAATAATCGCAAATGCTAGGTTATTGTTTGCACTTACGATTATTTCCCCCTTTCCACTCCCAAAGGCGGTGGCGCGGCCTGCACACTCTCCGCAACCGGAGAATTTTCATATGTGAAAATTCACTGTCTGCGTTTATTTCTATGCATATAGGTATATAATATGATAGAACATGAAATTTAATATGATAAATAATCATATGATAAATAACCCCAATACACAATATACAGACCTATTCTTTAGTGTGTCAAACGACAGGGCCCCCTGACACTGTAGGCCCCATAGCAGCTGCTATGGCTGCTACCAACTGTAGTTACACCCCTGAACATTTTTTGGCTACTTTACTTTAGAAATGGTCTTGAAGTGAATGTACGGTATGCAAGAATGAAATATCTATACTCTATATAACAAGAATCATACTAATCTTACTCAAACAACTTGGATACTGTGCTCTAGAATTACATTTTGTATCTTTATTTCTAAAATAATGAAACCTGTTTAAATGGCTTGATTTTATGTTTCATATTCTATGTTTTATAGATGAGTAAGATGGCAGAGAAAGTGTGTAGATAGGTAGATCATTTATCTAAATGAGATTTTTCCAGCACCTGGTGCATTCACAGCTTTATATGTAACTACTTTATATTCTGGAGAACAGTTATGTGGTATGATCCAGTGTGTCGTCTGCCTTCTGCCCAGCTTCCAAAACCATAGAAATTGCACAACATAGAAAATGTGCGAGCCATCAAGCTTGGCAGCGATGTCATGCGTAACAATGCATTACAAAGCCGCAGCCATCATGATAGTGATATGATTTGCTACACAGCAGTCCATAACATGGCAGTGCCCCTGCCAACTGGTACAGTCATTGAAAATTCCCAATTTAGGTAGAGAAGTAGTGCGGAATATTTTATCTTATCTACTGTATTGATTAAAAAAATTCCTTCTGAGAATTGCTTTAAAGGAAATCTACCCTTTGTGGCCAAAACATACCTTGAGAAGGCTGTAGCTACACTGATGCAGAAACATATCTTAATTAATCCCTAAATTGAGTGGTCTTGCTCAAAAAACATAAAATGCAGGACCTTGGGAAAGCTGGGTGATGCTGGCTGCAGTGCATAAACACATTACACATAGATTCCTGAACTGTCCAGACAAGACTAATCAACCTGAGCTGGATTACTACACAGCGGCTGGGGGATGGTGTAGCGAATGATTAATTCTGCCTGTCGGGACAACACAGTGATGAAGTATTCTCAGCTTATGCTAAGAATGACGATGCTGCAGCAGGGTATTATTAGAGTAAGAGGAGAGCGCCGGGGCAGCCACAGGAGCAACAGAGCCTCATTTTCATAATTTTATAATTGTTTTTTCAGCAAAACAATTTTTAGGGATTAAACAAGATATGTTTCTGCATCAGTGTAGATACAGCATTCTCAAGGTATGTTTTGTTTATAATGCATAAAAGCAAATGGCAGATTTCCTTTAAATTCTCTTCCATCAAATATTAGCTAAGTTCTGACCATTACCCTCCTTCTTTTACAATCATGTATGACTCCAACACTGAGCATTTCGTATTGGAAACTGATAAAAAAGAAACAGCAATGATGAAATACACTCCATACTTTGATTTATTACAGAAATTAGTGGTCACAGCAAGCCAAAACCAGGCTGTGTATGTAGCTTGGCATTGATTCATTTATAACGGATCCCCTGGTTTCTGGCCGGTTCCACCGCTTAAGGCAGCTTAAACATGCTTGCCACATAAATATTCTGAACTTTGAGAATATTTTAAGGATAACCAAACTTAAAGCAATGTTTTTTTGCAGAAATGAATTGAATAAATGATAATAGTAAACTTTGTAATATGCTTCATTAATGAAGGGGTATTCCAGGAATCAGCATATTTCATATTTCATATATTAAAATATAAGCTAATGTGTAGTTTGTGTTGTTCCCTTGGCAGAAAAATTCTGTGGACATACTCTGTAATGAAGAATTAAAATGCTACTGGCCCATTAACCGGTCCATCGAGATTCTCCGACACAGGAAACAGGACAGGCACAGGACAAAAGATGGCCGCTTCTGATTGGTTTCCATAGGCAATTGGAACAGTTTTACCTCAGACATTTCTGATAAATCTCCCCCTATCTCTGTATCCCTATCTATATTACCTTACACATGAGCATCTTATACTCATTGGGGCACATTTACTTACCCGTCCTGTCGCGATCCCCGCTGCTTCCAATTTTCTGCATCTGACTCTTCCCCCGCTGAGGTCCACCGGAGTTCACCACCTTCTTCCCGGTGCATGTAAGTGCTGATCTTGCAACACAATTTAGTTTTTAAATTCTGCGATTTGTCAGAATCAGTCGGGTTGTCCGACGTCCATGCCCTCCATTTGTGTCACATGCAAGCCGGTGCCGATGCGCCACAATCCGTTCGGGTGTGCCAAAAACCTGGGGCAATTCAGGGCAAAACGGTATGGGGCGGGAAACCCTTAGTAAATGTGCCCCATTGCCTATAGTAACCAATCACAGCTCAGAGCTCATATTAAGGACCAATGGCAGAACAGCAGGCAATAACTAACTGCCACAGCATCAGCAGATAATGGCTCCTGTATATGGTGGTTAATAAGTGGATTTTGAAAAGCGTGGGGTGAAAATGTTAGCTCAAAACCGAGTCTATGACATTTCCCGTGTCACAGAGAGCAGCTGTGCTAAATTTGGTTTTTGTAAACGGGACGGTGCAGATTCCTCTAACGGACATACATACACATATACACACACTCAGCTTCATATATTAGATTTATGAATTCATTACTGACCATTGCATTTTGTGATCATTCTCTGAAAAGAATCTGGATGATGCTTTAAAGTTTAGGGCATGCAAATTGAAGGGTTGATGAAGTTCATGCTTGTTAAACCTATTATCGATAGGATGTCTGTTTTAATGTTTTCTTTTGGCTCCTATAAAATATTTGAACTATCGCTGATCAGTCAACATATTTTCTGTACTATCTCTCCATCAATATATTCCTGAATGGATTTCCATTCCATTATACTCATCCAGAATACTTCCACTGTGGTCGTGATGTCTTATATGGAGTACATGATGCCACCTTTTTGGTGGTACCAAAATTATTGCACTGTTGTGTATACAGTATGTATTTGTCTACTGCTTGACCAAAGAACATGAAGATGTCCCTACAAACATGTTCTTCTGTCCCTACAAACATCTACTATTGTCCCTACAAAATTCAGGGAACATTCACCAGCACTGAGGTGTAGAGTTAACATAATAGAACATTTTTAGACTGCCGGCTGATGTCATCGGCAACCGACTAAACTAACAATAATAGGGGGTGAATAAATTATCAGTCAAATTATCAGTCACAGCTCATTTGCATATTTTATAGCAGTCTTTTTTTACGAACATGGCCATTTTCCAGGATTTTATTAAAACATTGTAAGAAAGAAGACTAATCAGTGAATAGGTGCGTTATAGGAGTCTACAAACTATCTGATGGTAGGTGTTCTTTAACAAAAGTAATCGGATTGAAAACAGATTGGTCCCAGCTCCATAATTAAAAATAGTAACTTCCTTTGTTATAAAATATTAAAATACAGCGACATGACTATCCATACTAAGTAGTTGACGCGTTTCGGACAAAAAAGAAATCACACGTCTTTAGTCAGCCTTTAGCTGAGCTGTGAAGGATTCTTACAAAGTGATATTCCCTACTGAACAGTTCTTTAACAAAATCCTGCATGACAGCCAACACCCTGTTCCCATGAACCTATTTCCTTCTCCTACCGTAGCCATGTCCCTCAACAATGAATTGAAGGGAAATTTTGGCTGAATCCATCTTTTTAGCAGCTATAGAAAAATTCGGCAAATTGACCTTTCGGGGCACTTTTACTTACCCGGTCCCTGCGCGATCCCCATTTCGGAATGTCCAATGGAATGCACATCTGCCGTGATTGAAGAAGATCATGCACCCGATTTCCTGCTGTGTCGCTTCCCTGCTCAGGTCCGCCGGAGTTCACCTTCTTCTTCCCGGTGAATGTAAGTGCTTGTCTTAAATCCCACACTTAGTCTGAATCAGTCGGATCGTCTGACGGCCCGCCCCCCGATTTCTGTTGCATGAAAGCCGGCGCCGATGCACCAAAATTGCGTGCGCCGAAAATACCTTCTAAATGCGTCGCAAATCGGAAATCATTGGATATTCTGATGATAGTGTAGTCCCCGGACACTTAGTAAATGAGCCCCATTATGTCCCCTATAATGTACATGGTATAAGTGTATTTTATTACTTAGCTACATATTCATTTTGATATGAATGACAACAGTTCTAAATGTTCAATCATGGGGCATCTAACGAAAAACACAATCCATTTCAACATTCTTTTACCGTCGATACAGTGACCTTACGGATTGTCATTAGCAAAATGTTCTAGATAGTATTCCCGCGTTATCAATTAATACAAGTGTCTGATTCTTATGCATAAAGTTGTTAGGGTCAGAAAAATTCTCGGCTAAATCAGACCACTTGTCTGACATTATGGCGTTATAATAGATGCTGCACCAAGGTGACAATATCCTCCTTCCAAACAGCTTTAACAGCTCCCAAAAAACCTTTATCTGAGAAGTTTCTAATGATCATTGTTCATCCCTTCCTTCCCTTTACTAGAATCATTTGAAGACTGAGATAAAACTACTCTTCCATAGTAATAGTTCCGTCTGGCACCTTCCTCTGTGGATGAACATTAGATGTGTCAGGCTTTTATTTTAGCTTCTTATTGTTAGGAGTGATTCAGAATTAAATTTCCTGTTTATAGCTATAACAAGTAAATCTCTTTATTAATCGCAGAGTCAGGGTAGATGTTAATGTACAATGATGCTTCATCTTTTACTAGTGTAATGGAGATGAATGACTTATTTGGATGCTTTGCTAACCATACTACGTTGCTCTTTTCGTGGTAATAAATTGCAGGTTGAAGTTTTATTTATATATCATGTATTATTCAGTACATCTGTAAATGTCACTAACATTCATAATAATAATAATAATAATTCTTTATATAGCGTCTACAGATTACGCAGCGCTGCACAAAGCATGACAAATTGGTCCTTGTCCCCATGGGGCTCACAGTCTAAACAACCTACCAGTATGTTTTGGAGTGTGGGAGGAAACCGGAGTACCCGGAGGAAACCCAAGCAAACACGGAGAGAACATACAAACTCTTTGCAGATGTTGACCTGGGTGGGATTAGAACCCAGGACCCCAGCACTGCAAAGCAGAAGTGCTACCCACTCAACCACCGTGCCGCCCTAATTCATTAGAATGGCTAGTTATAGGAGCACAGAGTTAAAGTCATACCTTTGCCCACTGCTCAGGGGGGCTCTGTGCTATGTAAGAAGATGGTGATACTATAAATGACATATGACATTTAGGGAGTGGGAGGTTGTTTTGCGTTGAGGGCAAGGGGCTTCGTCTCTATGTCTCTAATTGCCTGTATAGTATGTACCTATAGATGTTGCACATGAGCCTTGTAAAAGGTCACCAGACTGAAACAGCTGAAAGATCTAATTATTTTATTGCATTTATGGTGGATTATACTCTTTGAAGCAGATTTAGGATGTCTGTAATTGCACAATTATTCACGCTGAAATTGGCACAATGCTGAAATTGCACAATTTTGCCCCAATTGTTGCACAAAAACGGGCACATTTACGGACAGGTGACTATTTTTTTAGCTCAACAACATGCAGATCAGAGCCATCAGAGTTGTGATAAATCTCCCCCGTTGGCTCCGTAAATTTTACCAGCACCTCAAGTTCCATCTGCGTGAAAGTTTTTCTCCTTTTATCTAGAATTTTATTCTCAGTTTCGACATCTGTCAACTGCGAATTGTTCAAGCTTAGTGCATGAATAAGATTGGACAACATCGCAAAGCTACAGCTGAGCAGCTGGAAAGTTAAATGACAGCAGAGACACAGCAAAGAGAGGGTTTGTGTATGATGCCCCAACCCCCTTGAGGCCCTTTATGCTTAAAACTCTTTTTGCCATTCCAAGCACCTGCCCAGCATCTCTACTGTTTTTCCTAGAGATAAGTAAGCACATAAACCCCTTTATGGTTGAGTCTCTCTGTTCATGCAAAATTGTAATTTCCAAGTTCTTCCAATGCTTAGTTTCTCCTAGGATATTTTTCAGTTTAAACATGCAAATACGTCCTTACTTAAGCCCATCTAAACCACAAAAGCTCATCAGCGAATATGAAATCTATGGATGTCTTCTGAGAGGACACTTCTGAAGCCTGCCTAGGATTCTACGTACAAGCTCCATCTGTCATCTCTATATCGTAATCAGTGGTAACTTCTTTTAGGTGACTCCATATGGATCAGCCTCCACTTCCCACACAAAGGATCCTTGGCTATTCTTGTTATCAATCATTTCACAGTATTTGGTAAATGAAAACTACAGAATGCCAAAACAGCCCACAAGACCTGCCATTTTGGAGATACATAAATCCAGTTGTTTAGTCATAACAATTGTACTTATGACAAAGGTTGCACTTTTCCATTTTTATGGCTTTTATCACATTAAGTCCAATAATCAACTGTATATATATCCCTTCCCATTATATGTACCATTGTAATGAGACAATAAACATTCTCCACTTCACCAGTCAATGATTTTATTATTTTCCTGGATTCGTCATATTTCTTGACCAATGTACAATGAAGGTGGACACATTTATTCGTTCCCCCATATAATTTACTATGACAGACTTTACTCTGACATATTTACGCAGCTGGGTGCCTCTGGCCTCAGGTCCCGGACCACATTGTCCCATCAGTTACCTTCTTTACCTGATGCCATTGTAGCTGCTTGACCTTGCCCTGCTCCTACCTTCACCTCTCAGGACGCCCTCCCCCTTTGGGGATTTCCATAGGATTACATGGGTATTGGTATAGGGTGTTTGGCATGCACATTGTATTATGTACTGACTTTATGCATAGGGGACTAGTGTCTGTTTATTGATTGACCTGTGGCCTGATGTGGATCTCTCTTACTCATATTGATCCACATGTTTTTGTGTACTTGTACACTTTTTTAAATGTTTTTAAGATTTGAGGTGTGATATCCTCTTTTTTGGTGTGCTTAGAATTTGTTGCATAATAAAATTTATACTTGTTTCAGCCTATACACACCGGCTTTTTTCTTTGTTTGAATTATATATTTACGCAGCTGAACTTACCAATTGCCCAAGATCTCGTTGAGTTTTGCTGGAATGAACAAAGAGGGACATTACAATTTCTCCATAAAACATTGAGTTTTCAGTACGTTTTGTAATGTTTACAGTAAAAGGCCGATACAGTCATAGTGAGACCCTACAAACACTATTGTCTATGGTCGGATTCCTACATGAAGTACATACATTATGCTTTAAGTGATTGACAGATGCACAATCCAGTCAATAAAGTCAATTCAATCTTTTCTAATTAGCATGTAAACAAGGTAGAATAGTTGTATGTAGTATAAAAGCATATCGGAATATTCTTATATCAATTTCTGTCTACAAAAGTGCCGATAATGCAGTAAATCTAGGTGGAACATTAATTCATTTGTGACCTTTTAGTGGGTCTGAAAACAATTAAAGCTCACAACAGCCGCACAAAAGAATCAGATATAATATAGAATGTTACACACAATCATCCCTAATTGTTCTAACACCTGTTGTAGCAGGAGGAAATAATATAATTGTGTGTCATCTCCAGTTAGGTAAACATTGCAGTTCGTAAAATCTTTGGACTAGCAGACTCTCATTTGTGAATTTTCTTTTTTGTTCTTATAAATGTACTCCTTCTTTGTGGTTCTTGCGTACAATGACATATAATCATCTTTGCAATTCTTAGGGTTTATACAGCATATCTGTAAAACTCCTGCAAGGGATAGCTGGGAAAGAGAGAAAAACAAAAAAGTCAAATACCCTGCTCCTCCACCCAAACCCCCTCTAGTAAAAGCTACAATCGGTGCTGCCCATTGGTTTAAATGGCACTGACAGCTTTACCAAAAGCATTTAAAGAGTTAACACCCATGATCTGTGCCAGCACAAATTGTGCGTGTTATTGACAGGGTGGATCAGCCAAACCCCAAACTTCTGACTGAAGTTCCGGTTTGGGTTTGTGGACCCGAACCCAAAAAGTTTGGCATAAAACCCAACTTTGCAGTTTGGGTTCATTCAATATTAGTTTTCTGGTCTACCTGTTTTTACCTGACAAAACATGCATGAGTCTCAGTAATTCTGTTAAAAAACACTTTGTACAAATATGTATAATATATGCACGCACCCTCCATGTTCAGTGCAACCTCCATCTGGCCACTACGTCCTGTCTGTCAAAAAATTTTGCGTTCTCTGGCTGAGCGACATATGCTCTGAGTTGAGGCAATAGACAGCTATAGGGATTGGATGCAGTGTATTGCATCTCTCCCCACAGCCCCACCATGCACCTGGCACTCAGCAGGTGGTAGGGCCCTGTGATGTCACTGTCCATATCAGTGACATCAATGGGGGAACACACTGTTCATCTGCTGCAGCCAATCGCTGGCTACTTCTACCCCCGCATTCAGGGAGGAGGGAGGTCCCTATACGATGTATCCTACTGTATAGGCATACAGTAGGATACATCTATGCCATACATTGTTATTACATGTCGGAATCCTCCCGATGTGTCCTAACAACCGATAGCAATTAACTTAATGTGAACCTAGCCCTACTACTTAACTTGTTGTCTTGCATGTGTCATTGCTCTTCATTCAGATATTGTAGTGAAATTGGAAGACTATTTGGGTTTTTATTTTGTGCAAAACTAACTTCACAATAAAAATAATGTAACTGAATACGGCATGTGAGCATTAAACTGGAAAGATAGCCAGTGTCAGCTAAGACGTCAGCAGGGATTGTTTGTGTGTAACCTCCTGACAGTAGACCTTGGCTTTTAGACTAAATGCAGGGGAGTTGTCAATCATCTTTTCTCTCACTTGTCTTATTGCCATCTTAAATACCAATAGGTGTCATTTGCCATCTTCCTGAGATAACACACAATGGCAGCCAAGCACTGGAGTGATACTACTCCATCTGAATCTCTAAATGGATAAGAGTGTTTGAAGGTCATGATAAACTTTGATACATCTTATGCAGAGTCAATTGCTGCAAATGCAGCCCCAGGAGAAATACATGGGCTGGAGAGAGTTTTCTATAAACAGAGGCATTTGTAAAAGCCCTGAAAGCATAGTCCATGTGCGAGGATCGGCATGTTAATGGCAAGAGAACGTTGCATTTGCTTTAGGCATGATGGTTTATGAGAGGGAATTACTCAGTTGTCATGTACTTTGGATGCGCCATTTAAGAGACTGCAAGACTCGATATGTGTGTAGGTAACCATTGCAAATGTCAGCTCTTTTTGGTGATGACAGTATATATAATTGCTATGTGCACATTGAACTTTATTCCATATGCATATGTTACCTGTATAAATCTAGATTTTCCTTGAATTGTTTCCATGATCTTATTTCATGGAACATGATAAACATGGGACAAGGAATCCCATACTTAAAGGACATCAAGAATCAGTTTACTGATGGTAGACGTGTCCTACTCGGAATTTCCTGAGGGACTTCCTTCTTTATAACTCTATAAAAATAATTCTATTTAGCCTGGGACACTCCAGCTACATCACCAGTAGAATATATAGTATAATATAGTCACTGCCCCTGTTGTGCTAGCAGTCTCACCCGGTCTTGCCCATCAGTTGCTCTATGCACTGGGGGGGGAGGCGTGACTTATAGCATAATAGAGGGGGTTGAATAAATTAAAATATGAAACGCTTTGAGGCACTTCAGTGACATAGGCTAATTACAATCATTTTTATAACTTTTTAGAGTTTCCGCTGGGGTCTATTCGAAGAACCAACAAAACAAAATAAGTCCAAGCAACTAAAGAGGAAGACACTTAAGTCTTGCAGTGCTTATGAACGATATGAAGTTGACTTCCTTTGGTTATTTTTTACCATCTGAGCCAGGATTTACAGCTGGCTTAAAACTTTTGCAAGAACTTTTACCCCAGGGTTCTAAGCAATAGGCTTCAAAACAATCTTCCAGATACAGAAAGAGAAGAGTAGTCCCTATGTGAGGTTACATCTACTAAGTTTGCCTGTCAAGGCAAAGAAAATCATCCATATGTTATTTTTCTATAAAGTGAGCTACACTTTTTACTAGTAGAATAAAATAGCCACTAACCTCTAACCACTAACCATGCATAAAGCAATATTGAAGGTGAATACTGAATAGGTGAATTGTACAACAAAGATCCACAAAAATGATAGGGGGTATGGAGGGAAAGATTAAAATAACTAGATTTATTTAGTCTGGAAAAGAGACGACTGACATGGGACATGATTAATTTATATGAATTTGAATACAAATGAATGATCAATATAAAAAATATGGTGGAAAGTTATTCCAGGTTAAATCAAATAAAAAACGAGGGGGGCAAAGGCTCTGTCTGGAGAAAACAAGGTTTAATCACCAGAGGCGACAGGGCTTTTTTACTAAAACTACAAAAACCCAAAGAGGTAATCTTTCGGACCTAATGTACGGGGCAGTCCTCCCCTGAAATAAGTTCTCCTACCCAATAAATAGTTTGAACTCAAGGTTACATCCTACCTATCGTGCCATTGAGGCCGCTCATCCACTACCGGTATTTTCTACCATATACTTCCAAACCGATAAATTGAACATTCCAAAGTAAACCCTTGTTACAAAACCTTTTATGGGATAAAAAGTAGTATACTAGAGATTTAAACAATATCAAATCACATTTTTCATTTCATAACCATCCATGCTCGTTCTTGTAAGCTGCCCTCTTATACTGTATATGGTGTTCACACTATTTGCTGCTGCTACTTTTAAACATGGTAAATTACTAGTGGGAATCTTGCACTATCAACATGTTGGTTTTTAGTACTGTAATGCAAAAAACTGTAAAATCTCATTCTTCATGAATACATCCTTCCTGTCTAGAGGTCACTGTATAACTTTGAACACTTCCTCTCCTGAGCATAGTATCGAGGATCTCTTATTTTCAGAGCTGTCTGAATTGTGACAGTGCTGGGGAAAGCAGTAGACATCTCAGGACGAAAAAGTTCTTCGGCTGTGAGTAAAAAAAGAAGAAACGCTGTAGATCATTAATATTTATTTGTTTACGTATTGCCGGCAATGAAGACATGTATTATATCTTAGCATTTGCCTGTTTGAGATACACTAGTTAGACAACTAATTAGCACGGATTGGATGGTTTTCAATTCCTTTTAGAAGATTGCTTACTAAATAATTGATGCTGTGGATTACTGGAGGCATCAACAGAACATTAGAACATTATTTTGGAAGGCCTCTCTAAGAGTGTTGGCCCTTCATTATCACGAATTAACGTAAATTAAGCACAGCACGAAAATGGAGATCTGAATTAGAGCCACAAATTGGCCACATGAATAGAAAATTTCAATAAATCCTGACATATTAAAATATTCCCTCATTTTGCATCTTCTAGTTTGTTTTCAACTGATTGAAATGTCTGTAAAGGGAAAAGCTATTATTCCACCAACCAGCACAGGATGTACATAGAGATCTTTATATCAACACTTGTTCTTTTGATTCAACAAGTTATTTAGTTTTTATCTTCACTGATAGTTTTTTTTTTTCTTTGTTGGACCAAGGTGTAACTCAATTATGAACAATTATGAAAAATTGTGCAAAAGACCAAATTTGAAAGCTATTGAGTATAGTCCCAGACACCCCTCGCCCTGTTAAGATGTATGAGAGGCTGCCAGGAGTCCATCTTGGAACTCTCGAAAAAGGCTGTTTGTTAAATTAACTTGAATAAAGTACAAGTTTGCTTTTGCCCTCTGCTACCAACTCCAACAAATATAAGCCAACAAATGTGTTCAGCTCACTCAACTAAGCAGTGCTGAATGAAAAAATTTCAATGTCCTTAAATTTCCTTGTAAATTTGAGGTTTAAAGTTTCTAGGGGTCTATTTGATGTACAGTTATCTCTTGAAACAACCCCTTAAATCACATAGACATATATATTTAATAATCGTGGAGATTCATATACAAGAGTTAAAAAATATATTATCTTGGAGTGAATCTATGGCTTTCAATTATTTGAACCTCCCACTCACATCTCCAGGACTTCTCCTGAGCTTCACCAATTCTCTAGATTGCCCTACCCCAGTCTGCTAGTCAATCAGACTAATACCCAACCTCCAAAGCTTCAGATGAGCTCTTAAAACCCATCTCTTTAGACAAGCCTATCACATTCTCTAACTGCATGCAACTTTAACTCTCTTTTACTAACCCATCCTGCATCCTCCTTCCAGCATACACCAGATACCAAGCCACAGGCTTCTCTGCAGTCCCATCAAACTTTGACTCTGTATATAAGATGGCTGATGACTGGTTCAAGAAGCAGCATTTTTATTTATCAAATTATTTTTATTCCATTCCTTTATAAAGTATGGTTGGGCCATTATACAAGCTCCTGTGTCCCCCTTCATCCTCATGGACTGTAAGCTCTTGTGTCACCCCCTTCATCCTCATGGACTGTAAGCTCTTGTGTCACCCCCTCATCCTCATGGACTGTAAGCTCTTGTGTCACCCCCTCATCCTCATGGACTGTAAGCTCTAGTGTCACCCCCTCATCCTCATAGACTGTAAGCTCTTGTGTCACCCTCTCATCCTCATAGACCAGTGGTGGCGAACCTATGGCACGGGTTCCAGAGGCGGCACTCAGAGCCCTTTTTGTGGGCACTCGGGCCATCACCCCAGCATACCAGACAGGACTCAAAGAATCTTCCTGCAGCTCCAAGCAACTTAAAAGATGCTGCTTTCAATCAGATATTACAGTGATAATTCGCTACTTGGAAATGTAGGAAGAGGGAGAATGAGTATACAGGGCCAAATTATGTTTGGAAGACCTTCTGCTGGCCCCACAATTCTCTGAGTACAGAGGGACACTGGAAAGAAGCTAAAATGATGCAAATTTTCCATCTTGTCCTCACCAGGCCAATATGATCGAACGTTGTTGAGGAACAGGGAGCAATACGTTACTGCTTTAATTTTTGGTTGCCACCCTGCAATAAATAAGGGGGGTTTGAGTTGCAGTTTGGGCACTCGGCCGCTAAAAGGTTCGCCATCACTGTCATAGACTGTAAGTTCTTGTGTCACCCCCTCATCCTCATAGACTGTAAGCTCTTGTGTCTCCCCTCATCATCATAGACTGTAAGCTCTTGTGCACCCCCTCATCCTCATAGACTGTAAGCTCTTGTGTCTCCCCTCATCATCATAGACTGTAAGCTCTTGTGCACCCCCTCATCCTCATAGATTGTAAGCTCTTGTGTCACCCCCTCATCCTCATAGACTGTAAGCTCTTGTTTCACCCCCTCATCCTCATAGACTGTAAGCTCTTGTGTCACCCCCTCATCCTCATAGACTGTAAGCTCTTGTGTCACCCCCTCATCCTCATAGACTGTAAGCTCTTGTTTCACCCCCTCATCCTCATAGACTGTAAGCTCTTGTGTCACCCCCTCATCCTCATAGACTGTAAGCTCTTGTGTCACCCCCTCATCCTCATAGACTGTTAGCTCTTACAAGGAGGACCCCCATTCGTTTCCTATGACAATGTTATGACTCTGTAATGTCTTATTTTATTTGTATATGTTCCTCATAATCTGTAAAGTGCTGCAGAATTTGATGGTGCTTTATAAATGAAGATTATTTTTATTAGCCTAGATTTGCGCTGTATCATGAATTGGCCAGGTGCCCTCCTGATTATCCTAGGCGGCTACTAAAATTTGGCAAAAGTTGCAAATTCTAGAGTAAATCCAGAATGCTCAAACATCTACAACTACAAAATACTGGAGCCATTCAAATTCCAAGCTCCCTAAGGATACGGGTGTGTTGAAGGATAGTTATCGACGCACAAATGTTGTGACAGCGTGACACTGCCTGCTATGTAGATGGGGAATTATCGTGAATTAGCGATTCTTCTTTAATGAGCCGATTGAATGTATGGCCGCAATCAGTCTAATTGTCAACACATTTATAAACAAATGCTGGTGCTGTTTCTGTTCCCTGGTACGTTTTTTTCTTTCGCTGGCATGGCACTCTTCATTTTAAGCACGGAATTATTATGCCTTACACAACCATAGTTTTAGAATCATCTCTAATTTGTCATATTACTCTGAATTAAATGTTTACTTTAGAAACAAAGCTGCGTTATCAGCCTCCAGCAAATAGATGCTCGCTGTAATTAAACATTGTTAGTCGGGTCTAAGGTTTGAAGTCAGCTGTGAAGTACTCATTTTCATATCAATGGCGCACTTTCAGAAGTCTGGTAAACTAGTGGTGCATTCTCATAGAAATAAATGCAGATAACTCATGTTACTGTGGTAGCATGCAGCTAAACTCTACACATAGCTGTAGTTAGGGGCATGTTCCACTGTAATCATACTTGTTGTAACAAATTTACGGATTGGGGCACATTTACTAAAGATCCGAACACCGCATTTTCGTCGGGTTTCCCAACTTTTTCCATTTTGCCCTGAATTGCCCTGGGTTTTTGGCGCACGCGATCGGATTGTGGCGCATCGGCGCCGGCTTGCATGCGACACAAATCGGGGGGCGACTAATTCGGACAAACCACGTAATTTAAAAACCAAATTGTGTTGCAAGATCAGAACTAACATGCACCGGGAAGAAGAGGGTGAACTCCGGCGGACCTCAGCGGGGAAGCAACAAATGTAGGAAATTGGACATACGATCTTAGTGAATTGCGGCAGATCCGAATCCTCGTCGGACATTCCGGATCAGCGGCATCAACGGGACGGGTAAGTAAATGTGCCCCATTGTGGCGAGCTTGTGCTCATGCCCAGCAGAAACTCTAAACTTGATGAGCTTTAAGCAGCAGTCTACAGCACAGAGGTAGACTTTCTACACCATCATAGAAGTTTTAGTTATACCTATACCCCAATGGTGCCAATGTATAAAGTAGTGAATTAGGCAGCCTATAGCTGGCATTGACTAAAGTTGTGTTATTTAAATTTGCAGTTCATACCAATTGTATATTCACCGCGAAGGTAGACCAAAATAGTGCTAGGAGACCAAGGCTATAAACGCTTCCTAACTCCCAGCATAGCCACGGCATACTACCGTAACCACCACTTGGAATAGCCCAGTTTATGAATTTTACATTGACTCCCATTTTAAATGAGTCTCCCATAGGTGGCTAAAGGCAGTTTGTTTTATAATTTACTGTCTAAATGGAAGTAGGGCATTTGGACCTATATAGGTCTATATTTCCACTTTAATCAAATGATAGACATTGTTTATGTAATGAAAAGTTACCGTATATACTCGAGTATAAGCCGACCCAAGTATAAGCCGAGGCCCCTAATTTTACAACAAAAACCTGGTAAAACCTAGATTTTTTTAACTCGAGTATAAGCCGAGTTTGGGTTTTCAGCACATTTTTTGTGCTGAAAAACTAGGCTTATACTTGAGTATATATGGTATATAATTTTCCAATATATTTCTGTATCAATTCCTCACTGTTTTCTAGATCTTTGCCTGCTGTCATTCTATAGAAAGTTTACTTCCTGTTGATGAAAAACCGGTCCCTGGTCATGTGATGTCACACAGGTGCACGGCTCATATATAACACCACTCTGATTACTTTAACACCTGTGTAACATCACATGACTATAGACTGATTTCTATCCACAGAAAGTAAACAGGAATGGTAGCAATCAGAGATCTAGGAATTGATACGGAAATATATTGAAAAATTGTATACATTTTCACTACACAAACAATATCTATTTAATGAAAGTAGGAATAAAGTCTATGTAGGTATAAATTCCATACTTTCATTTAGACTGTAAAAGATAAAACTGACATTGATACAGAAAGTATATTGGAAAATTGAAATTGTATATTGATTGAAATCATTACACCATCAATTTGAATTATTTGCTGTAAGTGGACAACACCTTTAAATCTTTAATCTGATAATTGCTATAAATTCAGTAAAAGGCTGGGGTTAATATATATACACATAACAACCGGCACACAGATGCAGCCCCTTAAGCCGATCTAGAAAAGGGGAAGGACCTCTTTGGAGGAGGCTCTATAATGTTCCTGAGTCCTTTTATGCTACTATGCATAGATTTAGCTCATGGAGACCATACATAAGTACCATGTAAATGAACTCTCTAATTTACAGTCATAATCCTCCAGATGAACTCCAAAGAACTTAAAGTTTGTACAACATGTGATTTGTTATTCCAGTTTTACATGTAATAAACCATAAAATCCCTTTAAATCGAGATATTGCTTTACTCGTCTACAATGAAGTGATTCATAGCGTAATAAAATAACAACGCTAAGCAGAACTAGTCTTTACCCTGACGTCCGGATGGATTTGGCCAAGTTTTTGCATGAAGGTAAGGTCTCGATGGTTTATTTGAAGGTCAAGCTTTTTGCATATCAAGCACATAGACTCAAGGTAAAATTAGAATTCCTCGTCTTTAATGTGTGCACTTGATGTAGTTATTTTGGACGAACATTACTGGAATGTTTTGGTTGAATAAACCTGGGTGAGTTATGTATATTTATTCGTCAAACACCCTGAGAAAGAAGCAGTCTTCTTATACAAAGCTTCTTTGGTCTGTATTGACGACAGCCTACCGGACGAGACGACATCTGTAGCAGATGCTGTTTACAAATCCCGGTGCAACAGGGCATTCAGTATGAAGATTTGTTTCAAATTGTACATTAAAACATTAATATATTTCATGCAGGAGGATAAGCTGTGAATCTCTTGCGACCGCATTACGTGTAATTACATAATAATCCTATATTCTATAGGGCAGATGATGTTCTTACAGCAGTAAAGGCAACCTTCATTTTTAATTTTTTTTAATAAAATTCTCATTAGAGGTTACTGAACTTAGAGGGTTTCATTGTCAGGGTGTTAGCAAGTCTTTCAAAGAAAACCGCCACTCTACAGATGAAGAAGAGATTATCGAAATCTCCACTTGAGGAGCAAGTAGACAGCTTTTCAAGAAAGGGATTTAGTTATATTAAAGATGAGCATTACGAGCACCCAGCTGGAAAGACAAAGGTTTCATTCAATTGATTTGTATTGAGATAAAATACGTATTATATGATTCTAGAGAAGATGTTGTAGACATTGCATGAAGTGTACTCCCACAGAATGCAGTTACTTTAATTAGAGACATGCAAAGGATTGCTGGAACCCATCTGATAGGAAATCATACCTGCAAGAATTCTTTAGAAGTAGCACTTTTTGGAAAGCCCAAGATCATCCT
This sequence comes from Engystomops pustulosus, assembly GCF_040894005.1. Lineage (NCBI taxonomy): Eukaryota > Metazoa > Chordata > Amphibia > Anura > Leptodactylidae > Engystomops > Engystomops pustulosus. The sequence goes on along the minus strand of NC_092421.1, from coordinate 18,042,311 downwards.
TTCAACCAAGTACATAAAAAAGTAATGTGCCACAGGGATATGGTCTGTTGTTAGTCTCACACTAAAAGAGATGGGTCCATCAATAAACTTAGAGCAATGGCCATGACCAACGCCGTTTCCCCTGTCTCAGCAGCTACCACGCTGCTGTTGCCCTGGGTTCTAGGGTGGATATATGCACCACTTTTTTAGATTTATAGAGCCTGCATGTCTTCTTCAGACATTCAAGGTTGAAGGTGTGCTTTGTATCTGATTTGGAATTTCTGTGGTTGACCTCGGCTTTGCTTTCTGACAATGATTGTGATCTGACATCCTCTTTATATGACCCCCTGCTTGTTACCTAATTATGCTACTTTGCTGCCTGCCCTGTCTACAGACTGTTTGTAACTACTAACTTGCCTCATTCCTTGGTCTTATGTACCAATGCGTCTGTGCTCTAAGGACAGTTTCTATCCACCGAGGGAGAACCACAGTAGGTAGCAGCCTTTAGGGGAAAAGGTAAAACCGGAGAGGTCCATGGATAACAAATGCCATTAGTATGTACCCGAAGCCAAACCTGTTGGATAGCACAGTGGGTCACATTTACTATGGTTCTGTGGGGCGCATTTCCGTCGGGTTTCCTGACTATTTCCGATTTGAGCCGCATTTAACAGGTTTTTGGCGCACGCAATCGGATTTTGGCGCAATAATGCTGACTTTCATGGGACACAAATCAGGGGTGTGGCCGTCGGACAACCTGACTGATTCGGCTTAGTCCGGGATTTAAAATTCAAATTGTGTTGCAAGACAATGCACTCATATACACCGGGAAGAAGAATGTGAACTCCGGCAGACCTCAGAAGGGAAGCGACACATGCAGGATATCAGGTACACGATCTTGGTGAATCGCGCCGGACTTCATCCTCGTTGGACAGTCCGGATCGGGGATCACGACAGGACCGGGTAAGTAAATGTGCCCCAGTGGGTTCACAAACAGCTGGTCATTACATGTTCTCTGATCCTACAATCAAGGGCACAAAAGGATCACATACAAAGAGGCTTTCTGGGTTCACTGTACTAGTTCATATAAAAATTTATAGTCAGAATTGTGTGTGTGTGTAAGCGAAAGGGGGGGGTTGTTTGTCCTCAGCAAGTAATTAAGCCATACAAAGTCTTAAAGCAATATGATGGTCCTAATAGAAGAGGACATGCAAATTATCTTTACAAAAACAGCTCTGCCTTACAACATTACTAAGATTGGGTGTATCTAGTGTACTTACATTATTCATGGGGCGAGGCCTGTTAAAGGTTTGGAGACTGTTTTTCTTTTAGAGAGACTGCTAAATGCATAGTACACAGTGGGCATAGCCATTGCCTACAACCATGGAGTTTACCATATATGCAAACCAAGGTGCCTTATAAACATATAAAATCCCTTATCACTTTGATAAATATGCATTTTATAATAAATGCAAAGAAAATAACTGATTATGCAAAACTATTAATTGAACTTGTGAGCAAGTTTTTATTCTATTATAAACTCAATTGCTTTTCAGCATAGCCATTTGGGGGAAAGATTTCGAATTTGCTTCCTTGCCCAAAATATTTTTGTGGGGGGAGTTAATCTGGAGTTAAAAGTGAACTATCTCTGGGGCTTGCTTCAGACTATGGTTTCTATGGTTACCTGAAATGCAGGAGATGAAGGCAATAAAAGAATTCAAAGAAAACATAATTTTTCATATACGAAATCGGGAAGACTTCAGGGACAAATGACTTTATAGGAATTTGCTTGTAAGTATAAGTCCAAGTGGCAATTATTTCCAGGTTGTCTGTTTTGCTGTTGTCTCCCATTGGAATTGTGCGAAGAATTCAAGGGAAGGTAAATCGATATTCACACTTTCAGTTTTTTTTTCAAAAGCCTTTGTCCTAAGTCACCAGAGTAATGTAAGGGATGATCTTCCCAAATTGAATAGGACAAGTGGAAAACGAGGGTGCTGCTGGTGTATTTCCAAAATGTTTTCTTATGTGTGAAACAGCCAACATGTGTATAATTCATCCCAAAACGTGTTAAACATAGAATCAAAGTTGACGTTAGCTTGTTTAGAATAACAAGTTGTTTTTTTGGATTATATTTGCCTGGTCTGCTTTTTGTTTAGATTCTTTCAACTGCATGAAACATCGTAATTGTCTTTATTTACCCCATAACATTCCCGCATCGCAACATCTCTGCTCTGCGAAAGTCTAATTTTTTATCTTTACAAAAAAAAACTAGAAATACTTTAAAATGGTTTAGAAATGTTTTAGAAACCTGATGTTTTCATCTGTATAATCGAGGTGGTCAGTTACTCCCCCATGGCTATAATGTAGAACGACTTGCCAGACAACACTCCTCCTCCTGCAGTCCCAGGCTGCCCATGCTCAGCGATACTGGGCTATCTGGGACTCCATAAAGAGCGAGAAGATGTAGACAGGGTTGGATTATCATTGGAGCTATTGGAACTCCTACTCCAGGCCCCATGATTCTTTGTTTTTGAGGGGCTCTAGAGGAAAGTTATCATGATAATCCCAATTTAGTTCCTTCTTTCAATGGTATTGGTGACTTCAGGATGTTAATAAAAGGCTGTGACAGAGCAGGGAGTGATAAGTTACTGCTTATATTCCCGAGTTTCACCATCACTGCACAAGAGGATTTACAGCTTAGTGCGGTGGAGACCAAGTTGAGGTAAAGTGGAATTTAGAAATACAGATGATTTGCATTGGTCAGTGTATTAGTCTGTATATCTTCCATTTAGCAGATGCTAATAAAGGAAATCTACCATCAAACTAAAGCATGATAAACATGGCTAGGCACTGTGACTGTGATAATCTTCTTATATTTGTTATCCATGTCCTCCTTCCTTCTAAAATCAACTTTTACAATTGTGATAAAAAAAACTGAAGGACTCTTGGTGGTATTACCAGAACCCCTCACTGCTGCATACTCACAGACTGTTACACTGTCTCCCCCTACCCCTGCTTTCCCAGCACTCCCCCCCTCCCTCTGCTTAATGACTTAATGCAGCATCTCAATGCAGCACACAAGAGGGTGCTCCTTACACGCTATAACAGCCTATTTATTTACAGCACAAAGGGCTCTGGTAATCACTCTCAGAGCTCCTCTGACTCATTAGCATATTTTTAAAGGTTGATTTTTGAAGAAAGGAGGCCATGGATAACAAATATAAGAAGATTACCACAGTCACGGTGTCTGGATCTATGAGTAATGTCCCTGGTTTATCTTGATGGATTTTGATGATAGATTTCCTCTAACACCTGTAAGCATAAGGCGATACAGCTTATATAAAGTTTAACCTATACTTCTACAGACTCATAATTATCTGTGCCAGCCTTTTTCCTATTTTACATTTTTATATTGTCTTTTAAGCTTGGGAAACCACTTTCTTGGCTGAGTATGGTTGGATGGTGTTAGATTGGAGTAGCAGTATGAGTTAGTGACACTGCCCTTTTTTAATTTTACTTCTACTGTTATCACCAGTTATCCTACATTTTTGGTAAAATTCCAAATGTGGCAATCGGAACTATCACTGGAGTAACTTTTCCCTCCAGAAGTCTAACTCCCGTAGCCTGTTGCAAAGATACCCATTAGGCCGGTTGTGACCAAAATTCATTCATGGGTTATCTATAACCATCAATGCTATAGCTTTATTGTAAAATCACAAGAACCATAACATACAGTAAGTAGAAGACATTCTTTGCAATGTTACTCATACAACTAGAGATGAGCGAGCACTAAAATCCTCGGGTGCTCGTTATTCGGTACGAACTTTTCCCGATGCTCGAGTGCTCGTACCGAATAACGACCCCATTAAAGTCAATGGGAGACCCGAGCATTTTTTCACTGACAGAACACATTAAAAGAACAGTGTTACAGAACACATTCCACATGTTTGCAGATGTTTTGCTTGTAAGAACACATTGAAATAACACTATTCTTCACTTTGCAGGTGTTCGTGCGTGTCTCCCGCTAAGTTAGGAGATGTGCACGAACATCTGGAATGTGAAGAATATAGTTTTTTCAATGTGTTCTGCACTTAAATGCTCCTGTGTTCACTGTTTTCACTGTTTTTATTCTATTCTTCACTTTGCAGATGTGCGCGTCTCTTCCGATAAGTTCCGAGACACGCTCACACATCTGCAAAGTGAAGAATGGAATAAAAACAGTGAAAACAGTGAACACAGGACCATTTAAGTGCAGAACACATTGAAAGAACACTATTCTTCACATTCCAGATGTTCGTGCACATCTCCTAACTTAGCGGGAGACACGCGCGAACACCTGCAAAGTGAAGAATAGTGTTATTTCAATGTGTTCTTACAAGGAAAACATCTGTAAACATCTGTAATGTGTTGAAGAACAGTGTAAACACTGTTCTTCACTGTCTTTTATTAATTTAATGCTCGAACTCGAGCCGGCGAGATACTCGTCCAAGTAACGAGCCGGTCCGAGTATGCTAATACTCGACCGAGCAGTATACTCGGACAAGTATACGCGCTCATCTCTACATACAACAAATTGCTAATTAATGTAAAACTATAGTTACGTAAAATGTCTTCTAGATGTAATTCATTACTTGTAACTCAATAAAAACATTGAACGAGAGAAAAACAAGGCTTTTTATATTTCCTTCACAGAATCTGAATTCTTGCCACTTTTCCCGCCTCGTAATTTTTTGTAATAAAGTATCTGAAAGACTTTTTATTGGGTAGACTTTCCAGGCTTTCATGGACTTGTTTGTTCAGATGTGTGACCCCGAGAAGGAAATCCACAAAAATCTGCTGCTGTAAAATATATTGGATTCAATAACAGAACTCATTGTTACCGTCTTTTTTTATTACTGCTGCCCAGATTTCCCAAACCGTGAAAATATAGCGCGTCCAGGATACCATTACATCTAGCAGATGACGGCTTGAAACGCATAAGAAGCTTCCTCGTCTCATCAAGACTAATTAGTTTTAAACACAAATTCCAGACAGAATAAGTTCAGAAATAAAAAGGATGTTGTGAGAATATTAGCTCATGGCTGATCGCCTGTACGGAGTCATTACAGCCATTACAAACTTAAATTCATTTGGAATATAGCTTCTAAACTTTTAGAACAATGTCAAGCGTTATATCAGGCTTTTATACAGTGACTCATGCCACCATCACAGAAGTATCCTGGGTATTCCCGTGGCTTTACATATCACATTGTAGATAAAAGTTGATAGCAATTTCCTCGCTACCACCCCCATGATAGAAATCAAATGCAGATCCCTTAATGTAGAGAAAGATGGATAGACAGATACTGTCATACTTGACAGTGAATCCACAACTCTAGCATCAATATTAAACAGGGTTTCAAGTCTAAAAATATTGATGACCTATCCGATTAATAGGGGTCAACAACCAGGACCCCAAAGCAATTCATAATTGGATACAGACTGACTAAATCAAGTCACATATTTTCCCAGAATCCCATAGTGGAGCATCCATGGCTATAAGACTCCACACACCTACTTGGTGGCCTTAATTCGCAGTCTCCGTAAGGAGAACTCTTACTTCCTGACCCTAGTCACAAGCTTCTCACCCAGCCAAACCAGTCCCCTACACTGTACTGAATAGACCCAATCAGGTTGAAACAGCGCTGTCTACAGTTGGGAGTCTGTTCTTTCTGGAATAGATATATACTGGTTTGGTTTTAATCCTGCATCACGTCATAAGGCCTCTTGTAGGTCATGCTTGATGTCAAGGGAGATGCCTTACAAGGTAGCTAAAAGAGGTGTGGTTTTCCTTATCCCATCCTGGAAAACTTTGCATATTTTCCCTAAATCAAGTCACAGTTTAGATTCCCAATTGAATTTAAGGTAGCTTTTCTGCAGTAACCTGCACTGACCACTACACATGGAACGGAGCTGTCTGCTTCTTTTTTCATGTTCTGAGAATAGCTGCAGGGGTACTAAGTTTTGGATCCTTACATATCTGTTATTGAGGACCTATTCCTTGGATTGGTCATGGATATTTATAGCCGAAAAAACCTTCAATGATTGTGGCTGGCGTACATTGAAAATATCACAATTCCAGCATACGGCAGGTAGATAGAAATTTAAATATAGTAAGTAGTTAGTTATATATGCTGTAGATACATCAAGAAGAAGAAGAGCTGCATTCTAAAAATGTGATATTACAAAGAATTCCTGGAGCGCTGATGGTACATGTTTAGGACATTTTAATGGAACAATATTTAAAGGGGTATTCCCGTAACAAAAACATATGCTCTATCCAAAGAATAGGGGTGACTCATTGATCGGTTGGGGTTCTCAGCCTAAGAAGACACCCTCATGCCCAGAGACATCTAGGGTGAATAATGTCCGTCACAGAAGAGATGGGAAGGGGGCGAATCTTAGATGGGGAGAGCTTGACTTCAGTGCTAATCTCTCCGTCTCAATGACTTTCTACAGCCAGTTTACATTTCACTTCAAACTTGATTTTAAGAATAATTCCACCAAACTGGGCCATATAAGAAATATATTCTGGATTGTGTAGAGCCGCTTCACTACCTACTAGTAGTGATCTATTAGGTCAATTTCTGTTGTCAGTTTCCTTTAACTTCCTGTATCTCTGGTTATGTAGCTCCAAGGACTACAATGTTGACGCTATCTGAGCGATTCTTATCTGTAATATAACATTTGTATTATAACGTCTGTAATGTTTCTATTTACTTAAGAACTGTAGATATCATCATTTGAAAGGACACTCCCACTGTAGCTTCTAAACTTGACTCATCTCAGTCAAAATAAGTTTCTTCTCTGCTCGCATAAACATGACTTTGGAGAAGAAAGAGTGAGATTAAACATATAAGAGGGTATTCTGGAAATTACATTTGATATCCTTGCTAATATTTTAATGGGATAAAATAATAATTCCTTCATTTGTATGGGGCACATAGATTCTGCAGCGTTGCACAGAGCTTGCCAAGTCAGTCCCAATGTGGCTTACAGTCTAATCTAACCTAATCCACAGTATTTTTTGGAGTGTGGGAGGAAACTGGAGGACCTTGAGGAAACCCACGCAAACGCGGAGAGAACATACAAACTCTTTGCAGATGTTGACCTGGATGAGACTTGAACCCAGGACCAAGCCACCGTGCTGCCCTACAGCCACCCTGATGACACTGTCCCTTTAAGGACCTTTAAAGGGAACCTGTCACCAGGAGACCCATTTTTAGCACTCCCCCAGTCCCCACAGAGCATAGTACATACACTGCCAAAGTGTTTTTGTATAAAAAATAGGCTTTACAGAAAAAAAGATATGTTATATTGTACCTTTCATTAGCATCTGCTGTGTGACTAGGCAGTTGCCCACTGGGAGGGGCTGGAAAGGAGCAGTTCCCCCCCACCCTTGGGAAACATGTGACCTTTTCAAATATATGAATAACTCCCCTCACTCGGGATTGGCTGTAGAGGAGCAGGGGGCGTCGCCAAGCCCAGTGATGGGTGTTATTCATATATTTGAAAAGGTCACATGGAGAAGCTGTTCCCCAAGGGTGGGGGGGGGACTACTCCTTCCCAGCCCCTCCCATTTGGCAACTGCCTAGTCATACAGCAGATGCTAACGAAAGGTACAATATAACATATCTTTTTTTCTGTAAAACCAATTTTTTATACAAAAACATTTTGGCAGCGTATGTATTATGCTCTGTGGGGACTGGGGGAGTGCTAAAAATGGGTCTCCTGGTGACAGGTTCCCTTTAAAGACCTAAATTCAACATCAATTAAAATGGGAGTTAATATTAAAGGGGTTACCATACAATTGTATATAAAAATAAATCCATCTAATGGTTCTTCTACTACTTCATTTCTATGACTCCCCCCCTCACTTCGCATATAATTATATCTAAATTTAAAATAATAAAAAAGAATGTTGCTTGCCTTCAATTAATGATACATCCATTAAAATAGATGGGATCTGTGATCATTATTAATGAGCAATATATAAGATAATGATCTTCCAGTGTGTTGGCCAACGAGGCATACAGAATGGTGAAATAAGGCGCCTCTCACAGCAAAGTCATACACGAGTCCTTGCTGCATCCAGTTAGCAAAGTCAAGATGCTTGTGTTGCGCGACAGCTTTAGTAACATTTGTTGCCTAGCAACACTGATGTGAAAAGCATGTATAATTGTCAGTCCTCCTGCCGAGCGGCATCTAGTGCACAGTACGGCAAATGAAATATATTTATAATTTTAATTAGTACACCCTGACTTCTCGTTTTATGATGATCCAATGGAAGAGCACTTTACACGAGTTTACTTATTATCCTACGACATCATTATGGCAACCCGAGAACAGCAAAAATATATATCCCGGACTCATTACTTGCTGATCGCAATCTTTATTTCATTTTTATGTCATTGTTTTCACACATAATAACTTGTAAGCAATATAGAACTTGGAATATTCTAGCAATAAAGGAAATGACTTTGTGCTTCAAAATTAAATATCTAAGGAATTATCAGGACAACAAAACGTTATTGAGATCAATAAAAACATCGGATTACTTCCAATGAAACGTTTAACTGGTTTCCTTCCGTTTTTCCCTTTTTCCATTAAAAATCTTTTAAAGTATTAAAATTTTAGAAACCTTTAACAAAATGGGGCACATTTACTTACCTGGTCCTGTCGCGAATCCTCATCCGGACTGTCTGACGAGGATGAAGCCCGGCGCAATTCACCAAGATCGTGCGCCCCATATCCTGCATGTGTCGCTGCCCCGCTGAGGTCCGCCGAATTTCACCTTCTTCTTCCGGTGTATATGAGTGCAAGTCTTGTGACACAATTTGAATTTGAAATCCTGCGCTTAGTCCGAATCAGTCGGGTTTACCAACAGCCACCCCCCCCCCGATTTGTGTGGCATGAAAGTCGACGCAATTGCGCTAAAATCCGATCTCATGCGCCAAAAACCCCTGATAAATGTGGCACAAATCAGAAATAGTCGGGAAACCCCATGGAAATGCGGTCCGCAGACCCTTAGTAAATGTGCCCCAATATGTAAAAAGTACAGCATTAATCCATCTCTCCTACTTCAGGTTTAACTAGTCAGTGTGTAAGTTCTTTTTTTTAAAACTACTTTTCCATTTTTCCTTCAGCTGACTGTCTGGAGAAGGCACACTTGAAATGGTTTTAGCCGGGGGCAGATTATAGGCAAGGCTCCAAGGTCATGTGCCCCGGGGCCCCCACCAGCAGTCAGCTCACAGCTGAATATTGACTGCCTCTGAAAGTGTTGCACAATGGTGTTGCCACCGTGCTGCACATGTGCCTGGCTCCAAGTTGTGACAGTGATTCACTGGCTCTTTCAGAGAGTGTGCCCGCCCAGTCATACTCAATCACATACTGCATGCAGCGGAATCACCCCCTTCCTTAGTAACTTACACTAGTTGGCTGAACTGGTTGCCAGCCAAGTCCTAGCCAGTCAGTGTTAGGTTTACTTCCTCACTGATCGCAGTGTCACATGGGACTGGCGTGCCGTCTAGAAGTCAGTAATAATGATAGCTAGGCCAGCAGCTAGGCTGGAGAAAGTTAAAAATATTAATGAAAATTTAGAATAGTAATATGTACCACTGTCTGTGCTACATTTATTAGGGCCTCCCACTAGATTATGCGCCCAGGGACCTCCACCTACCTTAAGGCTCTAGTTATAGCTGTGGAACCGTTCCTTATAGCGCACACAGATTACAAAGCACTACACAGATCTTGCCAAATCAATCCCTGTCCCCATGGGGCTCATAATCTAATCAACCTACAAGTATGTTTGGTGTGTGGGAGGAAACCAGAGGACCCGGAGGAAACCCACGCAAACACGGAGAGAACATACAAACTCTTTGCATTTTGGTGTCATATCAAAAAGAATCACCTTGTGTCACAGAATCGGAGACACCCAAGGTTAAAGTTGGGTGATAAGCTATACATATAAAAATCTAATATTTTTACTGCTAATTTTTCAGTGGATATCTCTGGTTATGTTGCTCCTAGAAACACAACTAGTGTCAAATTCTTCTTTATTTCTAGGTGCCCCAGTTCTGACGATATAATCAATTGAATTTGACCACCGCCACGATGTATACACATATGCTATCTGCTAGTATATCGGTATAGCAGTAGAGAAGGGGGTTAAAAAATCAAAATAACTTTAAACCATTAATATTTGGAAACATAGAAAACCAAAACTATGTAAATATCTTTTTCCCAGTAAGTATCCTTTTTACTGTCATCGCCTTGTATTACAAAGCAGTGAAATACGCAGGACCTTTTCTGCCTCGATATTTCATAAATCTGTGAAACTGTTCAACTTACATTTATTAGATTTGGATATTTTATTAGAAGTAACTGCAAACTAATGTGATGACAGCTTCCTATTACCACCAGGCAGCTGTGCTCCTGAAATATGGCACATTTAGATTGAAGCGCCGGATTGTGACCTTGCCAATAAACCAAGATGCCTATCATTTCTTTCATATATTCCACAATGCACATGATTGTGAGACTTGAATTATTTTGTGCATATTTCAAGCAATTCCCATATTCCAGTACCTGTACATTTCTAAATCACCTTCTCTACCTCGTTGATCAAGGATTTGTTTTTGAGCATGGCCATTGGTATGAAAATTAATTGTACATAAATGCAGAAATGCATTATATAAAAGCATTGGGGCACATTTACTTACCTGGTCCCTGCGCGATCCCGGCTGTGCGTTGTCCGCCGGAATCCACATCTGCCGAGATTCATAAAGTTTGTGCGCCTGATTTCCTGCATGTGTCCCTTCCCCGCTGAGGTCTGGCGGAGTTCACCTTCTTCCTCTCGGTGTATGTAAGTACATTTTCTTGCGACACAAATTGATTTGTTAAATCCTGCGGGTAGTCCAAATCCGTCGGATCGTCCGATGGTGCGCCCCCGATTTGTGTCGTGTGAAAGCCGGCGCGATTGCGATGCAAAACGATCATGTGCGACACAATCCCTGGCGCGATCCCCGAAAATGCCGACGAAAATGCAGCCACGGGACCCTTAAATAAGCCCCATTATGTATGAAGTAAAAAACATATAGATTTATCAATGTATGTTTAATACTTTCTAGTCATAACGTGCGCCTGCACAAACTGTATGTGTCAAATAGATAGTCAATAGATAGTCAAAAAGAAGAGTAGGTTACAACTTGCTTATTGGGATTGTGCTCTAGAAGGAGTGTAGCTTCTCGAGGGTGATGTTTTAGACAGATTAAGCAACGAGGGAAAACCCGAATCTGTTGTGAACCAAGTCAACTAATAAGAGGTGTAAAGAGTGAGTACACCGTTTTATACTACTATAGATGTAACATTCAAAATCAGACACAGTGGGGCTCATTTACTCCTGCTACTCACTTTTGTCCGACCATGGGCCTTTGTTGGGGATTGTACAGTTTGGACAGGTATTTAACAGGTGTCTACGCTGGAATTGTGTCATACGCGATCCGTTTTTTGACGCAGCTGCGCTGACTTCTGTGCGACACAAATTGGGGGACAATTTGACTCATTCGGACTGAGTATGGGATTTAACTTTCAAACTGTGTTGCAAGCCCAAGCACTTACATGCACCACAAAAAAGAGGGTTAACTCTGTCGGACCTGAGCGGGAAAGCGACACATGCAGGATCTTGGTGACTCGCCGCACAGCGCTTTATCGTCAGACAATGCACTTTCTGTGAACTCCTCCGGACAGTTAAGTAAATGTGCCCCAGTGATGTACCTGGTGCAGCAGAATACTGTCTTACCGTACAACTCTTTTGATAAATCTGCCCTTCAAAGGAATTTAGGATGGGAGGAAGTTTCTTTACAGCTGACATTATTGCAATTAATTGTGCTTCCTGTTAAAGTGTTTCTTTGGGATAGGAATATTCACCTTTTTTGAAAACAGCTTCTGAATATCCAATTGGCGAAAGTCTAACACCTAGCACCACCGAAAGGACAGAGCAAAGAACAGGTAGTAGACAGGTCTAATGGTTGAACCAAGTTGATTGTTGTAGATTTGTTTATTGGCAACGACTTTGTTGGGGTGGTGGTTATTGGACCCTCCAGCACTCTGTTATTGAGGACCTATCCCATGGTCATTTTATTAATATTTTTGCCCAGAGAGCCCACTTAATGTCCCTTTTAAAATATATCTCCAATTGCGAACAAGGGTTGCATTTCAATTTTTTGGGTCTGAGGTCGACAACTGTCCCAAAAGTCTAAAACAATAGCAAGAACATTGGCCAACCAGGTGCACAACTACTTTACATACAGCACATTGTAAGGACCAAACATTTCATGTGCAGGGTTATATGATGATTTGCTTAAAAAAAAAGTGGTCCTCATTGAAAAACAAAAAAAAAAATTCCCCTAAAAATGTAAAAAAAATATATGTTAAAATGTATTTTAATAATGCAGTCTACATGGACCCTTTGGGCAGATAAAATCCTCATTAGAACATAAAAAATTGTAACAACTACTACTGTAAAATATATTAATTTAGATCTATAAATTTCATTATGTGCTAATGCTAAATCAAAGTCTAAAAATACTTAGGAATACATGATTATTTCGAGTCATTTCAGAAAACCTACTTTCGATAATAGCATCCTACAACTTCCATATCTCTATGGAAATTCTTAGTCTCAGTATTCAAGAAACAGTACATTTTATTTTTTTAATAAGCCAGCTCCATATTGTCAGACAGATAAGGCGCAATTTCAAGCCTTTTTAGGAGCTTAGAGAAGAGAACCAGCTTCCAAGTCTGACAACTTTAGCGAGAAAATGGAAGGTTTAGCTATCAGGTAATATTCTAGACGTAGGTGTAATTTTGTGAAAATTAAATATAGTTTGTGCTAATATAAAGATGTAAAGTAAGGACATAGAGTGTATGTGAGTATTAAAGTATTATGCTAGAGAAGAATACATTATGTATGAAGCAATCTACACACTGTCTTGTTGTATGCTGGGTAACACTGGGTCTCATTTTCCAAAAAAATTCAAAAAAACATTAAGATATGCCATAGGAAAAATATGAAGGCATTCTCCTAGCTAAGCAATAAAAATTTGAGCTTTGATTGGTTGGTAGAATTGAGGAAATTCGTTTTTCATGCAACAAAATGAAACCTAATTGTCACGGGCACCCCCGCGATCCATATCACGGATCGCGGGTGCACCCGTGCCTCTCTCCTGGCTCCCGCTCCCGTTCGGACTAGGTCTCGCGCGCGGCCCCGCTCCCTAGGGCGCGCGCGCGGCACTGTCTCAAGATTTAAAGGGCCAGCGCACAGGTGATTGGTACTGGTCATTTCCTGTCTTGTATTTAACCCTTTGTTTCCCATCATTCCCTGCCGGATCTTTGTGCCTCTTAGCCTTAGAGAAAGCTTCCAAGCGAGTATTCCTGTGTTCCTGCGTATTCCTGTATTCCTGCGTTCCAGTGTATTCCTGTGTGTTCCCGTTCCTGTGTCCTGTGTTGCCGTGTTACCTGAGTTCCTCCCTGTTGCTGTGTGCCTGTGTTCCCGTTCCCACCTGCCTGGACCTCCTGTTGCTGACCCCGGACTTGAACCTGACGTTGCATCTCTGCCGCCTGCCCTGACCCTGTGCCTGGACCTGACTACGAGATTGTCATCCGCTAAGGTACCTCGACCTCGGCTGCCACCGTGGGCTAGTCACACCTGGGAACGACCTAGTGGTATCCTGCCGCAGCAAGTCCAACCCGCTTTGCGGCGGGCTCTGGTGAATACCAGGTGCCGCTAGGCTCCGGTTCCGGGTGTTGGCTAGTTACATCTCCCGCGGTGGTTCAGAGGATCCACTGATCCTAACACTAATCAACTTCAAACTAATCTTTTAATATGGGGGTAGCTGTTCCTGTTATTCAGGGCGGCACGGTGGCTGAGTGGGTAGCACTTCTGCATTGCACCGCTGAGGACCTGGGTTCTAATCCCACTCAGGTCAACATCTGCAAAGAGTTTGTATGTTCTCTCCGTGTTTTCGTGGGTTTCCTCGGGGTACTCCAGTTTCCTCCCACAATCCAAAACATACTGTTAGGTTGTTTAGATTGTGAGGGGACAGGGACCGATCTGTCATGCTTTGTGCAGTGCTGTGTAATCTGTAGGCGCTATATAAAAAATTATTATTATTATTATTATTATTCATCCCAAAGCTTCTGGAAGGGAAGGGGGGGGGTGGTTGAGAGGAAATAAAAAAAATAATGGGAAAACCAATTTACAAAAACAAAAAGTAACTGTGTTATTGTGGACTACAGGGGGTTCATCGTGGACTAGATATGGACAAGTGGAGAAAAGTTGGTTATGACGAAGTTGATTCATACCTTAACCAAGTCTTGGTGATGCTTCAGTGGAGCAAATCTTGGATAATTCATTCATCTCTATTGGTTGGTAAAGGCCAAGGGCAATTCGCAATGTTAGCCATTCCCTAACATAACAATTTATTCTATAACTCAGAGACCTTTCATCTCGGTTTAACATATCTTTAGATAAGTTCCGTGAGATTACCAACTTACGTGTCACCACCAAGGTGTTGTTGTTATGTGAACTGTAGCCTGTTAACCCCTTAAGGACGCAGCCATTTTACAGCTTAAGGCTCAGCCCGATTTTTTGGATTCTGACTTGCTTCGCTTTATATGGTTATAACTTTTGAACACTGTTACTTATCAAAACGATTCTGAGATTGTTTTTTCCCCACATGTTGTACTTCATTTTAGTGGTAAATTTTGGCAGATAAGTTTTGCGTTTATTTACAAAAAAAAGAAAATGTGATGAATTTTTTGAAAAATTTGCCATTTTCGAAATTCTAAATCATCACGTTTTCAGGCAGATAGATTTACCACCTAAATAAGTTGCTGAATAACATTTCCCATTTGTCTACTTTACATTTTCATAATTTCTGAAATATCTGGATAATTTATTTTGACGTCACGCGGCTTGCAAATAGAATATCGCTTTTCCGGATTTTCAGAATTGACTATTTTGGGGATAAATACAGTTTTGAATGAAATTTTACATATTTAGCATCAAAACCCCCTATATAACCAACCCATTTTCAAATCTGCACCCCTCAAGCTATCAGAAACAGCTTTTACGAAGATTGTTAACCCCTTGAGATCTTCATAGTAATTGAATCAAAATGGAGGTGAAATTTAGAATGGTCATATTGTTCCCTTATACGTTCATTTAGCACCAAAATTTACACATTTCCAAAATATAAAAAGAGAAAACCCACCATACAATTTGTTCTGCAATTTCTCCTGAGTACAAAGACCCCCCACATGTGGCCGTTACTTGTTTTATGGGGGCACAGCGAGGCGCAGAAGGGAAGGAGGGCGCTGCAGCTGCCAGGAATTTAGTTTCCTCATTGGCCCCTTTTGAAGGCTATAAAATTTTCGCTTTTTCGTTATTGGGGCCATGTGACGGCATTTTTTTTGCGGGATGAGATGCTTTTTCCATTGTTACCATTTTGGGGTTGGTATCACCTATTGTTGAAAATTTAGGAACTTTTTTTGAGGGCAGGAGTAGAAAAGCATCAATTCTGTACTGGATTTTTGACTTTTTTTTTTTTGGTGTTCACCGTATAGACTAATAGTCATGTTATCTTTATTCTATGGGTTGATACGATTACGGGGATACCAGACATGAATATATTTTCTTACGTTTTACTAAATTTGTCAAACAAAACCCTAATGTGGGGAAAAATCTATAATTTTTGTATTGCCATCTTCCAAGTGGCATAACTTTGTTACGTTTTTGGCTACGGAGCTGGTTGATGGCTTATTTTTTGCGGGACATGTTGTACTTTGCACCAGTATCATGTCTGAGTACATATGGTTTTTTGGTCGCATTTTATATCATTTTTTGTGGGATTGAAAAGGTAAAAATCATAATTTTTGGAGGGTTTATAACAGTTTTTTTTTACGGCGTTTATCGTGGGGGTTCAATAATGATTTACTTTTATTCTACGGGTTGTTACGGACGCGGTGATACTATATATGTGGGGTTTGTGTTATGATTTAGACTTTTTTTTTGAGTTATATGTCTCTTTATATGTTTTGGGGGTTTGGGGCATTTTTAGTGATTTATGACTTTATTTTTTTATTGAATAACTTTTTTTTTTACTTTTTCACTTTTATACCATGGGATATGAACAAGCAATCATCTGATTGCTTCTTCATGATAATATTCTGCAATACTCATGTATTGCAGAGTATTATCAGTGTCAGCCTATGCACTTGCATAGGCTGGCACTTTGCCAGTAAGATGACGTCACAGACGCCATCTTACTGGCAATTCTTGCTAGTAACTCTGGGGTCCAGATCGGACCCCAGAGTTACTATAGCAACGATCGGCGCCCCCCGAAAACGGTTCGGGGGGGCCGATCGTGGGGGAAAGACCCCCCAGATACTTGTTAGATGCCGCGGTCGCGCTGACCGCGGCATCTAACGGGTTAAGCACCCGCGATCGGAGACAACTCCGATCGCGGGTGTTACACTGGGGTGCCGGCTATTAGTTACAGCCGGCACCCCGTGTTTCCCGATGCCGGTTCGGCTCTGATCCAGAGCCGAGCCGGCATAGGAGCCGTGGCGGATATATCCGCCACTGAGCGCTAAGTCACTGCGCTCCGTGGCGGATATATCCGCCGCGGAGCGCGAAGGGGTTAAGGGCTGTTAGCATATTTTGAATGTTATGAATTTGTATGATAACAAATTGGATTCCTTAATTTTAGACCCATACGGGAGGACATTCCCATTTTCCTCAGTGGGAGCTACTGCTGCAGTTATGGTGTCCTGCTGCCATACAAAATGAAGAGCCAATTTCTTTGTGTTCATGTCCTGTTATTTATGGCCAAACAGCTGATGGTGCCAGATTCACCTCAACTTTGTCCACCACCACCCCCATCCCTCCACAATCAGTTAGGATAGAATAATTAGTTAGGATAGTTAGGATTTATCCTTTTCATAGGTTGAATCTTCTTAACTTGAGTAGTAAGATAATCATCAAAACCATAGGAAAGGTAAAGAAATGTTTGATAAAAATATAGCCTCACTAGTTCTCCTGGGTGATTGAGCATTTCTTATTTTCACTTGTTTTATTACATTACACCTCATATATTTTGATACATTAGTCCTAATACATTTCGTATGATGGGGATGGTCAAACAAGGAGAACACCTATGAACTTCATTTTCATATTACCCCATATTTCTGGTGCTTTAAGGCAACAATTCAAACCACTCTGACCCAGTTGAACTAGAATATAATAAAAATTGAAATCGAAGCCAAACGGCACCAGGAGCTTGAACTATAATATTTTACTAGATAGAATAATTAACACAGAACATTTTCACAAAACCTGCGCTACGGTCAGAGGACTTTTGGCACCGTGTTACAATTTCATGGTGTTACCCAGCCAAAGAACATTGGCTTGTTTTGATATCAGGGGGATTTTGTAATTCAGTAACATGTAGCATCCAAAAAATTGCTATGCCCTATTTACTGTAGCTTCATGTATATCTGGGGAGAATTATCAAAGACTGCATGTTTGATGAAGAATATCATCAACTTGACTGTGACATCCCCATTTTGTAAGACTTCGTATAGACTTACCATATATACTCGAGTATAAGCCTAGTTTTTCAGCACAAAAAAATATGCTGAAAACCCAAACTCTGCTTATACTCGAGTAAAAAAATATATAGGTTTTTGTGGTAAAATTAGCGGCCTCGGCTTATACTTTGGTAGGCTTATACTCGAGTATATACAGTAATTTTTTTCATTGTTAGAGCACTGCAATGATTAATTATTATTTATTATTAATTGTAATTATAGTATTATCGTAAGAGCAATATTGAGGACTCATTTCTATTAAAGCCACAGTGACATAAGTGGCCTCTTGTGGCAATAGATTCAAAAACTTTATAGATGTCCACCACTTGATGGAGATGACTTTGGGAAGATCAGCATACTCTGTAATGAACGGTGCTGTGAGGAGGCCTGTTCATGGGCTGGTTGTGGGCAAGTGCAGCCATTTGTGATGTGATTTGATGTGATGTGAAATATGATTTTTTTTTTTACATGCCAGGCACATTATTAATATATTTTTTGTTGATACTCAATGTCCAGGATAGGCCATCAATACCTGGTTCTAGGCACAATGAGGATCTCCTTCTAGTATGACTAAGGGGGTGTGGCCTTGTGGAAAATGCCTTTAACTTAAGATAGTGTGGCACTTTTTGGCACATATAGAAGACCAACCATTAGTGCAAGGTGAAAAATATTGAAAAGATTTGGAGCCCCTCTCTAAGACAGGAACAAATGTCAGGGGAGAAAGAAAAAGAAGGGAGACAAACAGGCGCTTTCCTAGTGTAGTAGGTCCAATAAAAATGACAAATGCTTAAAACTGTGGTTGATGCGCTCACCGTATAGCGCTCGAGAGAAGCGCCTTATGCAGATATATCCTTAGTGGCTGCCGGCTCCTCCTTCCTCGCGGCCGCCTGTTCCAAAGTGTTCAGAGGACGCTGTAGTGATGCATTCAAGAAGCCTAAGTGTACATGTGGAAGAAAATGGGTGCCGGCGCTCGTGGATGAACTGCTCTGGAAGTGGTTCCTTTAGAAGCGTATTTTATATAATGTGCAACGCGTTTCGGCCCGGGAATCGGGCCTTCGTTATGACTGACGAAGGCCTGATTCCCGGGCCGAAACGCATCACATGGGATTGCGACAGGACCGGGTAAGTAAATCTGCCCCAATATCTTCATATTAAATACAAGAAGGGGCGGATTAAGATGGCCATGGGCTGGATGAAAATTGTCGTTCATTACAAGTCTAATTATTTAATGGAATTACTTCCTTCATATGGTACTAGAATTAAGCTACTTGGGAATTAAGGGGGGGGGTCTCTTTTATGCACTTTTAGCTCTACAGTTTGAGGACTTTTGGAGGACCCTTGTATACATATGTATTGAGAGCTTTAGGATTTCATGGCTTAAGGTGCTTATCTTTCTACAGCAAAGTGTCAAACTTGCTGATTGGTTCAAGTGCTCATAGGCCCTCTAGAAGTCCTGAGCCTCGGGCGGGCGCCCAAACCGCCTATATCATCCACTACTGAATACAAGATGAAGCCTCCATATAAAGTACCGGATTTTCCTAGTTTTGTTGCCTGCCTTTGACAAGTGACTATTTGCCAGATAACATGTACATTGTGTAGTTATTTGATCGTCGCTATGTTTTTCTTTCCTCACAAGATTGATCCAATAATTTTAGGAATGTGTTTTCTCAAACTACCACTTTTAAAATTGTACATCCGCGTACACACAGCGCTGTCTTAGTCTCTTTAAAGCTTCTATAAAATGGGTTTTGAAGGTCACTTTTGCTTTATATTGCCGCCTTGCTAGCCATAATTACATAGAACGGGTCCTTTAATCTACTTGTTTCATTTTTTTCGCCACATGTAATCTGTCACAACACAGAGACTAGTTTTCGATATGATATCAGCAAAGGGGAAAAGTCTTGTATGGATTAACCATTGCTCGGCCTTGTGCTATCTATTATAAATATATATTTTTATTAAAAAAACATATACAGGCTGTCCCCACATATGCCCAAGATAATTTTTTTTCAGGTTTGTTCTTAAGATGAATTAGTCGGAACTAATATATTTTCTACGGTGACTATTGAATTTTTCCAAATTTTGTGCTGTCATGGGCACAAGGATTATCGATTTACATTACAGACACCTTACAGCTGATCACTATATTGTGCCGCTTCATTTCTAATATATATAAAATGGAAAATAATGGGAATATACAGTAAAATGCCAAAAATTACATCATCTAGGTTTCCTCAGTGACTGATGGACAAGTGACAACAACTAATGGAAGTCATTATTGTGCCTATGGGAGCTCTCATAGAGGGTCTCACAATATGCAAGGCATATTTGTAAACAATAAAGAACTTCTAAGATATTTAACCCTTTAATGACGAGCACAGAGCAGGTGTTAACAATCAGATATTTTTAGCAAATTTGGAAAAAAAAAATATTTTTGTTGCTTACCCTTAATCTCCACACCTGTTTTCCAAGTGAATGCCCAAGCTATGCTTTTTTTTTTATCAACGCCTTCAAGCTATAACTTTTTTATTTGTCTTCCTCTATAGTTGTATGTATAGTCATGTATAGTACTTTTTTAGTTAAATGTGACAAATTTTGAAATATATCTATGGTGTAGGGTAAATGGTGCAATGACCGAAGTAGTGTTATGGGGGAATTTTTTGAAAAAAAGATATTTTATTGGGAAATATTCATATATATTTCTATATAATGGGGCAGATTAACTTACCCGGTCCATTCGCGATCCAGCGGCGCGTTCTCTGCGCTGGATTCGGGTCCGGCCGGGATTCATTAAGGTAGTTCCTCCGCCGTCCACCAGGTGGCGCTGCTGCGCTGAAGAGCATCGGAATGCGCTGGAGTTCACCGAGCCAGGCTGAGTGAAGGTAAGTGCAAGCTCCGCAACAGATTTTTTTTTTAAAATGCGGCTTTTTTTCCGAATCCGTCTGGTTTTTTCGTTCGGCCACTCCCCCCGATTTCCGTCGCGTGCATGCCAGCGCCGATGCACCACAATCCGATTGCGTGCGCAAAAAACCCGGGGCAATTCAGGGGAAATCAGCGCAAATCGGAAATATTCGGGTAACACGTCGGGAAAACGCGAATCGGGCCCTTAGTAAATGACCCCCAGTGTGTTTTTTTTAACTTTATATATTCGCTATGAGGTCGTTAAAGACTACCGGTGGAGACTTTTACAGTTTTTTTTTTTGTTTTTGCAACTTCTGCACAGTAACTGTGGCATCTACAAGAGCCACAGTTACAGGTGGAAATGACCCTCTGTGGGGACAGGTCAGATCAGACACTTTCGGACCCAGTGATTTGTGACCACTGTCTCCTTTATTCACACAGTGTGCCATGTAGTTAAGGAAAAAGCAATAGTAACTACTTCTACCACCTCACCAGGGTCCAGAGACAGCAGGGGGCCCAGTCATTTTCATACATTCTACGCAGGAGCAAGAAAAACTGCAGGAACGCCGTAAGACGTTGCTACAGACTCGGTTCCAGCACCAACTGCCAGCATCGGTTCCAGCATCAAGTTCAACCAATGCCTACCCTTCCTCGGTTGAACTTGATGGACAAGTGTCTTTTTTCATCCGTATAAACGATGAAACTGGAGCCTGAAGACAGTGGGTGGTCCAGGACAAGCTAAAAATGTTTGTAAACATAAACACAACAATGAAATTTAAAAAAAAAGTATAATCTTCTATTTAAACTTTCACCGCATCAGTGCAACAGTTTGGGTAACGGATACTCTTTTAGTACCTACTTTAGACCAGTAAGCCAAATGTGCAATATTATTTCACGTGTCATAGTATCATAGCATCATTGTTTGCACAATTGAAAAAAGACGCATGTTCGTCGAGTTTAACCAAAACTGCTCAGCTCAGCAGTGGATATTTTCTATAGTAAATTGAATGGAGTCAACCCGGTAAAAGCGGTGTAAAATCGGCACATAATAGTCTGATAATTTATGTAAAAGTAATCAAACTGGTCCATCTACCATGAATAATCTCTTGTTTACACCTCATCTAGTGATCTTAGATAGAGCTAATTCTACTTACGGCCTTGGATAGACTTGTATCGATATACAATGCCAAGATGTTTTTTCCATTGTCTCAATAAACATGAGTTCAGATAAGATACTTTAATGTATAGATCAGAAGACACCAGGGAGCCCCTTAATCTTTATTATTGTTCGTCAGGTATAATTAGCTCATTAACTCGGATGACTGCGATGCAGAGTTTATTTACCAGGTGCACGGTTGGAATAATATCAGTGTTGGACTGTAACACTGTGATTGTTGGCTAAACCTTTTCCATCAATGTCATTATAGGAATATACAGTACAAACAGACCGCTTTATTGAGCAGTCTTACTACGCATGGCATCACTATCTCATAGTTAATTAATATTTGCTGTAGGGTTTGTATTATCTGTGTATTCGCTGGTAAAATCACCTGGGAAACACACTATGGTTATTGTAATTTAAAAATATGTACATTAAGATTAATATGTATTACATTTTATAATATTGTACAATTTATAAGTCTGTGTTTACAATATCCTATGTATGCTATACTTAATAATAGCTCATATTACTCAGTGATGGTCAGTGTGGGTGGTGACTCTCTAAGCAGACACATTATGATCCCTATGTGCTGACAATGTGCTTAGATTATTAGGGTACAGGTTTATATACACTTTCATTTAGCTTCTGAACATTCACTAGTATCTGACACATAAGAAAAGAGAGATGATACCGATGGATAGATGATGAGATCAATTAGATAACACACAATGACTCTCTGCTAGCTCACCTGTAACACACACTGTCAGCTATACAATATCTCAGCTATAGCACACACTCTCAGCTTTACTATATCTCAGCTATAACACACACTGTCAGCTCTGCTATATGCCTCCCTCCCCTTCTATAAAGACCGTATCTTAACTGTAGCTTGTAGAGTAAGTCTGTGTATGCTGCTGCTTGCCAGCAGGAAGTTTCTGTGTGTGACATTGTCTTGTAATGGAGGGGGGAGAGACAGGCAGCCTATTTATGAGAAGAATCTGTCCTGTCTGACCATAGAAGATTGAAGACTTATGGTCATATCCCGTATACACCAGGAGTGATAGAGACAGGTTGGAATTACATCTGTGAAATGCTGTGTTTTTTGTTAATAACTGTGAATAAGAGATTGGTTCCTTTGTTATCCTGAGTATATTTAAGAATCAAGTCTTCGTGGGAATACCCCTTTAATAATAATCCCTGAATGTTCATTAAGTGATTAAGCATTCCTGCTACTTACTTTAGTGCTATCTGCAAACTCTCCATGAATCTTTGTTTACATGCCTGCACACTGATGACAAGGAGAGACTGAAGCAGGAGACTATGCCTAATCCTGCTCCCCCCTCCCCTCCTTCTGCCTGTCAGTGAGATGGACTGTGAGAGAAAGAGGCACAAAGGGAGACACCATCAGGATGGATTGAAGGAAGTTGTTTATGCAGAGGGCAGCATGCTGAGAACAGGGAAAGGCAGAAGCTCTCAATGGAGGCAAAGGTACAGGTGCATATACATGCAGATATATGTCTAATGGAAGAGACTAAGTGGCCAACTCCTTTAAATGAGAGAGATTACTGCTATGATACATATCACAGTGCACGTATAAATAGGAGCTACATTATGGAAAGTAAGTACTTTGATTGCTCAAAGTGTTTTATGTAAATTACCTACTTACAGTCATAGAGGTGGAATCACTCCTCTAAGTCATGATTTCCATTCCCTATCGGTGCTCATTACAACTCAACATGCTTAAGGCAAAGATACATTATTCCAAGCCTGCTCCTGATGGCACACATGATCCATTGCCATCAAGTTCCCATCTATGTTGACAGTTCCCGGAGCATGTGCAATACACCCAACTTTTTGAAAATATCTAGCAGCACAAAAAAACTTGTTGGAGCCCAGGTTTGCGTTGAAAGCAGCTAGTGGATCATTGGGAATCCCAAAGTTCCCCCACTGACTGTTTCTTGGTGATATTACATGTGAATTCCTCTATAAGTGAATAACTTAAATAACAATATCATGTAAAATTTAATGTTTTCCCCCTGGAAATCCTCTGATAGATACACGTCAGTCTGGTGTTTGATTGTGAATTTGTGTACAGCTATGTTATGGATTATTCCATAGCAATAAATATTAAGGTTGTGAAACTACTGGGTATTAAGCACAAATAATTCATCATTTTGCTGAGTTCAGGAATTGAAATGCCAAAGGTGCTGTTTTAATAGGCAAACATGTTCTATTACATAAAATAAGATATAGACGTTTTGCAGCTTATGTCAACATTAATGAAGCAATCAAGAATAAAAGGCAACATTGTATAGTAGAAATTGTGAAGCCAAAATGCACATTAAGACCGACTCCAGTGAACGGGCCTTAGGATATAGGGCAGCTTACCATCATTTAGTGAATCTGTAATGTGTCTCTCAGCTTTTCCCCTTCGGTTAATCCTTGTAATTTGTTCTCCACTGTTACTTGTTTATTCCTATTCTGTCCCTTCAGAGATGCCCTTTTACTTTTACTTTAAAATTAGAGTTGAAGCGTGAAAACATGTTCCAGGGCCCCCAACTGTAATGTGAGAGGGTAGTGATGGCTAAACACACAGTGAAAAAGACCTATATATTATAAATGATAGACTTGTATCTTTCTATTCTATATCTACAACCAATTATTAACTGCTACTAGATTCCTTAGAGCTGTCATTTACTAATATCCACAAGTAATATTCTTATATATCTGGATAGTAAATAATTGCTCTTAGCTAACAAAATAGAATGGGTTACCAAAAAATATTAATATTAAATATGCATTGATCTCTCTGACTGTCTCCTTCTCTGACTGTCTCTGTGACCATTGTTGTCTCTGAGTGTCTCTGATGTCTCTGTCTGTGTCTGTCTCTGACTGCCTCTGTTTCCAACTGTCTGTCACTGACTGTCTGTCTCTGAGAGTCCTTGACTGTTTCTGTCTCTGACTGTTTCTGTCCCTGACTGTTTCTGTCTCTGACTGTTTCTGACTGTCTCTGTCTGTCTGAATGCTCACCATAAGGTAAGGAACCTAGTTACAAGCACAGTGTAATGTCCTGCTGTTTACGATGGACCATCTGAACTCTGCTTCCTGGACTCTCATACCAAAAATGACTTATCAGCCAAGAATTGACAGGTCATCACTGTGGCCAGTGATTGGCTGAGCTGTCATTTTGTGTGTGTTAAAAGGAACCAAAAAGTATATATAAGCAGACAACCAGGAAGTATCAAGATGGGGGGGAATTGGGGGATTGAGCAGGAATGAGGTTTCAATTATGTTGTTTTTTAGGTCATTTTGACCTTTTTGCAGTAGCTTTATAAATAAAGAATAACTGCTGAACACCTACAATGTATGTATGTATATTTATTTTCTATGCTAATAGTCAAGTAGAGTGCACAAAACACAAAAGTCCCTCTCTTTCCACAAGCTTTAATTCCATCTGGTGTTTGACATGCAGTCTGAATATATCAGTAGTATACTGCTATATAATTAGAAATCATGAAGGGTCAAGAGAGAATTGACAGAAGGGAAAACCTTGTTTCCAGCATTGGCTACCGGCTATCATGGTAGACCTGGATACAGTTGACTAGAGTAGAAGAGCTAATTGGCCCAGCTAGAAAGAGCTTCCCACAGAGTGTCTGGATTAATGAAAGCTTTCATTGGCGTTGCAGTTATTCCCCGCTTCACATAAGCTCTGCCCTCTACAAAGAGAGAAATCCCTTAAGCAATTTACTTGAGAATGTTGAAAAGTGCATAGGTTTGATTGGAAACCTATAGCATGACAGTCTTATTTTCACTGGGGACACCATAGGACATTTTCTTTAACATTAGTCTATTGAAATACGCTTTTTTAGCATATTTCGCTGTAATTCTAGATGTGTATAAAGATCAAAAGCAACATTAAAAACTTTCATGGAAAAAACTGTTTATTAAAATATATTTTTGTGTATGTTATATCATTGGCAGAACTAGAGGATTGTTCACCTATTTCTCACACTTGTTTATTTCAATTTTTTACACATTCTAATCCAAGTTTTTTATGCTTAAATACATTGCAGAGGATTCATAAGGCCCTGGTGCATTGTACCCCAGTGTCTGATTTTATGCCTGCCCCTCCCGAAACATCAGATATATCAAGTGGCTATGGACTTTAAATATATGCAATAGCGCGGCCGTGCAGAAAGATAATTCTATGCCAGATCTTGCATGGGGAAGAATTGGGCTGTAACCTTAG